>NC_142094.1:44853750-46237500 GCF_054644295.1 Miniopterus natalensis
GGCAGTAATTACCGCAAGAGAAGACCCAGCACTTCCAGAGGAGGTTTGAGGAAGCTGCTTTGAACACAGCACATGGTGCCTCCCAGGCCTATAATCTTGTCAATCTTTTCTAAACCCTGGTATTACCAGCAGACCCTATTTTTCCTTCTCCATCGCGTAGGTTTGTCTTTTCCTGGCATCCGAGGTCATCAACGGGGCTCAGAGACCTCTCAGGCCCTCTCCCTTGGGGGCAGCAGTAGCTGCCAGCTGCCTCCCTCAGCACTTCCGAGGCTGTTCAGGGAAGGGGAGCTTCCTCAGGGGGTGCCTGGTGGAGACTCGCAGGGACACCTACAGCCCAGGGAGAGGGCCAGCTCTCCCCCACGCTGTGGACCAGCTCTAGCTAAATACGTCCCTTCCCCGTTTCCTTCTGCACTAGAACAAACACCGGATCTGCTGCACAGGGCTCCAGGGGGCAGGGAGAGGAAGGCCCTGGAGACCCTGCTTACAATTCCCCCAGCACCCTCCTGCACTGTGGCTCCAAACTGCCCTTTCATGAAGGGGCTGGTATGTAAACTGGTGAGCTGGTACAAACCAAGCACATCGATGTCTAAAAATACATGCCTCCAAGCTGGTAAGGTCACGAGGCTGCCTGCAGGCTGGCGGCACCTACCTCAATTATGGTTGGAGGATTACCTTTCTTCCTAAGCTATCTAGTTTCTCCATGACTCATCGACCCAGGAATACATATACCTATGGGTGGGACTGACTCAGCTATTACGGTGAAGGGGCTTTCTGGAAGCTCAGAGGGCCAGCGCCAGCCAGCACAGGGACCCAGATGGCATGTGAGTGGGAGGAAGCCTCGCACAGCTTTTACAGAGTGAGTTCACCTCTTTCTGCTCCACTGCCTGGCCTCTGAAGTCCCTCGGTCCCTGGTCACAGTTGTTTGCTTTTTACATCAGCAGCCACACACTTTTAGTTCACTCTGTAACGACCATTTCCTCCCAGGGAGCCTCCTTGGGCTGGCAAACTCAGGATACACAGGAAATCTACTCCAATCCCAGGATGGGCAACAGGAGATGGATTTTCCACAATAGTCTTTTAAAACAAGGCAGAAAGTTCTATGTAAACAACAGGCTACTCTGAGAGGCTGCTGACCCCACGATGCCTAGCCGTGTCCTAAAGAACTTCATTTCTACCCACAAAGCAGGAGACCCCAGAAAGCACAAAATACACTTGCTGTGAGATAATTCTCCCTGGCTCCCTTCATTTCTGTAGGTCTTGCCAAAAGAGCGCTAGCTGCCTTTTGTTCTGGATTATCTTTTCAAAGGTGTTTGTATAGAAAACAGCCTTAGAAGACAGAGGCAGTGTCCTGCTCTGGAGTTCACAGTAAGTTTGCACTTTGCCTTGAGAGACTGAGATAGTGTCTTTTTCCAGAGCAAAAGGGGTAGGTTTGCTTATTCTGTTACAAGAGATGTAAGCTCCCTAAGATCTGGGTACTTCTCCGGTAAGGTAATCCACTAAATGTGCAGGTATTCATCTGGGCTCCTTGGACTTGGGGACAATGAGAACTGGAGGTAATGGGACTTGGAGGCAATGGGAACTGATGCAAATGTGCTGATCTTCACACTGCTAGCTGTGCTGTAATAGTTTTTTGTCTCTGACCCAGGAGTCTCTGGTTTTCTGTTGGCATTCAGGAAACCGGGGAAAGCTAACTTAATTGGCATGCAAAAAGGGTTAAGTCGCAGCTCTTTGTTTTGTTTTGTTAATCCTAACCCCAGGGTATTTTTTTCCATTGATTTTCAGAGAGTGGAAGGGAGGGAAGGACAGGGAGAGAGAGAGAGGAAGAGAGAGAGAGAAACATCAATGTGAGAGAGACACATCGATTGGTTGCTTCCCGCATGTGCCCTGACTGGGGCTGAACCTGCAACCCAAATACGTGCCCTTGATCAGGAATCGAACCCATGACCCTTTGGTGCATGGGTTGATGCTCTAACTGAGCCACACTGGCCAGGGCTCAGGTCTTTTACAGTTCTTGGGTGGAGTAGTTCTGCTCCTACTGGGGTTGATGCCCAATCTCTAAGCTCCAGATCTTCCCTCTTTCCAGCAAACTTAGAAGAAGCCCCAAGTTATAAAAATATATGTAAAAAAAGGGAGAATTATTATTATTCTTTAAAAGGGCGCTCTGCTTTGCAAAAAGATTTATTACATGCCTCTTAAACAGAATAGAATTTAGGACACCTAAAAGATGGTGTGATTTGTCCCAAAGAGCTGAATTTGCACAGAAGTTTTCAGGACTATGCCTTAATATGAGAACAGTTCATTCTTGCTTTTTGGTTGGAGGTGGGAATGCCAAGAGTTCCGGCCCAAGGGTGGGGCTTCTCGGGGACTACTGTCCAACCACTGCCTCTTCCTACACACCAGCTGGCATGCTTGCTTCATAGCACTCTCCACCTTCATATAATAAAAATTAATCACTTTGGCCTGTAGTATAGCCAACTGAGTCATGCCAATATCAGTGTCCTGGGTCTGATAATGCACTATAGTTACATGAGATACTGCCACTGGTGTTAGCTGGGCAATGTGTGGTGGTAGAGGTGATCTGTCAGCTCCCTAAATTGGGAATGATGCCACCTACTCTACAGAGAATGGTGGTAGGATTGGGGGGGGAAGCCTGTAAAGTACCTAGGATTTCTGCAACATCTGTGAGTCTATATTTATTTCAAAACAAAAAGTTTTTTTAAAAATGTTGTGACTTAGGAAACCAAATAGCCAATCTTATTAGATTCATAATTAAATGAAGACAGGGCTCTGAAAGCCTTGGGGCTATCCTGTTAGCAATCACATTACAATAATAATTAACTAAATGGTTTCATTGCCAAAAAGAAAAAAAATCAATTACTTAGCATGGGTGACCTCAGCCACTCAATGGAATGAGAGAGCCCTTACAGGTCACAGAGTCCCCATGGGATTCAGGTCACCTTCCTGCCCCACATGGTGAACTCCTGAAGCACAGGACAGCAAGGGCAGCTGGAGGGACCTCTGGCAGAAGCTCCCAGGTCCCTAGCCTGGGAGATGTGGAGGCGGGGAAGGAGGGACAGAGACAGTCTAGCTAAGGCTGGCTGTGGCAGTTCTTCCCTGCCCAAGGAAAGGCACAGGGCTCTATAGGCAGGAGTCCAGCTCTGCCACTGCATTTCTCTCTAAAATGGGGGAAATGCTAACTACCCTGCAATGAGAACAGGACAGAAGATTTGTAGAGTACCTAAAACAAGACTAGGCACACAGTAGGAGCTCAATAAAAGGTATCTGTGTATAAGGGAGAATGCCCGATTCATGATCAATCAGCAAGTATATGTCCAGCCCCACAATAAAAGTCCTGCACAGGAAGCCACTTGGGTTTTCTTTCCTGGGATGCCTTGCTGAAGAACTGCCTGTTCTGCATGAGGCCCATAACTTCTCACCTCTTTCTGCTCCACTGCCTGGCTTCTGAAGTCCTGTCCAAGGAGTAGAGCATGAAAGGGTTAAGGTATTTTCTAGTGGGGGTAAGGGGGAGCCAGGAATAGGGCCTGGAAACTCCAGGGTGGGATTGCAAATGGTCAGCAAAATTATGAAGAGCCTCAGAGAACAAACCACACCGAAGGCAGGGGGGAAAGGCGGCGAAACATCCTGTGGGATGGAATGGGAGTGGGGGACCAGCCAACCTCATTCCTCTAGACCAGCAATTTCCAACCTTTCTCATCTCATGGCACACATAAACTAATTACTAAAATTCTGGGGCACACCAAAAAATACATTTTTTGTCGATCTGACCAAAAAAAAAAAAAAAGGTATAATTTTGATTCATTTACACCAGATGGCTATTGTTGTGTTAGCTGTTGTCATTTTTTTTATTTGACCATCTAAGGGAAAAGAGGTCAGTGTCTCTGACTAAATAGTCAGGTATTGCATGTTTCAAAAATTCTTGCGGTGCACCAACTGAAAATTGCTGCTTTAGACAGTATCACGCACTATGCGCAGGTCACATGATATGGGGGCTGAAAGGGGTCCTACGCTTGCTTTTTCCCAGGAGCTGGGGGTGGCATGAGGGCAGGTGACTTTGTTTGTGGGCAGCTGTCATTTATTGGGCATTTACCACAGGACAAGCACTGTGCAAAGTGCTTTACACGAATTCTTTGCATCTTCACCACATGCCATAGGAGTACCTGTAAGGGAGGCCCCTGGTCCTGCAGCAACCGTAAGGTTATCCTCTCCTGGGGAGGCTGGGTGGAGGGCAGCCCTGGCCCAGAAGGCAGAGATGAGAGCTCTGGTGTTGGCTCCGCTCCCTAGCCATGTGGCTTGTGCAAGTCTGTTAGCCTCCTTTGGCTTCAATTTCCTGGTCAGTAAAATGGGGATATAACTTCACTGGTATTATCACCCTCACTTTCCAGATGAGGAAACTGAGACATAAAGAACATTTGATAACTACCAGAGCCAGGGTTTCCAGGGGTGAAGCCAGGCAATGTGACCCCCCAAGACACTGGACTAGGGTGGCAGTGGGATGGAAGCCTTGTGCTTTGCCCCACCCTCTAACCTCACCCAGGCTTCCAGGTCAGCTCCAGGCCCCTGCCTTTCAGGAGGCCTTCCTCAGCTCACCATGAGCTCCTTCTCCAGTCAGAACTGGAATTTCACAGTGGTGGAGAGTCACCTCCTGTCTTAACTGGTTCTCTAAATGGGGAGTATGTCTTGTCTCTTGCACTTGCTTGAGGATTCCTTAGAGGACAGAAACAAGTCCAGATCTCCCCGGACTCATCAGTCAGTCCCAGCCCGAGCCATTCATCAACTCTCATGGACTGAACAATACTGAGGTGCTCTTTCCCTGGAGCGCTGGCCCCTTCTTGAGCAAACAGGCAGCCTTCATGCCCAAGGCCAGGTCCACCCCAGCACCAGGGCACCCACTGGCTTCATGTTGGCTCTGGGACACTTGTGTCCACAGCACCCCAGCTGGGCTCTCAGGCCCCTGGTGGGCAGAGCATCTGGCCTCTACTGGAGCAACACCTGAGCTCATTACAAACCTGGGTGTTGGACATTCCAAATTCCCTCGAGGCAGCGCAGAGCCAGGCAGGGCATGGAGCCTGGCCTAGATACCAGTGCCGGGAGGACAGGAGGAGATCCAACACAGAAGTGTGCTCAGCGTAAGGTTCTCCATGATTATAATGGGAGTCAGTGAAAAGAGTTCTGCCTGCAGTGTTTTATCCTTTTATAGAAGAACTTGACCTCTGTGCTTTTTGTAAAAAGGACCTAAAGTCCAAGAGCTTGCCCGGCAACGCAGCTCAGTGGTTGAGCACTGACCTAGAATCCAGGAGATCCCTTTTCGATTCCTGGTCAGGGCACATGCCCAGGTTGTGGGCCAGTAGGAGGCATGCAGGAGGCAGCTGATTAATGACTCTCTCATCATTGATGTTTCTATCTCTCTCTCTCTCCCTTCTTCTCTCTGCAATCAATAAAGATATACGTATATATTTTAAGTCCAAGAGCTTGAGAAATGCCTCAGAAGTTACATGACCTGAATGATGGAATGGTGGGAGAGGCTCCTAGAGGACAGTGGCCTTCAAAATCAGGGACTTCTAATCCTCTGGGGAACTGTTAATATGCAGATTCCTAGGCCTGCCCTGCCCAGAATTTCTGGCTTAGTAGCTAGCCTTTTCTTGGCCTAAGAATGGCCCTCCCAGAGTGCCCCCCATCCCATCAGCAGGGCCATCCAAAGCTTACCTGGGAGGAAGGGAATGATTCTCTGCTTAGGGTCCTTCTGTCCACCTTCGATGGGAAACTTATCCAAAAGCTGCATCTGGGAAGCCAGACAGAGGGAGAAGATTCAGAATTGGAACGGCCCTCAGCATCCCTTCCCCACTCCACTCCGCTGCTCCAGGGCCCCACTTTCCTCACACGGATGAGTGACGCCTCAAATCCCTCATTTCACAGACGATTACCAAACCACATGGGGCATGAGAGGGAGGAGGCCAGAGCTCTTTGTGCATCAAAAGGGGTATCTGAGCAATCTCAAGGAGGGATGGGGGTCCAAGGAGAGGTGTCTGGAGATGACCCCGAGCGAGAGCAGGGTAGGGCTCAGCAGGTTTTCAGGCCAGGTTGCAAGTGGGGTTTCCAGAGGTTTCTTTGGGCCCAGTTTCTTTACATCATATGCTAGGTGAGTCCTTAAGCCACCTGCCATCTCAAACCCTCCTGGGCCAGGACAGGGGAAGACCCCTCCTGATACTTCAGATAAACCCACCTTCCAGAAACAGCTGCTATTTTAATTGCAAAACCAAATCCGGCCCCTTGCCCCCAAGGCTAGAAGAAACCCTTCCTCCATTTCCTACCTTCCTACCCTGCAATCGCTGTTTTTCCAAGGGCAGACCCACTGGAAGAGTTTCCAGGGTTCTGGAGGAACAACTTTTTTTTCTTCTGCTATTCTGGGCCGAATTCTGTATAAACTGGAAAAACACACAGGAGACAGGATGGCCGCAGCCACGGCCCCTGTGCGTGTGGTTGATCTCCCTTCCGAGGCACAAGCAGAGCTGGAGCGGAGTGGAGAAGGCAGGACTAGCTCGCCCCGCGGACCCAGCTGTGTGACCTTGGCCAAAGCCCCAGAGATTTCTCAGTTGACCCGCGGGCACCTCCTTGGTAAAATGAGGAAGACCAGTCACATGATATCTGAAGTCCATCCCTTCCTTCAAATATTTATTGAGCATCTACTTGGTACACTGGGCACTAACAAAAGGGCAGTAAAGGAGAGAAATAAAGCCTCTGCCTTCAGAGAGTTTACATTTTAGTGGAGGGAGACAAACAGTAAACAAATAAGCATGTGCTCTGTTGGCAGAATTTGTGCTATGCAGACAAATGAGTTAGGACAAGGTGTTGAAAAAGAACCTGGTTGTTATTTTATACAGGGTGGTGAGAAACTCGAGTCAGAAGACAGTTCAGCGGAGACCACAGGCAGTGTGGAAGCAAGCCATGTGGGAGGGGGACAGGGAAGTGCAGTGACTCTAGGCAGGGCAAACAGGAAGGGCAAAGGGCCTGAAAAGGCCAGCGTGGCTGGAGCGGAGTGAGTGAGGGGCCCAAGGGTGGGCGACAAGAACCAAGAGGCAGGACAGGCCAGATCAAGAGGATGGCTCCAGCTACAGGGTGGGGAATGGGCCAGAGGGGAAGCAGGGACACCAGTTAGGATCCTACCGATGGCGGCTTGGATCAAAGTGCTAGGGCTCGAGGTGGTGAAAGTGGTCCTAGGCTAGATTTCACGTGTGTGTGCAAGTGCACATATTCCTGCCCACCACCCATCCGGCTCTAACAGGACTCGAGGATTCTCTCTTGCACAATCATTATCCAAAGTACACAGGCTATTTAGAGCCCACACGTGAAGGGCGGGTCACTGTCGGATTCCATCCGAAACAAAACAGAGACTGCACCATTATTAATTTTCACTTCCCTGAATACAGGCTGCAATTGAAGAAAAGCTGGCTCATGAATTTTCAAACCCTAACGCTAGAAGTCCAGCTCTCAAACACTTAAGAATTGCCTGCTGCATGTAAATAGGGTCACTGCGCCGTAATGCTATAAACCGGTAATTAGGACTTTACAAAAATCAATGCACTTTCAAATAAATTCTACACAGAGTAGGACTCCGATTTTCTCTTTTCCCATTTTCCTAGCCCATATGCTATTTTGTGAATTTTATTTTTGTATCACATAATTCATGTTCACTGAGGGGAAAAACTAGAAGTTATAGAAGCAGTGGTTAGTCCAAAGAGAGCAAGAATCGCTCATAATCCTCCCCCCTGCAAAAGCAACATTAATATTTTGGGATGGATATCCTCTCCAGACACTCTTCCGTGCATGGAAATAAAGTGAGCTCGGCACAACACGCTCACACCATGTCATGAGCGCTTTCCCACATCGGTGAATGCTTCCACACCAGCATTCTTAACTGAGACACAGAATTCAGTGTTTGGATGGGCCATGGTTTACTTAGCTACTCCCCTGCTGTTGGATATTTAGGCTGTTGCTGACTTTTCTCTACTATGTGTAATACTATAGTGAAGATCCTAGGCCACCCATCCACGCACACTTCTTTACTACTTTTTCTATTTTTGTTTCAATTTTTGGAAATCCATGCATATTTATAGGTGCCTGAAATCCTACCCAGAAGAAGGCTGAGAAACAGATGGGTAACAATTCTGTGTAGGCCAGACCTGGGCCTCTGAGCAATGGCTCCACAGAACTCCTGAGGAAGGAGATGGAGACACCCGAAGAGGAAGGCAGGACAGCAACACGCCCTGGTGTGATGTGCCCTCTCAAACCACTTTTCTCCTGAAAGAAGGTGCCAGGTATACCCAATAAGCTGTGGGACTTACCCAAGTTGGGGCTCGGTGGGGCTACAGAAACTTTAAATTTTCTATCAGCTCTCACACACCTCTGTTCTCTGACTCCTAAATTCTTTTTCAGACCTGAGATTCTGAGATTGTCATGAACGGTGCATGGGAATGTGCCTCCAAGGGGCGGGTGGGGGTGAGAGGGCAGGATTCAAGCATTCACTCCTCTCCTCCAATAACATACTGTGTACCTTCTAGATGCTAGGCCCCCTGTAGGTGCTATGAATAAGTTAAATCACAGTCTTGACACGAAGGAGGTCACGATCTAGATCTGAAGCAGAGATTCCCAGCCTTCAACACACATACGAAGCCTCTGCTGACACATTAAAATGAGGATCCGATTCAGTAGGTCTGAGCAGGAGCCCGAGAACCTGCATTTCCACTGAGCTGTGCTAAAATTGCAGTCTGTGGACCAGGTTTCAAATACCATTAACAATTTGTGTGTTGACTGCATGTTGAAATGGTATTTGGCATATATCAGGTTAAATGAAAAATACTTTAGAAATGATTTCACCTCTTTTACATTTTTAAGTGGCTACTAGAAAATGTAAAATTACATTTGTGTCTCATATTCTATTTCTATTGGGACAGGCCACTCTACAGCAAGATGGTCCTCAAAGTGTAGTTTGAAGTCTGTCCATACCTGAGTCACCTGGGGGGAGGGGGTGTTTGTTAAAAATGCCATTTCCTGGGTCCCACCCGGAAGTCTGTGAACATTTATTCTGGTGCTAGAGGCAGACGAGCAAGTTCTGGAGTGACGGGGAATAGTGAGGACGTGGGAGCTGAAGGAGAAGGTCAGGGAAGGCTTCCTGGAGGAGGTAAAGCCAGCTTGGCAGAGTGACAGTCACATTCCCTGTGCCTTTCCCACTAAAGAGCAGTCTGAATTCCCTCGATAGGTCCATGTGCCTCCCAGAAGGCAGGGGTCATCTGATAGCCTGCAGATTTAAGCTTTCCCCCAAAAGACCTCTCAAGGATGCTTTGCAATTGGCCTCTCCTTCTTCTGTAACAGATTCTCTCCTCTTCCCCCACCTCTGGCTTAAAGTGGGCCCTCCTGGGGCCAAGACGAGCCCATCTGCTGAGAGTACTGGGTCAATAGGTCCTGTCCAGAACCATGAGCGCCCAGCCGGCCACACCTCTCACTGCTAAGTCAGCAGAGCCTGGTGTCTGCCCTCTGGGTCGTCCCCAAGGCCACCCTTCACCAGCTGCCCGTGATACTCTCTTTGCCCACAGGTCACCTTTCAAAGAAAGAAAATCCCCTTCTTCAGACTCCAGAACAAACCAAATAAAGGCGGCCCAGCTGAGTTTACTCAGTGTGGCGGGCTCGCAAAGCTGCAGCGTTCAACATCTAGGGCAGAGTGGAACAAACATCTGGGGCCATGTTTGATATGCAATCCAAATGTCACCCCACCCAGGAGACCAGGCAGGCTGCAAAGCGGCTCTGTAACCTGGTCAGTGCGCAATTTGCAGGGCTGGGTTCGACAGATAAAACACTCACATGAAAGGCTAAGGAGGGCTGTCTCAGGGAGAGGCCTGCCCAGGCCTTCAGTGAGGAGGAAGCCTGGGTACATGGGCAGCGAGGAAGGAAGGCTCCGCCCAGCAGAGACCTCTGCTGAGGCCACCTTTTCAGGCAGGAAGTGGATTCTCCTGTCACTCCAGCAAAGGCCTGACTCAGGCTGGAAAAAAAGCAGGGCCCATTGCCAGGGTCCTTCAGAGAGAGAGAGGCATTTGGTTAATGGAGCCCTTTGCAACCACATCAGAACCTCGCAGTGTGTGGAGGATGCCAGGCTGTTTATCTAAGGGGTGGATAGTGTGAGAGATACAGGACAGCCTGGCTCCAAGAGCTGGCCCAGCCAGAGAAAGCTGACTCAGCAGCTCTTCTGAGACAGGGCTGAACAGCAATAAACACTGGGGAGAGAGAAGGGGGGGCCCTGAGTCCAGCTGGGGCACATCTGTAACCCAAGAGGCCAACTCCACGCCCTTCCGAGGGTGGAGGTCCCAGCAACTTCAGCTTTGGGGCTCCAATCCTCAAACCTTAATCCACTTTTTCAGCTCAGGAACAGAGGGAACATTACTACAGAGCCTGGTGGTACCTTGACCCAGAAATTCCCCTTACAAAGAGACAAGGCCACACCATCTCCCTGGGGACCAAGGGAGATCAAGGGCAATCTCTGAATTGGTATGTGCATTCTACTGACTGAGGGCTCACCAGTCCCTGTGTTAGATACTGGGGACACATCTGGGAAAATTACAGAGACAGAGAGGGATGACAGTGATATGTGTGGTTTTCTCTAAAGTTTTCATCCCTGGTGGCCTGAAATGTACTTCCCAGTTCCCTTCCTACTTTGGTGACCTTATCAAGAGACACCTACTCTGGAAAGCCTTCTTTGACATCCCAGTCAAAGGTCATACCACCTTTCTCTAAATTCCAAAAGCCTTCACTACTTCAAATCCCTTTCCAATCAAGCCATTATCTATGACATTCCATGCACTGCATGAGTGCAATTCAGGGGGTGTGAGTCATGGTCCATGAAGGGGACAGCCAGGGCACAAGGACTGACCTAGCAGCGTTAGGTGTCAGCCTGCCGAGAGGCATAAAAAGCCATGCAATGAGCGTTCAGGAAAGGACAAGGTGAGTGCGGCTGGGGCGAGCGAAGCCGACTTCTCCGACAAGGACACAGTAGAGCTAGGCCTTGAAGAAAAGGTAGCTGTAGAAAAGGGAAGACAGCTTTCCAGAGGGAGGAGTGGTAACTACAATAACTTGGCGGTGAGTGGGAGGGTCAGGACTGCTGGATGAAGCAGTCCGACGCGAGTGAATTGACTTGTTCACGAATTCCATGAAATGCTGCCATGTGTCAGAGAAAGCGATGGGATCCAGGGTGGAGGCTCTTGATAATTTATTCCAGTGATTTGGGATGACCACATGGTTGGCATCAGAGCTGGATAAGGGCCGATATCCACAGGCAGAATTAGGGCATCCTAAAGCACCACTGGGAGCGGGACAAGATGGAGAGTCATTTCCAGAACCCATCTGGAGGACAGTACTGCTTGTGGTGGGAGTGTCTGAGGTGGGCAGTGGGATAGCAGGTGAGATGCCCCAGATGCCTACTAAGTAGTGACAGGAACACTCACTAAACTGCTGTCTACAGCAGCTGGGTCTGGTGATGGACTGGTCATTTGCTTTGCTGTCTGAGATGAGCCTATCAACAATATTCAGTAAGGACTCTGTGTGTGTGTGTGTGTGTGTGTGTGTGTGTGTGTGTGTGTGTATTGACACTGTATGAACTTGCTAGGGCCGCTGTAACAAAGTACCACAAACTGAGTGGCTTGAACAACAGAAATTTTTTGTCTCATTCCTGGAGACTACGAGCACAAGGTGTTGGCAGGGCTGGGTCCTTCCAAGGGCGGTGCAGGAGGCTCTGTTCTATGTCTCTCTGCTAATTTTTCAGGGTTTACTGGCAATCCTTGGTGTCCCTTGGCTTATAAAAGCATCACCTCTATCGCTGTCTTCATCTTCACATGGTGTTCTCCTTTGTGCGCATGTCTGTGTCCAAATTTTCCTTTTTATAAGGACATCAGTCATTAGATAAGGGGCCCACCCTACCCCAGTATGACCTCAACTAATTACATCTGCAACAACCTTATTTCCAAATAAGGTCACATTCTGAGGTCCTGAGGATTAGGACTTCAACATATGGATTTAGGGGGACACACGAGACTTCAACCTATAACACCAATGCACATTAAAACAATACTATTAAAAGAGAAAATACTTGCCCGTATTCTACTACCAAAAGTCTCTTCCTGAACTCACAGTGGTGCCTATGCAACATTTTGGAAATTATGAATAATAACACTAAATAGTCAGATCTGGATTCAAATTCCTCATCTGTAAAATGGGGACAGTGACAGAACCTGTCTGACATGGTGGGTGAGAGGATTAAATGAGATCATATGTGTAAAGTGCTTAGCACAAAGCCTGGCACAGACTAAGTGCCCCATAAACCTTGGCTATCATCATTACCGCCAATCATCACTGTTATCACACCAGCCTGCGTCCCTGATGCTAGGGCAAGTGCTTGGGAAGCTGCAGCCTGGAGGTCAGAGAGACAGTAGAGAGACCGTGAGAGGAAGATGAGTCTCAGAGGTGTCTTGGCCAGGCCTGGCCTGGCTATGAGTGTCTAGGGTCCCCAGGGGAGCTGCCCAGCTGGTGTGCGTGGGCTGGGCTTGGGGAGGAGGCCTCTGGCTCTTCCAGCAGCTCATCAGGTGGGTGGGGGCTGGCTGGGATGTGTTTCACATTAATGTACTGGGGCCTGGGAATGATAGCCCAACACCCCCAGTGAGATGCATGCGGAGCAAAGATGTGCAGAACTGTCCATAACCAGGGAACTTCCTCAAGCCTGGAAGGTGTCCCAATCAGTGGCTACACGTCTCCCGGATACTACCAGTGGTCTCATTCCATGCCACTCCCCCACCATGCCGACCCACAGCCTTCAGAGAAACAACATTCAATGGAAGTCAAAAGAGGAAGGTTCCGGTTACAGCCTGCAAAGACTTTCTGGGCAACTAAGGCAAGTGACTTGGCCTCTCGGGGCAGCAGTGGCCTCATCTGTGAAATACTTGCCCTGTCTCCATGGGTGTCATAAAGTTCCAAGGAGAAGACATGTGAGAAAGTGCTGCCAAATGCCAGATGCAATTGTCCCTGTTTAACTTCTAAGAGCCTCAGTCTACTCATCTGTGAAATACAGTCAAGCTTATTTTCTCCTTCCTGGGGGCTGATGAGAAGTTGAAAGGGAAAATACGTATGTAAAGCATTTTAACACATGGCAGGCCTGAAGGAAACCATCAGAAGCAGATGCCTCTCTTAGCATTGTTTTACCACTATTTTAGTATTCTGGTTAGCGATGGAACGCTTGAACTGCAAAGTCAGAATTCCAGCTTATTCCTTCCTAGCTACGTGACCTTGGCCAAGTCACTTAACCTCTCTGGGACCCACTTTTTTCATCTGTAAGGTGAGAGTCAATAAAAACAGCCACCCCATGGTGGTATGTGGAGTTAATGAGATAACACAGGTGAGCACAGTGCTTGGCCTACTACAAGTGCTTGATAAACGGGGTCATCCTTTTCAATGTGAAGAGACTTGGGTGGTAGCTCCCTGTCTCCCATGCTCTCCTGCAGCCCTTCTTGCTTTTGAAGAGCTGCTCAGGGCTGTCAGCCAGGTCACCCAGCCCTCACCTGAAAGGACTTCAGGGTCCCTCACCTGTAACTTCACAGCCTTCACTGTTTTAAGGTTCTTGCTCTCTGTCCTAGCACGAGATCGCTCATGTTCCCCTTGGCCAGGAAGGGGAGAGCATGATGCCAGGGCAGCTGACCACCTGGAAAGCTAGTGGCCATCGAGGCTGGACCGGAGATCCTGGATTCAGTCACCTCTGAGTCTGGCTCCCGGGAGAACAGGCAGAACTTCCCCTGGACTCAGAGAGCCTGAAAAGTGGTTTCCTAGTGTGGAACTGGAGCTGCACCCCAACCCCCTTCAAATTCAGTGTGCTGACCCCTCTTTCCCTTCATCCCCTGGAAGACACAAGACTGGAGCAGCAGGAAGCTGGGGCAGGAGAGTAAGTGCTGGGCAGTGTGAGGGGCAGGGCTGGGGGGTCATCTGAAACTGGAGGGAGAGCTCTGACTTCCTCCTCTGGCAAAAGGAGCCCCTGGAGGACACTGATCAGGAGTGACCTTGTGCAAGCGGAATTTTAAGAAGATAAATCTGCCAGGTACATAAGATGGAACAGTGGTGATATCAGCATGAACTGGTGGTGTCTGTCTTGTGCTTTGGCGTGTAATCCAATGCTACTATATTTATTTTGTTGCTCAAACTGTTCCAGCTTTGGCCAACAGGCCATCAACTTCTAGGGCTTTATTTTAAGTGTCCAGAAGCCTGGAGGCAGGACAGAGATATGATCAGATTTGTTGTTGTTTTTTTAATATGTCTTTATTGATTTCTGAGAGAGGAAGGGAGAGAGAGAGACAGAAACATCAATAATGAGAGAGTCATTGATCAACTGCCTCCTGCACGCCTTCCACTGGGGATCGAGCCTGAAACCTGGGCATGGACCCTGACTGGGAATTGAGCCATGATCTCCTTGATCATAGGTTGATGCTCAACCGATGAGCCACACTGGCTGGGCATTTTTAAAGGATCTCTAGTTGCCTGGAAGGGCAGAAGTGGTTTCAGCAGATCTGTCCAGGCAGTCCATGGCCCGGTTTCCAGGTTACCAATTCCTTAGGGACAGCATCCCCAGCAGGCAGAGAAGGAGGTCAGCTCTGAACAGGGACAATGTTTGCCCTGACTGGCCTTTGGGCAACACACCAGGCTCTTTGCCACAACCTGCCCCCCTTCTCCCAGGATCCCAAACCCCATGGTCAGCCATGCCTGCCTTGGCTGAGCAAGGGTTTTCGGCTTGTATTTCTGGAAATTCTTTATCATCAGATTCCCTGCCTGGCTTCAGTCTCTTAAAGCTCAATTAATCCCTGCATCATGCTCTCCAAACTGCTCCGGTAGGCCAGGGAGGAGTTGGAGGTTGCAAGAAGGGAGGCCTGTGGGAAGCTCAGCCACTGTGGTAGACAAGGTCCCTCTTAAGAGAAGCCCTTAGCTCCAGGCAGGGTTAGAAACAGAAAAAGGAAGCTCTCTCTGCTCCCCATGGCCTCTCTCAGCCACATCTGTTCTCCCCAAGGCTAATACCTATCAATGGACGTGGGGGAGGGGACAGGGTGGGAAAACTCCAGGAGAAAAGTCATTTGCACGGGAAATGCAGGATTGTGTCATTTCCACAGCAGCCATTAGAAGCAGGAGGAGGTGGCAGGAAGTCAACCAGCTTGTTTGCAAGAGCAGGACATCTGTCAATCCGTAACAAGATGCTGCCCCTGGCTTTCGTTGTCAAGACACCAGGTCTCACTGCCCTGCTGCTCCCCTCTGAGGACAAAGAAGGGTTGACAAAGCCCCAGATGAGGTGGGACTACCACCACGTGTGCATGGTGAACACACACAGAAGGCATGCCAGCTCCAACAACAGATGCATGGCGGGACATGGGAAGGGATGAAGGATGTGTCTCCAACTCATGAGACCAGCAGGGACCTCAAACCCTGCAGAGGCTTGGTGAGAGTGACTTCCATGTCAGCAAGATGAAATTATCACCTGTGCATATTTGAAACTTGCTTCAAAAACCTCCAGGGAATGGCCGGAAGGGAAAAAGATAAGGTTTATTTGGATCCCTGGATCCCGGCCACGGAGAGAGTGGAGTTGGCAACACCGGGAAGGTACAGGGGAGTGTGTACTTGAGACAATGGTATCATAGCTGTCCCTGCCCCTGTCCTGTCCCTGTCCCTTCCCCTGCCACAGAGCTTCGGGGCATGGGGGACCTGGTTAGCTGAGACATCTGTGTGTGGGACACATCTCCAGAAAAATGCTGGCACCAGCCCAGGGTGTCAGCAATGACATTCCCCCAAGGAGAAAGAGGCCAGCCTAAGACGAGTCTGCCTGTGTGTGTGTGTGTGTGTGTACACACACGTACAAGCGCATTTTCTGGCAGGGTCCTAGCTGAAGTCACCCTATTCTACCCTAGAGGGTCTCTACTCTCCTTTAGCCTCACCAAAGACCCCCAAGATTTCTCAACCCCCACCCCCAAAGCTGCCTGACAATTTCCTCTTCCACATGGACCTCCAAGACCATCAACAAAGAGCACAAGGCCTGAAGAAGGTGGAGAGGGAGGAAAGACTGGACCTCGACCCTTTATTTCCAGCTAAACCACACCTCCAGCCCCAGTGTTTCTTGATTCTTCTATCCTGATTGCTCCTGCAAATGGCCCAAAACTGTGGTCCCCAAAGTGACCTAGCCACCATAGGATCAAATTAAGGGCAAAGATAGCACATTCTTGGCAGAGATGAGGCCAAGACAGACCCTCAGTGGTCCTGGGCCCAGGCTGCTGTACAGGGCAGTGAGGCTGCAGGGCTGGTCCCCAGCACCCTCCCGACACTGCATTCTCTTGGACAGAAGCCAAGTGGGACACTTCTAATCAACAATCCAACGTCCTCCCTTTCCTCCTTACCCTTTTCCAAGCATCTCCTTTCTCCACTTTTTCTCTATTCCAAATGGTCAAGGTGATCCCAGGACCTGTCCTAGTCCTGCCCACACCCCCTCAAAATCTTGTGCAAAAGGAAAAAACAGAATAGGCTAAATAAGAAAGCTGGGGTCACAGGCAGAGTCCTGCTCTTCCCTGGGGGCTTTCCCTGTCAATATGGAAGCCTCGTTTTCCAAGAGCTCGCATCTCCTCTGCTTGGGAGTGACCCTAAGGCTGTTGATCGGCACCAACAGAGGCTGGGCCATCCTAAAACCCAGGAACGGCTGCTGAAAGCTTCCTCAAAGTCACTGGAAGCTGCCAGTGAGGCCCCGTGCTGTCAGGTGGACGCAGTAAAAGCCAGGCCGTCCCAGGAAATTTCGGCCAGGAGCACTGCTGCACCCAATGACTTGGGTAGGTCACCTGCCTCCACCCATCTCCAACTCTTTCCCCCATTAGAAACTTCATAGGATAAGAGACCAAAACACACATGAACCCTCTTTGAAGGTTCTGGTGAGGAGAGCACTAAGTACATGCTTCACTCTGCTCCCGTCAGATGGCTTCATCTCTGGCTTCGTGCCCTTTGTTGGCTCTCCGCCTCCTACCGCACACAAGTCTTAGTCATGACCTCTGCCTAACTGACCTCTCCAGTCGTATATCCTGCCACTGCTGCATCTCCCCACATACTGCACGGCCTGCCTACAATCCTCCCCGGACATAGCATGCTGTTCTCCAGCTCTGTGCCTCTGCAAGTTCTGCTCTGCTTAACTGAAATGCCCCACCCATGTGACCTGCCACCACCTTTGAGGCTTTGTATAAGTTTGTCACTCATTCACTTCCTCCTCTAGATTGCTTCTGCCAGTTAGTCACACTTCTAGAATTGCACTTACCATCATATTGTAATTATTTGTTTATACACCTGCCTCCTTTCAAAAGCCTGAGAGCTTCTTGAAAGCAACATCTGTGCCTTGACATGCCCGCTGTCCATCAGTGTCTGACACATAGCTGGGCACACAAAAGACTACAGTTCCCAGGCTCTCTTGCTGGGAGGTACAGTCATGTGACTGAATTCTAACCAATGGAATATGAGCAGGGGTGATGTCTGCCTCCTCCAGAAAACCTATACAATCTCCCTGCAGAAATTTGGATACAGAGATCCATGGAGGATAGAGTTACCAGATGGGAGAGTGTGGATTCCTGAATGACTACCTGGAGCAGAACCCTCCAGGAATTTGTTCTGGTTTTGGTCTACGACATAAGCAGGAAATAAACCTCTATTGTATTGAGTCACTGAGAGTTTGTTATACAGCAGGTAGCCTGTCCTAACTAAAGCAAAAGAACTCAAGACTCCATTGAATCAAACTGAAAGAGGGGAGACTATATAAAATGCAGAATCATCTAGATCCAATCAAGTCAGGCATTATATTCTTACATGACTGAACTATTCCCAAAGCAAAGCCATCACCCCTCCTCCCCCTGCCCTATCCACCAAATTGCACATACAATATTTAGATTGCCAAGCATTCCCCAATTAAGATTGAAAAGGGTGGAGACTGAGGACCTTTCAGATGACCTGTAAAAGACACCATAAACGAATGAGCCCCAACTTGCGATCCTTGTTCCTCAAGTTTGTAGAGGGCACACAAAGACACAAAGTTGAATTGTAGGGGGGTCTGCTCCTCCCCACACAGGCATCCAAACCCCTGACACATGACCATTCAAGGTCATAGGAACCCTTCCAATGATGGGAGCTCACCATCTCTCTGAGGTAACCCTTGGCAACTTCTGGGAAGTGCTGGAGCAGTGTTCGTCACACAGAGCCCAAATTTGCCAGGACAAATTCCCAGATGGGAGAAAGCACATTTACACAGGAGGAAGAAAAAGAAGAGAACAGAGAAGGACTTCCAATGTCTATGCCCTCACTACTCAAGGTGCGATCCTGAGACTAGCCATGTCATCACCAGAGAGATCGATGGAAAAGCAAAATGCCAAGCCCCCTGCAGACCTGCTGAATCAGAATCTGCATGCTAACAAGATTCCTAAGTAGTTTGTGTGCACATTAAAATTTGAAAGCCCTCACTGTTCTTTGCCATAAGAATTCCATCCAATCTTTACTAAGTGTTCTCAATAGCAAGGCTAGCCTTCAAGCAGACAGGCACACAGAAGGAGGATCGGGAGCTAAACACTAGAACTTGTCTTTAGAGTGGAGGAGGGGGCAGGCCTCTCACCCCATTCCCTTATACAGTAGTCCCCCCTTATCCGAAGTTTCACTTTTCACGGTTTTAGTTACCCCCTCAGTCTGAAAATATTGAATGGAAAATTCCAAAAATAAACAATTCATAAGTTTTAAATTCATGCCATTCTGAGTAACATGATGAAATCTCTCGCCACCCTCCTCCGTCCCACCCGGGTGTGAATCATCCCTTTGTCCAGAATATCCACGCTGTAGCTGTTCCCCAAGTTGGGCACTTGCTGCCCCCATGGCTTCCTTCCTGGTCACTGAGGTCAGCTTCTTAGCCCACAGGAATCTTTTTCTATAACATCTTCTTTCTGGAAGTCCCTTAGCCCAAGGACTTCCTAGCATCTCTTTACATTTGCAGAAGGGTTGGTACAAGGTGAGACCTGGATGGAAAAAGGGAAAAGTCCCCAAAAGCAAAAACTAAAACTCAGGCAGAGTTGCTGGGGGTTGGGGGGGGGGGGGCAGATTTGACTCCTGCCAGAGAACTAGGAAATGCAGTAGGAAAAATTCCCCCAAAGAGTGTGGTGTCCTGTAGCCACCATAGCACCGAGCTGTTGGTTGCTTTTCCAGGTGGCAGCCCTGCTGACCCAGGTAATGGTTTCCTCTCGACAACCTCATGAACGTCCTCATGAATGTGGCAGGTGCCCACCTAGGACAAAGTGTGGAAGGAGGAGGAAGTGGAAGGAGAGAAAGAGCTGGCTGCCTGAGGACTGTGAGGTGCCTGTGTGCAGGCCTCCCTCCCTCTCAGGCTCTGTGTTCCACAGAGCAGGTATCTCCCTGACCTTACATGTGCTCCCTGCAGTCCTGCCTCCACACTTTCAACCATGCAGATCTTCCTGCCTGAACCACCTTCTCAGTCCACCTAAACCCTTTTCCTAGCCCACCTCCAGTCCCACCTGCTCAGTAAAACCCAAGGCAGGAAGAAGGGAATCTAGCATTTATGTGACACCTCCTCTATTTACACCATGCTCTTTCTTTTTTAAAAAAAGTCTATGACCCACCCTGGCCAGTGTGGCTCAGTTGGTTGGGCGTCATCCCATGCACCGAAAGGTTGCTGGTTCAATTCCCGGTCAGGGCACATGCCAGAGTTGTCGGCTCAATCCCCAGTAGGGGGCGTGCAGGAGGCAGCTGATCAATGTCTTGCTCTCACATCGATGTTTCTCTCTCTCTCTCTCTCTCTCTCTCTCTCCCCCCCTCTCCCTTCCTCTTTCTTTAAAAAAAATCAATGAAATAGTTACAATTTTTAAAAAGTATCTCACGGAAATGTGGCAAAACATGAACATTTGTTAAATCTGGGGGGGTAGGTCCCCTGATGCCTGCTATGTTCTTTTCTGTAAGATTTTTAAAAGTAAATAGAAAAGAAAAGCTGACTGACTACAGAGAAGAAAAGCAGCTGGAAGGGGCCAGACCGAAGTGTGGGGGAATCTTGGTGAGAACGCTGTGAATTCAAGTGTAAAATCAGGAGGGCTTGGCCGAGGGGCTGAGAAGAGGGATCTGAAGGGGGGAGAGATGGTACAGTGACTGAGAGAGGGAAGAAGGGAGAAGAAGGAAGGAGGAGATTAGAGAAGAGCAGGGTTTAGAACACGCTGAGGGGCAAGCACATGTGTGACTTCTGCGTGGAAATGCCTCGAAGAGTCAGGCTGCAGATCAGCTCATATTCCATCTCTCCCCGGCCCCTCAGCCCCACCCTGAACCAAGTGACTTGCCCATGGCAGGTGTTCAACAAACATGGTCAGGTGCTCACCCACCACCCACCCTCTAGTTGATGACAGAGGCTTGGACCAGAGAGAACTGCCCCTCCTTGGGAGAAGATGCCCAAGGGAAAGCCGAGCCCTGCCCCATGTCTATTTCTGATGCCCTACCTGACCCAGATTGAAACAGCTGGTGGGGTATTCTGGGGGCCAGTCTGACCCTACAAAGGGCACTCCCTTTCCTGGGCAAATGCCCACTGCTCAGCTATTTCTAGCGGGGACAGAGGTGGGGTAGGCATAACTGTAGAGGAACAGCTAGCATGGGGCGGGGAGGGATTAGGTGATAGAACAGAGAGATGAGGCCCAGGAAACCTCCAGTCCAGCCAGAGAAGGGGGAAAAGGGAAAGAGCAGCTGGAGGTTCAGTTTCTGCCCCCCACTTGCAGGGAGATGGTTCTACGGCTCCACCCTTCCCCACCTTGAACTTTCCGACCAAAAACCCTAGGTGTTCTGAACTAGCCCAGTGTCCCAGCTGCACCCCAAAATACACAAAACAAAGGGCAGACTCTCGAATGTTTGAGTGCTACACATGGAGATTTCGCTGTTCATCTCTCCCATCTTGGTCCCACCCCCATACAATGAAGGGTGAAGGGAGGAGGGTCACGCACAGAGGGGGCCCTTCACCCTCCCACTGGGCCTTCCTCCTCACAAGGCTCCAAGATGGGGAGCGGAGCCCTGGGAATCTGAGGATAAACAACCCCTTCTCCTTGGGGAGCCAGACAGGCCGGCCTTCAGCAGAGATGCCCCCTCGGGAGACCAGCCGGTACTGTCTCAGCAGGAAGAATGGCTGCTTGTTGTGCGCCAGAACCATCCTCTCTGCAGGCATCTCAACTCCAGCCCATACACCAGCCTCATGCTTCCTGTTTGGGTTTTTTTTAAGGTATATCTGAATGTGGTCCATTTAGCCCCAGGGACCCCCCTGCCCCAGCCCATTCCTAGCCTCCTCCCCAGCCCCCGCCGGCACTGAGCTCAGACTTCCAGCGTAGCTGAACTGGCCACTTTGTTCTGCTGGGCACCAGATAAACGCTCTCTAATTAGCAGACGGAGCCAAACCCTGGCCTGGGTTTCGGGCTGTCTCCTGGCCAGCCCTGGAGCATTTATTTACTGTAGTTCAGGGGTGCCTAAGACCCTTTCATAGCTGAGACAATGTCCCCCTAGTCCAGGCTGAACAGACATAGTTGCGCAGGGAACCACCTGGAAGCTCCCAGCCCCTCCAGAAGGGCCAAAGGCAACAATGGGAATGACCATCATTTTAATAATGCTCCCCAGCTGTTCCAGGCTCGGTGGGGAAGGTTGCTGAGCCTTATCTCCTGGAAATCTCCCAGCCAGTCTAGGCAGCTTTTGCAACTAGAGCCATTTCACAGATAAGAAGGCTGAGACTCTGGGAGGTGAGGTAATTGCCCAGGGCCACAGCTGGGAAGAGGTGAGTTGCACACCCACAAAAGTCGGTCTGATAAAGGCTGAGCTTCCCATCACTGTGAGGCACTGCCCCACTCAGAAACAGGAATTCGACACCAGAAATCCCACAAGCTCCTCTGAGAGCCTGCTGTCCCCCAACAGTGGGGGTCCCGGAGAATCTAAAATCTTTTTTCCTTGGCTCCAGCTAACCTGAGGATCTGAAAGAAACAGTGTCAATTCTCCAACAACTCCTACAATGGCTTGGTCTGAGGGAATGTCCTGAGATGCAGGAATCGCAGCCCTTATAATCACCTAGGGACTGAGGTTCAGCTAGGGTGGCGGGTAGCTGGCGATGGGAACCATTGCCTCCAGCATCTCTGGGTCACCCAGCTGGAGGCAGTTCGCCTGCTGAAGGGAAGAACAAACTCTTCCATCAAACAAGCCACAGCCCAGGCTCCCACAGCTCACCCTGGTTGTCCCACAAGCCTGGTTCCGTAAGAGTCAAAGATAAACCAACCGGTGCCATTGTGAGGATGAGGGTTCCAAAGATGCCAAGACCGCCAGGCCCCTCAACAAGCAGGCTGGGATGCCCCAGCATGCAGGCCTGATGGCAGAGGCCTGCATCTTGGGCAGCTCACCCATTCTGTGCCTTCTCCCTGACTCTTCCACCCCCTGGAGCGTCCAGCTCAGGCCAAGGCCATCAGACTCGCTTTTCCACCCGGGATGACCCTGACTTTTTCTCTCAGGGTCCCCAGTACCAAACCCGGTTCCAGGCACATAGTTTGAAATTCCCTCCTGCAGAAAGGGAGTGACTTAGTCACAGCTGAAGGCTTCACAGAATGTATGGTGTACACATACACACACACACGCCACTCACCTGGCCATCACCAAAGGTCTTCCTTCCCTCCATTCTCCAGTTTGGAGGGGGACACTGTCCCCCACCCACTTTCCAGCCAACTTTCCTGTTGGGTATCCAAAGACGTGTAGACGGGGGCCCGGTAGGGGCAGAGCTAACCTGAGACCAGAGTAGGAGGAGGTGACAGAAGCAGCAACTGCACTCCAGAGCCTCCCGATGTGACACTCAAACACACCCTGACATGACACTCTTATGCTGGGAAAACAAGGTGTGCAGCTCTGGGCGGTCATGCAAGTGGCGTGGCCTGACTCAGACACTGCCTCTGGCAGAGCTGGGCTTATCCAACGAGAGCGGCGGGCGGTGGTGGGCAGGACATGTGGGCTCAGCTTCAGGAAGCAGCCGATCCTGTGAAAGAGCTGCCATCTGACCTTTCCAGGAGCTAGAGAGAAATCTCTCTGCCCAGGTATCTTCCCTCCAGTGAGGGTAAATGATCCCCACCCCCGACAGGAGCTCCCTCGGTGATGCAATAGGGGCTTCCTGCCTTCCACAGCCAAAAGCAGAAAGAAGCCTTCAGCATGGGAGGCTAGCACTCCAGACTGGAATGAACTAGAAGCTAGACTGCTTGAGTTCCAGTCCTGCTGTCACTTGCTGGCCCTGGAATTTGGACAAGTCACTCCTCCTCTTAGGGCCTCTTTCCCTCATCTGTCAAAAACAGGAAACGGACTACATCAGAGGGTGGCCAGTAAGTATTACCTCAAGGTACCATTGCCAACCGAAAGGTAGTGTCTTCCTGAAGGTAATTAGTTTTGTGTTTTTTTAGAAATATTCTGAAACCATGTCTGGGCTCATGACGGATGAACTATGTCTGCCATGGGCACAGAATGGGAATGTGCCATGATCAATCAATAATGTCTGTTCTGGGCAGGAGACTGGAGAGCGGCAGCGTGAGTGCCAGAGACTTATCTTCCTGCTTGGTAACCCTAAGAGTCCTCTGGTTGTAAAACTCACACTTCCACTCGATTCCCCAGCAGACATGATTAACGCCGGTTGGCAAGCATGCACCTCCCATGTTGTGCTATTTGCACGCAGCTTTCTCTCCCTGAAGTGACATTTTATCAGCCCCCAGGGCAGTCACTGGGGAGCAGGCAGCCCCCTAGGCTCCCATGCCCATACTCACAAGACTTCACCCAGAGGTTAGAGCCAATGAGCAGTGCCAGGGTTTAATAGCCAGAGTACATTCCAGCTTCTATTACAATTTTCCTCAGTGTCCACAAAGGGTCTTCTCCACTGTGAGAAAACCCACCCTGGCCCCAGGGAGAGGCTGAGTGACCAGCAAAGGGCAGAGAGGGCTCCTGACTTCCAGGTGCACAAGCAGGGAGGAGTCTCATCTGACAGCCCTATGTCACTTAGGAACCCCCTAGAGGCATGTGCCTGGACCACCTACAGACCAAGAACTCATCTGCACAGGAAAAGACTCATTTCTTGGCTGGATGTCATTTCTGAGACTAACTTCTTTCCTCTCTCTGTATCCTTGGGCTCTGCCTGGTGGAAAGTTCTCCTGATGGCAGGCCCTATGGATGGCAATTCTCTGGGACTTATTTCCCTTTATGCACAGATGAGTCAAGGCCCTCCCCAGTATAGTCTGCTGACAGCCACCACCCATCCTCCCGCCACCTCTGTTCTGGGCCTGCGAAGCCCCTCATGTGCAAGGTTGCTCCTACACCCATGGGGATGGGGAAAATGCATAAAAATAACCCCAGGATTCCAACTCAGTGGTAAACTGCTTTCCATCCTGAGCGGCCTGGAGGTACCATTTCACCAGGCCCTACCTCCTTACACTCCCTGGAGAACAGACACTCCACAGCCCTCCTCCCCTACCCCCAGTCCATCTCAGCAAAGAACCTACCAGAGGGGCAATCCCTCAGGCCACAGGGACCAGATGAAAGGGAGTGGCTGGTGCAGGAGCTGGCTCCCAAAGGGAGGGGAAACTTGCCACAGAATTTCCTGGAGCTACTGGAATACCCACAGGGCTCCCCTGGAATCTCCCTGTGTTTCATCAGGAATCTGAAAGATGTCTTTTTTCCAAGAGCAAGGAAACACTGTCGACCAACAATTACTTTTTAAAAATCAGTGTTTTCCTATCAGTGCTGCTGGAAGAACAGTGGGTCGATAACAACAATTTGGAGGTGAAAGCGTTTATCTGGAAAACCCTAAACACCAATACCAACACCACCCTCCCCAACCTGGAGGCAGACTGAGCTATGTGGTGAAACTGAAGTCTGTATAAATGGGGCACAGGAGGAAACATTTGCCTCCGGATGGAGTGGGGATGTCAGCTATTTTCTCTTGGAGTTAAGTTTCTAAAGACCTGACTGGTGAAGTTTCAGTTTCCCCATCTACAGTTTCCATGACAGTCACGATTCTAAGGGCTTTCTTTATATGGGTTGTTTCATTTCATTCTTAACCTACTTTGAAGAGCTTTTCTGGTTGTAAAATTTACCACAAGGCAGGTTTTTTTATTATCCTCATAATACAGATGAGAAAACCCAAGTGCAGAGAGGTTAAAGGACTCACCACGGATTACATAGTAAGTAAGTGCTGGAGCTGGTCTTGGATCCCAACCGTGCTGGCCCTGGAGTACCTGCCCTTAAGACTGTGCTCTACAGCCGCGCACCTCTGTGTTCTGGGGCATGATGCAAGAACCGCTGCCCAGCTGCTTCTTGCCCAATACACAGTTCATGAGGTTTGAGCAATATTTGCACACGAGATTCCAGTTAGACAAGACAATGTGGACTGGTCCCTGGGGTTTGTTGCAATAGGTTCTAACCAGTTATATTCCTAGGAACAATCCAGAATGATGGTTCAGGAAATATGAGGCAATGTGATTTTAACAATTATTTTCATTTTCTTTCCCTTGTTAGATATGTTTTTAATGTTTGTTCTTTTTAACCTGTGTGTTTTCTATCCCATTATACAGTAATGACTGTGAGAGGCCTATTTTATTTTAGACCTCCCATTTTCTCTACCTCCCCCATAGGTGTTTTTTTAATTATTAAATATTAATGTTGCAAATTATACATGAATTTCTGCTTTTTTAAAAAAATACATTACAAATAAAGCTGAGGTTCCTCTCTGACAAGAGTCCCTTCTCCCACTGATATTCCCAAACCACTTCCAGAAGTGACTCTATTACCAGTTTGGAGAGCATCTGTCCAGATCTTTTAAAAATATTCATATACTTATATTGCTCATGTACTTGCAAAAGAGATCGCTTCATGTTCTTTTTGCATAATTGCTATCATACTATAAATATTGTCTTGAAACTTGCATTAGACATTCATTAACGTTTCTTGGAGATCCCTCACAAAATTGAGATCAATCTTGTTTGTTTTGACTGCTGCACAAAGTGGTATGAGAATACACCCATTTACTTAGCAATCCTCAATGGCTGGTCACTGAAATTGTTTCCCATTTTTGCCATGGCAAACAACATGGCTTTCTGTGGCTTCCTGGGACTGGTGACTGACCTCAGTCAAGGCCAAAATTCTCCTCTGTCCAGGGTGAGCAATCACAATGGCCCACAGCTAACCACATTGCTGGAGCTAGAACTATCACACCAGGCACCAGAATGCTTGGTACAAAACTGTTATTAGAACTTGGCAGATTACCTCCCCAGGCTTTGGTCCCCTTGCTAGTAGTCCAGGGTCAATGATTTCAAACAACACAGAGCTTGCTTTGATGTTTAAAAGACAGAGCCTGTAGGAGACACCCCCCCCCCCCATTTTCTTCTCTCAGGTTGTTCCCTGGCACATACCAGGATCACCCCAGTTTCACTTCAGCTGAGGTTTACTCTGGGCATCAATCCAAATTAAAGCTCATAAGAATTTGATGAATAGAAAAATTAACACAGATGTTTACCTGCAAATGAGGGGCTTGGGATAGAACTCTTCTAATTCTAAAAATGCAGTGATCCTATAACTCTCCATAAATGACATCATAACATGTCCACACAAACATACACATCCATTTCAAGGCCAGTTATTAGTGATTTCAGGTTCTAACTTGTTCACCGATTGTTAACTTGGCTATTTGAGCTGGAAAGTGAGTCTGACCCTGGGTGGGGTAAGTAGGTGGAACGTCAGGAGAGATGAATAAGGGAGAGAGAGAAAAGCTCTTCAGAATAGGTTAAGTTCTGTAGAGCAAATAAGCAACCTTCTGGAGTCCATCTTCCAAGCTGTGTGGGGGGAGTTCAAGGGCCTCTCCTGCCTCTGATCAAATATTGACCCTGTGCACTCACTGGCCGGAGTTCAGACTAAAGGGCCAGCAGCACTATGGAGCCAATGTTTGCAGAGCAATTACTGCCGCAGTAATTGCCTTGTAGGTCAGATTGTGAAACAACCTTCAATGGAGCTTTCCGGTCCTTCCTCGGTGGGGCCAGGCCTTGGGGGAGATACTTAACAGTGAAGGAGCTGTGCAAGAAAATTTAGAGAGGCTGGAAATGTGGTCCAGCTGCCAGTGAGAAGGCAACTTAAGAGCATCTGTGGCCCTTCACAGTCCTCCTTCTCCATTAACTGCTACTCCAAGTAATCTAAGCCCTTGATAACCAAATACGCCTCAACATCAGGTCTTGTCCTGGCCAGCTCCCTCTGGGACAGGTCTCTTTCCTGGTCGGATAGGGCTGAGTGGTGGATTGTTTTTAGAAGAAACCAATTTCCACTTGAAGACCAAGAGCCTCTGCTCTCCCTGTCCCCAACTTGACATCTAAAATGCCCTTAGAAGCCCTCTCTAGTAACTGGTCTGGTTTCCAAAAGAGGTGTTTGGAACACTGTTGAATTTGAATTGCTCTATTGATGGGGCAAATCATGATGGAACTTAGTCTCCCTCTTCCTGCTGGGGCCCTAGAAAATTTTAGAGGGCAACTGGGGAGGGACTAGGAGGTGGCAGAGTGCTCTGGGTGAACATAAGGCCGGATCAAGCTTGCGTGTGTCCCAGATGGTCTAAAGCAGCACAGTCCTCTACAACTTTCTGGGATGACACAAATGTTCTGTGTGTGTTCAATACCTAGTCACCAGTCACTTTGGCTACTGAGCACTTGCAATGTAGCAGGTATGACCAAGAAACTAAATTTAATTTAATGTAAATGGATTGAACTTAATTTTTAAAATTTAATCTTTAAAATTTTTAATTAATTTAAATTTAAACTCAACTAGCTGCATGTAGCTAAGTGGCTACTGCCTCGGAGACATAGGGCTAAAGCCCCCATCCCCAGAACCTCCCAGTGGGAGGGAAGAGGGTCTGGGTTCAGTGAGCAGCCCCTTGTGTGGGGGGGAGGCAGAATAACTGGCTCTGAAGGCTGAAGACAGATGGTATGGGGGAAGAAAAAGGTTTGGGGCCAAGTAGAGGGCCTTATCCGATCAGAAATTTCAAGGGGTGGTGAATGACCAAAAAGGCTATTAGTATTGCATATGTACACTCATGTGTTTGGGGAGAAAGTTTTGCTTTCATTAAAAGTGTAAAAGCATCCCTGATCCCCCAAATAAAGTAAGACAAAATAATTTATTAATCTGTCAGATAAAACTTACTTCTTCAGGGAAGCCCGCCCTGATCCCAGAGGATAAGGTTTCCCTATAATATGTCTATGGTACCTTTCTTTGTAGCATTTGGAATAGTATAAAAGAATATATATATTTTAACTAAAATCTGTCTTCCCTCACTAAGCTATAAGTCCCATAAAAGCAGTAACCAGATCTGCTTTTGCTCATCAATAAATCTCCAAAGCCTGGCATGCTGCCTGGGACAGAGAAGGCAGGCTCTTAAGATCGGACAGATTGAAGGTAGACGAATGAATGGATGGACAGAAGGAAGCAGGCAAGCAGGCATAAATGAATGAACAAACGAAGAAATAAATTAGGAACATACTCTACCCTGCTAACTATAATTCTCAAAAAACAACCAAATTCCCCTCAAACTGGATGGAGGTGTGTGGCTGTATCACTCCAGGCTGCTGTCACCAATCAAAACCATATGGGCACCTTCTTTGTTCTCCCACCCAAGAAGAATGCTCTTTCCTTCCTCCTGAGCCCAGAGCATGTGGCTTATATCTCAATCCAGTATTTATTTAATCTACAGTGGACTCAATTGCTTAAGGTCTACTTTCCCCACAAAATATGGACTCCTAAAGGAAGGGACCTGTCCTCCTCGACTCCGTGTCCCCAGCCTATGCTGAGCATGGCTGGCCATCTCCAGGTCTCCCCCACAGAGGGGAAAGGACACTCGAGGTGCCTGTGCTATTCCGGGTAGAACTGGATCTGCACACACCCCACGGCCTTCGGCCCGGCGCCAGGGGAGGTCAGGGCCACTTGGCATCACTCTGCACATGACTCCCGGGTTACATTAAAGAGCTGGGAGCCCAGGGCTTCCTCGTGGTACCCTGACCCACACCAGGAGCAAAAGATATTGTTTGAAGAGGGAGAAATAGGAGAGACAAGTGTCGGAAGACCTATGCTAGGGACAGGGAAACCAACTTGTGGGAGGGAGGGGACCTACAGGTCCCTCAAAGGGGTATCCAGGTCCACTGCTACTGTCTGAATACTGTGTATAAACCCCCAAATGGTGCCCCCAAGTAGTACAAGATGTGACTGTGTGATTAATGATCTGAGCTGGTTTAGCTCAGCGGTTCTTCACGGGGGGCTTATAGGGGGGATCCATGAACCCCTGACACTGTAAGTAAAACTGTACATACATGCTCTTTTTCTGGAGAGATCCAGCAGATTCACAAAGGGATCTGTGGTCCCCAGGAGGCCCAGAACCATGAGTTGCTAAAGCCAGCTTAGGAGCTTCCCCTAGGCTGGCTCAGTAAGCCCAGGACTTGCAGGGCTCTAAGTTGGGGCTCTGCCAAAAATGGGAGGAGCAAAACAATTCTGAGGACAGCTACCTGTGGGACACACCCCGACTCCCAACACACTCCAGTCCTGCCCCAGTGGCGTGCTCCAGAGAAAGCCTGTGGCTTACAGGACTCTGAACACTGTGGCACAGGCCAGGGCACAGAGCAGCTCCTCAGCACAGAGAAGCCAAGTGAGGGAAACAAGAAACCAACGGACCCATTCGCCTGCAGCCCAGCATCCTTGCCTCCTGCGAACACTACTAGACAACCTAGTGGGTAACTCACTATAGACAACCATGTGTCAGGAAAAATGTGGATTCACTCATTTAATCCTTCCAACAACCCTACTGGGTGGGTGCTAGTTAAATCTTCATTCTACAGATGAGAAAATAGAGTTAAGAAAAGTTATGGATCCTGTCTGGAGTTATATGGTGACAGAACCGGTAGCCAGTCCCAGGCAATATGTCCCCAGTACCTAAGCTCTAAGCCACTCTCTCACACAGCCTCTCAGAAAACTGAGTTCCGAGGGCCACCAGTGACCAGAGACAGAGTTAACAATGCCACATGTTCTTCCTCTACAGGAGCTGCCATGTTAAAATGAGTGATCCTGATAAATAAGAAAGGCTTTCCAAAATGCACGCCACTAAGTCATCACGCCATGAGTTTTATAAAATGGGTTCACAGAGATGCTGTGCTTGGCTCAAAGGTTAAATTCCGAAGAACCATCCCAACCCCTTTCCCAGCTGCATCTGCAAGGTGGCGATGATGCAAGTGTACAGGCCTGGCCATGTTCATGGCTAGGGCCAGCACATCACATAAGCCACTCCATGCCATCTGTCCTCTCCTGACACACAGGAAACGAGCCCTCCAGACAAGGGAGAAGTTGGGGCAGCAGCATTCCTTTCCTGTGAGATTCTGTAACTAGGAAGGGGGTGGGGGAACAAAGCAGAAAGAGGGGAAGAAAAGTTCTGATTTGAGTTTCTGCTGACTCTCAGGCCCCTCTGGCTCATCAATGAGTCCTTTCAGGGTTCCCTCTCCCCAACCAAGTTATCACTTCCTGTCCAGCACACTACACCCATTGATGGGGTATCAGCAAATCCCACCAGTTTATGCTGGAAGGACCCAAGGAGATCGAACAGGAACTGAGGGGCGGGGAGAGGAAGGAGGCAGGAGGGTAAGGAGTGGCTTTCAATCCACATTCAATGGGATATTCAATCCCATATTGTTGGATTAAGAAAGGATTTGTAATATAGGAAGCTCGCTATCCTCATAGGTTATGTAATAAAAACAATGGGATAAAATCAGGTACTTGGGGGCAAATATGCTGGCCTGGCCTTTTCAAGATGACTCACCACCACAGGCCTGCAAAGGAAGAAATGGACCTTGGTTGTGAGGGCTAGGGGTGGGCCTAAACTAGGCTCATAGCCCTGAGGAAGAATCTAGAACCTCTTGGCTTTCCTTTCCTGGTATGGGAAGGGTGGCCGCCCAACTCACAAGGATTCTGCCTTGTTTTGTGCCTGCCCCATATATAGCGATGGGCCCCCTAGTGACCGCGTCTGTGCTACATGACCCTCTCCCCCCCAGCCATACTAATTGGTCTAGAGAGGGCATCTGACCAAGTTGGGTCAATCAGAGTCTTCCCTAGAATTTTTCAATTTCAAAGTGGGAGACAGTCTCTCTCTGCTGTTGGGAACAAGATATAAAATTTGGGAGCTGTTGACAGTCAGGTTCTTCAGGATTTGAGGTAATATAAGCTAAAGACAGTGCCCAGAGAGAAGCAGAGAGAAGGCAGGGGGAGAGTAACCCTGGTTTCAGGTGTTCCTAGAGCCACTGCCTCAAATCACCTTTACACCATCTGGTCAACTACATAAGCTTCTCTGGTATATTCTTCCAACCAAGTCACCTTTTTGTCTAAGCCAGTATGAGTATAAAACTATCGCTTGTAACCCAAAGAGGCCTAACCAGATTAGTTGGCATCAAGGGAGGTGTTTGCAGTGGAGCTGTGGGATCCATATCAGCATCCCCATGAGAACACACCTGCATGTATTAGAGAGACACACATACTGTCTACAAGTACAAACAGGGCAGTAAGAGCCCTCATTCGGTTAGCCAGACACAGTGGTATGCCCACTTCGTGTCTGTAGTTCAAGAAATTGCTTATTTTCTGTTTCTGTCTTTTCTGTATGTTTGCTTTTCTTTGCCTGCAATGATGTGGTGGCTTGTGTCTCGCCCTGGATGTTTATAGACATGTCTGCTCATGCATACAGCACCCACAGCCATCTTCCCGTCTCTCCGCACTGGTTTCCTACCAACCAGGCAGGCAAAGGAGGGTGACAAAGCATGACGGTTAAGACCATCTGAGGACGCCAGCAAAGCCCCAAGTGTTTGTGTACAATGTCCTAAACCGAGCCAACTCCAGCTTGACCACCAGGGACAGGTTCCCTCATCTGTCCCTCTGCTCTGACCTGAGAGTTCTGAGGAGGTTCTCCGGATGAGTGAGAACATGAGAGAGGCCAGCCCACCAGAGACTAGGGCCACTGATGGAACTGGGCACCATTTGAGCTCAGACCAACTCACCTGCAGGTCAAAGAACTTGCTGTACCTCCGGTAGATGGTCTGGGATGTAGAGTCAGACCAGGTCACGTTGATGATGTATACCTGTGGGGTAAACATAAGAGCAGGTGAGTGGGCTACTAAGGCTGGGCTTCAAGCAGTAGCGGACACCATTTAACATGACTGTGGGTGCTCCATAGCCAGGACCATTCTTTTTCTCATCTCTGTCCCTTGGCCTAGTGCTGTGTCAGATACACATGAACGCTACACATATATGTCTAAATATACACACAGACACACACACACACAGACATACACATACACATTTAGAAGGGTATTCAATAAAATGCTAGGGATGTTTATCTTAGGAGGGTAGGATTACAGGTGGCTTTAATTTCCTTCTTTTCATTTATATGTTCTCTATACAATGAACATAAAATTGGTGTTGTTAAAAAAATTTAAGTAGCTAATTTCCCCTGGGTCTCAAACTTGGGATGAATGAGATTGTGCAGAGGCCTTTCACAATGGCAGGTGCCAGGGCCCCACCCTCTGAAATGCTGCATAAGCAAACTTGGGTCTGGGGAGCTCAGGCATCTACATTTTATTTTTAAAAATCTTTATTTTGATATAGTAGTTTTAGATTCACAGTAAAATTGAGTAGAAAGTACAGAGTTCCCATATGCCCCCCCCCCCCCCCCCCCCAGGCACAGCCTCTCCCATGATCAACACCCAACCACAGTGGTACATGTTTTATAATTGGGCATCTATAGTTTTAACAAACCACTCCAGGGTGTTCTGCCGCAGTTGATTCTCAGGCCTTGCTCAGAAAACCTCTCAGGAGACCACAGCATTTCAGAGACCTGCAATTCACCTCTATCCCCAAGTCTTAGCTCAATGCCTGGCACAGAGCAGGTGCTCAGAAAACATCCTGCTCTGTTGAACAACCAAGCTGACCCTCTGGATGACACACAGATTTGCAGGAAAGATGTTGGCGCATGGAGGATTGGTAAACTTTTCGGAAATGAAGGCATTTCAGGACTCCATTTCCAATGTCACCTCAGTTCCCAAGCTCGGTCAGGCTCTCCAAGGCTGCTGCCTCAGGTGGCTCTGGAAGGCTCCCTTGCCCAAGAGGTGGGCAGGACTGCTGTCCGGAGAAGGAGAGAAAAGTCCCAGGCCTACTGAATTTGGCCTGCTGCTCCCTCCATTTTTGTCCCTTTTACCCGAACCCATACCAAAGGCACACCCTCCTGGGAGAGGCCTCAGTTAGAGCAAGGGGTCCCCTCACACAGCCTCGGGGCCGTTCTACTGAATGAGAATCACTGGGAGCTTAATGAGAAATCCAATTTCTAGGCCTCTGTCTAGCAATTCTGATTCAGCGGTCTGGGGGGATTCCACCAATGAGGAAAGCAAAGTGGGCAGAGAAGCTGGGGGAAGAAGGAAGGAGCATTTAGACACCCTGGCACCAGGGTAGCTGACTTCGCCATGAAGCAGGGCCGTCTTAGTCTGCTTGGGCTGCTATAACAAAATACCATCTACTAGCTGGCCTAACCTACAAATATTTATTCTCCCCGTTATGGAGGCTGGAAGTCCAAGATCAAGGTTCTTGGTGAGGACCCACCTTCTGGCTTGCAGATGGTCGCCTTCTTGCTGTGCCCTCACATGGTAGACAGAGGGGCCTTTAGTCTCTTCCTCTTCTAATAAGGGCACTAATCCCAGTATTGAGGCTCCACATTCATGATCTCATCTAAACCTAATCATCTCCCACAGGCCCCAGCTCAATACCATCACACTGGGGATTAAGGCTTCAAAGTGTGAATTTGGGGAGGGACATGAACATTCAGTCCATAGCAGGGGTTTTGCACACAGGACTGTGAGGTTTTCTGTTTGGCTGTTCAGTTAACAGCCAAGGAAGTGAGCTCTGAATCCAGGCCCTTCTCCCCTCTGATCTCTAAGTCACAGAGTTAGCCTCATGCAGGGTGGAGTGTTTATTCTCAAATGCACCCAAGGAGAGGGCTGCAAAGCAAAGCAAATAGAGCTGAGTGATGCCAGCCTGAGATAGGGTATTTATGGCATGTTTTATGTGATGCTGATAAGAAAGAACATACAATAAAAGGCCATCCCTATCCTCACAAGCCAAAAATAAATTATTGACCTTTTTTATAATAAATAGATAGGGATATGCCGTGCTTTCTATCCCATAAACATATAACATAAACATAAACATAAACATAAACATAAAATGGAGAGACCATTTAGGTACTAGTTACTACATTCAGCACAGTGTAAAACATTCATATGCATCAGTGCATTTAATCTTCAGCTCAATGAGGTAGCTGCCACTGATATCCCCATTTTGTACAGGAGGAAGCCATGGTTCAGAGAAGCTAAGTAACTTGCCCAAAGTCACACACATAGCAAAATACAGAGCAAAGGATTTGAACCCAGGTCTAGCTGAGTCCAATTCCCATACTTTTAACCACACTGGACTATCTCCCTATGGGTAGATTTAGGAATGTAGATATTTAAATCAAACTATTTGATCAGAAACTGAATGACATCTTTTTATTTATTTAGTCATTTATTTTTTAATATGTCCATTGATTTCAGAGAGAGGAAGGGAGAGGGAGAGAGAGAGATAGAAATATTAATGATGAGAGAGCCACTGATCAACTGCCTCCTGCACGCCCCTGACTGGAGATTGAGGCCACAACCAGGGCATGTGCCCTGACCGAGAATCAAACCTCAATCTCCTGGATCATAGGTCGATGCTCAACTGCTGAGCCACGCTGGCGGGGCTGAATGACATCTTTTTAAGTAAAGCTCTAGATCATCTGAAGAGTATGTCCACCCTTTGTTTAGGGGGTGAGCCTAGAGGAACATGTGGAAGTCATGTTAATTCTGAGAGCCTGAGACCAGACAGAAGTCAACGGTCAGGAATGCTACAAAACCAGACCAGCACAGAGGAAACCCTCATATACAACCGGCTAACTATGGCAGGATGCTCTGGAATTTTCACAGGGGTTATAACCCACCCCATTCTCTCCCTACCCCCGCTGCCTCTCAGCTTCTTCCAGTTGTATCTTCCCTCCCACCTGCCCTTCCTGAAGGTCCTGGGCAGAGAGCAGATGCTGTGCATGACCAGTTGCTGCCTTCCTGACCTCTGCCCTGATGGATACACCTTTAGGAGGTCCCAAGTGACCTCACCCACCCAGGACAGAGCCTGCACTTGCCTGCAGGCCATTAGACAGCAGTCTATCTCCCCGGCCAAGCAAGCAGGGTCTGGAGGAAGGGCTTCACTGGGACTTAGCACGATCCGTGCTCTGTCCTCTCGAGTAATTAGGGGCTTCTCTTCATCTCCCAAAAAGAATTAAACACAGGCTCATAGCCTCTGACAGCTGGGAGACCTCTCCTTTGGCAGAGGAGGAACCTAGGCCCCAGGAAGCAGATCTGCCAAGGAAGAGGCAGATTCTGGAGTCAGCCACACCTGGGTTTCTCTCAGGACCCTCTAGCGGCTGTGAGACCTCAGCCCAGCTGCTGGACCCTTTGGCTCCTCCTGTATTCTATGGGCACAGCCTTGGGGGCTGCCCCGCCTGATAAATATACTGGTTATCATCACAGGTGTGCTCACGCCATTAGTGGCAGAGAGGGGACAGGAACCCAGACCTCCCAGTTTCCAGTCTATGACTCACAGCGCATAACCAGAGCACGCCTCCCTTGGAAAAGTCCTTTCCTTTCTACTCTTCAAAACAGTGGAAAAGTCACAGGGAGTCGTCTAGGTCTAACCCTTGACTTCAACCCACACAAAAGACAAGCCTTGTGGAGAAATAGCCAGAGGACTGGGGTGAGGGGAGAGCTGTCCATGTGACCCCTGTCAGCCACAGCCACCAGGACAGGACACGCCTGTGCTTCCCCTCAAATACTTTTCTTTCCCTGTGGGCAAAGACTTGCTCCAGCTAAAGTGGGGTGGGGGCAGGTAGAAGAGGGTATAGGGGGATAAATGGTGACAGAAGGAGACTTGACTTTGGATGGCGAGTGCACAATACAGTATACAGGTGATGAATTATAGAATTGTACACTTGAAACATTGGTTAATTTTATTAACCAATGTCACCCCAATAAATTCAATAAAAATTTTTTAAAAATTAGAAAAGAATTGCTCCTGCTAACATCTTGTACTTCCTCGGGGCATGAGGGTGTCTCCAGTGTAGAGATGGGGAAATGAATCCATATTCCCAGGTTCTCCCAAACCTCTGAGATTTGCCAGAGACTCCCGGAGCCTACCCTCCTAGACAGTCTAAAGCCTGAGCCCACAGATCTGAGGCCAGTCTCCTGCCCTCTTTGTCTCATGTGAGCAGGAAGCACCTCTGCTTTCTTCCAAACCTTGAACATCCCAGATTATCCCTGCAGATGAGCCGGGGATACACAAAATTCCAACCCAACCCACACTCCCCTGGCCCTCTCCCACATCAGAGTTTCCCAAGCCTCCCTGAGCTGGCGCTGCTGGCCCTGGAAACCCTAGCGATAAACCGCAGAGAAAGAGCAGGTGGAGGGGAAGGGGGACAGGGCAGAGTTCATCTGAGAAGCCAGTTCTGTTTACTGGGGCCCAGATAAACTTCTCTGGTCACAGGAATGGCCAAGATAACATTACCCAGCAGCTGTGTCTCCAGAAAGGTTTGCTATTAAACATCCTGCTTCCACACTCTTTGGAATTATGTTTCCCGGATGGAGTTTCCCTTCCTTCTGGATTTTAAACACCCATGGATTCTATTTCCCCCGTCTCTGGCCATTTAGCAGATGGCAGGCGTCTAGGAAGCCTCACTGTAGACCAGCAACTGCATTCAGCTTCCCCGGAGAGGAAGCTCCAGAGTCTCATGTCCTCTTGCCATGCTCAGCATCTACAGGGCAGAGTCTCCACCGCAGACACAGCTATGGAAACTCCCACCAGACACCCGCACAAAGGCTTGCTCCCACCAGCCCACCCACTCTGAGGCCATCTTGGGCCGCCTCCCATCTGCTCAGCTCATTAAGCCCAGAAATGTCTGAGGCTTCTGAGACTTCCACGGCTTCCAAATCTTGCTCCTTTCAACAAGAAAGCAGCCCTGATGCAAATCAGACCCGCAGCTCAACTCCACAGCACAGAGAATGAAGCCCAGCCCAGTTCCAGCGGCGGGATGTCCATGATCAGACCCAGGCTGCGACCAATTTAAAAAACAAAGTTATGGCCCAACCAGTCCTAGAAGGCCTAGGACCTGCCTGTGCTTAATTAGAAAGGGCCAGCAAGTACTTGGTGTTCAACTTTGCTGAAGGAAAGTACAGTTAGTTAGGGACAGGAGTTAAGAACTGTGGAGGAAATCATGTATCTTGGTGGCACTATGGCTCAGTTTAAGAAGGGAGGCCTTCTTTTCCCTGGACCCCAGCCGGCTGCCCCTGGCCCCAGGCCACATGTTAACTTATGACAACCTTCCTTAACCTGCTCACACCACCATCGGGTGGGATCAGCTGGTTAGGACTAGGGCTGTGGATTTAGGGAACGGCACCCACTTAGAAGCCTGGACGTGGAGGACGAGCTCCACCCCCGCATGCACATGCACAGGTTGGCTAAGGGTTAATGACCAGGTGGCAGGCCCTTCTGTCCTCAGATTACCCTATGCCAGGCTCCCTGTGGACCGCGTGTTTGTGGAGCAGTCGTAGTATAAGTGAACCTGAGACGAGCTCTGGGAGGGGCAGGGTGTGCGCAGGCAGAATGCTCTTCCCAGTGCCACTGGTCCAGCAGTCACCTCCCAAACACAGGCGCTGCAGCTGCAGACCATTTGGCCCTCCTCTGGGAAAAGCGGCTTTTCATAGGTACACGGAGAAGGCGATAGTCATCAGGCTCCTATGCAATATCAAACACCTTCGAAAGAGTCATGGGTCCCCATCACACTGTGCATGAATCACGGGTCTCGATTATTTATTTAATTTGGAGGGCAGGGGACAGGCAAGAGGGTTGGAAGAGGAAGCCATATGACTGGTGTCTCCATTTATTACTCTACAGTATGGCAATAACAGTGGCTACCTCCCTTTGGGCTGCGGTGAGAATTTAGTGAGCTAACTCCATATATCTCCCCACTAGAATGGAAGCTCTCTGAAGGCAGATCACGGCATGATCATGGCAAATCACGCTCAGCACAACACTTAACACCTAAGAGTTGCTCACTTCATGTCCACTAAATAAGTGAAGGAACAAAGCAACCAGCAAATGCCGAGTGAGTGCTTACCTGGTGTCAAGCTAAAGATCGAGGCAAAGTCCCCAGCCTCCAGGCCCTGACAGCTCAGCTGGGGCAGCCAGACTCACACTGACAATCAAGTGGGGTGCGGGGCAAGATGGAGCGATGGGGTGCCCAAAGGTGAGGCTCAGAAAGGACCAAAGGCAGTGTTGGCATCACAGAGGAGGAAGAAGGCTTTAAAAGTATTTGATGGGTTGAAATTTTAGCTCCAACATTTCCCTGCTGTGTGAGCTTGGGCAAGTGTCATAGGCTCTCTGAGTCAGCTGCCAAGTGTGGTTCACAATGGGAGCTTCCCCTGAAATGCGATGATGCACATGGGGCACTCAGCATAGGACCTGGCACACGGTAAGTGCTCAACGCACATTAGCTATTTAGACACCCAGGAAGAGGGAGATGGTGAAGCGGCTCCTTTCCATTGGCCGTGGGACAGGAATAGGGGTAGGGAAAGAGCAGAAAGTGGGAAACAAACACACATGGAGGCGGTGGGCCTACAACTAATAACGAGCTGACCTGGGAAAGTAGAAGAGCACAAACAACTCTGTTGCTGGGGCAGGGAAAACAATGCCCCCTCAGGAGCACCCTTCCCAAAGGACTGGTGACCTGTGGCAGGCCCCTCGGAGTCAGAAGCTTTTTTTTTTCTTGTTTCCTGGAGGGGACATGAGTGTATATAGTAGGCTCTCCCAGGATTTCCAAACCCTACGTGGACCTTCAGAAAAGGTTCAGCTATCAAAGTTCTGTCCTTCCAGTCCCCAGAAGTAGGAAAGAAACAGCAGGAAGAATCTGTTTTTACAAGTATTTCTCTAATATGCACGAACTATTGGTTTCATTAGGAATAACAACAGCCACGCCCATTGATTAAACACTTACAGTGTTCCAGGTATTGCTAAGCATTTTATTCAGGTCATCTCATTTAATCCTTACAGTGATTCTATGAAGAAAGCACTGTTATCATCTCCATTTCATAAAGAGACCTAGAGAGGTAACTGATCTACCTGAGGTCAGGTCGGAGGCATGTGCTGGAGCTCAAGTTCAAAGTTGGCGTTGACGCCATAGCCTGACTACTTTGTCTTCTTTAACAGCTACAATGGGTTAAGGCAGAGTCCCTGCCACAAGGGTTTGCCCTCGTGGTTCACTCCGCTGCTCTGGCAACTGTTGCTTCACGTGTGGGTGACTAGTCTGGATGGAGGCCGCCCATATGGCAAGCGTGTAAGGAACCCTGAGTGGGAACCTGCGCTCTAATTTGCGTCGTTTAGAATCAATCAGATCATCTACATGAAAAGTTGTGAGTCTCTCTGAGCCTTCATTCCCCATCCACAAAAGGGAGGTAGTAATGCTTGCCTCACTGTGGAGGTCACTGAGAACATGGGTAGAGACTCTGTAGCTGCTCAATAAAGGTGACCTCCTTTCCCCATCTTCCCCTTCAAAGTGCCTGGCATGGTCTTCTGCACTCTTAGAATTTTAGCCTCTCTCCTAGAAGTTTCTGGAGCCACCTATTAGCCATGGTTCTACAGAGAAGCCCACTTTGGAGATTCCAGACCTCTGGGCCTGGTATCTGAGGGCACAAGGTTGAACCTTAGTACCTTTCTCCCTCCAACTCTGCCTCTGCCCTCTGGTCTCAAGCCAGCTTATCAGAGAAAACAGGTCTGACCACCTTGAACCAGCAGGTGCTCCGAAAGAAAGGCCCAGCAATGGGCAGTGGACATCTTCGGTAATGCCTAGGAGCCCAGAGAGGGTGGCAGTGTGCCGAGGCTAGGGGGAGGAGGGTCCCCTACTATGGACACTAAGAAAAACTCTCAGTGTACACTGACATTCAGGAGCTAGAATCGTGGATTACTTAAACAAACGTATCCTCTCCTGAACCATAAAAAGGATCACTCTCCTGGGCTTCCACGGGCTTCCATCCAGCCCAGTGGATCTAAGAAAGGGTTGGAAAGGAAGACTGTCGCCCCGCACACTTCCAAATCAATGACTGACCCAAGCCCACCGACCTGGGCGCACACATCCTGTGAACGTGCCTCACTCCAGCGTCACACCCTGGAGAGCAAGGCAAAGGTTAACACACACAGTCTGGTTTCCTCTTCCTGGGAAACACATCGGCCAGGCAAGGCCAGAGGCCAGGGCCTCCTCCACACACAGCCTGCGGGGGAAATGACCCCGCCATTTCCTCCCCACCAGCTGCCACACTCACGCCTTCCTCTGTGCTGTGCTCAGCAAAGCTCAGCTTCTGACACAAGGCAAATAGCTGTCATTAGGCATTCTGTGGCATGGGGTAGACTGAAACAATCTTTTTGGAGAGCATTTTGGCAATCCCGATCCCAAATTTGCATTCCCTTCCATTCAACAATTTCGTCTCTAAGATTTTATCCACTCAGTGTGTGTCTGTGTGCGTATATATGTGTGTTGTGTGTGTTTATGAATGTAGAGGTGTTCACTGCTGCACTGTCTGTAACTGCAAAAAGTGAGGAATATTGAATGTCTATTGATTTTAAAAATGGTCAAATTATGATTCATACATCTGTTAAAGATGGCTCTTTCTGTGTCATTATGGGAAAATGTCCACAGGATAGAAAGAAAACAGAAAAAAAACACAGATTACAAAAGAGTATGTATACAATATGATTAGGTTTATTTGGGGTGAGAAATGTGTATGGGGGTTTGTGTATGCGCACATATGTGTACATTATAAAAATCTGGGAAAAAACACACAACAAACTGATAATAGTGGTTATTTGGGTTAAGATAAGAAATGCAATAGTTTCACTTTATACTTTATAATTTATACACTTCCTATATTATTTTATTTCTTTTGAACATGTATGGTTTTCACAATTTAAAACAAGACTCCATCTTATAAAACAACTGTGTCCTTCTAGCCTGTCCTCTGGCTAATGCCAGCTCTTAGATATTCTGGTAACATCCAACATTTGCTCATTCTTGGGGAGTTCCTGAAGCCAAGGTCTGAAGCCCTGTCCACACATACAATTACCTGGGGTGTTTTAAAACACTACTGCTCAGGTCCTACCCCATACCATTTAAATCAGAATCTTGGGCCTGGCCGGGCGTGGCTCAGCAGTTGACCATCAACCTAGGATCCAGGCAATCAGGGTTCAATTCCCAGTCAGGGCACATGCCTGGGTTGCAGGCTCGATCCACAGTCAGGGGCTTGCATGAGGCAGCCGATCAATGACTCTCTCATCATTGATGTTTCTATTTCTCTCTCTCTCCCTTCCCTTTCCTCTCTCTAAAATCAATAAAGATATATTAAAAAAAAAAAAAAGAATCTTGGAAGGTGGGGTGGACGGACACTGGTCGTTTTCAGAGCTCCCCAGGTGAGTCTAACAGATGTTACAGGTTGAGAACCACTAAGATGGACCAATACCTAAAAGATCACTGGAATCGCTGAAAAAAATACTCTTTAAATATAAAACAATATTATAGTGTAATTTGTATAATTAAGAGTCAGCCCTGCCTTCAAGAGGTCTAGTTAGGGAGTGTGTAGTCAGTGCTTTTGCTCAAAGTTCTACCTCCAGTTTTGGAAGTCACCAGCTCAAATGGGGAAAAGAAAACAGGGAGACTGGGGTTCATTAGGTCTGAGCTGTAGCCATGCCTCTGCTTTCTTTGGCAGCCTGTGGCCGTCCCTGGCTCTGTGGGGCCTTCCTCAGTGACTGAGGGGTCAGAGTCCAGCCCTTCTTGGCTCCAGGAGGAACAGCTGAAAGAATTAGAGGTGCTGAGCCCAGAGAAGCATTCAGGAGACACACGACAGCTGGTTTCAAATACTTAAAGGACTGTCAATATGGGAGGTTCAACTCCAATTGTACCCAAAGGAAGGCAGTGGATAATAAATGCAAATTACAGGAAAGCAGGTCTTTGCACAATGTCAGGAAGAACTTTCCAACCAGAGTTGCCCAAGGATGAAAAGGGCTGTCTTGTAAAGTAATGGGATCGTCAGGGCAGGAGATGAGTGACCACCTGTCTGTGATGTTGCTAGAAAATCCCTTCCCACTCAGACCTCCAACTTCCAACTCCATGAGGCTTAGAAAGTTTTAGCAAAATCCACTGGGAATGCAGCTGCTTCAACAAAACGTTTTCTGCTCTCAACAGCTATAAACGAAGCAGCAGCTGAGTTCCAGGCCCCACACTAGGTGCTGGACATAGCTGCAGGGAGCCAGACAGTCTGTTGTCATGCAGCTTGCATGGGGAGCCTCAGGCACACATACGATCATTTCTGATGGTCCAATGATATGGAGTGCAGTGACAGAAACTGACTGCAGTGAAGGTGGCTACCTAGACAGATGGTCAGGAAAGGCCTCTCTGAGGAGAGGACGTTTGAGCTGAGACCTAAATTGAAGGAGCAAAGTGCTACTTGCCAACTAGAGTGAGTAGTGGGTGGCATCTCAGTTTGACTCAATCAGACGGGAACCCCATCTCACATCATATACAGAAATCAACTCAAAGTGGATCAAGTACCTCAATGTGAGCAATAAAACTATGTAAGTCTAAGAAGAAAACATAGGCACAGATCTTCATGACCTTGGACTAGTCACTGGTTTCTAAGGTATGATACCAAAAACAGCAATCAAAAAAAGAAATAGATAAATTGGAGTTCATCAAGATTAAAAACGTCTGTGCTTCAAAGGACACCAGCAAGAAAGTGAAAGGACAATCTACAGAATGGGAGAAAATGTCTACAAATCATATTTCCAATAAGAAACTTATATCCAGAATATATAAGAAACTCTTACAACTCAATAATAACAAGATAAATAACCTAATTTAAAAATGGGCAAAGAACCCTAGCCAGTTTGGCTCCTGGGTTTGATTCTGGCCAAGGGCACATACCTCAGTTGCAGGCTCAATCGTGGTCCTACTCAGGACGCATGCGGGAGGCAACCAATCGATGTGTCTCTCCCACATTGATGTGTTTCTCCCTCTCTCTCCCTCTCTCCCTTCCACTCTCTCTGAAAAGCAATGAAAAAAATACCCTCAGGTGAGGATTTAAAAAAAAAAATGGGCGAAGAATCTGAATAGGCTTTTCTGCAAAGAAGATATATGAATGGCCAATAAACACAAGAAGAGATCCTCAACATCATTAGCCATCAGAGAACTGCAAATCAACAACACAATGAAGTACCATTTCACATCCACGAAGGTGAATATCCTTAGACAGACAGATAATAACAAGTGTTGGCAAGGATGTAGAGAAATTGGAACCTCCACACATTGTGGGTGGGAATGTGAAATAAATGCAGCCACTATGGAAAATAGTCTGGCAGGACCTTCAGATGGTTAAACATAGAGTCACCATATAACCCAGCAATTCTATTCCAGGGTATCTACCCAAGAGAAATGAACACTCATGTCCACACAAAAAATATATATGCAAATGTTCATGTCAGCATTATATTATAAAATAGTATATATATATAAAATCATAACCAAAAAGTGAAAACACAAATGTCCACCAACTGATGAATGGATAAATAAAATGGTGTGTTATAGCCATACAACAGAATATTATTCAGTTATTAAAAAAAAAAATGAAGTTCTGGTACCCACTACAATAGAGTAGGCAAATCTATAGAGACAGAAATAAATTAGTGTTTGCTTAGGGCTGGGGTGGTGACATTGGAGAAAATGGGAAGGGACTGCTAACGGTCCCTTTGGAATGATGAAAATGTTCTAAAATTGACTGTTGTAATGGTTGCATATTATCTGTGAATATACTGTAAAAACCATAGGACTGTATGTTTTAAATGGATTAATTGTATGGTATGTGAATTATATTTCAATCAAGCTGTTTTTAAAATATTAGAAGGAAAAAGATGCCACTCTTGGTTAAGGAGTTCTAGCCAGGAAGGACTCCATTTCTCCATTCTCTCAGCCTACCTAATTCTAATCAGGACCCACCACCTCCTAGAAGCCTCCCTGGACTGCCTCGACCCTGATGCTCCCTCTGTCCTTTCATCGGGTATACAACAGGCTTGTGTAGGTAGGGGTCATGTGACCTCCATTAGCCTGGGAAGAAACATCCTGGGCCTCTGAGAGCCCCATGTTACAGATCACCAACACTGGCACATAGTAGGTGTACTTGGCTGATTAAGGAGAAAGCCTGGCTTAAAATGCACCTGGTTTCCCAGGCTCGTTAAGAAGAGACCGGGTTCTCTTCCACTGCACACTGGAAAGAACTGATGCCAACAACATCTTGCTCTCCTTGCCTAGAGAGTTCGCTGGCCCCGAAGGGCCTGGCGTGCAGTAAAACTTTCCCCATCAAGCAGCAAAACTGGGAATGCCATCAGCTCCTGTTTGGCTTCCAGGATTAAAAAAAACTGCACTGAAAATCCACTCACCCTGCCCTGATGCTGAAAGTGCCCACAGGAGAGCTGACTGCAGAACTAGGTGAACTCTGCTCACCTCTAGAAACATGTTTCTCCTCCTGTTCTGAGCCTGCAGTTTGGCCCAGCCTCCTTTCATCTGACCCCACCCACCCTGTGCCCTCTTCCGGGCCTCACAGCTTCTCTGCCCACAGCCGACTCCCTCTTTTACTAAAACCCTTAAGGGCATCTGTATCAACAGCACCCACTTCAGCACAAGAGACCCTGACTGCCAATTTCATGTGTGTCTATTCCCCCAACCCATTCCCAGAACTGTCCTCAACTCCCTGAAAGCAAAGATTTTATCCTGACTTCCCTTGTTTGCCCTATATTATCTAAGGATATTGGGCATGAGGTAGATCCTCAATAAAGACCTGTCACTTCTGTCTGATAAAATTCTGTTCAGTCCAGTAAAGCATCGAGTGCTTACTATGTGCTGGGCTCCGCTGAGGCACTGGTAAAGCCAAAGTCAAATAAAAACAGTCCTGATCCCAGGGAGGCTCCTGGACTGGTAAGCAAGATTGGCACTAACGGGTACTTGGCTGTGGAGACTAGATTGAGAGGCATGTATGATCCTGGGGAACACAGAGGAGAGGCACCGAGTGGAGATGGCTTCCTGGAGGAGGTGATGCTGGAGGTGAGGTGAAGGTGAGAGATGAGAAGGGTAAGCTGAGCTAAGATGAGGGGGTGATGGCGGCCAGAGGGTGTCCCAAGCAGAAGAAAGGGCACAAAGGCTGGTGGGTGGGGAAGGGAGAGCAATGGGCTTGAGCTGGGAGGAAAACCAAGGTGCAGCTGGGGTGGTTGGAGCCGAAAGCCCAAGGCAGTAAGGGGCAGGAGGTGAGCAGAAGAGTCCCTGGCTCTGAAGTTTGTGCGAATGGCAGGGGCAGGAGAGTCAGAGGTGAGCAGAAGAGTCCCTGGCTCTGAAGTTTGTGGGAATGGCAGGGGCAGGAGAGTCAGAAGGCAGAAAAGCCGAAGTCAAAGCTGAAGAGTTTCTTGGGTGGGAAACTTGGAATGCATTGGGGTTGGGAGAGCGAGGGAAGAACAGGCATATGGGGAGATTTAAGGGCCGAAAGAAGAGACCAGGATGAAGGCCTCTAAGTGAGGAGCAGGCACGAAGGTGAGGCCAGTCTGGTGATGGGAGAAGGCAGGCAGGGAAATGAGTGGGGTCTGGGGAGGAGAGGAGGAGACCAGGAGCTTAGGAGAGGACACCTGAAGATGGAGAAACCTCCACCCCGAAGGCTTCTGGAACCTCAGATGGACCACACTTGGGTGGCAGGGGAATGACTGGGACAGATCTCAGAGTTAGGAGTGGGGGGACCCCAGGTCGTGGCAGTGCACAGAGGTTTTGCTGCTCACTGGTGGGCAGTGCAAAGAGTGACTTAGACCTAGATCATTCGCTGCAGGGAGAGCGTAAGCAACTTAAAGGGACCGAGAAGTCAGATGCTTTGCTTTACGCTACATTCACCCCCAGTCTCCAGATCTGAGAGCAAACCTATAAACGTCCTCTCCCTCCCCCAAACCTGGCTCGGGACACACAGCCATTTGGAATGAGGAAAGGGGTACCAGGCCACGTCTTCTGGGCCCCGACCCACATCTCCCAGCCCCTTTCTGCTGTGTGGCCAGAGGAGACCCTCTTCTCTGCCACAGCCAACTCGAGGACGTCATTGGCTCCCTGTCCCCTCTGGGATTGGGAGGAGGGACTTGCCAAGCCGGCTGGAGAAGAACCTCGCGCAGCGGCCAGGGAAGCCTGCCAGAGGCTGCATCTGGCCGGGCTTCCCGCACCGATTCCCCATCTGGCCAGGCATGGAGGTGAGACAGAAACACACAGTCGACCTCCTCCCCCAGCGCCCCCCCCAAAGTCACGTCATCCAGGCATTCCCTTGGGGAGGGTGGTCCCCTTCCTCTGACCTCAGCCTGTTTCACTTGGCCAGAGCCCACCCCCAGGGAGCAGGCCCCCTCCCCACACCCTCGCTCACACCCAGACCCATGCAGGGAAAGGCGTGAGCTATAGATTCCAGCCCTCCCAGGCTGCACACCAAAGCCCCAAGTAAGGGGCCCCCTCTCCCAGCCCTGTATTCTGAGATGCCAGCTGGGCTGCTGAGGCGGGCAGGGGGGCTAGGGGTTTGGGGCACTGGGCCAAAACACCACAGCCCCATCTCCCACCCTCTCTGTGGAATCTCCTTCCAGCTTTAACCAAGGGATCAGGGCCGGGGAGGAAAAACAGGGAAACCCAATGCATGGCATCCAACAACTTTCAGTATTAAATCCTAGCTTTGCCCTGTATTTAGTGTAACAGTTTGGACAAATTATCTCATTTTCTCTGAGGCTCCATTTCGTTGCTTGTAAACGGAGGTTAATAAGAGCACATGCCTTGGACAGTTTGCATAAGGATTAAGTGGGAAAATGCATGCAAAGTGCTTAGCACAGGCCTGGCCCAAAACAAACACCCGACTATGGCAGTTCATTCCTTTTCTTTCCTGGCTCCCTCCTGGCAATGCCAATGGAGGCACAATCTCTGTCAGCTTGCTCCACATACAAGTGGTAAATCTGTTATTATTTTATTACTGATTTTATCTTTCTTATTGACTTTTATAATTTTTTTATCCAGGGAAATAGACAACTAAGCTTGGATGTTATATCTACTGTGCACACAAACAACTTTAGTAGATTGGTTATTTGGAATACACTCTAATGGGGTGCTTCCGATGCAGATACAACCCCCAGCAACGTAAGCCCCCCACAGAAATTCTGGAGGTCTCCCCATAGCTACACACATACACGCGTTCTTTCTCAGCATCTTACCGTGCTCCCCCCTCCCCTAATCCCAGAAGCAGTGAGTCCAACACCAAGCCCCCAACACAGCCATCTCATCACAAGCAATGCCCTAATGTACTGCCCAGCACTGGGATGGGTGTGGGGCAAGACTTTTACACCTTGTTAACATCGAGAGCCCCAGGAAGCTCATAGCAAGCTCAGGACAGTCCTTTGGAGGGCAGGGAGGCAGTCCCAGAGGAAACTGATTGAAACACCACCAAGCCCCCTTGGAGACCAATCTCCACTCACCAAGAACAACCCTCTAAATCCAAAGTAATAAGTTGAATCTCCCAATAGAAAATTTTTTAATGTGCCAAGAATGTAAATAGCATTTATCCAAAAAAGAAATCCAAACGGCAGGTCCATCATGAAAAGATACTCAACCTCATGTGTCACTGAGAAAAGAAATCAGAACTATAAGACATTATTTTTCCTTAGCTGACTGGCAAAATATTCAAGTTCGGTAAGCCCCAGGGCTGATGAAGGCATGAGAAAATAGATCTGTCTCATTCGCTGTAGGAGGGATGTGAATTCTTTTAGGCAGGCCACTGGCCAACATATATCAAAATGAGAAATGCAAACTCTTTGACTCACCAATTCCCTTGCTAGAAAATGATCCTCGGATAAACTCACGAAAATGTGTCAAGTTCTATGTTCAAGGACATTTCTGAGAGTATCCATCAAGTTGTTCCAGGATACTGTCAGAATTAAATACTGTGCAACTATCCCAAGGGCTAGATTGTCTGCGTTTGCACCTAGGAGCAGTGAGAAGAGCAAGGTGCAGAAAAATCAACTCTTTTTGCATAAATACTCTTTAAGGCAGTGTTGGCTTGGCCTAAGTGTCATTCCTTACCCTGGCCTTTATCTGTCTGGCTTTAACCACTTCCCTTACAAGACTGGGAACCTGGTCCTGGTCAGCCAAGTCACAGAGCACAACAACTTTCATGGCACCTGAGAAAGGGATGGAAGCCACCCTAGCAAGTTCCAAGCAGGCTCTATGCCAGAGGCAGCCATCCATACACAAGCTCAGCGAATGCAGACACAAACCCTGTGCATGGGCACAAGTAGTGCCTCCATCTCAGAAGAAGATGCTGAGGTTCCTAGAGGTTAAGTGACTTGCCCAAGGTTACGCAGTTGGGATGTAGTGGGCTTGGATTCCAACCGCTGTGTTCTTTCCAACTCACAGCACAGTCTCAGGCCTCACACTCCACCTCACTGACTCCTGGAAGGCTGAGGGAGCTTGGGGTGCCCCAGGATTGGGAGGCAGGGAGGATCCTGCAGAGGGGGCTGAGCTGAGGGAAGGAAGGCAAGTGGGTAGAGGGCAGGCCTCCACTGGGACAACTAAGGCAGGCCAGTCGGCTTGCCAAGGCCTCACTCATTACTGCAGTGATGAAAAGAGACATTTTAGCACCCACACCCCAAAACCACACCTGGGAATGCTCCCTCAAGTTGTCCCCATGCCAGTTGGAGGTTACTCCCCAGCCCCTAGGAAGACACTCACAGGCTTACCAGGTATTTTGAAAGCTTAAAGCCTTATGGAATATGCCCAATATGGCACTCTCTTGGATGGCCTCTCCCCTGTTGACCCTCCAGGACCAGACACCCTCTTCCTTCTGCAGAAATCTGCAGAGGACACAGGAGATGTCCAGAGGACCTTGAAGGGTGAGTGGGGGTTTGCTCTGAGCTCACCCAGCTCAGCACTTCAGGCATGAAGCCATATCAGTGGTATCATGACTCTTATTTTGCAAGCAAAGGCACCTGGGCTCTGAGAGGTTGCATGGTGTGCCTAAGGTCACAGAGATATAAACCCAGATGCATGCCCAGGTCCGCTGGACTCCAAAACTTCTGCGTTTTCCATTGTGCAATGCTGCCTCTTGGATTTCCTTACAGAAGTCTCCACTCAGTTATGTGTCTTCTCAGGACTGTGCCCAAAACCCCATCCCAGGCTCCCAGTGTGTTCCCCAAGCTCCTTCCTCCATCAGACAGCTTCAGACCTACTGGGAACATGGAGACTTTGGGAAACAGAGAGGAGCTCAGGAGCCCATGATTTTGGTGGAATCAGCTCCCAATGTAGGATGTTTTTCCCTAGAGAGCATAGTTCCTTCCAGTGCCCCCCCCCCCCCGCCCTGCAGTTTATTTATTTATTTTTCTTTTTTAATCTTCACCCAAGGATATGCCTTCATTGATTTTATAGAGAGAGGAAGGAGAAGAGAGAGACATCGATGTGAGAAACATCCACTGGTTGCCTCCCTTACACGCCCCAACAGGGGACTGAACCCACAACCTAGGCATGTGCCCTGATCAAGAATCAAACCCGAAGCCTTTTGGTGCACAGGACGATGCTCCAACCAACTGAGCCACCCGGCCAGGGTCCCACGCACCCTTTAGAACCCTGTTCAGGGTCTACCAACAGAGCAGGCCCTGCCCTGAGTTCAGAAGAAAAGGCCATTCCTGGGTTTCACCTTAGCTGGCTGTAAGCTGGGTATCATGGGTATCACAACAATAAAAGAGAACCACCTTCCCCAGTTGTGCTGAAGATCCTGAAGCACCTCACTCCCTCCTACCACTGAGCCTTTGCCAAATGTTGTTCCCTCTGCCTGGAACTCCGTTCTCCCTCCTTCCGAATTTGCACAGCTGTCTCCTGTTCATGCTTCAGAACATCCTGTTCCTTTCCAGTTGGTTCCTGACCACAGTCCATCAGTGCACATCCACATACGTAACTCTGGTTAATGCTGGTCACCCCAACCAGTCTGTAAGCTCCCTCCTTACCTGGCATGCAGGAATCTTGACATGGTGCCTGGCATACACTAGGCACTTAATAAATGCTTGTTAGATGAATGAAAGATCAGAGAAAATGGATACAGGCATGCTTTTCACAAGGCCAACATGGCTGAGCCAATACATGGTCACCGTTAGGGAACTGGGAGATGCTGCCTGTGAGGTGCTGGGAGGGCAATTAAAGGGTGTGTTTCAGATTGGGCAGGAGGTAGAGAGAAGCAGAGAGCATGGAAATGATCAAGGGATGAATCCAGGTCCTTCCAAATGAGATGTCCCAAGGCTAATCTGTCATCCTGACAGGTTCACACCCACTGTAAATGACCGCATCTAATGAATTACCCAGAAAGTTCAGGAAGTTTGAGGTAGAGAAGGGGCAGGAAGAGCTGGAGGGGTGGGAGGACATCACTTCCCTGGAACCAAAGAAACTTGGCCTTCAGCAGCCACTACATGTCATTAGCTATAATACAGAGATGATGGATTTGGGACGGTGATGAAGACTGGGCCAATAGCTCACTCATGAGAGAGCTGTTACTCACTCATGGGAATTCCTGCCTTTGCCCACATCTTCCTGCTTCCCCGGGCCTGGATATTTGCTCCTTCCTATCTCTCTCCTTACCTCTTAGCCCCCTTCAAGCCCTACCATCCCCGACAACTCTACTAAAATGGAGTATCTATAGTGGTGTTGGGCAAAGAGAATGTGCTCTGGAGTCAGACATGTGAGGTCAAGCCCAACTCCACCTCCCATGAACTGTGTGGTGTTGAGCATATTACATAACCTCTCTGAACCTCCATCCAGAATATGTAAAATGAACCTCACAGGGTTACTATGAGAATTAAAAGAAATCATGGATACAAGGCACTCAGCCAGAGCCTGGCTCACAGGATGTTCAATGCACCACAAGTTCCTTCCAGTCCCTCCCTAGACCACCCAAGGAGTTTTTTGTACCCAATTCTGCTGGGCCTGAGAACCCACAAGGAAGTGTTCTCTCTACACCTGAATTGTGAGATTTTAGAGGACAGGGCTGTGTCCTGGCCATCTCTGCATAGTCCTTAGTCAGAGGGGGCAGTGTTGGAAAGCACAGGCCTAGGTTTGAATCCCAGCTCTGAGGTGTACTGTCTACGTGACCATGGGCAAATGTTTCTATGCTTGCTGGAGCCTCTGCTTCCTCATCTATAAAATGGGAATAACAAAAGTGGATGGTACTAGTCCCGCCTTGTACAGGGCTGGTGTGAGGCTTCAATGAAGGTCCCCATGTACAGCGCTTTGCACAGTCCCGGGCGAAGAATTCAACAAAAGCTGGTGACCATGCCTATCACCCTGGCAAGGCCCAGCATGGGCAGGCACAGCTTCTGGGAGCGAGGGAGGAAGTCTGTAACAAGATGCTGCGGTTCTCTGTGTCACCACTTTGAGTCAGGACGGGCCGCTGAGCCCACGCATCACCACGTAGGTGGCCACACCCAGCAGAGGGAGAAGGCTTGTGCTAGGGGAGAGAAAGCTAGGAAGCTAGTCAGAGTGCCAAGTCCCAACTCGGCAGAAGGAACAAGAGTCCATTCCCCACACCTGGGAGGCCTTACCGATGATTCATGGACAACATTCTCAGGTTTAAGAACATTCTCACATTGCAAGCCCGGTGAGCGGTTGGTTTTACTGCCACTCCCCAAATGAGCTTCCCCCAGCTCGTTAAAGCAGGCAGGCCAGCCGCTTAGAACTTGGTCAACTTCGAAGCATCGTCTTCCCTGAGATAACCCAGCCTAACTTTTTAATAAAAGCAAGATGATTCCTGGTCTCTTTCCAATGAAATTCAGACTGCCTGGCCTACAGCTTTCCCCCGGCTTCACAAGCTCAACCTGGTGAAGGGAGGTGGGCTGGAGATGCCAGAATCTCATCGCTCAGATACTCCACTGCTGGGTCAAGGGGCCCCTCCTTGGCTGAGACACTGCCTGGAGCCCAAGGGCAGGGCCTCTGCTAGAGCCATCAGCCCCATGGCCAGAGTGTCCACCTTCATTTCAGACGCAGGATGAGGAGTCTCTTCCTGTGAATCTGCCTTTCGGGTCCTGTGAGAACAAAGGGGGTCTCTGTTCTGCGCTTCCTACCCTCCTCCTAGCCTCACCCCCAGCCCGAGTCACAGTCGGACCACTGCTTGGGTGAGCCACGGTACATACACTGGTGCATTAATTTATGTCTCAGGTGAAAGGCGCTGTCGAAACTTCTGCAGCCGCATGTGGCACACACATACACACACTTTGTGTTTCCAGGGGTGCAGTCACCCGTCACAGCTCATGCTGTCTTGATAGTTCTTCCTTCTTTTGAAGTCTCCACCACATCTTCTGCCCACTGAGTGGGAAGTTCCATGAGGCCGGCTTCTTATTTTCTTAACACAGTGGAAATATTTGGCCTTTTCCATAATATTTAGCTCTCTTGATACAATACATAGGCGGCACTTTTTTTTTTAATGTTGTGTTTTCAAGGGACTGTTTATTTAATGGCGATCTGTAGGATACCACACACTGCTATGGGCAGCAAGCCCTGCAGGCGGGGGTGGGGTGAGCAAAGGAACCATCTAGAATGTTGTGCTCCCAACCCAGTTCTGGGACACACGCTGGCATCCGGTCTTCTCTACAGAGTGTAGTTTATTATGCCTCTTTTAAGTTAAAGAGGCTCTCTGAGTCACTCCTCCAAGACCCCCCACCCCCAAAAGCAATAAATGGGACTAAAATGAACACTTTGTGAGGACAAGAAGGTAATGCCAGTTTTTAAAGGGAGGGTCATTTGTTTTTTAAATAGGTCTGGTTCTAGCCTTTGAAGATGAGGGATTAACATGTAATCCTGTGTCAACCACCCAACAAGTATTTACTGAGCACCTGCTAAGTGTAAAGCTCTGTGGAGCAAGGTGGGGGAGGGGGGACTCACAGTGTAATTGGACAGATCAGGCAAACACATAACACATATCTAACATCGGACCTAAAACCACATTTACGCCTTTCTGGAACCAGAAAAGGTATAAGACTTCAATAATAGCCCACTCCAGCAACTGCCATAGGACAATTATAATTATCAACCAAACGGTTCAACCCAAAAGTTGGACAGTATCTAGATAATTATTTCCGATAATTATCCCCAGCAAACAGGCCCAACTTATTTCCATTTGCAAACAAGGCTTCAGGCTACAATTTAAACAGAGCTAAATCCCAAACCTGGCTTCTGTGGTGGGAGTAACATCCGGGGAGGGTCTGCAGCCCTACCCCCACCGTGGCAGACAGGTGAAGCAATACCTTTCAAGGGCCATTCCTGCCTCAATACACAGAATGACCAGGGAGCCTTCGAGGCACTGAGCAAAGTGGGAAAACAAGATAAGAAGGGCTTATTTCAGATTAAGTTGAAAAAACAAAGGAGGTTTAGTTTTGAAAGGCTGGTTGAGTTCTTGGAAGATAATGGAGAGAGGTTTTAGGTTTCTGGTCCCATTAGTGAGAACTAGGTAGGGAATTATGAAATTACAAGCAAGGGAGACCGGCCAGGAAGGAATGATATGAAGACATGAAAATTCATTACGTCTTCCAACCTCAGTTGGATTGTCCTTGGGAAGAAGTGCCAGCCGCTTGGCAGGTCCCCTCTGGAAGGGAGAGAGGAAAATGACCTACTCTTCTGGGTAATACCAAGTGCTGGGGGGGGATGTAGGGAGATGGGGACCCTGGCTCACTGCTGAGAGGTGTATAAACTGCAAAGCCGTTCTGAAAAGCAATATGGTTGGACTGATTTAAACTAAGTCTGTGCATGCCCTGTGCCCCAGCAGCACTCCCCCCTCCTGGGTGTACATGCTGGAGAAGACTCTGCAGTCTGCCTGGGGTGCAGTCTGCCAGGGGTGCAGTCTATGGTGTGTTTACTGCAGCAGTGTTTGCAGGAGAGAGCACTGGAGGCAACCTCAGTGTCACTGAGAGGGCAGTGAATAAGTAGACTGTGCTGGGTGCCGCTATGGAACACTGCACAGTCAGAAACAACAGATGCAAACAGTGCTAATAGATCTTATAAACATATTATGGAGTAAAAAGGGAAATTACCAAACAAAATCTACAGCACAATACGAATGGAGATTACAAACCACACACTCAAACAGCACAACCTATTTTCTGAGTTTGATATAAACATGGGTTTACATTAAACAGGTTAGGGTGGATGCTTCAGCGGGAAAGGGACAGGAGTCAGGATTGAGGAGAAAGGGGGAAAATAGAAATAAAGCAGGAGGAGGGTTCTGCTATGATGACAATGGGCAATGAATTGAAAAATAGAAGCAAGAGGATAGGAAACATCTTCATTTAGGAAGTGGAACAGGGTTATGCAAGAAGATAAGAGGAATGGTGAAAAGTGGGGAAAACCTGGACAGAGAAAGGCCACAAGGCCAGATTTCCACTGGCTGTGCGGAATCACACCCCTCTGGCGCTAACACCACTGTCTGGGTCCATCCTTCCGACCATAAGCCCCCTAACGAGGCTGCAGGTGATAGAGGCTTAATCTTAAAGCAGAACGGAGTCAGCCTTGCAGGCAGGCTGCAACCCTACCCCACCCCCAGCCCACCCGCTGGGTTACGGGTGGGCTGGTCTGGATGCCTGATGAGGGCTATTGACGTGCCTTTCGTTTCTCTTTTACTCAGTTCAGTGGTTCTCACGCTGCACAGAGTCAAATACAAAGTGCCCTTGACACTGAACTGGATGGGCCATTTAAGAGATTTTTAAGGGGGATATTGACCCTCCTCGCTGACTTGAGAACCTGGCCCACATATCAGATGAGGCTGCACCACACCGCCATCACCTCCCAACTGGTCTTCCAGGTTCCTCCAGTCTCTTGAGTTCAATCAATCCTTCACACCACGTGTGGGGTTTCATCTTTAAACACACACTGGGCTGTGTCAAGCAACACCTCCCGAGGCTCCGTGTGCTTGCAGCGAAGTCTGAACTCCCAAACACAACATTCCAGCCCTGTACCCCAGTCTCTCCTGGTGCCCCAGTTGCCACATCTGGGTTCCTCACTGCTCCCCATCGCCTGCCTGCTCTACCCCTGCCTCCCCAGGGATGGCCTACCTTTCCCCCGTTCCTCCTTCAGTAACCTAAGGATTAAGATCAAAAGCTCAGGAGCCCAGGACGCCTGGCTCTGACTCCCAGCCCCATCGACCCCTGGCTCTGCTACCCTGGCCAAGTCTCTTCCCTCTGGGTTAATACCTACCTCACAGGGTCGTTGTGAGAATTAAATGGGAGAGGGAAAAAAAGCCCTCAACAGTGTGGGCTACACAGTAAATGGCCCATTAAAACAGATATGCGTGTACTCATGTGCGCACACACCAGGTCCCATTGAGATGAACAGTTCCCTCCTGGAAGCTTCCATATCACCTGCTGTTGTATCTCCACAGAACATTCATTTCATCCTACTTAGCTAGCTCATGTGGGGGTCTCTCTCTTAAACTATAGTTCTACAAGGGCAAGGAGGTTGTCTTTTTTTAAAAAAAATATGTTTTTATTGATTTTAGAGAGAGGAGGGGAGAGGGAGAGACAGAAACATCAATGATAAGAGTCATCCACTGGCTGCCTCCTACACGCCCCCCCACTGGTAATTGAGCTTGAAACCCCGGCATGTGCCCTGACCGGGAATCCTACTGTGATCTCCTGGTTCGTGGGTCGATGTTCACTCACTGAGCCACGCTGGACAGGCAAGAAGGGAGTCTTGATATCGTTCCCCCATCCAGTCCTCCCACCCTACTCAAGCCCTAAATTCCTAGCAGAGGCTAATTTAGTCTGCTAAGCAATAGGGAGACACTGAGGGTTGTCGAGCAAGAAAGCGACCCAGCTAAAGCAGTGCCACAGAAGGTTACTCTGGTGTGCATCTGCCAGGTCCACTGGGAGTTGGACCGACTACAAGGGTTGAGACCCCTTAGGGAGCTCCAGACTGAAGTCCTGAGCGGTGGTGCCAAAGGAGTGAAAGGGATGGAAAATGAGTTCCCAGCTGACCACAGCAGCAGTGAGGTTCCACTCCAAAGGCAACCACCACACCTCAGTGGATGCTATCCTCTTCCTAATATACAGTGAACTCCGCTAAGGCATTGAACAGATCAGCTCCACTCCGAGGTGGGCTCTTTACCCAACAGAAACCCCAGACTCTCTTACCTGTCAATGTCCCTCCAATAATTTATCCTACAGGAATTGTAGCCCAACTTCCCAAAGATATATATGGATGTTTGGGGCAACATTGTGTACAATGTCAAAAAAGAAAAAAAACAGTTGGAAACAATATAAATGTTAATGGGGGACAGTTTTTTAAAATTATAATTCCAAAGAGTTTATATGCATATATGCATTGCCCATGAACACAGACAATAGGGTGGTGAAGGCCTAGGGGGGGACAGGAACCAGGTGGTGGGGGGCAAGGGGAGGAAAAAAGGGGAAGACATTTGTAATACTCTCAACAATAAAAATAAAATAATAATTCCTTACTCTGTACTTCCGAACTGCCTTGAAGGTGTGATGATAAATTTCCGAGTGCTTTAAGACAGTTTCAGATGGGATTTTGTTACTTGCCGCTGAACGCCTCCTAACAGATTCCCCAGTTTTGCACTGGGCCAGCTCTAGCTCGAGAAGAAATAAATGCGGTCTGACTCCACACAGAGGACTCCAAAGCACTTGGTGACTTCCCCATGAACTGCCCCCAAGAGAGAAGTCCCATGACCCTGTGTCTCCAGGGAAGAGAGCTTGACCAGGAACCCAGCAACTTTCACCAGAAATTGGTAAGGGGGCTGGGGAGTTATTCAACATTAAAAAACAAATAAAGATACTTTTCTTGTTTCTCTCTCCATCCCCCCTCCCGGAAGGAGAGTCCCTGGGGCACAGATCAGTGAAGGCTTTGCTCGGTTTCCACCCTTCCCCCACACTGCTCGCCAGGCCAGAGGAAGTAATGGGAATAAACCGCTGACAAGTTCATCATTTCCCTAAAAGACCGGCCTCGGCCAGCTTCAAGGTGGTAGGGGGGAAATCCATTCCTATCACTTCTATGCCAGTCGCCAACTCTAGGTGTCTGCGCTACTCTTATTATCCCTACTTTACAGATAAGGCTCCGGGAGATTAAAGAACCTGTCCAATGTCACATGGCTGCGTCGGACTCTGAGAGGCCTGTAAGTGCTGCACCATATCACATCCTAATCCAAATCAGCAGAGAGCCAAACAAACCCATAACCATTATTACCACTGTGTTAACACCCAATAATAATAGAATTAAGGCTGAGAACTTATTAGAGGACAGGTTTTGAAAATTCCTGCTGCTCAGGGTGACTTGCATGAGTCTGCCAACTTCCTAAGATTCACCTCGACTGATGTTATGGGCACGTGGGTGGGGAAGAGGTCACCCTTTAAGAATCTGGGAGCACATGGAGGAACTGTCTGCTCTGGAGGAGCTGGAGTCACCAAGCTGGCTTGGGTACCAGGGGGCTCTCTCCCAGCAACTCTGGGAACCAAAGGGTATCTGAGCCCTATGAGTAAATCACAAATGCCCCATGCAAAGTCTCATCTGGGACTGCAGCTTCCGTGGGATTTCCTATTCCCTGACATGAGCTCCCATGGGCGGGAACAGCCAGGCAATCCCATGGCCCCACTGCCTCGGTCAACCAAGAATTTACAGTGATGAAATGTCTACCCTCTCTCTACTCCTTCCAGGAATCCAGACTGGAAATGCCTGTCCCTCTACTCATCTCCTTACTAGAGGTTAAATCACTTATCAGATAACATGGACAGATCTGCACTGCCCCATCCCCACACACCTGGACAGGTAACCTTTCCACAGCAACAAACAGAAGGGAGATTGACATTTGCTCTTGGGGGATTAAAATCAAGCATAAGGTTCCTTACCCAACTAAAACATTTATACTAGGCCCAGGGGATGAACTCAAGGACTTCTCCAGCTTCCTCCGAGCCCCTCCTCGATTCTACCCTGGCTTTCTTGCAGCCCCTTCTCCATCTTCACCCCACTCTGGGGTCACAACAACTTTTTCCTGGGAACAGGTCTTCCGGGCTCACCTACACCAGCCTCTTCACCCAGCCCAGCCTCACAGCCTTCCTGCTCCCGCACTTCCGCCGAGGCCTCCACTGGAGCTAGAAGTAATGTTTCTAGAGCAAGTGCCCTTTCTGCACGTGCAAAGCCGCAGGAGACCCCCACCGACCAGCTCACACTCCACATTGAGGAAGCAGGAGAGGACCGAAGTCAGGAAGCTGATCAAATCCCAGTTCTGCCACTTACTAGCTGTGCCACTGCGAGTGACCTAACCTTTCTGATTCCCAGTTTCCTTACCTATAAAGTGGGAGAAACACGACCTGCTGTTAGAGTGAAATGAGGTCTGGCACAGAAGAGACATGAGAAAAAATTTACAAATAGTTATTGTAAGTATATATGAGCATCTATGAGACTGTTATACACTAAAATTTAAGTATCCTTGGACCCCTTAGCCTGACCATAAGGACTTCTCAAGGATAAAAGATGGTCTTTTCTGACAAACAATGATCATCTCACACACATACATACACACACACTCACACACTCACATCTCCAAACACACCACCCCCACACATAACATACCACACCCAAACAAACACACATAGACACCCCCCCAAACACACATTCACAAACACCACACCCAAACACCTGCTAACACACACGCATATACAACACCCCCCCAAATACACATGCACTCCACACACACACACACACACACACACACACTCCTCCTTTCTCCCTTGACTTTCCTAAAGATGTGTTGCCATCTATAAGGACACCCAGTCTCACCACAGTTTCAAACATTGTCACAAGAACTTTAAGGTTAATAATGTCCAACTCCCTGCCCAGTAGCCTGATTACAGCAGATACAACCAGCCAGATACAGACAGCAATTTTACGACAAACAACAGTGCCAAGGTCATATATGTCTCCTTGCTCTTGGCACAGCCGCCAGCAGCTTCCAGCCTCCAATTCCTCAGACGTTTACCCTGCTCCTCCCAGCCAGACCTGTGATGATAAAGATCCTAGATTTCTGTTTATCTATAAGTCCCTTGTTTGTTTATCTCTTTCCTGGGGCAAGTCTATATACGGTCAGATTCCCACGTTTCCAGGGCCCAGCTTCTCTGGTCATGCTTGCATGGACTCCTCTGATGAGTCCCTAGAAGCTGCTGTACAAGTATTCTTCAGCCTCGTTGCCTCTGACTCATCCGGAAACTGTCCTCCTTACCTAAAGTGACCTGCATCAAACAAGGCTCTTTTCTGACTCCTCTATAACAAAAGCCCCAGAAATCTCCAGAAGGACGGCTAGCCTGGGGAACTGAGTTACAGACAGGTTTTCAGTCCCAGCTCCACCACCTGCTAGCAGCTGTTTGCTATCATGATTTGGGTTTGTCCCAAAGCAACCCTGAGATGAAGCTTGGGGTGCAGGCTGTTTATCAGGGAGCTGATTCCAGGAAGTCTAAGTAAGAGAGGAAGTATAGAAAGTCAGGCCAGGAAAGGGTAGAAGCTGGTAAAGGTGTCTTAACCGGCAGGTTACCTCTGTGGAGATCTGGGGCTCAGTCCTATTGGGGATCTATCTGCTGAGGTTATGGCTGGAACTCGCCTCAGAATCCTCCTACTAGAGAGTAGGTGTCTGGGACACATCTCCTATCCCCCACTTTTTGAGGGTAACCCCCTGGGAGGACAATTCACCCCCACCTCTTCCCCTGACCTTCCCTAGGTGCACCTACTGGGGCAGACCAAGCTCCCATAGAACCACAGGGTTGGAGAAAACCCTCACACGGAGAGATGAGGTGGGGAGACGGGTGGGGGGAGCTTGCAGGGTGTCAGCGGGCTGGAAACCACTGGAAACCGCTGCAGGTGAACTCAGGTAAGCCCTGCTATGGGGCAGAGCATCAGTAATGCCCTCCACACTTAGGGAAGTCACGTCCTCTCCAAGCTTTTCCTCATTTGTGAAACAGGCAGGAGACCCTTGTCACTTCCTGGAGGGCCCCTCAGAGGCAGAGATAACATCTGGGAGGCCCTCTGCAAGCTGGGACACTGCCGATAACAGCAGAAGGTACAAACACCCAGAAGCTGCTCATCACAGAGTCATGAAAAAGAGTGTACCTCAAGGCTCCCAGCCAGAAAAGTCAGGCTGGAGCTCACTGACCATCCTCTGGGTTCCCTTGCCAAGCCTCACGGCTGTTTAAGCAACCACTATGGAGAGTGACTGCTGGATGCTTTATGCTGTCTCGAGTTCTCACAGTGACCTTGCATGCACGTCAAGGGCACAGGTAACTGAGGAAACTGCATTAGCTAGAAAATGTCACATCTAAATCCTTACACTCCCTTCCTCTAGAACATGCCACGAGCTCCATCCAAGATGCCTCTGTCTCAAACACCACAGGGTGAGAGGGCCTCTCAAGGGCTCTAAATAGACATCCCTCAGGCCCCAGAGGCTCTGGCTGACTCCACCTGCTATGCAGGCTCCCGTGACAACAGTAACACTAACTAGCACCAACTGTGCCTCAGGCATTGTTATACAACTTATCTCATGGTTTATCTCATGGTTTATCTCACGTAATCTTCCCAGCAACCTTATGAGGAAGGTACTGTTCTTATCCCCCATTTTACAGAGACTAAATGATTTGCTCAAGGCCACACAAAGTCTTGGGTTCGATTCCCGGTCAAGGACACCTGGGTTGCAGGTTGGATCTGTGCCCTAGTCGGGACGTGTGTGGGAGGCAACCAATTGATGTGTCACTCTCACATCGATGTTTTTCTCTCTCCCCCCCTCCACTTCCGTTCCACTCTCTAAAAATCAATGGGAAAAAGATCCTTGGGTGAGAATTAGCAACAACAACAAAAAGGCCATACAGAAATAAATGGTAGAGCCGAAATGTGCATTTAGGCAATCTGCTTCCAGAGCCTCTGCTCTAAACTACTTTGCTACATTCCCCCTGTAGAGCGCAGGCTCCATTCTCTTCACTATCAGAAGGCCACATCCCCAAATGTTGGGAGTAGAACTACCACTGACCTCTTTCCTCCCACAAAAATTGACAAAGGCAGTGGGGGGGGGGGGGGGGGAGAGACACAGCATGCCCAGCCACCTGTCTTAAAGGGCCAGGCTCCTGGGGAGATAGGGCAAACACTCTGTCTTGAGTGAGGGTCTCTTTACTGGGGGCAGGAGGGGAGTGCCAACAGTGGCATCTGGCACTGTGGGCCAACACAATTAGGGTCAAGTGTTTTTTTAGATTGATGACTTTTTAGTCTGAATGCTCTAATGGGGGTTCCCAGTACAATCTTTCCAAATGGGGGGGGGGGGCGGGAAATGCAAAGAAAAGTCAGAGATAACTAGAGTTTCCCAGACTCTGAAGCCAGGGAGAAGCCAACACAAGCTGGCCCACAGGGAGGTTGTGGAGATCATATGGAAGAACGCCTTGGGGCTCACACGTCAGCAGAGATAACTAGTTGACCCTCCAGGGGATCTGCCCACCAGCTCAAGGCAGTCCTGGCCACAGGCAGACAGTCTTCTTTCCATTAATTACATCAGCAGAACCTCAGCCAAGGAGAACAGAAACCCAGCTCTCCTTTTTTGTGCCTCCATCCTGCTTTATAGCCAATTCTACCACCACCTTGGCCCCTTAAGTGGAGGTTCTGATCACAGGCTAGAAACAAAGCCAAGCAAATTAGCTCAGCCACACAGACCCAAAAGTCAGGTTAGGGGAAGAGTAATCCTGTCATCTCTCAAATATGCACCCGTGAATGATTCTTCAGGGGATGCTCTGCCTTATCTGGCAAGGGGAGCACACGCTATTGCATTCATTGAGCTCTCACCCTGTGCCTGGCACTGTCCCCACTTAATCTTCACCATCAACCTGGGAGATGCTTTTATTATCTCTGCCATAGAGATGAGAAAACTGAGGTGTGGAGAGCTTCCGCGCCTCCCCCAAGGTCATGAAACTCCTGAGCGGCAAAGCTAGGGTGCAAATCAGTCAGTCTGGCTTCATTGACTCCACTCTAGCTCCACTACGGCAGGTCTTAATCCTCAGGACATACTGTGGTATAGATAGCATTACCTGATTTTACCCAGAAGGAATCTAAAGCTCAGAGTTAAGCTGCCTATCCAAAGCCACCAGCTTAGTGGCAGAGCCAGAATGTCAAACTTTGGAGCCTGAGTTTGTCACCACCATGAGGACGTGCAGGGCAGAGGGGACAGTGCCAGTGGGTGGTCAACAGGCCAGTGCTATCTGGAAGAAGGGATGCCAGCTGACCAACAAGGCAGGCTCTGCGGGGCAAAGCCAAAGGGCCCCCAACATCCCATGCCATTAAACTCAAATGGGGCAGGACAAGCAAGTGCCAGGGGCTGCTGACAGGCTGGCAGCAGACAGAGACTATGTAGTCAACAGCTGCTGTTTATTTTGGGGTGCAGAAAGAGGGGAAAGACTGGTTAGGACCCACCTCATTCCAACAATAAACTGAACAAGGCAGGGTGGGAAGGGTACCCCCTCCCAACTAAAGCAACAGCTCCAGCCACCTGCTGGGCTCTGCTGAGAGTTGAATGGTCTAGGTGTCAGAAACATCTTGCCAGACACTCTAATCTGGCCCCTACCAACAAACACACTGTTCCCCACCCCACCCCCTCCCCAGCCCCATGTGCTGGACTTGTAAATGGCCTAGGAAGACAACCAACACAGCAAACCCACCCCCTGCGGTGTCAGGTTCCAGGAACAAATGGTTTTTCCTGCCGCAGGAACAAAGAAGGGCTGCTCCTGTCTGCCACCCGTGGCTTTGGTTCCCTGACTCTGGACATTTGTTAACTTCACACTTGTGGTGGTCACCCAACGACAAGGGTCCTGCGCATAGTGTCTACAGACAGCCAACCTGGGCTATGGCAAGGCTGGCTGGCAGGATTCCCTGGAAGGCCAGGAAGCAAGGTTTCCTCAAGGACTTTGGAGAGCCACTGCCTAGCTGTGAACCCTTCCTCTTAGCTTATGACTTTTGATAAATTAACTTCTCTGTGTCTCCATTTTGTCTTCAGTAAAGACCATAACAGTGCTTTTCCCATAGGGTTATCTTAAGGATTAAATGAATAAAGTGCTTAGAAGAATGGTTGGCACATAATTAGTTCTGTTATCATCATCATCATCATCATCATCACTACCACCATCATTTAGCTGGAAGGTTCCTTCTCACTGTGAGCACTGGAAGACGGCTTTCCTGGATATTACACATGGAGTTTAGTCTCCCAGGCTAGCCCATTATGTGGTAGAGACATCTGGTCCTTGGTGCTAAAATTCCATCCACTCAATGGATGAGAAAGGTTTTGGTGGACTGGCCTGAGAATCTTAAGACCATTTATAATATTCTATATATAGGAATATATATTCTGCATTTCAAAAAGCAAATTTCCACAACAGTAAATTAAAAGCTGTGGTTCTGAAGAAGAAGAAAAAGAAGAAGGGGATAGGAGGAAGGGGCTTTAATAGAATAAAGCCTCATTCATGGATTTATTCCATTGACAGAGGGCCCAAGATCCAGACCTTCTGCTGACATGGGGGAAGGGGTGTTAAAGATGTGGTGTCTGCTGCCTCTGCGGAAGCTTACCATCCTCTGGCTCCCAGCAGGAGGAACTGCTTTCAGCACAGTGCCTTGCACATAGTAGGTACAAAACTAATGTTCACTTAGTGACATTCCCTAATATGTACACTGCTTTGGGGTCCTGGAGTTCCTGTTCATGAGGCTGCTGACAGAGGCTGCATTTCCCCAGAGGGTACCTCTTAGGGAGTCAGGGTCAGATTCCAAGCACAGTCCCCAGAAAAACCTCTCCAGCAGTGTCTCGGCTGGTTTCTACCTTCAGCAAGTCAAGAGGAGGCCTCGCTGATGAGCAGATCACCCTGATCAGTGCTGGGAGAGATACAAGGCCCACCTTGACCCCTTTACCTGTCTGACCTCATTGCCCACAGCTTTCCCGTTGCTCACTCCACTAAGCCATAGCAACCTCCTTGCTTTTCCCTAAAAGGCCAGATAGAATCCTACCTCAGGGCCTTAGCACTTGCTGTTCCCTCTCCCTCAATCACTTTGGCTCCAAATACCTGCATGCCTCATTCCCTCCTATCTTACTCAAAAGTCGCTATACAGTGGGCTGTCCCTAGCCACACTCTATCACATGGAATGGCTACTCCCACCACTACCAGTGTTCCCTATGCCTCTCACCCTGCTTAGTTTCCTCTACAGCATTTATCGCTCTCTAACACACTATAAATTTTACCTCGTTTATTTGTTTATTGTTTCCCTTCCCCTACTAGAATGTAAGCTCCAAAAGGACTGAGACTTTTATCTGCTCTGCCGTGTTCCCAGTGCTTGGCACACAGTAAACATTCAAATGTTGAATGAATGAATGAATATGAATAAGTATCAGATCAAGGTCCATCCCTCAAGGGGTTCTTCCATCAGCCACGCACACTAAATACAGGCTTGCCAAAAGCTGACCAACCCAATGCCATTCTTTCTTTTTTTAATTGATTTGAAAGAGAGAAATAGTAAGAGAGACAGAAACATTGATTTGTTGTTCCACCTATCCATGCGTTCATTGGTTGATGCTTGTATGTGCCCTGACTGGGAATTGAACCAAGATCTCCTGGATCATAGGTCGATGCTCAACCACTGAGCCACGCCGGCCAAGCTAGCCGCCATTTATTGAACAGCTGTCATGTGCCAAGCACTATGCAGAATAACAATAATATGGACTACATAGTATTATAGTTATTCCAATTTTACAGATTAGAAAACTGAGGCCCATGGAAATAAAGAAATTTGACCAAGTGAAATAAGCTAGTTAGAGGCTTCAGAGCCTGAGTCCATGTAGCAGAGGCCATCAGTGCCCAGCCCTCATCCTCTTGCCCTCAACTTCCAACTCCTGCCCCTGAGGCCCTTTCGGGGGCTTATCCAGTTGCCAGAGCCTAGTTTAGCCTGAGCAAGCAGCAGGCTGAAAATGCCCCTTAATTAAACTCCCCCGTTCCCAACCACAATGCCATGCTAGTTACTATCCCCAAGGACAGGATGTAGAGTCCCCAGCAGCCGGAGCGTCTGAAGGGCCAGGACTTCAAAAGTGGCTCTGGACAAGAATTCAAGGGGAATAAATATTAGAATCCCAAAATAGAGGCCAGACCTTGCCAGGGGTCCATTCTGGGTAAGAGAGGTTTGTTATCTTATCGCCACCACCAGCTCCAACCACATCACATGTTAATGGGGGGGCTTGGATGGAAGGTCAGAGAAGGCAGATGAGCCAGGGTTTAATCCAGACCCTTGAAGTTTTATCTGGAAACCCACATGATGCACTCCCTAGCCCCTCAGCCTCTCGGGAAGCTCTCGGAGATAAAGCCATCTGTATAGTCCCAGGTCCTCAGCCTCCTAAGGGAAGGCCCACTGCACACACTCCCTCAGGGCCCAGTCCCTTTCTTAAGCCCAGGGCAGTGCTCTCAGCACTCTGTATGTACCCCAGCAGAGCCACAAACCAGGGCTGAGACCCCAAGGGTGCCCTCAGCAGAGGAAGAAATACAGCCACAGAGACCAGAGTCTATGGAGTGCAGAGAGAGTGGAGAAGGTACAGCTAGTCTGACATGCGTGGATGCTTCCAGCTGGAGGCAGGGAAAAAAGAAAACTCACAACCTCAGCACGTGGTAGGGGGCAATCCATCAAAACTCCGGGGAGCACAGCAGAACCACCGTAGGCTTTGTTGCTGGAGAGATCTGGGTTCCAACTCTGTCACATTTACTGCTATGTTTCACCTCTGAGCCTCAGTTACCTTGTCTACAAAACAGGGACAATGGGGTAGGGTCGCTGTGGGGATCAGAGGAGACAGTGGATGAGAAACCTTAGCCCAGTGTCTGCACCTACAAGGGGCTTCCACTCACACCTTCTTTGACTCAGCTCCCCACCTCCCCTGCCCACCCAGGAGCTGCCACGTCCCACATCATGGGGAGAATTAGGCTGCTTTTCTCCAGTTGCCATGAGTGACGACTATAGTAAATAATGAATCCCGGCTTGAAACCGAAGTTCAGACATTGTTCTACTATAGACCTTAATTCTGTGTGAGAAGGATCCGTTTGCCAATCCACTGGGGCTTAGCACTCCAGAAAACCGTGGGCAGCCACCTCTGGAACCCCTGCCCTCACTGACAAGTGACTGTGACCCTTCCCGGTGCCGGGCAGGGTGCTGAGAGCTCAATGAGTCAATTCCAGCCCAGGGGGCAGAATTCAGGAAGAAGTTTCTCTGTCAGAGCCCCACTGCCAGCACCATGCCAAGCCAGCCAGGCCTCCCTCTCTGTTGTTACAAAGAAATTCTCCCACACAGGCAAGTCCCTTAAAATAGCCCTTTGGGTCTGGGCCATCAGGAAACGGAATAAAGCTGGGTCGGGATGGGGCCTACCATGAAAGAGTTTACAAAGCAGCCACTTCAAACAACTGGGACAATCCCTTCTCGCTCAGAACCCTTAGGTGGGCGAAAGCAGCAAGGCAGGCTTTCTCAACAAAGAACATTATTCCACAGAGAACCAACATGTGGGGCAGGCCGAAGCCCCCACTGCCCCAGGGCAGATCTGGAGAGCAGACCAAGTGAATAGGCAGAGAGACAGTGTGAAACAGGCACAGGCTGGGGGGCAGGGGCCAAGCACACCTGGCTTTGTACTTGAACAATGCACCCTAAACTTTCTGAACCTCAGTCTCCATATGAGTAAAATGGGATTAAAATGCATACCTTCAGGGCTGTGTTGAGATCAGAGATTCTAAGTAAAAGGCCCGGCTGTCCTGGCACAAAATAGGAATGCAATACATCATAACTGTATGGTGATGGTGCTCAACGTAAGACAGGTTAAAGTCTCCTTTATTACCTTGAATGAGAATATTCCTGTAAAAAGGGAAACAGCAAAGGCTCTCTCCCAGGGACCACACAGAGATGGGTAAAAGTACGGACCAGCCCACACCCACACAATCCCTTACCCCACCTGTTACATCCCACCTGGTCCGCTACCAGCATCGGGTAGTAGCACCCCACCTCTTACTCCTTGGAGTTGTAGTCAGATCTGATAAGAGTGATCGATTTCTGCCAGCTCTGAAATTCAGTCTGGGGATCCCAGAGGCAGGCTGGAGGGCCCCACACATTCCACTGCGTAATTTATGCTGCATTGACACACACAGAGGAAAGGATTCTGCCCCCACCTCACCATGCACCTCCATCCAGGCTTGGGGAGGGTGGCTTCCTCGGCAGCCAAAGGGAAATGACAGTCAAGGGCCAGAGAAAGCAGTGGAGTGGAGGGGCAGAAAGCACAGCTGTTTCCCCTTTGCTAACTCAGCCACCTGGATGTCACTTCCTCCCCTCAGGTAACAGCAGGGAGAGAAGGGACTGGAAATAGTTCTGTCTCTTCCCATTCACAAAAATGATAGGCTTGGAAAGAAGCAAAGTGGGATTCCCACGGTGAAGCCACCTTCACTGCAGGCCTAAAGTGATCCTGAGTCAACCCAGGCTGCGAGGCTTCTCAGGAAGGGGGATCAGGAACAGCTTCTTTTGGTAAAGCAACCCCTTCCCCAAATGATTAAGAAGCCAAATTGAGGCCTGGCCAGGTGGCTCAGTTGGAGTGTTGTCCGCACACCAAATGGTTATGAATTCTGTTCCCAATCAGGGCACATACCTAGGTTGTGGGTTTGATCCCCAGACAGGGTGCACACGGAAGGCAACCGATTGTTTCTGTTTCTCTCTCTCCCTCTTTCTTTCTCTCTTTCTCTTTCTCTCTCTCTCTCTCAAATCAATAAAAGCATCGACCTATGATCCTGGAGATGGAGGTTTGATTCCCGGTCAGGGCACATGCCCAGGTTGCAGGCTCGATCCCCAGTAGGGGGCGTGCAGGAGGCAGCCAATCAATCTTGACTCTCTCATCATTGATGTTTCTCTCTCTCTCTCTCTCTCTCTCTCCCTCTCCCTTCCTCTCTCTGAAATCAATAAAGATATTAAAAAAACAAAAGAAACGTTAGCTATTTTGTTTCGTTGTTTTTTTAAGAGGGAGAGGAAGGGCGGGGAAGGGGAGAGAGAGAAAAACAATTTGTTGTGCCACTTACTTATGCATTCATTGGTTGATTCTTGTATGAGCCCTGACTGGAGATCGAATCCGGAACCTTGGTGTATGGGGACGACACTCTAACCAACTGAGCTACTCGGCCAGGGCAACTGCTGTTATTTTTATCATTAAGTTTTCCCTAAAGAATCAGGCTTACTGGAATAGCTGAGAGCGTGGTGGGGTTAAATACATGACGAGGCGGTTGAAGCACTGTATTTAAAAGTAACACAAGTTCAGAGAGATGTTGAAGGAGAAGGCAACATTAGCGGGACCGTTTCAGGTAACACTGAGACTTCAAAGACATCCTGGGCCCCAGAAAGCTGTTTAGTATCAGCCCCCAGACCCTACAAGGATGGGGTTTCCTCTCTCTTGCCCTTGAGGTGCTGCAGCAGCTGGCTGTGTCTGGCGATGTGGATAGAAAGCACTCCATCCACTATGACATTCTATGGCTGCCTCGGGCCCTGCCAGCCGGGGCCCTCCACTGGTGAGGCCCCGAGAAGGTGCCTCACTCCTCCTCGAATGCCCACCCTCCCTCCGCAAGACCTCCTCCGGGGTGCAATCAACTTTTATGAGGCAGCCTGATCCCTCAGGGTAAGAACTATAAACAGAGAGGGCCTGGGCTCTGGCCTGCCAACTAGAGTCCCCAACACAGAACTAGAGAAAGGTTCCAGCGCTTGCCTAGCTCTGTTCCAGCCACGGCTGCAGGAACAACCCTAGGGCCAGCTCTGGACCCCACCAGGAGGACCCCATCGTGACCATCAGCTCCGCTTCCCCACAATCCTTGGGAGAAAGGGAAGATTCAGGGGTGTCTACACAGTAAACTCGATTCCCTCGGCTCGTGTGAGGCTCTCAGAAGCTGGTGTGGCCTTTCCCTTCACCCTTCTCCCCCACGTGGGTTCTGCCCATATTTTCCTGTGTTCTGCCTCCAGCACCTTTGCTTTTCCCTTTCTTGAAATACCCTTCCCCTCTTTTTCTCTCCTAAACCCTACTCTTCGCCATTTACATCCTAATTACTCCTCAAGGCCCATCATGAAGCCGGCCTGCTCTAGTCAATCTTCCCTGAAACTCCGGTTCAGAGTCCCCCCCTTCCAAACTTAATTATTACGGCAAATACCTACATTGGGCTCAATACGTGCCAGGTACTGTTCTAAACTCACGTTTATTAATTCATTTAATATTCACCACAACCCTATGAGAGAGGTGCTATTTCACCCTAAATTTTTTGGTTTTTTACAGATAAGGAAACTGAGGCACAGAGATGTAAGTTACATCCACTGGTCCCATGGCAGTAAATGGTGGAGACAGGATTCCAGCCCAGGGACACCAGAGCCCAGGTGCTCTCCGACAACACAGATTTCCAGATGCACAGGTCCTCTCAGGCGGTGCTGCCTGGACTCCTCCGTTATTTCCATGCCCCTCTCTCCCTGACCCAGCCCTAACTGGGAAGAAAGCGACAAGTTCACAGACATGGGTGTCAGAGACCAGAGTGAGGATCCCAGCTTTGCCACTGAATTATTCTGAGTGAGAGTCACATGAACTATGGGTCTCAATTTCCGCATCAGTAGAGTGGGGATAGAAACCCCTATGTACCTCTCGTGGTTGTTACGCAGTTCCAATAAGACCCCCTCTAAAAGGTGACTTCAGCACTGCCTGGCACGTAGTAGGTACGTATATGTTAGTTCTTGCCCTTCTGTCCTCACTGGTCTCTGCTCAGCTCCTTTGCTGATGTGGTAACTTGCCTGGAGATTACTTGGGGGCATGAGAGGGGCCTTCTGGTGGCTCACGCTCCCACCCTCCTGTCCTCCTGTCCAGACCCCTGACCTCTCCATTCACCTGCCTTTAGGACTGACTCCACTACAGGCAGTAGCTGCGAGAAATCACACGTAGCTCTGGGAATCTACCTCCTGAAACCCTAGTCACCCTACTGGATGCTTCCATTATTTTTGGCAATTGCCATAGCAGAGTAAACCTCTGGCCCTGGCTCAGAACCTATTTCCAAAGCCAGAATCTCCACCTCATTTCCCACACACACCCCTTGCCCTTCCTGTTCCTGGATCCCTGTCCTAATCCATTATCCCTTTCCTGGATTCTCAGAACTCAAGAAGAGTAAGTGTAACTACTGTATGTATAATGCTATTAGTTGTTTTAATTTGTTTAATCAAGAGGCAAAAGAGGAACAAAGTTGCCTGTTAGACTTTTTCTAGCCAAGAAATAGCCTCGTCAGTGACTCAGGCTGAGGAAATTAGAAGGCAATTTCCAAGGGACTGCTGTGCAAACCCAAAGTCAGAAGTCCTAACAACACTCCTCTAATTCAAGCCTCCGCTGGCCATTAACTCACACTGGACCCGGAATATCTCTTTGGAAAATGCAGCAGCTGGCACTTATATTTCTGGAGCTGGATCCAATCTCCTATGACATCAAATACGTTTATTTTTCCCTTCCCTTCCCATTTGCCTTCTACCACACACAGTGACTTCCAATCCTGATTTGCCCCCCCAAAACCCTCATTCAGCTCTAAAAAGGGCGATGATAAATGGCTGGTTGTGCTCCCCGTTCCAACGGCCGTGAAGGATGTGGTTGGTTGTTCCATAAGCAGGGAGCCTTGTCAGACCTGTGAATCACCCCTAGATCATTTCCCTCCTTGGAGAAGAAGAAACGGTTCTCGTGTGTGTGACAGAGAGAGAGAAAGCAGGCAAGAGTGTTAACCCATGGGTGGTGCTGACCTTGGAGCTAGGATCCTATCTGACCTTGCCCTTCCCTGGAGCACCCCTCTACCCCTTTCCCAACTGTTCCTTCCCTATTCCTTCCCAACTTACCAGGAAGCCATCCCTAGATCAGCTCCAGGAAGCCATCCAGGTCTGAACAGCTGCTCCTTGCTTATGTGTTTCTCTTGCATGTTGGGTGTTTTCCATGGGGCATGTAGCCCAATTTCCCATCAGACTATGAACAGCTGGGCCTTCTTTTTTGCCTCAGTCTTTCCTTTTCTCTCAGCTTCACCTATCAGGTCCTAAATGTACTTCAGTGTTTTGGTGACCAGGAACACCAGCTGGAAACTAGTGTGTGTTGAGTGCTCACAATGGGGGCCAGGTACTGAGTGGAAGCTTTACCCCAAATTATCTCAGGTCAATTTCCCCAAAGCTCTGTGAGGTTACAGGCGAGGAAACTGAAGCCCAGAGTGGCTGGCCCCAGGTTGTACAGCCAGGAAGAGCCAGAGGCAGGATTCCAACCATGCTCTGCCCAATATCACTCATTCCCTAATGGAACTGGCCCTGAGTAGACCCTTTCCATGCCACAGTGGCACATCCTTCCTCCAGTGGGGCTGGAACCACAGTCGAACGGCTGAGAAATGAACAGGTCTGGGGTAAATGCCTAAAAATGTAGCTCCTAGAACCAAGACTAAAACCTGTAATGATTTAAACACACGGGAGAATATATTATTTCTACAGAGTCAATCCTTCATGGTAGTAGAGCTTCTCTCTACCACCATGAGACCTGACATACATCTACACATACATGTGAGTGCAAAGAATTCTGTGGACCTGGACCCGTATCCTTGTGGAAAACTTGCAAATGAAGACATCTGCAGTTTGCACCCAGCACCATCAGGATCGTTTTAAACACAAGTGGTCTGGGGCCAGAGCCAGTTTACCTAAGGTCTCCCCAGTGGCAGCTCATATAAGCTAAGAGAAAAGCCCAACTCCATGCCAAGGAGCCAGGCCTAAGCAACAGCAGCCCACCCTCCCCAAACCCCACCCCGAGCAGGGGCTTGGCAGAGAGGAAGGAAGCCAGGGACTGACAGCATTATCCAAATGATGGAGGCCACATGCCCGCCTTTCATAAACAGACCAAAAGCACAAGACCCTCGGTGTCCAAGCAGCTCCCCTCATCATGGGGAAGAGCGCGCCCTTTGCTGGATGTCCTGAGAGAACCTTTGCATTGTGTTCCCAGCACTGGAGCCAGCAGAGCCCCTCCTACATGGGCCCCAGGCCTCTCATCAGCTCCCTCCAGCTAATGTGCACATCCCATAAAACTCTGCTCTGCAATTTGCCAAAGCACAAACTCAGAACTCACCATCAGTGGAGGAGAGATGGAAGAAGGCATGCTTCTCCAGTGCAGAGGCTTCCAGAACATATGTGACTTGGGCACAGTGTGTCCTGCCAGCTACCCACACCAGACTGTCTTACCCAGAACACTTTACCTTCTGGTGTGTGGTGTCCACAGTGCAAGGGCCAAGAAAGAAGGAAATCCTAAGCTTCAGAGGCACAGCCCCCGCAACTTGCTCGTTCTGCTGTTGTGAACCCCACCAACACTTTCTATTACTGGGCACCCTCTCCTTAAACACTATGCATGTATGCCCCAAATGTGTTAGGAACCTCTTGCTACCATCAGATATTTGTCTTCCTGGTCAACCCCAACTAGGTGTAGGATACTTCAATGAACAAAATCTACACCATAGGCAAAAGGCCATTTAGACCCAGGTGCTGTGACTAGCTGGGTTGCAAGTGACTTGACCCCATCTGGTTCTCAGTTTCCTCATCTGTAAAATGATGGGGTTGAGCCTGATGAGTCCTGGGGTCCCTGCCAGCTCCACAATTTCATACATGTAACACTTTCTCCTTTAACTGTTTCCACAACGTTAGTTCATGGCTCTGTGTGACCCCATCTGTTCAGTGACATCATCCCCTGCCCCAAACATGTCGATTTTTACATAGGAAGCAGAGATGTCCTGGGAAACATTCTGTCTGTAAAAAGGGAGGAAATGATCGTTTCAAGGGATTTGGACAAGACTTCTTTTGTATTTTTCACATAAAACAAGTTATTATCAATCTTAAAACCCAAAATCTTTCTTCCTTTTTGCCAGACCATTAATAGCTGCTTTTGAAAAGTGCTTTCTTAGTCAGAATCTCACCAAAAATAAGCTACCATTTAATGACTGCTTGTTATGCGCCAGGAACTGGACTAAGTGCTTTGCATGGATGATCTCATTGAATTCTCCCAACAACCCTATGAAGTAGGTACTATTATTATCCTCCCTTTAAAAATGAGGAAACTGAGGCTTATGTAAGTTAAGTAACTTGCCCAACGTCACTCAGAGCCCCAGCACTTAACCACCTCTTAGCACTTTGCCGTGGGCCCTGGTGGCCTTACCAGCACTCCAGGCCTGTGGCCAATATGCCCTACGTCTGTCATCTTGGACATCATTTGTCAGATTGGTAAGATTTGATGTTTCACCTAAAATCCAGAGCTGGAAAAGCACCTGCCTGGGTCTCAGAGTAGAGAGTGCCATCTGTTGAAAGCAGTACCAACCTTCACTGGGGACTAGAAAAAAAAAATACCTAAAACTTAGCCTGCAACATTTGAGAAAAAAAAAAGTTAGGGAGGCTGATGATAATAAACTAACAAGCCCTGGGATGTGCAAAGGGACATCTGTCCCCGGAACAGGATGACCACCTGGTGACCCAAGTCCTCCCAAAAAAAGCTTCCTTAAAAAGCAGGGAAGTTGCTTGCTGAGGCTAATAAAGCAAAAGGAACAACTCTATGACCATGTCAAGGCATGTTCCCCATGGGCACCCACCTCTCCAGCTAGTCAGGAACCAGCCCCCACGGTTTCCCTCTTCCCCAGCCTGAGCCCAGCGGAATTTGTGCCTCCTATAAGAAACCTAAAGTTCAGAGCTATTTGTGATAAAGGCAGAAACTCCCCTGAGGCTGATATTAGCATAAACCCCAGTTCCCTTACAACAGGGAAATAAAAGGCATTTCAGAGATCAATGTGCAGTCTAGGGCAGCAACCAACAGCCTGTTTTAATTGTTAAAATTAATGCTTTGAGCAGTTTAAATGCTCCTTTAAGTGCCTAATTTGAAAATAAGATGCAGTCCTTCTGCTTGGGATGCCCGGCTGTCTGTCCCTCGCGCCTCAAGCGCAGGAGCCCAGCCTGCTCAGTCGGGCGTCCCCGGGCGTCAAGGGCACCGAGCGCTCTTCCTAAGGTGTGAAGGATGGGAAGGCGGGGCTGGGGATGAAAGGCGGCCCTGCCACCCCGCCCCCGGAGCTCGGCTCCATCAACCTTCGCCCTTTCTCGTTAAGTTTGGGGAGGAGGGGGGAGGGGCAGCCGTTCCTCGGAAACCACAGCAAACATTTGCCTCCTCGTGTCTGGAGATGCAGCATCACTCGAGAGGAAATGAACCCGGTTAAGGGTCACGTCCAGAGGAGGGATAAAAGGAAAAGCCACAATTCTCTCCATACCGACAGGCACGACGACTTTAAGAAGGAAATCGAAGCTCGGGGCGGGGGGTGGAGGTGGGAAGGGGGGGCGCGGCTTCCCTCCGCCCCATCCCTGCCCAGGCCCGGGAGGCCGAGCGCAGAGCGAGTGCGCGAGGCGAGCGCGGGGCTCCCTTTCCCGCGGCCAGCCTCGGGGAGCGCCCTGGTCTGCGGGAGCCGGAGCGCCCCGGCCCCCGCGAGGGCCGGGAAGAGGCTCCCTCCCAAGGGAGCTGCTCAGCGAGGGTTGGACGGTGCCCCCGCCACCCACGGGCGCTCAGGCGGACAGAGGGCTTCGCCGCTGTAACAGACAAGGGCGCCCCTCTGCGATTCCAACGCCAGACCCTGAAAACGCGGGGCCGGGGGAGGCAGGGAGCGGAGGCAGGCTGGGAAGGGCTTCCCTGGAGGTCACAGCCCTGCAGAGGGAGCCCGAGGCCAGGGCTGCCCCGTGGGCACTTAGCTCCGGGGCTTAAGAGGAGGGAGAGGCGAGGGACCACCCGGGGGTGTCCCTGACCAGCCCCACCAGCCCCCCCCGCAGAGTCCTTCGGGGCAGTAGGCAGTACTCACATAGTGCTTGGAGGGGTTCCTCCGCTTCTCCACGTCCACCACGGTGGCATCTTGCACGCAGTAGGCGAGCATCTTCCCCCACAAAGCGAGTGGCGCCCCCCGGCGGCGTCACCTTCTCATCCCGGCCGGGCTCCGGCTCCTCCTCCTGCTTCCCGGGTCCCCGGGGCCACCCGCCACTCCGGCCCTGCCCGCCGCTGCCCGCTCCGGGCGCCTCCAGGTACGGCACCGGGGGGGGGACGGTCGCGCCGGGCTCGCGGGCCGCGTGCGCCCCGGGCGGCTCCCCTCGGGCCTGCCGCGCTCCCCTCCCTCCCGCGCCGCCGCCGCGCTCCGGTCGCCCGCCCGCTCTCTCCGCCGCCCGGTGGGTCCGGCGGGAACTGGCAGAGCAGAGGAGGGGCGGGGGTGTGTCCCGCGGCCAGGGGACGGGGCGGGGACGCGGGAGCCTGCTGTCAGCGCCCTGGGGAGGGGCGGGCGGCGCCCCTTCGCCGCGCTCGGGCTCTGGGGGGCTCGGCGCCGCTGGAGGCTGTGGGCGCAGGAGGCGGAGGCAGGGCCGGGCGGGCGAGGAAGGGAGGGGAGGGGAGAGAGGAGAGGGGAAGCGCGCGGGGAGGGGCCCCAGCCCGGGGGAGGGGCTCGGGGCGGCGGGGAGGGGGCTGCAGCCCCGCCGGAGAGGCCGGGGCGGGCCGGCGCGCCCCCAGCGCCCGAGGGAGCAGCCGGCGGCCTGGCGCACCCCTGGCTGCTTCGCGGGGCCCAGAAACTCTGTGTGGCTTCCGAGGGAGGGGGGGCGGGGGGGCGGGGGACCGGGGGGCGGGGGGGCGTGAAACCAGCGTGTGTGTGTGTGTGTGTGTGTGTGTGTCCCTGCTCTCTGTCTTGGAGAGGATTTGTGTCTTTTTGTCCCCACCTTTACTTGCCCCTCTCACTCCTACCCCCCAGATCTCTTTCATGAAAAGTAGTTTATTACCCTGCGGTTGCTGCCCAGCCCCCCCCCCCCTCCCCCAGGAAGAGGCAGGAATGGGGAAGGGGCCAGCATTAAATCCTTCAAGCCTGAGCCTCTTTTCTTAAACCACCGTGCCCCCCTGCGGGTCACAAAGGATGAATTCTCCCATCGACCTGGGCCTCTGTAAGTAACCTGTGACATTTACCGGGGAGGTTGCAGGACTCTGCACACCACCACTGCCTTAAGCCCAGGGCTCCCCTGGGACACTCCTCCCGGCGGGGGAGGAGGGAAGGGCGCACACAATGGTGGGAAAATTCCCTGGGTTGGGGACCAACTCATCATTGGCCCCAGGCTCTGGCTTTCTCACCACCTCTCCCTCTTGCATGGAAAACTGACTTTCCAAGCCACTTGTCTGTCCTGGACCTAGAGCATAATTACTGTTTAGTTCAATTTACAACCCCCCCCCCCCAGGTACTTCAACATTTTTTCCCATTCTAGTTTCAAATATATTTAAAGAGGTAGTGTTTTCACAATGAATTGTATTGCTTCAGAATCACGATAAAGCTTTGTGACCACGGACCAAGGTGAAACATCTGAAATGGGGGTGAAGAGTTTGATGGCCTTGTAGTAATATTTTCTTCTCTGCACTGTCAGAACCCGTGTACCAATCTAAGGCTTTATTCACACATTTGCCTGGTACGGAGTACCCCACTATTCCCCCAACCTTCTTGGGGAAGGATGCTAGAACACCAAGAGATGCCACTATCTAAATACTTGACCTTGAGTAAATATTTAGTCTCCTTAACGTTCTCATTTGTAAAATGAGGGTGCTGAACTAGATGGTCTTTAAGATTCCTTCCTACGTACACACCAGGCTCTCAGCAGTAGTTACTATTCTGGAGGCGTTTTGAGTTCTTTGTCTTTCCTAGTTAGTGTGTATAAATTTTGATATTTTAAAAAATAAGTATTTTTTAAATTTCTTCTCTAAAATTCTAGAATTTTAGGGTTGATTGAGCACCTATGCTACCCTCATTTACAAGGCAGTTATGGACAGAAGAGAGTGAGAGAGTTCAATTAATGTTTATGGAACTGAAAACTGAATCCCACTGACAGATGCTTGTCCCTTCCCTCAAAAAGGAGAGAGTCCAACTGAGAAACCATTGGGGACACCATTACGACTCTATCTAATAAAATGTACATTAGGACTCAAGGAAATGGAAGCCTGAAGTAATAAAGGAGAGCTTCACGGAGGAGGCAGTCCCTATGCTGGACCCTGGAGGATGGGCAGAGTTTGGAGCACCGGGAATACTCTGCCTCCTCTGAACTCTTCCGGGCCGGCAGCATGTGCCCTGAGCCGCTTGGACGTGTGTATATTTGTCTATAACACACATCATTTCCTCTGAAAGCACCTTGTGCAGAAGGACTGGCTTTAAGTTATCTTATACTCCCCCATAGCCAAGCCCACTAACTTATACACAGTAGTGTATAATAATAATAGTGTATCATAATCTGTGGAATGAATGATCCATCAGTGGAAGAAGAAAAGGTGGAGTGAGGAGACGCGACATGTAACCTGAAGCCTGAACCAGCTGGTGACAGGCAGAGGGCCAGGAGGACAGTGTCCACCTGGGGGAAGGGTCAGGGAGGGGGGTGGGGCACAAAGAAGGATGTAAAGAGGATGGGCGTGGGGATTCCAGACTGTGAGGGATCTTGACACTAGGTCTTGACACTTCTCTATCAGAGAAGATGATAGAAAACCACTGTAGATGCTGGAGCGGGGGTCCTGGGAGAAGGTGACCTGGCAGCGATGCTCAGTGATGGAGAAGGCCAGGCATCACGCCCCAGCCTGCTGGCGGGTGCGGGGTAGGCCCAGGATAGGCCTTCAGCACTGAGCTCCCCTCAAGGGAAGGACCTCTGATGGTGCATCAAGACAGCCTGTGGGTTCACCGTAAAGGGATTCACAGTGACACTCAGGGGCTCGTCCTCTGTGGACCACAAAGCATCCTGAGAGTGCTGATTAAGCCTGAGAAGCTCCTGAAGAGGGGGGTTCGTGTTCATCTGTTGGAGGGAAAGGAGGAGGGGGCTTGGCTTGCCCTGGGTCCCCTTGTGAGTCAGAGTAGCCAGCTCACCTCAGAGGCACCAGTGGCTTCCCACTCACCCTCCTGCTTCTGATCAGGACCTGAACATGACCTTAAGCGCAAGAGATCTGGAGGAGAGAGGAGGTTCCCTGCTCCCCTGCTGTCCTAGTGACTCTGCTCAGCTACAAGGTGATGCATGGCCTTCTTCCAGCCTAAGAAACTCCAGACAACCTGACATCTCCTAAATTTAGGGTCTTTTTTTTTAAAAAAAAAAAATATATCTTTATTGACTTCAGAGAGAGGAAAGGAGAGGGAGAGAGAGATAGAAACATCAATGATGAGAGAGTCATTGATTGGCTGCCTCCTGCACGCCCCCGACTGGGGATTGAGCCCGCAACCCAGGCGTGTGCCCTGACCTGGAACCAAACCATGATCTCCTGGATCCTAGGTCGATACTCAATAGCTGAGACATGCCTGTCTGGGCCTAAATTCAGGATCTTGAAGCACAAATGGAGTGCTTCCAACTCCCCCCAAGCTCCCAAATTCCTCAATCGAAGGGAGCAGCTAAATGCCAGTCCTTACCCTAACCCATGGTGCCAAGGTCTCTGGGGACTAAATGGGCAGAAGTTATTTATACCTGTGGGAAGAAATCTCTTTTCTCTCCTGGGACCGTATGCCCAAGAGGCTTTAAGTATAAAATGGTACAGGCTCTCCTTCTTCCTGGGTACATTTTGACCTCTTTTTTCCCCAACAGTGCCTTAGGCATTCCTTGCTGTTCTGCACACATATACTGAGTGCCTGCCCCACATGTGCCTGGCACTCCCCAGAAATGATTGAGACCAGCTGAAGGCTCCTTGGAGACCAGACTTTGTTTCATTCATTCAATATCCCAGCACGCCTGGCACATAGTAGGTACACTGGGTGGTCCGTGTTGAAAACATCTGCTCAAAGAGATAGTCATGCTGGAGAGGACTCGGTAGAACCCTATTTTGCCACCCCCATCTATGAACTGAGGATGACTCCAATTTAAGGACCTTGTGTGAACTCAGGTGACAAAATATAATCATAAAAATACACACACAAATGGATAAAAGGAAAGAGGACCCAAAATAAAGATGCATAAAGACTGATACATGAAAATCTAATTTTTTCAAAAACATAATTGTAGGATGCTTAAAACCTAAGAATTTCCCAACTGGAAGGGACCAGAGAGGTTATTTATTCCCTAATTTTACAGAGAAGCAAACTGAGGCCAAGAGAAACTAAGCAAGTTGCCTGATGCCACACAGCGAGGGGATCTCAGACCGGCCATCCTTCTGCACCAGTGCTTATGAACCTATTCACAGGCAAGAAGAGTTCACTAGAGAGCATGCTTTACGCACTTACCAACGCATGCACATCCAGAACATTGCTCTCCCTTGAACTCAGGGTCTCTTGTTCCAATTCTCCATTCACACAAGCATCACACCCTCCCTAGATCTCCATCCAGGTAGACTGATCCTCGAGGGCAGGGACCTTGTATGTCTCCAGGGAGGTCTGCACACGTGCAAATCCTATCTGCTCCTCATATGCAGAGCCCACCCGCCCCCTCTCCCATGTAGTTTTCATGACCGCCCCAAAGATACACAGGAAAGCACTGAAAACAGTTAATGCTTAACAAAGGCACAGTATAATTCTCTCTTCCTCCTCAGAAAGTTTATGGCAATTGCTAATCGTTCATTTGGTTACAACCGTGCATTGCCTTATGACAGCCGCTACTATACTGAACTTTTATTTACATCTTTTATTGTTCTTTACCTTTGCTATGCTTGGGTTGTGCCTTCTAAACCAGTAAGGAGCCAATGAGGGTCTTGAGGAGAATGAACTTGGACTCTGGCACCACCCTTTCCCTCCTCACCCCCACCACCCAGCACCCTGGCCACCTGCCACACACACCCCCTTTAGCACACCCATCACAGGGCTTTATATATAAAAAAGACTCAATAAATGATTGTCTTTTTTTTCTCCAAGGAGCACACTTTAAAAAAAAAAAATTTTTTTTTTTTTATATTATTGATTTAGAAAGAGGAAGGGAGAGAGAGAGAGAGAGACATTGATCAGCTGCCTCCTGCATACACTCTGATTGGGGATCAAGCCCACAACCTGGGCATGTGTCCTGAACAGGAATCCAACCGGTGATCTTTCAGTGCACAGGACGACACTCAACCAACTGAGACACACCGGCCAGGGCTGGTTGTCTTTTTTAAAGTTCTGGGATCGCAACAGACATTTGTAGACGCTGATAATGAAAGTGACATCTAACAAGATTTGAACTGAGTTTTGGAGGACTTACCCAGCCTGGGTTCTAGTCCTGTTCGACAACAACCGAGCCTTGTGACCTTGAAGTCACTTCCCATATCTGGGTCCTCTGGTGATATTTCTGGTCCCTTCCATGCCCCAGCATGGTGGATAACTATTATGTAAAGTAAGGTCTGTCTGGACTATTACCCAGAGATGTGCAAATTGCAATGAAATTTGGGGCCCCCTCCTGGCCAAAGTGGTTTTAGCATCTTTAACTCCAGCAGCTGGCCCAGGCGGTATCCCTTTCAGTCCCTGGCTGACCTCTGGCAGAGACAAGCAGGAGGGCCCGGCACAGATAATCTGCCAATCTACAGACTATCAGCAGTCCAGGGAGCTCATGCTTCTCTCTTCTCCTTCCTTCCTCCCTCTCTTTCTCTCTCTGTCTTTCAAATCAGCCCTAATAGACATATGTATGGGGGGTGTCTTGAGGATGGTCCCTCCTGGATTTCGAATAGACAGAGAGGCCAACTTTCATTCTCTCCAGAGAGAAGTAAATTGCTGGCCAGACTTCTCTACTAGTTCAGGATGAGGCTCCAGAACTGCCCTGCCTGCTGAGCCCCACTGTTCACTAATTGCAGCCATAATAATAACCCCCTTCCCCCACTTGCCAAACCACCTGGTGGTAGAAGCCACCTCTCTCTGACTCCCAAAATGGTAATTTCATCAGCAAAATCTCAACAGGTTTCTTTACACGGTGCCATTGAGTCTCAGTTTCCAGTGTTAGCCTTGACTCTGGTGAGGGTCATTATGCAACAGATTTTTTTTTTTTTTTTTTTATAGAACCACTTGAAGTTTCAGTCTTAGCAAATGACTATGCCCTGGAATACCAGAGGAAAATCTGGTAACATGCATGACCAAGGAGGCCAAGGACACAATTATATTTACAGAGAAAAAACATTATTACATAACTCTAGCCTGCATCCCTAACACTGACCAGACACATCTGATCTCCAAACTGGTGCACTGTGTTTCAAGACCTTCTGGGATGAGAGTGAGAATGGTTTCACACCATCTCTCTCAACTACTGAACACACCTTCAAGTGTATTCCTGCCTGGTAGGGGTTTACCAGCATCATCTTACTATAAAAGATCAGTCTGCATAGTTCCATTGTAACCAAAAGCCACCCTAGATTTTCTTTTTCAAAATCCCCTAGATTTTCCAGAAGCCAGCAAATCCTGAGTTGGCCACTGAATGACAAAAAGCACAGGGGAAAAAAAAAATCCCTTGGGGAATTCAAATTCAGTTCCTTTAAATAACCTGAAGCCACAAACCAAAATATGAGTCTGGTTTTAGCTTGAGCCCCCCCCCCCTTTTTTTTTCAGTTCTCTATTCAAAAATGTCATAGAAATTACTGTTCTTTGTTCTGTTTAAATTCATACGGCTATTTCAGGTGATAGATTCAAGCCTCTTAAAGTCAAGTCTGGCTCCAGCTCACATCCTGCCCTCTCTGTCTCAAGCAGAAAATATGGCCATAGCTGGTTCATTTTCTACCCGATAGGCTAGAGAAGGCAGGGGAAGCCTCAGTAGGATGGGTTTTCCCATCTAGGTGAATCTGGCTGGGATTTGGACTGTCATAAGGAATGTATTGCCCTAGGCAAATTACTATGATCACTTTCACGGATCTTACCACCTCATGTATGAATAACACGTCTTAGTCGAGATGCTTTGGTTTACACGTACTAGAAATTGAGCCGAGCCAGCTAAAAAAGGAGAGTGGGCTTTATCTCCAGTATACAGTGGTGTCCCACCATCCTCAGACGTCTGGGCCTCTTGGAGTAGAACCAGGGAGTAGCATATCTTTGAGAACATGATCTTTTTCTCCATCTCCTATCTCTGCTTAGTACTGTGTGCCTGCTTTATTCTTCTCTATCTGTAGACTGTTTTTCTCTCTGCTTCATCCACAGAGAAGGAGTCCCCAACCGCCCAAGCATCTGCCAGTCCCTTAATTCTGACACACCTGACTCCTGGCTGCCCCTAGAGTCCAGATCCCAGTGCCCAGGAAAAACAACCTGATTGGCCCAGGTTGGGTGACCCAGTGAATGATCAGGGATAGGGTCATGTAGTACAAATGTGACTATCATGAACCAACTCATTGTAAAATGAATTCTAAGAGAGAGGGTTGCTGTGAGTGGCCCACACACCCCAAAATACATATACTAAATTATTGTTTACTTTTTCAAGCACTTCATTTGTTTATTTATTCACTCAGTGAGTATTTGTTAAGTTACCTACATGTGTTACCCACTCTGCTAGAAACTTGGGACTATACTTGGGGCAAACCAGGCAAGGTCCTTGTTGTCAGGGAGTTTTATCACCTTTGGGGAAGATAACACATTGTTTTAAAAATCATACAAATAAATGTAAAATTCTAATTGTGACATGCTATCAAGGTGGGGCAAACATATACTAAAGTATGGATGATGGGAATCTCTGAGGGTGGGAATGTAAAGTTTTAAATTTTAAAAATTTATAGTGCACATGTCCTTCTATAATAATAAAAGGGTTGCTGTTGTTGTTGTTGTTTACTTTGCATTTTGAAAGCACTACTATGGTCCTCCTGTGAAGGGGCCTAGTGAATGAGGGGGACAATTGGAAGTTCTGCAGTGGAATTCTGTAGTGGAACACAAGAGGTGACAACAGGTTGGACTAGGATGATGCTCTTGGGTGGCATGAAGGAGCTTTAGAAGGCAGAGAGGACTCTGTTTGGTAACGTTTGTCAGGGATAAGGGAAATGGAGGTGCTAAGGACAATTGTAGGTGCTTGGTCTGCATAATGAGGGGGACGGCGGTGCTACTCAATATATAGTCTGTTAAATGTAGGGGCTGATCTAGTCAGTATCAAAAGTTCCCTTTCGCTATAATAAAGACCATGATAATAATAGTGACATTAACTGCTATTGTTACTTTATTTTTAAGTGGGAGGACTAATGCTGCCTGGTTTTATTTTATTATTTATTTTTAAAATATATCTTTATTTATTTCAGAGAGAGAAAGGGAGAGGGAGAGAGAGAGATAGAAACATCAATGATGAGAGAGTTGTCATTGATCGGCTGCCTCCTGTGCCAGGGATCGAGCCCGCAACCTGGGCATGTGCCCTGACTGGGAATTGAACCGCAATCTCCTGGATCCTAGGTCGATGCTCAACCACTGAGCCCCACCCGCCGGGCTGTTATTGTTACTATTATTACAACAACTATATTATAAGAAGTAATATCAACAATTCTTTATTAATCCTGGAATTCTGCTGAGTAAGCACTATGCTCATGTATTTATTCCACAAATGAGAATTTAGCCACAAACGAAAATGTCCTCTCTTGTGGAGCTCACAGTCTAGGTGGAGGAAACAATGAATTAGTCAAGGAAAAACCAAGACTTTGGGGCCTCTTCAAATCTCTATTTTAAAAATATTTGTTCAGCATTTATTTAATGAGGGCTGGAAAAAATACATTTTCTATTAAGTGTGCACTTCTTTCTCTAATTGAAAATAAAGCATTTATTACATGGACTGAAAGCAATGTTTTTTCTAAATTGTCTTTTATTTCACGGTTTTCGTATTTGGATAATGTCACTCACATGCTTGCTATGAGTAACAGCAAGCTTATGTGGTTATAACTTTAAGAGTCTAAAATATACTTTAAGAGTTTTATTTTTTTGCTTCTTTTTACTTTCATGGAAGTCAGATGTTACCTATTTTTCCAAGACTTGTTTTTTTCCTTTAATTTGGGGTGGGGGTGAGGAGGAAGTTTTCTGAATAGTTAGCTTCTTGAGAAGCATATTAAAAGATCTGAACTTAGCCCTGGCCAATTTGGCTCAGTGGTTAGAGGGTCAGCCTCGGATTGCAGGTTCAGTTCTCCAGTTAAATTCTGGCCAAAGGCACCTACCTCTGTTGCAGGCTCGATCTGGGTCCAGGCGCGTGCGGGAGGCAACCAATCCACGTGTCCCTCTCACATAGATCTCTCTCTCTCTCCTCCTTCCACTCTACTCTGTCAGATGAGAATTTGGACCTTCACTTCTGAGCCTATACTCATATTATATTCTGATCCCCCCCCCCAAGTGTATTCTTTGTAATATAAAAAATAAATGTATAGTTTTTGAGATTTGAATAAAATGTTTATGAAACCCTGGAAGCACCTTATAGTTTTATGTAACGCAGCTTGAAAATCTCTAGTGTAAAGCATATGATTGACAGTATGGGTTAGGATTAGCTTCAACCATGCACAGGAGTTATCTCCATGGCAACTGTCCCCATAGCATCAGGCCTATGACAGAGGTGGTAAATGTGCTTGTGCAGAGTGGGGAGGAACACAATGTGGTATCTTCCTGGACCCCATTCCAGGGTATACCAGAGACATACCTTGCACCTTGATAAAGGAAGCCTGCGGGCAGTGACCAGATGAAAATGACCTCTTTGCTAAGAAGAGCCACATTTCCAGCATTCCAACTTCTTAACTCCTGTGGGTAAGACTCACATCAGCTTTGGTCCATCAGGCTTCACATGTTCACCTCACTTGCTCACATTCCCCAAAGGGCAGAGGGTCCCCGCTTCTCGACTCCCCCTCAAGAAGGAATCAACCTTAAGTTTAGAGTATTCCCACCCTACCAGACTTATGGAATGGAGAGAAAGTTTATCTAAACAACCACTCCAGCCTCCTTCTCCTTTCCCCTGCCCCATTCCCAGATAGACCCACTGGTGTTTTATCCACTGGAAGCAGGCACTGGGCAGTACTTTCCCAACTTTAATGTGTACAAGAGTCCCCTGGGGAATCCTGTCAAAATGTAAAGCCTGATTTAGTAGGTGTTATGGGCTGAACTGAGTCCCCTCAAAATTCATATGTTGAAGTCTAACCCCTAGTGCCTCAGGAATATGACTGTATTTGGAGATGGGGTCTTTAAAGAGGTAATTAAGGTTAAATGAAGCCATGGAGGTGGGTCCTAATCCCATAGGACTGCTTTCATTGAAAGAAGAGGAGAGTTAGAGAGAAATAGAGGAAAGACTATGTGAAGACGCGGAGAAAATACAGCCACCTGCAAGTGAAGTAGAGGCTGCAGAGGACACCAGCCCTGCTGACACCTTGCTCTTGGACGTTCAGCCTCCGGAACTGCGATATCTTTCTTACACCACGGACTAAGTCTGAGTCTGCAGCTTTACTAAATTGGTAGCTTCAAGGGAAAAATATTTTCAACCATGGTTCAAGTAGCAAAAGTGATCAAATATTGTCATGGCTGTTGTTGCACGAGCAGAAGCGGTTAGAACCCAACTTTCTGCCTTCAAGGAACGTCTTGTTTCTGTCCTTTGTGAAAGACCCCAAACTGCTAATCTCAAGGGAAAAGAGAATCACAGAAGCTCCAGGCTGGTTCCTTCACCGCCTGCCTCAAAGCTCAGGGGTAGGGCACCGGCCTCTCCCTTTGGAGGGCGGTGTTGCCCGGGCAGCCTGGCTTGTTGACACACAGGGTTGCCGTTTGGGGCTGTTGCTCAAGGTAATCCTCTCAGGGACAGCACCCCGCTGGCAGCTTTGTAACCCAAAAAGGGCTTCGGTGGTGACTAATAAAGCTGGAAAGGATACACACAGATCCGAGAAAACCCATTCCCTAAAGGAATATGACTTCAGCTAGTCTTCAGTTGGTACTTCTTTGCCTTTTAAGTCACAAACATTAAGTTTCTCTGTCCAAAATGCCAGTTCTCCCAGCGAGACCACCTACTCTGGTAAATCACTGAGACACGGCCCAGAGGGCTTATTCTATGGGGGCCTTTGTGTTTCAGGAGATGCACTCTTTCAGCATTTCTGCTGCTTCCAGTTCAGAGCCCCCCTTCCCTTCCATTAGTCTAAAACTCCTGTGGCACTTACCAGGGAACCTGCGCGTTACCCTGGCCTTTCCCACCCCTCAGTTCTATTTCCTTAATGTCTGACATCTGTCTCCCTGCCGCTGGCATGGCCTAGGCCCCACTGCCATTCCCTGGATTCCTGCAGCAGACTACCTGCCCCTGAACTGCCCTCATGCACTGCTCCTCCACTCAGCTGCCGAGAGAGTCTTTCCAAAAGGTAAATCTGATGGAGCCCTCAGCTTAACATCCTTAAATGCTGCCCCTCCCCCACCACAAGACGTTTCCAGGCTACATGTTCCCCGTACTGCAAGAATTCTGAGTTGTCAAGAAAAGCCAGAAATCTGGAGTTTTATGTGAATTCCCACATCCCTGTTTGTTTATTTTTAGAGCTATTACATTTGACACATTTAAAAAATTATAAAACATTGCAATAAGTCTCCCGCCCATTTCTGGCCCCAACTCCCAATCTGAAGAGGCCACCCCTGTTGCCAGTTTCTTCTGTAGTCTTTCAGACACAGACATGCTTTCACACGCATACACCAGTACCTTTTTCTTGTATAGATGGTAGCCCATTTTTTTATGATGGTATGAAATTTTAAAACTCCAAGGGTCAAACAAGACACATTTGCAGTCATGGGTCATAAATCATGTAGGCACTGACTGAAGACAGAGCTGGTGCTACCTCAGCACCCCCTCTGTACCTGGCATGGTGCCTTGCATGCAGCAGGCACTCAATATGTACATTGCTCTTCCACTGACCTAGTTATTAAGCACCACACTGTGTCTACAGCTGGACACAGCTTTCCAGGTGAACTGTGATATGGGCTACCTTGGAGGAAACACTTGGGGACAGTGAAAACATAACCAGCCTGTGGAAACATAACCAGAACTCATCTGTCTATAGATTGAGAACCTGCCCACCTCCCATCTATCCTGATTACCTGCGTCTACAACAAATGGACAGAAATAGCAGATCACTCCCTGTTCTCGGGCTCGCCCTGACAGGGTGTCTGCTTGTGCTGACAGCCCAGCCCCGGACAGAGTGCTGACACCAGCATTCCCAAGCCAGCTGTCATTTCTTGCCCTCCGCCAGGTCAAGGCAAGCCTGAACGGGACAGAAACCACAGGACAGGCAGCTTGCTGAATCTTCCCCAGATGCTGGGCGGGGCCGACTGTTGGCTGAGTAAGTGAGGCCTTTTCAAGCTTCTTCATGTTGGAAGAAGGCTCATTGCTCAGGTGGCTGGGGGCCTCTCCTAAGTTAGGCTCTGTTTGCTTGCTTGCTCGTGTTCGTAGGTTGCCTCTGGCTGGTCAGCATGCATGCTGGGTGCGAGGCAGGATGAAATATTCAGTTCAGGATAAGGTGGACCTCACTGAGGAAACATAAACTCTTATCACATATTCTCTCCCTCACCCTCTGAGGTGGTGATTTCCGATTGTTTCTGCAGTGACACGGGTGGCACGCTCCCCGGGGAGGAGCATGAACAATTTCCCCTGGAACAGCATCCCTTTCTCTCCCATTCAAGAGAATATGCTGGAATGCAACATGACCTTGTTTTAAGATTCACCTTGAATTTATTCTCATTGTAGTGTGATATGAATCTTACTCCCAAAACTCAGGTGGGAGAGACCTGTCATATATATATATTTTTTAAATTCTAAGTTACCTCGGGCTTGGAGACCTTGTCTTCTGGGCTGGCAGGAAAATAATATTGGTGGTAGTGGAGTGGGGCTGGCTCTCCCCTTCTCTGGGGAATGTGTAAAAGTCCAGGAGGTTATGTGGTGCCTGGAAAATGGAACAAGGCCACTCTTCTCCTGAGACCAAGACTTTTGCTAATATCCCCAGCATGGCCCTTCAGAGGAGGCTTGAGGAAGCTTCCCTTCCAAGCTTGGGAATCTGGGCTGAAGCTGGGAATCCTAGGCTAAGGTTCTAAGGCAGTTGAGAAACACCACGGAGCCTCTCCACGGAAGTCCTGCCAACCTGCCACCTGCCGCAGGCACCGCAGGGAGCACATTCCTGCTGCAATGCCTGGAGTCCCCTAATCTCCATCCCCTCCCAGGCTCCAGGCTCCCAGAGGTACAAACCAGCTTGTCTGCACAAACAGTTTATGCACTCGGCCCCCGAGCCGAACCTCCCTGTGGCAAGGCTGGCTTCCTGCTCGAAAAGAAACCAATATAGGAAACACAAACGTCATGCAAGTGGCTTGATATGTTATCCTGGCACATAATTTATAATTGAATTAACTGTTCACAAATCAGCACATCCCAAGATTTAGAACTTTTCGCAATTGTGCCACACATCGCAGCTTACGAGACAGACATCCCTGTTGCGTTGCTCTAAGTAAACGGCAGCTCAGCCCTGGCCGGCAGCTCAGTTGGTTAGAGCGTCATCCCGATACGCCAAGGTTGCGGGTTCGGTCCCCAGTCAGGGCGCATACAAGAAGCAACCAATGATGCATAAATAAGCAGAACAATAAATCGATGTTTCTCTCTTTCTCTCTCTCTCAAATCAATCAATAAATTTTTTTAAAAGTTCATGATAGTTCTAAAATAGCTAAAAAATGAAAGGATACTTTGACCTCACTTCTGCTTTCTTTCTTTCATTCACTGATTATCTTCACAACAAAATTTTAAAAAAACCTCTCAGATGAAGCGATTTGTAGCCAAGACTATCAAAAGGGATGTTACCCAGTGTCCCAATTAACTGTATCAAGCCCACTTATGAGAATGCATGCATAGCCTTATTATAATTAGTTTACGTTGATTGAAGTGGGAACAGCATTAAACCATTTTCTCTGCTTTCTCAGCACTTTCTTAAAAGTAATCTGTTTTTCACATTAATCTGAATGGGGACAGAGTCCCTGGACGGCATCTGGTTTATGTGGGGTCTGAGTCCACAACATGGTGATTTTTTTTTTCAATGTCTTCATTGATTTCAGAGAGAGGAAGGGAGAGGGGGAGAGAGAAACATCCATGATGAGCGTCATGGATCGGCTGCCTCCTGCACACCCCTTACTGGGGATCCAGCCTGAAACCCTGGGCATGTGCCCTGACTGGGAATCGAACCGAGATCTCCTGGATCCTAGGTTGATGGTCAACTGCTGAGCCACACTAGCCGGGCTGGTGATTGGTTTTTAAAAGATTGTCGCCTTCATGTATTGTTATAGATAATATTTGGGCAGGCGTGTAACCCCTTGAAGTAGCAGATTGAGAGCCTTGAGGTTCAAGTTCTTCAGGATATTTATTCCAGCTATGTATTTATTACCTAGGAGCTGAGCAACTGGCCTGCGGGCTGATTGTGTAGCTACCACTGCTGGAACATATGATCCTGGCTGCCCTCAGCCTCTGCCGCCAGCAATAGCTAACGTCTAGGTAAGAAATGTGTCTCAAGGTTGAACTAATGCTCAACACCACTCATACCTAAAGAAATATAAATGCAAACAAAACCCAGAAATCGTTCTTACCTGTCATATGGATAGTGATTAAAATTCTTGGTAATACAAAGTGTGGGTGAGCTTGTGCGCAAACAGTAGACTTATAAATCACTGATGGGAATATGAAATGGATCAATCTTTTCAGTGGGTAACTTGTCAATGTCTATTAAAATTTTTTAATGCTCATGCTTTCTCCTATCAGTTGCATGGCTAAAAATTTATCACACAAATATATTCAGAGATGTATGCCAAGAAAAGAAAAATGTACAAGGATGTTTCCTGTAGAATTGGTTGCCACAGCAACAAACTAGAAACCAATTAGATATTTCTCAATAAGGGTCTGGTTAAAAACATTAAGGGGCAGCCATACAATGGAATTATGCAACCATTTAAAAGAATGAGGTGAATTTTGTATGCTGAAGTGAAAACCAACAACTCTAAGATATAGTATTAAGTAAAAAAAGCAAAGTGAATATAAAATGTTGACATAATGTCTGGACATATAGACAAAATATTATTAAGTTATTTTAATAACAATATACAATCTAATCTAAAAAAATAAATACAGAGTACCTGGGAAATGGTAGCCCCCTCCCCTGCACCCCTTCTTTATACTTTTTGATATTAGAAACTTTTTACTCCCTGTCAGAAGGTGATTTACTCCCTTCCTCTGGAACTTGGGTGGAACTCTGTGGCAGCCTCAACAATTAAAATGCCATGGAAGTGACTGTGTGTGGCTTCTGGGGCTATGCACAAAATGGCCACATAGCTTCTGCCTGGGTTGTGCTCTCTTGGGATACCTGCCCTTGGAATCCGACGACCATGCTGTGAGGAATCCCAGCCTAACCCACAGTTCAGTGGTTTTGAGTACACTCCAGAGCTGTGCAAACATCACCACTAATTCCACAACATTTCTGTCACCTCCAAAAGACCACCTATACCACCCACTCCCCTCCTTCCCCATGCCATGGCTACCACCAATCTAATTTTTGTTTCTATGAATTTGCCTATTCTCAACATTATATATAAATGAAACCATACAATATGTGGCCTATTCTATCTGGCTCTTTTACTTAGCATACTGTTTTCAAGGTGTATCTGTACTTCCATCCCTTTTTATGACTCAATAAGTTCCACTATTTGGACATACCACATTCGTTTTTATCCATTCATTAGCTGATGGACATCTGGGTAGTTTCCACTTTTTGGAGATCAGGAATAATACTGCTGTGAACATTCATGCACAAGTTTTTGTGCAGACACATATTTTAAAATTTCTTAAAGTTCAAGTACTTATAAATCACCTATTAATATTAAATGATACATAACAATTAAGTGATACTAAATAATAATGATACATAATTATTTCTTATTCATTATAGCAGCAAACCTGTTTCCTTGTGGTAATTCAGATATAATACAGAACACTTGGTAGACCCTTAAAGAAATAAAATGGCACTATTTCAAACCCAGATTTTCCACTAATTTACACAAACCTTCCACCAAATCAGTCGGAATTAATGAGACACCACTTTACTGTCTCTATCTAAAAATAACTAGGGCTATTATGTGGTCCTCAAAATTCCTCTCTTCATGTTCCAAAACGAAAACCTATCATTTTAATTTGTCATACTGGGAGGGACATGAGTCTCTTCAGGATTGTGGGATTTGACTTAGAATTCTTGTGAATATAGAACCTTGGGCTGTACTATGACTTACATTTGGGTTTACCTAATAAAAGTTCAACAAACATAGGCCACATTTCAAAAATAAATTCTGGATTATATAAAAACTCACTTCTGTGGGAGTTTGGGCTCACATTTAGAGCCTCCACCAGTAGGCTATCATGCAAATAAAAACTCTTGTGAAGCTCTTCATCCACAGCGCCGTTTCCCTTCAGAACGCCCCCCTTCTTGCCCCGCGCCTGCTGCTGGCTTCTCCAGAGGCCTCGCCATGGTCTTCGAGTCTGCCCGTATGCTTCACATAAATTTAATATGGAAACAAGATGCTTCTTTGGGGCAGCTGCTGCAGAGGCCACTTGTAGAGAAGAAACCACACTAGTAAGAAAATGTGGTTGTTTCCTCCAACGGAAAATTACAAGTTTGCTTAGTTTCGATCCTTGGCACCAAGTCTTGGGTTCCTCATCACTGAATAGACTTCTTTCCACTTGGCGTTCTCTCAGCCAGTCCTGGCACACTATCAGAGGGGAAATAATGAGAAAGAAGTGTCTTATAGGGACGAGGAGCACTGGTAGCTTACCACATGGGGGTAATCGTGGATCTTCAAACAAATCCTGGACCAGACAGCAGCGTTCTCTTCTTGCTTACATAAACTCTATCAGTGTTCACACCTCCCAAATCATGTGCACACTGGGAGAGCTGGAATGCTGGTTCAGCTTCCCTCCTCTTCAGGGGAACCTTTTGGTGGTTCTTGGGTACAGCTGTAGTTGCCCCAGAGAACTTTCCAAGAGCTTCGCACATCTAATCAGGGTTATTACGCTGCTGTGGGATATAAGGTCCATCTAATTCTTAGTTCACTCACTATTCAGGTGATAGGAGCATGTGATGGGGAGTAAGAAATAGCTTTTTTATTTGTGTGACTTTTGCTAACTGTAAACACATGTGTAGTTAAAAAGCATCTGACATTTCACCTTTCTGAGGCAACAAGCTTATCATTTTGGTGAGCATTTCTAATAATTTTTCCTCTTTGTTCGATGTGTAGAATTATTCATATAGCATTTTTCAAATATATTTGTGAGCATGGTGTTAATTGGTGTTCATCCAGAAGCTAATCCTGAAACAAGGACCGGAAAGGAAGCAATTCATTTGGGAGACGTGGCAAACAGCAATGGGGAGTGCGGAAGTAAGGGAGGGTAAGCCAGCCAATTAAGGGTGGCTATCCTTAGCTGGTAGTGTGGCGGATGGAGCTTAATCCCACAGAGAAACTCTGGGAAGTGGTGAACACGTGCCTCAGAGATCGATCATTTGTTTTTTTGCATTTTTATTGATTTCAGAGAGAGGAAGGGAGAGGGAGAGAGAGGTAGAAACATTAATGATGAGAGAGAATCATGGATTGGCTGCGTCCTGCATGACCCCCACTGGGGATCAAGCCCGCAACCTGGGCATGTGCCCTCACAGAATTGAACCACCATCTCCTGGATCACAGGTCGATGCTCAAGCACTGAACCACGCTGGCCGTGCCAGATTCATCATTTGAAGGGCAAGGAAGCTGGCGTATTTAAACCTCAGGTCCCACTGGCTGAGGCTGCTTCCAGTGGATGTTAATTCTGAGCACTTCTGGCCTGAACAGCCTTCCAAGACCCTGGAGTAAGCCCCACAGGAAAGACCTGAAGCTATTCACTGGTGAAGAGCAGCCACACACACACATACCCACAAAGGTGTTACTGCTTGAAAGATGTGCTAGGCACTGTTCTAGTTGCTGAGAACACAGAAGGAAACAAAACAGAGCAAGTCTTGCTCTCATGGAACATTCCTTCTGTTGGGGAAGTAGATAACAGGGTAAGTAAGAAACATATGGAGTGTGTTACAGGGTGACAAGTACTGTGGAGAAAATTAAGTACTGAGAAATTCTGGGGAGGAAGGTGAAGGGGTCAGTTGCAATTATCAAGAGAGAGATCAGGGCAGGCCTCACTGAGAAGGTGACATAGGAGGGGAGGGGAAGTCCAGCACAAGGTTATCTGTGTGAGGAACACTCTGGGCGAGGAAATAGTAATCACAAAGGCCCTAAGGCAGGAATGTCCCTAGTGTGTGTGAGGAACGGCAAGGCCTATGACGTTGAGCCGAGTAGGTGAGGGGGAAAGAACAGAGGCCAGGCAGAGCAGAACCTTGTGCCTTAGGCTCCCATCATGAACGAGACTGAAAGAAAGTCGTGAGAGAGCTGGAGCAGATGATGGAATCTGACTTAAGCTTTAACAGAATCACTGGCTGCTCTGCTGAGAATGAACTAAGAGGGGTAAGGGAGGAAACAGGGAGGACAGTGAGGAGGCAACAATACTCCAGGTGGTGGCAGTGGAGGAGTGATAAGTGTTAGATTCTAGAAATATTTTGAAGGCCCTGTGGGTGTGGCTCAGTGGCTGAGTGTTGGCCCAGGCACCAATTAGTCGCCAGTTCAATTTCTGGTCAGGGCATATGCCTGGACTGTGGGCTTGGTCTCCAGTGTAGGGCATGCAGGAGGCAGAAGATTGATGTTTTTCTCTCTCTCCTCTCTTCCTCTCTCTAAAAGTCAATAAAAATATATATTTTAAAAAGAAATATTTTGAAGGTAGAGTCAAGGCAATTTGTGGGCAGACTGGATGTGAGAGAGAGAACATCAATGGGTTTGGTCTGAGTAACTGAGAGAAATGGAGTTTCCTTCTCCTGAATTAGGGAAAACTTCAGGAACAAGTGTGTGGGGTCAGGGGTGATTGGGGGCCTGGCATTGGGCATATTAAGTTTGTGTTGTCTGTTAAGACACCTACGTGGAGATGTCAGCAGGAAGTTGAGCGTAGGGGTTTGGAGTTCAAAAGAGGTCCAAAATGGAGATAAACTGCAGAATTTCTCAGCATATAGATGGTCAGAGCCACAAGACTGGTTGAGATTTCCAAGGGAGCAAACTAGATACAAAAGTGGTCTGGAACTGAACCCTGAGCCCTCACAGAGATGAAGGACTAAGCAAAGGAGACTGAGAAAGAGCACCCAGAGTGTGGTGTCTTGAAAGCCAAGGGCAGAAAGTACTTCTAGGAGGGGGGAGTGGACAACTGTATGCAAGTGTACACTGCGCTACATTTGTATAGATGTGCATACAGAAACACTCTCTATACAGACATACATATGCACACAGGTAGTTTTAGATCAGTAGTGGTATACTAATTCTACTGGGAAGAGTGCTCCGTGGCAATATTATCTGTCCGCTCCATTATTTTAATGGCTGCATAGTATTTCATTGTGTGTATGTGCCATAATTATTTTTTCCCTATAAATATTTTTCCCAATTATAGAATTCTAAATTATAGAGCAATGGACATCTTGTGCATTCATCCTTTTGCACCTGTGTGAGCATCCTTTTGGGATTAAACCCTAGAAGTGGGGTTGCTGTGTGCAAGCTATGAATGCCTTTTAATGGTCTAATTCAAAACTCCTTCCTGGCAGTTCCAATAACCTGAGATGTATTCAATATGGAACAGCCACAGACCTCAAGGAAGAACCACTGGGATGTCATTCCAGGTAGACCCTATTCTACGGGACAGAGAGGACACAGGGCAACCATCCAGGTAATCACTGTTAGAAATAGGGCAGAGGTTTGGGTCACGTCAGAAAAGTCCATGACAGAAAGCTATCTGTCAGTACCAGCTCTCAGCCTGACATAAGGAGCTACAGCCGACTTCTGAATGTAAAAGCACGCCATTTCCACAAAGAGCAGAGCAACTCTCTGGGCCTACAGGCTCTCGGGCAGAGCCACTAGGAGCTTATTATGTCAAGCGCAAACACAGCAGACAAATGCAGATGTGCCTTTTGTGAAATGACTATAATTAACACCCTATCTTTCTCCACACTTTATTTTTGCTGGCTGGCTTTGTCATCTTGCTGTTAGAACAAGCCTACTACATGCCTCAGATTCTTCCCTTTACCTTGTCATTCGGAGCAGAGGCTAACTCCATCACCTGCCTGGGCACATAATGAGTCTTTGTCTGGATGGGGTCAGGATGTCCTGCATGTTCAATGATAACCTTGAAAATAACATCAACCACAGCCAGATAATTGCCTGAAGACTCCCCGGAACTTCAGGGTAATAAGGGACAATGTATTTAATCCTCAATGTAGGAAAATGCGATGAGACACCTTTCAACTCAGAAGAAAAATGGACACAGAGCCATGCCTTCGATCCATTTATTGTCACCTCTGGAGGGGTCTATAAAAGCATTCAACCCAGGACTCATGACTCACCGCTAGTGTTGACCCTTGGAAACTGTAGTTCAGCAATACCCATCCAGGGAGAGCTAGTCCACTCTGCGGGGTTCTTAACCATTAAGGCAGATGCACAGAATGTTCCTGATAGTCTGAACTTTAAAAAAGTTTTAGATTTGTGTGATCTGGCTGCATGCTCTTCAGCTCCCGCAGTCCATGGGCTTTTTACCATGTCGTGTTCCTTTATCACGATAGAGCCCATCCACACACACGGATTCAGCCACCAACATGGTCTCCGCCCCTTCTGCTCCATGAAGGTTGCCCAGTGTAGTCAGCATGTCAACGAGAGGGTTTTCTTGTACGTTGTGGCTAAGTCATTTTATCCCCAAGAATACAGCAGTAGAGGGAAGCCTACAGAATTTATGCCAAATTCCATTCCTCAAATGACCGACCATATTTCACAGCTGACTTTAAGATAATTGCCTCCTGACCTGTAAGCCTCTGCATGATGCTTAAAATCAGAGTGTGGGAGGGAACACCACTTGGTCTTTCTCCTTGGCCTGGCTCCGCATGAGCTGTCTGCCACCTGTCCTCAGAATGCTATGTAGTACTGCTCCATTGTGCTGATGATGTCACTCTGGTCCTCCAGCAGCTCCAGCACCTGCTGCAGCACAGGCTCACTCAGGCCTGGGTTGAGGGTCAGGCGAGCACAGGCCAAGATGTGCCGGAAGTGGCAGCCCTTCTCCATGTCTGCGGGAAAAAGGCAGTTGGCTAAGCTTGGACATACCTGTCAGACCCTTCTCCCTTTTCTCTCGCTCTAAATCAAAGCCCTTCTTCATATCCCCTGAATCAGAACCTGCATCTTAATAAGATCTCCAGATGATTCTTATGCACATTAAAGTCAGAGATATACTAGTCTAGGTTATCAGCAAGAACAAAACAAAACAAAAAAACCTGTTCTCAGGCCTGTCTATGGACCCACTGCTCAGGGACTCAAGCCTTCAACTCTCAAGGATTCCCAATCAATAATTTTATATCTATACCCTCATGGATTTTCAGTGCTTGACAATCTTTTTTCTCCAATGTCATTACACATATAAGTGCATGTATTCTGTGCTAAACCCCTAGCTTCCCAGGTGGGACCCCACTTGAAACTGACAGCAGAGCCAGTTTACAGCAGCCTCTATACTCTTTCTCATGAGTCCTGATTGATGGGGCTGCCATGATTAAGAAAGGACTCCTAGCCTTGGTCTGTTTCATTCATCTCTGCACAGGCTTCCAAAGTTTGTCTGTGACAGTCCTGGTCTAGTAACCTCTTACCCTCTACCCAAAACAAAGACGATCTGGTGTAAAGTGATAAAAGTTCAGGGTAAGTAACCTCTTTCCTAATTGAAATCAATGCTTTAGAGTAGTGGTATGCACACTCAAGTTCTGACCATTCAAGGATCATGATGAAATCAATTTAGTAGGTTGTGATTAGCATTTTTTCTTACCAAGCAGATAAAGTAGAAAATTACAGAATGTACTGTATTATAGGTAAGATAAATCTTATTTAGTGAAACTATTTCTAAATATATATAATTTATATCTATCTATTGCATTATAATTATATAATTTATTGGGTCATGATTCATTTGTAAAACTCCAAGTCAAAGTCAAACCAAATTAAACAAACCCCCCCATTTTCACTTTATAGCCCCATGACAGGGCCAGGCTTGGCCTCTCATGTTCCACATAGGCACTGAATGTTTTCATACAACAAAACGTTTGAGGCTCCAGGAAGGTGCCCGAAGAGGTATCGTGGTGTTGGGCAGAACATGGTTTGGGAGTCGGGGCACCTTTGTGGCTTTGGGCAAATCATAGTATCTTCCAGTTTCAGTTTTTCACCTATGGAGAGGGAAGCTGGGGAGGGGCAGGGCAGCTATGAGGTCCTTTCCAGCTCAAATGGTCAGAGACTATCACAGGCAGTGGTCTGGTTTAACAAAGACTTGCTAAATTCTGACCTCTAGTGGCTCTATCAACTCATTATTCCTTCCTGTTGGGGTTAGTTGGAAAACTTGCCACCTCCACTTGTCTCCACATTTCCAGTCGTCTTCTTCAACATTCATTCGATAAAGATTTTCTGAACACCTACTATGTGTGTAGTGTCAGAAGAAGAAAAAAAAAGGAGCAGATAAGAGTGCAGATGGAGAGCTGACTCAAGTCCAACAGACCTGAATTCAAGTCCAGACTCTAGGACTGGAACAAAGTGGTTCACATCTGTCAGTTTCCTCATCTGTAAAATGGGAACAAAATCACCTACTTCCCCGGTGGTCATGTGGATGAAAGATTCATGGTAGTGCTGCTTACATGGGGAATGACTATGATTCTATCATTGTAGCCAACACCTAAGAAAATGCTCATGAACTAGTCCCTGCTCTAAAGAAGCTTCAGCTCTTCCTAAAGGCCTTAAACTATTTCTTCAGAAAGGCCATTCTGCTTTCGAAGAGTTGTCTAGTAAGGCTGTTCACAAAGTGACTTTCCAGTTACACAGAGAGGACTGGTGTTAGTTCTTCTTTAAATGTTTGGTAGAATTCATCAGTGAAGCCATCAGGTCCAGGGATTGCCTTTGCTGGGAGTTTTTGTTTTTTTTTTTAATTTTAATCAGAGCCGAAGTGTGTACAGGATCCCAGGCCCAAGAATGCAGGGGCCACATCTCATGCTGAGCAGCCCCTGGCAGCCTCTGCCAGGGCTGTAGGAGGTCGGACAGAGGGCTGTGGTAGTCAGGAGGCTGCTGGCGTCAGCCCTGAAGGGCCCCTGGAGGACCTGCACAGGCTGTTGAGGAAGAGGTGCTCCCAGTTAGGGGAGTCACTGTGAATGAAATGCATGAATCTCGTCCTAAATTACCTGATTATTGAGCTAAGATTTTGGAGGGGAGGTTATAAAGCCCTTATATAAAGCCATTTTTAAACAAACCAAAAGATAGTTTACTAAAGGAAGGATACAGAAAGGAAATACCCTGCTTCATATGTCTCCAAAAGAGAGAGAAAAACAGGGAGACAAGGGCAACGTGCTCAACAACAAAGAGAGCTAAGTTGTTGAGTGTTAGGGTTTGGGCTGGTGAAGTGGGCTGTAAAAGATTTCACAACTAAAAGAAGAGATGTAGAGAGAAAGTTTCTTTTACTTCCCCAGAGAAGGGAAAGGGCCGACGAGTTGCAGATCAATACAAAGGGCCTGCTGGGAGATTTTTACTTACCAGTTCAATCTCCTTATTAGGTATAGGTCTATCTAGACTTTCTATTTCCTCGTGACTCAGCTTTGGTAGGTTTTGTGTTTATAGGAATTTGTCCATTTCATCTGGCATACATTTGTTCACAGTATTCTTTTATAATCTTTTTTATTTCTGTAGAATCAGTAGTAACGTCCTCATTTTCATTTATGATTTCAGTAATTTGAGTCTTCTCTCTTTATTTTAGTCCATCTATAGAGCAAAAGGTTTGGCAATTTTGTTGATCTTTTCAGAGAACCAACTTCTAGTGTCCAAGATTTTCTCCATTGTTTTTCTATTCTCTGTTTCATTTATCTTTGCTCTAATCATTTTTTCCTTCCTTCTGCTAGCTTTGGATTTAGTAGTTCCTCTTTGTCTAGTTCCTTAAATTGTAATGTTAGATTGTTGAGATCTTTCTTGTTTTTTAATGTTTATGGCTATAAAGTTCGCCTTAGCACCACTTTCGCTGTGTTTCACAAGTTTTGGTATGTTGTGTTTTTGTTTTCAATCATCTCTAAGTATTTTCTAATTTCCCTTGTGATTTCCTCTTTGCTCTACTGGCTGTTAAAGAGTGCTATTTAATTTCCACTAATTTGTATGAATTTTCCAGTTTTACTTCTGTTACTCACTTCTAACTTCATCCTGCTGTGATCAGAAAAGATACTTTGTATGATACCTATCCTTTCAAATATGAGACTTAATTAGTGGCCAAACATATGGTCTATGCAGGAAAATGTCCTATGTACACTTGAGAAGAATGTGTATTCTGTTGTTGTTGGGTGGTGTTTTGTATACGTCTGCTAGATCTAGCTGATTTATTGTGAAAATTTCTCCATTTCTTTCCTTATTGTCTATCTGCTTGTTCTATCCATTATAGCGAGTGGGGTACCAAAGTCTCCAACTACTGCAGAATTGTCTATTTCTCCCTTCAATTCTGTCATTATCTGCTTCATATATTTTGATGGTCTATTATTAGGCACATAAATGCTTATAATTCCTCTATCTTCTTGGTGTACTGAATCTCATTAACACTCAATGTTCTTATAATCTTTTATGACTCAAAGTCTGTATTAGTATAGCCACCCCTGCTCTCTTTTGGTTACTATTTGTATTAGATATCTTTTTCCATTCTTTCACTTTCAATCTATTTGTGTTTTGGATCTAAAGTGAGTCTCTTGTAGACAGCATATAGTTGGGGTCATGTGCTTTTTTGTTTTTGTTTGTTTTTTAACCCTTCTGACAATTTCTGTCTTTTGACTGGGGAGTTTACTTTGTTTACATTTAAAGTAATTACTGAGCTCAGCTGGTCGTGGCTCAGCGGTTGAGCATCAACCTATGCTCCAGATTGAGGTTCGATTCCTGGTCAGGGCACATGCCTGGGTTGCGGGCTCCATCCCCGGTGGAGGGTGTGCAGGAGGTGGCCAATCGATGACTCTCTCACCATTGATGTTTCTATCTCTCTCTCCCCCCTCCCTTCCTCTCTCTGAAATCAATAAAGATATATTTTTTAAAAAATAAAACATAAAAATAAAGTAATTACTGAAGGAGGGACTTCTGTCATTTCGCTATTTGTTTTCTATTTGCCTCACACCCTTTGGTCACTCATCTCCTGCTTTACTGTCTTTCATGTTTAGATGATTTTTAAAAAATTTTTTTAGTGAAACATTTAAATTCTTTCTCATTTCCTTGTATATATTTTCTAGCTACTTTCTTTGTGGTTACCATGGGATTACACTTAACATCCTAAAGTTATAACACACTAGTTTGAATTTATTCCAGTTTAACTTCAACAACATACAAAAACTCTACTCCTTTGTAGCTGTCTCTACCCATTTCAGTTGATGTCACAAAATTATATTTTTATACACTGTGAGCCTAAGAACAAAAACTAATAATTAACCTCTTAAATTATATGAAAAATAAAATGAAGAGTTAAAAACCAAAGTTACAATAATATAAAATTTAGCCATTATTTCTTCAAATATTCTTTCTGTCCCTTTCTCTCTTCACTTACTTGCTGTTTTTAAAAAAGTATATTAATCTCTAAAATTATGTAGAAAACAAAAAGTGGAGTTATAAATCATTGTTACAAAAATACTAGCTTTTATAATTTCCCAAGTATTTACCTTTATTAAGATCTTTATTTCTTCACATGGCTTTGAGTTATTGTCTAGTGTTTTTTCCTTTCAACCTGCTGGGCTCCCTTGAGTATTTCTTGCAGAGCAGGTATAGTAAAAACTCCCTCAGCTTTTGTATATTGTGGAATGTCTTGATTTCTCTTTCATCTCTGAAGGACAGTTTTGCTGGATATCGGATCTTGGTTTATAATTTTTTCTTTAGCACACTGACTATATCATCCTTATCAGCCTACCGCCTCTGGCCTATAAAGTTTCTGATGAGAAATCTGCTGCTAATCTTATTGTGTGTGATAAGTTGTTCTTGCTGCTTTCAAGATTCTCTCTGTCTTTCAAAAGTTTGATTATAATGTGTTTTGGTGTGGTCTCCCTGAATTCATCTTACTTGGAGTTCATTGAAGTTCTTGGATATTTATATTCATGTCTTCCACCAAATTAGGGAAGTTTTCAGCCATTATTTCTTCAAATATTCTCTCCATCCCTTTCTCTCTCTGCTTTCTGGGACTCACACAATGCATATGTTGGTCTACTTCATGGTGTCCCATTGGTCCCTTAGGCTCTGTTCACTTTTCTTTAACTGCAAGTTTGCTGACTTTTTCTTCTGCTGGTCCAAATCTGCCTTTGAATCACTTTAGTAAATTCTTCATTTTAGTTACTGTACTTTTCAGTTCCAAATTTTTAGTTTTGGTTTCTTTTTAGGTTTTCTATCTCATTATGATATTTCCATTTTGTTCACCAATTATTTTCTTGACATTCTCTACAACTTCCTTTAGTTCTCTGAGCATCTTTAAGGCTGCTATTTTAAAGTGTCTGTCTAGTGTTATCTGCTGTTATGTTTTTTCAGGGACACTTTCTGTCAATATATATACACACATTTGCATTTGAATGGGCCGTACTTTCCTGTTTCTTTGTATGCCTTGTGATTTTTAGTTGAAAACTTGGACATTTGAATCTAATAATGTGGTAATTTTGGAGATCAGATTTTCCTCCTTCCTCAGGATTTTCTGTTTTCTGTTATTATTATTTTTATTGTTGCAGGCTGTCTCTGTGCCAAGTACCACCTGAGGTGTAAACTTAAGGTCTTTTCAGGTCTTTTACTGAGCCTGTGCCTTTCTCTGGGAATAAGTGGTCACTTTCTAATTTCCCCCACATATGAAGTAGCCACTGAATGTACTAGTCTTTCTTTTCTGGTTCCCAAAAGAGGGAGAAAAGGAAAATAAAGGGGGTATAAAAAAGGGGCACTAGTACTTTAAATCCCCTGAATTTCATTTCAGCTGTTGGGGAATGGGCTTGCAACATTGGGAGGAGATGCAAAAACAATGGCCACTTACCTCTTTGTCTGAACCTCTGTAATCAGAAGCAGCAATCAGAGCACAGATCCCTGATATTTTAAGGACAGGTTACTTTTTGCCTACCTTAACTCCCACAAGCTCTGTGCAACCTGCACCAAGAACAAGTGCACAGCTGGGTGAGGCATGGGTAGCTGCTACAAATAGGTGAAAACTGACTAAAATTAACACCAATTTACTGTCCCTTAGAAGTTGAAAACATTCGATAGACTTCAGAGTTCTAAAATAGTTACACCAGACAGATGCAATTGTTGCCTAAGTGGAAAGACAGATTCCTGGTGCTTCCTACTCTGCCATCTTCATAATAGTTTTATAAAACACCAATTTACTTAATCCTCATAACTATCATGTAGGCAGTATTATCCCCATTTTACATATAAAGCAACTGAGGCAGAGGCTTCCCAAGGTCACACAACTGCAAAGTGGCAGAGCTGGGATTCAAACCCAGACAAGGTAGCCCCAGGGCCTAGCTCTTTACAACTATGCTATGCTGTCCATCTTTAGATAAGCCCGGTATCAGTGCTTTAAGGACCTAAAGCAAGGCTCATATTTACAGTCCTTTTATTATTGTAGGTTTAACCTCTGTTTAAATACTCATAAGGACTAAAGATTTTAAGTTCTCCCACCAATCATCCTGACAAGGTAAAATTCAATGTTACATTTTGTATGAAAGGTTAGAAACAAACAAAAGGTCCAGTAGGAATGGTTAAGTAAATGGCCAAATATCTATTTGTACAAATAATGGAATGCTGTACAGCTATTAAAAATACTGAGACACTTTTGTGTGTACTGTTGCTGAATAACCTCTAGAAGCCAACGTTAGATTTAAAATACAAGGTGTGGAACACTGAGTATTGTATGCTAATCTTTACTTGTGCTTTTACAAAAGAATAAACTATATAAATATGTTTATAAGTGCATATAACATCTCTAGAGGGCTATGCAGGAACCTAGTAACAACAACTGCCTTTGAGAAGGGCAACACAGAGCTTGGGTCCCAGCGCTGGGAGGAAGTCTGACTTTTATGTGTGTATTTTTGCACTATTTGACTTTTAATCATGTGTATATGATATTATTCAGAATAACTTTTGTAATGTCACAGATATTTCCTGTGAAAAGAAGTGGTCACCGTAGACTCACAGACAATCCTTACAAGGTATTTTTGTTGGCATTCGCAGTTATTCAAGCCCCAGAATTCAGCTCCTGGGAGTTTACTACTTCCGAGGAATTGGCTTTTAGAGGCTCCCACTTACAGACTGAATGACAGAGACTATCCACCTTGACACACACACTCACGAAAGTAAGAGCCGGCCTGTGGATTAGAAGTGGAAATAAAACCTGCCACTTTACAGACCCTCAGGTCACCATGGCTATTTGGTTCTCCTAAGAAATAAAGTGTGAATTCTTTTCATTTGCTTTACCAGGCCCTAGCATTATTTCAATCCATCCTGTTCCTAATGCAGATCAAAATAAGAATCTGGCCATGTGGCTTGGGACTAGGATGAGTGAAGGAATGTTACATGGGGAACAGCCTCCTGTGCCTTTTTGGTTGAGAAATCCCATACCTCACTGCTCTTAAAAGCTCCTTAAATTGCAGATAGACCCCCCCCCCCCCACTAAAGGATACTTGTTCTTATTGCTCTGAATGCAGTGAACAAAAGCCAGAAAACTTGCATTCAAAATAACTGGTTGCTTTAAGTTTATTTTAATATGTCACCTTGCCACTCTGGGCTCTGACTTCATTGGTTCTTAAAGGCTAAATATGGCTGCATATCAAATACCAGGGCTAGAGACCTGGTCCAGCCCTACCCCATGACTCAGCCTGGAATAGGACCAGGCCCCAGGGATGTATGGGAGGAAAGGACTGGAGGTGGACTTCCCTGGAGAGAAGAAAAGCAAGATGAGGAGAGCTGTGGTCATTAACAAGCCTTTTCACTTTTCTTCTAGGGTCATTTGCTGACATATGCCAACATTTGTTATTATCAGATGTTTGCAAACGACAGACTTTGAAAAGTCACCTTTAAAACTGATCAGTTTACACAGGATTTAAAGATAGGACTAATGATTTTTTCTCTTTCTAACTGGTATGAAAATAGTAATGTCTGTTGTCAAGCTATCTACAATTTGAGTTTTAACCACTAGGGGCTGAGCTAACTCCACTAAAACCAACCATTTTCTAAACCACTTCTTTTGCAAATTATTAGGTTTCACGATGACTGAATTACACTGTTCATAAACTGTAATGTCTAGAACTTCCCAACACTGAAGGGCTTAATGTCAGAGGAGAAGAAAATTTCAGGTTTGGGTTCAAAGACAAGGGGCAAGAGTAGAACAAGAAATAACACAAACCACAGAGAACATGAGAGCCAGAGGGACATCAAAAAGTCCTAGCCCAGGCCCTGGACAGGAAGCTCAGTTGCTTAGAGCATCGTTCCAATACACCAAAGTTGCGGGTTCGATACCCGGTCGGGAAAACACACAAGAATCAACCAACGAATGCATAAACAAGTGGCACAACAAATCGATGTTTCTCTCTCTCTTTCTAAAATCAACTTTAAAAAAAAGTCCTAGCCCAGTGGCTTGCATCACTGTATTAGGATCACCTAGGAGCTCACCTGTCACGCCCCAAACCATTCCCTCATGAGTCAGAATACCCAGGAGTGGGATCTGAGCACCATATGGTCAAAAAAGCTCCAAGGTAGCCCGGCCGGGTGTGGCTCAGCAGTTGAGCATCAACCTAGGATCCAGGAGATAACAGTTCGATTCCCAGTCAGGACACATACCCTGGTTGCAGGCTTGATCCCCAGTTGGGAGAGTGCAGGAGGCAGCCGATCAGTGATGACTCATCATTGATGTTTCTATCTCTCTCTCTCCCTCCCTCTCCCTTCCTCAGAAATCAATAAAGATATATTAAAAACACACACACAAAACACTCCAAGATTGAATTCTATGTGCAGTTAAGGTCAGGAAGACTTTAGAGGGGACGGACCTGAGGTTCTGAGAGGGCAGGTGTTTGATAAGTCATACTTTCAATTTGCTGCTGGGAAAACCCCGGCCCCACTCTCAATCCTGTGCTCTCTGGGAGGAAACATTCCCTTCCAGTGCATCAGGACACATGTGCATTACACCACTTACGATTTGGTTTCTGGCAGTCTTCTTGAATGATTCGGTGGATCTTTCTGTGTAGTTCTTTGTCTTCTCTGGTTACCTAAATAGGAAAAATGTTTGGAGAGAAAGTGTTCTTAAGTAACAGGTTGTGAAATCCAGACTCCCAAATTAGTATTTAAGACAGTTTCTAAAGATTTCATAACAACCATCATCCCTACACCAACAACATAGTTTTCAATACTGGCCTACTGTCAAACCAGTTCTGTTGCCCAGCAGGTCACTGCTCTGTAGCTGACCCAGAGGTATACTCCTCAGGGGTGGCTCACTGGGACCATGATGTAAAGAGAAATTGAGATACTTTTAAGGAGCAACATTCTTTTTAAATATTCATCACACATTCATAGAATTTCTCTTTTTGGTTATATTTTAGAGGGAGGCACAAGTGACCAAGGTCTCTGACCTCAGCCCCAGGACTCCCTCCTCTGGACTCTCACATCTGCCTCGAGTTTCATTAGTTTTATTCCTTCTCCTACCACAAGGAAAAACAAAAGAAATAAAACTATAAGGAAAAGCTAGCAAGAGGATACTGGGTCCCCCTTCATGTTCAATAGTAAATCTAGTGACAAACTAAAAAGTAGAAAGGGAAAAGAGGAAGGAAGGAAAAGAGGAAGAACAAAAAAAGGAGAATGCAAACACACATTCGGGGTGGGGCCAAAGTAGGTCTACAGCTGTCTGTGTGGAAAATAATACAATAATAAATACAAGAATAAACTCTGGTTCGAGTACTCATAACTTATATTGGGAGTGCTTGTTTGATGGGACTTGCAGAGTGATCTGTTTTAAGACACTGATAAATATCTGCCTTTTCACAAGGTTATTGTAAAGATGAAATAAGGTAAAGTGGGTGAAAGCTCAAAAGCACTATACAAATAGCAGTGTCTACATTACCGTGATAACCATTTCACTGAGGCCAGACCCTCAGGAAAACACAAACCCACAAGGCCAGGCAGCTTAGTTGAAAGGGGAGGAGTGCATTAAGAGAAGGGAGATTGTTCTACTGAGGAAGAGAGAGCAATTATTGCTTCATCACCCCATTCCAGCTCACACTGATTCATAGGAGGAAGCGCCCCAGCCCAGCCACACCTCAACCATGGACCTCTGCCCATGGTCCTGCTGCTCCTCAGAAGAGCTGCTTTCTATAGACTCAAGTTGTCCAACCCCAGAGCCTCCCAGAGGCAACGTGACTGGGGGTGGGTGGGTGCAGATGGGGGGTATTAAGGTGAACTGCCCTTCATGAGCTTCTGCAACCCCATAAGGTGCAACCAACTCCCACCAGGCCCTCCCATCCAGGAAGGGAGTGGACTGCACTCACCCTTAAACAGATTGGAATACCCTTTTCAAAAGCTATTTGAATAGATTTTAAAACATCTATTAATTTTTAAAAATGCTCTAAAATGTGGAATCACTAGAGTAAGTCAATATCAAGAAAATGTCCTATTAAGGAAGCTTCCCCTTGGGAATCATGCCTGTAAATAGTGAGACTTCTGGGATGTCTCAGAGTTTTGATCTGTCTCCAGGTCAATCGCTCGTCACTGAAGTCACATCTATGCTACTGATATCAATGGTCATGAGGAGGCCTGATTTCAGCCTGGCTCCTCCAATATTAAAGTTAGGCAGTGAGAGGTGAACTTTTAACTCTAAAAGTATAAGACAAGCAAGCCCTTGCACCCCTAGTGAGAATGTCAACTGGTATAAGCTTTTGGGTGTCCAATCAGGCTGTGTTGACCAAAAGCTTCAAGGGACATGCCTCTGCTCCAGCAATTCCTCTTTTAAGAGCCAACCTTACAGAAATACTTACATAAGTTCACAAAAATAATTGTGCAAAAATAGCCAGAGCAGCACTATTTGTGAGAGCAAAAGCTGGAGACACCATAAATGTCCATCAGAGCAAAGGGGTTAAAGCATTTACGGCAAGTCCCGTAATATGGAATACCATGCAGGTGTCAAAAAGGCAGGTAGGTTTGTAAGTGCTAACATGGGACGATGCTGTAATGTGCTATTTTGGTGTGGGAAAAAAAAAGTTGCTGAATATTACTTAGAGCAGTGGTTCTTAACTGTCCCAGGGGACACCTGGCAATGTCTGGAGACATTTTTGGTTGCCACAACTGGGGGGCTGCTACTGGCATCTAGTGGGTGAAGGCCGGTATGCTGCTAAACATTCTCCAATGCAAAGGACAGCCCCCCATGACAAAGAATCATCCGGCCCAAATAGTGTTGAGGTTGAGAAACCCTGGCTTAGAGAATTACCACATGTTTCTGTAAAAGCCAAAGGAACATATATTTATATGTATGTATTTGTAAGTGCATAAATGCCTAGAAGGATATCCTGTTAAAAGTGGTACCTTGGGGTTCCTTACTCTATGCACCTCTTTAATGATTGATTTTTAAAAACAGTAAATGGGTATTCTTCAATAATAAATACATTTGTAATTGAAGCTAAGAAGGAAAAACATTAAGTTGCAAGTCTCTTACATAGAAGAGGTTGTCAAAACCACCATCTTTCTGGTAAATGAATCCTTTTTCCTGCAGGAGCTTTATAGCATTCTTAAATATACTGTGAATTGCCTTGGAAGTGGTGTCATTCTTAAAATCTGCCTGTGGGAAGAAGAAAAAGGGGAAAAAAGTAAGTCCCATCTTATAGCACCTGACAGCAACTCCCTAGACCAACTGGTTTATGAATTCACCCAACAGGCTTTTTATCTGCTGAGTCAAAAAGATCCAGGTATGCACCCGCCTAGCAGGATCGTATTTAAGGAGGATTGGGAAGTTTGCTCCGGCAGGATCATGCCTGGTAACTGTTCCATACCTTAGTTAACATGTTTGTTTAATCCAATGATATAAAATGGAAAACTCAAAAGGACAATTTTTTTATACAGAACTAAAACACTATATACATATTAGCTCTTTTTTTCCCCATTAAAATTGTGGCTATATACAATCTCTTCCTAAGGACTTCAAAGAACTTTAATAAGCTGGAGATTGCAGCATGTAGTATTAAATAGTCTCCTTATTTTAAATGGAGAACTGTGGTGGCAATGGTTCTGCAGAGACCTGTCAAAGGTGGGTCTGGGGCTAAAGGTGGGCAGGGGTCCTGGAGTGAAGCAAGACCACTATATGGAGGGAACTCAGCCGCTGTCAGTTTGCTGTCTCCTCAATTTCAATGTTTCTTTCCTTCTCTAAAGAGAAAGGTTTGCCTAGCAAGGTGACCAGGTCATCCTGTTTCTTATTCCCAAGGAAGCTAGGTGTTCAGCTATGTTCCCTGGTTGACTAGACTGTGGTTCTTGGGTTGGGGACTTTGTATTTCATCTCGGCCACCTTCTCCCTGGCACACAGAGGATTATCAAAGACACATTTGTGTAATCAATGGAAATAATATAGAGGCTGCATCCTTCTGATTATTCCATTAGGGATTTTCAGTTCATTCCTACAACAAAGTGGTGAACAACTGTTGTCCTTCAAGGTACAGATCCATTTTTAAGTTGACAGAAATTTGTCCAGATATTAAAAGATCAGAGCACCAAAAAAACGTGGCAAAGCAAACAAAAAGGTGTTTGAAGGACAGGTCCTACCTGCAGTGAAAGGTACTGATGAAGGCTGTCTGGGCAGCACCCAGAGATGCCAACAAAGAGGATATGCTTGAGATTTGCCGACACCTCCTCAGAGCGACAGGGAGAGGAAAGAAACCCCCAAATGGCCTCAGGTGTTGAGAATTCCATCCCTAGAGAAACCTTTTCTTTCTAGAAGGGGGTTCCCAAACAGGCATTACTTTAATCTAATAGATCCTGGTGATGTCTGTGCTCTCCCCCGCTGAATAGGAGAGTCTAAGACTCAAAGTATAGTCCAGGTTTTTCCTTAACAGAACAAGCTGCAGAACCAGGTCATTAGAACATCAGGGCCTAAGAGTTGACACATGCTCCAGGTTATGACAGCACCCACTCTCTTAAGGGAGAATGAGGCCCAGAAATATTCGACGACTCCCACGGAGAGAAAAGCCATCTGGGTGTGTTTAGAATAAACACCTTACCTAGCAATCCTCAGCCACACAGGTTTTAATTCACGAGGGCTGCACACAAAGCTGTTTTTAATTACATACAGGAGTGTTCTTACTTAGGGGAAACACAACCCAATACAGGCTCCCCCAGAAAACTTTATAACTACTTAATTGTCATACTTCTAAGGAGATTCTTTTTTTTTACTCCATTTAATACAAGAATCCTAAGGGTCAAGTAGGTATTACATCTTGATCAAGATAGAACTAAATTGGAAACTAACTAGAAATGTTACATAATTACTCCTGTCATCACAAAGACTCTTGGTTATCCCCAGACATACATAAAGCCTGTTTTCTCCTCCGAGACTTCAGCAAGACCAAGCAGCAGGAGAGGGTGCTAGGCCTGCGAGCTCAAAAGCAGTTTCAGCTGTGAACAAGGCGGGCCCAACAGAAAAGGCTCTCTGTAAATATAAACAAAATGTGAAGCTTCCTTTCCAAAAACATTTGCCTCAGCTGACCTCGGGACATATCTCCCTGCTGCTTATAAAGACAATCTCAAGGGTAAAACCTCGAATCATCTCTTCTAGCCAGTAGCTCTTCCTGGCTTGGGATTTGTGTCTTGTCTTTTTCTAAAGAGCAATGACAGGCTCATCTGATTCAGGAAGTCGAGACTGCTCAGAGGAAAAAACTGGCTGAATGCGCTGAGCCTTAGCAGGCCTCTCCTCATTGCAGGTCAGGAACTGGGTGGATCTCTGAAATATATATAGTCTTCATTCCCAAACAAACTCAACATTTATCCAGCTGTCAAAGAAACAATGGTTTTGCAAGGCCTGCTTATCAGGTTCCTCGATTTGCTAAGAAGGGCCACGATGGAAAAAAAAAAAAGGGGGGGAAACATTCAAACCCACTCTCCCTCTGCCTATCAACTAGAACACGATCACAATAATTTTTTGTGAAGCTTTCATCTGTATGACAACACAAAGTACCAAAAGATCTAGGGTTTCGCCATCACTGTAAAGCATCCTTAGTCTCCCAGGCTCAATTAAACAGGATTCGATTGAATGACACCGACCTCCCCGAGCAGAGCCATGTGAGGGAACAATTCATAATTGATGGAAAAATAGTTTCCAAAGACAGAACAAAGTGCCATATTAATTTCTTTTTAAATATACAGCACTGGGCAGACACAAGTTTCTGCTCTAAGCATTTCAAAAAGAGACCATGGCAAAAGTTCTCCATGGATTGTTTTGGAGGAGCCTTTTAGTCCTCAGAGACCTCAAGTCCCTCTACTTAATTAGAGCCACTGCAGAAGAGCTGGTTCACTGGAAGAATGTGGTCTTCACTAAGCTTCAAAGTTTCCTTCCAAACATGCCAATAGAGTGGTCAGAAGTCCTTGGAGGCCAACTTGGCATTGAGCCCCCTCTAAATGATTAAATGGAAGAAGGTCAATCTTGCTGTCAGGGGACAGCTGGAGAGCTGCAACTGTTTAGAAGTGATGATGGCACAGGACAAAGCGGCCAGTCATGACCCTCTTCGCGTTGGTGTTTCCTGAAACAATATCCCTCATCTCTGTGTACGAAATCATGGGTCACTGGACACACAGCCTGGTGCCAGGAAGAGATAATTAGGTTCATGAATGAAACTGAGAAGCAGTGGTCATGACTAGGAAGTTGGATGGGGACCTGGTATCTGTTCTGCCAAAATCATGAAAAGCAACTTATGTTACCTAACAAGGGAATTCAGAGCAGCCCTGTTGGTAATGGTAAAAGATTGGAGAAAACATCTAGAGGCTGGTTATATAAATTACGGCACACGTAACAAAAGATTATTGCATAATGGCAAATCTATGTACAGCTAGGAAAGGATCTGTAAGATGTTCAATGAAAAGCTAGGGATAGACAGAGTTTAAGCATGAGGCCATTTGTGTAAAAAAAAGGGATACAACTACTTCTAGTTTATATACGCAAAGACTATCTCCAGATGAATATTTGTGATACTAGTAACAGTGCTTGTTTCTGGAGAAAGGGGATGGGAGGGAGGATGGGAAGGAAACTTACTAGATACTTTCAGGGACTTTAAAGGAATTCTTAAAAACCATTCATTCTTCAAAGAACTTATATGTTTATATGCATAACTCATGGACACAGACGTTAGTATGGGGAAGGCCTGGGGGTGGAGTGGATTCGGGGCCAAGGGGATCAATGCGGGGGAAGGAGGAGAACATCTGTAATACTTTCAACAATAAAGATATGTTTAAAAAAGAAAAGAAAAAACCCAACCAAACAAAAAACCACTCATTTTTCAATTAACTGATAATTAACGAAAACCTACGCTACGACCGCAATGTTCTAGGCCCTGGCTCTAGAGGACAGAGAGTAAGACAGACGAGACCTCCGCTCTTAGAGAACTTCATTCTGGTGGAGGAACAGACAGGCAAACAAATATATACCAGTGGCATAAGGAGACATGAAAACAGGGTGATAATTTAGTGAGGAAGCAAGTGGCTATCAGAGAAGATGGTCAGGGAGGGCAGGAAGGTCACGACATTTAAGCAGAGATCATCCTCTGGTGGAATAAATAAATACAAGTCATGTTACAGCAACAACAAAAATCCAAGGACTGCAATGAAAGGGACCATCTAACACCAAAGTCTCAAATAATTCTTAACTCCAGGCAAACATGGAAACACCAAACAACTTAAGTTCACCTGTAACACTAGAGGTGGAAAAATGGGCCCAGCTTTTCTCAGGAGAAACAAAAATGACTTAAAGTGTTCCTTGAAGTTTCTACATATAAACCAGAAGGAATACAATTTGGTCTTTATTCAAACTCCTAAAATGCAACAGGCTAACCTTACTCCGAAGAAGAGACAGAAAGTCAGTAAAAGCCTTGGTTCAAGTTCAATAAACAATCTTAGAAGGATAATTACCTCCTTCTCATTTATTCCCGCCACATTTGGCTCCTGCTGAGATTAAATACCCATCTCAATGAGTACTAGGAACTAAGTACTATAAAGCTTAGACTATTATATATTTTTTCTACCCAAAGATTAAGCTCAATGAGATTAAATGAGAGGAAAAGGGCAGGTCCATTCATTCTCATTTCAAATTCTTACAGGTCACCAACCTTCCCAGAATAGAAAGGACGTGTAATAAAACCATAGCCTTTATCCCCTGGGTCCACCCTGTGAGTCTCAACACCATTCACATCCACTCACACCCTTCAGCTGCAGATTCGGGGCAGGGGACTTGAATTCTCCTGTGGACAAGCTAAACTTACTTGCTTGGAGCAGGCACTGTGAATCACTGGCTGGTTGGCAAGGGACAGCAGAGACTCCACTATTTCCAACTCCTGCTGGTAGAAGGTCTGCACTCTGTTCTTCAGGAGAAATTCTTTGGCTCTTTCACTCAGTAAACATGTGAGATTCGCAAGGTCCAGGGCACCTGGATTTTTGCTGGGGAAAATTTTTAAAAGCACTGTAGAAAATTACCTCCCCATTCCTTTTTGGTGTGTACAAAACAGAAACCTAGCTAGGAAATGCAACACTAGATTGATGCCTGTTTTTGACATAAAGGACAACGCATACTATGAATTGTGTGGCTGTTTAAAAGGATGAGGCAGATTTACAAGAACTAAGATATTCATGATAGCTTAGGGAAAAAAGTCAAGTTGCAGAATAGTATGTAAGGTATAACCCAATTTTTGTAAAAAAAAGCAACAAATGATAACCCACAAAATATATGGGTAGATATATATTCCTGCTTGTGTACACACACAGGGAAAACCATCTAAAACGGTAGACATCAACCTATGGACAGTGGTAACCTCCAGGGCATGGCTCTGAGGTGGGAGATAGGACAATGGGGGAATTTCACTTTTTACTTTATATAGGTCTACAGTTTGGGATGTTTTTTAATATAATTTTTAAAAATATGTAATATATACACATTAAAAAAGATCAAAGTGGCCCTAGCAGATGTGGCTCAGTGGTTGAGCACTGTCCCAGGCACCAAGAGGTCGCCGGTTCAATTCCCAGTCAGGGCACGTGCCCGGGTTGCAGGCTCCATCCCCAGTAGGGGGCGTTCAAGAGGCAGCTGGTCAATGTTTCTCTCTCTTCCTCTCCTTTCCTCTCTCTCTAAAGTCAATAAAAACATTTTTTTTTTTAAAAAAATCAAAGTGTACACAGTGAAAAGTCCCAGATCCCATCCTCTTGGCAACCACTATTATTGAATCTGTCTTTTCCCTGAGTTCTTTGATGCATACATACACTAGAAAATACACACATACTCTTACTCTTCCTGCTTTTCTCTCCCCCCCCACCACCACCACAAAAGAGTACAACCAGCCCTGGTTGAAAATGACTGGCAGCTTTTCACTATGCTCTGTCATAGTGACATGTTTTGATTATGATGCACCTCGGTGCAGTGTTCAGGTTTCTTGCCTTGGGGCTCGTTGAGCTTCTTGGATCTGTGAGTTTATAGTTTCCATCAAACTTTGAAAATTTTCAGCCATCATTTCTTCAAATATTTTCTCTCTGCTCCCTACACTCCTTTAGGGACCTCAGTTACACATATGTTTTCCTCACAACAACCACAGAACATCTGCACTGTTATCATCTTCTCTATACAGATGAGGGCACTGAGGCAGAAAGAGCGTGAGCAGAGTTGCCCAGATCCTCGCATGAGTAAGATAATGGTTTCAGGATTTGAACCCAGGGCTACTCCCAGCATCTGGGCTCCCCCTACTTGGCCTTCCTGCTGAGATCACATCTTCACCAGTGACTGGCCATAACTTACCTTAGTGCCTCTTTTTCTAGGGCTGGGCTGTGGAAAGGTTGGTCATAAACTTTCCTGTAGATAGTGGGCAGCTCAAGCATCCTTGCAATTTGAATGTTGCACACTGGATCGTCTACTTTATCTAAGCAGCCAAAGGGAAAAGTATACCACAGAAATTACACTGAGATCAGTCCCTTCCCTTGTCCAAATTGCTGCTAGGATGACAGTCAATGGGGCACTCAGAGGGTGTCCTTCCTTGTGGGCACCTGGGAATCACACAGTCTAGATGCACTAACTAGTTCCCAGTAACCGTGCAAAAGGGAATGCTATACCCTAAGCATCACATGCTTGGCCAGGAGTGCCCTGGGATTAGAGAGAACATATTAGCTTAATCATTCATGTTACAATGGTGGACAACAGGGTCCCTCCTACAGACTGCCAAGCAAACACCAGCCAGAGCAATGCAAAGGGCATCACTCAGATGATATGGGAATATCATATATCTGATTAGCTGTTTTATTTCAAAGCTAATGAATTTAACAGTACTCAAGAAATCTTCATCATTTTGAAGAATATGAACACTCTGCCCTAAGTGGATTCATACTCGGAACTTCAAAGTACTTTAAATTAAACTACTGTGCTGTCCAAATAAATTTTCCAGCTATACATAATAAATCATTTATCTTCTTTCCCAATTTATTTATAGTTACCTCTGTTTAAAGTAAATGTAAGAAATGCCGCTTTTCCAAAGAAAACATGTTATAAAATATAATTTCTTCCATTAAATAGTTAATCTTTTTATTTGAACTATTTAGAAGTTTGATTTTAGTTAAACAAGTTTACTTGATACACACCCAGAACCACCACCAATTTGGCAAAACATCTTGTGCTTACAGTGAGCAGTGGCATGGATTTCTCGCTCTTCTCTGTACGTGCGGACATAACCTCTGACCCGGATAAGGTCCCCAATTTCTATCTTTGTTCTCTGCTCAATGGTCTCCTGCAGCTTCTTAAGCTGGGATGTTAATTTCAGTTCTCTTGCACTTGGAGCAGCTATAGTTGTTATGGCAGGAAGAAAAGAGAGAAATGCGTAACATAATCACTCCACCACATTTGTGAGCTAGTTTGGGGGTAACACCAACACAGGGCATTTACTTATTTCACTTTGGATTAGTTGTTCTACCATAGGAAATCTGCATAACCTTTTTGAAATCCTCTACTGAATAAAAGGAATTAAGCTGTAATTATTCAGAGTAGGGTGAAGGGAACAGAGTCTAGAAGCCCTGCATCACTAGTGTAGTCAAAGGGCTCTTAGGTGGTCCTGAGCTGAATTCTGTATGGGCTCAGTTGGGTTTGGTGGCAATAGCTCTCAACAACCCTTTAAAGTGTCCTAGCAGGAAGACAGAGGTCTGGAGTAAGGGGAAGGGGACCCAAGAGTCTCTATTTGTGGTTCTGTTTATGGGGGAGGCAAATTCACTTTAGACTGATTTCCTAGGTGCTCAACACCCTAATCTCTCATCTCTCATCTTTGTTAGGTAACTAGGCTAATATCTCTCTCTCTCTTTCTCACACACACACATTCACTCTCATACCACTTAAAACTATAAACTTAAGCAAGAGTCCACCCTTATATATAGAGTTGTTGCGTGTGATCTAAGTTAACTCTTACATCATGAGCTTCGCACAATGCCAGATCCATAGGAAAAATTCAATAAACGTCAGCTATTTGTGAAAAGAAAAAAAAACTAAGCCCTCTGGACAAAATTATTTTGTTCCCTTTGGGATTTTCCACTGGGGATTACTGGATAGAAAAGTAGAAATAGGTTCACAGTTCATTACATATTGTCAGAATGTTTGCCAGAAAAAAATAAACTATTCTTTTTTACAAGGTGTCACCAGCCATGTGTGCATGCTCTTGGCTCCCACACTGGCTTCAGTCATTTGGATTTTTAATTCCTTAGAAAATAATTAACAATTCCATAATGTTTTATTTTACTTTTAAGTTGCCAAAGAGGCTATATGTTTTGTTTTTTAACATATTTTGATTGATTTCAGAGAGAGAGAGGAAGGAAGAAGGAAAGAGAAATAGAAACATCAATGATGAGAGAGTCATTAATCGGCTGCCTCCTGCATGCCCCTTGCTGGGGGTCGAGCCCGCAACACGGGCATGTGGCCCAACCAGGACTTGAACCGGGATCTCCTGGATCCTAGGGTGATGCTCAACTGCTGAGCCACGCAGGCCAGGCTAAGCTATGTGTTTCTATACAAGATGATCTGCTCTCTATATTCTTTATGTATAAGTCCTTCATCTTTTTTCAATACTTTATGTTAATTTCTGAAAGATTTTTAGGGAAGCTTTGTCAAGTTGTGCACACTACATCCACTTTCCCCATTCTATTCCATTCTTTCTCTTTCATTTCATTTTATTACATAAAAGTTTAGAAAACTTGCTTAGTCTATCTCTCTTGTCACTGATGATAGCTTTCAGTGCCTTAACAGGGACTTAGGAGACCTTAACATATATACCTTGGTCTTTATTGGAATAAATATACAACTCTGCCTTCTTCGGGTTATTTTATGGAAGCTGCAAGGTAGGGATAGAGGGTACCTCTTTTTCAATATCGTTATCTACCTGAACCAACAACATTTGTTAAATACTGACTTATTTCCTACTATTGTATTATTTTTGGTTTGTCACATATCAGGGTTCCTATAATTGAAATGAATCTCTCCATCTAGTAATAAAATATTCTGCTCTTTAATCTAATACAACTTAGATAACTGTGGCTTTGTAATGTGCAAAGGCGTAACTTTTCTTTTAACACATCTACTATACCAAGGGAAACAGCAACCTCAGGAGCACGGAGGGCTTCGTGTATCTAGTAACCAACAGCTAGGAATCTAGACACAATCAGCATTCGTGTCACTCAGCTACTGGGTTTCTTCAGAAAATACCCAAGTATTACTTTTCAAAAGGTTTTCCATCCCCAAGTCCTCTTCTACTTAGGCTGAATTTTAAATGTATTTGTAAGTTTCACTGCCAGTATTCAGACATTATAGGTGATAATAAATGCTTCATGTAGCACTGCTGAAATGATCAGACTGACAGCTGGTCTGAGAAAAAGAGGCCCAGCTTTCATTTAAAGGGTGCATGAAACTACCAAAAAAAAAAAAGGCTCAAGCTGTGTAATTTAATGAACATAATGACATGGCTGGAGCCTGACAGAATTTCATTTTAAGCAACCTATTCCACGCTGAAAGATAAGCCCTCTTTAAAATTCTAATATTAAGGGATAAGCTTTCTTAACTTTCCTCAAAAGCTAAGTCCAAATGGTACATTCAATGTGACATTTATAGGAGTTAATATCATTCTTATACTTCAACTGACTAGAACATGATTTTGACTCAGATTAAAATTTTGGTTTAAAAAAATTAGTCTTCGTTGGCCACTTTCCAGTGGAACACTTTAAAACTGAGGGCAATTAAACTAAAAGGAGAGATGGGCTAGTCAGGAACAATTTAAAGCTACCACTTCATGTATACCATGATGAGAATCATTTTCAAGCTTCCTCCTTATTCTCTTACCCTATTTTCAAAGCAATTTTCAATTAAGTCTATCCACCCTGATTGTTCATCTATTTATTTATCTAGAGATAATTTTTAAAATCTCACTTTCAATATTGATAGCAATTTTACCTAAAAAATTAATAAGTATAAGAGTTATATAATATTCCTGAAGATGTCATTTTTTTAAAAAAAAAGAATTGAATTTAAAAATTAAAACAATGCCCAACCGGCATGGCTCAGCAGTTGGGCATCGACCTAGGATCCAGGAGGTCCAAGTTCAACTCCTGGTCACGGCACATGCCTGGGTTTCGGGCTTGATCCCCAGTAGGGGGCGTGTAGGAGGCAGCCGATCAATGACTCTCTCATCACTTAAGTCTCTCTCTCTCTCTCTCCCTTCTCTCTGAAATCAATGATACATTAAAAAAAGAAAAGAAAATTAAAGCAATGTCTAAAACAGGGGTCTGCAAACTAGCCCATGGCCCAATTCCATCCACATCCTGTTTTTATAAATAAAGTTTTATTGGAACAGAGCCATGCCTGTTTGTTTATGTATGGTCTACGGCTGTTCTGTGTTACAATGGCAGGGCTGAATAGTTGAGATGCAGACCATGTGGCCCACAATGCAGAAAACATTTACTCTTGGCTCTATACAGAAAAAGTTTGCTGACCCTTGGCAAGGAGCAAAGTATGCATATTCAAACTACACCTTCTGAATGAAGATTGTGACAACACAATAACCATAAATATGCAAATGGCATTAACGTACAGACGTGCAAATTCAAGTATCTGATTGTCTCATAGGTTTATTTCTTGCCTGTGAGATATGTGCATAAAAACCTGTTGCCTCTCTTAATTTTCTTTTTATCTACAAAGTTTCCTAAACAAACTTCCTATAGTGCCATTGATTTAGATTTTCCCAAATTAGGAAATGGAAATATGAAAGTTACATGAAACTGATGGCCAAATTCCAAATGTAAATACAACAGAAAATTAGGCAAAGGCACATCCACCGGTCAGTATAGTCAAAGTCGGGGGTTGAGATTCTGGCAGGAAATGGCAGAAAGAAAAGAAGAAACCACTCCAAGCATTATACTGTCACCATGTATAACACGAGACAGATACCAGACGTTAGATAGGACAGCAGGCAAATTACACCAAATAACCCCTCTGTGTGTGGTGCACACTGCACATGCTGTGTAACAGGAAAAACAAGGTCCCCCTTTCTGTGGCTTCTCTAGACCCAAAATGATCACCAACATTGCTCCATATATTTTTAAATATTATGCATAACTTAGCTCTGGCCAGTTTTGCTCACTGGTTAGAGCCTCAGCCCATGGAGTGACGGGGCGTGGGTTCAATTCCAGCCAAGGGCACGTACCTCAGTTGCAGGCTTGATCCCTGGCCCCGTTTAAGGCACTTGTGGGAGGCAACCAATCAATGTGTCTCTCACATTGACCTCTCTCTCTCTCTCTCCCCCTTCTACTTTCTGAAAAGAAATGGAAAAAATATATCCTCAGGTGAGGATTTAAAAAATAATAATAAAAAATAAAATACACTCAAGAAATTCTAAATGTTGTTTCAGTTATAGTCATTGTGTTTAATATGTAAATTTGAAGTTCTTTTCCAGTTTATATGACTCAATGGCTAAGTTCAAAGGAATCCTATCTTACCTTCTCATCAATCTTAGAATTCCTGGTATATTTTGTTGAACATGTACAGATTTCAAAAAAAATCTGGATCTGAATGGCAGCACAGAAATTAGTAGCAACCACTTAAGAGGAAAAGTCTTCAAAATCTACTTTGGTCAAGTGGCATGCCCGGAGCAAGGGGATTCTGACCTGATGGCAACTAGACTGAAACATCTTGACTTGCGTAATGACTGGCAGAGTAAAAGTGAAATGCTGGAACTCCTAGTAACCTAGTCCCATTCCTGTAGGCTTAGAAGGAAGTGAGCAGCAAAGAAAAGCGAGGAGAAAACAAGTGGCTTCCCTTTAGTAGCAATCTGCAGAAAAACCAAAGCTCAGAATGCAGTGCTTCCAGTTGGTCAGTGTAACGCATCAGAGGGTAAATGTGAAAATTTAGGCCTATGGCTGTTCTGATGAGCTGCCTTGAGTAAAATCGATGAGTGAGAAAAGTAAAGGAGTGTGGCAAATGAAATTACCTGAGGAAGACTCGGTATTGTTCAACTTCTTCCAGCAGATGCAGTTTATAACTCCAGTGCTATCATCCACTGCAAGAGAAGTATGAAAAAGCAGGAGAGAGATTTGGGCATTGCCAGTGAATTAGCATGTTGTAACTCTATCAGGCCATATTGAAAGATGGTGCTTTCCAATGGTCCTGTTGGGCCAATCCCTTACTAAATTCTCCTTCCGTCTTCAGACTTAATCTCTCACCCTACACCAGTGGAAACTGCTTGTCTGCAATGTCAAAGTGATGGAATGTAGTCAACATGAGCCCAGTGGAATGTAGTCAACATTTCACTCAACCTACACCTCAAGTGTGCTAGTGATTCTTGTCTACACCTCTCCTAAAAATGGTGCCCTCAGGAAGTTAAGAGCAAAAATCTCAATGACTGCTAACACAGAAAATCAGCCTTGCTCTCCTACCCTGCAACAAAAGAGCGTCCGTCACGCAGTCTGTGGTGAGAGGCACTTAGGGCGCAGCCTTCTGTCACCATTTCCTCTCCCACTAGTTTGCTGACTTACCTAGACAAAGCATCCCTGAGCTTCTGCCCAGTCCTCACTGCAGGGCATGTAAAGAAAGCCAAGTACATCACAGAAGGGCAAAGTTATTTTTTCATAATAGAAAATAATTATATCTTGGTCACGCAAACATTATGGGTCTGGTTTATTTTATCCCCAGTGCAAAAAAAAAAAATCTAAAAAAAAAAATCAAAGAATTCCCATTGCACTTGGATTTATAAATGTAGAGGTATTTGGAGATGGCTGCTATGGGATGAAAGGTGTTTTCTCTTTGTCTAATTTCTGATGAACTTAGAGCAGAGGTTGCTAAACATGGGTTCAGTGGGCTTAATGATTTTTAAAAAATCATCAGCTACACTATTGTAAAAGCAAATGTAAGATACGAGAAACAGGCAACATTTTTAAATTGCTGGTTTAAATCTGTGTTGAAAGCTGAAACTGAGAAGAATACTTCTTACACTAAGATAAATTCTAGATGGATACTTTTTAACCTTGGGCTTGTAGTTAGTGGGGAGAGACTTCTTTAAGCAGACCTGAAAATCAGGTCTGATATATTTGCACAATTAAAAATGAATAGTGTATAGCAATGTTCCAAATGATGGGGTTAGTATCTTAATACATAAAGAGCTTATACAAATTAATAAGGAAAAGACCAAGACCACAAGAGAAAAAGTGGCCAAAATATATATATATGCAATTCATGGGAGATATAAAAAATGGCCAATAAACATGTCAGCACACTAAATTCACTAGGTTACAAGAAAAAAAGGAAGCAAATTGAAATAATTTCCTCAACTACTAAAATCACATATAGTATTAAAAATATTGGTACCTTCACATGCTTGCTGTTAGTGAGACTACAAATCTGTATCAAATTTATAAAGAGCAAATTTTAAAATGTATACAGTGTATTCTTTGACTTAACATTTCCTTCCAGTAATCTATCCTGAGGAAAAAAAGAGAACAAATACACAGATATATACATCTTGTGTAAGGCCATTCATTGCAATATTGTTTACAGTACTGGAAATAACCTAAATGTTTACAAATATGGAATTGGTTAAATAAATTACAATGGCACAGCATATGAGAATAAGAAGTTATAATGAAGAATGTTCATTGCTGTTAAAAGATATTCACTCCTCACTGTAAAACAGAAATTGTATGTATAATCTTATATATAATCTAATTTACACAAAACATTAAACTGTATTTTGAAAGAAGTAACATTAAGACATCAAAATGCTAATAGCAGTTTCTCTTGGGATATGGGGAAGGAACCCCATATTCAATGTATTCATGGACTGTAAGCAATTTCGGAACTATTAAGAAGAGAAAGAAATGTGAATAATAGTTACAAAGAAACAGGCATATTTCTTCAATATTAGGAACATGTTAGAAATGTTTGGAAGGAGGTTCACTCAAACACTGACCTTGTTTTTGTCTGATTTACAAGCTTCACGTGAGTTTTATGTACTTATTAAAAATTTCTCTAGCTTCAAATTTTATTTTATAATGAGCTAAGTATCATTTTAAGAAGCAAAAATTTAATAAGGGCATTTTGTCGTTTTAAAAATGTATGACACCTCTAGGCACACCACTTCTCTGGCCAGTTTAAAATCTTGATTTATAATGCAAAGTCAAAAAATGTTAGCACATGAATATTTGTTCTAGAAAATGTGAGGTCATTCTGACCTGGACTGCAGCCTCTCAGGATTCTAGGTCTGAGCTTGAGTTGCTGCCAGGTGTTCTGTGTGCTCAGGGCAATGCCACCAAACCCTCCCACCTCTGGTTGGTAACCTCTCCCAGCAGACCCTCTCCTGGCGCCCTGAGGTCTGGCTGCTGGAATGCCCCGGAAGGGGAGCATCCTTGCAGGGCTGCTCCAGGTCATTTCCAGCTGGGCAGTACTGCCTGGGCTGCTGGCCTTTTGTTTCAGCCAAGGGAGGGGTCAGTGTGAGCAGGAAGCACCCCCAGCATAGGCCTGCAGTGAGTCAGGCAGAGCAGGACCCAGGACAGCAGGAGTGGCTGCCTGGTAGGTGGCCTGAGAGCCAAGTTGGGCCCTGAGGACAGCAGGGAGAGTGCAGCAATCCCTTGAACAGGCTCACATGAATTAAAGTCACAAAAGCATTTCTATTCTCAATGTCAACCTTCAGATGCTTTTTGTTTTCCCATAGCCCACATATATGTCATGACATCCACTCTAAGGGAAATGTTTACGGGTGAGACTCAGACATAACACCTTCATCTTTTTATAATTGGAATAGGGGTTAGTGAAGCTCCTGTAGGTCACAGGCATATCTAGCCTAGTTCTAGAGCCAGGACTGATGTCCTCAAACGGCCTCATTTATTTGACCTAAAAAACAGAAAATTAAAAACTAGATGTCACTGATTGGGGACAGAGGAACATGGGTGAGAGAAAAATCAAACTGAGTTGCATGTGGACTATACAGCAACTATAGTCAGTAAAAACACTGGACCCATCAGTGGAACCTTGAGCAAGTAACTGAGCCTTAGTTTTCTCATCTACAAAATGGAAATATCTGTCCTTTCTATTTCAAAAGATTAGAAGGTAAATAACATAAAATTATGCATGTAAAAATGCTTTGTAAATTGAAACATACTATTATTTCATCACTGGTATTTGGAGAGAAGTACTGTATAGTACTATAGATAAGGTTCTTGCCCACAGCTGGGTATGCTATAGGAACTTTAGTGACTGCTCGTTGAATTGCCTGAAGAAAAAGAAAACCAGTATCTTTGGTATATAAAGCAGAGACGAGATCCAATAAAGGGATGCCTGACAAGATGATCTATTTCAGAGTTTTAAAAACGTATATGCTGGGAAAAAGCAGAGGGCATGAGAAATCTCATCTTGCACGTTATTTTATAAGCACAAGACAGTCATCCTCAGGAAAATGAATACATGTTGAAGGAATGCAGTGATACTGTGTCTGTAAATTATCAGTCATGCACAGACTACCAATGAAATGTTCTTGGTCACCAAGTTCAACTGCCTTTGTCTTTCCCCAGGTAGAACAAGAACATAGATCCAAGGCAACACACAAAAAGTGACAATATTACAGCAAAGGTTTGGATTCAAAGTTAGGCTTCCCAGAAAATATCTAGCTTGGCTTCTTAACTACAAAGGATCTTAGAGCTGCATGAGGCAATGCATTAAAATGCTTACATTAAACTCAATGAAAAAAAAAATCAAGACCCTTGACACTGAAATCATATTCCAATAATTCTCTGGTATCCAAACTACAGAAACCCTTTAGTTTCCATCATCACAAGGGAAGGGAAATCTTCTGGTAATGTATATTTACAAAACAAAAGGCTTTTAAAAAAAACTTTTCTGGGTATAAATCTTATAAATTATTTTTCACACCTCCCCGCCTACTTAAAGGATCTACTTTAGCATTAATCTAGCCTTTTCTTTTTAAAGGTATCAATATAGACATATGTTACCATCCTTTGCTATTTATAGCTATGCCCTCAGGTATCAGGTGTCTGTCTCAGATCAACCAGCTATCCTAGACTGCCATTATTTTAATTCTTCTGCCTCCTGACTCCCCGGCAGCTGGCCCTTCACGGTATTCATCACCATCATTTCTACCTGTTGCCTCATTTTGCACTTAGTCCATGTGGGGGGCTCCAAGGGGCTCCCAACAGAGGAAAGAGCGTGGGGGTCTGTGAGAGTTCCTGGCTGCTCCGAAAGGCTGGGGTGTTTCAAATTCAGCACTCAACCAAGTGGGGTCTTTCCACATGAACTCAATGTCAGATTCAATTGTTCTTACCTCCGTAACTGTAGAAAGTATTTCTTTCTCTCACTCCAATTACAGTTCCCAAGATATCTACTTGTTTTATTGGATGCCCATTGTAAAAAAATACACCTGAAATTAGAGAGAGAGAGAAAAGGCAAAGTCCATATAATGTGTGACTACATTTTCTGTTTCAGTCAGTGTTAACTGTGGAGGTGGGGTGTGTGTGTCAAAAATCAGTGGCATGCTGCTTGCTGAAATTCCAGACTTAAGAATCGGCCCTTGACAAGTGGCAAGCCCCATGAAATCAGGTGTCTTTTCCTCAGGGGTGATAAGAAGAAAGCCTGGCTTTAAAGAAGCATGTACTGGTACAGAAAAAAGAAAACCAATGTTGCCCAACTGCATTTGGTTAATCTTCCTTCCACTTGTGAAAATGAAATGTACCTCCCTGTAGAACTCTCATAAAGGGCATGAAAACAGACCCTATGTTACAGAACCAAACACAACACTGTGTTTTGAGGGACGGCAAAAGGAAAAAGAGGTAAACCACGAGAAAGGCTTGACTTTTTCACGGGTGCTTTTCCAGGAAACCAGTCATCATTTCTGTGCATTAGCAGTAGTGCTTTTTTTTAAGAGAGAAGATTGATTTTAGTAACAAACACTATGCTTTGGGGCCAACACATAACTCAGAAACTCTTTGAGCCCTGCTGGGTGCGGCTCAGCGGTTGAGCATCAACCTAGGATCCAGGAGATCCCGGTTCGATTCCCGGTCAGAGCCCATGCCCAGGTTGTGGGCTCAATCTCCAGTCAGGGGCGTGCACGAGGCAGATGATCAATGACCCCTCTCTCATCATTGATGTTTCTCTCTCTCTCCCTCTCCCTTACTCTCTCTGAAATCAACAGATATATTTAAAAAAAAAAAAAAAAAACTCTTTGAAACTCTATTTTCAAACCTCGATGACAGATGCCAGCAGACAGGTTCCCCGCCACAGGAGACACCTGAGAGGATGAGCCTTACCCACAAATACCCAGAGGCCTTATCTGGACTCAGACAGAGGGTTAAGTGGTGAGTCTGATTCCAATCCAGGTCCCAGTACTATGCTAGCTCCTGCAGAGCTTCCATTCTGTGCCCCCCTCTCCCGTCCCATATCCTTATCTTAATTTTTTGGATTAAGCTACTTGCCTTATGTTCCTGTCACCTGCAGCTAAAGAGTCCTAACTAAAATCCTCTCTTTTTTTCTCTCCACTATGGCTGAATTCTTTACTTTCAGAAAGAGGCTATACACTTTTAAATGGTACTTCCTTTAAAAAAAGAATTGTAACTAGAGAATCAGTTACCACTTCAGGCATCTGACTACCTCCCCTCAAGCCTGGTCAGGCCTTTATTCTCCATGTCCACGGGGAACTACGGGCTGAACCCTGACATCTTCCTGAATCCCAGGCTGGCCACCACGGATAATTCTTGTTTTCCACATGGATAAAGGGGCTGGGGATGAGCTGCTCACAGCAGAGTCCCAGGGGACAGGCAAGGAGACTCTGAGTCCCAGTTAGCCAGAAATTCTAAAAGAGTGAGATGTGATTTGAAGAAAAGGTGGCAAACTTAGCCAAAATTAGGCCAGAGGCATACTTCAAAAGATACTTGCAGATTGGAAATTGTGGCCAGGGCAACCTTGGGGGCCATGAGCTGAAAGGCAGGGCCACGAAGGAAAAGAGACTGGGTCACTGTGTCATCCCAAGCTAGGAACACTTGGATTGAACATAGACAAACTGGCTCCACAGGAAATCCATGAAGTTTTAAGAGCAAGGCAGTTCCAGTTACTTCTCCTGAGTTCTTACAATTAAAATCCAGGTCTTAGTACCTTTAGTGAGATGCTCAATCCTCTGCTTTGGTGTGCCTGCACTGACCAAACACAAAGGAAGGAGGAGGGAGTCCCTGTAGGACCTTTGCAGACAACCTTTACCTGCTTCTCTGCTTAGCAGAAGGGAAGTTAAAATTGGGAGACTGAACCTCACCCAGGGGCATGGGCATGGAGTCCTCTAGTGGAGTGTACCCCAACCGTGCCCTGACATGGTCTTGTGCAGAGATGGGCTATGGCATAGCACTGTTCTGGATTCCAAGTTTGTTGTAGGGCCAGGAGGGGCTCAGAGTGGCGGGAGCTCCAGGCTGGTCTGTGGCAGAGTCAGCCCTTTCTGCTTCCCCAAGTGCACTGTACAGATAATATTACTTTATAGTTGTGCACTGAGCACAGCAAAGTTAGAGAGCAGTGCTTTCTAAAACCTGACTGGCCTCCCCCTCCTCCAGCCCAAGTCATCATGGTCAGTCGTGGTTGCCATGGAATTGTTTGTATTAGAGATGGAACTCTCCACAGGGTTTCCTGTGGTTAGTCATGGCCCGCAGGGCATTGGCAAGCAGAGGCAGAGCTGGGGAGCCCTTGGGACCTATGGAGGGCTAAAGCCTGCCCCAGAATGCTTTTCCAGTTGGTGCTGGAGCTGCAATGGTGTTCTGCTGGTGATATCTGAAAGCTTTGGGCAGTCCCAGGACTCTCCAGGTTGCCTTGGGACACCTTGGTACGTGCTGCTGTCTATGGTGGTTGTTGCAGTAAAGAGTCGACACACTTTAAGAAGGTAAAAAGAGCCCTAGCTGGTTTGGCTCAGTGGTTAGAGCACTGGCCTTCAGACCGAAGGGTCAAGGGTTCAGTTCCAGTCAAGGGCACATACCTTGGCTGCAGGCTTGATCCCAAGCCCTGATTAGGCATGTGCAGGAGGCAACCAATTGATGTGTCTCTCTCACATTGATGTTTCTCTCTCTCTCTCCCTCTCTTCTGCTCTCTGAAAAGCAATGGAAAAAATATCCTCAGGTGAGGATAAAAAAAAAAGGAAAAAGAGCTAGCCAAAAGGTGTTATGACTGGGTTGCAGCACATGAAAAAGGCGATGAGATTAGACTAATGGCACAAGCCAATGAAGTCCCCAAATCACTTAGAGGCTAGTCATCCAATGTTACAAACACTGTGTTGGGCAACACTCAATAAAAATCTGAACAGGTCTTCACTTGAGGACATAACAGACTTTCTCAAAAAAGCACAGAAAAGGGAGCTCAACTTTCATCTCGTGCTCTGACAATGGCTCACCTTCAAGGACAGACACAGTCACTCAAAGATGTAAAAAACCCTTCCAATCCCAACTGACTGACAGAAAAACGTTTTAAAAGCATCACAGAACAATGGAGAACAAATTCAGAAGAAAGTAACAGGTGGGTTGAATAGAAACAGAGAAAATCAACTGGGGAGGAAATACACTACATAGAAATAAAGAAATTTCCCAAAGGGTATAGAAACATGAACTATACATAGCAGAGTTGCAACCCCTACAAGATGTCCGAAGACATGAAAAAAGATCTGGAGAAGCATTTCCTTCTGTCAACACAAGATCCTCTCCCTCTCTCTTTTTACATTTTTAATTTTTATTGATTTTAGAGAGAAGGGGAGAGAAAGGGGGAGAAAGAAATGTCGACTTATTGTCCCACTTATTTATGCATTCACTGGTTGCTTCTTGTATGTGCCCTGACCGGGGATCGAACATGGAAACTTGGTGTATCACGACAATGCCCTACCCAACTGAGCTACCCAGCCAGGAACACAAGATTCCCCTCTATGGGAAAAGAGCTCAAGAAAATTGGATGGCAACCCTGTTGACAGAGAGAAAGCTAGGAGAGAGCTAAGAAAAGAAAGTAAACACAGCAGATACTGGCTAATGTTGAGTTAAAGTTGCAGCCTTTCTCAAGTGACCTCTTTGCTCCTGCTGCCTTTTGTTCCACAGGCAGCCCACAGAGGCCCAAACATATCCCCCCAAAGGATGGTCATGCTGGGAGAGTTCCAAATCCCAGGGTAAAAGGGAGGTCTGATTTAGTTTGCACAGCAGCTGACCCCTGAACAGCCAGTCACAGCAAAACATTTGCCTGTGTTTTCTCTTATTTTTATTTATTATTTATTTATTTATTTATTTATAATATTCACCCGAGGACATGCTTTTTATCGAGTTTTTAGAGAGTGAAAGAAAGAAACATCAGTGTGAGGGTGAAACATCAATAAATTGCCTCCTGCAAATGCCCCAACGGAGGATGAAACCCCAATCTGGGTATGTGCCCTGACTAGGGATCAAACTGTGCCAGGGCTGTGTTTTCTCTCTTAAAAGTACTTTCAACTTATGTGTTTTTAGTCTAACTGTGGTTAATTAATTGATGCTACAATTGCTCTTAACAAAGTTCGATAGCATTAAAATGCCTAAGAAAATATTTTTAAAATATATATTAGTTATTATGAATACATTATTTCCATTTCATTGGACCCTCCAGAATTAGACAATATAAGTACTGTATTTTTATTTAAATAAGTGATTCACTATTTATCCTATCATTAAAGTTTGACATTTGGAATAAAAGACCATTTCTGTATGCTATGAGCTGTAAACAAAAAGACAAAACAGCCTGGCTGGGCGTGGCTCAGCGGTTGAGCATCGACCTAGGATCCAGGTGATCAGGGTTCAATTCCCCGTCAGGGCACATGCCTGGGTTGTGGGCTCGATCAATGACTCTCTCATCATTGATGTTTCTATCTCTCTCTCTCCCTCTCCTTTCCTCTCTCTGAAATCAATAAAGATATATTAAAAAAAAAAAAAGACAAAACAAAAGAGCCCCCAAACCTAAACACCATCACCACCACAGTCAAACTTTATATATTTTTTAGTTTAACCCTAAATTCACAGGTTAATTTAGGGGAATCCACATTTTGCAACCATTTTGCAAGACAATTCTGAAGCTATCCAGTGTAAGGTCAAATTTCACAGGTTAAGGGCACAGTCTCCCACAGGCTGATCTCACTTCATTCACCAGTCCCAAATTTGAGGGTCCTCTGGTTACCCACACATCTGACCAACTGGCTACAAACTGAGGAATTCCCATGACTCCATTAGGTTTGATAATTTGTTAGAATGGCACATAGGTGCTATACTCAGGAAGGTGCTATACTTACAACTATGATTTTATGATAAAGGGTATAAATCTGGAATAGGCAAATAAAGAGATGCATAGGACAAGGTCTGGCAGAGTCCAAGCGCAAAGCAAGCGCAAAGCTTCCATGTCCTCAGGACATGTTGATGTATGCTTACCAACCAGGAAAGCTCACCCAAGCCTCAGTGGCCAGTTTTCATTAGGGTTTCATTACATAGACATGGTTGACTGAATCACTGGCCACATGATAATTCAATCTCCAGTCCCCCTCCCCTCCCAAGGAGTCAGGCTGAAGTTGGCTCAAAACCCAACCCTCGCCCTAGCCGGTTTGGCTCAGTGGTTAGAGAGTCGACCTGGGAACTGAAGAGTCTTGGGTTCGATTCCAGTCAAGGGCACGTGCCTCGGTCCCCGAGTGTGGGATGCAACCTATCACTGTCTCCCTCTCTCTCTCTCTCTGTCTCTCCCTCAGTGATGTTTCTCTCTCTTTCCCTTCCACTCCCTCTGCAAAGCAATGGAAAAAAAATCCTTGGGTGAGGATTAAAAAAAAAAAAATTAAAAAACAACAACCCTCAAATCACCTGGTGTCTCAGGCACTAACACCAATCCTGAAACTAGGGGCCGAGCCTGAGGCATCTCACTAGCATAAACTCAGGAACTAAGGACAACCAAATTCTGTTTCCTGTTTTATCATTCTTTGGTTAACTTTTAAGATATTCTTTGCTGTTTAAACATTTCTAAATTTTATGCAATCAAAATAGGAGTTTTTTTCTTTATGGCAAACCAAACAACAACAAAAACAAAAACCTAGACTAGTGGCATTTCCCCACCCTAAAACCCTACAGTATAATCTAAAGATCACTATCTGAGATGAAGGTTGATGTCTGCTTTAACCATGAGGTTTCATTTTAAAAACCACATCCGAAATAGTATCACCAGTGATATAGCAAAGATCACTGGGACCAGTTTTCCTTGGTTTGTTGTTAATCCATCATAAAGTCCTTCACCCACAAGAAGAGTTAAGCTGGTCCGTCATGCCCCTGATACTGAGGCAAAACAGTTAAGTGTTAGAATTTTTGACAAGTGGGAAAAAGGAAAATGAAACAGATGGTTAGAAAAATAGGGCCAAACAAGTCAAGCAATTTACAGACAGCTAGTAAATTCCAAGTCCTTCTCTTCCCTAACCAAGGACACTAGAGAGTAAATGGTTTATACCTTTCTTCTCTAACCGCTTAAATCACCCTGGTCAGGGAGAGAGATAACAGAGACCCATTTAGTCCATTAGTGCCAGTCAAACCCAAGGAGGGATGAAGTCAGGGGAATAAAAAAATAAAAAAATTAGAGTCTGTGGATGAAAAAGGGGCCACATACTAACCCTGAAAAGCTCAGAGGAGGCCAGCATAGAGGCCTTACAAAACTCAGAAACCACAGCAGATGGTCTGAAAATGAAATTTTCTAAACTAAAAGCAGATCAAGGCAGATAGTATTTTCCCCTAACAAAGGTCAATCTTCACCTAAACTGAGCCTGTCTTTTCTTTTTTTTGCATCTATGATAACATGCTTTTGGAAAACCAAAGTAATTTCTCTTCTGGATTCCTCAAAGCACAGAGCAAAGACATTAATCCCCTCATTGTTGTTATCATGTTAATTATTGACTGTTAACTATCCCATACGCACAAAAGTAAAAGCCGCATGTATCTATTCATTTTACTTGTTATCGAATCCCAGAGATGCACCCCCCTTGCTTTCTCCACCCTAGCCTGTCACCAATGAATTTCATGTAACCCCCTTATGCCTCCTCCTTTGACTGTAATGTATAAAATAAGGTGCATAACTGCCATTCTCTGGAGCATTTTTTCAATCTGTTGAGATTTTGCTTCCCACCACTGTCATCAGTTTGGCTCAAATCAATTCATAAAAATTCTTACAGGTCTGGACGTTTCTTACATTGACAAGTCAAACAAATGTAAGATAGGGGCAAAGCTGGCCAGAAAATGACCTGGTCCTTCTCTATGCACTCATTTTGGTACATCAACATATTAAAAAACATGTCTACCCCACACTTGGAAAGCTGATATTCTGCAGAAACCCTCCTGAGACCTCCCCTAAGATTCCCACGGAAAGAAACAAAAAGCCTCTAGACAAAATACCCAGCCTGGACTCTTTCTGGAGCACTTCCAAGCTTGGGCGTCAACTTTTTTCCTAACTTCTAAGGGTCCACAGGAGACTTGCAACCAGGGGAACAGCGGGCAGAGGCAGCTCATCCTGAGCTAAACCCCTGAACCTGTCTCCAAGGTCTCCTTTTCTCTTACTTCCAGTAACAGCTGCCCTGCCTTGGCTCCCTTCTTTCCACTATAACGTTTCTAAAGAGCCAAAGCAGCCCCACCTAGGCTCTCTCCTGGTGCTTCTCTTATCCTAGACCCTTCCTTATTTCACTATCCCCAGCTTTAACAAATGTATTCTCAAGACCACTTGAACTTGTTTTGTGAAATCTTTCCTACACTAAGTCAAGAACCCACACACTACAGGACAGGGCTCTGACCCGGTCTCTTTCAGTGACAATACTTCCTTGAGCACCTACAGAAGACCTTTAAGCAAGACTGACATTTGGTGTGAATGAATTTCTTCCAGAGGAGATGAGCTATTTAGAATACCAGAATGTTCTGGAAAATAGACAAATGTGGGGGAGGATGGCCCCCACAAGGAAAAAAACAGAATATTTCCAACAATAATTAGGAAATAAAGGTGTGGTGAAAAATCTGTACAAAAAGCTCTAGAAAAAGGTCATTCAAATGTATTTGTACACTGAACTAGAAACAGAAAATCATGTCATTAAAACTGCATACTTGAGATTCTTGACCACTTCTAACTCACAGCTTGCTATTCGTTCAAAATAGCAGAGTTTAACCAAGCTTCTCATATAGCAGAGTAAACAAGTGAAGATCCATCCACAGCTATGTGAATTATTTAAATCTACTTCGCACTATATTTGTTATATTTTTAGGTATAAAGAGCCTATCTTAAGTGACTCCCTCTCTAATAAAATTTTTTTAAAGAGTGATTTCTTTAACTCTACACTTATAATGCTTTGTTGCTCCAGTTACTATTTCTTGATGGCCCATTACATGTCACGCACTGTTCTAAGCACTGGGATTATATATGTGAACAAGGCAGATGATGTCCTTCCTCTCGGGAAGTTTATATATTTTGATATAAATCCAAAATTTGATATGAATTCAAAACAAAACAAAACCCCACAAGAAAATCAGGTTAAATATAGGTGAGTCACATCCAGGCCAGGTAAGTGGCACGTTAGGAAACGGTGCAAGGCCTAGGGATGCCTGGTCCAGTGAGCTTGCCACCAAGAGCAGGCCCAGGAAAAACAACTGAGCATTTTTAAATATGAAAGACCTCAAACCCCATTAAAAAAAAATCATCAGTCCAAAGGTTACTCCTCCAAGCATCTATTTAAAAAAAGATTTAGATGTTTTTTAACTTGCACAGGAATGAACTGAATTGAGGATCCAGGCTAGGTCGTTTTCAAAGCCTGCAGGAGGGAAGGCTTTTCTGAAAGCCCCTAAGCCCCCGATTTCTGTGGTTTGGTGGGGTGCAGATACAGCACAGGGCAGCCACCGGGCGACCAGTTACGTACCTGGCACCTGGCAGGACTCCTTCAAGTCCAAGATATCCCTGACGTAGAGTTTTGCAAAGGCTAGAAACACAGGATCCAAACCCCACAAGAGGGAAGGGGTCTCCTCTTCACACCGGCTGGATTCAGACTGCATCGGGAGGCTGGGCTGTGGCTCCCAGCCGACCCTGAAAGTCTCACATCAGTGAGTGGGCACTCTAGATAAGAGACACAAAACCGAGACGCCAGGCGGTTAAAGCGGGTGAAACTGGCATGGCCCCAAGCTGTTGGGGGGCCCCCAGAACTCTGCGAGGGGTGAGCCAGGGGTCCGGGGCCGGTCACAGTGCACGCCATGGGCTTGAGTTACAAGGCTATCCCCGTGTGAGGACCCATGAGTTCCTTACGGCCCTCCCCCTGGAACCTCTTCAGCCCCACGGGAGTGTGTCTCCTCCCCCGAAAGTTAAACACCAACTTCTCACTTTGGTGAGATAGGTCCAGACAGGCGTAATCTGAACCCGCTCGAAGGGGCGGGCCCCAAAGAGGAATCGGCGCCCTCGTGGCCGTACGCTGGTGAGGCGCAGGGGGTGGGTCTGTCCCGCGGTTTGCTCCTGCACTTCCCGGTTTTCTGGATGAGGCTGAGGAAAGGAAGGCGAACGGAAACGAAAGGCGGACTCGCTCGGAGCCCCTCCCGCCGCGCCCGCGACCGCATGCGCACCCGGGCCCTCAGGCTCGGGTCTCCAGAGCGCGCAGGTCCCGCCCTTCCGGCGCCCGGAGGCAAGTCGCCTCTGAAGTTCCGGCGGGGCCGGACGCCGACTCCGCCCCCGGGGCGGGAGCAAGCCGCGTTTCTCCGCCCAGGCCCTTCCTCGGCGCTGCCCTCGGCCCCGCCCCCGCCCTCAGCTCCGCCTCAGCCCGACGAGGCCACGCCCACCCCGCGGCCCCGCCCCACGCTCCCTCCCACGTGGCAGCGGGTTGCGCTGCGCTCGTTGGAGTCCCGCAGCGACCTCACCCCTCCACCCGCCCGCCCGTACCCCGCGGATCTCCGTGGGAATGCAGAGCACAGATCTCCAAGACCTGGGGAGCTGGCCTTGAAATTTCTGCTGCCTAAACTCGGAGCTCGGGGTCACCCTTTCATTCCGCGCCCCTCCCCCCCAGGTTAGGATTGATTCGGACCATTTTTTTTGGGGGGGGGTGTTCCTGATCCATTAAATGAAGAAGTAAATAAAGCAATACCAAAAGCAGGATTACATTCTGACATATTTTAAATGTTAATTTACTCTTGATAAATGATCTAACACATGCATCGGGACTCTACAGCCTCACTTGGAGATAAATTCGAGCCCTTGTGTGAATGTGAGGTTCTCCTCCTGCTCTTGTCTACACCCTGAAATGTTATACATTTAAGAATTTTGAAAAGCTGGCATTTTGGTAAATTATGGCCACCTTGATGGTGCTGTTCCCAGTAGTTCTAATTTAAAATGAGAAAAGATAGCCACAATCCACTCCCTAAGTAAGTAAGTAAGCTACATCATGACATTACTCAAGATTGCAAGACTTCTTCCTAATTTATGGCAGGAGTACAAGTCACTGTGGCGCACCATTCCAGGGGTGGTAGGTGGTGGCCAAAGAGATAATTGCTAAACCATTTAGCAGAGAAGGAACTTCAAGCAGCTGGAATGGAAAATGTGTGTCTTTACAACGATGGCATTTAATTACATCCCTGGCTACTGAAGAAGCTAAAAAACAGAGCCCTTGGTAAAGTACAGCATTGCCCAGAGTCTACTGCAATGAACAGTTGAGTCTGTAAAGTTCAAGATTTAATGGAGAGAAGACACCCTTTCTAGTAGGGGGAGGCTCTCTTGGAGTAACAACACCCAGGAGGACACCCTGTAGGGCAGTGCTTCCAGCTGACCTGTTGACTGAGAGACAGGTTGGGTGACATTTTCCTGACTGCATGCATCCGTTCCAGGGTGGAACCCAAGAAGAAAATCACTATTGGGTGTACTCAGAGCCTGAGAAGATTTTGGAATGACTCTCATATCTCTCAGGGGCAGAGCGCTATGAGTGCTAGAAAAAAGGGACCTGTGGATTCCATGCTTACTGCCATCCTTGGGGAGGGCCACACTCAGGGCCGAGGGGAAGGGTTGGTGGTGAGCAGAGCAGACTACCCCTGAAGTCATCTTTTGCAAGGAAGGCAGGACTCCTTGGAGTCTAGGGATGCTGCTTTTGATCTGAGCTCAAAACATAAAGGAGTCTGTTGCAGCTGAAACCTAAGGGGAAATGTGGAACAGCCTAAGGTGAGATGTGGAACAGAATTTCCAGACTGCAGAAGCATCTAGAAGAGTTTGGTAGGATCTTATTCCCTGACATCTCTATCAGGATAGATTCCAGATTCCCCAAACAATTTCTTAGAGATGGGCAAAGGGACTCCTGAAACCATGAACACTGGAGGGCTCCCCAGCTTGGGATTTCAAAACCCTGGCTGGATAGCTCAGTCTCCTAATTTTTAAATGTTGAGTACATATTATTTATTTAATAACAAAAGTCATTTAAAATCAGTATTCCTTGAATCTCACAAATGTAATGTTGAGCAAAAGAAGCCTGACATATGAGAGAGTATGTATTGTATGATTCTATTTCCATAAAATACAAAACCAGGCAAAACTATTCTATGGTCTTAGAAGTCAGGACAGTGGTTACCCTTTAGTTGGGGATGGTGACTGAGAATAGGGAGCATGAAAGGGACTTCTGAAGACATTTAATGTTTTTTGATCTGTAGCTATATTATATTTCAATAAAACATTTTTTCAAATTTTCATCCTTAGTATTTGAATTAGTTGCATTTAAAGTTGAGAGAAATTAGAAAGTAAAAACTTATTAAATGTATAAAACCCCACATTTTTCTATTGTCACTTGCGTAGAAAAATAGACCATTTCAAATGTAATTTAAGAGATTAGCCATAGCATCATCCTGTATTTTTCCTAATTATTTGACATGTACCAATAGGCTCAAGTAGCCATGGCATTTCATAAGCATTAGCATAAAGCTGGCCAATGGAATAGAATTTTGTTTCTCTTATCAATTTAGCATTCTCCCCAGGGCTACTTTCAATCAAGGAAAAATTGAACTCCTCAATGATGTCAAAGACAGCATATTGCAGAGGTTAATTAACGAGTCACCCAGAGAAGATTGAACAGCCATTGTGCTGACACATTCAAGAGCTAATCGGTCCTGATGATGTAATTTGCAGTACTGCTTGATGTATATTAGCTGGATGGGAGACAGCTGCTGTGGGCCCTGATGATTAAAGAGTGAAGCATAGGGAAGTGAGTGCTTTCAAATGGAGAGAGACTTCTATAAAACCCAGTGAATTTAACTTACTCATGCTGGTTACTCAGAAAGCCTGCTCAACTAATAGAGATTTTTCCAGGCCTAACACAATCTCAACTCCAAGCTCACTTCATCAACTCCATTCAACACTGATGCTTCCTTCCCTGAACTCCAGTAGAATTTATAGTCAGCATTATACATTTCAGCACATATTTCTTGAATGTTTAGCATGTTTCCCCAACTTGATGATAAAATACTTAAGGACATAATTATTTCTGTATCTCCCACATTATGGAACATACTGGTAGTCACGAAAATTTAAAAAATAATAATTGGGGCAAAATTTTGATAATTGTCCAAGCAGAGGAATGGTTACATGTGGGTTTATTCTACTATTGTTTCTACTTTTGTGTGTTTAAAAATTCCCCTGAAAGCAGAGTTGGCAGATTTAGCAAATAAAAATGCAGGATGCCCACTTAAATTTGAATTTCAGATAAATAATGAATAATTTCCTGCTATTAATAATTTATATTTTGTTATAATATTACATAATATTTTATACATTTTAATTTAATCATGATTTGTAATATTATTCATATATACTATTTTATTATAACATTATATTGATGTTATATATTATTTTATTATATGTTCCCATGACACATATTTATACTAAAAAGTATTGTTTATATGAAATGCAAATTTAACTGAGTGTCCTGCATTTTACCTGGCAACTTGAAACTTAAAAACATGATCGGCTAAGAGAAATGGATGGTGGAGACAGTACAATGTCTCTTAGATTGTGATCTACTGTCACTTGCATCAGAAGCCCCTAGGAAGCCTGTTAAAAAGGCAGGTCCCTATGGTCCCCTATCCTCACCCTCTAGGTGCCAAATCAGTATTTTTGTTGGTGGGGCTCTGCATTAGCAATAAGGTCCCCAGGTGATTCTGGTGCTGTTGCTAGCTGACCTGATGTCTGTGTTGTTTCTAGTTTTTCTGATATGATCTTTTATTTCCTTTTAGTGGCCTTACTTGAGGAACTTGAACTCTGTTTTTGTGTCAGGGACCTGCCCTAAGAGATGTCACTACTCCTGTTCCGTGATTCACCCACTAAAGATTACAAGTCAAATATTGTCACAAATATTCTAATAGCCTTTTGTAGTTAAGCTACTCCTTGACTATTTATCCAATGGCCTAGCCTCTTAACTACTGATGTATATTCTACTAATACATATTCATTGTTATCAAGAAAATGATAGCTGACAAATTTGCAGCTCCCTTTAGTATTTTAAGGTCAGGGCTTCTAGGGCAACCAAATCTCCTGGTTTGCTTGGGACTGTTCCAGTTTTATCACTGATATCCCCATGTCCTGGGCTACCCTCACTCCTGGTTGCCCCTGGTCATCCTATCTTTAGTAGATGTCATAGTATGCCACCCAGATCCCCACTTCAGGACCATGGTGCTTTTTTCACCAGATGCTGGTAGTGTCAGCTCACAGTTGAGACCTTCACTCAAAATTATGCCCTGTTCCCAGGCACAATAACCCCTTGATGCAGCCCCAGTCTTCAATTCAGGACATCTCCGATCGTCCATCTCAGCCTCAGAGCTACCTGTAGGGTCAGCTGAGGCCTCTGTTACACCTGCCCTACAATTCAATTTCTCCCTCTACCTGATCCTGCTTCCTTCACCCCCTCACAGGAGCAGCTCCTGAAAGCTCTCCCTAATATCTCTACAGGCAAATCTAGAATCTGAGAGCTTGGATGAACCTGACCTCCAACAATTGAAACAAGTGTGGGGTAGTCTTAGGAAGCAGATTCCAAAATAAGATTTTGGATTTGGATCACCTGCTGACTGACTTGTAACAAGAACCCCTTGCTAGTGGCAGGAAGAGTTTCTGAGGAAGTAGCAGTGCAATTGTAAAAATTTCAGCGGTGGCAAACTGGGATGGGATGCCAGCGGAAGAGAATGAGCTGCAGGGTGCAGCATCCTGACCATCCAGAGGTTCAGGGAAAGTAGCAATTTAAAGCCAGTGGACTGGGATAGTTCTTACTGGAGAGAGACAAGAAAGGCTGAGTGATTAATCACCAACTGAAGAGACCAGACATCCTGAGGCTGAGGCACAGAACTTAAATTATAAGGTAGCAGAGCTCCAGTGAAGGCAGAATTCTCAATCCTAGCAAGTCAGCTATGTCAAAGGCATGGCCTTATTTGGGAAGAATTGAGATCTTGCGACATGGGATGAGGGCATATGGGTCTATATTCTTGTAAATCTTGACTCCTCAGGTTTCCTCTGAATCCTCTGGGCTGCAGAAGGGGCCCACTCTCCAGGTTAAAAGCTTACACTTCCTACTCTTGAGGTTGATACAGAGATTTTTCCCTTGCAAGACAATACTCCTTCCCTCAAAGAATCTTAACTCGCTCCACCACTCCCACTTCCTACCACAAGCTAGTAACTAGAATTAAGTCACAACATGAGTGATAGTCCTGCTAAGGAGAAAAGAGACTATTCCTTGAATGAACTATATTGGCAGAAGCTGGAAAAGTTTAGATTTTGAGTGTGCGTGGTCAAGGGGAGTGGGCGTGGGGGGAATGAAAAATTGGGTAAGGAAGATTTCATTGATAAGGGAGCCTTCTCCCATGACATAGGAGTTCACCGTGGCAAGGACCCAAGGAGATGATGCTCTCACACTGCTAGGATGACTCTTGGAAGCTTGGAGAAAACAGCACGTCAAATAGGTCTGCTATATCGATATCATATTAATCCCACCAGGTGAGTAAGAAACGCCAGTATGTTGAAGGCCTTGGTAAGACACTTGTGCTCCAGAGGGAGGAAGTTAAACCTACAAAGATTCAAGCCTCTGCCACACCAGTGAATTTGCAGTAGTGAATTTTTGGGGGTGTAGAGGCTGGGCTGTACTGGGATATCCCTCCAAAATAAAGGCCAGATTGTTGCATTTCATGTCTCCCACTACTAAGAAGGAAGCACAATGCCTGGTAGGCTCTTAGGATTCTGCAAGCAGCACTCTCCACACTCATAAATACTTCTGCCCTTTTGCTGGTAACTGAGATGTGTAGCTTTGACCGATGCTTTGAAACAAGGCCAGGGTGCAGTAACAGCAGCTCTGACACTCGGGCCTTTCTAACCAGCACACCTGTTCATTTAAAGTCACTGGCATTGCCAGGTAAACCCCCCTCCATCGCTCCCCTAAAATCTTCAGTGAAGAGGTACCTCTCTCCCAGTGCCGGTGCAGTAGGAGGTGGAATTTGCTGTCCAAACTCCTGTGCTACAAAACAGACTAATACAGACATGTAAAGCCCCAGGCAGCAGAGAACCTAAGTACCCTGAAAACTTCAGAAAACCATGGAAATTGAGCCAAATATGGGATGGGAAGGAAGGCCCCAGCTGACAATTGGGTGGCACATCTAATTTATCATTATACAAATTGGGAAGGTGGTGAAGAGTTGTTAAAAATGAGCCTAATGAGTTATAGAAGGCAATAAAATATTAATGCTTTTCACAGATGTTCTCAAACAGTTTGCATAGAAAATACAAAAGTGCTGCTGAAGCTTTAACTCACGTTCCCTGATTATCCCAGAGAGGGGATAAAACTGGGATTCCGATATAAAGTCGTGTTTCTCTGGCTCTTCCCTCTGATACCAGGTGGCATGACCATTTCCCTCCTCTGGCTCTGCTCCAGCTCCCCAGGATTCTGTCTGCGGCTGAGGCAGCCAGCGCCTGCCTGGGACAGAAGTGCCTGATTTCCCCAGCAGATGCCCCGGCTGCTGCCCCAAAGGCAGGGGAGCCACTGAGGAGGCTGCCAACCCCCAAGCTGCCCCTGCGGCTGCTGGCCTTTGGGCTCGCACAACCCCACAGAGAGTCCAGACAAACTGCCGTCATGGCTTTGACCTCCCTCCATCACAGACTTTTCCTAGGACAGGAGCTGGGCTGGGGGACAACACAAGTAACCCACACTCACTTGTGCCCACCTTTGGCATTTCTAGTGATTTGATTCACAGTGGGAATAATTTTTAAACACCCTTCCATATGATAAAATTATTTTCAGCATTAATCATGCGATAGAATGAATAGTGATAACGGCCAGAAGAGAATTGCAACAGTGAAAATTTACTTTTTTTTGAGCTTTGTGTGCATCATCATGCTGGTAAATAAATAAAAAAGGAAGAAAGAAGGAAAGATTACAGTACAGAAAAAAAAGGAAAGATTAATAAGATTAGTTTTAATTACATGAACATATTTTCCCCACAATTTTATTATGAATTTTTCAAATATATAGCAAAGTTGAAGAAATTTTAGTGAGCACATATACCCAGAATCTAGATTTAACCAGTAATATTTTGCTATATTGGCTTTGTCACACAGTTACCCATCTGTCCACTTCTCTATCCATTTATCAATTTTACTTTTTATATTTAAATAGACTATTTTAAAATAGTGTTAGATTGGCTCTGGCCAGGTAGCTCAGTTAGTTAGAGTGTCATCTCCATACACCAAGGTTGCAGATTCAATTCCTGGTCACTGCACATACAAGGAGCAATCGATGAATGAATAAGTAAGTGGAACAACAAATTGATGTCTCTGTCTCTCCCTGTATGTCTCTCTAAAATCAATCAATAAAAAATTTAATAAAATAAAGTAAATTAGTGTTAGATTAACAGAAAAGGTGCAAAGATGGTACAGAGTATTTTCACATAACCTGCATCTTATTTCCCCTATTAGCATCTTACATTAGATAAGTACATTTGTCACCACTAATGAAACAATATTGATACATTTTTATTAAATAAATTCCATACTTTATTCAGATTTCCTTAGCTTTTCCATATTACCTTTTTTCTGTTCCAGAATCCCATCCAAGCTATCACATTACAGTTTTTAGTTGTCTTGTCTGCTTAGGCTCCTCCCAGCTGTAAGAGTTTCTCAGACTTTCCTTGTTTTTGATGATCTTGACAGTTTTGTGGGGTACTGATCAGATATTTTGTAGAATGTCTCTCAATTTGGATTCATGTGATGTTTTTCTCATGGTTATCCTGGTGTTATGGGTTTTTGCAAAAAAAAGACCACAGAAATCAAGTACCATTCTCAACTAGTTCTGTTTCAGTAATGGGTGATGACATTTCTTATGAGTAATAATATTAACTTCTGCAAATTGGCTAATGACTTCATGAAAATTATCTTTGCTTCTTCATAGTCAAAGGAAATTTGACTTACAGTTAATCAAAGAACACTTTTTATTTATTTTAATTTTGAAAATCTTTTTCACATAAGGTAACAGATGTGAAAAGTTCACAGAAAGGTAAAATCTTATGGCTGTTACATCTATAGGAAAAGATGTTCAATCTTGCTCTAAGGTAGATAGATAGGAAAAAATTATTAAAAAGTATAAAAATTGGCTCACTGGAGCATGGAGGCCAAGAAGTCTCAAGATCTGCCAGGAAAGCTAGTGGTGTGATTCGGTTTGAGTCTAAAGGCCTGAGAATCATGGAAGCCAACGTTGTTAAGTCTAAGTGCAAAGGCCTGAGAATTGGGGAGCTGACCGTATAAATCCCAATCCAAAACTAAAGGCCTGAGAACCAGGAGCACCAATGTCTGAGGGCAGAAGATGGACCCAGCTCATACCTTTCTTCTGCCCACTTTTATTGGTAAGGGAGACCTCTTATCCACATATGAGATATTTATGAGTGTACTTGTTTGATTACTTCACCAACTGGACTCTAAGCTCCATGACGTCAGAAACCATGTCTGTTTTGCTAAGCACTATATTCTTAACTAAAAATTTTGTGTTAAATGAATGAACTAGATTGTGAAACTCACTGAGAAACATAGTTTTGTATATAATGGGAATGTTTTTAAACTACATTGAGGAGAAAAGAAGGAGATAAGTTATTGGAAGCAATGTGTCCTTGGCCATGGAAGATGGTCTGGAAACTATGCTAGGCCTTTTTAGTCTCCAGCCTCCACAAGTGTGCACTGAGACTCATCAGCCTAGATGCTCCAAGGAGGCATAAACTGAATTCAGTACCAGGAAGTTGACCAATTCTCCTTTCCATTGGGAACCGGTTTCTCTTATTCTTCTTTTGTGTAGAAGAGCAAAGGACTTCTTATTTGAAAACATAAGGTTGAACAAAACTATATTATTTTAGCAGCTCCTCCCTAACAGGTCTGTACAGGCTGAGCATGAATTGGATGGAGTTCAAGGCGAAGTTCTACTTCAGGAATTTCCCGAAATAACTCCCCACAAAAGTTTGGCTCTCATAATTGAAGATTATATTGACCTTATGAACTGCTCATGCACATTTTAAAACTTTCTGGGAATCAAGAGGATCATAAAGAAGTTACCAGGTTATAATGATCAGGAGCACTTTGAACATACTTTTCTCCATATTCCATTGTGATCATTGTAATATATTGTAATAATTTGTTTATGCATCTGTCTTTTCTACCTCTGGACTGTGCCCGCCTCAAGGGCAGGCATATAATACAAACAATAAGTATTTCTCGATTTCTTAGAGACAGTCCTAGACCAATTCACCTCTTGTTCTCTAACACGAAACAGATGATTTAAATTCTCTTTATTTACTCTCCTGTAAAACAATTATAACAAATTTAAACATACAAATGTAAAGAGTAATGAAAATTAATGTCTACCACCACTTTCATAAGATTTTATTATTTTGTCAAATGTGACAAAGAGAATGACATGTGTTCATCAAATCCTACTTTCCTTTTCTTCTTTCTGGGCACACAAAGGGAATGTATCTCCCAGCTACTTCGTGGTTAGACTGGTACCTGAGACTAATCGTGCCAATGGGCTGTAAGTAGATGTGCTGTGTGTCCCTTCCAAGGTAAGCCTAGAAGAATGGCTGAATTCTCTGTGTTCTCGTGCCCTGTTGCAGAGACCATGGAAGCCATGCTTTAAAACGGTGGTAACAGAGGACTCTGGAACCTGTATTCCTAAATGAATCAGTGTTTGAGAATCTCCCTTGATCTATCTACATCTTCATCAATGCAGAGTTTTGTCAGCTTTTCAAACTTTTTGTTAGTTTGATGATCTGAGATCATTGTTTTAATTTGTATTTTGCTTATGATTATGAATGAGCAGGAATACTTTATATAGCATTTTGGAAATTGTTTTATCAGTACATTCACTGCAAATACTTTCTCCAGATCCATAGCCTATATTTTTACTTTGTTTAAAGTATCTTGTTTCCCCTTTTCTTTTAAATATGTTTTTTTATTGATTTCAGAGAGAGGGAGAGAAAGATAGAAACTCAACGACTGGCTGCCTCCTGCACACCTCACACTGGGAATGTAGCCCCAACCGGGAATTGAACCATGACTTTCTGGTTCATAGGTCGATGCTCAAGCACCAAGCCATGCCAGCTGGGCTAACGTATCTTTGATATATAGAAGTTTAAATTTATCAGTTTTGTTCTTTTGCTTTGTGTAAGAATTCTTTCCTATCTCATGGTCATAAAGATATTTTTTTATATTTACTTTTGAAAAATTTAAGGGCTTGCTTTTCATTTTTAAGTTTTTAATCCATCAGTAATAGTGTGTGTGTGTTGTGTAATGTAAGAATCTTGGGCCCCAATAGCCGACCAGCACCAACTGCCAGACATGTGAGTGAGACCATCTTGAACCCTCTAGCTCCAGGCAGGTGGCCGTATGGCTACATATGTGACCCCAGTTAAGCCTGAGAAAAAGAAGCCCAAATTGTTAACACATAGGATTGTGAGTCATCATATAGCACAGATATTTTAAATTACTATGTGTTGGGGTAGTTTGTTATACATGGATATCTGAAACACTGTTCCTCATAGATGTCCAACAGCTTCTACTTCACAGGGACTGTAGAGAGAAGGGATTTCTCTTCAAACATATTAACTTATTGTCCAGTTAGTAGAGAGTAAAAAAATTACTTCCTTTTATTTTTGCTTTGTGACCTGAATTTAAGCTTAAATTAATGTTAATCTATACAATTGTCACTTGGTAGTTCTATTTTCTCAGCTACCTACCACCCCAGGGGCAAGAGTACTCATTTCCAGGAGTTCAGTGGTTGAAACTTTTGGGAAACAATATCTTTTAAAATTTTTTTACTTCTCATAGCATTAGATCTAGGAATTTTCCTCTATGAATTTATGCTCTAGATATATCACACAAGTGGGCAAAAATAATATTCAAGGATGTTACTTGCAATATTATTTGTGAAAGGGAAAAACAAAAAAATACTGATCTACTCGCGTAGGAAAGCCTGGTAAAAAAAATTATGGTATATCTATATAATGGTATAATATGGAACCACTATGAAAAAATCTGTGTGTTCTGACACGAAAAGATACACAGAATGTATTCAAATAAAACCAATCAGGTTGCACAACACTTTGCATATTACACTCTCATTTGGGCAAAAAAGTGACATATGTGTATATGATTGTAGATTTACAGGACATGTAGAGGTACAAGCAATAGTTAACAGTGGGTTACTTCTGGGAAACTAAGGGGAGTAGTGATACAGGATTTTAATCTTCTACTTTATATTCTGTTTTGTTTAACTGTTTTTTACATATAAGATGAAAACAAATAAAAGGGTTTTTGGCTTCCATGTTCATTGCAGCATTATTCACATTAGCCAAGATATGAAAACAACCTAAGTGTCTGCCAGTGGATGAGTAGAGATGTGACACACATACTGAAACACACACAATGGAATAGTATTCGCCCATGAGAATGATATTCTGCCATTTGTGACAACAAAGGTGGGCCTCGGGGGCATTATGCTAAATGAAATAAGTCAGACAAAGACAAATACTGTATGGTATTATTTATACAGTATTTTTAAAAAGTCAAACTCATAGAAACAGAGACTAAAATGGTGGTTAACGGGTGGGGGTGGGGGGGTGGAGTAGGGGAAAAAGAGAAGATATTGGTCAAAAGGTACAAACTTCTAGTTATAAGATGAATAAATTCTGGGGATCTAATACACAGCATTGTGGTTATAGTTAATAATTTTGTACTAGACATTTGAAAGTTGTTAAGAGAGTAGATCTTAAATGTTCTCACCACAAAAAAGATATGGTAATTATGTGATAGTTAGCTAACAGCTCTGTGGTGATCACTTTGCAATATGTAAGTGTATCAACATGTTGTACACCTCAAGCTTACACAATGCTATATTTGTTAATTATATCTTTAAAAAGCTGGAGAGGGAGGTTTTGTGGAAGGCAGCCCTGAGACTGAGTTAAGCATCCTGAATGTTTATTATATGGAGAGCCTGGTTGGGTCCAGCACCTGTGGAAAGGAAGGGAAGGAAGTAGGACTGGGCAGGGAGGAAGCGGACTGTGAAGTGGACTCAGCAAAGGCCTCCACTGAGCCTGTTGGGATCTCTGGAGTTGGGATGGCCCCTCAGGGTTGTCCTGCATTGGGGCACATGAGCCAGGCCTTGATGTACCCTGGCATCAACAAGTCGATGGATGAGACAGAGGATGTGACCTGGGGAGAGGGGACTCTTTAGCTGGGTCATTTCTGGAGAGGACTGTCCCCATCACCTGAGGGAGTCAGTCTTTCAGTCCTGAAGTGGGTAGTGGGTGATACATTTAGCACCACTTCTGTAGCAAAACCAGTTTTCTGTCATTCTGCACAATGGCGCTTTAAATTTGTCAATAAAACCCCAGGTAGCCCTTTCAATGACAAGTGATACAGCTAAGAATAACACTGGCTTTCGGCTCTTGCTCCTCAACTCTGGCTTCTTATATTAAAATATTGACCAACATTATTTAGCTGCTGGTCCTCCTGAGTGTTTAACTTCCCATGTTAAGCAAATTGTAAAAGACAAAATGTCTTCCGTATCAGAGACAACACTGTTTTTTTTTTTTACTTTCCATATTATTTTGTACTGGTTTCAGATGCACAGCATAGTGGTTAGACAATCACATACTTTACAAAGTGTTCCCCCAGAAATTTCCAGTGCCCACCTGGCACCATACACAGTTATCACAATATTCACTGTTCTTTTCTTTAAAAAAAATCCTGCTTCCACCCTCTCATTGTTTAAGACTCATTGAAGTAGTTCTAAATCCTCTGATTAATTTTCCACCTGCTCGTGGGAATTAAGGGAATACTGATTTTTTTCCTTCTGTGTATGTAGCACACAAGTAAGAAATATTTCCACTATACAGAAACCTCTGTTCTTTAATAAGTGGTGTTTCATTGAAGCTGAAGAAGCACATCACCTTACAGTGCTTTTATATTACTAATCGAGCCCACTTGTTTTGCCAGCTCAGTAGGGTGAGTAATTTGAAAATAATTCAGTTGGCCTGGTTTACAGGAGTGTACCACACTGTAAATGAGTTTATCTGGGGAATCTGGATGCTATCAAAACATAATGGAACACAACCTCCCTTTGGAAAAGTAAATCATGCAGCTTGAGGGGAAGACAAAGGAAAGCCCTCTGGGAGAGAGCTAGTGCTTCTGAGTTTGTTGGTTTAGCAAGATTGGTTCTGGGGTTGGATGGAAGTAATACTTGGCTTCAAAGCAGTCTTGATCCTTTGGTAATTCCCTAATCCTTGTTTTTATGTGAACCAGCAAACATTGGAAAGGCAAAGCTGTAGAACAGAATTAGGATGGTCTCCTGAGTAAGGCAGAAAGTCTCAGTGGGAGCACAGGACTTGCAGTTCCACTGGAAGCCTATGTTTCAAGGACTTCAGAGAATATTGATAAGAAGCAAAATGTTCCACAGATCTGGGTATAATTATTGGTGCTAACCACAAGTATAAAAACCACCAAAGCGCTTCCATATTATAGGAAGAGTCACAAAAATGGGGACACCTCGCCCATTTAAAGGACGTGTCTGAAGTGCCATGGAATAGGACAGAACCTAAGATAACAGAGAAGATAGGAAAGAGAACCACCGAGATGTTTAAACGACAACACTGAGGTCTAAGAGGCCAGCACTATCACTGTTTTATAAATCATCTTAGTTAAAACAGAAAACGGTGTCCCTTTGGGGAGACAGACTCACAGGCTCTCAGCCTAGTTATTAAAATATGGACTGAATTTCAGCCTCCCCTACCCTTTCAGGGGTGTGCTTTTGTGTGGTGCACAAAATCCAAACACCTGGTCTTTCCACAAGCCAAAGAAAAATCTAGAAACCAGAATTTCCAACTTGGTTGTTTTGGGAGTGAGGTGATTAAAGTCAGCACAGTTTGAACACAAAAGTTCAAACAGAAAAGAACTTTTCTAGCAAGCAGGCACGGATCAGGGCAGATAAGGCTTGGCAGTGAGGTCACGGGATGGAAATCAGGGCACCGTTGACCTAGGCAGGGTATGTCCGAGTGGAATGAGGAAGACTGACTGCAGAACTCTTCTGTCCCAGGGGTCAGGCTCTAGTAGAGGATCTGCAAGGAGAATGATGACCTGGGGAAATGGTCAGTATTCTAGTCTGTGTCATGCTGCACTTGGAGGCTGAAGTTTTTATTCCAACATTCCCTCGTGCTGAAGTGATACATCTGAGCTGAGACACAGGGGAACTGAATGTGTGGGGAGGGGCAACTTGGAATTGGTCTTTGATAAGAAAACCAAAACAAAGCCTCCACTTGATTTTGAGTGGTGACAATGAAGAATGAACTTGAATTTCACCAGACATGCGACAGGATATAAGCTCTCAATTTATCTGCTTCAGTCCAATGCTGTTGTTAAGGCCTGGACAAATCTATAGGCAACACAATAAATTTGTATCAGTATATTAGAAGTATGCTATGTAGTTCAATTTAAGATCAAGTGAGAATTTAAGGAAACATGGAAAGCATTCTATAAAATTCAACATCTAAGTATACATTGCTATTAGCTTCCAAGTAAAAACAGAGTTTATGGTTTTTTGTTTGTTTTTTTGTTTTAACTTACATAGCCATTGATCTTAGGAACTTTGAAATAACTACTGAGATGCCACCTAAGTTTTTTAACTGCCATTAATTTTTCATAAGTAAAAAAATTTCATTAGGCAAATTTACGGTATTTTGCCTGATAACCAGGATTGACTATATTACATATGAATTTTCCAGTTCAAACTATCCTGATGTTAACTCTGCAATTTTAAGGGTTAAAATTTCAGTTTACTGAATTATTGAAAGGTTAGTCTGGTTTTTTTTCAGTCTGGTCCATTTAACACCAATCTTGCAAGATGGTACTTTACAGATTCTGGGTTAAAAATCTTTGAGAAATACTGGATACTCTTGAGCAGAAACACAAAACACATTAGACCATCAAAAGTTCTCTAGCAAGCCCTGGCTTGTGTGGCTCAATTGGTGGGAGTGTCATCTGGGTACACCGAAAGGTCATGGGTTTAATTCCCGGTCAGGGCACATACCTAGATCGCAGGCTTGATAGATGTCTCCCCCCCCCCCCCCAAAAGCAATGAAAATGTCCTTGGGTGAGGATTTTTAAAAAAATTCTGGTGTAAGACAAACTTTAAAACTTTATTTAACCAAGAATTTCCCCCAAGTTCTATGGCTATAGTACTCTTTTTTAAAGCAAAACTTTGATTTACTTAATATTATTTCAGTCATATATATTGCTTAACAAACTTTCCGACAACTTGGTGCCTTAAATTAACAGCAGTTGCTTATTTACTTCATGAATCTGTGGGCAGGGATCAGTGGGGAAGGCTTGGCGCTTCTCCACTTGATGTCAGCTGGGGTCATTTGACTAGAGGCTGGATGATAACTTCAAGATGCTTTACTCACATGGCTGGCACGTTGATGCCAGCTGTTAGGTGGGAGTTCAACCAGGACTGAGATCTCTCCACATGGGCCTTTTCATGGGTTGTTTGGGCTTTCTCAGAGCATGGTGGCTAGTTTCCAAGACTGAGTGTCCAAGTGAGAGGAAGTATAAACTGCCAATTTCTTAAGGAATGGGTCTGGAAACTGGCAGTGTCACTTCTGTCGTATTATATTGGTTAAGCAGTTATAGCTCTAAGATTCACAGAGTACCCCTCTCCTCACCCCTCACCTCTTGACAGGAGTTTCAAAAACATGTAGTCGCTATATGTTAAAATTATACATGCAGAAAAGCATATGGATAATAAGTGCAGAGACTAGTGAATTTTTGCATAATAAACTCACCCAGCCTGGCCTGTGTGGCTCAGCAGTTGCGCATTGACCTAGGATCCAGGAGATCACAGTTTAATTCCCAGTGAGAGCACATGTCTGGGTTGTGGGCTCACTTTCCAGTAGGGGGCGTGCAGGAGGCAGCAGATCAATAACTTTCTCATCATTGACCTCTCTCTCTCCCCCTCTCCCTTCCTCTCTCTGAAATCAATAAAGACATATTTAAATAAACAAATAAACTCACCTATGTAACCAGCATCCAGAAGTATCCCCCTGTGTTTTCTTCTGTGTTCTCTTCTAGCCACTAACCCCTCAAGGGTAACCAACATCCTGATCTCTAATACTAAAGTTTAGTGCAGGGTTTCTCAACCTGAGCTGGATAATTCTTTGTTGGAAGTGGGGATGGGGAACTGTCTTGTGCATTGTAGGATGTTTAGCAGCATTCCTTACCCCTACCTACCGGATGCCAGTAGCACCCCCTCTCCCAGTTGTGACAACCAAAAAAGTCTGCAGAAATTGCCAAATATCCTGGGGTGGGGGGGTGGGGGTGGTGGTGTGTGTGTGTGTGTGTGTGAAAATCACCCTCAGCTGAAAATCACTGGGTTAGAAGATAAGATCTGTCTTTTATTATCTGTCTACATCCCACTTAACCATTGAGAATATAAGTTCCAAGAGGGCTGCAGGTTTTTGTTTATTGTTGTTTTTTTGGTCCATTTTGATTCTGATTGTCCAGTCATCCCTGCTGGGGTATATAGCAGGATACTGCCTAGCATATAGTAGAAAATTGAGACCATCTGTTGAATGAAGGAGTGGATGAAAGGTGGCAATTCTAAATAGTTATTTAAAGAGTCAACTCTGGAATCCATTTTTTTCCAGCTGACCCCTTGATCACAGATAATTGGTTCATTTTCGTTAGAAATGGCCATTTTATAAAGTTCACATGGATAAAAACTCGAAAATAGAGAATGGCTCTAATAGGAATCTATATTGGTTAATTTCCTCCTGCAGCAGCATGAAACATGAGCCAGAGAAATAGAAAACTTTGTGATTTCCCAGACAAACAGGCAGTGTGTTGTGACTGTAATAAGCCACAGATTTTGCTAATTGTTGTGGCAGCTTTGTGAAACAGGAATGCGCAGTAATAAAGTTTTCATTAAAAATCTGCTGCTCTAAAGGTTAGAAGAGTTAAGGAGGAAGATTTTAAGACGATAAAGAACTTGTTATTATAGGGAAAACCTGAAAATGTGTTTTGGAAGGCAGCCACTGACATTACTCTGAAATCACCCCAAGGCACATGGCAGGCTTTCTTATCTTACTAGGTGCATTTCCGAAGGGTTATTCCAAAAATAGTTTTGAATGGAATCAGGATTCTCAATGAATTTTGACAGATAAGTCCTTCATTCTGAAATTCCTAACTGCATTTATTTACTTTTCAGTCATAAGTGTGTCAGAAAAATGGACACAATTACCAGGATATGTATTAGGCAACTAAAGGTGGGGGCAAAATGAAAACAGAATTTTACAGTTACAAGGGCTCTTAAAGATCATATTGAAGAAGCAGTCTACTACCAAACTCATATGTTAGCAGTCATCCTATTTTCTGAGTCATTCTGAATTGTTTCATCTCCCTGAAGCTACCTCTGTTAAAAGTGAAACTGATGCCCTGGCCTATGGTATGGTTCAGTTGGTTGAGATTGTCCCGTGCACCAAAAGGTCGCCGGTTCGATTCCAGTTTGATACCCAGTCAGGGTTCAATCTGTGGAAGGAGGCAACTGAATATCGATGTTTCTCTCATTCTCTCTCTCCCTTCTTCTCTCCCTAAAAAAACCCCCCCAAACCAACCAAACATATATATAAAAAGAAAAAACCTTAAAAACAAAATGAAACTCATGGGTAAGCCTCAAAGTGTACAGTAGTGACTTGCCCCCAGAGCTAGTTAATGAGGGGACAAATAATTTTGAGACAGTGCTCAAAATGATCACATCCAGCTTGCTTGCCTTATAAAACAAAGAAGAACTGCAATACATAAAAGTATGGACAACAGAATGGCACAAAGGCTTTTATTAACTCAAAGGATTGGCTGCCTGAAAGATGCAGCTAATGTCTGAATAGAATAAATTCAACACTGACCTCCCAAGTCCTTAACGTTCAAAAGATTATGGTATCTAAATTTTTAAACTGGAATTTGAGTGCCGCTTGTAACAGAAGTATGTCTGTACAGTTTTTATTTTTTAATTCCCCCAGGATTTGAATATGTTAAGACTTGCCATTACCCTGCCAAGTGTTTATGATTCATTGCAGCAGAAGCAGCTAGGGATGAGGAGAGGGTGGGAGTGTGAGTGCAACAGTTCTGTATGACGCAGAAAGGGACATGAAGTAGAAGGGAGGATATTTTTAGATTCTCTTTTTGAAACAAAAATAGCTTACCAGGTAATTTGTTTTCTTTTAAAGTAGAGGGGAAAAAATGGCCAAAAATCCGTTTTGGAATTTTCTGAATGACACACACTCCTATTTCAGAAGAATGACTGTCATGATTGCAGGTTACTTTTTAAAAATACCTGAGAAAAAATTTCTTTCTAAAAATATAACTCCACAAGGATAGGCAAATGTACTTACACCATAATCCTTGTACACCAAATGAATTTGCTGCTCCCATGTAACCTACGCAGTAGCATTTAAAGAACTCAGTAGTGCCCGGCCGGCATGGCTAAGTGGTTGAGCGTCGACCCATGAACCAGGGGATCACAGTTTGATGATGTTTCTCACCACTGACGTTTCTCTCTCCCTCTCCCTTCCTCTCTGAAATCAATAAAAACATATTTTTAAAAATAAAGAAAATAAAGAACTCAGTAGTAGCCCTGGCCCTGTAGCACAGTTAGTTAGAGCATCATCCCGTCCCGATAGCCAAGGTTGTGGGTTCGTTCGATCCCAGGTACGGGCACACACAAGAATCAACCAATGAGTGTATGGATGAGTGGATGAGTGGAACAATAAATTGATGTTTCTCTCTGTCAAATCAATAAGTAAATTAAAAAAAAAAAAGAACTTAGTAGTAAATTTGCTGCCTAAATTAGAAACAAGGAAGGGAAAGGAATTGACATGCAATTTGCTTTCAGTAGGTATAAAGTTCTTTCATTTTCATTCATTATTCAACACAAATTTATGGAATAGGAAGATACGGTATTGGGCTAGATGCAGGGGTTGTAGGGATGAGCAAGACACAGTCCCTGACCTCAGAGTGCTCTCAGCCTAGAGGGAGAAACATATACATATCATTATACATATACTCAGACATACGCATGCCTACACACAAATGTGCCCTCAAATACCCATATACATATACAGTCACACACATGCTCATACACAAACATGCATGCTCCCATACACTTCCACACATGCACACATATACACACTCACATATAAACACATATACAGTATACATATATACCTACATATACACACTTACACACATACACCCTTGGGGGCTAACAAAGGAGAGACAGTGAGTAGAGTACATTTTGAAGTTAAGAAGGAAAGGAGAAACAGCAGTGGGTGGCAACAGCCCTGTGAGATAGTTATTACAGAAGCTTAGTAAAGCTAAGGAGACAGTCTTAGTTGTTCAACGCTAGCGACTTTGGTTTACCAAGACCTGGATTCCAGTTCATATCTGCTATTATTATCTCTGAGTAATCTTGTCTCAGTTTTCCTCGCTTTTATGGGGGCTATTTTAGAACCTATCTCATAGGGTTGATATGAGGCTTAAATGAGATGATATGTGTAAACCACTTAGCACAGAGCTGGCATGTAGTAAGCAGTCAATACATATTCAATTTTTAATTAAAAATGTTTTTTATTGATTTTCAGAGAGAGGAGGAGGGAGGGAGAGAGGGAGAGAGAAAGAAACATCAATCTGTTGCTCCACTCACCCATGCACTCATTGGTTGATTCCCACAGGTACCCTGATGGTGATCAATCTGAAACCTTGGCCCATTGGGGATGCTCCAACCAACTGAGCTGCAGGGCCAGGGCTCAATTTTTAATTTTTAGTGATATCCTTATTATTTTAGTGAAGGTTAGTTACCTAGAAAATTGTGAAGATAGTTCTCCCCTCACTGAGCTGTTAGTGAGAATGTCTTAAACTATTTTTAAGGTGAGTGGAGCCAAAAAATTGTGTATTATGTGATACTTTACATGACCACTGGTTAAACTTCACTTTTAAAGGTTTAAAAATTCAAGGAAGCCAAACTATGATTTACAAATAACACAAACATCTAGATATCAGGGTCATTACTGGGAAAATCTGAATCTGTCTAAATGATATTTCACCTGTATTAAATAATTTCTGTGGCTATAACTTCATAAAAAAATATATAAGCTACCATTAACTTCATCATTTCACCAATGTTAGACTTGATCACCTCATTTATACAATATTAACAATGACACTTGATATTATTCTTTGATATGATGAGGCAATTCATAAAATAAGACAAATTGGCCAATATACATATGAAAAGGTGTTACATCACTCATAATCAGAGAATTGTAAATGAGAGGTTATTTTGGGCTATCAACTTGACAAAGATTAAAAAGATGAGATAATACCTTGGTGCTATTGAGGGTGTGGTGAAACTGGCACTCTCATATATTGCTAGTAGGAGTGTAATTTAGTACAACATTTCTACAGGCCAATTTGGCAATACAGGTTAAAAACTATTCTGAATATGGTCTTTGACTCAGCGACCCCACTTCTCGTATTTTATCTTAAGGAAATATAATCAGACAAATACACAAAGATGCTTGTACATGCATGCTCACTGTGGTATTGCTTATGATAACAAAAAATTGGAAACCACCTAAATGCCTACGAATAGAGTAATGCTTAAATAAATTGTGGTCAGGTTATACGCTGGGACCCCCATGCACCTATTAAAAAGGATTGGATACATCTATTTGTGCTGGCATGTAAAGATATCCATGATCCATACTGGACACCATTTTTATATTTAAAAAATGTATGCATAGAAAAAAATCTGGTTAAATCTCTATATCTATATCTAACTTTTTAAAAGCAGCTTTATTGTGGTATAATTTACATACCATAAAATTCATCCTCTGTCAGTATACAATCCAATGATTTTTAGTAAATGTATACAGTTGTGCAATCATTACTACAATCAGGTTTTAGAACTTTTTTTGTTACCCACCAAGTTCCCTCATGCTCATAGGCTTAACTTTCACAGAGGTTAGGTTAGGACTGAAGTTGGGTAGGGAGAAGGCAGAGGGGATAGTTATAGACAGCTTCCTAGTTTATTCTATTTTGAAAAGAACAAAAAAAGGAAACAGACTTAAACCCTTTGACCCAAATTTGTTTCTGGTAATCTGCCTAAGGAAATAATCAAATATGTGGAAAAGGATTTGTAAACAGAGATACTTATCAATGTTTTATCTAAAATAGAGAAAAGTTCTATGTAACCTAAATACCTCATATTTGAAGGAAACAATTACTAATGGTACGGGAATATGAAAAGTGTAGAATGCAAACCTTTATGTTCAGTATAATTTAATCCACATTAAAAAAAGTTAATCCGCAGCCCAAAAGTCCTGTGTGGAAATATAATGCAATCTTACCAATGGTTATATCTGGATGGTAGAATTAAAGTATTTCTTATTTTATTCTTTGTGCATTTAAAACTTTTCCACATTGAGTATATATTATCTTTAGATCTAGTGCCACCTACATAAATGATCATTAAAAATTGATTATTGTCGTCACAGGTGTATACATCTGTCAAAGCATAAAAGTGTGTATTTTAAATATGTATAGTTTGTTGTATATCAATTAACCTTAATAAAACCATTTAAAAGAAGAGGGATCTTGAAAAACAAAGTCATTCTAACCCTCTTACTGGAAGAAGAGCTTTGTTAGACTATTTTGGGGCTGGAGGGCAAAATGGTTGGGCATTATATAGATAGCAACTTGGCCTCTGCTCCAGATAACTTCCATTTATTCAAGGGATCTGCCTTCCTATTATATGCCAGGAATGTTGTCAGGTACTTGGATACACTGATGAGCAACAAGCCACTGCCCTGAAAGTGCTCCCTTTTGGTGGAAGACAGGAAGGCAGGTCACTATCTGGTAGATTCCAGCCAACACCCACATGGCCCAGGCAGTCTTCCACCAGCGCTGTCCAAGCGGCCCGGAAGCCAAGGCCTTAGGAAGTGGTCCGGATGGAGTCACGAAGGGTGGCACGGAAATACGGCTGAGGACGTGGCCAGGAGGAGGTAGATTACCCTCAAGGAGTGTCATGGTCATCACTCGAGAAGTGAGCTTAAACGATTTTTATATATCTATGGCTCTTACCTGCACACTTGTCACAACAGCAAGAACTCAAATTGAGCGTTTGCCTGTGCAGGCACCGCGCAAAGGGCTTCCGTCCATTGCCTCCTTCACCCCTCTCCGTAATGAAGAAACTGAGTCTGGGAAAGGTCACCGCCCAAGGTCAGAGCTGGTACTCTCTGGCTGCAAGGCTCCCAGCCAGCACACATACTCCTCTCTCACTGTACTCCCGGACCCATTTGCGAGCGAAAAAGTCCACTTTCGGGCCCCCATCGGGACAGCTCAGCTTTCAGTCTTTACAGAGTCTCCCAGATCCAGAACGGAGGCAACATCCGCTAGCAAAACCAACAGGGTCGAGCCTGCCGGGGCAACTCCACCCCAGCCGTGGGCCGATACGGCGATAGGATTTTAGGACTTAGAGGGTAAATGGGGAGCAATCCTCAAGGAGCGACGAACGCCAGCGTCCACGTCGCGCCCCGCGCGGGACGCCCGCGAGCCCCTCCAGGCCGCCAGCAAGCGGAGCTCAGCGCGCGTGCGCGGGGCCAGAGAGCACGCCCCCCGCCCGAGCGCGCGGCGAGCGGGGCGCGCGACCGGGGGAGGCGGCGGGCGCGCTGCGGCACTGGCGTCGGCGCGGGCGCGCGCTCCGGAGCGAGGCAGTGTGGGCTGGGAAAGGAGCGGGGAGGCGTCGCTGGCGCCCGGGAGCTGAGGGGACGCGCGGGCCTCGCGCCGCGGGAGCGGACAGCTGCGGAGGGGACCCCGGGCTCGCGGCCCGAGGCGGGAGAGCCCGACCCGTCGACTGCTGGCCTCAGAGGTCGCTGGCCGGGTCCCTTGCCCGGAGTGGCCGCCGCCCCTGGAGACTCGCCGTGACACGGGCCTAAGCCGCGGCGACCGCGGGCGTCCGGACCTCTCGGATCCGTCGGGCCGGACCGGCCGGGCCGAGAGTGCGGGCAGGTGCCGCCCCCCTGAGGGCCAGCCGGGGGCGAGGCGCCCATCGCGCGGCCCGCGGGCCGGGCTCGGCGGAGGGACCGCCCGCGCAGCCCCCCTCCCACCCTGTGGGTCGGAGCCCGAGGCGCGCCCCGCCTTCTCCGGGGACGCCCGGCCGGAGCGGCGGGAGCCAGGAGAGCCCGCGCCCGCCGCCGCCCTCCGGGCTCGCGCGGGAGAGGAGGGAGGAGAAACTTTGCCTCTTGTTGTTTTAGCCCCTTAAGTGCCGGGAACTCTGTTGGGAGGAAAAATGTCCTTCTTCAATTTCCGTAAGATCTTCAAGTTGGGGAGCGAGAAGAAGAAGAAGCAGTACGAGCATGTGAAGAGGGACCTGAACCCCGAGGAGTTTTGGGAAATTATTGGAGAATTGGGCGACGGAGCCTTTGGGAAAGTGTACAAGGTAAGAGGGAGAAAAGGGGAAGTTGCGCTGGTGAGGTGGACGGCCGCCGTCCGGGGCGCCTCGAGGTGGTCTCGCCGCCCTTGCCCCGCGCCTGCCCCTCGCCTTCGGAAGCGTCCATCGGAACTTGACTCAGGCTATCAGCCGCGGAGCCGCCGAGACGGGAGGCTTCCAGTGAACAAAATGGGGCCTGGATGTAGTTGAGAGAGTGATTGCTGCAGGGAGGCGAGCTTACACAGGCTCCTCCGTCAGGCTTGCAAGGAAACGCGGGCGCTCTTCAGTTTACAGCAGGGGTCAGGTTGTGGCCTTCAGGTGTTTTAAAGTCGTACTTACTCTAGAAACTCGTGGTACTTTTCAGTGGGTTTATAGTCGTGTACTAGCTGTTTGCAGTCGTATGCATGGTTGTACTAAAACAGTTTCTGTTTTGGAGCCCAGGGCATACACTTGGCTGTGTCAGTAGCTAACACATAAGCAGTCTCTTGGGATGGGAGCAGAGCGATGGCCACTTGCAGGCTCTTCTTGAGCTGGTCGCCTCACAACATACTATAAAATGGAGTGGGATTTCTGGTAGAAAATTGCCAGAAGACAACCTGCATCTGGTGCTAGTTTCAAAGTAAGCATGGGCTAGAAGTCAGTACCAGTGCTTAAGAAATTAAAGACACACACAGATATTTTATATATATGTATATTTACTTTAGTAGAAAGAGCCTTGATGTTTCAACCTGAAGGCATTCGTGTTCATTGTTTACTACCCCAGAAGGGTATATGAATGATGTCATTGGAATATTTTCATCCTGAAGGGTGAGGTTTTTATGAGGCACAGGTTAGGGGGAAAGATCCACAGGGTTGCCTAGAAGTGAAAACATAAATAACTAATGTTTATACAAGACGTCACAGTTTTTAAAGCACTTGCACATAACTTGGCCCCTCGAAAGTCCTGTGAGGCAGACAGGGCAGTAGTATCTACATTTCACAGATGAGGACACTGAGACTCAGAAATTGTTCCGAGTCACACAAGTCACAGTCTAGATTTGAACTCGGGTCTTCTGACCCCTTATTTACTATTGGTTTTTTTTTTTTTTTTACTTTAATGTCCATTGGTAAGAATGACAGAATTTTTTTTCCTCCTTTCTAAGCATTAGCACACTTCTGCTTTTGCCCTGCCTCTGATGTATTTCACAGCCCCTTGTTTTTCTCACTTTACTCAGGCTGAAATACCCACTCCTATCTGTGTGCTTTCAGAACGCATTGTTCACATGGCTCCTGATGACAGTTACATATTCTAGTTAATATGTTTATGTTTTTTATGATAAAATGGGGTGCCATAATTATGATATACATTTGGGTTCATCAATTGCCTTAGCACATAGTGTATCTGTATATTTGTTGAAATGAAAATGTTACCTACATGCGAGTGCTATTGAAGTTATTGTATGTGTGAAAATTGGCAAAGTAAACTTCAGTGCTTGTGTGCAGGGTAGAGAATGGGTTTCAACAAGAGGTAAGGTAGGAAGGAAGGGCTTTTAGTGCAGTGGGAAGGTCACTCCTGGGAATTGTGCTTTAGTGCTGGCTGTCACAAACCAGCTCTGTGGTCTTGGACAGAGTACTTAACTTCTCTGGACTTCCATTTTCTTAGCTGGAGAATCATAGATTTCCCCAAACATTTGTTTAGATTTCTTCACCCATTAGCATTCTGTGAGTATGCAGTTATCTAGGAAAGGCAAAAATAAATCCTCAAGACATCTGGAATCTGGTGTTTAGAAGGCAGTAGGTGATTATGGGCAGTTTTCATGGTATAAGTGTTTTGTTGAATAGAACACAGTAATATTAAGACACTGACTCTGGAGTTGTACTAGATCTTGGCTCCCTCAGTAGCAGCCTGTGAGCTTGGACAAATTATGTTCCGTGTCTCAGTTTCCTGATCAGTAAGACCTGCTCCTCAGTGTGTGAAAATTCAAGGAGATGGTAAATTTAAGGCACATAAAAAGGACCCAGTAAATGGTAGAAATTACTGTTATTATACTTACAACTTAGAAGCAAAATATAGGATGGGACGGGAAAAGGGACCTACGAAAATAGTGAACATTTTCTTATTTTTCATGGCACAGGATGATTGTGTGGACATGCTAATGCTGTGATTTAATTATTTAATGACTTTCTGCGAAGTGTAACATATCTTTCTATAGTGAGATATCAGTTGAAAAATTTCTGAAAAATAAGAGACTCCATGTAGTTGAACATGAAAAAATTGTGTCAAGGATAATTTTTGTGGGCTTGATGACTATTTGTGTGATATTTGAAGAGCTTCAATCCTTTGTATCTTTTCATTTCACTATTCTATGCTTCTAAGTCTCTCAGATTTCTTTAAAAGAAAACTTAAACTTATCTGACCTGTTTTTTCTCTTTTTCCTGAAGGTTTCTGTTTTCCAACATAGTCTAGAAATTTTAAATTATAAACTTCCTTCGGTGTGGGGGAAAAAGCTCTTAAACCTTAATATTGTATGAAGTAGAAAACTATTTCTAAAATTGATTCTAACTATCATTTACTTATGGAAATTAGCAACTATTTTAAAGATTAAATTATAAACAGGCAATCATCTTGTATACCTAGTTTATTTGAAACATTTTATCATCATATAGTTGCATACTTTCCACTCAGTTTAGCACTACACAAATCTGTCTTCCCTATTTTTAATCTATTTTCTCTTTTTTTAAGTCTGACTTTATTTATTTTTTAATTTTCTCTTTTCAATGTAGTATCATTTGACATGTAAATGAAAATATATCCCTCACAACTTTTTTGAATTTCTGTTGTCATTAATGGGAAAAACGGGGAAAATTATGCATTGAATTGAAGCTGACCTCCTGACTGTGTGCTGGATGGAAGTGATTCTTTTTATGGCACTGATAGGTGTGCACCTTTGAAAAAAATAGTGAAATATATCATCTTTGTATCGAAAAAAATATGTGTACATTTAGCAAATAATAATAAATTGAACTAATGTTAATCACCAGAGTCAAGGAATTCTGTTAGCACCCCAGAATCCCTCCCACCTCCCTTCTGAATTGGCCCCTTTCCCCTCCTAAAGGGGGAATGTATGTTTGTATCCCTAAATATTATAATTTAGTTTTGAATGCACTTGAACTTTATATGAATGGACTCATATTGAACGTCTTGCCCCTTTCAAAGTCAGCATTATGTTTGTGAGGTTCATCTTTGTTATCACCTGGAGCTGTAGTGACTTCATTTTCATTATTGCATAGAATTCCATTATATGGTTATATCACCAATTATATACCATTGTACTGTTAATGGTAAATAATGGGTATATCAGTTGTTTCCAGTTTTTGGCTTTTATACACAACCCTGATGCATATATGCATGAGTTTCGCTAAGACTTAGGAGTAGAATTGCTGGATTATAGGGTACTGTATCTTTAATTTTACTAGATGATGCCAAACCGTACTAATTTACATTCCTACCAGCAGCTTATGAGAATTTCCTTGTTCTGCATCCTTGCCAACATTTGATATTGTCAGAATTTTTCAGTTTTGACAATCTGATGTTACATGTTTTTTGTTTTTAATGTATCTTTCTCTGACTACTAATAAGTAATTTCTTTCATATTTTTATTGGTAGATTGGATTTCTCCTTTTGTGTTCAGTTCTCTTGTTCATGTTCCTGTTGGATGTCTTTCTCTTGTTTATTTGTGTATTTTGGATTTTAACCATTTTCCAAATCACTTTTTTACCTTGCCAGCTGCTCACGTTTAATTTTTACAGTTACAGAGCACTATGGGCAGGCTACAAGGAGGCAGAGGAAGAAAGGACTTGCACCTTTCTCTTTGTTTTCTGTGGGCTTCCTGTCTGCTTTCCTGTTACTGTGACACTCATCCTAGTGGAAATTCTTCACCCAGCAACAGGAGTTGAATCCAGTTAGTAATTTTTGCAGAACTCACAGAGGTAGCCTTATCATAACCCTTCCTAACACCAGCTCCAGTTGGCTGTTCCTATCTTCCTCAAAAGTCCCATAAGACCCCTCTTCCAAGTTCAGAGACACCAGCAGCAGCTAAGCAGCCCTCTCTCCTCAGAGACCTGAGTTTCAGCTCTGCAGAACCTTTCCTCCAAGCTTCTTAGTTTTAATCATTCCAAATCCCTTCCCTTGGCTCCTCAGGTCCTAGGGTAGTAGCTTTTTCCTGCAGTTATTACCTCCACCTCCCATACTCTTCACTTCTCTATTTTTTTAATTACCTAGTTAACAACAGAGGCAATAATTATATTAAATTCTCTCTATTAAAATAATCAATATGATTTCTTTTTCCTGGCTGGACCCTTATTGGTACAAAGATTAAATAAGCGAATAAATGGAGAGTGTAGAGAACAGTGCTTGGCACAAGGTAATTGCTCAACAAATAGTACCATCTAATAGCATAATGGATACTATTATATAGAGTAGCATACTTGAAATTTGAGGTTTTTATACCCCATTTCTTTGCAAAATACTAAAATTTCCAATTTACTACATAGCTCAAAAAACAACAGCCCCAACCACATAAAGATAATCATTGAACTTTATTGATACCGATATGCTCAAATATCACCTTCTCAAATATCACCGTCTAACTTAACTACTCTATTTAAGTTGTAACTTCTTCCCTGTGTACCTCCTGCCCATTTCCTCAGCTTTATTACCTTAATTATTTTTTTCCACAGTACTAATCAGCAATATACTATCTTTTTTTTTTTCTTTTGCCTATTGACTGTCCTCTCCCTACAATTATAAGTGTCATGAGGACAGAGGGATTGTGTATATTTTTTATACCATCAACATCTGGAACAGTGCCTAACATATAGAGGGTACACAGTCTCAGTAAGCATTTCTTGAAAGAATGAATTAATTTTAGCAGACCAGTTCTTGAGCATACTTTATTATAATAGACTTTTGTATTACATTTCTTTCTGAGAACAGACTTTTGTGGGGTGTTGTGTTTGTGTTTTCTGCAGCTCCGACTAATACCTTGCATGCAGTAGACGTTCGTGAACTGTGATTTGGCTTGTTTAGTTTTCATATTTTCTTATGCTTGGATGTCCTTATACACTGGACAGGAAGGGACCTCTTGTCCTGATGGGAGGAGGAATATCTTTGAGTTCTCAGGCTTGAGAGCAAATAAATCATCCAAATCAGTAGACTCAGTCCTGGTGATTACTGAAGTGGTCAAATTCATCCCTTTTTATTCTTTGTCTTTTAGAGTCTTTTTTGTTGTTATCCTATTTTTTCCTTCCCCCTTTGATTGACTAACATCTCTGTGGTACTAAAATCATCTGTATTTTCTGTGCTGGTCTTTCAGTGTTCAGCTGAGCATTTCACTAAAATGTATTTCCTATTATGAAAGTGTTATATATTGTCTTAGAAAGTGTAGAAAGAAAATAAGTGAAAATTAAAAAATTACGTGTGTCCTCACCACCCAGGGAGGTAGTTAAACGAGAGTAACATAAAAGGATGTAATTTTTACCCTACTTCATTTAGAACATGAAAGCGGTACGGGAAACTCAGTCAGTTAGGTTTCCCTGTAGCCCCTAGTTGTTTATATAAAGTGGCCAAGCTCTAGTCCTGATTTATGAAAATAACTGATTTTTATGTGATCATGACTGATCTCTGAAAACATTTTATCAATTTAAAGTAATATCTCAGTATGTGGTATTCCATTCTTGTTTTTATTAACATTTGTTTAGTTATTTCATTAAGTCTTTATGTGAACTGTTTTCATGCTTTTAGGTAGTAGATAGATGAGACTGTTTCTTTTTAATACTAATATCCATTATATTTGTTTAAAATGTAGTATCACATGCTTATCAATGTTTATTTCAGTTTTGATTTTCAGAGTTATCTAGAACCAGATCCTGATGAATAATCAATTTATTTTCAAGCAATAATGTAGGAGGCACTATGCTTTCTAATGTAACTTTTATTTATTATTTATATGAAAACAAAAGGTACCATTGTTGATTTAATCAGTATATCCAGGGGAATGCAATAATAAAATTTGTTACTATAAAGAACTTTAGAGATTATCTAATGTTATTTCTTTCCCCTTCATGCTATTCCATTCACAAGGAAAAGACATCTTTAAAATCTCTCAGGACATGAGTAGAGCATGCAGAAGTAGGATGACTTTTAACTCCACTTACAATATCCTTAGTTTCCTACCACACTTTATATTTTATAATGTTCCTCTTCAAGGACAGCTCTTCTGGTCTCTTTCTTCCCAGAGTGTTACATTAAAAGGATGAGAGGAGGGTTTATCTTTCACTGGCTTATTTCCTCTGACTTAGGGGAGGGTGAGTTCTAATTGTTACTGACTCAACTGTAGTATCTTTCTTAGCGATACAACTTAATGCTGTATTTTTACCAGTTATGACAGACTTCTTGCTTTTTAATGCCTCTGAAATTGGGATTGATGCCTTAGTAGTATTGGTGGTCAGGTAGAGGTTATGATATATCTGTCACTGAACTTAGTTGTATCCCTGGTGTCATACAGTTGCAATCCCTTGATGTTTCAATTAATAAACTATTTAAGGACCTTTTGAAGAAAGAATATGAGTCCTGGTTGTCACTTAAAAATCTTTTAGCATCTGTGGTAAGATCAAGGAAGTGGTATCATCATTATAGTTGCAAAATGGGAGACAGTGGCTTCAAAGAAAATTTTGGAGACAGTAGTTAAGGAGCAGTGTTATATCACTGAAGCTTTTAATTTAATGGCCAGAGAATGATACTGTGTAAAACATAAACATTAGGTAACTCAGTGAAAAAGTGATTCAGAAGAGTAAAACTATATGAAGTATTTAATTTTTATGTATGAGCAAGGATAATAGATAAATAACAATTTTTGTCTAAAAGTTCTTTAAAAAGTTGTAAAAAAATTCTAAATAATAAAGTGTTGACATAGTTTAAGTGGAAATTTTTCTTCATTAGTGGAGTATAAGATAATGGCGTATCTTAAAAGGCATTGTAGATTTGTTAAAATATGAGAGTTTAGAATATTCTTCTAGAGTGGTAGTGATGATCAGTATGAAGTTTTTTTGTGTGTGTGCAAAGCATTCTCTGAACCCTAAACATTAGGGTTACTTAATTAGTAATTAGTATTTTTGCCCCTATTTTTTCCTAAGGAAGTAAAACATAGCAATAATGTACTTAGAAAATGTTAAACAAAAGACTTCACAGCCAAAAGTTTTTTGAAAGAAATGTTTTATTGAGCCAAGTGCTAGCCAGGAAAGGACCAGGTCCTGGGGCATGAAGTCTAAACCACCGGCAGCATGGTTGGATGGAAAAGATGAGCGTGTATGTACTAGCATTGATGGGTGCTTTTATACCTTCTGTTTTGGGGAAGAAAGATATAAGTTGTTTTGAAAGAATTTACATTGGTTTCAGATAAGGGGGTGCGGGAAAAGGTGAAGTGGGGGCAGTTTTGTGATAGTTGTACAATCTATATGGAAGAAATATTTACTGGTTTTGATTAGTTACAGGCAGCAGTCCTGAAAGTTCATGCACAGCTGTCTAGTGATTGGCCAGTAGATCCTGGAGGCTGATACAAAGCTCCGACATATGTTCAGGAGTGTGGGCAGTCTTGTTGGCCCAGAGCTAACAGAGTGGAACGATTAATGAGTTGTTCTCTCTCCTGAGTTCTTTCTCTCTCTCTCCTGTCCACTGTAATTTAATTTAGGATGTACAGAATTTTCCTCTTGACAGAAATTCCCACACACAGGCTGACACCTGCTTTGTTTATTTTTTTCTTCATCATTGCCAGAGTTAGGCAATAGATCACTAAGAAATCTCCTGTACACTTTATAGATACTTCTTACACAGCTGTCCGTATGTGAAAATGGATGTGTAGTTTCTGTAAAATTACATACTTCTCATGTTTAATAAGTTGCCTTTTTCCCTGTTCACTGATGTTGTATGGCTACTATTCCATCTTAAGTAATATTAATTGATTAGTCAATTAATTTTGGCTGCAGAATATTTCATTGTAAATTATATTGAACGATTTAAGCAGATTCTTGCGAGGGGACATTTAGGCTGATTCAGTTTTCCTTACCGTTAATAGTGCTTTGATGAATATTTTTATATATGCATATTTTTTATTTTGTTAAATTACCTTCTTATGATCAATTCTTAAAAGTTGAATTTGGGCATTTATTTATTTATTGAAACAGTAGCTTTTAAAAGTTGGATTTTTTTTTTCTGTTAAAGTAATATATTCAGTTTTGCTGCAGTGATAACATAATATTGAAATGTCTTTAAAAAACCTAATTAGTATTTTAAGATCTGATTAAGATATGCACTTGTATAATGCATAGCATGCATTAATTAATATTTATGTTTAGGCTCTCATTCAAAATAAGCATGTAAAAATAACAAGCCACTAACTGGGAGAAAATATTTGCAAAAGATATCTGATAAAGTACTATTACTCAAAAAGAACTCTTAAAACTTAACTATTAGAAACCCAACAATCTGATTAAAAATGGGCAAAAGATCTGGGCAGGCACCTCACCAAAGACTTAGAGATAGTCAATGAGTATATGAAAAGGTGCTCAACATCATATGTCATTAAAACAAGGAGATACCACTATACACCTATGTTGGAATGGTGAAAATCCAAAACACTAACACCAAATGCTGTCAAGGATGTGGCATGACAGAAACTCTCATTCATTGCTGGTGGGAATGCAAAATGTTACAGCCACTTTGGGAGAGAGTTTGGCAGTTTCTTACAAAACTCGACATATTCTTACCATCTGATCCAGTAATTGTGCTCCTTGGTATTTCCCCAAAGGAGATGAAAACTTATGTCCACACAAAAACCTGCACATGTATGTTTATAGCAGCTTTATTCATAGTTGCTGAAGTTTGGCAACAACCACGATGCCTTTCATAGGTGAATGGGTAAATAAACTGGCTCATCTATGTAACAAACTGTTATTCAGTGCTAAAAAGAAATGAGCTGTCAAGCCATGAAAAGACATGGAGGAACCTTAAGTGCATGTTACTAAGTGTCAGAAGCCAATCTGAAAGGCTACATACTATATGATTCCAACTATAGGACATTCTGGAAAACCAAAACTATGGAGTAAAAGATCAGTAGTTTCCAGGGGTTAGGAAGAAGGGCGGGATGAATGGGTAGAGCATAGAGGATTTTTAGGGCAGCAAAACTATTCTTATATTATAGTGACGGATACATGACGTACTTTGTCAGAACCCATAGACTGTACACCAGGAGTGAATCCTAATGTAAACATTGGTCTGGTCTGTGGGTGATAATGATGTGTCAGTATAGGTCATTAATTGTAACAAATGCACCATTCTGGTACAGAATCTTCATAGTGGGGGAGGCTGTGCATGGGTACGTAGAAGCAAGGAGTAAATATATAGGAACTCTTTGTACTTTCTGTTCAACTTTCCTGTGAACCTAAAACAATTCTAAAAAATGAAGTTTATTAAAAAATAGAAAATAAAATTAAAAAAACAAGTATGCATTGAGACATTTTTGATACTTACATTTTTTTAGGCCCAGAATAAAGAGACCAATGTTTTAGCTGCTGCAAAGGTGATTGACACCAAATCTGAAGAAGAACTTGAAGATTACATGGTTGAAATTGATATTTTAGCATCTTGTGATCACCCAAATATAGTCAAGCTTCTAGATGCCTTCTATTATGAGAACAATCTTTGGGTAAGTGTTTTCTGTTAATCTATAGGAGTAGTCAAAATGAGTTAATTGTCCTAAAGAGGTCTGTGAGTTGTGAAAGCCTATTTTGTGTATAACCTCTTTCCTTTAGTTCCTTGTGTTGAGAGTTGATCTGCTAATGAGGGGGTCATTAACAACATAATTACCCTTAACTTCAACAGATACAGGGGTGGGCAAAAGCAGGTTTACAGTTGTATGGAAAAAAGACATGCAGGTAATGATTATTACAATAACTTTATTAACTCTGTGTTTTGCGACTCGCAGCTATAAACCTACTTTGCCCACACCGTGTTCAGACTGTGTATTTCAGATTGTACCATACATATTTCATGATTGTTTGACATTGGACCCAAATGGAGAAACTTGGTTACGAATGTTGTTTCCCAAACTATGAAATTAGATGGCTTTCTCTTATTTTTAAAATTTAAGCATTTACTTAAATTTTTTTTAAAGTTTCTTGTTTTCCTAGAAATTGTTTATAATTTTATTACCCTAAACTTTTTCTAAATCATGTAATAAATTATAAAATGCTTACTAGAAATGTTAAATATTTATCTTAAATAATCAGACCCAGTTTTAGTATATGATGTAAGTGGCTCAAGCTGTATGTATAAATTACGTTCATTTTTAGAAAATATTAGACACAAATAGATATAGAAATAAAAATATTCATTATAATAACCAGTCACTTGCTCTGCACCAATGCTTATTTAATCAAGAGAGTTTTTTGAAATTGAGGTTTTGTTTTTCTCCTTGAAGGAAGAAGCAAAGTGTTGTGAGAGAGGAGTAGGTAGTGCAGGTAATACCTGACTAGAAATCAAAAGCCTTTATTTTTTGATCCTGCTGTTGCTAGGTAGGAGCTTAAATAAATCAATTAACTTTAATGAGTCTGTGTACTCACTTACAGAATGAGTAATGATCTACCTCTCAAATTATTTTTTAAATGATATAATGCATTTGAAATCAATTTGTAATTGGCAAGCATCTGTAAAAAATAAAGTGTTATTCTATAGAGGGAAAACAAGCTGGGAGCTGTACAATTTGTTAAGATTTGTAATTTTAAAAAGTTATAGTTATTATTAGCGTGGTATCTTCTAATACAGTTGCTCAGGTCTCTAGCAAAATGTTTCCAGAGATTATAACGAAAATGAACTCCTAGACAATAAGTAGATAAGATATTTACTTGAGACTATTATAAAATAAAAAGTTGGACATTTGTGAAGGAACATTCTAGTGGGGAGGATAGAAAGTAGTGAACCAAAGCATCATAGTAAATATAAAATTACAACTGTGATAAGGCTTAAGAAGGAGAGGTACATGCTGATATGTATCACGGAGGTCTGGGAAGGCATCTATCAGGAAGTGAGAGCTGAGCTAGGATCTGAAGCTTTTGTGTTTATTTTTTTTCTATTTTTTTTTAAAACTCAAAGAAGTCTCTGTATTTTCAGAATTTATTCCTATTAGTAAAGCTAAAAAATACTACATTTCATTACTTAAATCACAATAGTTACCTTAAAAATGAGAGTAATAAAATCATTCAGGAGTGATGAAATGGATTATATTACTGTCCTGGCCCTGGCAGAGTTGCTCAGTTAGTTAATAGTGTTGTCCCTATACACCAAGGTTGGGTTTTGGTTCTCTGTCAGGGCACATACAAGAAGCAACAGGTGAATGCACAGATGGGTGGAACAGCGGGTCCATGGTTTTTCTCTCTCAAATCAATAAATTAAAAATATATATATATATTCTCCTGAAGAAAAATTCTGTGCCGGTTGTTTTAGAGAAGCAGGGATACTAAAAATGGTGATTAACAAAAAAGCACCTACTTCCAGAATGTGTTCTCTTTGTGCTTTCTCAAATGTATATCATTTAGACTCCTAACACTTTGGACAAAGGTAATCTTTATGGTTAGCATAATATTGTTTCCTTAGCCCAGGTTATTTGATAGCTATTCTTTAATCCTTCTTGCTAAATTAAAGAAAAAATACTCAAACTCAGTGTTGTGTTAGACACATGCTTTTTTATTTGCCCACAGATCCTCATTGAATTTTGTGCAGGTGGAGCAGTGGATGCTGTGATGCTTGGTAAATACCTTTTTCTTTATGTTAATATCTTAAATTATACTTAATAAAAATAAATGGATTTCAAACATTTATACATATATCTTATTGATGGGTGAAGTTCAGTCAATTAAGAAATCAGCTTAATTGTATTTTTATATTCTTAGATAATTATAATAGAATTCTAGAATTAAATGTTGAGTATAAATGTGACGAAAATAATCTTTATATATATTCAGTTCTTCTAAAATAAATTCACTGTATATGATCCTTGACAGTGATGGTAAAAGTAAGAGTTTGCTGACATGTTTTCACTGTGTAAAAATGAAGATTTGTTTACTTTTTCCTTACAGAACTTGAGAGACCATTAACTGAATCCCAAATACAAGTGGTTTGTAAACAGACCTTAGAGGCGTTGAACTACTTACATGATAATAAAATCATCCACAGAGATCTAAAAGCTGGCAACATTCTTTTCACCCTAGATGGAGATATTAAGTTGGGTAAGTTTATTCCCTTAAATAAAACATTTGAATTTGTGCTCTGAAATTTCCCCCTGAATGTATGTGACTTAATATTGTTTTGTTATGACTCAAATATGTGAAACATGGAGAATTAGTCCATATTAATCTTTTAAAATACTCCCTTGGATAAATAATTATTCATTAACTTCCAGATTTCCTAAGTATAGTCATCTAATATAAAGACACTTTAAAAAGAAAGTAAGAAAGGGTAGATGTTTATTTTCAAAAAGGCAAGCTTTTAAAAACTGGTTAATTCTTTTTTCCCCCTTAAATTTCTGTATGTAGGCTTAATACTTATTAATATATATTCAGAATATGATATAGTATGTAAAACTGCTAACTTCATTTTTAATTCTAAAACTCATGTCTAATGAAGTTCTTTTTCCATGTTTAGTTTTATACTCTATACATATGGTATCTTGGCAAAACTAACAAAGTAACTAATCTTAGGTCTGAAAAGGATGTCTAGAAGAAGTATAAGAACTATAGTTTTTACTTTTGTTTTTTATGCTGAGGGAATAAATAAAACTTCATGAGAAGAAATAGATGTAGATTTAAGTGGGAAATTAATTTCATGTATGTACATACAGATGGAAGATATAGTCCTCTTTAAGTACACCTAAGATTAAAAAAAAATCTTGTGATGATGTCTACATTTGTGTAATTGGAAGGACATTAAAAGGAAAAAATATGTTCAAAAAACCTTATTGATAACAGTGATCATAGGCATTTCACCTTACTTTGCATGACATCAAAACAGGTATAATGTGATGTACTACATTTTAACCTTTATATTTTGAAGTAAACAGATATAGGAAACTACACAGACAACCTAGCTTAAGACAATGAATTGGTTCTCTGTCATCCTCAGTTGGTGACCAGTATTTTAAAAAATCATTAATTCATGAATTATTTTTATTTTATAGGTTTCAAGTCTTCCAATTTTTATCCTTATTGAAGCTCACATTATATAATCTTTTGTTTGTTTTGTTTAAACATGTCTATTGATTTCAGAGAGAGGAAGGGAGAGGGAGAGGGAGAGAAACATCAACGATGAGGGAGTCATTGATCGGCTGCCTCCTGCATGCCCTCCACTGGGGATCGGTCCCGCAACCCGACCATGTGCCCCAACGGGGAATTAAACTGTGACTTTCTGGTTCATAGGTTGATGCTCAACCACTGAGCCTTGCCAGCCGGGTTTAATTCTTTTGGTTATTCCAGAAGTGAAATTGCTGGATCATATGGTGATTCTGTGTTAATTTTTTTGAGGAACCACCATATCATTTCCCATAGCAGCTTCACCATTTTATATTCATACCAGCAATGCATGAGGTTTCCAGTTTCTCTGCATCCTTGCAAATACTTGTTATTTTTTGTATTTTTGATGGTAGCCATCCTGATGGGTATGAAGTGGTAATGGGTATGAATTCGTTGTGTTTATCTGCTCTTGCATTCCTCTTAGTTTAGTCTTTTTTTCTAAAATGATTTCTTTATTTATAATTTTAGTTAATACCACCTCATTTCTGAGTTTTTGTAATTCTGACTTATGCTACTCTTTTATGTCTTACCACACCCGAGGATATGTTTTATTGATTTTTTTTTTTTTTTTTAGAGAGAGAGGAAGGCGGGGGAGAGAGAGAGAAAAATCAGATCAGTCACCTCCCATACGTGCCCCAACTGGGGATCGAACCTGCAACCTAGGTATGTGCCCTGACTAGGAATTGAACCTGCAACCTTTTGGTGTGTGGGACGATGCTCCAAGCAACTGAGCCACCTGGCCAGGACTGTCTTAACATTTTTTTAAGTCTGGTAGCTCATTTTGAAATAGTTGTGATATAATTTTGATCCATTTTTGGTGAATGTTTTTCTGTAAATGTATTAAAATCTTATTTGAATAAAAGAACATACTTTTGAGTAAATTAGTGTATACTTTAAAAAATACGTATATTTTTGAAGATTTAGGAATGCAAAATAGTTTTGAGTTGGTTGATATTTAAAATAGTTTCAATTTCACTTTTATTAATTTGTAAATACACAGAACCTTCCATCTCTTTCATACCCTGAACAGTACTATCCTCAAGAACCATAGTACAATACCCAGATTTTTATGATCTTACTGGATCATGTCATTGCAAATGGAAATAAGTAGGTAAAATTCTATTTTAAAAAACCAGTGTGTACATGTCACATCATTATAAGCAGAAATACGAAGCACATAGCAAACTTAATCTTCCCCTTTGCACAGAAAAGAAAGATGCCTTTTGTCCCTCTTTAGTTTATCTCCTGTTCATTGGGGCACTTAGAGAGGTATGGATGTTGACAGTAGACAGTTGTTTAGGCCTGATTCTGGACCCTCTTCCCAGGCATGTTCTGAGGGGAGAAAGTTAAAAAGAATAATGTTGATAGATTCCAGGAAAACACTAGAATAAGTACTGAGCTGACTTTGCATAAGCACAGAACCTCTTGTGGCAGAATTTCATACTGTGATCTCAACTCCTTCCTCCAGAAATAGAAGAAGCTTATAAGTAGAGGAGATGGAGGCTGTTAGTAGGGGTGAGGAGTCCTGAATAAATGTGTTTATATTGCATTTTCTGTAAATAGTATATTCCAGTTATAATATGTTCTGTTTTCTTATTTATTTAATTATAAAACATTAATTAAATATCTAATATTATGAAGGACTTTGTATGTTAGGAAGTTTGAACTTCATTCCACAGGCAATAGGTAGCTGCTTATTTGTGTTTAAGTAGGAGAACTACATGGTCAAAAAAGAAAAAAGAGAACCATATAATAAATACAAATAATTAGATTACAAAGCAGTACTTAATGAGTTTTAAGAGTTCTATCAACAAAGTATCACAAAGGTTAGAATTATAGATGTGGTTAATAATAGTAGTTACCATTTACTGAGTATATATTCTGTGCCAGGCCTTGGGGCATGAGCACTAAATGCTGGATTTTGGTATTTATTTAATTTTGAGAATTGTGTCATGTCAAACACGAAACCTTGAAAGATATATGTATGTATGGCATGAGGTAATTTAGGCAGCAATAGCAGTTTTATGTTGCTATTAATGGTTGTCTGAGCTGTAAGCTTACAAGGTGGAGTTTAACAGCTATTAAAGCTATATTGTTGCTGTTCTCTATAATTTAAATCAGAAAACGTGGTTCCTAATTTTTCCTTTGTACTGTAATTTTATGAGGAAGTTAGCAAGCCATATGCTGTCATAATGGCTGCTTTGGTATAATTTCTGTTTTTCACAGTATAGAAAAAATGTTTATGTCTATTGATTTCATTATAATGTAACACTAGTTGGCATTAGTTTTGAAGTGGATAGACTGGTTTATTTTAAAGTTACTATTTTTTCCTTCAATTCTGGAGAATTTGTGATCTGAAGATGTATAAAGATGGTGATATTAAGTATATTAATGATGGAATCTTTTCTGTGGCAATTTTTGGGATGGGTGTGGTAGAAAGAGGGTGGTCGAAGTTAGAATGGTATAGAAGTTACTTTTCTTACCCTTTAATAAGAGTGGTCTTATGAAAGATTTGATATGCTTTCCCAAACTTTGTTGACTACAGTGAACTTTGCTTAAAAACTATCGTTAACACCCTGTGTGATTATTTATTTCAAGCGGATTTTGGAGTATCAGCTAAAAACACAAGGACAATTCAAAGAAGAGATTCCTTTATTGGCACACCATATTGGTAGGTATTCATTTTTGTGGATTTACAGTGTTAGTTATGTCAGCAGTTACTATACTCATTAACTTGTCCACATAATTGGTGATACTGTCTATCTTTTATGAGTGTTGCCATCACTATTATGTTAAACATTTTAACTTTCAATTTTCTGTCTTCATAGGATGGCTCCTGAGGTAGTCATGTGTGAAACATCGAAGGACAGACCCTATGACTACAAAGCTGATGTTTGGTCCCTGGGTATCACTTTAATAGAAATGGCTGAGATAGAACCACCTCATCATGAATTAAATCCAATGCGAGTGCTGCTAAAAATAGCAAAATCTGAGCCCCCTACATTAGCACAGCCATCAAGATGGTAAAATAAACAAAGCTTTTTATTCTTCCAACTTTCCAAGGGTATTTAAATTTGTGGTACAAAGACTATGTGAAGTAGAAAACGGATTTTTTTTTTTTTTTTTTTTTTAATCCTTCCCCCAGATAATTTTTCCATTGCTTTTCAGAGAGAGTGGAAGGGAGAGAGAAACATTGATGTGAGAGAGACACATCAATTGGTTGCCTCCCACATGCACCCCAACCAGGGCTAGGGATTGAGCCTGCAACCGAGGTACATGCCTCTGGCCAGAATTGAACCCAGAACCCTTCAGTCCACAGGCTGACGCTCTTACCGCTGAGCCAAACCAGCTAGGTCTAGAAAACTGATTTTTGGTATAGTTTCAAGACTTAAGGACCATTTAAACTCTTATAACTAACTTTTCCCATAATTTAAAAAAAAAAAAAAGATTTTAGAGAGGGAGGTGGGGGGGCGGGGAAAAACAAACATCGATGTGAGAGAGAGACATCGATCAGTTGCCTCCCGCATGTACTGACCAGGGATCAAACCCACAACCTAGGTATGTACCCTGACTGGGAATTGAACCTGTGACCTTCAGGTGCACAAGACTAAGCTCTTATCAGCCAAGCTACACGAGCCAGGGCTTTTCCCATAAATTTGAAAATACCAGTAACTTGAGTTCTAAATGAAAAAAGTATTTTCTGTACTATGAGAAAGTGAAGCATATATTTATTTGATCTATACTTGTGGAATTTAATATAGAAGAATTTTTGTGACTTTTGGCATACTTGTGAATACATGGTTATACATCTCACTGGTTAAAACTTTTGAACCTGTTTACATATATGTCTAAATTGTATTTATAAATAAATAACATAAAATCAGTATTCTCATTAACTAGTATTTTTATGTTGAATTAATACTATTGCATACATAATGAAACAAGTTTAATTTATTAGAGTTTTGTTTGATTTTAATAAGAAAGTAAAATAGAATGTCATGGTTAAAATTTTATTTTGAAGGTCTTCAAATTTTAAGGACTTTCTAAAGAAATGCTTGGAAAAAAATGTGGATTCCAGGTGGACAACATCTCAACTGCTGCAGGTAAGATGGGTAGCAGTACAAAACCTTTATTGTACTATCATAAGAGTAGTATGATAAAACAAACCATGTAATTATTTTAACATCTTTTTAAGAAGAATACAACTTCAGATCCATTCATTGTGCTCTCTTTCCACTTTTAGCAGGACTTTTAACACTTCTAACAGAACTTTAAAGCTTTTTGTTAGTCTTTCCTTGAGGCTTTATACTAGATTTATATATATTGTTACTTTTTAAGAACTCATGTTGTACAGTTAACTTGAAACTTACTTTAAATTTTAGATTATGAAATTTTCAAACATACTATGTATGCCTAGTATCCAGATATAATGTGTTGTTATTTTTGACATATTTCCTTCAGATTCTTTAAAAATGGTACCGTAGGGGTTGCAGGCAGCCTCTACTGCTGTTGAATCCCTTTTACTGTCTTCCTTTCCCAGGTGTAACATTGTTTCACGTTGTTTGTATTTTTCCTCCTTACGTATTCATGTTTTTACCACGTAATCATGCATTTAATTACTACTTTACGAGCAAGCGTTTCAAGTGTTACTGAGCATGCTTTTTTTAATGATCAAACAGCATCCCTTTGTTACTGTGGATTCCAACAAACCAATCCGAGAGTTGATTGCAGAGGCGAAGGCGGAGGTAACAGAAGAAGTGGAAGACGGCAAAGAGGAGGATGACGACGAAGAGGCAGAGAGTTCCCTGGTTAGTGGGACGGGCTGCGCGGGCGGTTAGTGTGGGCTCAGGTACCGCACCTGCAGCTAAGGGTTGATTGACGGTAGCAGTACAAGACCTTTAATTTTAAAGGTGAAGGTTAATAGCAAGTTTACTCTTGCTTCCCATTTTTGTCATATGAAGTTAAGATATGTCAGTTCTTTATTTTTATAACTTCATCAGATTTACTGAACAAAGATATTAAATCATTATATATGAATTAGATAATTTTTAAATATAAATAATTAAATAACTAAATAAAACGTTTTGGTCACCATCTTGTTTTAACACTAAAATGTATAAAATCTTTTTCAGCCAATACCTGCAAGTAAGCGTGCCTCCTCTGACCTTAGCATTGCCAGCTCTGAAGAAGATAAACTTTCACAAAATGCTTGCGTTTTGGAATCTGTCTCAGAAAAAACAGAACGTAATACTCCTGAAGATAAGTTTAACAGCAGAGTTCTTAACGAAAAGCCCATTACTAATGAGCCTGAAAAAGCTGTGGAGGGTATTGATGAACATATTAATGATACTCCTTTAGAAGCTATGGCTGAGCTCCACAATGGAACAGTAATAGTCAAGGAAAGTGGGAGAGAGGAGAAGAGACCCAAGCTTGAAAATCTGCCTGATACAAAAGACCAAGAAACAGTAGACATGAGTTCAGTCAGTGAAGGAAAAGAGAATAATATGACTTTAGAAACAAATATTGAACAGAATCTGAAACCTGAGGAAGAAAGGGTTCAGGAAAACCAACAGATATTTGAAAATAAGGTTATAAAATCTGAAGAAGAAATTAAAGATACTGTGATTCAAACAATGGATTTAGTTTCTCAGGAGACTGGAGAAAAAGAGGCAGATATTCAGGCAGTGGACAACGAAGTTGAGCTTACAAAGGAAGACACCCAAGAGAATTTGGGAAAAGATGAGAAAACTCAAAAAGATGTGATCAGTGATACAAGTAATGCAATAGGAGCAAATGAGGCTGTGGATGTTGCTCATAAGGCAGCTGAAAACAATGCTAAGGATGCTCAGAGCAGTGATGGGAAAGAAATGGTTGAAGCAGGCCAGAAATTAGCAAGTAAACCCACAAAGGATCCTGAGGTTGGTGGTACTGAGGAAGTTTCTATTAGAGAAATAGTTGAACCTGATGAGATAGATCAAAAATCTGTACAAGGTAAAGGTGAGAAACAGTTAATCAGCAGTTCCGAGAACATAGTGGAGACCAGTGAGGAACCCAGGACAAATGAAGTTGAAATTACTGAGTCAAGGAGCACTGAAGAAATAGAGGTCAGAAGTGCAGTGATTCATACTGACCAAGAGGCTTCAGGAACTGAAATGCAGGATGCTCATGAAGCCTCTACTCAGACAGATATAGAGCAAAAAGAGATTCCATGTGAAGTGCCAATTAAAACAGAACCTGAAGTTACTGCCGCTTCACGGCCCAGTCAACCTCAGCCTGTTCCAATACCTAGTATTAATGTCAACTCTGAAGATGCAGAAAACAAAGGGGAAATAGGTGTTTTATCAAAAACTGAAACCATGTTGCTACCAGAATCTGAGACTCAAAAGGAAAATGATACTGATTCAGGCACAGGTTCCACTGCTGATAATAGCAGCATTGACTTGAATTTATCCATCTCTAGCTTCCTAAGCAAAAGTAAGGACAGTGGATCAATATCTTTACAAGTAAGTGCATGTGGGTCCTTGTTTGGGTTTTTCTTTGTCGTTTTGGCAATTTAGAGTTTATGTGAAACTGATGTCTTGAAAATAAGACAACACTAAATCAGTGTAGTATTTATTACCCTTATAAAATTCTTACGGCCTACAAAGCAATCAATTAAAAAGAACCAAGGAGAGAGGTTTTGGGTGAGACCTTTAAGTTTTTTGGTAGTACCTACTTATTTTTGCCAACTTCACATAAACAGTTTAATATAGTTGCTTAGTGTGATTTCGGTTCTCTTACTGCACATATGTAGATACTATTTTAGCAAGACTAAATCATGTATGAAAGAATTGAGAAAGAATAATCTTTTTAAAAGCACATTTAGGGTGTTAACAGCCCTTCATTTACCACTGGCCCACACAGATGACCACTGTTGAGTCTTCCTCAGTCATAGCCATCATTGTTGCCATGAGAACCATCGTAGGAAAACAAACAAAACCAAAAGCTAAAACCCAGAACACTTGTTCCTAAATATTAGTGTGCTAAAGAGAACAGGGGGAGCTGTGTAGAATTATGGGGTGGGGCCCAAGAATCAGTATTTATAACAAAAGATCCAGTGGAATTCTGATACAGATGAGCCATGGACTAAAGACTTTGAGTTGACAGGTGGCAGAAGAGAAGACTATAAAAATCAGAAACAACTTAGGAAAACTGACCTTAGGGACAAGACTCTAAGGCATAACTGCCCCAAATTATTACATGTTTTGCCTAGATTGTCTTCAGTTATTTTGTTTCACTGACTGAAATTCTGTTAATCTGAAGTCCATTCACTGACTTAATAGGTAGTGTAACTATGTATACTAACTTTTAAGTTACACTATAAAAATATACTAATATTTTTTTAAAATGCAAATACTGAGAGAATTAAGGTCATGTTAATTATGGATATTTTAGTAGGAACTGAAGAAATGAAAAGTTTGGAGGTTACGGGGAGGTAAATCTATTTTGGGGGCAAGCCCACTTTAAATTATTAGAGGAAGTCTAGATAGGGTGCTTAGGGAGAGGAGCGTGAGGATACTGGAAGCCTGGAGAATAGAACAATAAGAGGTTACAAAAAGGTGACTGGAAAGTACCAAAGACAAAGTTTAAAATCTAATGCGTTTTGAATTTAGTATTTTCACATTCCACTTTTGCTCCCTCTGCTTTCTAACCTTTCCCCATATCAAAACCAAGTAATTATCTTCTCTCAATACTTATGTTTACCAAATCTATTTATAGGAGTGTTATATTTCTGTTATTTCTATTTACATTTAAAAAGCATTTGGGCCCTGCCAGTGCTGCTCAGTGATTGAGCATTGACCTATGTATGATACAGGAGATTGCGGTTTGATTCCCTGTCACGGCACATGCCTGGGTTGTGGGCTCGATCCCCAGTATGGGGCTTGCAGGAGGCAGCTGATCAATGACTTTCTCATCATTGATGTTTCTCTCTCTCTCTCTCTTCCCCTCTTCCTTCCTCTCTCTGAAATCAATAAAGAGATATTTAAAAAAAAGTTACCATCACTAAAAAAAAATAAAAAAGCATTTGGATACCAGTTGAGGAATGAAGAGTTTGGTCTTAATAAAGAATGGTAGGCAGCTCTACCTCTTGGGAACACACCTGAGTCTTTCCCTCTCTCAAGTTCCAAGGGCCGTCTTTGTAACTTGTTTCCTGAGCTTATGCAGCCCCACTGGCTCACTTCTAGTACCTTTGTAACTTTCTAAATGTTTTCTTATAGTTTGAAAGAAAAAAGAATGGTAGGCAATAGCTAGCAGGCAAATGGTTCTTTTGAGGTGCGGTAGAGATGCTTCCTTTCTGTAACTCTAAAATCACACATTCATCTCCAGCCCTGGGATGGAGGAGAGCTGTTGATATTGTTGCTGATGAAATAGATTTTGATTCCCAGTCCCGGCAATGTTTAAAAATTACCTGGGGAGCCTTTTCAAAATACAAATTCCCAGCTACTCTTAGCCCTATTGATTTAGAGTCTTTAAGGGATGAGCCCCAGGAACTCATTTTTATTTTGCCAGTGGTTCTAAAACTGATGAAAAGCAGAGGTATCTGAGAACCTATAAGGTGAAAAGAGGAAGAAAAAAATGTTTAATGTGTAAAAGTTATTATGTTAATTGATCCTTACTGCTGTGCCTGATTATGATTTGGTACATGCACATCATGAAAAGTGATAATTTCACTTGAAAAAATTTAGATTTCATCTGTAAAGTCATGTGAAAGCCAAATGAGGTATAAGATGATATAACTGGTTCCACAGGTGAGTCTTACTGCTTTATATTCTTTATATGTATAGTCTTCATGGCTGTTCAACTTTTTTTTAAAAGAAGAAAATGTTTTCTATCTCTAATATTGCCCATATAAAGCCTAACTAAAGTACAATCTCACTCAGGAAACAAGAAGACAAAAGAAAACATTGAAGAAAACACGCAAATTTGTTGTTGATGGTGTGGAAGTGAGTGTAACGACATCAAAGATAGTTACAGACAGTGATTCCAAAACTGAAGAATTGAGGTTTCTTAGGTGAGTGGAGAAACAACATAACTGAAGCTGGTTTTGTGACTTCTTTTTAGTCTCTGCAAAGTCTGAGAGACAAGAGAAAGAAAGACTTGGCTACTTTTGGACTGTTATTTTAAAAATTATTTTAAAAGGTTTTTTTAAAAAAATCATTACTTCAGATGTGTAATTTTGTTATCTTACCCCGTCATTGCTTTACATTTTGTCAGACGTCAGGAACTCCGGGAATTAAGATTTCTTCAAAAAGAAGAGCAGAGAGCCCAACAGCAGCTCAATAGCAAACTGCAGCAGCAACGAGAACAAATTTTCCGGCGCTTTGAGCAAGAAATGATGGTAAAGTCTTAAGATACTTGTACCATTTTGTTAATTATGAAGTTCAGTGTTTTAAGATAAAATCAATTGGTGGTTTAGGTCTTGTTTTCTGATGCCTGGAGTTTTCTGGCTTTGTGATATGTTTTTGTCCTTTGCCTGAAAGGGCTTCCATTCCGGTCCTATCACTGACTTGTACTGATGGGTGTCCTTATTTTTCTTTGATTAAAATTTGTCATGAAGCCCAGCCGGGCGTGGCTCAGCGGTTGAGCATCGACCTAGGATCCAGGAGATGGGGGTTCAACTCCCAGTCAGGGCACGTGCCCCGGTTGCGGGCTGCAGCCGATCAGTGACTCTCATCATTGATGTTTCGATCTCTGTCTCTCTCCCTCCCTTACTCTCTCTGAAATCAATAAAGATATATTTAAAAAAAAAAAATTGTCATGAAAACCTGGTACCATGAAGCTAGTAGATGGTTTGCAAAGTTCTTTGGTGTGCCTGTTGCTGGATAATTTTTCAGTGTTCAAGTTGACCTCTCAGATTTGGAATCCAAGATTTTAAGCCGGTCTAGAGCCGTTGTCTCTAAACCTTGCTGAGTATTAGAACTTCTTGGGGGATTTTTCAAGATACCCTTCTCTGGCTGCTATAGTTAAGCTGCCATGTCCCTATTCATAGCTGCTAGATGAATTAGTGCTGACTAGTCAAGGGTAATTGTGACTGAGTCTTTTGGTTTTTACCTTGTGTTCAAAGTTAAAAAAGGAATTAGTAATGTGATAAAACATTTTGATAACTTATGTTGAACATCTAGCTTAATGTAGGTTAGAAAAAAGATAATTTGAAATATTACATTGTTTATGCTTTAAACATAGTTCTTTTGCTCTTCTTTTAATTGTAAGTGCTAAGAATTGTGTGAAGTGTGGTATTGTTGATTATATTTGTTGGGGCATAACTCAGAATTCCTAAGAAAATAATTAACTTTTATTTTCCTCACTGAGTATTTTTATAGTACTTATATTCTATTTTCCAGAACCTTATAAAAGCTGGGTTTCTTTTTCCCCCCAAATATTTTTCAGAATGTTTTGCCTTTTAATTTGTTTAAAGAAAACACTGTTTACAAATATTTAACTCAACTTTTATCCAAAATTGCAATGTTACTCAAGTTTTATATAAAGAGCAATCTTTTGTTGAAAGTGCAGATTTATAATTCCAAAAGATTTGTTTCAATGAAATAGAAGTTTATTTTAAGAATCTTAATGAAGAAGAGTAAATCTGAAAATAGATTTACATAATTAAAATAGATTTCAGATAAGACCTTTGATTTATCAAACAACTGATTGTATAAATACTGACATTTTTCTTTCTTTAATACTTCAGAGTAACTGGATGTTCTTTTGGATTGTCTAAAAATTTTGAACATTCTACTACTTGTATAATAGAAAAAAGTACAGTTGGCTCTTGAACAATGCAAGAGTTAGGGGCACTGACCTGCAGCCCTGTCCCCTCCCCAGGGCAGTCGAAAATCCATGTTTAACTTTCAACTGCTTAAAAACTTAACTACAGTTGTCCCTTGGTATCTGTGGGAGATTGGTTTCAGGACCCACCCCCATATATACCAAAAACTGTAGATGTTCAAGTCCCTTCTATAAAATGGTGTAGAACAATGCATACAATAGGCCCTCTGCATCCATGGATTCCCAACTGTGGATCAAAAATACTGTTTTCAGTTTGTGGTTGGTTGAATCTGCCAATGTTAAACCTGGGGATATAGAGGGCCAACTCTATATTTATTGAAAAAGAAATCTGTATATAAGTGGACCTGTGCAGTTCAAACCTGTTCAGGAGTCAACTGTATTTATTTTCCATGTTAGAAGAAAAGAAATGCATGTCTTTGTAAAAAATTTAATATTTTAGTTCATGACTTGCTCAGGACTACAAAGGTTATATATATTACATTACTAAATAAAAATGCTAGTTATGTCTTCCTGACATCTTCATTATAATGAGTTAATATAAGTGATAGAAAAGTTAAATGATCTTGAGCTACATTGTTTCACAGAGCAAAAAGCGACAATATGACCAAGAAATTGAGAATCTAGAAAAACAGCAGAAACAGACTATTGAACGTCTAGAACAAGAACACACAAATCGCTTGCGAGATGAAGCCAAGCGCATTAAAGGAGAACAAGAGAGAGAGTTCTCCAAATTTCAGAGTATGTTGAAGAACCGGAAGAAGGAGGTAAGTGTAACTACTGTTTTTAATTACTAAGGCTATTTTTACTAGTTAAATAGGACTCATTTTTCATTTTTATTTTTGGTCTTCCCAACAGTCATGTAGGGTGGTGGTAAGGTCAGGTGTTGCCCCATTTTACTGCCAAGGAGACTGGAGCAGAAGAGATTTTAATGGCTTATTCACAAACTACCATTAAATGCCCAGCTAAACATTCAACCAGGTCTTCATTTTCCTTCCCAACTGTCATTTCTCGTTTATTAATGCAACATTTAAGGCCTGTTACAGAAGTATATTTTCAAGAAAACTTAGTGTTTTATTGGCAATAATAATTTATCTTAGTATTTCTTTGTAATATCTAATTCATACTTAAACTTTTTTTATTAACTTGTCTTTCTTGCACATTGTGCCAAAACAGAAGCTGAGTAACCTGAAATTCTAAATAGTATCTATAAATTAATCAAATTGTGAGATACTTTGAAGAATCACTGGTAGAAAATATCTGTAAAGTCATTCGAGTAGAATGAATTTTTTCATTTTTCCTGAAATTGTTTCATATTGTGGTAGAATCTGTTTGTGGTATGAAAGATTGCCGTTGACTGAGAAAGAAGACTTATGTATTGTATCAGTGCGTCTTTTTCTCCCCAAGTTAAATAAAACTAAGAGAGCAGTTTTCAGAGGTAATTTATGATTTATTTTATACCTTTAGTGAAGGAGGAGAAATTACCTTTTTATGATTATTAAAGATCCCAGGAACAATAATTATGATCATTACTATTAGATTGGGACCAAGACATCTCAGCCAATCTAGTGAATGTATTTTTACTTTTGTATGCTCTAAATACCCAGCTTCATTGACTCTACTACTTAAATTATGCAGAAAATTGAGCATTGTATTGCTGAACTTGAGGGTCTACTTTAAAAAGGATAGGACCAAATATTAATAAATACAATGTGTTCTATGATTTCTTTAGGTAAAGATGAACAAAATGGTATATAATTTTTTTATGTGGCTACATTTCTAAAAATTACTGTTTTGTCACATTATTATATTTTACATAGAATGGCTCTGTATATCATGATGTATGACTTTTACTGAGGCTACACGTTAATTCTCTTGAAACCACAGGTAGCTTTCATTGAGAGGTTATTTTTAATATCAGATTTAATAAATCAAATTTTCAGATAAATATATGATTTGATCCTAAAGATACAGAAGTCTTTAGGTATTGTTACTGTTTTGGGTAGGAGGGTTTTAGCCAGTGAATATGTTTGAGGTAATGATAATGCATATTTTAAATAATTATATTATGTATTTTTTTTCCATATCACTAAACTTCTTGCATTTGGGGAGTCTCTTCCTTTTAATGGTGATTTGGTTTCATGAGGAATTACTGATGGGAAATTTTAAATACAGTGTTAAATCAAAATCATTCTCTTTCATGGACCATCAATAAATAGCATGTGGTGATTTGGAATTGGGTTGCTTTTGGTGCTTCTACTTGTGTAAACACATGACCGTTTTTCATAGTTGGATTACAGGTCTGTTTTTAGGTGGAATACATATCTAGAATTTTGAAATGATTTAAAAGAAGGAGTTCTAAAATATACTTCATTTTATAATATGCTTTATTGGGTATAATAAATCAGCATATTAAACTGTTATTTTATGAGTGCTTATATTACTGATTTTAAACTTGACAATTAAGCTTGGCTTAAATTGTCAGCAAAGGAGAATGTTATTCTAATCCAACACAAAATCATCAGATATATTCATTTTTATCACACTGTGTATAAAATGGCGTGTTTAATGAAAAAGAAAATGTAGTATCCATTTGTTTCTCCTTTGTGTATTCTAAGGCTTACTTTCCCTTTTGTTTTTCTTTTGGCCTCATTTAATGGATTTTATTTAAAATTATTTCTTTAGTTTTATCAAACCAATTATGAAATGTTTTGCTTTTATAAGTGGCATTAGCTTTCCTTATGCCCACTATTTCAAACAGTGTCAATAGATATGTTTATAATTTTACGAGGTCAGTGAAGCTTATTACCTTTAGTTCAGCATCAGTGCTGTAAGTAATCCTTTACTGACTGTCTTTGGATCTTTAAGAGGGAATTATATATATAGGGATGATTAAGCAACTAATTAACTTCTACATGGTGTAATGTCCCTTTTCTGCACTGAGATTAAGCATGTTCTGTCCTTTCATTCTTTTTCACCAAACTAACACCTATGCTAATGCTAATGCATGTTCAACTTTTTAACAGCTTTAATATTTCACTTGTAGCTTGTCTGCTCACTTAAATGCTTGCTGTGGAGAAAGTATTATTTCCCCACCTCCTGCATGCTTATACACTGTAGGTTATAAATGAAGTGGAGAGAGCACCCAAAGAGCTGAGAAAAGAGCTCATGAAACGCAGGAAAGAGGAGCTTGCACAAATCCAGCATGCTCAGGTAACAGCAGCAGCTTAATGCTACTAAAAACAGAAAGCAGCATTATTCTCACAGCTCAGTAAACCATGGGTGAAAGGGTAGTTTCTAAGTGTACTTATTATATGGTATTGACTTTTCCTCATAGAAAGGTTCCCAGAGTGTTCTTTACGTAGCACTAAATGCACACTAATGGTGACATTTAAGTTGCTAATAGGAAGTTAAGTGGAATGTTTGGAAAGCTGACTCCAGATGAAATAAACAAGTATGCTAATGTATAATCCACTGTATTATTATTTTAATCATAATGGAAGCTTACATTTTTAAGTAATAATGTCAGTGTTTGATCAAAGATATTCAGGACAGAAAAATATGGAGGGTGAGTATGAAGAGAATGCCTATTATTTCTAAAAAGTTCAAAGTTAAAATATAGTGTAATGTTAAATGGTAGATCAAACATGTATTACTGTTAAACTCAACTACAAAAGTAACTTAAGACTCAATTTTAAATATTAAGTCTTTTGTTTTTCTTTTTGACTCAGAATCTAGAGTTAAAAATAAAATAGACTGTTTTTACCCATATAAATTTGATTCTAGCTTATAAGGCTGAGCCAATTAAGATGGGTGAATTCTTTATTAAATTAGGTAAATTAGTATTTTCAGCATATTCTTGTAGAATTGTTTCATATGACTCTACAAGGTTTATACTAGGAATCAACTTTCTTTTAATTAAGTTTGTACTCAGCCTGGAGGCAAAGAAAAGTGAGTTTAATTTGTAGTTACATATGTCAATGAAAAGAAGAGACATGGAATATGTATTAACTGTTGTTTTATATTATCTTTTTAATGTGCTTTTGCGTAACTTAAAAAGTGGTGTCTAGACTTTTAAATTTTACATACCCATGAAAAGAAACATAAAAATAACCAAAAACATTGGAGGCCATGACAAATGGATTGCCATTAAAAAAAATTTATTTTTGCCGAGTTAGGATATTTTAAAACTGCATTTACTTGTCACCATCATTTCAAAGGAAAGACTATTTTAACACCATGAAAAATAAGAAAAATATCTCAGAATTTAAGATTTTAATAGTGAAAAGTTTGTCTTGGCCAGTGTGGTCACTAAATAGCAAACAGCATTTACTGTGTCAAGCACTGTTCTAAATGCTTTACCTGTATAAACTCATTTAACCTCACATCATATGAGGTAGTTACTCTTATTACCTCCATCCTACAGTGAGGGAGCTAAAGCATAGGAAGGTCGAGTGACTTTTCCAAGGTCACACATCTGGTTAATGTAGAACCAGAATTTCTGTCCAGGCAGGTTTGGTTCCACATTTCATACATTGAACCACTGTACCATGCTGCCTCTCATATTTAAGCAACGCTTTCTGTGCCAAATCTAAACTCTAACCAGCCTAGCTTAGTGGTTGTTGGCCATGTCTTGTTATTAGGTGAAAAGGAAGTCCTTGCTGGTTGTACATACATTTTTGGATAATTTGGATTTCAAACCAGATATTATAATAATAATAATAATAATAATAATAATAATAATGTTTTTGCCTTGTAAAGGAATACAGACTGATTAAATTTCCAAAGGTAATACATCAGACTGTAGAGTTGAAGTCGAGAATTTAGTGTTGAATGAATTGGGTGATCCTACGCTTTAGTGAAACTTTGTTGGCGATTATTCATATAATTTTGAGTGCTAGCCTGTATTTTCCAACAAAAGCTAAAAGCAATAATACATTTTTGGGGGGTAAATTTAATAAAGAACTTAGTAGTCTAACAAATTCAGAAGTATTTCTCTTTAGCTACTGCTAAAACTTGGTTACAGAGTCTATTTTAAACTTTTTTGAGCATTTATAAATAATAGCCACATAGTCATGGAGCTAGAATATATTTCATCATCTGGTCCAGTGGTTTTCAAATTGTGTTTCCAGGAGCTCTTGAGTTTGGAAGAAGCACCTCGAGATTCCTTCAAAAAGTGAGGACTGTGGGGCTCTGGGGCCCTGCTTCCACTTCAACTCAAGCAGCACTACTTTTTATCTGTTTTATAAGTTTTATGTATTTTTGGTGAGTTTTTAAAAAGAAGGTTTGACTGATTTAAAAAACAGCACCAGCAAACTAGAGTTGGAAACCACTGATCTAGTTCAAATCCTTCATTTTACAGAGGAGAAGGAGGCCCCTCTGTTCCAGGCCTCAAGAAACTCAACATTTGTATTATTATTTTTCCATTTACAAAAAGTCATTCAACTATATTCTCACCTGGGAGGTGCGCTGTATTCTGATCCACAGGGTCTTGCTCAGGTCATGATTCAGTCTTTTCAGTTGTCATCTTGTGCAGTCTTCAACGCCCAATTGCAGGACGTAAGTCCCGCGTGCCTGTAGGAGGATGCCTTCTCCTGTTTTCCCTGCTGTCTCTGGCTCACATGTGCCTTTTCAGTGCTAGCTTTATTCGTTAAAATCTTAGAAGATCGATAGATGATAATGTCAGTAATGACAAAACAATGGTAACTTGACCTCTATAGAACAGTGTTCTTCAGTTTTCACATTTGATCCTTACTGCCACCGCCCTAATGTAGGGATGGAGTGTATTCATTTTACAGATGAAGAAATCAAGGCACAGAAGTCAAGTGACCTGCCTGAAGTCACCAAGAGATTAATGGTAGACCTGAACTAGAATACTTCTAATACAGTGTTCTTTTCTGTCTACCTGAGCACAAATTTTAACTTTGAGATTTTCATATTTTTCAAGACATATCTTCCCAATAGTATTTTATGAGCTTTGCACATGTGAGAAATGGAATGCTGTGATCAGGTTTTCATCTTTGTGTGAAGTGACATTTTGATTGCGTATATGTAGATGTTTTGATTATGGATATGGTCAGAAAAGCCCTATTAAAAGTGGTGATTTTAGTTCCATTTAACTCTAGTTTTCACTATTCAAATTGCCCGTAATGAATAGTGAGTGGCTATCCTCTTTGTTGTAGTTTTAAATTAAGTCTGGAATTCCAGGCTGTATTCTCTCTCTCAGTTTTTATAGGAAAGCGGCTAGCTCACTTAACACTGTAATTTTTGTTTGTGATGCTTGATATACAAAACTGGAGTAGATAGAATACAGCTTGATTTCAACCCCTTCGTTTCCCCTCTCCTGAAATTAGACTTTTTTTTTTTATTGGCAGCTGTTGGACTCTATAGTTTTCTAAAAGAGTAAACAAAAAAAATGTTTTTTTTAACGAGAGGGAGAAATTATGAATTACGATCACTTTTCTGATCATTACCATTTTTAGTTTTTCTTTTGCATTAAAATGATCAAATTCTGTACAAATAGCCCAATATATCATAACCCTTTCTTACAGTTTTCTAGAACCCAAAGTTGTATTTTTCATGTTCATAGCTGTCTTAATATGATAAAGTTACTTATCAAAATTCAAACTTGTACATTTAAAGGGCACTCATTTTACAATTCATGTGTCCATTTAAAAATTATTTATTACTCCTAGTAATCAGACTCGTTTCTTAATATTTTGTAGGATGAATGTAATTTGTACAGTCTTTTTGAAATGTAACATCACTTTTCATATAGAGCCTAAGAGTAATTTCTAATTAAAAAATCCCATTGTGACGATATTATATTTGGCTTTTGAAGGAAATTTAATGAAAATGCAATAATATTAAAATTTCATTTCTTTTGAGGTAATAAAATATATTAATATGTAAGGGATCTTTCAGGTAATTTTTAGCTTTACTGTAAAAAATTATTTGTGCATTATCCTTGACTATGGAATCGTCCAGACTCGGCTTAATTATTCAAGTCTGTAGCTCTGTAAGGCAGCTGGTGTTTTTCCTAGCTCTGGTTGTTAGCAAGCACTTCCATATGTTGCCTACTTTGACTCTTACCTGGCGATTTGTATTTTGCCTTCTGGAGCAGAGCAGTGCAGCTCTGTCTGCTTTTATACAGTCTTAGCTCTTCTTTTCCCTCACTTGTTGTGAGCTGCTTTGCAGCATGCTTCTGTAGCTCCCTCGGGCATTCATTGTATAGGATGGTCTCTGGACCCTTTATTCCCAGTGTTGAGTTTTCTGTGGTATACTTTTGAACTTTTAAAAGTGCAATATTAAGAGAAGGGGCCCACTATTGCTTAATAAAGGTTTTCTTTTAATTTAATTATTATATTATTTATCTAGACATAAATATGTTATAGTAATGTGACCAAAAATTGCGCTGACAAGAAATTATATTTCCGTGGCACTGGTTTGTATATACTTTTAAATTTTCACATAAATATGTATTCGTCCTATCTTGTACTTTTGCAATAGAGTTCTTTGAGCCTAAATGTGATATTTGTATTTATGCTGGCTAATTTGGACCCATTGTTTCTGTACACAACACACATTTTATTATTATTATTTTTTAAATATATCTTTATTGATTTCAAAGAGAGGAAGGGAGAGGGAGAGAGAGAGAAACATCAGTGATCCGCTGCCTCCAGCATGCCCTCAACTGGGTATCGAGCCCGCATCCCGGGCATGTGCCCTGACGGAATCGAACTGAGATCTCCTGGATCCTAGGTTGATGCTCAACTGTTGAGCCACACTGGCCGGGCCATATATATATTTATCCTCACCTGAGGATATATTTTCTTGTTGATTTTTAGAGAGGAAAGAAGAGACAAAGAGAGAAAAAGAGGAGAGAGAGAAAAAAGAGGAGAAAGAGAGGAACATCAATGTTAAACATCAATTGGTTGCCTCCACTATGTGCCCTGACCAGGGATTGAACCCGAAACCTTTTGGTGTATGGGGTGATACTGCAGCCAACTGAGCCACCTGCCCAGGGCCATGCATTTTTTTTTTTTTTAAAGTTCTTTATGCAAACCAATGGCAAAAATGTTCAACAAAAGAGAACTCTGTGATATGTCTGCAGGTTAATGTAAGTTTATTTAACAAGTTTGCATGTAGAAATTTTATAATGAAATTAGAAAAACAGTTTTTATTACAAGTGATATTTATTTTAGGACAAAGAGAAATTTGAACAACTTTCTTTGTTGTAGCTGCTTAAAAGACAGAGAGATTTTTGCATCTCTTTAAAACTCAAAAGGCCTTATTCTATGTAGTTTAAATGTTTGTTTATTTTTTGCTGTGATAAAGTTATATAAGTGTCTGTAGTCAAGTTGGCAATTGTATTTTACAGAGGCAATTCATTAGTATTTTTTGTACTGTATATTTACATTTATGCTAAAATACAAATTAGGATGCAGATGAGACAGCAGCATTCCTGACTCGGAGTTAATTTAACAGGGCGTCATGGATGCTAAGACCCGATTCTTACCTCCAGAGACAGTAGTAAGGCAGGCGTCTCGAGGAGCACTGCTAGACTTGTTCTTTGTGCATTGAAGGCCAGGCGGGTTGTGATCTAGATCTGTGAGACTCTGTTTAAGGCCTAAAAAATAGTTCCAAAAAGGATCTTGGGGTTTTATCTTCTCTAGGATGTACAAGAGGAGGGATTATAGGTGAAGTGGAGCTTTGACACTAAATTTTAAAACCCACACTCAAATTAATCAGAATATCCTTTGAGCTAATTGCACACTGCTGTAAACTGCCAAGAGAGGGATGGAGATCCAAACATTTACTGGCAAAATTTACATTTCTTCAATTTAGATATTGTTCCTTTTCTTCAGTAAATGTATATTCTAGCACAATGACCATAAGTCACTTTAACATTTCCTTTCTTACACAGTAACCAAAGGATATTTTTAAAGCATAAATTTGGCATTTAAGCAAGTAGTATGTACACTTAGTCAATATTTGTTAAATGAGTGAGTGAATCCCAAACATGCTAGTAATGTTCTCTGATTGTAAGGAATTTTGTTTATAGATTTATAAATGTAGCTCAGTTTCCTATTCCTAGGTCACATTTCTCTGGCAATGCACTCTTTCTTATTAAGTCCTCAAACTATTCTTTTTAGGCACAGGCTGTCGATATAGAAACTGTCTTTCTCTCTTAGTGTAGGCATGGTATTTCTTCCTGATTCTTTATTTGTTAGAAAAATGGAGAGTTTAAAATTCTGGTATCTGTTTTACTTACTTGCTCTTCATTGCCTTTCTCTCTAAAGGGCATTTCGTGCTTGTTCATGCTTATCCACACCATCGTGGGATGGATAGTTGGTTTTAAAGGATGTAAATTTATTTCCCAAAGATGTCATTGTAACAGGGCATTTAAATTATGAGTGGATAATAGACTTTTTTGTATGCTTAATAATGAGTTCAGAATAATATGTATTTTGGTACTTTTTTCTGGGCTTGAATTGACTGATTAATACATTTATATATACACTGTATAATCTTGGTATTTAAAAAATTTCACTAACTTTAGAAACTTGGTTTAGAAATCTTGATAACCATGTAGTCATATATATGCAGTCATATAGCTAAATGGATGTTTTGCTTAGTAAATACTTATTAACTGATGGTTAACTATGTCTAATAGGAACAAGAGTTTGTTCAGAAGCAACAGCAGGAATTAGATGGCTCTCTGAAAAAGATCATCCAGCAGCAGAAGGCAGAGTTAGCCAATATTGAACGAGAGTGCCTGAACAACAAGCAGCAGCTCATGAGAGGTGCGTGAAATTACACAGCACATGTGTAAATGTGGAGTAGCTCAGAGACGTTGCTCAGATGCACCTTGAAAGTTATTTGAATGCTTTCCTTTGCCAGAGTGGTAGAGGGAAAGATAAAGAAAGTTGAGGTAAATAAGAGGGGAAAAAATTATAAAATTAAGAAACACCGTGAGATACAGAAGTCCGTTATGACTGTAGGAGTGAACATAAACTTAATCCTTAAAACACATTTTTGTCCAGATGATGCTAGAAATATACCTGAATAATTTATATACTCATTATGTCTTATAATTGTTGGTATACTTAATGGCTATATGATAGAATGGGATTTTAAGCACTTAGTTCCCCTAAGAAATAGCTTACATTTCTTTTTTTAATTTCTCATGAAGGTGATGAAATGGAATTTTGGTATTAGGGGTGGGGCACTCTCTGTTACAGGACATTAGAACAGAACTGAAAGTACTAATAGATATTATCTTTACATTGGTAATATTTCATTTATAGCTCAGAATTTCAGCATGTGTATGAGTTAATGTATATAGAACACTCTTATGTAAATTTATGTAAATATTAAAGTGAAGACCAAAGTACATTAGTAAAAAGGTCAAAGTGATATTTTGAAAACTGCTTTCTTCTTCTAGCTCGAGAAGCTGCAATTTGGGAGCTTGAAGAACGACACTTACAAGAAAAGCACCAGCTGCTCAAACAGCAACTTAAAGATCAGTATTTCATGCAAAGACATCAGTTACTTAAGCGCCATGAGAAGGTTAATGAAAGGAAAATTTATTTACTTTTTTGTTCATTTTAAAGTTTGCAGAGTGAGAATTTTATTTTTGAAACTTATATTTCTTAGAGAATGCATTTCAGATTTCTTTATTTTATCCTAAAATGTCTTTGATGAAGTTTGGAGTAATTAATTATATGTTGAGCATGATTGCAAACTTTTCTACAAACTCCATGGAAGGTAACTAATTATAATGCCTAATGACCTTGATAATCTTCATCTTGTTCTCAAAGGTAGCTATTGTGGCTCTATTTATGGTTCAGGTATCTCAAAAATGTGGACTCCCTGTACTTAGTAAAAGGGAGCTTCAACATAAGACTCTTATTACTAATAGTTTTGTTTTTCTTATAAATTATTTTTTGCCTAATATTTTGCCAATTTGTATGCAGCAAGGAAGAGAGTAATTTTGGGAAACAACAACAGCAAAATGGCATGTTTGAGCATATGCGTGGGTACTGAGTATTAAATTATATCTACATCACTGGATTCTGTTTAAAACTTTCTTAGGAAACGGAACAAATGCAGCGTTACAATCAACGACTTATTGAGGAATTGAAAAACAGACAGACTCAAGAAAGAGCAAGACTACCTAAGATTCAGCGCAGTGAAGCCAAGACTCGAATGGCCATGTTTAAGAAAAGTTTGAGAATTAACTCCACAGCCACACCAGATCAGGACCGTGAAAAAATTAAACAGGTAAATAAGCAAATTACTCTGTTTTAGGTTAAAAAAATTTGAATGATGTTTAGACATGTCACATAATTGTGCTGTAAACATTTAGAGCCACCTTGCATTTATTGATGTTCACTTTGACTCTGTGGGTTGGGGCTACTAGATATGTGGCATGTACCAACTTAGTCTTCCTAGGGTGGTGATGACAGAGGGCAGAGCCCTCCCTCCCATGCCCCACACCAGATCCTGGACTATACTGTTCCTAAGACTAGCCCTGGGAATGAGATGACTTGGACAACTTTTTAAGTAAAAATATGTGGCCTCACTGTATTTCTATAATCACAGGTTCCACACACAGAGTAACTGAGGTCACTGAGCAGGTAGGAGGAAGAAAGTTTTAGTCAGAAGTCCTCCCTTCCCATCATACAGACTCCAGCTTTGAGTCACAGCATATTATTACATGCAGCTCTAATTTATTGTACTTTAAGGTTTGGTAAATTCCTTAATTATGCCTTTGGAAGATGCAGAAGTTACATTGCTTGTTAACCATATTTACTTTTACTTTTCTTATTTACAGTTTGCTGCTCAGGAAGAAAAGAGGCAGAAAAATGAGAGAATGGCTCAGCATCAAAAACATGAAAATCAAATGCGGGATCTTCAGTTGCAGTGTGAAGCCAACGTCCGAGAGCTGCATCAGCTGCAGGTTAGATACAGGAGCACGAAGACAAAACTGGTAGTAGACGGACAGCACAGGTTTTGGGGAAAGGATAGCTAACCTAAGTAAACTGCACCTTACTCATGAAAATGCTGGGATTTGTTCCTCTGTAGACCCAAATGACAATCACTTGTTTAGATTTTCTATAACTATGGTTAATATAGCATGAAGCTAAATTATAACCTCAGAAGTTGAATCTTTCAAAAGCAGTATTGAGTATTTTTAATATATTTTGCAAAGAAGATGAACAAAGTTTTCAAAGTGATGTAAGCAGTTATGTCAGATTCTGAATTTGAAATTTCATTTAGGGAGAAATAGTTCATTTTCTTCTAGGTTTATGAAAAAGGTGATAAACTAAGCCTATGAGACTTTTTCCCTAAGAAATTTAAAGGTTACTTTAGAGAGGATTATATTTGGACCTTACTTGGAATTCGCAGCACATCTAGTATATAGCCTAAAGTGTTTAAAACTTCAGAGTAGAGTATGCGTTGTGGATACTTTACGTAGTTGCCTAATTTACCAGAGCAGAAGAGTTCTGAATCCTATGTTTGGCACCAGCAGGTACAATGCATACAAGCTGCCTCCTGAAGTGTCAGTTTTATGAGCAAACCTTTGAAAGGGAAAGCAGGATCAAACTAATTCTTTCTCTTTCAGTTCTTTTCATGTGGTAATAGACCCAGCTTCTGAACTTCAAAAATGAAGCTATGACTCATTTCATAATTCTTGGCCCTTGGTTTTTAGAGGAGAATTTAAACCTCAGTAATCGCCTAGTGTTTGATGAATAATTTATTATTTTGGAAGATAATTATGTTTGTGAAAAATTGCTTTGTTGATCTGAAGTTTTTTAATCCAAACTTTATTTTCAGAATGAAAAATGCCACCTTTTGGTTGAGCATGAGACTCAGAAACTAAAGGAGTTAGATGAGGAACACAGCCAGGAATTAAAAGAATGGAGAGAGAAACTGAGACCTAGGAAAAAGGTAATTTAAAAAGTTTTAATTAAAATATGTTTGCATTCGTCTGTCCGTCCGTCCATCCATCCATCCATCCATCCATCCATCCATCCATCCATCCATCCACCCATCCACCCATCCACCCACTCATCTTCCCAGCTGTTGGTTCTTTACCTATATATGTCAGGAACAGGAGATACAGAGGTGAGGAGACAAAGTCTCTGTCCCCCGAAGTTCAGAATCCAGTGACAAGCAATTACAGATCAGTAGGATCATTGCTCTGAGGGAGTTAAGTTCAAGACACAGGAGAGGAGCACAGTGAGCAAGCAAAGGAGGGGGAGTGCTGCAGTCTGCCTGGGAGCCTAGGAAGCTTTAGAGAGAAGACGCCTTGTGAGGCGGGTGAGGCTCGAAGGATGAGTGAGAGCTGACTGGGTGGACAGATGGATTGGGGTGGGATGAGGCAGTTGAAGTACAGAGAAGAGAATGAGTGCAGTTGATGTGCAGGAATTGTAAGCAGCTCATATCATTCGAGCATTAGGGGTGCGTGTTTCTGTGCAGTGTAGGGTGTGTAGGCATTCGAGAGGGAAAGAAGGAAGGAAGGAATGACTGCTTGTTCTAGACAGGCTAACAGGAGCCAGATTGCAAGGCCATTGGGTGCTATATAATTGGACAGTCTAATAAAATAGGAATGGCTTCCCCTCCTTTATCTAACCAGCCAGCCAGATTCCTTATTTGCTCTGGACTCCCTGAGAGCTTGGTCCAGTTGGTCAACCATTTAGTGTTTGCTATCACTATCTGATCCTCTCCCTTTGTTAACTCTCAAACTTAAACCTTTATTTTCTCTTGGGTTTCTTGCCTGCTATACATGTCAACCATTCCTTTCTTTTATTCATCCAATTAACCAATTACAAAAATATGTTTTTAGCACCTAAATATGTTTTTAGCACCTGTTAGGGGTTTCTAGAGGAAATGAAATGACCATGTCCGTTGATAGTGTGGCTTTTTAATTTAAATTTTATTTATTGTTAAATTCTTGAATAGGTAATAGGTTCATGTGGTTCAGAATTCAAAAGGTGTGGAAGAGTAAACAGTGAGAAGTCCCTTTCTCTAGTTTCTTTTAACTCTTTGCAGTCTAGCTTTCACCTCAAACTCCCAAGTTGAACTTTAGCAGGTCACAAGTGAGTTTCTAATAACCAGATCCCATGGCATGATCTAATTTCTGATTAAAAATCTTGTTTCTTAAAATTCTCTTCTCCCCTGACTTTTGTGACATACTCTCTTCTTTGTGCTCTTTATCACCTTTGTCTTCTGGTCACCTGAAATGTAGGCATTTCCCAGTTTTACATCCTTAGCTCTTTTCTTTACCTTGATGATCTCGTAGCTAGTCATGGCTTCAGCTGTTGCATTTTTAAGGACAGTCCCAAAACTTGTGGAGAAGGGGGTGTATAGAGCACAAATTCAGATCTGGATTCAAATCTCAGTGTCGACACTGATTGATTTTGTCACTTAGCATTTCTAAGCCCAGTTCTCCTTATTGTAAAACAGGAACGCCACTGCATGTCTTAGTGGGGTTAAGACGGGTGAAAGAAGCGATGTGTGCACAGCAGCAGTCCCAGGACTTGAGCGTGGTCAGGATTCAGTGAATGGTTGCTATTGCTGCTATTGTTTATTGTTTTACTATTTTTGGTTCATTCTCAGGGCTCTTGTTTTCCACCTGGATGTTTCACTCCTCATTTCACTCAGGCCTCTGCTCCAATATCACCTCATCAAAGGTTCTTTTCTTTGATCACTATATATAAAATAGACTCCATGCCCTTTCATTACCACCAGATACATTTGTTTATTGTTTGTCTTCTCTCACAGGAGCGTAGGCTCCTTGAAAGCCAGGACATTATCTCTTTGGTCACTGATATATATACCTAACTTCCAGAATAGTTCCTGCACGTTGTAAATGATCATTACTCACCTGTTGAATGTTGACTAAAGATTGTAAACTCAGTGGCGATAAAACTAAACACCCTTTTTTCTTCATCTTCATCTTCATCTCACCCGTTCCCCCTCTCTGCATCCCACCCATCAACAGATTTCTTCCCACATTTCTATTCTCTTATTTGACATCTGGGCTAGAAACCTGAATTATTTTTCATTTCCATGATACCCCGTATTTAATCATAATATTTCTCTTTTTCATATTGTTATCTTACTACTTGCTTACAGTTCAGTAATGTCCTAATGGGCCTTCTGGTGTCTAGTTCCCTTTCCTTTTTCCTACTTGTCTGCCATCCCCAGAACATGGACCCTCAAGAGCATCTCTGATACTGTCACAGTGGTACTGGGAAAACTTGAGTTCTAGCAGAAAAAATGTAAATGCCTCAGTCTGACTTTTAAGCCTTATAGTGCCACACATTGGCCACAGTCAACCTTTGTAGCTTCATCTCCCACTAACCGCTTTGTTCCCAATTCATGTTCCAGCATTGGGTGTAATCACCGTTGCTCACACCACCTTGGCAGTTTCCTGCCTCTGCGCTGCTTCCGCTCCCTCTGTTGGTGTGCCTTCCCTCCTGCCTATCAATTTCTTATCTTTCCTTCAAGACTAACTCGTTTCATTTTTTTCTGAGAAACCTTGTAACCTTCCATCTTCTATGCTTTGATTGCCCTCTATGGCAGCACTTTATCCCTGAGTCTCTTATCCGCAAAGTCATTGATACCTCAGATATTTATCAAGCACTTATATTTGCTCTGCATTGTGGGGACATAAAGATAAATCTGATTTAGGTTTTACCTTCAGACAGCTTATAGTCAGTCCAGTGTGGGAGAAAAGATATGCACATCAATAATCAAAATAAAAAATAGAAAATGCTAAGTCCAGATGGGAGTGACAGATAGTAGTTAAGAATAGGTGCCATCTACGGAGTGCCAGGTATGTATAAAGTACCTCATCATCACATTTAACCCTCACACAGCAACCCAGTGGGGTAAGTAGTGTTTTCCCTGCTTATGGAAGAAGAGTGAAATGATTCTGTAAGATAGAGAAGTTAAGTAATTGACTCAAGTTAGCCATTAGTGTGGCTGTGCCCAGCCTTTGATCCTAACTATCAAGCAGCCTGGTCTTCCGTAGGATAATATACAGAGAATGTGTTTGGGGCAAATAGCTTTATCTTGGCTTCCACAGTAAATTCTGTTTGTAATACCAGTACATAATTTCCTTTTCGCTTCCTTTTTAAGACACTGGAAGAAGAATTTGCCAGGAAACTGCAGGAACAGGAAGTGTTCTTTAAAATGACCGGGGAGTCTGAATGCCTTAACCCGTCAGCACAGAGCCGAATTTCCAAATTCTATCCTATTCCAAGCTTGCATTCCACTGGCTCGTGACCCTGGGAAGCGTTCTGTGGTCTGGTTTGGCTTTTAAAATATGTCATTTTATTCTCTCCATCTGCCACAGTCTGCGGTAGAGTGCACGAAGACAATCACCTGCCTCACCTCCTAGGTGTTTTTTTGTCTGTCTTGTTTGTTTAGCAGAGATGAAGGGAAAGGAACTAACAGATGCTGGGCCTTGTTGGCGTAGCAGCATCCTGCAGTAATTCCCTAAGGTAATTCTGTATATTAATCTTAAAAATTGTGTTCTTTAGACACTGTTACCTGAAAAACTCTTAGAGATATAATGTTTAAACTTATTTAAAACAAAAACCTGTTATGTCACTTAGTATTGGCAAATATCTTTTTTCTCAATGAGGCCTGAATTCTATAGTTGAAGCTCTGCTGTAGAGAGTTGCAATAATTTTCTTTTGGTAGATCGCTGTCATGAAAAAGCTATGAGTTGCTCAAAATAGAATACCGATTCATTAAATAAATCAATTTTATCTTTAAATATTTAAAAGAGAAAAATTATTTCAGTAATCTAAAATAATTACCTGTTTAGGCATGAGCTAACAATCAAGGGTGCTAATTTTATTAAGATAGTGCCTAAAACACTAAATTTCAATTGAATCTAAAATAGGATTTTCTTCTTTGATTCAACAGGGACGAAACATCCTTAGTATTAAGCATTATTGTTTTTTAAATCTTGCTTCTATTACCACTTGATAGAATTTTCATCCTAAAGCATGTTATACAAAGTTGGAAACATGAAAAAAAAAAGATAGCTTTTAGATAGCCAAGTTGGAAATGTAAAACTCACCAAATTAAAAAAAATACATGGACTTAGTTTTCCCAGCTTAATTTTTTAAATAATACATGAGCTAGTTAAATGACATCTTCCATCTTAGCAAATTCTGTTCATTGAAAACTCTATCAGAGGCCTGCTGGCTTTGAGTTATATTTATAAATGTATTTTTTTTGAAATTGATTTTAAAAGAGGCATTTATTCAGAATACTTTAAAAACAATTTAAGTAAAATATTTAGGTAAATGTTGGAAATGACGTAGTTGTTTTGAAATAAAGTCATTTATATTTTGGTTTTATTTTGTTCCATGTTTAAATTATTTACTTTGAGTGGGAAAAGCCTGAAACCTTTATCATATGGTTGCTGATATGTGTAATTATTAATGAAATGCTCACTCTTAGTCCCTCTTGAGGCTTAGAATTTCAAGCACGTGTCAGGTCAAACAGTATTATGGACTGTACTGTGGTGTGTGAGACAGTAAGTGATGCTTGCTGCCTGCCATTTGCAACCTTTTTTAAGAGTACTAGGTACCAAATTATACACGTTTCGGTTTTTGTTATATTACATTTCATGCTGGTGAAAATTTAAATATAACTGTGGGAACACTTGGAACACTTAATTCATATTAAGAAAATGTAAATATCTGTAGCACTTTCTTGCAGTTAATTTGAAAACGTTGAATGCTGAACCTTGTCAGTGGTTTAGATGATTTAAATGCATGTGTAATTTTCTTTTTGTAATTGTTTTGACAAGCATAATTTACTTGGACAACTTTGTAGGTAGCCTTAACTTCTGGCCAAGTTTGTTTTTTATATAAATATATACATATATATATATACACTCACACGCATATATTATGTATGGTTGTAAGTTCATACACCTGTCACATGAATGTGTTACTGTATACAAAACTCCTTCAATGCTTTATTCTCAAATGCTGGGTTGAAAAATGTTTTGAAAGCCTTTTAAAATATAAATCTTTATAAAGTAATATTCAGGATGATGGAAATTGATTATGTTATGATAAAAATGGCAGTATAAAGTTCCTCAGTGTATTTAATGATTTATTTGAAGAGGGAAAGAGGAGGAAGGTTCTCAGACCACTTTCTCCTTTTGAAATTTCCAGTATCATTTAAATTATATCCTGTGTGCTTAATAGTCTGCGGCACATAATCCCTTTGGCCTGTGTATTTGGTTCTGTTTGTCTCTTTCAAGTTGACACTCAGAATATTGAGTAAAGGAGAGTGACTCGGAGTAGAATGATTGACATTCTGGTCAGTTTATTTGCAACTGTCGCATCTGCCCTTTGGGTTCAGTATTTATTATGCTCGAGTCTTCTTTCAAAAATGACCATATTGATGTGGGCCCAGGACTACAAAATGATACGTATGTAGAGGTGAAATGTTCATTTTAATAATTAAAGTTTATAAGTCTTTTCAAAAAGTGCTGTTACAGAATATGCTGTTCGTGCCCATCCCGCCCGTTTCTTCTTAGGCCCTGTACTCACATAGATGATGGTGAGCTCTCTTTCTTGCATGTAGTGCAGGTGGGGAGCAGGGAAGGGCACAGACTTGTTTGAAATCAAAGAATACAGTCGGCCCATTCCCGATTTGGTGGCTGCTGCCGTGGCAGAATGTGCTATGAAGTGCATAAAACAAGTTCTTCATACACGCACCCTAATCGCTCACGCTCCCCTCTGCCCTGCGTGCTGTGAGCGCACCAGACCGCCACACTCTGCAGGCCCAGCTCAGCTCGTTGCACCAGGTTGCCTTTCCTAGTCCTGTCAATCCATAGTTGAGTGTGAGTTGCTGAATTAGCTGCTATTCTATATGGAGTCACAATTAAGCTTTTTCTTACCCTTTTCTATGGGGAAGCTGTAGGGTGAGTAAGGAGGAAATTGAGTGCTTATACTTTGCTGAAAATATTAGAACTTTCCTCTGACAGTATACAGCAAATTGTAATTAAATATAAACCAGAACCAGAGCTACCTCTAAGTAGTGTTTCCTCAAGCACAAAGCTCTCAGGCATATGAGACCCACTTTAACGGAGGGTCTCTGATTTCTCAAGCATCAGCGAGTTTCAGAAGCAACTGTCTTTTGTACTCTTCTAAGTTCCCTTGTAACTACACACTTTCCCCCATTCCACACTGTGCTTAAATGACAAAGACTCTTCTGAGAAGCCAAATTCTGTCAAACGATTAGCTAGAGATAGTGTTGATTAAAGGAAAACCTAGAACTGAGGTGAAAGAGGAGAGTTAGTTCTAGCTCTAATAGTCTTCTGATTAAATAAATTAATTCTTTTCTGGGAAATGATCTTTTATAGGAAATGGGATATTTTAAATGCTTACGTTTAAGGCACAGCAGTTAATGCCTCTATTGTTGCTTTTCTGTGGCTGACATGGTTTTGATACAGCTTTACAATTTCTGCTACTAAGCTTTCGTAGAATGTTATACCAGTTTTAAATGTTGGCTGCAGCTTTTCGTGATCCTTCTTTGATTTGCAGTGTAATAACTTCACAAGCTAAATGTTCAGAAGGAATTTTGTTTCAGATTATGCCTCTTGTCTACTTGGGAGCAATGTGTCTTTTCAATCATGGGATTGACAAATGAAAAATAAAGTTGTTTCTTAATCTATGTTGAGAAAACCGTCTTTTATTGAGAACCGTTGAAACTGGATTCATGTGTGAGAATGTTACGCAGCTTTTTTTTTTTGGTCCAAGTTATATTGTAACACTTGCAGTCCTGCAGGTCTTCTGACCCTTTCAGGCTTATTAGAGGTGCTTAAAATACTGCCACCAACATATGTACATATTTTTTATTTCCCTTTTCCCTTTGGGATGGGTTATTTTTCTCAACAAACATTTCACAAGCCATATGACCTCACTTTTGCTAAAAATAAAAATAACCTATTTTTGTCATTGATATGTTCATGCAAGATTCAGTAGACACTAGGCAGCATCATCTAGCTAGTGTTCAGCTTCACTGGATGGAGGCAAAGCATGTCATTTTCTAATCCTGGAGCACTGTACACTATTGAGCTCATTCTTAACTGTTGTTTTTTCTTCAAAAGAGCCCGCCGGGTGTGGCTCAGTGGTTGAGCATTGACCTAGGATCCAGGAGATCACAGTTCGATTCCTGGTCAGGGCACATGCCCGGGTTTCGGACTCGATCCTCAGTAGGGGGCGTGCAGGAGGCAGCCGATCAATGACTCTCTCATCATTGATGTTTTTCTCCTTCTCTCTCCCATCCTCTCTCTGAAATCAATAAAGACATATTTAAATAAATAAAAAAATAAGTAGAAACAAAAGAGGCTCAGAGTCATTGCCCTCAGCTGAGGACATTATCTTCCCGTTTTCTTTCTGGGTTCTGTTCGGAGAAGGTAAGCAGGTTTGGACTTTCACCTATTTCACGTGGTCTTAGGACTCTATGAAGACTTTGGATAGCTTAGAAAGGTCAGTCTAGTAAGTAGGGAAGAAACTCATATGTCTGGTTAATCAAGATAAGAATCATTCAAGGAAATATAATACTTGAACCCACGAAACTACTATTACAAGACTATAAATGGACTCAGCCTTTAGGTAAAACCAAAGTGTTAAAAAGACACAATGTAGTCATTTATTATACATGGTAAGTTTTCATTGGGAAGTAAAAAGTCTGAAATTCTGAAGGCCTTATGAACTCATTTTTTTTAGAATTCCTGTTTTGATTCAGAGCAGGTGACTATAGGATATGAAAAAGGCGGCAAACAGACCATGTAGAATGTTTAGTGCTTGACTAGTGGTTGCTGCCAGCAGTTTGATGTAGTGGAATTAAGTGTTACGTTTTTCCTAGGATAATATGTGAGATAGGAGAGGACACACACACAAAATAGTCCAGTCTTTTACAAGAGTAGAGGTTAGAAGTAGATTTTCATTTAAGCCCACTTTAAATTATCCAGCGACTGAGTGTCACATTTTGTCACAAATTCAATAGTTGGCCAGGGTAGCCTCTTCTGAACTTGCGTGTTGGATTTTACTGAGCATTTCTGTGGGGCATTTGATATTTGTGCGTTTTTCCCCAGTAGGCGTTTTGGTATCTGTATTACTTGCTCTGCAGTTGTAATTCCTTCCCCAGGGTAAATCACTGCATTAATTGAAAAGAATCTTTTTGCTCATCTATTGCATGTGTGTTTATTTCAAGTAACTTATGCTTAGGGAAACCCTTCAGATGCTTTCTAAGTGCCCAAATTGAGTAATTTGTTACAGATAAAGGTCTACGTTTAACGATCTCAATTATTAAACAAAATGCCAGAAAGTGTGTCCCAGAATAGTGTTTGGAATAGTGTTAGAGTCAAAACCAAAATATTCTTTTAACTTTTGGTTCGATGGATCACATTACACATAATATTTAAAAAAGAAGAAAAATCCTTTAATTGGAAATTTTACTTTTGAAATGACTTTTCATCTAATAGATCACGTTAACATTTTTAGACATTGAAAAGTGCTTAAAAAACCAACTGCACCCAGTACCCAATGCCACTTCCTAAGTGCAGAACAGAGGTGACATCTTGCCCCAAGCAGAAGATACTCTATTTTCCCTCCTCTCTTCCTTGCCCTTCCCTTCTCTGTCTGCTGCAGCCCAAACAGTTCAGAACAACATATCTATAAACTCTAGCACAGGCCTACGGATACAGATTATAGCTACAGTCAAAGTTTCTAAGCAAGTGGCAATATATATAGTGAGAAATAACTATTTGAAACCCTGTAGCCACCTTCAGGGGAAGTGAATTTCTTAACTTTTTCAGTTGCAAGAGTTGCTTCTTAGCCAACTCTTCTGTGACTGGAGTGAAGGGGAGGAAGGAGCTGACACCACAGCTTTATGGCATTAACCAGAATACCCCCCAATCAGGTGTCGCCCCCTGGAAGGCGGCCCCTGCCATCCCGGTCTTCCATTTTCCTGGCTCATTTTTAGGCAGAGATCAAGGACTCCTGGGCCAACTTCTGTGTAACTGGCTTTCCTAGGTTAGGGCTTGAACGAGTGTTAGAGAAGCCAAGGAGCTCAGGTGCAGAGAGCAGAGAAGTCAGTCTCGTGCTGCAGGACTGCAACTACTCGAGCCTACCTAACGAAGCTGTTTCAGATTGTGTGTCTTTGAATTATTCATATATGTGTATATTGTTTCAGACTAAAATAAGTGTTTAGTTGACTGGCTATGCTGTGTCAGTAGGAGATTGAGACTCCAGCTTTCATCCTTTGGAGAGATTTTGGCTTAAGCACCATAAGCCATTGCAAGAACTGGTCTGGGGGCTGTTCCGCCAAGGGCAGCTCATGGCTTGGTGGCGATACTTCTCCTCCTCCGCCCAGCATAGACTTGGTCACCTGAGTGTTAGAAGATGGGTATGAAGTTAAAAAATATCTTGTGGCCTGTGGGGACTTTAACTTGGGCAATTACGGCAACCGACTACTTACAAAACTATCTTGAAACCCTTTTGTAAGACTATCAATTTATTTAAATTGTTTACCCTCTCTCAATACCAGATTGGTTTTCCTTTTCCTCCTGCATTGGCATGCGCCTTTCTTTCTCCCCAGCTGTCTGATTGTTAAGCAAATTACGTTGCTGGCAGGGTCTGCCTTTAGTAATTTGCCTTAGTTTTCCAGGCTTGCTAAGGAACAGATCTCTGGCAGCCAAGGCTTACCTTTGTCTCCTTTTTCTCCCTTGGGCCCTTGAGCGCCGGGTGGCCCAGGCCTGCCAGGTGGCCCAGCAGGGCCCCTCTCACCTAGGAGGGGAGAGAGATGCTAAGTAAAGCACGAGTGTGGGACCTGGAGGAGCTGCACAGAGCCCAAGCCCGGCCCAGCACTGGCTGGGGAGCTGGTTTTCAGCATGAGGTTGTTAGGATTTGGTGGCGGTTTCCCGCCACCACTTACCTTTGAGTCCTCGGATGCCAGCCTCTCCCTTCTGCCCAGGGGGTCCAGGAATGGCTCCGTAAGCTGCAAGAGGGGAAAACTGGCCTTAGACTAGCAGTCACCATGAAGCTGGGGAGATAAAGTGATACGTTCACAGATAGGTAGTAGAGTTTGCGCTTGTAGGAGGAAATCAAAGTTTAGGATTTGACAGATTTTTAGCATCTCAGTGTTAATAAGGTTTACATGTGAATGGAGGTTTTCCAGGAGACTGGTTCCTGTGGAGCAGGCTCCATGTGAGGCTATGCAGCAAGTTACATGTTGGGAAAGCAATCGGGGAAGCTCTTACTTCGGAAGAAGTCCATGAGGTCCTCAGTCACATTGCTGTAGGCAGAGAAGACCCTGCTGATGCCGGGGGGGCCCTGGGGCCCAGGCAGGCCTGGTGGGCCCTGGACAGTGTAGGCCATCTCTTGCAGCAGGCCTTGACCTGTAAAGCATGAAAGTGTGGGTGCACTCTTCACAGTGGGGAGTACAGCACCCTCGGATTGTCTGGCTCCCAATGCAGTTAGACAAGGGTAAGTGACAGGAGGGAAAGGCCCTGTGGCTTTCTTGTCTTCACTGTTGAGTGGCACTGGTCTCTGCAGTGGGCTTTCGTCAGAAGCCTTTTGTCTACGTGACTGCACTGACAAGCTATGGGGAGAAAGGGCTTTTTAGCCAACAACCTTCCCTCAGCCCCAGCAGAAACCGTCATAGTTGTCAAGACTTCTGAGACCACACAAGTTAGTGGGAAAGCAAAGAAAAAGACCCCAACATTCTTTCTTCCCCGCAGCAGAGGTTCCAGTCCTGACAGGGTCCCCTTGAATGAGAATTAGGTTGGGGCCTCCTGTCTCCAGATCCTGTCCATCTGATTCCAGATTTGCCAGCCCCACCGCCTGGGTGCTCCGAGAATGAGAGGGTGAGTTTCTGGAGCCTAGACGTGGAAATGCTCGTGTGTTCCCACTCCCCCCACGGCACTGAGGCCTAAGTGCCCCGACTTACGCTGCAAGCTCTCGGACACTCGGACAGCCAGCTCGTTGTAATCCAGACCTCCAGCAAAGCCAGCCCCGAACAATCTGCCATCACCACCATACAAGCCACCTTCGGAGCCAAAGGCCCCCCCTTCCCCCAGGGAGCCTCCGCTGGTTCCTCCTACACCCATGGAAGAGCTGTAGGAGGTGCTCCGGCTGGAGGATGAGCTGCTGTAGGAGCCCTCTGTGGACCCCAGGCGGCTGTCTCCAGGTGGTCCCTGAGGCCCAGGAGGGCCTGGGGGACCCACGATGAAGCTGCGTACATCAGGACCTGTGGGGAGGAAGCTGCGTTAGTGGGGGCTCAAGTCTGGAGAGAAAAGTGGGAGTTAAGGGGTCTTTCAGGGTCTTAACCCTCCTCAGCAGGATATGAACTTCAAGGCTCTGTGCATAAGCAGGATTGTGCTGTCTGGGAAGAAACCGGGCTTTTTCCAACTATTGGCTCTCATGTATTTGGCCTCCCAGGTTCCTTCACCTTCTGCTCCCCTGACAGGGAGAAGCAAGGCCTGGGAAGGGGGCACACGAGGGACAGCGATAATCAGGGCACCTACTTGTCAGGTAGCTAATCAGTTCGCTCCGGAAGCTGTCGCTGTTTTCAGCTGCATAGGTTGCCAGTGCTCCTGAGATACCCGGAGGCCCTCGAGGGCCTGGGGGACCCGGAGGGCCTGGAGGGCCTGGGATGGATGACAAGCCGGCCGCTGAGCGGGAGGCAAGCGAAAGCGAAAGATCAGAGGTCGCCCTGCTGAGAACGCTGAATTCCCAGCTCGGGGGCCCGTGTGTGCCCCTCTTGGAAAGGAGGGGGTGAGGCGGGAACGGCATGGGGAGCCCCCAGGAATGCTGCCCCCGACTGGCCCTCCCGCTCCCAATCCTGAGCTGCATTCAGCCCAGGTCCTATCCTCTCCCCCTCGGCCCTCCTGCCACTGACAGTTGAACTCCGCCTGGCTCCTGATGGCTGATGACACACTGGCTCACCAGTTGTCTAAGGGCTGTGCCTGGGAGCACTGTCTCCCTGCTTCACTCGCTGAGGGGGTTGAAAGCACCTCAAAGCTCATGTCCCTCTCCAGGGCCCCAGGGCCCAGCCCTGTACATGCTACAGGAGGACCTGGTAACTAAGTGGGTTTAACTCCACAGTTGCCCTTACTAAAATCATGGAGCCCTCAAGCCAGCTCCAGCCCTCTGCCCTCCTCACCCCTGCTCCCACGCCTTACTACGCAAGTAAGATGAGAGGTCCTCCGTGCTGATGCTGGACCACGCGTTGCCTGGGATCCCTGGTGGCCCAGGGGGACCTGGCGGCCCAACGATGCCTCTGAATTCAGATCCTGAGATGCCAAGGAAGAGCAAGGAGTTGGTCATGGCCTAGGCCAAGCTCTGCCTTCCATCCCAAACCACTTGGACAGATGTCCCCTGCTCAACCTTACCTTGGAACAAGGAGAGGAGCTCCTCATAGGATGGTCCCGGCAAGCCAGGGAGTCCCGGGGGGCCAGGAGGCCCAAAGCTCATTCCAGAACCTGCAGAACAAAATCCCAAGTTGTGATGGATTCAGATCAGATAGGGAAAGGCAGATGGAAACACCTGTGAGAGGAAGCCAGCCAGAAGCAATGTGAACAGAAGTGGGGATCAAGAAAGGGAAAAGGGGCAGTAGGAAGGGTCAGGCAGAAAGGGGTACTCAGAGAGACACTCCTGGGTAACGACGCCAAGGAGGGGCCCCAGGTCCTGGGAAAAGCATAGGTCAAAAAGGGCCACATCCTTCATCCTGCTGGGCGTGTGGGAGTGTTTGTGTATGTAGAGCAGTGTATGTGCAGGTGTGTACAGAGAAGTGTGTGTGTGTCCAGAGACGTGAGCGTGTGTATAGAGAAGTGGGCGTGAGTCATGTACAAATTCCTTGCAGGATGGTGCCCAGGGCACTCATTTTGCTTCCCTCGCCAGGCTCTCCGACCTGACTGGCAGCCATGGGTTTGAATAGCTCTGAATGCTGCTCACTCCCCTGGGCTTGGTGCAGCCTGGCAGGAGAGGGTCAGTGGGCCATTTCAGGGGCGTTCAGCCTGAACTCCTGACCACCTTTGCCTGCAAAGGACAGACACTCACTCGACATGTAGCTGAGAATGCGATTGCTCAGCTCTGCATAGTCCAAAGACTGGAGGGACCAATCTCCACTGCCTCCTGGTGGCCCCGGGGGGCCCCGAGGGCCCATCAGGAACTGACGGAGATACTGACGTACGTCATCCCCTGAAAGAGAAGACGTGCCCGCTGGACCACCCAGGCCGCGGGACAGCCACAGCCGGGTCTCCCCACCAGACTGGCTGCAGAGAGACCTGTGAGCTCTGGTTTTCAGGCCCACAACGGGGAATCGGCAAGCTCCCAGGTATCTGAAGGGGCACCTGCCCGGTTGCCTGGCACTGGGGCGAGGAGATTTGCTTCCTCCTTTCCAGTCAGTGGTTGGGAGCAGTGAGGGAGTGGCTCCGTGTCCTCAAGGACTGCCTCCCCTTTGCAGCCCTCACCAGGCTCAGGGGGACAAGGTGTGCCGACCAGGACGGTCAGGGGAAGGCAAAGGGGCTGCCGCCTCCAGCCCACTGCAGGAGACTCACGCTTTAGCGCAGCCAGGACGTCTTCAGAAGTGATGGAGGCAGCCGACGACAGGCCGATGCTGTACCCCGAACCTGTCGGAGGAAGCCTGGGGTTACTGCGTATCTGCACTGAAGCAACACCCCATCACTCCAGAATCCCAAAGAATGGTCAACTGGCTGTTTCCATTTGGGGGAGATGAACCAAGGGGGCCCTAGGAGGCTGTTTTTAAAGCATGAAAATGTGGAAGGTTATTTTTGGTTTTGTTTGGTAAGAAATGCTGTTTGTTTTCAAGCGTATGCTTTAGCCTAAGTCCTATGAGATCCCACCAGCCCCACGGATCCCATTTCACATATTTGGGACACATCGGTCAACCGCGGAGAAGGCTCACTGACCACGGCTAAGCAGTGTGTCTTCATCTGAGCAAACCCTTTTTGAAGCCGGCTCCCGGTGGTCTGACTGCTGTGAGTTCAGATTTGAATGTCACGTTCAGAAGAAGGGCAAAGCCAGCAGGAAATTAAGAGACAAGGTTCCAGCAACAACAGTGGACCCTGGGGGAGGGTCATGGTCATTTTAGGGGTGGGAGAGGCTTACTCTGTAAGTAGTTCACGACGAGGCTTGCCAGCTCCGAGTAGTTGAAAGTCTCACCCGTGATGGTGGTGACAGGCCCAGGGGGCCCAGGGGGACCCGGGGGACCCTGAACTCCGGATAGATAAGACCGAACACTATCACCTGCCAACAAAGACAGGAAGCAAAGTCAAGCCTGCCCCCGGTGGGCCTGTTCTCCATGCATACCACGTGGAGGTGACCTACCACACCCTCACATGGGCATGAGGCAGGGCCAGCAGGAGCCTATATGTCTCGTTACAAGTGGAGAAACTGAGGCAGAGGCCTCTGCTGGGTCGGGAGGTACTTGAGGGCTGTGGACCAACAAGACTCTAGTCAACCATCCATTTCGCAAAACTCTGGTGCCCACGTTTGTGGAAATCACACACATCCCTGGGGAGTTCAGGGATGGGGTTAGGGTTGTGCACACAGGTGAAAGTGTGAGCGTGTAGCCGTGGTATGCGTGTGGACAAACGTGAGGGTGTGCGAGCCTCTGCTGGGGTAAGGCTGGGGTTCTGTGGGCAGCTAGCAGGCAGGAGCGCATGGACCTGCTGTCTTGGCTGCAGAAGCGAAGACCTGGGTCTGGCCACGCAGGCTGCTGACCCCCAACACAGATGTGTATGCGTGCTCACACGCGTGTGCGCGCACACCACCCAACCCTGACCCTGGCACTCACTCTGCATGTACTCAGAGATGTACTGCTGAATCTCCAGGCCAGAGCTGCTGAGGGAGCCCGGGGGCCCGGGGGGGCCAGGCGGGCCCGGTGGGCCCTGCATGAACCTGGTGCTGGACGATGATCCCCCTGGGAGAGAGAAAGCCCTCTGAGCTGGTTTCTCCACCCCAGGTCAGACAAGGGGCCCGTGCACTGCTCCCACAGTCTGTAGAGGGGGGTCTTTCTCAGTAGAGAGAGGACAGTGGCAAAGAGAAGTTTCCCCCAAAAAGAGAGGCTAGGAGTACCTGCAGCAGCCGCTGTCTGCAAGGGGCACGGAGGGGGAGCTCTCCAGCCAAGCCCTCCCTCCTCTCTCTCTCTCTCTCTCTCTCTCTCTCTCTCTCTCTCTCTCTCTCTCTCTCTCTCTCTCTCTCTCTCTCGGCAGCCTGCTGGCACCCCGCAGCCTCCCTCACCTCCGAACGCCCCAGCTCCCCTGCCCTGTCTCCATCTCCTGTGGTTGGCGTTGTCAGCCATCTTTACGCACAGGAGTTCCTCCCTCCTGCCCCCACTAACATGTAACCTCCTCAAGGCAGCTCCGAAATCCTAGCATGTGGAGAAACTACCTAATCAACACCGAATCATGGATCAATGAGTGAACAAAGGAACCCAGGTCCTCCCTGGCGTGACCAGCCTTGCCTGGAGGAGGGGAGAGGAACTTTGGTCACCTTCAGTTCTTACCTTGAGAGGGACCACCTGGAATGCCAGGGACACCTGGATCCCCTGGAATCCAAAATGAGAAGCCCTGTTTGCATCACCTCCAGGAAGCCTTCCCTGGTTAAGCCCAACCACACCTATCAGCATGTAGCTCAACAATTGTTTCTGTTTCTGCAACGATACCCCAGGCTCTCTTTGGGCAGAGACTGTGTGTCCCCACATCTCCCCACGTCTCTCTTCTTCTAGCCTCTCCTTTCTTCGACATCCTCCCCGCGCCCCCCAAGGCTTTAGCATTGATAAGTGCACGCTGCTCACTATCTGGGCTCTGGGAGCCAGCTTTACTCCTACTTCTCACTGCCTCCTTAGCTGCTCCCTCACTGACCTTTGTCACCTTTAGGTCCCTGAGGGCCGGGCGGTCCCTGCAGGTCGAGTCCGAGAGAACTGGAACCTAGAAGCCAACACCATACACAGTGCAGTCAGCCAGGGCTGGGCGCGGCTTTAGCGGGGGGGGGGGGGGGGGGGGGGGGGGGGGCTCAGCACTTACCTGAGCTTGAGAACCCTGGGAAGCCTTGCTCAGGAAAAACAAAGAGAGCAGACGGTCAGTAGTGCTCCCTTCCCTTTCCCCAGGGCCCAGCCAGAGACAGCACCTCCCCTCCTGAGGCTCTGCAAGATTCACATCCACACAGAGACGCACACTCTGATTTACTCTCGCTGCAGGCTCTTGGAAGTCGGCTATTGCCACCCCCGCCCCAGGTTTTGTGTGATGCCAGCTCTACTGTACCTTGGTGCCCTCAGGGGCCTGGGGGCCTGAGGGCCTGAGGGAAGGAGGCTCAGAGTTGTGAGATATATATGAACCAGAGATTGTGAATTCAAGGGGCCCATGGGGAGGGTTTGGGGCTCCAGGGCTGGGACAGACACAGCTTGGGGCTCTTCATGCCTCTCCTTCCACCAGGCCAGTACAGAGGCCGGAATTCTGTGTAGAGCTTCTGACCACCATGCCTCCCCCCACCCCATGCTCCAGGGTGCTGAGCTCCTCATGGGATATGGCAAGAGAATGAAGAAATGCCCCAGCTCATCAAGCCTCATCCACATTGTCCTGGCCACCAGTTGGGTATGCTGGGCGCATACAGGCTCCTGCATTCCCTAAAACACTGTTCTCACCTCGGTCTCCTTTGGGACCTGGGGGACCTGGAATGGATAGTCCTGCAGAATAGAGCAAGGAAGAGGCAATGCTGAACTTACCAAGTGCTTCCTCACCAAGGGCCTCAATTCCCCTGTGCCCCACAATTCCCCACCTTCCAGAGATCCCTGTGATGCTCACCTGGTGGCCCAGGTGGTCCAGGTGGGCCTGGGGGACCTCGTAAATCAAGACCTTCTGTAGAGAGAAGAAAACAGAAATTAGCAAAAGCTGACCTGGGGCTGCTTTCCGCCAGCTTCTCCCCTCACCAGGATCATCAATGTCAGGCACCCTGGGCTACACTCAGACCCACACGTCAGACCCCCTCTACTGGGCTGCCCTCGCTCAGAGGCAGGGCAGGGCTGCAGTCAAACTCCCTGGTAGCTAATATGGGTGTATTGAGTGATGGTAAGGACATGGCTTCAGTGCAGAGAGCCTGAGTTCAAGTCCCTGCTCCATCACTTCTAGCTGGTGACTTTGGGCAAGTTCTCAACCTTTCCCAGCAACAGCTTCCTCCTCTGTAAACCAGAGGCACATGACCTATGTCACGGGGCCCTGTGAAGGCTCAGTGAGATGCCAAGGCACAAGTCTGGCACACGTGACTGCAGGATGTCTGTTCAGCTGTCCAGCTACTCAGGTGCTGAGGTGGAGGCCCAGCAGCATCTCCGCCTGGGCTCTTTAAAGGACTTTGGGAACAGGGGGGGTCTACGCTCTCAGGTCAGGCCTAAGGCTGAGAACCCACAGACCCTTGTCATTGCTCCCAGTGCATGGGGGATGCAGTGCTCCTGCCAGCAACACTCGGAGGCCCTGCGTGACACTGGGCCTCCTGGAGTCTGAGAACCTCTTTGGCAGCTGCCCCATCCCCAGTGAATCACCCCCATGGCTGACAAAGCCCTTGCTGTTCCTTACCTGCTCGCATTGCGTCCCAGAGGAACTGGTCATCCTCGCCCACATCTGGGGCTCCGGATGACCCATTGGCGCAGCTGCCACAGCCCCAGTGTCCTGACTCTCTCCCACTCCCACCCCCACATCACCTGCCCTGGAGAACACGGGGGCACTCACGGGCAGAGAGGACTTCGGAGATGGAACTGCTGCTGCTAATGAATGATTCGCCAGCAAGTCCTTGCTCCCCTCTCGGGCCTGCGGGGAGACACAGTTAGGGTGCACGCCGCTGGCAGAAATTCCTCTGCAGGTGGCTACAGTGGCCCAGGTGCCCGGGGCAGGGCAGCCAGAGAGTTGACTGCAAACTTGTCTGTCAGTCGAGAAACACCCCAGGAGGAAGTGGATCGGCTTTCCCTAAGACTGACTGTGTTTTGGTATTTGGATAAGTCTTTGGACAGTGGCATGGTTATCAGGGTCTGGTCATACAGGCTTAAGGCCTGTGAAAATAGCTGAGCTTGACCCTGCCCAGGTGCTTACAGAGCTTCAATCCCCGATCCAGTGGACCCCTGCCTTCTCAGAGCATGGAGGGGGTTAGAGGAGGTGTCTCCCCTTGCAACTGAGGCTTCACAAGACCCTTGGTGAAGAACCATGTTACCCCCTCATCTCCCTTCCCCAAATACATGTCTCTCGCTTCATGTACAGACTGGGGCCCAAGTTCGGCCTGGGAAGGAAGCCCTCCTGACTGAGGCCACAGTCATGTGTTCTTTCAGGCATGACATACCTTGCTGTCCTGGGAGACCAGCTGGGCCAGCAGGGCCTGGAAATGGGTTGGGGAAGAAAAGGTTTTGTCACATCTCTAGGGTCACCGTTTTAGAAAGAGCTGAAGAAAAGGCTGGTCCTGGGTACATGTGTAGCTTCCTCACAGGGCATGGAACAGTAGCCCAAAGAGGCCAGCTTCCTTATTTGAGAGCAGTCCTGTGGTCCATCTGGGTGAGAATTTCTCTGCCAGGCACTGGGCCCCAGGGATGGGCAGGACTTCCCTCTCAGATACTGTCCTTCAACGATGAGGGACTTCTAAATGCCCCCAGTGTCCCCTCTCTCACTTGAGCTTATCAGGAGGGAAGGCTGGTCCATACTTGCATTGGTCATATTAAATCATATATTTCATTTACATGTGAACATTTTTAAATCTTAAAAAATAGATACAGCTGACCCATGAACAACATGGGGGTTAGGGGCACTGACCCTCTGCACAGTTGAAAATTCACATATAACTTTTGACTCTCCAAAAACTCTTACTAATAGCATACTGTTGACTGGAAGCCTTACCAATAACAGTCAATTAACATATATTTTATAGTTATATGTATTATATACTATATTCTTATAATAAAGTAAGCCAGAGAAAAGAAAATGTTATTAAGAAAATCATAAGATTTGTTTGTGAGTTTTTTCAAGTCACAAATCTCCAAAAAATTTCTAAGATATGTATTGAAAACTGTTTGTGGATAACCCATGTATATAGCAAAATAACAGGCTTGTGGGAAAAATAGAAAATATCACCTATAATTCTTTAACTTGTAACATTTTATTTCTTTCCAGCATTTTTTTGCATCTTGTAAAAATATTGTTGCAACCACAGAGCACACTTTATTGAACATTCTGCTCCTTTCAGTAATACTATTATCTCCTAACAACTTTCTTTTAAGTCTTCATATTTTTGTACTGATTTCATTATTGTTGAACAATTTGGGGATATTTTCTCCAAATAGATTCCTAGCATTTTTGTTGCCCTTGTTGCATATTATCAAATTGTTTTCTAAGAGGAAGCAATTTGAGGACCGAGTGTTCTAACTGGCCAAACAGTGGCTCTGGAGGCAGAAGCACCTGGGCCAAATCCCGACTCTGCTACTTCTTAGCTGAGCGACCTTGGGCAAGTCATTTACAGGCTGGAGCCTCCAGCAGTGTTGTGGCGTCTGGTGAAGTAAAGCCTGTGCAGCTCTTGGGATACTTGCTGGTGTGTGATGAGGGCTTGCTAGGCTGGCTATCTGGGAGGGGGCTTTCTCCGCTCCTCCTCACTCTCCTCCCTTGGTTCCTGTCCTGGGTTTCAGGATTTGAGTAAAAGCTGGTACAGTCAAATGCCACCTAGGCCTGATGCTGATTTGGGAGCAAAGCAAGAAAACGGACTGACCTGGGACACCTGGAGGTCCCGGGGGTCCCATGGCTCCAGGAGGTCCTGGTGGACCTGGGACAGTGAGAGTCGATGTCCCGCCTGAAAACAGAACACACATGGAACACTGAGCCCCACTCTCCTGGCTCAGAAGTGCTGGGACCCAGACCAGGCTGTGGGTCAGGCCAAGCCAGCATCTCTTGCTCTCATTACTTCTAAACTCCGCCCACCACCTCGCTGCTGACCCAAGGAGCCCAGCACTGCATCCTGCCCAAAGCACTGTGTCCACTGACGGGCGCTTCTTGGAGGGCGTTAAGGCAGAGCCAGGGCAGATGCCCGGGACATGAGAATACGCAGTGCAGGGCTTGCCTACCTGCAGTCACGATCTTGCCTGGAGCTCCTGGTTCACCTGGGAGGGGAGGAAAAGGAGAGTGGTTGTTCCCTAGATCAATTAGTGTCCCAATAAATCACTTCCAAGGCTTCTGATTGCATTTGAGACCCACTCCTGGGCCTCTAACCTGCAGGGTAACGACATTTTAATGAACTGAGGCGCGTGCAGGATGCATTAAGCACCAGTCTCTGCACCAGACACCCTGGAGACTGGAGCATCAATCTTGGCCCCCATTAGCTTTTGGAAGAAGCTGGGACTCCCCGAAGGGGTTTCATTGGTGAATGTTGAAGAGATTGCCTTTCAGTGAGGCCGGAATGTGGCTGACTTGAGAGTGACTCTCAGACTCTTCTCCTACCGTGGGCATCTCAGGATTTTACTGGGAATGGGCTTGGGTAGGAAAAGTACTGAGAGGTCCAAGGTCAGAGGCATAAGCCTTCCAGGTAGAGCCTAGTTCCAGGGTGCCCCTCAGGATGCTGGTTTCCTGGGATAGTAGTTGGGGCTGTGCAGAGTCAGAAGGGGTTCTGTGGCTGGTATGTTGGGAAAGTTACATCAAGGTTAACAGATCTCTTTCCTGACTGTGTCTTGGAAGGTTGAAAATGCACACGTGCATGGGAGACTTCCAAGAAGGGGATGTCAGATTCACACTTTCCCAAATGTATCTACCACCAGATGCCATGTCAATAAAACATCTCTTGGGACTGAAAATTCACACAGACTCTGGGGAACTGAGTGAGTGAAGCAGAGGACAGAAAAACCCTCCACTGGGGACTTTCAGGGGCCTCTTTTGTCATTTTTTCCATGGTCTGTAAGCAATTCAATCCCCCGCCTGTGAAGTTGCTACTCATGTCCCTCTTGGGGAAGTGGGGAGTGGGGGTGGGTTGGTCTCTGCTTGCCTCCCACCAGCCCCTGCAGGTCAAGGCCAAGAGAGGGGAAAGTATTTGAGTTGGTTTCATTGGAGCCCAGTCCAATATTAGGTAAAATGTCCACCTTTTGTGCACATTGTCCGGGGAGGGTCTGAAGTCCCCTGTGGACAGGAATTCACGGGCCTGGAAGGGCAGGGTGCCTGGTATCCTTGGGAATCCCCAACCTATGTGTCGTACTAAAGGTTCCATCAATTTATGAACATATCTGTGGACTCAGAGATCTCTCTGGGATGTGTGAACTCAGTTATTATTTTGAATAATACCTATTTGTCCTAAAAGAACTCCTTGGCCTAACCAGTCATTGGAAATAGTTTCTGGAAAGTAGTTATTTTATTCCTCAGGTGCCCACAGGTGACAGTGACTGTTGATGACAGAGCACAGCTGCACAAAACGTCAGGGCTCAGGGGTGTGCGGTCACAGGGACAGGAGGAGGAAGACCGGCCCTGAGCACCATTGGTCCTTGGATTGGCTCAGGGTTAGGCCTAATGGTGCAGAAATGGACAATGGCGGAGGAACAGGGCGGGACAAGAATTCCACCCTGTGCACAGGGTCACTACGCTGGTCCTGGTCAATCTCTAAGGACGACTTCCCCTCCTGGCAGCATCTTAGATGCCTCTCCCTGCCTGCATGAAAGCCTGTGTGACTGATAAAACCAAGGTGGTTGCTGGCCCGGGAGTCTGGGTACAGGGACCAAGCCCAAGTGAGGGAGATTGAGCACTAATGGGGGCATGTTAGAGGCAAGCCAGGGGGTGGACTAGCTTTGGGGTAGGAGCAACAACCTCCAGATCCTCCTCCTCCAACAGTGGCCTGGAGACACCCAGGGACCATAGAGAGGCTTTGCTTGTTGGGCAGGGAGGTATGTGGGGCCAGCTGGGGCTTCAGGATTCAGGGCTGAGTTGATCAGAACAGATCCCTGGCTCCCCAGCCTCCACTGAAGCCACTAGATGCCACTGTTGATCCAGGCTCTGCCCAGACAGGGGCTTCCTTCCTGCCAATCCCTCCCCTCCCACAAAAATGACTAGTGGAAAGAAAGAAAATCTAGTTTGGAAAAATCACTTACCTCTAGCGCCTGGTTGGCCAGGGCTTCCAGGAAATCCTGATGTGATTGAAAACAAGTCAGTCAAGATATTTAAGGCCCAGCAACTCTGACACCCTCTGGTAGTGCCTAGCACTCTGTCACTCAGCGTAGCCGCAATCGCAGATGGAAACCTGGAGACCTATCTGGCTTTGCCTTCTGCTCGGCCTAGGTGGCCACTCAGGCAGGCCTCTTGCTCTGAGCCCTGTTCCTTCCCTGGGAAATGGGGCAACAGCTAGGCTTCAGGGAGGCGGAGGCCCATGGACTCAGCTTTGGGGATCCCAGTTCCCCTGTAGCTTGCAAAGCAGCTGCTGTCCCCACCTGTCTCCACAGTCGGGAAGCAGGGGCCAGGCTTCCTACAGCTGATGCCATATCTCCTCCTTGCTGTCTCCTGAACTCCATCAGGGAGTGTCCGGAGGATGTCCCTATGCACTTAATTTTTTGGGGAACTGTTGCTTGACTTACTTTTACATCTTTGCTTAATTTCCTTTAGGAGTTGGAGCTGGGCATGGCGACAGTGCACATGGGCCCAACTATAGGACAGACTTTGATGCCTAGGGTGTCCCAGAGAAGCTGGGCCCCTCTGCACGAGGTGAGCTCCCACTCCTCCACGCCAATGGGATATGGGCTGCTGCGGGGCCGGTGCCACTCCTGGGCCCTGAGCCGAAGGGGAACAGGACACAGGCAGGCAGAACTGGCACATGAACTAACTTTATTTCTACCAGAATGGCTTTCTAGATTGTGTTGTGCATATTTTTCCTTCCTAAGGTCCTTCTCAAGATGCACAATAAAAGGACCTGAACTCATCTTCTCTGAGAGAGTGAGGGGAGGGGAGGAAACTTGAGGTGATTGGAGAAGAGGCATTTGCTGAATGCCGGAAAGCTGGAATGGGAGGCTTCTATGGAGGTGGGAATGACTCAGTGACTCACCCGGAGGTCCTTGGAGTCCTGTGAGACCTACAGAAAATAAAACACATAAGGGGAGAGATGAAAGGTTGAGGAGTCACACCCTCGAATGCAGGAGCAAGTGGGATTGGTGGGGCAAGAGGACAAACCCCAAGTCTGGGGCAGCCAGATGGCTTCTCTCATCAGACTGGTGGGAATTAGTGAGGGCCCAGGTATGGCCCAAGGGAAGGTGGACTGGAGGGAAGGCTCAGAGGAGCTAGATGCTGAGGTGGTGGTAAACTCAGCAATTTTAAAGAAGATTCCTTGCCCCTTTCTAGAGCCCCTTGCTTTCACCCATTAATCTCCCTCTTCCCAGTTGCCAGACTTGGTGACTCAAGGTGTGAGGACACACAGCCACTACACACAGGCAAGCTAGCAGTTGTGCGAGTTATCTGTTGGGATGCTGGAGGAAAATGGGATAAGACAGGCACACACATGCACACACACATACACACACACAGCAGGGCCATGACTCCCTCTTCCCATTCTGTTACCTGGCTTTCCTGGTTCTCCAGCAGGTCCTGGTGGGCCTCGGACTCCAGGCATCCCTGTGAGACCTTGTTCACCTGGAAAGAGTATGGCCAACATGCAAATGTTTTCCTTCTGGGAAAGCTGAACCAGCCAGCATATCTGAGCTGATGCTTTCTTGGTGTTTTACTGAGTAACTTTGAGGCAGGTGGGGAGGAGAAGGGTAATAAGACCTGGCTTTGCATGTTTCTACATGACACAAGCCCCTCTGGGGATGTGGGCAGGGTAGGGAGTGGTAGGCAGGGGAGGCAGTGAAAGTGAGGAGAGCAGATCAGTGACCAACCTCTTAGGCCTTGTTGTCCATCGGGGCCAGCAGGTCCTAGGAAAGCAGAACCACAGCTCGTCAGTGACTCTAGAAGCTACTTCTGGGCCTCCCTCCCTCTACTGCCCATCAGGCTCACATCAAGTTGTCTCCCAGATGGGGAGCCCTTGGGACCTTCTTGTAGACACCAAATGTAGAAAAAGACTAGTCTCTGGTATATCCTTTAGATGCAGCTTTTCCCCTTCCCTCTTCTCCTAAACCAGTAACTGCCTATCTTCCTGCTAAAACTGTTCAGCGAGTCCCCATTGTGTCTCCGGTGCCCTTGGGAGGACTTGGCACACACCAGATGCTCAATAAATGCAGGGCTCATTTACTCAAGGTCCTGGAAGGCAAGGTCCTCCAAGTTCTTGTCCCCTCTGCTCCAATGATGCCAACCTCTCTGAGGTCCTTCTGGGACCATGTCCTGCTTTTCCCCACCTCTGCCTTTCCTTATTTATGCTGTTGTTTCTACATGGAATTTTCCAAATTGATCATAATAAAAATCTTCCTTACTTTTTAGGACAATCTGAAATGCAGCCTCCTCCACCTTTCTGGGTGGAAGCAATCTGTCTACAGTGTCCTCCTCGCACTCTGTACCTCTCACGGCACTTGTCACCTCATACAAGCTTTGTCTCCCCTTGAGGGAGGTGAAGCAACTTACTGGCTCAGCAAGATGTCCTGCATAGAGTCAGCACTTCTTAACAACTTGTTAAATGAATGAGAAAGTGAATAAATCACATCCTCCATTGGTGGAGCTTAATCCCTTCTGGGACTTGGTGCTAAACACCTGGCTCTCTGAGGGTCCTTGGCCAGCTCCATGTCCTGGCCGACAGGTCCCTTGGTAAAGGTCAGCAAAAGGTTGAACCCTGGATTTGGCTGTGACACCAGCCCTGGGATGTCAGGGCGATGTCTGGAATACAGTGGGTTCCAGAGAACCCCAACATTGCCTGTCCTCCCAAGGGCCCTGAGTGGCTTGGGGGCAGGAACTAGATTGGAGGCCATGCCTTGCTGAGTTCCCCCCTGCCCCCCAGCAGTGAGAAACCCACAGAGATGGCTGCTGCACATCTCAGAAGGGATGTGCAGGCCCAGAAACGGCCTATAAATAAGGCCTCTATCAGGAGGTGGGCAGGCCAGAGAATAGGAGAGGTGGCTCTAGAAGGATCTCAACTTCAGAGCCATGGTGATGACTGGAATGGGTCAGACCTGCTGCATTAGCTCCTCTGGGACACTCACCCACTGCTCCTTTAGCTCCAGGTTCACCCGTAGCACCAGGCAGACCTCTCAAGCCTGGCTCACCTGCAAAGGAAATGGGCTAGCTGGTTGGAGGCTTTCAAGCTTTGCATCCTTGTTAGTGGTAGAATGCTGCACCCTCCCTGCCCACCCCCAAGTCTGCCACCTCCCCAACCAGATGAGCTTGGGGTACCAGACAGAGATGTTGGGGACACAGTGTCCACTTAGATTCTACAGTCAGGGCCACCCAGAGCCATGTCTGGTCTGAAGCTGCGTGTGTATGAGTCTTATTTCCTTGGCAACAGAGGGCTGCCCTTGTAGCCAAAGTATTAATTTTCTTTTTAATCATTCAAGTTGTCAGGAGATAAGTGGATGAGGGGAGACAAGTAATGTCAACTTTCTGTTACTTTGGAAGAGCTTAATTTTCTCAACTGGATTCCCCAAAAGAATCAGTGACAATCATAGCTCCCTTTCTGCCCCGGACATTTGCTAGCTGACTATCCATCTTGATGCTGGCGTATCTCCAGTGAGTGCTTCATTTCACTCCTCTTGAGTTTTATAGATTGCAAGTTCCCTGAAGCAGACAGAGGTTCTGTCTCATACTTCTGTATTTTTTTCCCCATCTCCAGTGCCCAATAGATTTACAAAATGTCTTTAAATGATTGAAGTGGATTTCCATGTAGGACTGACCTGTGAGGCCTCGGGGTCCTTTCTCACCCTGGTCACCTAAAACAAACATGAGGGGTGGCAGGAAGCATCAGTCAGGAGGAAGGAAAACATTCTCACCCAGTTAGAGGGACCCCCGCTGCAGCATAGTTCTCACTGTATCTGGAAGCTTCTGTCAGTGGAATCTTGGCGAGAACGCATCATTTACGAAGCCAAAGGGGCCCCTGTGATTCCACCCACAAGCTGACCCCAGCCCCAGCTGTCATACAATGGGTGCTATGGGCACAGGATGGCCAGAGCAGGAGGACCTCAGCACTGCATCCTCGCCACCTGAGGGTCACCCAACGACAGTATTGCAATGTTGGTACTTTGTGGCCCCTCTTTGTGCCTCGGTTTCCCTATCTGAGAGGCACATCCCTCCCAGCCCCAGGGTCCAGGAACCAGAGTCATCTGTGCTCTTGAATACTGGAGCATGGGTCACATTTGGGTTGCCAGGAGTCAGGCAGGCTCTGGTGATGTCTGAGCAGCGGTAGGAACAACATACCTTTAGGTCCTGGTGGTCCCATAGGTCCTTTGTCACCTGAAAAAGTAATGGACACTTAATATAAAGAGCCTTGGTGAGGAAGACCAAGAAGGGCAGTGTCTGTGTCTGAAGACAGGCACCTCCACCCCACCATCCTGACTTCCCCTTCTCTTAGCATGTCTGTCAGCCTGCACAGGCTGTTGGTCATATCCATCTGACCCTCTCTGTCCCCCCAAGACCTTCTTCTTGAATGATTGGCACCTACAGGGTGACATCTCCCCCCACTCAGCTTCTCCCCACCAGCTTACCTTTGACACCAGGGAGTCCCACTTCACCTCGGGACCCTTGGAGACCTACAGGGCCTGCAAGCAGAGGAAACCATGTAGGTGGGTGAATGTCCCGGCTTTGGGATAGACAGACACGCACACACAGACACATACATGCACACAGACAGGCACATACCCATGTACACACACATGCATGTGCACATGGTCAGGTGCTAACACATTCTGGAGTAAAAAGCAAGGGCTGCTCTCCGCAGTTGCTCCCCACCTCCCCTCCACATCAATCCTGGCAGGTTCTTTGCCTCTGTGATTGCCAGGCCCCGGTCATAAGGGCACCTCATGGGACCCTGGCAGAAACATTGGCCTGCATTACAATGTGGGCTGTAGCTTGAGATTCCCAAGATAGCAGGATGAGCTCTGTCCCATTGGGATGAGGTAGAGGCAGGCTTTTGTTCAAATGTGAGGGCAGGATGGGAGCTGCCTGCTGCTGGAGCTTCCAGAGGGCCGCAGGCCCCAAGCCAAGTTGGAATGGCTCTCACAGGGCCCATTGGTACCCGACCTCAGCTGCAGGGGACACAGTGTGGACCTGAGATTTGTGCCTCCAAGCTCTCTTTATAATTGCTTCTTTTGCTTAAATAATGTTTGTTTCTCCTTTTGGCATCCCTTTCTTTGCCCCAGAAATAGCATTTATTACAAGAATAAGTGCACTCACCTGGGGGACCCTGTGGGCCAGGAGAACCACTGGCACCTGAGAAGGACAAAAAACAACAACAGTTATCAGAAGGGTGTGGCACAGGCCAGGGACATCTGCCCCCACGCTGAAGGTCAGGTGGAGGGGTGGGGCTCACTTCCAGGTGAGGGCTGTGTGTATGCATGTCACCCACCCAGCATAGGTTCTTGCCAGGACCCCAGAGCCAGTGGAGTCATGGAAAGATGACCCAAGTCCAGTGCAAAGTCATCCTCAGGGAGAAATCTGAAACTGGTGGGATCAAGAGATCCCTGCTCCTTCCTGGTCATAGTGAAACATTTGGGCTGGAGCAGGGGAGGGAAGAGAGATGACTAATGGGCCTCAAATTGAGAAGGCCCATTCTCTGGGGTTGTTCAGACATGTTGCTTTTGAATGTGTGTATCTGGGACCCAGTCAGGTGAGGAGATTGCCTGACTTCTGATTTCCTGATCCATCCACCTCCTTAGGGGCCACATAATGGGGCTATTGAAAACAGATGGAAATACGGCCCCAAATCCATCATGCAGCCCAAACTAGCCCCAATCCTGACCCCTGACTCCTTTTGGGGGGACCCTCTCTTGGCCCCTAGCTCCTGTACAGGCCTAGGGCAGAGGGTTGGGGCTGTCCGGGATCCCAGCACCTGGACCTCTGTTATCCATCCTGGACACTGCAAACTTGGGTAGCATCCTGGGCACTTGACTTACCTTTGGGACCCACAGAACCCGGGACACCAGGTGGGCCCGGTTCACCAGCAAGTCCTGGGGAGAAATGAGCACTCTGAGAGAGTCCACCCAACCTGGTGGTGTCATTTGGGGGATGGTTCCCACCCTGCTAGTGGCCTCTGATCCATTTGGTGCCTCCCCAAAGCCATGAATCAGCAAAACACCTTCACAGTTTCTACCCTCAGAACCTTTATGCTCCATGAAGCCTGGAGCCCGAGGTACTTGATAAACATTTGTTGCCTTATTGAGCAATATTTTTAAAAGAAAGGGAAGCTAAAAATAAAGCTTCTTGCTCATGGTCTGTTGGCATTGAGAGGATTTCTGGGGTCTGTGCTTGTTTTTTCTTGATAAAAACAGACTCATGCTTAAGAATCTAACTGCAAAATCTTTCCAGGCCCCTCCAGGACTGGGCCTGTGTCTGGGGCTTTCCATGCCTTCTTCACTGACAAGTTCCAGTAAGAGAGGCTGTAGGGACTGAACCCCACTCTGCCTTCTATCAGGGCCTGTCTCAAGCTTTTCACCTCAGCCCTGACTCCTCCCCACCCCATGCAGGAAGCCCCTTTCTCCCATGACTACTTTCTCCGTGCATTCTGAACACTGCAGGGTTCTTAGCCTGGGGCCTGGACCTCACCCTCATTAGACCACTGTCTCCACCAGGCCTGTCCCAGACTGTGGCTCAAAGTGCCCAGCAAATGCTACTGAAAGGAGGGAGGGAGGGAGAGAGATGGAAGAAGGAAGGATGGACGTAGCTACCCCTCTTGGTGAAGGAATTGCCTCTTACCTTTGTCCCCTTTTTCTCCAAACCCAGGTGGCCCTGGTTCACCACGAAGTCCCCTGGGGCCTTCCTGTCCTTTCTGGCCCACAGGTCCCTCCATGCCAGGCTCTCCTAAAAACAGAAGTGGCCATATCAGAGTTAGGGCCCTGAGCCCAGCTGAGGTCTCCACAGGCAGAATCTCGCTGTCAGGATGCCTGCCTGGAGTCTCTGCACTTGTCCCCTGCACCTCCCCTCTCCTCTTGTAGCCCAATATCAACCCAGAAGCCAGAAGAACCCTTTGAAAATGCAAGAGGGTCACATTCCACCCTTTCCCTAAACCTGCAAGTGGCTTCTCCCCTCACTGGGAAGAAAAGTCTTTACAAGGGCCTCCAGGGCCCCACATGGTCAGCCTTGCTCACTGCCCTCCTTCTGGACTCCCTGCCTCCCGCCTGGGTTGCAGCTGAGGCCTCGACGACTTCCTCCTCCTCACTCCTCCTTGACCAGTGGGCACATCCTTGCCCTGGGGCCTGGGGCTGCTCCCTCTGCCCGAAACGTTTCCCCAGGATTTCCTCATGCCCGGCTCCTTCACCCCCTTTGAGTCTTTGCTCAAATGGCACCTTCTCAGTGAGGCCTTTCCTGAGGGCTCCCTCAAGACTCCCTAAGCCTCCTCGGCCCCTGTCTTTCCCGTTACCGAACCACCTCCTACCCTACTTTGAACTTCACATATTTATCACGTCTATTGTCTTTCTTCCCCACCCACACGTAAGCAGGGGTTTCTCTGTTATGTTCACTGATGTATCCCCAGCATGTAATATGGTCTGGCATACAGCAGGCACTTAATAAATGTTTCTTGAGGTAGGGAGGGAGGGAGGGAAGGAAGGAGTGAATGGAGAAGAGGTTCTTACCCATGCTGCCCTTTTGTCCCCTTGGTCCTTCTGGACCTGGTTGTCCCAAGAGCCCAGGGATACCTGTGGATACATGAAAATACCTCAGCCATATTCTCCTCCTGGAACCTGGGATCCGGGACCTAGCAGCCTGCACTAGCAGCCATGCCACCGGAGATTACACACCTGGAGTCCCGGGAAGACCTCGATCTCCTGTGGGAACAGAGATAAGAGAGAGAAGTCATTTTGAAGACTTGGGTCATTACCTAAAGGAGTCACCAGGTGAGATTCAGGCAGGATCGCCAAATGTAGCAAATAAAAATACAGGGTGCTCAGTTAAGCTGAATTATAGATAAACATTGAATACATTTTTAGTATAAGTATGCTTCATGTAATATTTGTGACATACTTACAGTGAAAAATTATTTGTTGTTTATTTGTAATTTGAGTTTAACTGAGCAGCCTGAATTTTATGGTAACTGCAGGCTCAGGGGCTCTAGGACCATCAGTCCCCATCCCCAGCATGGTCAGGGTGTGTGTGGCCTGCATACTGGAGTCCTGGGTAAGGGGTCTGGGGCAGTGACCCAGGGTGTGTGTGTGGGGGGCAGGGAACCCTGAAGAGAAGAAGAGGAAGAACCCCAATTTCTGCATAGGGATCTCCTGGGAAGAAAGATTGAGCTCAGAGAGGAGACTCTATCACTTTATTCTCAGAATGAGCTGTGCACCCCTGGCCTCAGAACCACCTGGGGTCAGGACTGCAGACTCCTGGCCCCACCCACCTGTCCCTGCTGAATCGGAGGCTTGGGAAGTTGGACCCAGAATCTTCTGTCAATTCTCATGTACACTGGAGTGTGTGAACCCCACTCAGCTATAACAAGGGGTGCTGCTGTGGTCCCTGGGACTGGAAACCTTTTCCTCCCACCCATGGGCCTGTCCTTGTCAAACCCCTTCTCTGAGGAAATACATCAATTTCTTATAGCACATAGGTGTATGCCACACAAGTTAGCAGGAGATTGTTCCCCGACTGATTAATACTGTGGGCACCTGTTCCTGTGACTATGCCCGCACAGCCCCTGAAGGCAGGTGGTGTTGCTCCTGCTGGATTCCCCGACAGGGGCTCAGCTCCTGACTGCTGGCGGTTATTCCCAGCCTCCCTGGGCTAAGACCCCTGAGAACAAGTTGCTCACTTGGAATGGTGGTTCCTGACCTGATTTATCAGAATTAAAACCTGGGGGGAGGGTGGGTCTAGCCTCAGAGTGTCTGCTTCAGGAACATCTGATTCGCAGCAGGGCCCAGGAATCTGTATTTCTGGAAATCTCCAGGGGCTGTGTAGTGGCAGGCCCTCAGGCTGCCCTTTGGAGCTGGGGAGATGTAGGCCTTTGACACAGGCCACCTGAGGGTCCATGTTCTAGGAATCCCTGGAGCCCTGAGAAGGGGCGAAGGACAATGATGGAGCCCTGCTCTGTCATGAGGTCCCTGCCCACAAAAGCCCAAGGGTCTGCAGGCTATTCTGCAGTTCACGGTCCTACTACAGAGGGGAGATGGCCAAGATCATGTGAGGTGGGTTCTCTGATACTTGTTGATTGCTTTAAACCGTCAACCCTCATGAATATTTAAGATAAAAATTACCTTTAGGGCCTTGACTTCCCATGTCACCTAAAATAAGAAAGATAAGAAAATTGTGAATGGGGTGAGAACCCAAGGGCTCTTCTCTTGTAGTACTTAAGACCAGCTGACAGTAGGTGAACCGCATTTCAAGGTGAGTTGGCATGGGGCGTGGATTCCGCTCAGTCTCTGTCAGTGTCCTTTGGCACATTGCTGGGTCTCTCTTAGAGGGTGCCTTAGGTCCCTTCCCGTTCTGAGATATTCTGACTGTAAAACCAATTCTCAACCCTCCCGAACAGATGCCATAAAGTTTGTCTACTGCTCCTTCAATTTGGAAGAAAAGGTTTTCCAATCCACCCAGAAAATATGGCTCCAAGTTGAAGAAATGAGAGTGAAAGGGCTCAATCCACCACAGTACCTTTAGGGCCAGGGTTTCCTCGGAGATTGCCTACAAGAGAAAGTAAACCCTGAGTTAGTTGCACATCCTTTGTGAAACACACACACACACACACACACACACACACACACACACACACACACACGAAAGGGATCTCTGTGGTATAGTGGGAAGAAACCAAGGCTAGGACTAGCAATCAGATTCTAAAATGTGCTAGTTGTGTGATCTTGGGCAATACTCCCCAGGTCTCAGTTTTCCCAACAGTGAAATGGGTTCACAATACTGGTCCTGAGTGTGAAGGAAGTGTGAGTGCCCTGAGTGGGCACCACTCCACACACAGGCAAAGGAGCAGTGAGTGGGAGCAGGCCTGCCCTTCGCCCTGGGATGTGCTCACCGTTTTCTTGTTCCATCATCAACTTGTTCCTCACAAACAGCCAGAGCACCTCCTTACTGGAGGCGTCGGGCCCGGACTCGCCCAGGCCTGCGCGCACCTCGGGCGCCAGCCCCTGCAGCCGGTCCTTGCTGCTCCTCTCCATCTGCTCCTGGTACTGCAGCACCCTGCTCCTGTCTCTCTCCAGCTCGTCCACGCGCGCCTTCAGCTTCCTCACCTCCTCGGCTGAAAGGGCACACAGGCGGCGTGAGCCGAGGGTCAGAGCCAGCGCCTTCCCCGCGCACGCCCACTCCCCCAGGGAGCCTGACCTGGGGGCGCTGGGGCCTGCAGCGCCTCTTCATGCTGCTGGGGACATTCTGATGGAATGCTTATGGCTACCAGCTACTCAAAATTGTCATCGAGCCTTAAAGAAACCTGGCCTGGGTGGGGTCAGTCTTCTCATTTGAGACAGTGACAGTGGCCCTCATTCTTCCTGGGAGCTGGTGTGAGGACAACAGAGCATGGAGGGCAAAACTGCTAAGAGAAGGCATGGCCTAACTACTCCGGGGCCGGGTGCTCAGAGCAGTGTGGCAGGCCCGAGGCCCGGGCACCTGGAGCTGCGTTAGAGCCCCGGCTCTGCAACCAGGTGGCCTCGGGACCGTGGCCAGGTGCCTCCTGGAGCCTGTTTCCTCATCTGCAGTAACAAGGGGTCTCATTGATCATGTCTAGCCCCTTAGCCTCAACCTTTGTGACACTGGCCAATTCCTGCCCTTTGAATGGGCAGCGGGACCTGCTGCCCTGCCACCCTCGCCACGTACCCAGAGCAATGAGGCCGAAGAGCAGGCCCAGGAGCAGCAGCCAGGTGAGCAGCAGGCCCAGCAGCCATTTCCACCAGCTGCAACAGGAGCCGCAGGGGCACCAAGCTGGCGCCGCCCCCCACTGGCCCCCGCCAACACTGCCGCCAGCACCACCACTGCCACCTTTAATGCCACTGACACCGTTATGGCGGTCATAGCCATGGATATCTGTGGAAGAGAGGGTAAGTGTAAGGTGAATGCAGGTGGCTCTTGCTCTCTTCCCTCTAAATTCTCTGGCTTTTGGTGGCTCCCTGTGGGCCTGAATGAATGTAAGTGGGTCTTTCAGGTTCCTGTGCAGCTCGGTGAAGGATGAGGCTGGCGCCCGGAACAAACACGGCTGTGGCTGGTGAAGAGCAGAAGTCTGACAATCCTGGGCTTGAGCTGTGTGGCCCTGAGATGGTCACTTAACTACTCCGTTTCCTTTTTTTTTTAATTTTTTTAAATAAGGTTAAAAGATTACTTCATAGGACAGTTGTTGAGTGAAATGAGAGGCATGGAAGTTAATTAGCAGAGGATACAGCCTAGAGTGCTAGGTTTAAAAATCTTGATTATGAACTTTGATCTGCCACAACCTTCTACATTTTATTAGGCCCAAACCAAAGCTGTTCCCATGTCACAGCACACAACTCTTTGTAATCCCCAAGTGCCTACAATTACGTAAACTCAGCACTTAAAGCCTGCCCAGTAAATGTGTGGGGGCTTTTTGTGTGTGTTTTTGTGAAAAGGTTTTTCAGTATCTAAAATGTGTGTTAACCCTTGCTCTGCCTCTCTTACAAGGCTAGAGGAGGGAGAGAGGAAAGTGTAAAGGGCTGGAGATGCATGTGAATTAGTGTCACCCTGAAGCCTGTGTGTGTGTGGGGGGGGGGGTAAGACAACAGCAGCCCTGCTGTGTTGCTCCCTCCATGTGGGGAGACCTTGGACCTGAAGGCAGGTAGCAGGTGCCTAGAGGTGATGGTGGTAGGGGGGGAGCTGTGAGCAACAACCTCTGAACTAAGCTTCTTCTGCCCATTCTCGCCCTAGCTTGCCCCCTCCACCGCCCTTACCCTGCTCCCTTTGAGCCTTCAGGGACACTGTTCAGAGTTTGGTGGCTCAAGTGTGCACTGGTTCCAGGCTTGGAGGCCTTATCTGTTCTGTTCCATTCACCATAACCAGTCCCGTGGGCTTCTGTCACTGCAGGACCTGCCTGTCTCACCTACCTGCGGAGGCGGCCTTGCCCTTTGTGGTCACCGTCTTCACATCTCCTGAAAGACAAGCACCGAGAACAAAGGTTTTGACCTGAGCTTTTAAATGTGAGGAGCCCACAAGACAGCCTCTGTGAAGATACTGGGCAGGGCTTTAGGTAGATATGCCCCTCAGGCATCTTGAACAATTGCGTCGATGCAGACATGGCTTGGCAAACAATTAATGGTGGAAAAAAGCAGTGTCATAACCCTCTTGTGACCTGTAACCTTTAAAGCCCTAGACATTTTCAGAAGACCATCTTAGGAGTGACCCTTGCTTTCAAACAATAAATGTGCTTGTGAGAAATGACTTGATTTTTTGGGTTAAGGGACTTTGAATGCAAGTTCCTGCCCTGAGGTGGAGGGAACTGGACAGCAAGGATGGGTTAGGAGGAGGACTGTTTATGAGTTCCTGATGCTATTTGACCATTGAGTGTTTCTGGGCATGTGCACAATTTTCTGGGAAAATTATTTACAGCTTTCATCAGATTCTGAAAGGGTCTTTTGGCTTGGCTGCCCCATTTCCACCCTTAAAATGTAAGGAACAGCTAAGGCTGAGGGTTAGGCATTGCCAGGACTGAAACTGATTTCATTTGCATTTTATCGAAAAATGTTCTATGATGTACTTTTCCCTTCCTTTACTGAGCCTCCTGAAATCAGTGATTTGGAGAGATGGTTCAGGACCCAGAGCAGTGAAGCAATGTGTTTATCTATGAAAGGATCCAGATATTTTGGAAGAAAAAAATAAAGCCAGCAAGTGCTTTGCAAAACATTTTTCTATTAGTTCTGAAAACTAAGGGAGGACAAGTAAGGTGAGAAAAAAAACAAACCACTGTAGACCTTATGCATGTCATGGGAAAGTTTTTGTTTCAGTGTTGTGCATGCACAAATCAGCTGGAAGCTTGTTAAAATGCAGCCTCTGACTCAGCAGGCCTGGGCTAAGGCCTGGGTGTTGCTCTGCTGCTGGTCCAGGGACCACAATTTGAGTAGTGAGGTCTCAGGAGACAAAGAAATAAATGAAATGTGGATTGGCTGAAGGCAAGGTGGACATCCATCAGATTTGGTCTTACCATTAGTTTCCAAGATTAGCTTGGTGTCAGCGGTGTAGGCAGCTTGCTTTTCCTTTTTTAGGGTGTCCTCTGAAAAAGAAGCTGTGCACACAGCCTGTGACAATCTGGGATATTCTCTCCCCACTCTCCAACCCCACTCTACTTCCTGTTCCACGTGGAAAGGTAAAGGTTAGCCTGGTAGGAAGAGGACCCAACTTTCCTGGGGTTAATTCCCCCATCTGTGTTTGTGGTTGAAAGTCTTGCTGTTGTTGCCCAAAGACCTCTCTGGGAGCTCTTTTCCAGACTTTTCCTGGCTCATCTGCATTCAAGGCAGACCTTGGGAGCACCCTATTTAGCCAGGCATTTTTTCATTTGAATGGATGACTGTGCTTTCACTATTAAAATATCTCAAACCACCTTGCTAGGACATCGGGTCTCCTACATTGTCTTTCTTCTGAACCTGAGTCACTTGGGCTCCCACATACTTGCAGCGATGCTGGCAGGGGAGGCGGTAAAGACCTTCCCGCTGTCCTTGTTCATGATCAGCAGCTCCATCTCCTTCTTGGCAGGCACATTGTCTTTCTCCAGGATCAGGAATTTACAGTCCTTGTGCAAGAGGTCATCATTCTGGACACTTGTGGTACAGGCTAGAGAGGGAAGAAGTAGGTGAGGAGGAAAGAAAAGTTGCCAGGAGAAAGCAGAGGGAAGAAATGACCAGAAGAGAAGGGGGGAGGAGAAGAGAGATTAGTGGGTGTGTCCAAGTGTCTCCGGTCTCCTTGACAGTGGCTGTTAAGAAGCATCTTGGGGACCAAAGACAACCTCCCCTGCTTGGCTGGGCCTGGTCATGAGGAGGTTGGGTCCATGTCAGAAGTACTGGGTGGCTGGCTTATGGGCCACCTCCTACCTGGATGTTATAGGATCTTTAGTGAATGGATAAAAGTCCCCTCCTCAGGCAGCCCCTTCTTTAACTTGGGTTCATTTCGATCCTTAGGTCTCAGTGTTAGCATCCAGGGGTGGGGAGTTTCCTGACCACCCTGCCTAAAATACACACTTTCGCTTTACTACCACCTCAGCTTTTTCTTTCCTTCAAATTATCTTGTGTACTTTGTCCATTGCAATTGTCAGGTTGGTGAGGGCAAGAACCTAGTTCTGCCTTGTTCATTCTGTGGTCTAGGCACTTAAAATCAGAGCAAAGGAGGAAATAGCCCGCCCTGTGTTGTGAGCCCTAGTCGATAAAGATTCTACAGAAAGTAGGGAGGGTGTGGCAGCTTTGACCAGCTCCCTGGTTCTTGAGATGGGTGACATGTAACAGGAGCAGGACAGAGGCTTCCAGACAAGGGTGGAAGCTGGGGTGTAAGTGCCTGACCCTAGGCAGGTGTGGTGGGTGAAGCTTCCTGAGTCCCTTGGACAGAAAGGTTAAGGTAAGGTCAGGGAGATGTTCATTTCTGCTCATTTCTGGAAATAACCGAGAGGCCTAATTGAGAGCTTAGACCACGAATTGGTTATATCCCCTCCTACCATATGCCATGTGTCACCACAGAGCAATTCTCCCTGTACTGCCTTCCAGCTGGGGATAGCACTCACCGGCAGAGGTGGACACGCCAGTGCTCACAACGGCAGGGCTCTGGGATATGTTTCTCTTCATACCGTATGCTGCAAGAAAGGAACCACTGAGTGAGTGGGACCAGTGTGGGAGGGCAGCTCCATGCAACTTCGAAGCAGCCTGACCAGCCCTGGCAAACAGGCAGCCTCTCCAGATGAGAAGAACACAATGATAAAGAATAATAATAATGAATGAATAATGAAATCAACTCTTTCTTGCCATGGGAGCAGCAATGAGAGTCTAGATGGAACTTTCTTTGGTAAAATTCTCATCCTTCTAGGACAGCTCTAAAGGTCATCTCCTCCATGAAGTCCTCCTAGACCCTCCCATATCACCTTCCCTTCTGAACTCCTACAACCCTAACACCTGCTCGGCATAGGTAGATTCATGTTGTCTTACAGAACCCCCCAATTGTTTCATATTTATTATACTTTCTACTCCAACTAAAAGCAAGTTGAGGGTCAGGGTTGAGGCTCATGCCTTTTCTGTTCACCTTCCCCTAGGTTTGCCCAGGGAATAAACCATAAAATCAGCAGTGACAGTGGGCTGTCAGGGACAGCAGTGAGTCATACACAGGTCTGTACAGGTGACACTCCACAGGAATGCTCCCCTGGGGTTTCACATGTCTGAGCCAGCAAATGATCGAGGTTGGCATCTCTACGTTGGGAGTGGGGGCTATTTCTTTGAAGGGAAAGGTCGATTGATTTTTAGGGACATCTTAGTCCCTCTGATTCAGTAATTAAAAACTGATATTGTGAGTTATAGTTGTAAACAGGCATTACTTCCCAGTCCCCAAGCTCCAAACCTCAGTTACTGACCTGTGGAGGTGGTGGCCATGCCATGGGACAGGGCAGATGAGCTGGGGGCCAGATTGTTCTGCATGCCAAACACTGTAAAAGGAATTGAAGACGGGTGAGCTTCGGTGCAGAGAGGAGGGTCCTCAGCTTAAGGCAGCTCCCCTCCCCAGTCCCCAACACCACTTTCATGATAAATACCTTTGCACATGACAGAGATTCCCAAACTTTCTCAGTTCTCACATTTTGTGACACAACAAATTTTTTTTTATGCCCCACTTCCCCATCCCAGGCCAGAAGTTACTAACAGTTCCATTTATTAAGTGGTTAGATCCACACAACTTATAGTGGTAGCTCACACAAGGGCTGACAGATTTCACTGCATTTAAAGATACCCTTGGTATTTAAAAATATCCCAGGGTTCCCTGTTCTCTATGGCACCTTAGGGTGCTTTGGTGTACAGTGTGGGAATTGTGGGCATAGGATATAGACACAAGGGGGCCAAAAGGCATGGCCTTGGTAGAGGCCCCATTTTCCCTTGGGCTCTTCCTTCTAACTCAAACGCGTCAAGTTCCCTTCACCCCCATTCTGATGTCAAAGGCTGGTGTTTTCAGTCCTCCCGTTAATGGCTTCTCTTAATCCACCCTATCTAGTGTTTGGGGCACAAGATCGTGGACCCAATGTCCTTAGTCAGGATTTTACTAAGCAGAATAGCAAAGGTGGAAGAAATGAAGTATGAGCCAGGTGTCTTCTGAGTTTGGTGGGATGCTAGTCAATTGGAGGCGTTGAAAATCAGAACATGAAGTTTGCATTGAGATATGCCAGCCAAGTACATAAGGAGGCCCACATCATTCCAAAGAGAAGGCACATTCCTTTAAAAAAGATGTGGCTGGTAACTTATATACAGGCTGATGCAATGTATTTGGAAATAGAGTGAATAAATCTGAGCTCCCAATGAACTATATTTATAAAAAGATCTGAAGTAAGAGCCTTCTAACTTAACAATGCTTTTTACCTGAAATGCCCTAAGCCAGGCCTCACTTAGCTTCTTTATTTCCATTTCTCCACCTCTTAGAGAAAACATGTAAGTGAGGTCTTAGGCCCCTCTGTCCTCAGACTCTCCCTTCGGGACTGAGCTGTGTCTCTGACTGGAGGCAGGCTCTGTGCCTTCTTACACAGCACCCTGGCCACTGCCTCTGTGTTGGTGCACATGCAGGAATGCTCTCATGCTCCTGGGCAGAAAGGACATCTTCTCTAGAAACCATTAGATTTTCCTCACCAGGAAGGAACATCCTTATATATATATATATTTTTAAAGCAAACCACCTGGAAAAGGTGACTGAAGCTGGTGAGCACTGACCTGAGGAGGTGCTGGTTCCCGGGTGCAGAGCAGTGGAGCAGGATGCCATGTTGTTTGGAACCCCAAAGACTGCAGGGGAGGAGGAAGGCTGGTGAAAGGGACGTCCACCCCAGAACAAAGGGCCCACAGAAGCTCCGGAAGAAACTCCAGGGTTGCATTTTTATATTTTGTTAAATTTGTTTTTAGGAAAGTCTTAGGCTCTTGTCTTGCAGCAGAGAACCATACATTACTCTCTGGTGTGCCTTAGATCATAGCCAAGGGGTGGTCGTAGGTGGGTCAGGTCTCAAATGGATATTGGCTCTGGCCAAAGACCCCCTTGTTAGTGACCATTTTACAGAAAAGGAACTTGAAACTCAGAAAAGGTAAATAACTTGCTCAAGGTCACATAGTTAATCCAAATGAAGTGAAACTAGGTTCCTTGCATCTGTTTTCATGTTCTTTCCCATTGCATTTTTTCTGACTCACTGTGTAATATAGTTCTTTTCATAAAGGACCCACCAACAAAACGCCTTAGAGATAGAATTAACTGAAACTCCAATGGAAAAACCTTGGGGTGTTTGGCCATAGAAAGCCCCTCTAGGAAGCCTTGGGGATGGGGAACATCAGTAGGGTCATTCAGCTCTAGGTAAAGGTGTGAAGGGCTCAGGGGTGGGAGAGGACATGCACTGAACTTCACATACCCGATCCTGTAGAATAGGCGTTGGTGTTGAGGAGGGACGAGCTATGGGTTGTCATGTTGTTGTGATAGGCCCCCATGGAGGACCCTGCTGGCAAGGTGGAGGACCACATGTGGGAGGGAAGGTTGGCATCCAGGATGGTTGCATCGTAGGTGCCAGACACTGGAAATAGACAGACAGGCAGACAGACAGACACACACAGACACACACACCAGTGAGAGACAAACCAGCATTCTGTGCTGGGGTGACCCAATTGGCTCCATTTGCTGGGACTTTCCTGGTTTAGTAATGAAGGTCCCATATCCCAGCAATCTCCTAGTCAAGGGCAAACTGGGGCCATTGGTCATCCCACTTCTGTCTGAAACCTCGGAGCTGGTGCAAACTTGATCTCTTGGTTTAGAAATTCTTGCTGGCTCTTGATGAAATTTGAAGTAGGTAACTTTTGCTCTGGGGTCACTCATTTCTCCTTCTAAGTCCCCCTCTCCACCTCCTGGTGTGTGGTCCCCACAATGTTTTCACCCTCTATCTGTTCCAGCCTTCACCTTCAAAGATACCATGGAGCAGCGAGTGAGGCCCCACGGTGAATGCTGACAGTAGAATTCCAGGCACAGAGCAAGCACAGGTGGGGAGCGCTCACTTCCCAGGCCATACCACAAGGATGGCAGCCTTTTCTGGTTAAACTCTCCTTGCCAATGAGACCCAAGGGGCACTCGGCCCCCCAGAGGGGGTTTGACACTTCTTTAAATCTGAAGCCAATTCTGCCTGTTCCTTATATGAGAGGGAGCTAGCCACATAGGTCATAAAGTGCTCCGAGGTGTTGGTTGTATTAACAAATGCAAGAAGGATCACAGTCTCTAGATGTTTTTGTTTTTAGCAGAAAATAACAGGAAAACTTCACATCCTAGCAGAACTGGCTTCTTTTCTCACCTCTCTCCAAGAATCTTCTCATTCCTCTTCCTGTCTCCCACAGAACCTACCTTACACTTGGTAGGCACGTGATATATGAGTGTTGAACAACGCTCATTGCTTGGTTACCATCTCTTGGTTATCTGACTCTCCCTAGAGACCCTCACCTCCATGAGGGCAGTGGCTATGTCTACCTTGTTCATTGCCTTTTTTCAGTGCCTGGTGCTTGGCATGGAGGAAGCATATAATAAACATTCACTGAATGAATAAATGAATGAATGAAAGAAAACAACTTTTTCCAATATTCTTAATTTAGGGACCCTGGCTCGCACAGTCCTAGGACATGTCAAGAACTTCCTGGAGAGAATCTCTAGGATGTAGAGCCCCACTCAGCGTGCCCACGGGATGGTTGATCAGCCCATATTTTTATGCTGCATAAAGGGCAGAGCTTTGCCACAGTCTGGAAAGCCTGCCAGGGTATGTTTGAATTCCTGGGCCAGGACAAACGTACCACCTTGATCCCTTCCCTCCACAGCAGCCCCAGGCTGTAGGGCTTACCTGATTGGGAGCTCGCTGTCACAGTTTTGGTCTCCACAGTGCCTTTCTTGGGGATGGGGAGTGTATTGGAGGAATTCCGAGTGGGGCTCGCGCTTGCTGATCGGCTTCCCTTGACCAAACGTTTAACTTCATCCAGTTCTGTCCCTGTAAAAGCATCCCCACATTTTCCATTAGGCCCAGGATTGTTTCCTGAGTCCAGCTGCAGTGGAAGTTACATTTATGGCATTCTGAATACTAGAGAGGATGGCATTTACTTTGCATGCTGGAACATTTTTGGTTAGCCTTATAATTTTTTCATTTTGTAAATTTATAGCACTTATTAACCTGGCACTTTGTAATATTAATGGCCTCATAAATATAGAGCCTCTGTGAGGAGGTCAAAGTCGTCAGTAGCTATTTCCTAATTATACCTCATCAGACACCACAGGGATGATTCTGTAGCTGAAAGACACTGTCATCCTGGATCAAGGGAAATTTACACCCAGGGCAAGTAGAGAACCAGGCCCCTTGAAACAAATGGATCGATAGTGATTTCAACCCCTGCACAGGACGCCTCAGGTGTCAGGTCCCTGACCTTGTAGGCTCTGTAGTGTCAAAGGAATTTGTGGCCCATAACTCTGAAACACTATGCTGCTTTTGTGTGAGTTAATTTCAAGTCCGTCTGGCTGATTTTATTTGTAGCACGGTGATCCAGTGGAGCCAGCTCCCTGTGCCTCCCACTGTGGCAAACAGGAGAGGAGGGAGAAGTGGGAGAGCCATGATGCAAGGGCAATGCATAAGAGGAGACAAAGAGACTTGCAGAAAACATGTGCTGGAGGACCTCCCAGGACCTCCTCCCCTGAGATTCCCGTCCTTTGGACTCAGCACCCCAAGCCTGGAAGGGCTCAGGTGAGACCATGTCAGGCCAAGAGTCAGACCCCTTGACCCCAGGCACTGAGCTCTTTGGGTAAGCACCCGTTTCTGATTCCTCCACCCCAGGCACTGAGCTCTTTGGGTAAGTACCCGTTTCTGATTCCTGAGCCACCCAGCCAATTCTTTCTCCTCCTACTCTTTGTACTTGGCTCCCATCCTAACAGTCTGGCTCTTTTCAAAATGTCAAATAACCTCTAATAAGAACAACAGAAGTCTAGCACAGTCAGCAGGCCGAGATGGGGGATCCCAGACATTTGAGATCAAGTTCAAACTCTCATACTCTATTTGTGACCTTCTCTAATCTTAACTATCCCTTGAGGTCCCCTACTGCTGCTTTTCCTTCAGCCACACTGAACGTTTCTCCAAAGTCTCATCATGTGTTCAAATGCCTCTGCTGGCACATCCTGCAGACCCACACTTCAGTCTCCCTCCTTCAGTGACACTAAGCCAGGAAGGCTTCCCAGGACCCCTGCTCTGCTCCCTGAGCTGTCATGGTCAGTTGTTGACTATCTCTCCATTTGTCTATAAACTATGAGACAGCAGGGACTGTGACTTACTCAGCTCCTTACCCACCGCACCTAGCCCAGGGTCCCTCTCACAGAAGGCCCGTAGAGACATTTAATGATTGAGTGGGTGCGCTCACATACACACACACACACACACACACACACACACGGAGCTCTGGATTCCTGGATCCTTTCTTTTCAGCAAGACAGTGACCACTTACATCGGGTAGATGGGGAAGCGCTCTGCAGTCGAACTCGTATTTCACTCTCTGTATGAGGGAAGAGAAGAAGGCTGTGAACAAAGGAACTTGGGTCACAGTACCTGACACCGAGCTCTGAGCAGTGGATAAGTCTTTGGGCTGCTCTGAGGTCTGTGTTCTGAGAACAGAAAACCTAGGTATACCTAGGATGAGTGCTGCTCAAAAAGAGATGTCCTCTCCCTACACCCCAACCTGGCCACTGCACACCTTCAGCCACCTGGAGGGGTTCTGGTAAAACCCCAGGCTGAACAGGGCAGCTCCATTACAATCACCAATAACCGACTCCTTTCCAGTCACCCATTTCCCAATTGCCAGGACCAAGCCCCTTCCTGCCTCGTCTCTCAGGTAGTAGTGATTAGATTCTAAAAACTATAGTGTTTACTTGGCCTCTTTAGAAATGGAAAGGGCAGGAAGTTGGTAGTTTAACATTAGTTTCAGGTGGAACACTGTCATCTCTCAACTGTCAGTGGTTGGCATTCCTGACTTTTCAAGTCACTGCTGCAACAAGGCCCGTAGGAAGTCTAGTCGAGAACTCCCAAAGCCTGTGAAGAATTTTGCCTTCCACGCGGCCCTGACACCTGCTCCTCACCAGGGTCATCAAGGTCAGCTTTCCCCAGGACCACATTTCCCTCCTATAGCCTTATCCATGGGCAGATGTGGGGAGTGCAAAACTGTCACAGAGCCCTTTGTCCCCTGGAATAATTAGAAAGGGAAGGCCTTTTGCTCAGTATTGATGCATAAAGGCAATCATAGTACATCTTGTTAAAGTCAACCAGAAGACTAAAAGTGAAACAATATGTAGTGCCAGCATCTTCAAACAATCCACAGCAGAACCAACTACTGCCCAGGTGGTTACCATATGTTTTCATTCCTGCCTCCATGTGCTTGTTAGATTACCTTCAAATCTACCCTTCCCATCCTGGTAGAGCCAGCAAAAGATTCCCAGGATGCTGTAGGCCCCTTGAAGGCAGAACTGTGACCATTTCCTGGCTCAAGGCTGGACACATGTTAGATGCTCAGAAAATACCTATTGAATGAACTGAATTGAACATAGAGATAGAGCTCACCTCGTGTTTGGCTCCGTCCTCTGGTTGCAGAAGATGCTGAGAAACAAAGAAAAGTTATCTTAGGCACAGATAAGAAGTGGCACGCTAAATAATTTTGACATGGGGGTAGGTCTATTTGGGTTAGGGGAGGAGCTGGGTTTTACAGTATGTTTGTTCCAGATAAGAGTCCTTAAGGATAGTGGGTGCATAATAAATGATGACCACATAGCCAAAAGGCAGAGCAAGTTTTGCAAGACCCCAGTGCATTTACATTGTTAAGGTAGCTAAATGGATGTCAAGTTAGCTCATGCTTAGAGTGTTAAGTTAGCTGAGGTAATCCATTTGGGAGCATGATCCATTTGGACTGGCTGACTACACACTGATCAAATGTATCAAAAGACTGCCAGATCTTTCCTTTAGTTTTTCGTTAGAGATTGCTTTGGTTTTCCCACTGAAAGCAAAGAAATAAAATTACAACCACTCATAGTCAATGATCATATCATCAATTCATATGCACAGTGAGAATCTGAAAATATGGACGAAAGACTTAAGGCCAAATGAAGAACGTGCCCCTTTGAAGCCTGCTATGGTGGAAGTGCTGGGATGTTTGGCATTTGTGTGTTCTAACCCCTGCTCCTCTTTGCTGGGAGGCCTCTGTGGAAGGAAAAATCCTACAATTGTTCCTTGGCCGTGGGGCTTATCTGTCCACGCTCGAGCCTTGTATGAATAGCTTGCTATTTCAGTAGCCTTGTGAGCAAAGGCTACAACAGCAAGTTAATGCGGCCGACAGTCCTCTTAAATGTTTCACAATAAAAAGCAAGGGAAAAACAGGTCAGCAGAGGTTAAACTCTTTTAGAAGAATTCATTTAACTCATACTGTTCCCTCCCCTCAAACCCCAGGCACTTTCCCAGTGCCTCATCTGACCATTTCTTCAGGAAATAAGGAAAAGACATACCAAATTCCTTCCGAGGATACTCTGGAGAAGAGTTGCCACTGGAGCTCCCTGGAGACAAGATAAAACACTCAGTACAGGCACACCTCGCTTTACTGCGCATCATAGGTGTTGCATTTTCTTTTTTTAAAATATATATGTGTGTGTGTGTATATTATATATATATATATATATATATATATATATATATATATAATTGATTTCAAAGAGAGCAAGGGAGAGGGGGAGAGAGAGATAGAAACATCAATGATGAGAGTCATTGATTGGCTGCCTCCTGCACGCCCCCTTCTGGGGATCAAGCCCACAACCTGGGCATGTGCCCTGACGGGAAGTCGAACCTCAATATCTTGGATCATAGGTTGATGCTCAACCTCTGAGCCATGCTGGCCAGGCAGGCGTTGCATTTCCTACAAAGTGAAGGCAAGACCCTCCACCAGCAAAAGATTATGACTTGCTTCATTACAATACTCACTTCACTGTGGTGGCCTGGAACTGAACCCACAATATCTCTGAGGTCTGTCTGTACCAATGATAACCTGAACCCAAATAGCTTCCATGAGGGTGATGCCAGGTCCCTCCTTTATGAACCTCACAGGCTGCATGTTCAGGAGAATGACAGGTGCTCTTCAGCAGGCTCCTGATTTAAACCAGCTTCGCCTATCGGATGAGTCTGTGGCACTTCAATCTGGTCCCTGGTCTACTTCAGTTTGAACAAAGGAAGGCAGGAGCTTTTATTTATTTTTTTGTTTTCACTTCCTCAACTGTTTGACCTATATCAGTGCTGGCTCAGATGGCGTGTCCCTGGTCAAGTAAATGTGCTGTTGGCAGTAGGGTGTTTCTGACATTGTGAATGTCGTCCCGAGTGTGAACTCTGTTAAAATGAAGATACCAGCCCCTGGGCAGGCCTAATATCAGACGGTACTGTGGTGAAACCATCTTCCTCACCTGGATTTGGGGTCCCCCAAGACCCTCTGGCAGTTCTGGGTCTTAAATCATTTACTGGGGGTGTCCATTCCTAATCCTGGTTCTCCAGTCACTGTTAGACTCATTTGCTGCCTGACTTGTCTGTTTTCCACTAAAACTGGTTCAGCACATCACCAGAACTCCTGCCTTCTGTAATCTACCTCCTGCCTTCTCCTTCTTGACCCTGAGCACTTTCTTGCTCTGACTTCAATGACACCACCTTACCCTCCTGCCTGTCTTTGCTGTGCTGCTGCTCCCACAGCCGGGAGTGCCCCATCTCTCCACCTCTGGGTATCAAAATCTTACACATCATGAAGGCCCAGCTCAGATGCCACCTCCCCCTTAGACTCTTCCCTGGAGACTCAACAGAAATGATAATCTCCTTGTACTTTGCATTATGGTTTTTGCCATCTTAACTTGTCTATTTGACTATAAGCTCCTTGAAGACATGTCTGATTCATTTACGTGTCCATCAAGGCATTCTGCATGGTGTCAAATATATGGTACATATTTGATAAAATACCACATGAGAAAGTGACTGACCGAATGAATGAATGAAAGAATGGGTGGGAGATCAGCTAAATCTCTAAGTACATAAACCCTTAAAAGAAATGAAGAAAGAGTGGAGAGAAAGGTGAGGGGCAGATGCAGATGAATATGGGTGGCAATATTGCAGTCTCCAAATGATGAGTGAAGTCACTGGGACAAAGTCCGTAAGACAAATACCTTCGTATGTTCCATGGCGGGTGATGTGAGTTTTCCTTTCAAATGTTGAGCCTGGTGAGTTGGGCAGAGTGGAGGCAGGTGAATGAGCCCTCCTGTAACTGGAGGTGGAGGCATGGCCTCGGGTGCTTCCACCTACAAGCCAGTAAGAGTGTTAGTCCTCATAGCACTTCGGCAGACTGACATCCAGGTCTATTGACCAAGTGCACCAGGCTGCTCATAATGGAAAAGGGCCCTATGGAGGGGCTAGAGGACGTAAGCACTGAAAAGGTCTACCAGCATTCCCTCGGCTGCTCAGAAATGGGGGTGGTTTACTATTCCTGTCCTTCCTTCCCTTCCTCCCCAAACTGACCACTGGAAGGCAGGGGGTCCTTGATGCACATGGCTGCAGTGTATGGAAATGGAGGGGCTTGGGCAGGATGGTTCCTGAGGACCTGGCATTAATTGGAGCTCACTGCTGGAGAGACTAGAACATAATCCCATGTGGAAAGTTCCTCAACAGATGAGGGCAGGCCGCTTCTCTTGGTCAACCTGACCATTTGACTTGAATTGGGTCTTCTTTTTTAGTGTCACTTCAAGATTTTTAAAATGGCTCCATAGGTTATGTGTGTACTTGTTTTTTCCCCTTGTCATGTTTTGTTTTGTTTCAGTTTGAAAGCTATCATGAAGGAGTGTTTGGTGGGGAACAACTGGCCTGTGTCGGATGCTTGTCCAGTGGAAACTTGCATGGTGTGGGGTCAGATTCCCTTAGCATAGTGACCCAGTTGTTCAGTTTCTTTATTGTTGTTAATTAACATTGTAAACCCTCAGATGTGCACACCCTTCTCTAAAAGAGATGGCTTAAAGAGAGTGATTCAGGGGGAAAGGAGCCACCTCTCCATTAAGACTCCTTAATTAATTATTGTTATTTATATTAGGGAAATAATAAAAGTTGATCCCATTAGGTTGGCATCAAATGCCTATGATGTAAAAGTCTCACCTTTCTTGGGTTCTGTGTCATTTACATAGCTCTTTGGGTCATTTGGATGGGTGACAGTTTGGTGGCTCTCCTTGCAGGACCCACTCTCTCCCTGTCTGCTCTTCCCACAACCCCTTCCACCAGCAGAAACTTACTTGAGTTTATGTAGCCACTGCTGCCATGGGTCAGGCTCTGTTTCTCCAGCCGACTCCCTCCACTGAGAGAGCCCGTTTTAGCATAGCCATTGGTGGTTCCCCCTTCTGCAGAAACAAGGAGCAGGTGACAATTTATGGGAAGAGTCAGCCCAAGGGATCCCCCTCATCCCTTGCCCATTGGAAGCCTTCCCTGGTTTCTCAACCATGACCCTCTTGGTTTGGGCTCCCTTTCCCATCTACAGTGCAAGCTGCCAGGCTCTTACTTTGTTTGTTTCTGATATAAATGTCAAAAGCAAATATTCCACTGGATATAAAAGAAATATTTTTGGGCGGAGCATAGCAAGTCATTTATTAGGAAATTTTAAATATTAGAAAAGGTAGTAAGTGATGAAAAGCTCCTTGAGGCCAAGGCCTGGGTTGGGCTTCCTTTTTTCAAATGCCTGGTCAGTGCCCCAGGCATGCAGCCCCTAGAAGTGTTGGAGAGACTAGTAACAGCTGTGTGTCACTAGTGTTCCCTCCAGGAGCCCATCATGCTCCAACCTCCCATGCTGCTGGGTGGAATTTCCACACACCCCTCTCCTCTGTGTGTCAGGCTTCCTGAGAGGGGCAGGGGTAACTTCAGGGCTCAGATCTCCATTATAGAATTCATTAAGCATAAGGACCTCCCGAGGAAAAAGGCTACTCAAACAGAAGCCTCACTGGAGGGTCCCTGCTCCCACTTATGCTCAGGTTGGATACGATTTTCAATATTTAAGCATCCAGATTAGGGAAATCTATAGAGACTGATAGCAGATTTGTGGTTTTCAGGGGCTGGGGAGGGGTAGGGGAGGATTGGAAGTGACTACTAATGGCCATGAGGTTTCTTTTTGGCATGATGAAAATGTTTTAAAATAATTGTTGCAATAGCTACACAACTCTGTAAATATACTAACAACCATTGAATTATATACTTCAAACTGGTGGATTTTATGGTATATTATTGATGTCAATATAATTATAAAGAAAAGAGATTTCAGATATTTTGGATTTGTTCTCCTGGAGTGTGAGTGCCCCTGGGAAAAGTACTTCACACATGACTGACTGAGGAGAAAGCTCTCGAGACATCACTTACTTGGCGGCAAGGATGTAAGTCTTGTCGTTACTGTTTCAGTGATAACTAGAAAAAGACAAGGAAAAGATAAGATCTTATGAGATGCACTGAAATCCCTGCAGTTTGACACAGTCTCATATCTGTCATAGGCTCACACATTAAATTAGATTCAACAGAGATTTTTGTATAGTGCGCGGTAAGGTATGTGATCTTTTTCATTACACATGAAATCATATGCAATAATAATGGAGTTTAAGATATCTGGAAAATGAGTTTATATCCCTTTGGAACCAAAAGGAGGTAGCTACCAACTGATTTGAAAAATGAGTTTTCATGGCATTCGATGTTACACGTTTAACAATTAGATCCAGTCCAGGCCTGGATTTGCCTTTGAAGGAGGACCAGGACCTCAAGTCACTCTCAGGTGTCTCAAGTCACACTCTTTCTCTGCACTGCCCCTTCCAAATGTCACCCAGTCCAGCTGGGAGCAGTGCATCATCCTGGCTGATTTCACTGTGACGTGGAAAATTGCCTTGACTTCTTTTTATGATTTTGGGGGTATCTCAAGGACATCATAATTCATTCTAAAATCTTCAGGGCCACCCCTGAGAGTGAGGAGGTATAGAAAGGAAAGGGGGGGGGGGTCAGTAAGTTACATTTGGTGTTTGGTGAAATCAGGGATAGACGAACATCAAAAACAGACTTGAAAAACCATTCCCTTGACTCCTAAAATTGAGTTTCTCTAGACTCCAAGTGATTGTGAGTCTATGGAGGTCATAAAAGCTTCAGAAGTTTTTTAAAACACCAGTTAAAAGGAAGATCTCCTGCCTTCCTGAGTCGCCTCCCCCCTGTGCCAGCATGGGGGAGGGGGGGTAGATTCCCCAAACCATAGTGGGGCCAATTTTGTACTCTGACCATGACCATAACCACTACCTCCCTTTGTGTTGAACATAAAAGAGCACCTGTCCAGCTGAGGTCACTGGTCTTTAAACGTTTTTCACGTGTGTGTGCTCGCACTGTGTGTGCATGCCCAGGTATATGTGTATGCATGGTATGCATGTGCACATGCATGTGGTTACGGGGTGGGAGGTGAAAGGAGAAAAAGATGGAAAGGGCAGGGTCATTTTGTGCCACCTGAAGCTGTGATGCTCACAACCACCCCATTCTAGTCTTACTACCCACCCTCCTTGCCCTTTCCTTCTCACACTGCAGGTCCTAGCAGGAACATGGGTTAGGAATCTAGCAGAAACAGCTTTCCATGCATAAAAGGAAATGTTTTTCAGACTAAAATGGCAGCTTGATTTGAATAATAGTCTTGAGCTTTCACTAAACCTCTCAGTATATGGACCTTTGGGATTCTTAAACACATAAAAAAATATTATTTCCTAACCTAAAGTTCCAAGTCTGTGGAGCCAGAATTTGTTGTTGTTGTTGAAGATTATATGAAAATCACAGGGCAAACGAAAGAGTTAGAGCTGCTAAGGGGACAGTTTAAATGTATTTGAAGCTATCATTTAGGCCGTTTCACAGAAGAAGTGTGTCTATTTTCAATTTTCAGTGTAGATTGCAACCATGACACTAGTGTTATTCCAACTGTGTCCCTTCAGTAATGGGGATATTATTCTTTTGGTTTTCTGTTGCCCTGTATCCTTAAATAAGGAAATGGTTAAATATATGATAGCAATTTCATTCAACAGAATATTATGCAGCCATTAAAAACGCTGGTTATAAAGACTATACATCAAAATGGCAGTTTTCATCTTTGAAGAAAAAACAGAACACATTTTGATTACAAGTATGTTAAAATAAAAATCAAGAAAAGGCATCTCATGGGAAGGGATAAAGTCTTTTTAGAAATACTTTTAAAATGATAATTTTTTTAAAAGCCAAAACAACAAAAGACAAACTCACACACCCTAAATACAAAAACAAAAAATTAAAAAATAGAACAAAATGATACAGTAGTTATGGTGGAATTAAGGAAGAATTATTTACTCTTTCCAAGATTTTATTACTTTGATAATGACATATATATCATGCTCTTACTTCTTTCAGTGACTTCGGTGCCATCTCGCTTGCTTTTCTTGGTCACATCCATACCATAGCCACCTGTGGAAAAAGCCAGAAGCCATAAACAACCATGCCTCTTACCACCACTTTTCAGAAGCATAGGTCCCTGCTATTCAAGCTGAGTATCTAAAACTTGATTCCTGGAATTCGAAGCATAATTCTTTCATATTTTTTATGAGACATCCCACTTCTTGTAATGTTTATAATAGTGAGTAATTTAATAGTTTCTATTTAGATTCTGTTCTTTGTACTGTGATCTTACCTTTCAGAATCTAATTGAGCAGGCTGCCTGCCCCCTGATGGGCATTAAAGGGCTTACGCAGAAGATGTGGTGCCTTGAAACTTTGACTATAAAACCTCCATTCTTTACCAAAGGAGCAAATAGCTGAAGGATATCTATCTGTCAAAGCACTTAGTGCTTTCAGCTAACTCATTTTGATGTATCCTATAATGTTCAGTGTTTTATATGGAACTCTATGAATATAAGACATTTATGCTTTATTACTTAGAGTTCGGGTATGAGAATGGTTGATGGATTGATTGAAATCAGGATAAAAATCATTATAATGGCCATATTTGTATGGAACTTTATACTTTTAACAATATGAAACTTTCTCGTCGTAACAAACAAGCCCTGGTGTGCTTTTTGGCAGGCATAACTATAAAAAACTATATGAAGAAAATATGTGTAAAATCTATTGAAATATGTAGGAAAATACGTATTCCTACATGTTAGCTATGTTCTCCCTTCATGCTTACTCTGTTTCTGGAAAGGAAAATCACTGAGATCTTGTTCATTGTGTCCTGGAGTGTGAATGGGATGAGGCAGGGCTGACAACAAAGGGGTGGGTTGGGGTGGGCTGGGGTTCAGACCTAACACGCAAGATTATACAGCCCAACTGCACTCTTTTGGCTGTAGATCCCAGTCTCAGGTTCTGGAAGGACTGGCAATCTGGCTTTCCCTTTGGTCCTTCCCCCACCCTGCCCCAAACTTTTTCTTCCTCTCAGGTTATTTGTTGAATGAAGTTCAAATTGGATTCTAGAATTCTGGGGCAAGCCACTTCTGCCCAGGATGTTCCTTGCTTGAAGATTTCTTCTGTCAAGCTTTTTTGCTTGTCTGATGACTCTAGCACCTAATCTTATAGTACTTTTACATGTCCCAAAATGTGTTTCAATTTCTTTTTAAAATCAGGAGGAAAAATGGAAACACTCCAACTGGGATTATCTTCTTCCAATGCAGTTATAAAATAAATACAGTTTTTAAAAGTTTTTTTTTTTTTTTAAATGGAGGAAGGAGTCCCAAAAGCAAAAGTGTCTAGAACCCATGAAAGTCATAACTAGTTCTGGGTAACTTCCTGGCTTGAAAAGCAAGACCACCTGAGACCAGCTGGTCAACTACCCAGTAGAATTAACCAAGATCGGCGCAGTTAGCTTTGGGGCATAGTTGAATGTGCCAACTTCTTGCTCATTGAAGTTTTTTAAATGCAGCCCTAGGCAAGGAATGAAGCATCACGGAAAAACTCCTAGGTGGATCTGAGAAGCCACAGGTCTTTTTTGAAGGTATGTGTCTCAAAGCCAAGAGGAGAGACCCACGGGCAGTTTAACAAGGGAGTGCAGCCTTTGGAAGGCCAAAACTGGCCCATGACTTCTGCATTCCAGCAATAACCTGTATGATTTATGTCATGCAAACTACATACAACCAGACACCTTCTTTGCAATCCTTTGTTTAAGCATTAATTGCCTTGGTACCTCTAAAGCTCCTCTCTATTTTTATATTTTTTTAATTGGTCATTAGCTGTGAAACTGGAGGCATTTGGGAGATTAAATATTTAAATGCACCTGGCTGCCGGTAGGTGCACCTAGGATGGCAGCTGAATGGATATGAAACATTATCCTGGAAGGAACTGTTTATAACAATCCATGGAAACTTTCACTTCTCACAAATTATTGCTTATTTTGATCCTTTTAATGAAAGTTGCTGCCAGCAGCTATAAATTTGGGATTGGATGGGTTTATTCCACCTGTGGCCATCAAGGCAGGCTGATGACAGTTCCCTTTGGTAACAGTTGAAGTGTCCAAGCAGCAAAACTGGCAAGTGTTTTCTTGTTCTTTCTATACCCAGAAAAATAACAGACATTCCTCGGCCCTCCATCTTTTTCTTAAATCCTAATTATGGAGCCTTGAGATCTACAGCAAAAAAAACAAGGGTTTCCCAACTTCCAGAGGGCACAGGGAGACAGCTTGCTAAGAAATCAGATACCCTCCCTCAGGGCCTGGGGGCTCCTCACCAGCAGGTACCCTGGGATAGAATGTGCCCTAGGTGGTTGCAGAGATGGTCCCTTGCCTCTCAGCCTGAAGCCCCTCAAATATGTGTCCCATGGCCAAACACAATGATTTCTTGGGCCTGAAATGTTCAGGATGGAGCTCTGTTGATTTCAAAGCTCTCTCCCAGACTGGTAGTCTGAAGTGGCAGGAATATGTTGGGAGATGGATCCCTTTAAATCAAATTTGAGAGGAAACTTTCTGTAAGTGGATTATCAAATGGAAAATAAGGGGTTGAGGCACAAACCCAGATTGGGATCATCCCATGGGAACTACAGTATTCCCGCAAGGCTTCCTTTTAAAACATTTTAAATGCCAATAGATTTAAAAAGTATAACTAACATTAAGGAAAGGAAATTACATGCCCAGGCGCAAGCCCGATCCTGTCTTTTCCAGCAGCGCTCACCAGTGTGCTCTTCTCCAAAAACACTACTTAATGAAGGCACAGTCAAGTAGAATAATTTTTAACTTCTTGGATGTTTGGACCACTTCACTAGAACTAAGGATGAGCAGATCACTCAAGTTCTCAGTTCCAAAAGTATGCTAATTTCCATCCATAGTTCTAAGGGGCTGCTTCATGGTTATTTCATAGTTAATGCTCTGTTGAATATGTTAAAAATGATCCCAAGCCATTTTCTGATGCAAAAAAAAACAACTGAAAATTATTTTTCTACTTTTATGAGTTTTTTCTTTCCATTTCATCTAAATGATGTTATATCCACCTAGAACTAGTCCAGTGATGATGTGGTGTAACACACATACAAGCCAAGAGCGATAGTAAACTATAGCATAGGCCTTATCTTATTCTAACGACTCATTAAACACTTGGTCTTTGCTACAAAGAGGGGAATAGAGAAACTGTTTTTCTCTCTCTTTTCTATTTTAAAAATAAATGTCCTTATTTTCTGTTAAGGTATCACAAGTATTTTTACAGCTCCTATTACTCTAATCTCTGTACACTTTACATTGTAAAACAGAACAACAACAAAATTGCCCAAGTGTAAGAAAACCATCCACTAGCTATTGATCTATAAACACAGAAGGGCTACGCAGTTTGACTGCAAAAAAGACCAAAGCCCTGGGGTTGATTGTCTGGAAGCTTTTGTCTCTACCCCAGTAATGGGTTTGCCCACTTGCAATATTCGTCACCTTCGATTTTTGGAGCTTAGGAGTGGGGGAGCTTGGGTACCAGCTTTGTGATTGTGCCGCTTGTTTACAGCAGTGTTTGTTTAAATCCTACTGCTGTTTACAACAACAAATGAGCCAAACCGCGCAGACACAGATTTCTTTGCGTCATCTACGAATGTGGTCAGTTCTCAGGTCTGATCGGTTTCACTAAAATGAGGAGTTTCTGTTGAAACTTAAATCAGGATTGTTCTCTTTAGCTTTCCCCATGTAAACTCTGGTGAGATTTTTGTGGGTGTTTTGAAGGGGCTGAGAGTAAAGCAGACCCTTCTGATTCTCTGAAGGGGCTGGACGCCTGCTTTAGTTCAGTTCTGTCTTAGCTCTGGGCCTTAGCTCCAAGACAGAGCATACAGAGGTGGGAAGGAACAATTCTGCTTTCCAAAAGAAGCTCCTTATAAAATCTCACAACACTTTATGGACATAACAAATCCAACTAGTAGGCTACAGATTAACTGCTTCTCAAAAGAAGTGATGTGCCGGAGGCTTTGCTTACACTTCAAAAACTGAAGTGGTACTTTGTCAGTTAGTAGCTAATGTGGTCCAGTGAGACACCTAAGCTGGTAATTCTCACCCCAAAATGATTTTGGGGACCCAAACTGGCCAGCTGAAGTGTGAAAACACAGATTTTTTTTTTTTCTTTTCTCATTTTTGTTTTACATTTGACTCCAGGAAATTCCTGGATTAATTATATCATTTCAGATATTTCACTTTACTTTGGGCAAGCAGTAATTTTAGAGTGTGATAAACAACAGTGTTCACCCAGCCCCTTGAGCTGAATCAGTACCTGCCAGCACAGAGGCCTGGGCAACACCTAAGCTCTTCGTGCTCAGGGGCTGCTTCTAGAAGGCTACCCTTACCTACACTTCACCTCTGCTGACAAGGGGAGAGAGGGAAATAGAGGGAGTGGGAAGGACAAGAGAGAATGAGAGCGATTGAGAGACTGAGAGAGAAGAAATTATAAATTGTTATCATATTCTAAATAAAACAACTTAACACAAGCCATTTTATAATACTGAAAGTAATACCAAAAAAAATCTGGCCACTAGAGCCCAGTTTATCTTAACTAGCCCTTTTCTTCTCTTTACAACTGGTGAATCTTTCCTGTTCCTTTAAAAGACCTATCCTAAGCAGAATGCATCCACCAAAGTAACCATTTCTGATCAGTTAATCACGTCAACCAGAACACTTGAAATTCAACAACTTTCTCTTATCTTCTCCAACAAACATTAAGTTCTAAGTGGCAAACCTCAAATCAAAGTCTCAGGAGAAGGGAGAAAAGTCGAGCTCTTCCTGTTACTTACCTCGTTTGAGATTTTGAAGGAATGGGAACTTTGAATAAATCCCCCTCTCTCTTGCCCTGATGTTTTCTTCTAGACGTTTGCAGTTCCCACTTTTTTTTATCCAGACCCAGCCAAGGTGTGTTAGAGCTGAGTGATCTTTCAAAAATGTTCACTTCTCTCCCCCTTGTTTCTTTCAGTCCTTTGCTCCCAGACAAGTCCAGACAAAGGCGTGTCGTGGTTTACGGCGTTACTCCACCCTTCCAATTATCTGACACTTGCTGGATTGGAAAAAAAAAAAATCTGCCTCCAGGAATCAAACTTTATAGGAGGCAGAAATTTTCTCCTACCTGTTTAGGAGGATTAACCATTTCTGGGCCCATGGGGAAAATGGGTCAAAGGTCAACGTAAAGGAAATTCCCTTTCATTGCTTCTTACCTTCTATAGCCAGAGAACTTCCACAACCTGGTATTCCCCTTCCTCATTGCCATGGAATAGTAAAAACCCCAATATGCATGATTCGTGGTATACTAGGCATGTAAGGGCCTGTGCTCAAGTTGTCTGAATCCTACAAAAACTGTGAAGTTGGCAGGATTGATATTCAAGACCTTTGCCCTCTTTTCCCCCATTCTGACCCAAGCAGGTCAAGTCCACCTGGAAGAAAAAAGTGAGTAAACTAATTTAGAATAAGGCATGAAAGACTGAAAGTGTGGAGCAATTGGTGGGATGGGGCTTCATTTTTTTTAAAAATGAGGTAACCAGATATAGAAATGCTGACTCCAAAGAGTGATATGTTAGTGACAGGATTTTAGGCAACTAACCACCTAAATAATGGAGAGAGATACTGTTGGGGAGGGTTAAGGATCTTCTTGCCCCTCAAATCAGCAACCGCATAGTCTCCACACACTTGTGGACTCCCAGAGGCCCTGTAATTCCAGGTGTGTTCCATGGGACCGTTGGACTTCCCTAGAGGGTCAATTTGCACCAATCTAGATCATTCTTATGAATACCTGGATAGCATCTGGCTTTCCAGGACCCCTAAAGACTGCCTTGGGACTCTTGGTGTAGTGTAATATGGGAAGTCTGAACTTAAAACTCACTCAGGTGCATCTTTGGAGCCATAGCACCTTCTTGGGACCAAATGTCAGATTTGGATTCCCAATTCTGAGGCATCATTCCAAGATCCTGGAGGGAAGCCATGGAATTCTTTTAGCAGAGCACCACTGCGTATCTGCACCCTGCTATTGGGTTACACAAACCGCATGGAAGAGTTTGAGCACTACCCGTGAGGTTCTCACTCCAAAGCTCGCAATATCTTGCTTTGGAGTCACACATTTCAGAACCCTTTCAATGTCCTAGAATGTGACACTATAGGGTTCTTGCTTTCTGAGATGTTCCTGCCTCCCCCTCTGCCCAAAATACTTACTCAACATGAATGCTGTCAGTGTCATAGGAGAAGAGCATTGAAAAATCTGTAAGACAAACAGCATGAAATAGACACAACCCTGCATCATTCATTCACTTATTCATTAATTTATAAATTAACCGAAAATATATGAGCTCCTGCTTGGAGCCAGACATTGAACTATATGCCGAGAGTTCAGGGGTGAAATATAGACATGTCCTTTGTCCTTAGGGAGTTCACAGCCTAGTGGAGTAAGATAGGCTTTAAACAATATAATACTCTGCCAGAACTGCCATAACGAAATTCTGGTAGCTTAAACAACAGAAATTACTTTTCTCACAGTTCTGGAGGCTGAAAGTCCAAGGTGTCAGCAAGTTTGGTTTCTTCTGAGGCCTCTTTCCTTGGCTTGCAGATGGCTATCTTCTTGCTGTGTCCTCACATGGACTTTTCTCTGTGTGTGTGCACCTCTGGTGTCTCTCCCTCTATATTGTAATCTCCTCTTCTTTAAGGACACCAGTCAGATTGGATTAGGGTCCATCTTAACGGCCTCATATTAACTTAATTATTTCTTTAAGGGCCATATCCCCCAGTACTGTCATATTCTAAAGTACTGGGGGTTGGGCTTCAACATTTGAATTTTGGGGGAAACACAATGTATAAAAAATTATGTATACAACAAATAATTATGTACCAATATACAATTAAGAATGTGATAACTATTATGAAGAAAGAATTCTGGATACTATGAGAGAGCAGAAGAGGAGACATAATTTTGAGGAGGGATGTAAGGGAAAGTCCTGCTAAGAAAGTGACATTTAAACAGATAGATGAAGGTTGAGTAGCAATTACACAGGTGAAAGGAGGGGTTGAGAGTGATTTAGAACCTAGACAAGGAAAAGAGTACTTGAGAAGGTTCTGAAGTGGAAGAAGCATGGTGAGTTTGAGGGACAGTGATGCCAGTGCATGTAAGTGCACCAAGCAAAAGGAGGGTGGCATTGGAAGAGAAGCTGGAGAGATAGGCAGGGGCTAGATCACACAAGGTTTCATAGGCCATGGCAGAGAGGTGGCTTTTGGTACTTGGCAAATGTTCTTAAACTTGGGAATAACTCTACATAGGCATTGTATGAACATTTGGATTATTAAGAAATAAGAGAGGCTGCAACTAATGTTTTTTAAAGTCTATTATGTGTCAGATATTTTACATACGTTACTTTATTTAATCGCAACAGCAACTCTAACAGCAACTGTTTATTTTATAGCTGAGAAAGTGAAATTCAGAGAAACTGAATATGCAGTTCCCGAGAGGGTAGAGGGACTAGAAAAGGAGTTAAGTGATGGATCATGCCTATGTGATGAAGCCTCCAAAAAAAATCCCAGTAGTGTGGGGCTCAGAGAGCTCCCAGGTTGCTGAACATACCAGCATGCTGGGAGGGTGACCCGCCCCAACCCCATGAGGACTGAAGCTCCTGTGCTCAGGATTTCCCAGGCCTCCCCCTATGCATCTCTTCATCTGGCTGTTCATCTGTATCCTTCATCGCATTCTTTAATAAATTGGTAAATGTAAGTAAGTGTTCCCCTGAGTTACGTGAACTGTTCTAGCAAATAATTGAATCCAAGGGCTAAAGGGTCATGGGAACCTCCGATTTGTAGCCCCATTGGACAGAAGTTGTGAGTAACTTGGGGCCTACCGTTTGTGATTTGCATCTGAAGTCTCATGGGACTGAGCCCTTAACCCGTGGAATCTGACACTATCTCCAGGTAATGTCAGAATTAATTTAAATGTAGGACACCTAGCTAGTGCCACAGAGAATTGCTTGGTGTCACATTGTAGGGACCCCACCCCATGTCTGGTGTCAGGAGTGTTATATGATAGTAGTGTGAGAGTAAAGAAAGACACAGGAGGAAAACTAGGAGATGTTTTTCTATACAGTACAGAGCCTATATTTCACTTGACTCTTGAACCCTCATTTCCCACTGCCTGTATGTTATATAGATTTAAGTATGCCGATAGCTTGAAATGAAAGGAAATAGGCAATACGTAAACAGAACAGGCTGAGAGCAAATGACAACTTAAATAAGAATAAAAATCATCTGAATAGTGGGGATATTTTCAGTCAGCAGCATTATGGTGTAGGTATAATTTGTTAATGATTTTAGATAAAAATCTGTAATAGGAGCTGGCAATGATAATCCAATCAATTATTCAATTTACATAACTACGACATAAAACCAAACATGCTAACCAACCATTGAAATCAGCATGGCTGTTTTTTTTTTCCTCCTGTTGGGTCCCTGTAATAACTGGTATTCTAGTATATTCTGTATATATTGATTATATTCTATATATATTGAATATATTCTACATATTGAGTATATTCTATATATATTGAGTATATTCTAATTACTCAAGGTTCATAGTTTATTGTGCTGGGCAAAATCATTTCTAATGAGACTTACCTTGGTACATGGAGTGAAAGAAAACCTTATGTTCATTCAACATTCATATGTTAACTTCCTACTATATTCTGGTACTAAGGGAATTGACTTTTAAATGTTTCAAATTAGCTAGAAAGCAACAAAATTCTTGCTAAAATTAAGGAGTAGAGTCAGATTTAGGGGAAAGCAGTGACTAAGACACCGGAAAGGTGTTTCTTGTTTCTTGCTTCATTTGGAACTGTGTTTAATGAGTCACATTTAATCAATTTTTGATGGACCAAAAAGAAAATTTCCTTAAGAGGCAACCAGAAAAATATTCACCCTCCCCAAATTATCTACTGACTTTTAACTAGGTTGGGAAGAAAAGATGTCTGTTTATGTGTATTCCAGACCAGTGCCTGGTGACCAGACTCTCATTACTTGCTGAGCACTGTGAGTAGAGGTACACCCCATTTTCTGTGGCTGATGAGTTTCTGAAAACTGATGTGTAAATCCAGTTTTTGGTGACTAGGGTGGATGGTTTTGTCAAATGACTATTCACTATCTCATTAATCTTTGTGAACACATATTTTTCTGTATTTGTTTTGTTTAAAGGAATGTACCCTATAGATGGATTTCTCTCTACTCTGTGACCCTCCTACCATAAGAGTATTACATGATAGTGATATGTTTTTATCATAAGTTCATCAAGGGATCCTAAAGCTTCAAGGCACATTTGCCTTGCTTTCCTCAGAGACAATGGGAAGTGAAGTTCACTAAAGTAGAAAATGGTGCAGCACATATACTAAAATTGGAATGATACAGAGAAGATTAATTAGCATGACCCCTGCGCAAGGATGACACTCAAATTCATGAAGTCCATAAAAAAAAGGGGGGAGAAAATGATTTTATATTTAGTGAGATAATTCTACTATCTACAATCCTTGATTCAGCTTTTTTGTTGGACAGTAAATTCACTGATTTAAAATAAATTGAGCCCGGCCGGGCGTGGCTCAGCTGTTGAGCATCGACCTAGGATCCAGGCAATCAGGGTTCGATTCCCCGTCAGGGCACATGCCCTGGTTGTGGGCTTGATCAATGATGCTCTCATCATTGATGTTTCTATCTCTCTCTCTCTCCCTCTCCTTCCCTCTCTCTGAAATCAATAAAGATATATTTTAAAAAAATAAAAATTAAAAAAAAATAAATTGAATTCCTATATATTAAAATAAAGATAATATGATTTTTTGTTGCAGGTTGCTACTACATTTCTAAGACTAGAAGACCATATTTCCTCCTAGCTTTATCTTTGGTTAGCATGTACTCCTGGATAATAAGACTTCCCTGTAAACAATTATGACAACAGCTTATGTCACAGTTTATGGAGCACTTGGCTTTTGGAAGGCTGCAGCTGAGAAATAGTACCAAATCCTGCCCTTCAGTCATGGGCTTAAGGTCTTCATCAGTTTTTCTTGTTTATAATGGTTCTTGAATTGCTCCTGCTGCCTTTATTATAATAACAAAGCACCTTGGTTTCCTTTCTTCCATTTCCAATTTCAAGTCTATTCATTCATTTATCCATTCAAAACTCATACATATTTGTTGAATGAGTAAACAAATACCTATTGAGGGTCTACCATGAATAAGGCATTTAGTGGATAGATACAATTGAGGATGAGATGTAAAACCTGTCTTCAAGGAATCAACAATATAAAAAAAAAGATATATGGGTGCATTCACCACATATACAAATAATGACAATATAAAGAAGAATGCAAGTCATTAGAGATTTAGGAACCATGGAAATCCACTTCCAGCTGTTGGGTGGCAACCAATACTTCATGAAAGAGGTGTCACTTGAGCTGGGTTTTAAAAGATGGGTGGTAGTAAGAGGCCAAGAATGGTGCTGGAATTTCAAGCAGGGAGTCCAGCATGAAGGTACACATACAGGAAAAAGTAAGGCTCAGGTGGAGAATGGTAAAACAGTGAAAAAAGAGTAGATGGGGAGAGGTCGGAAGTGTGGAATGTGCCGGTTGAATGTGGGGAATCCGAAAGGCCAGCCTGAGAGGTGTCTATGGGTGGGAAGTAATTTCTAGTCTTATGCTTGGCAATGTTTACCTGCCCACCCAGGCAGTGTTAAGCCTCTCTAAGAACTGGGGCAAGCCAACCTATTTGTCCTTTATTTGCTCAGAAATGACATGGGAAGAATGTCAGACGCATCAAGGAGATGGACAGTTCAATACTGCTCATAGGAAAAGATGTGTGCTCTCAAAAATGAATTGTTTCATGCAAATAGGCCAGTTGTTTAAAATATGTGTGAAGCTTGATCCCTACTGGAGAGTAAGGAAAAACAATTCAACAAAACAGCAGGAAGCCACATGACAGATGGGCTTATTTCTGGATTTTAATGATACTTAGCCCGAAGATCTGAAAAGTCTGTGTCAGGTGATGAGCATTCTCTTGTACTGTAGGCCATGATTCAGAAGACAGGTTTGGTTCTCACAGAACATGTCAACACAAGGACTATCTTTATTAAGATGAAGACCGCACCCTATTATCTGGTTTATGGTTACCACTATTTTCCTCAGGGGTATATCTCTAGTACATAGACTCATGCTGAAAATCAGGTCTTGTTGCCTGACATACTCATTGACTCAATGTTCCACTGATGATAACTCATCCAAGAATTTCTGAACTATGCTGTGCCAGTGATTCCCAACTTGTGTTTGGAACCCCTGGTGTTTTAGCCATTTGCCAGAATCACATGTAAACCAGACAACTTAAATTCAGTAAAATTTGCCCGTTTTAGAGTCCTATAAGTTTTGACAAATGCATATAGTTAAGTCACCACCACCACCACTTTCAAGATCTAGGACAGTTCCATCAGTAATACTTTCAACAATCAAGATAAGTTTTTAAAAAAAGGAAGAACAAATTGCTCTATTTTGTTTTAACACGGCTCCTTTTCTTCTCCTCCTGCCAGAGGAAGAGAGGATTTCCCCCTAATATTTTCTGTGGGAATTTGGTCAAACTCCTAGAGGTAAATCTTACAGTATTGTGGGTACCTGGAGTTTTTAAGTCTCAGAGTTGTCCCTCCTGGGCCTCAGCAATTTGTCAGGTACAGTTCTCGTTTTCTTCCCTAGTACTGGTTTCTGTGTCAGTTTCTGTTGGTGAGTCTCTGCTCCGTTAAGGCTTAGTTCCCTGATTTGCCTCCAATCTTGGGGACAGTGGTTTGTCCTATATTCTCCCTTCTCTTAGGGACCCAGGAAGAGTTGTGGTTTTTCAATCTGTTTATGTTTCTACCTGTTAGAATGGAGTGGAAACTTCCAAGCTTCTTGTATGTGGAACTGGAAGCCAGAAGTTGCTATTGTTTTTATGTTTTCAGTTCCATTGATTTATGCTCTTACTTTTATTATTTCCCCCTTCTGCTTGCTTCTAACTTTGTTTATTGTTTCTTAAGATGGAAGCTTAGATAATTGACTTTAGATCTTTCTTCTTTTCTAGCATTTACTGCTATAAATTTCTGCCTAAGCATTGCTTTAGCTGCATCCCACAAATTATATGTTGTGTTTTAACTTTCATTTGATTTAAGATATCTTCCAATTTCCCATGTGGATTCTTTTTTGTCACACAGATATGTTATTTAATTTTAAAACATTTGGGGAATTTCCCAAATACTTTCTGTTATTAATTTCTAGTTTAATTATGTTGTGGTCAGAGAACATACTTCGTGTGATTTCAATTTCTTTAAATTTGTTGAGGTTTGCTTTATGTCCTAGAAAAGCCTTCCTTTATGAATGTTTCATACACACTTGAAAGAGGATTTTTGAAATTATTTAAAAATTTTGTTTTGTTTGTTGCAATATTTGAGATTTGTCCTCTAGGAAAGATGCACATACAAGGAATGGTGACTTATTTCAGAACTATTCATTTCATTTTTACCCCCTGTCCCCAGAAGAACATAAATCATTAATAGTGTGGTGAGTGTTAACAGACCTTGGTCTTATAAAGAGGATTTCCAGAAGTGGGCATTACATATTGAGTTATTACTGCGGCTCAGTGCATAGCGCTCTGTGTAGACTGAGAATGCATTATGTGGTGGTTGCCTTCCTGTTCTTCCCCCAGTCTGTTCATCTTCATCCATTGCCTTCATTAATGATGGATTTAAGAAGGAGATGTAACCCATTTCTGGCCAATTACATGGAGAAAGCCTGTCCAGGGACTTTTGGGAAAGATTAATTGTACCTAAGGAGACAAAGAAGAGGCAGTTTTTTCTTTTTCAGGACATTTTATGTCCGGATGTGAGGTGGAACTGCTAAATCTCTACCGTCACAGGGGCAAAGTCACCTCAGTGAAGAGATGAGAATTGAAAACATCTTTGCTCCTTAATGACAACATTGAACCCCTGAATAAGCATGGAGCCACTCTACCTCAGATTTCTTGTATGTGAGATGAGAAACTTCTTTGTCATTTAAGCCCATTTGAGTTGGTATTTTCAATTAGAGTTGAAAGCACCCTCATTGATACATAAATAATAAGTAATAGTGTTCTCCAAATATATGTAGGTGTTGTTATGAATCACAAGATACAAATTCATTTTAAATGTTACTGGAGTCCCAGTACCCCTGGCATTGACTGATTTTTCAATCAATTGGCTCCAAAAGTACAAGTATCATCACATGGAACTCTGAAAAATATCTTGACCTTAAGAAGATATATTCACATTTACAAAGGTTGAGAATGATTCACTGAAATCTAAAGACTATAATTTCTTCATTGTGAAGACCACATAGTACACATACCATGAAGAGATTATTCTCAGAAGATGATAGAATCTTTGAGGCTAATTTGAGTAAAAATGGGCATAGTTCTAATGTTAATACTATAGAACCTTGGAGCTCAGAGAGGTCCTTAGAAATCACTTAGTAATGATGCAAATGAGAAAATTGAGACCCAAATGAACTAAGCTAAGTTGTTGAAGGTAATTAATGGCAGAGTCAGAACTAGGACATAGGTGGTTTTTTTTGTTTGCTTGATGGTTTTTCCTATGGCATTTGGGAAAATTGTTTAAGATGTTTTTCTAGGCTCTTAGCTATCTTAAGTACTGAGGAGCTTGAGGAATTACCAAAATTTGCAGACCAAATCTATGCCACTAAAATTGTGTGCAAGTTTTAGCAATTTTCAATGAAATGTGATAGTGATGATGAGCTTAAACAGAATAACTCTTCTCTTGGTGATTTCTACCATCCATTCATTCCTTTTGGAAATAAGAAGTAGGCTCAGCCATTCTACTTACTTACAAGGTACTTGAAAAGGCAGGATAGAGTGGTATAATTTCAGATGTTTTATAAGGTAATTTTTGGCCTCATACAGATATCTTATATTTATCAGATTGTACTAATTTCATATATCTTAAATAAAACAGTCATAGCAAGAAGAGTACCTGAAATTTAAAAGATGTTATCATTCTGATTATCTCAATTCCTCCCCCTCTTTTTGGCCTGTAGCTAAAAACTTAATTAAATTTTTAAATGGGCAAAGCAATGGAGTCAATAAGCAGTCCTTCCCTTTCCCCAGAACGAACAGAAGCAGCTTTATCTTCAATACAAGTATTTCATAATAATCCCTTGTAACTTGCAAGAGTATCATAAATAAGTTTCAAGAAATGATTAATTAATAACATATTACCATAATTTAAATAACATTTTAATAGGTAATTTTGGAAGAAAGTCAAAATCCTGGAAAAACAAACCCGGACATCACTGAGAAGAAACATAAAAGTTGATGACAGCCATATTGAACTTACTATGTGTAGAACCCCACGCCAGTGCTCAGGGCCGCCTGTTTTCTTAGTGATAACTTGTGGCTAGACAGCAATGCTCTTGGCACAGAACAAGCACAAAAGGAGACTTTTCCTTTAAAGGGGTTAAAAATGCAATAGATATGTGACCTTTGGGTTTCCATTTTTAGTTTGTCTGAGTTAACTCAGGCATCTGAGGAAAGACTGAGAAAAGGGAGAGTTAAGTTGTTTATGTAAATCTTAACTTATTTCATCAGCCTATGAAGATTTTTTAGGTTAGGAGAGATGGACACAACGGATGACTTGATGGAAGAGTAGAGAGTTTTCTCTGTTGGTCTAACAAATGGGTTGGGGGTAGGGTAGGGTAGGGTAGGGTAGGGTGGGAGGGAGGGAATTTCCATTAGTTCTAAGATCTGATCAGTTGATAGTCAAAGTGGATTTCATCACAAAAGCTGGGAAGGGTTTCTGAAATAGAAAGCTAATTTTGCTAGATCTCACATGACAGATATTTACCTGTGCTGCTAGGAAGTTCTTGCAGCCCATCAGACTGTCAGCTTTATTAAAACCTGTGCATTCATCCCAGAATCCCTTCAGGCTTGTGCTAGGGCCCAGGAAATGCATGGGAAGAAATGTGAGTGATCACTGGTGATTTTTCAGATTCACCAGAGTTTAGCCTGATAATAAAGCTAAAAACTTCAGGCTTCTTGTAACAACTTGGGAAGGAGCCCTTCCAGGTAGCCATGGATTTCCCCTCTCTATATAGAGATGGAGACTGTTCTGGTACTGGGAGATCAGAATCCAGTTAGAGAAAGAAGAATACATATCAGGAAAGCTAACATCCCATGGGGGAGACTGGCTGGAACAATTTGGTATTGACAGAGCTTTGAGGGCCAACCCCAAATTTAACACCTATGGAGGCCTCTCTGGCTGATCTGCTTAATGAAACTGAAGGACTGACTTCGCCCCATTTCCCTACCTGGGGTACTTCTGACCACTGTTCTTTGTATCTCCTCAGCACGTCCCACTCTTTTACCTCGGCGCCTCTAACACTTGCATACACTTGTTTGTTTTCTTAAAGTCCTTGGAAAAATGGGCTGGGTTTTTCTCTTTTCATCATATGCCCGACACCAACCTAGTGCCTGCAGTGCAATAGGCATTCAGTAAATCTTCCTCTCTCCCAAGCTCCTGATTAGTGTTCCCAGCTGTTACCGTTTACCTCCAAGGATGTCCACTGGCACTTTAAAGTCAGCATGTTCAGAACCAGACTTGTTTCTCTCCCCTCTTTCCCCTCCCCCTTGGCCATGCCTGTGGTGTTGTGTTCGTCTGTGTCTGCAGGGCCTGGGCTGTACCAGGGGCACTGTAAGTATTCAGAAAATGGTCATTCAAAGTGGAATGAGAAGAGGAGTGAGGTGAAAGAGAACAGAAAAGAGGTATGAGAAAAAAAAAAAAAAAAAGAAGGGAATTATGAAGGTTACAAAGAGAAAAGAAGGAAGAGGAGAAGAGGGTGGGTAGGAGCGTGAGAAGGGTATTTTAAGTTGGTTTTTCTCAAATCAGGGGGCACAGAATGCACCTGGACCCCTTGAAAGAAGAGCTAGAACACTTTCCGATCTTCTCCTCTTCCCTTCCAGTGTTTTCTTCACTGCATCCAGTTGGGGTTGGACTCCCAGTGTTTAGGAGTGTGGTGAAAGAAGGGACTTGGGGGCATGTCTCCACCTTTGCAGCCATCCCCACGCATGCAGGTATCAGCAGCTGGCCTATTTTCCACTATGGATCATGTTTCTATACAACAGTTGGCAAAAATTAAAAGTGTGATTAGACCCCTCATTTTTAAACCTCATACTTCTTGAGCTGAGGCTTTGAAATGAAGACCTGGGGTTGAGGTTCATTTGTTTTTCCCATGGGGAATGATTCCCTGTTTTGCCTTAGGTAGGTAAGGGGACAAGATCTTGCTTGCTCTCCTGGTCCTGGAGTTTTTACAGTCCTGTAACTTCTTGTATGTTTTCTTTTGGGGTTCTGTTGCCAGATTATTTTAAGTCAGATGCTCTAATCTCTTTGAGTGATGACATGTCATAACCGTAACCCCAAGACATTTTCAGGTAAAGACAAGATACAGGTATGCCTTGATTTTATTTGTGGGAGGTACATTATAGCCCACAGGGAAATGTGTAATGAATATTCTGTCATTTTAAGGGACTTGGTAAAATCATGCTGACATCTGGCAGTTTTCAAGGGTGCTTACATCTATGAAAAGAGTATGTTCCAGAGAAATAATTTTTTTAAACACTTCTAAACACTGTTCTAAAAAGAGGCATAAAGGACTCCTGTTATTTTTATTTTTATTTTTTTTACCAGTGAAAGCACCTGCTATTCCTAGGGCAGCTGTCCTTGCATGCTGAGTACAAATCTGTGCACCCCAGATGCCTAGCATCCCTGGGAGAAGGGTTTCTATTGAAATGGAGAATTTTAAACTAACTCCTTCAGTCAGCACATGAGGCAGGATGTGAAAACCAACAACAGGAGGTCCCTTCCTGCTGAAACCCTTGGCCTAGAGGGTTGAAGCACATTCTTTTTTTCTGCAACCTTTAAAACAAAACAGTGTAAGTACTCATAGAAATAAATTATTTATAAGGTACAAACTCTAAGAGTTTCCTGTAGGTTTCTAATATAAGTGAATATTGAAAACACAAGTCAGCTTGTTGTCTTCAGGCATGGTACTCACAAGGAAATTAGGCAATGGTGTAGCTCAGGGCTCAGCACAACCCCATGCAACTCAGAGGATTGTCCTAACAAATTGGAGTTCAGAGGAAAGAATAATTTTCATGTAAGAAGAACAACACTTTGATTCTTTCCTTTTTTTAAATATGTCTTTATTGATTTCAGAGAGAGAAAGGGAGAGGGAGAGAGAGAGAGAAACATTAATGATGAGAGAGTCACTGACCGGCTGCCTCCTGCACGCCCCCTGCTGGGGATCAAGCCCGCAACCCGGGCATGTGCCCTGACCGGGAATCAAACTCCGTCTCCTGGATCCTAGGTGGATGCTCAGCTGCTGAGCCACGCCGGCCGGGCTACATTCATTCTTAATAAAGCAAATGGCATCCACCACACAGCAAATGAAGCGAGCACACAACTCATTTTCAGATGAGTCCTGATATTCCACAGATTACTAACACCATGGATGAACTCCGTGGATGAACACCATTCCACTACCAGTGTTTGTATTTGTGCAGCTATATTGACCTAAACACATTTGAGAACCTTGCACTTCAGAAAGCAGCTAATGGCATCTGTCAGAAGACAGACTTGGCCTCAGAATGGGGAAGCCTATTGGTATCTCAGGACCTTTCCAGTCATACCTGAACCCACAGGTCACAATGTTTCATGGGTAAGAAGGTTATCAGGAAAAAAGGATGTTCATATATTTGCTATTTTTAAACAAGGTTTATAATCTGGTGGATGAAAACCTCTAAATAACAACAAAGCTGGGTAATAGAGAAAGAAAATATAATTCAGGCTAGTTTGAGAACTCCCAGGATCTTCATACAAAGGAGTATGATAGTGGTGAAAACTTTAATTAGTGAATGTAATGAGTTAGCTTCTCCCTTTGCAGTAACTAAAAGTCCGGTAACATACTGCTTTGTTGTAGCTGTTGAAGGCACTGTTTCATTGAGCAGGTAATTATTGTCATGATTGTAGGTACATAGATATTAAAGTTTTAACAACAGTTTTATTTTATTAGAGTTCTAAATAATTCCCCCAAATATTTTTAATATTGTCCATGAAGAGAAAGTTCATTAAGCCTAGGGTCATTAGATGTCAATTTAACCCTTCCCAATGTTTTGATTTAGTAAAATTATTGTAATGGGACTGTATCAGTGGTAATTTTGACGTTACCTGACTTAGCCTGTTGGTAAACCCATCCTGCCTCATGACAACTTTGAGCTGCCTCTGATGCTGCTCTTGACTTTAGATTTCATTCGTTCTATTCATGGGTTGTGTCTATGTGACACTTTTTTTTTTTTTTTGGTTGTTTCTAAACACATTCGCATATATCTGCTTTCTCTTCTTCCAATATATATAGTCAACATTCCCAGTATGCTGTTCTTTCAAAGCACTAAAAAGGGGATTTAACCCAGTGCTCATAATTACAAATCCAACAAAGTTCACTCTGAGACTAAAATGCAGCCATTAGTTTCTCCCTGTTGGTCCTGAGCACTTACTAGAGGCCACCACTGCCTGTTTCTTCTTTGTGAGCTAAGGCAGGTGAGAACGGTTATCTTCCTATCCTGTCGTAACATTAAACGTGTCTGAGGTGCTGGCCTGAGGAATGCAGGGGGAGGAGCAGAGAAGAAATCTGCTGTCCAGACCCTCTCCGGGCTGAGTATGGTCCGTATTTACATTTTAAGGTGTACTGAGCCTTTTGAAACGACTGTGCCAGGAGGAAGAACCTGCACATCCTGTGCTGAGTCTTGCGTTGATTCAGAGGGTGACTCAACAGATCCTCAGTGTCAGCGATGAGGGTAGAATGGCCCATGGCAAGTTCTTTCTGAAACACTATAATAGAGTCTTTTACCAGAATGCTGACACATCTAACTACCAAAGACAATTTAAAGTTTGGCTAATTCTGAAATTTAAGGCCTTGGAAGCCAATTCTTTTGCCCAAACACTTCGCCCTAAATCTTGATGATATTTAATTTAAACCATTGGCTAATGGCACACAAAGAAATTTACATCCTCTCTGGGAAATACCTGTAGTTGTAAAGAAGACAAAATCAATCAGCAAGGGGAAATAGTAATCTTTATGGAAACTGTATGAAGCTGGGAAACCAAAGACCAACTTAAACTAAAAATAAATATAAGAATCCATTCAACTGTAACGGTAGACATGTCTTTATATATTTGTCAAAACCCATAGAATACACATTACAAAGAATGAACCCTAAGGTAAACTATGGACTTCAGTTAATAATAATGTATCAATATTGGCTCACGAATTGTAACACATGCAAAATGTTAGTAATAGAGGAAACTGTGGTTTGTGGGGAGAGGAAGTGAGGGGCTATATGGGAACTCTTTGTACTTTCTGTTCCATTTTTTTGTAAATCTAAAAGTGCTCTGAAAAATAAAGTGTATTCATAAAAAGATTTTTAAAATTCAGTAATGTAGCTAATATGTAGAAATGCTTGTTGCTGCCTCAAATCTCCTAATTCAAAAATGGAGCAAACCTGGAAACATAGAGAAAATTCTTGATTCATGCATGGGCTGCTTGTCTTTTGTTTTCATTGCTGTTTTTTAATACACATACAGAAAGGTGCACAAGTCGTAAGTATACAGTTTAATAAATCATCACAAAGTGAACATGTCCACATAACCAACATCTAGGGCAAGAAATAGAACATCACCAGCCCCTCAGAAACTCCACTTTTCAAGAACTTTTAGCAGCATAAATTTTGTCTGTTTTTGAAATTAATAAAGTGGAATTATAAAGTATGTAATCTTTTGTGTCTGGCTTCTTTTGCTCAACATTATGTTTATGAGATTCATCCTTATTTTTGTGTGTAATCCATTTTTATTGCTGTACAGTTTTCCATTGTATGAATATATTACATGCTATTTATATATTGTCTGTTGATGGCAATTCAATGTTTTCAGGCTTTGACTATTATGAAAAATGCTGCTACAAACATTCTTGTACATGCCTTTTGTTGAACATGTGCATAAAAATTCGTACTGTATCTGTACCTAGGAGTGCACTTTCTGGATAACAAGTATGTACACATTTAACCTTAGTAACTAATGTCAGATAGTCCATAGGAGTTACACCGATTTACATTCCCATTAGCAGTGTATAAGAATTTCAGTTGCTTTATATCCATACTAACATTTGGTATGGTCCGTCTTTTTCATTTTTGCCAATTTTGTGGGTCTGTATTGGTATCTCATTGCAGCTTTCATTTGAATCTCCCTTACCTAATGAGGTTTTCTACCTTTTCATATATTAATGGCTATTTCTATATACTCTTTTGTGAAGTATTTGTTCAAGTTTCATGACCAATTTAAAATTAGGATTGTATGTATTTTTCTTACTCATTTCCTTTGTCAGTTGTATACGTTGTAAATACCTTCTCCCAATCTGTGGCACCCATGTCAACTCTCTTAAATGTTTTTTATAAACAGAACATTTAATCTTTTCCTTGATGGTCAGTGTTCATCCAGCCCTCAGCAGTATGGGACCTACCTGGAAAAGCTAGGCTTGAGTTTCCAAATTCAGGCCATGTTTTTTGAGCCAGTTTATTTGTGTCTGGATCATGAGATTTCCAGATCTGTTTCTCCCATGCCTCTGAAAAACATAGAAGACTTACTAGAATAAACCGGGACGAACGCAGCTCTGAGCCACACCACAAGGTGAGGGCTGCCCGAGGCTCTTCAGCACGTCGGCCTCTCGCAGTGCTCGGGAAGCAGTCACGCTCGTCAACACCTAGAAATGTGCTAGACTCAGCTACCTGTCAAGGACAAGCAGGAGACAAGTTGCTCTGAGCCTCTGAAGATTTCTGAGAAGATGAATCAAGATCTAATCATTTTGTGTTTTCCGAACTTTGAGCAGCTGCTTTGTTCAAGTCTTAGCTGTGAACAGCGTGGCTCTCTCGTCTCGAGGATGACTGGTGTTGAGCATGGGCTGAAAGCAGGACATTTCCCCTACATTTTCTATTTCTTCTAACCCCACTCTTTGGGATATCCTCATAGCTCTAGGAGGCATAGATGTACTCACTTATTTAGAGTATATACCATAAATAACAAGTGTGCAGTAACCAAGATTTCAAGTTTTGTGGTTTTTTTGTTTTTTAAATTCTGTATTTGTAAGGCAGTCCTCCTCTAATATAAAAGTGGATTAGGAGATGAAAGGCTGGGCCCTCTGCGGGTATTTTAGTAAAGTCTTAAGGGTGTCCTAATAGCTAAGACTCTGAAGCTTTAGACAATGGGGTGCTGACAATAACAGACCACGTCCTTCCGCAAGTGGGTGGGCGTGGTGGGTAGGACCTGGTGCTTTTTACGTAACAGCATGAAATAAAGGCAAATTTAATTCTGTCCCATGAACCAGGAATAATAATATTAGCAAGAAGTGACCAAGCTACATGCTTACAAGTCTTTACCCAAAAACAAATCCCTTTTAATAAAACAAATTTTTGTTGAATATTGAATAAACACTTAAAATAAATCAGCTTACTGACGTTTCCTCTTAATACTCACTTGCTATCTATTTGTCCTGTCATCTGTTAGCAGATACTAAACTTTTAAGAAGAGCATATAGAAAAAATTTATAATTGAAAGCATTCTACTTCCTTTTTTATTTTTCGCTGTGAATTTAGAAATTGTTGACTGCCATGACTGGCACGTTATCGGTGTCTCTGATCGAAGCTCCTGAAAATCTGCTAAGCCTTTTGTGTGGTTGCTGGGAATACAACGATCAGAGACGCAGTCCCTGCTCTCAGCTAGCTCTGGGTGAGACCCACAGAGTGCTGCGGAAAAGGACAGGTGTCGAATGCTAGCTTCAAGGCCTGGGGGCGGAAAATGGAGTATGTGGGCCACTGGGGTGGGAGGGAGTGGGGATTTCAACTCCTGATCCTACTCTGAAGATGTAAGAATTAGGCAGACGGAAAAGGTGTGTATGCGTGTGCACATGCACATGCGTGTCTGTGTTTTCTAGGCAGAAGAAAAGAGCAACAGGATAAAAAGGAGAGGAGCCTGGACTGTCGTGGGAACTGCAAGCACAGAATTTTTGAAGGCTTGTGTCCGGGGCGTGGGCTGGGAAATGGCACAGGATGGAGTTGGGAAGGTATGCATGAATGGTTTGGTGAAGAGTTTGGATTTTATCCTAACAAGGACTGGGTGTCACTGAAAGACCTGAAGATCTTTAGAAAGATCATCCTGGCAGCCACGTAGAGAACGGATGGGCGTGGAAAATGAGATGGCGTAGGGAGAGCGGTGTGCAGGTCCGGAGGCCAGGAGGCCGTCAGGGGGTTCTTGCAGGCAGGCATCCGTCCAGGCTGGCCTGAGCCCAGGCGGCAGTGGCGACGGTGAAGAGGAGGAGTGAGAGGCAGTGCGTATTTAGGCAAATAAAATGAATAAATGGGGCAAAATAAAACACTAATCTTAGCTTTTCAGATAAATAAAACTTATTTACCCCTTTTATATTTATCTCTGGAAAGATTTACATTTCTCTCTTTTCCAGAGGTGGTACTGCTGGTTTATAACGCAGCAGAATTAATAGAATTAGCGTTCTTTGCAGGAAGCCCAGTATATATTTTCTTGATGGGCCATCGGACTTGTTTTCCTGAAGCTGAAGTTACAGGTTGGTTTCCATGAACCTGCCTCACTTTTACTCCATTCCCTGGCTATACAAACTGCAGATTATGTTGCCTCTCACAAGAGGGCTGGGTAAGGGGCAGAAAAGATAAACTTGTTAAAACTCATCCCACTGGGAACAAAACAACTCAGAAGGCATCACTTCCAAGAGAGCTGGTCTTTAGTGAATATTTCTGATTCTTTGGTCCAATGACAGAAGCATCAGTAAGATAAGACATGCAGCGCAAAGGTTTAGATTAGATCTGAGGAACAGTTTTCCCCTCAGAGCTGTTCCGTATTGATCTCAGTTATGCCAAAGAATATTCTTTTCTGGAGGTTTCTGGGGGGGATGGTGGTAAAATATATACAAAACCAATCTAACCGCTTTAAGTGTACAGTTCTGTAGCATTAAGTACATTCACATTGTTACACAACCATCACCACACCACCATCCAACTCCAGAACCTTTTTATCATCCCAGACTGAAACTCTGTATCCGTTAAGCAAAAACTCTCTAGTCCCCTCTGCCCACAGCATCTGATAACCACTGTTCTACTTTCTATTCCTATGAACTTAACTACTCTAAGTACCTCATATAAGTGGATTCAGACAATATTTGTCCTTTGTGCCTAGCCTATTTCACTAACCATGATGTTGTCAAGGTTCATTCATATTGTAAAATGTATCAGAATTTATACTTTTTTCAGGTTGAATAACATTCCATTATGTACGATATTACATCTTGTTTATCCATTAATCTGTTGATGGGTATTTGGGTTATTTCCACTTTTTGGTTGTTGTAATGTTGCTAGGAGCATTGGTGTACAAATATCTGAGTCCCTGATTTCAATTCTTTTGGGTATATATTAAGAAGTGGAATTGCTGGATCATGTGTATTAGGAAAACCCCAGTTTTTCCTCCTGTGTGTCTCTTCTTTACTTTCACACTACTTTTGACACTCCTGGTCACCAAATGTGTGGGTGTTTTTCCCCCACACCAAGCATTTCTCTGTGACATCAGCTGGGCGTCCTACAATTTAAATCAATTCTGACACTATCTACCTAGGTAGCATCAGATCCCACAGGTTAAGGACTCAGCCCCACTAGACTGCCCCCCTATTTCAGACACCAATCACAAGTAGTAGATCCCGAGGTTACGACAACTTCTGTCCAATTTGGCTACAAATTGGAGGTTCCCATGACCCTCTCACCCTTGGATTGGATTATTTGTTAGAACAACTCACAGAACACAGGGAAACTTGTTTACCAGTTTATCAAAAAAATATGATAAAGGATACAGATAAAGAGCCAGATGAAGGGATACAGAGGGCGAGGTCTGGGAGGGTCCTGGGTGTTAGAGACTCTGTCTCCAGGGAGTTGAGGTGAATCACCCTCCCAGTATGTGCCTGTGTTCACCAGCCTGGAAGCTATCCAATTCACACACTATTGGAATTTTATGGAGGTTTCCTCAAGTAGGCATTACCAATTATTGACTGTATTTTCAGCCCCTCTCCAGAGAAGTGGGAGTGGCAGGAGAGGGACTGAAAATTCCAAGCTTCTAATCATGGTTTGGTCTTCCTGCTGACCAGCCCCCGTCCAGGAGCCCTCCCAGAGTCACCTGATTAGAAGGAAAGACACTCTTATCACCCAGAAAATTCCAAGGAACTTAGGAGCCCACTGTAAGAAACCGGAGTCAAAGACCAAACTTTGAACTAAGGGTGATACTAGTGCTCTTATCACCTAGGAATTTACAAGGGTCTTAGGAGCACCGTGCCAGGAACTGGGGGTGGGGAGATGGGGAGAGGGCAGAGGTCAAGGTATATATTGTCTGTTATCTCACAGTATGGCAATTCTATATTTAATTTTTTGAAGAACCACCATACTGTTTTCCACAGTGACTTTACTAATTTACATTCCCACCAGCAATGCAAGAAATTTTTAAAAATGGTATTTTGCTTGGAGGGGGTGGGGGTTACAACTGCTTCTCCCAAAACTCACTCCTTATTCACCAGGCCATTAAATTCACTAGACTTTTTGCATGTATTAACTATATTTAATTTACATTTTATCATTTATTTTTATTTAAAGATGGATAAATTTAGTAATTTATCAGTAATTTGAAGGGCACAGTGCAAGTTCTACTTGCTGTTAATATTCCCCTCCCTTCCTCTATTCGACTGCTACACTATTACTCTCTTCTTACCTACCTCATTTGTGAGTTATTAAGTAACTAATCCATTCATCCTCACATTTATCCATTCAAAACACATTTATTGAGCACCTATGGTCAGCATCAAATGTTAATAAAAGCAAAGGCATGGGTTCCAGAGGATGACAGTAAAAGTAACCAGAGTTACCAGGAGTGTTTCCTGCAGTGGCAAGTGGGGGATAATGGGACTCAGCCTGAAGCCTTGGGCTTGGGAGACTGGGACTCAGATGATGTGGGACGGCTGCTAAGAGGAAGGGGAAAAAAGTCCTCTATATAACAATTCCCCATCAACTGCCCCCCACCCTCAGGGCTGGTGCTGACCGAATCTATGTGACAAATACTACTGTATCCAATTTGTCTTGGTAAACTCCTCAAAAATATACTTTTTCCATTTTCAGCACCTAGCACACCTTCCATAGCATCGTCATAATGGCTGTTTCTATAGGGAATTTTATCTGTAACTTCAGCTCTCTGTGAACTAAGTAATGGTGGAAACTGGTAATTTCAGGTGCACCAGAATTTACCAAATCAGAGAAACTCAGAACTGGAAGAGATCACCTCTCTCTCTACAATTCATAGGTGAGAAAACAGAGACCACAGAATTTAACTGCCTCTGCCAAAGTCACGTAGCTGGTTAGCTGCTAGTGGCAGGGTCAGTAAGGAATTCAGCTGCTCTGATTCACAGCTGAGCCCTAACCCATGCTGCGGCCACAGTTCCATCAGAATGAATGAATCAGAGAAAAAGGGTTGTAAACATCCCTTGTGTCATTTGTATTCACCGAAACTTGAATTCAAACAAAAATCCCAAATAACTTCCCCCTTTTCCTCCAATTTAAACCGACAACCCATGATTATGTCCTGTTTAGTATGGATTTAAGCAACCTCAGCTTCACAATTTGTGACCACAGCCCATTTAATCCCCAATTCACTGAATACAGCAACAACGATCAACAAAGAAAATGTTTGGACTGCTAAAGACAACACAAGTAAGTAAGGTCTGTGGCTTTACAGCCTTACTCATTTAAAATTTCACCTACTGTGAAATGTGGCTTATCTCATTTACAAGATATAATCTGGCTTAACCTATTATAATGTTCCATCAGTCCCATGAAAGTACGCGTATATCCACACTGCATGTTTACATCTTTACTGACCATAACTCTTGCACTTCCCCAATCCTTTTTATCCTATTGTGTCAAAAGGCCTTAATAACATAAAGTATGCTTTTCTCATCAAGGAAGAAATGATTTTCTCAGAATTTGGCCCCAATTAAATGTGCCCAGGTTTTGTGGTATTCGATCTGCTATTTGGACCTCGAAACCCAGATTAAATCTGCAGAATAACTTATAGCATGAGGCAACCGAGCCTAGTAACCAGTAATCTGTTATAACAAATAGTGTTTTAAAACACAAGAGTTTTGTTCTGGTTAAAGGCAAGAAATATGTACTAAAGATGTCTCCCTTTCCTTTCTTTCCCTCCCCTTGCCTCCCCTCCTCTCCCCTCCCTTTCCCCTTTCTTCCCTCTCCTCTGGCAAAATTCTTGTCACTGAATTCTGAACTCCTGAGGACAGCTTCAGTTATGAATGCAGTGGTCCAGGAAAGCTTCCTGGAGTCCGCGCTTAAGCAGTTATTGATTGGAAGGTTCTGGGTTTGTAAACCTTGCCTTGAGAGCTGCTAATTAGTATTCAAATGTTCAATTTCAGCCTCCTAAGTACTCTCATTAATCCACATAATTCTTACCTGTGGTCTTTCAAACCTGTGATAACATGCTATTTTCATGCCTCAAAATCAAGTCACTTCAGCTAGTGACTCATCACATCTACTGTTTGTTATCCACGAATTTCTTTTTCTGAAATAAATTTTCTTCCTAGAGTCTATTTTGGAGACTTAATCCCATTCTGAACACAGAAGAATTCTACCTAGGGTTAAAGGGAGCAATAAGTCTGATTCTTTTATGCTATAAAAATGAGAAGTATTCATAGCAGACAGTGTTGTATAGGTGGATAAAGTAGTTGATTGATTCATCATAAAAACTAGTGACTGAAAATAAATCTGTTTCTATAGACAGTTATTGGAACAAAACAAAGTCAGCTTTAAATACCTTGCAAACTTGAGGGAAACAGCTCTGAGTGAAAATAATACATACTGACAAAACTGCTTTTTTAAAAGGAGGAACATCTTGCCAAAGATTCAAACTCATTCCTTTCAGGGCAGCTCAATTGCACAAGCTTTATGCTAATTATTGTTATATTTAAGATTTGGCAGCTTCACAAAAATCTTTAAACTTGTACATGCAGGTTCAAAACACCTTATTTCAGTGGCTCAGAGTTAGGCTAGGAAAGCATTTCAGATATTGCCAACCCGTAGTAATGCTTGTTCTTTCTTTCTTTCTTTTTTAAATCTGTGGGCAGCTTATAATTTATAGTTTCATAAGAATTTGCTTAACAAATGTAGACGTAATTAGCTGCCTGCCCTCTAAACCCCAAATCTGTGTACTTTGGTATCTGCCAAATGACAGGCTTTCAAAAATCTGAGAAGACCATCTCTGTTGGTCAGTGTAATACCTGCATTTGGTATGAATTCTACTCACAGCAGATCTTCAGTAACATAGAAGCTGAGTTTTCAATACCCAGCATTCACAGAAGGGCACAGATTCACAAGTTATTGGAAAACAAGTAATCTTCTCTTGATTAAAAAAGATAATAAAAGTAAGGTTTATTAAGTGGCTGTAAGAAAAAGATTATTTGACTCAGAGCCACTTACATCAATTGAAAAAATAACTGAGATGCTAAAAATAACAGTGATGCTGAGTGGCACACAGGAAATTTGGGGAGGTGGAAGAGAAAGAGTTTGAGTTAAAGGTGTACACTACTGAAGGAAAAGTATTATGTCTTAATCTTGCATTAACAAAGTCCAAATAGCTGGGTAAAGTCTTGTCAGGGTGAATGTAGCTGAATTATATGCTTCTTTTCCAAGATCCTACCTGTGGCAAAGATACATTCTCACTATAAAAAATAGTGATATCATTTGGCAATTGAGGGTCACCAGCATCATTATTAAACTTCACACATTATTTTTTTGGTAGCAACAGAGGTGGAGAGCTGGGTAATGCTGATATCACTGATGAGCTGTGTGATTTAAACACAATGTGGGACATGGGCACTAGGCACAATCTCGAAGGTGGAAGAGAGGCGATTGAAAAAGAGACGCCTTTGCTCAAGCCACCTCCCCCACCTTTGATCGGGCCTCTCCCTGGTGATTCGGGCCTGCTGGTCAGGGGCTCTGCATTCAGTGGGTTTGGTATTGCTCATAAGGGCCCAAGATGAAAATCTAAGACATTTTATGTTGCCTTTGGGAATGGTGGAAAGGGTCTACGTGTCAATCTAGCTCTCAGATCCTGAAGTGGGCCAGAAAATTCCTGGTTCTGGCAAATTCACAGATTTTTCTCTACTACTATTTTTTCTCTATCGTCAAAGTTTGCTAAGGGGTGGAAGAGAGAAGCAAAAAGATCAAAGGGGTCCTAGAACATGGTAGAATGTTCTCTTACCTCCTTATTTTTCTGGTAGCATTGACACCCTTGCTCCCCATCTAAAACACATCACTGAGAAGAAATCTTTTATGCTCTCAAGACTGAAATAAAAATGAGAGGCCAGGGTAGAAAACTGAGTTGATTTCTTTGCTGGCACTTCAAACAGATTCCAATACTGTGAAATTATCTTGGGAGTTATCTCTCAAACTTCAGGTAGTTAAAAATGATGATAAGACATGTTCTGTTGCTTAAGGATTTGCTGACATCTAACGCCTCCCCCCCCCCATAAATGCAGTGATGACATTTCTGAGTTAATAAAGGATCTGAGGAAGACATGGCCTCAAGCAACACTTTTATTACCATTACTTCTCCACAAGCTAACTCCTCTGCCACGACCCTCCCACCCAAGTACACCCTACCCCTTGCCTCACTGTTACTAATCCAACTTGAATGACTCTATTCTTCTCTAAGAGAACACACCCTAATAACTGCAGTGAATCATACACACTCTGCTTTTCTGGTCTCTAGTGGACTTGACAAAACGCAGATCTGAGAGAATATAAGGAAAGGAACTTCAGGTGAAAGGAGCTCTTTAGGTTCTTGTTCAGTATATTACTCTCAAATTAGTTACCGGATGAATACTCTAGTTGCCTGGTGGTGGACAGGTTTTTATCATACTGTTGACCATCCCCGAATTTCCATGCTCTCAGGAGACACCCTACTCAGTGAGGCAACCTCATGGTCGTGCCTGCAGCTAAGTCAAGGGCTCTCTCACCTTCAGGCTGAAAGAAAATCTTTTTCTTCTTAACTTGGCTAAAGAATATTGAACAGTTTACTCACAAAGGTCACCTTTTGATAACAAAGTCTTCAATGGTCTCTACGAGTGAATCACCACACATTATAAAAATTCATGTGAGGCCTTTAGGTAATAAAAGAAACGGAAATAGTTCGTCAATTATTCTCAAAGGAAAATTTATGAGACGACAGAGTACTAAAATAAAACACATTTTCTTTACCATGGATATCTTATGATACTGAATTCATGGCAAGAACCTAGAGGCGAGTTTTTGAAGGTAGCTATCAAATTATATGCAAATATCGTAAGAAACATTAAAAGCCAATTAAGAGAATTTAGTAGATTTTCTCAAGAGTGTTATAAATCTGTATTACATTTAGTTTATTTAAATTGTCTTAATATTATTAATCAAATTAATAATGTGTATTCTGCATAATTCCTCACCTAGTGGGTTTAAATCTGGTTTTAAAAGTGTGCATTTACGTCTTTTAATTGTTTAAAAAATACCTATGGATACTATGTCTACATGATATAATTTTTTAATTTTTATTTTTTTAGTCAACACAGAAAATTCAATGGAATGGAACTTAGACCATCCTGAGATTACTGTTAAGATTTAAAAAATAATGCTAAAGCCAAGAATTTAAAAAATAAATATATCTATTGAAACAAAATTTTGAATTGTGGCTTAAAAGTGTGCGTGTGTTTGTATGGAGAAAGAGAAAGGGTGGGGGGACAGGGAGACACTGCTCACTATTCTCTTCTTGCTATTAAAAAAGAATAAAAAAACCTCATAAAGATTTTTTAGGTCTGTGTCATCATCCCACGAACAATAATCACAGAGAATGGAAGATGCATTTTACCTCTCCCCGATGAATAACAAAGTGACTAACAGTAGCCCTGGGTATTGAAGAAATTTAAAAACACAATGAGAAAGCCTGCTTTAGGTTGATATTAATTACTATTATCATTGAATTCCACTGCTCAAATTGTTCTCCATGGTAGGGTAAGGAGTCCTTGCCTTCTGGCTCTCTGGGGCAGTATTTTCCCCTGCCTGGAAGGTTTCATAGGAAATATGCAATGTCCTGTGTCAGAAACACCAAACTCCTTGAAGGTCAATAGATTTGGGGCTCCTAAAGACATGCAAATGTTTGCTAGGCTTTATCTAAGGTACAGTAAAACTACAGAGGCTATATCCCAGATCCCTTACACTAAATTGAGAGTGGAATGCGTGTTTCCATTTTGGTATGTGAAGGGAGTAAGTAAAATACAAACATATAAGGGGAAATCATTCGATTCTAACAACACACGTAACTCCGAGATGTAGGTCAACAAATGAACACTTCTGAAAACAGGTTTTTCTGAGTACTTATTCTGAAGTTCTTTCAAAATCTGGCCAAATGAGTCTTATTTTTATACACTAGCTCACAAAATAAGCAAGTTAGAACATTTGCAAGGCAAGAGGTTTTCCTTTATGCAGCCAGCAAAAACAGCTCTAAGCTTAGGTTGGAATGATAAAAGGATTTTGGAGCAGCTGATTTTATGGAACCATAAAAACAACCCAACCTTATGCCGCAAGGTGTAAAGAATACGCAGAGTCTGCATTGTGCTTCCAGTGTCAGGACAAATCGTTCTGCTTTTTTCAGTGTAACTGATGCCAATGGATGAGTAAAGGGAGAAATAAAAGTACAGACTGGCACCTGTGGCTTGGTTGGGTGAATAACGCCCCTATCACAAAATCTTGAGTTCTCTCTTTCATTTTGTAAATTCCTTGAGGTTAATTTATATAATTTTTGAAAAACCTAGGCGTGGAATACATATTATTGTGGAGGCTCCAAGGTTTCTGCTATTTGTGGCTTAAATTGTGAGAGATCTCGCAGATCACAGGCCCATTTAAAAAAAAAAAAAAAATCTGTGGCCTTTTTTGGAAAGTAAAAGGATGAAAGAATTATGTGATGCGTTGTTTTAAATCAATTAGGGGATGATGAATACAGTTGCTATAGAAAATAGCAACTATTGGCTGCTTCCTAGATACTAGGGCCATTCTCATTGCCTGTAATGAATTCTCACTTAATGCCCCAATCCCTAGGGGGTCGGTATTATAACCCCCTTTTATCCACAGGGAAACCAAGGCACAGAGACACTACACTACAAAGCACATAAAATGATGATGCCGGGATTTGGACCTAGGCCGTGTGACTCCCGCATTCATGCCTTTAAGACTGCATTAGGTTGTCTTCAGGCTCTGTATTTATATCCGACGGCTTGGGACCCAGTGAAGTCCTTCTGGGTCCCGGCTACTTCTAAGCCCAAGTCTTAGCAAAGAGACAGGCTCAGCGTTGACAATGGCCACGCATCCGGACCGAGGACACTGGCCCCTTAACATTCCCAGTTTCCTCCCGACTCAGAAATTACAAAGCTGTCTCTCCCCAAACGCAGTGCTCCACCCAATTTAGGTAACAGACTCCCCCCCCAGGAAACTCGGGGTAGTTTAGACTAAGGCTGCCGCTGCCCAGGCCCCAGCAAGGGCCACGTCGGCCTCAAGCGTCTGCGCTGTGGAACGACACCATCTTACTCGGGTTGTCCCGCTTCCTCTATGGCACCGCAACAAACTTCACAGGATTACATTTTCTCTCAGATTCGAAGCCAAGCTGAGGAAATTTAAATTCTGAGGTAAACACACAACAGCTGTGGCTGGACCGCCGCGTTTGCCGCATGAAAGGCTAGAAATTAGCTCAACCGCACCCGCTGGGACTCTTGGAGAAATTTCCAACATGTCGGAATCTCAACAGACCATTAACCCAGCGCTGCTCTTTTGGGGTCTCTGCCTTTGCAGAGTTTACAGACTGTACATTTAAATTTAACACACAGCAGTCCCTGCGGCTCTCGGTCCGGTCAAGTCTGAGGAAAGGTCTTTGCTGGGGTGAGCGAAGACACAAGACAAACGGGAGTCAGGAGAAGGGGAGAGACATCCCGAGACATACACTTCACAAACACAAAAACAAAGAAGCAGGAAGGAAAGTTTTGCATGGAAAGAGGAGGGAGGGGAAACAGCGAAGAAAAGCGCGCTCCTTCCGAATTGGTCAACCGCCCCCCAGCTCTACCCCGCCCGCCCGACGCCTGCAGAGACGAGCGGCTGCGCGCGCGCAGTCCGGCTGCTTTGGGGCGCTGGGCGGAGCAGAGCCGCGCGCGTTGGTCAGCTTGGCCAATCATGCGTCTCTGCCGCCCCCACGTGATCCGCCACGCCCTCGCCCCCTGGCGGAGACTCGAGGCCGCGCGCGCGCAGTCCGGTCGCTCTCGGGCGCGGGGCGGAGCGAGCTGCGCGCGTCAGTCAATCCGGCCAATCGCGCGCTCCTCCCGCCTCCCGCGAGGCCCTGCCCCTGGAACCGCAGCGCCCGTGGCCGCGGCTGGGCGGGCGCTCTGCGCTGTGGGGATGGCGGAGGGCGGCGGCGTCTGGGCTCGCGGATAGGTGTGTGAAAGCTGAGCTGCTTTGGCGGGCCCTGTGCAGTCGAATAGCGCTCCCTTTCCGCGGTCAGGGGACCGCGCAACTGCGCCTCAGCCCTGGGGTCTCCAAGGCTGGTGTGGTCTCCGGCAGTGGTGGGAGGGAAGGGCGGCCTCCTTCGTTGTCGTGTGTCCCCCCCCTCGCCCCATTAACGTTGATGGCTTTGTTTCAGGAAAACAAACTTCAGTCTACTCTCCTTTTCAGGGTCTTTTCGCTACTTAAACGAAAAACGGTTCAGACGGGCATGAGTTTACCTGCAGTTGTGTTCCTTATTTCTCAGGCCTGGCGGGCCATTGGTTCTAATCACACAGCCTTCAGGGTTTAGGGTAGTGGGACAGGCCTGGACAGGTCTGGTCATGTTCTTCGAGTCAAGATTTCAGTTTTATTTCCTTTCATTGTGAAGCTGACGAAACGAAATTAAAGAGTTCTTAACTATCCCATGTTTGTTCTCTCCAACCCCCATATAGCAGGTTTTGAAGATATTTTGATGAAAACAAATGGAGAGGCTTGTTTATTTGAGAGGCTAGCTGGTTAATTTGTCATGAAAAAAATAGCGGTCACCTTGTAGACCAACACCACCTTATTTAGGAGGGTAAATGGAAAATGACAGCAAAAAGCAATAATGAGTCAGCTAAGTGAAGGAGGAAGATGCTGGCTTACTTGCTGATGTTACTTACAATAAAAAATTATTTGATAAAGACTGAGGAATATATAGAGCTGTGGGTTTATTTGATTTCCATTTTGTGATTATTTTTGTTTTTTAGAGGTAAACCAAGATTCCATTTTCAAGATGGAAAGTCCTTCAGACTCGGCTGTGATTTTGCCTAGCACTCCGCAGGGCTGTGCCAGTCTACCGTCTCCCCATACAAGTAGTTCAAGAAAACAAGTATGAAAATCTTAGTTCTTTCAATGGGTCAATTCTATATTTCCAGTTATTGTGGTGGTTCCAGGTCTACTGAAGATTGATAATTAACAGTGTGTGGCATTAATAAGTGTATTAAATAATTTTAGTTCTAAAATAAAGTATTTGACTCTTCCCTACCCCCAAAGTTTCATTTTGAATCAATTATTTAGTTTCAGGTCAGGTTATTACAACATTACAAATTGAAGAAATTTGAATCTGCAGTGTAATGAAGGTGTTTGGTGGCAGGACCTAGGTCTTTTCCAAAATTTGTAACTGAAGCACCTAGAGCAATGTCAGGCATGTGCTAAGTTGCTGAACAAATGTTTGTGATTACTGGGATAAGTGTATCAACACTGTTGTAGAAGAGTGCTGACTTTGCTAAAATAAAATAAAACTAATGGAGCTTCCAGGAATTAAAGACATCTTGTGATGGTTACTTAAGATATATTGAGCCTGGCCGGGCATGGCTCAGTGGTTGAGCATCGATCTAGGATCCAGGAGATCCTGGTTCAATGCCCGGGTTTCGGGCTGGATCCCTAGTTAGGGGCATGCAGGAGGCAGCTGATCAATGACTCTCTCATTATTGATGTTTCTATCTCTCTCCCTCTTGCTTCCTCTCTCTGAAATCAATAAAGATATATTAAAAAAAAGATATATGGAGACAGAAAGCCATCTAGTGGTATGTACCATAGAAATGTAAGATCTTTATTTCTAGTAGATTTATTTACATCAATAATTTTTTTACTAACATTATTAATGTTTGTGCCTTTTACAGCCTATGAGTGCAACACTTAGAGAACGGTTGAGAAAAACTAGATTTTCATTTAATTCCTGTTACAGTGTGGTAAAACGTCTTAAAGTAGAGAATGAAGAAAACGATAAGACCTTTGTAGAGAAACCAGCATCTTCAACAGAAGAAAACTGTTTGGAATTTCAAGATAATTTTAAACACATAGACAGTGAATTTGAAGAAAGTTCATATTTGAAAAATACCATCAAGAATACCAGTGCGTATGAATCTAAGTCACTTGATACTGGGTCTTGCAGTGATCTCCAGAATGATTTTGATGAGACTCTTCCCCAAAAAGAATTAAATGAAGAAAAGGCAAAATTGGTGAAGCAGATTCAGGAGAAAGAAGACCTTCTTCGGAGGCTAAAACTAGTCAAAATGTATAGATCGAAGGTGAGAGTAATTTCAGGATCATTGCATAATTATTTTTTAAATTGTTAAATTTATTTTTTATTTTTAGGTAAATGATAGGAAAGTCATTTCAAAAAGAGAGCATTTTTTAAGCATAATAAGCATTAAGCCAAATATTCAGAAACCTGGCTTCCAGCAACTTTTAACTCAAATATGTCAGATTTAGAGTAGAGTAGAAGAGGCTTCTAAACACCAGATTCAACTTTTTAAAAGTCCCAGCTCTTGTTTAGTATGCAGTTGAAGTTTTTCTAGCATGTAGCAATATTAAAAGTATTAAATGTTAGATGTAAGTACAGTGAGAACAGAAGTGACAGCTGACAGTGGATGATTTAAAAAGTTAAACATGGGCTACAGAGTATAATAAAAAATATTGTTAGTAGTGATCTTTTGTTCCTCCAGATTATTAAAGGTTCCAGGCATTTTGTTTGGAAAAACAAATACTAGATTTTAGATTTCACCCCAGATAGATTGAATTAAATGGAACTTGGGCACTCGGAAGCAGATAACCTTTGTTTACGTGGATCATTCAAGTATATGCAATTTCTCCTTCCCTAGCAATATGCAATAAATGATGGAATAGTATATTGTATTTGCTGTCTTGAATTTTTAGGATTTTTCTAAATATTACTTGAGTTTTATGAGATAGTGAATGCTGAAAAATATTTTAAATTTGAATAGTCTTATTTTTAAAAGTACAGCTGTAATAAAAAAGATTTTTATTTTATTTATTTTTTAATACATCTTTATTGACTTCAGAGAGAGGAAAGGAGAGGGAGAGAGAGAGACTGAAACATCAATGATGAGTCATTGAGCGGCTGCCTCCTGCATGCCCGCAACTGGGGATCGAGCCCGCAACCCCGGCATATGCCCTGACCAGTAATCAAACCCCGATCACCTGGATCCTAGGTTGACTCTCAATCACTGAGCCACACCTGGCCGGGCTAGAAAAAGATTTTTAAAAACCTGTATTGTTGCTTCTCTACATAGTTTTGCCGTTTTAATTATTTGATTTCCCCCCAAGGACAAGGAAGGCCCAGAGCTCCCACCAAAAATAGCCATAGAACTCAACTGGAGTGTCATTGTAAAAACCACCCTACTTTTTCTGGGTAGAAGGCTCATTCATGACCAAATACGTTGGTACCCTTTAAACCTACTCTTGACTGATTTAACAGCTTTCATTAAGTTAAAATAGGATGCCTATCAGTTATTGACATACATATATATGTGTTTTTTGTTTTGTTTCAGAATGACCTGTCTCAGTTAAAGTTGTTAATAAAGAAATGGAGACGCTGTAGCCAGCTGTTGCTTTATGAGTTGCAGTCAGCTATGTCTGAGGAGAACAAGAAACTCAGCCTTACCGAGTTGATAGACCACTACGGGTTAGATGATAAATTGCTACACTATAACAGAAATGAAGAAGAATTTATAGGTGTTTAATTCATAGTTTTTCCTCCAGAATATTTTTGAGAATGACAGCTTAAATACTTATACATTTTAAAGGGAAGATATAAACCATCAGGGTTTAAAGAAAGGTACCTTGATGAAAATCAATTTAGAGCACTCTGTTAGATAAATATGTTAAGTTCAAAATGAATATTTAGTATTTTGGATAAATCTGCCAAAGAAAATTTGACATTTAAAGAAATGTGAAAAAAAAAAAATGAAATCATGTTATAAAAAATAATTTGGGCAATTCTGGAAGTCAGTTATGTTGTTTCGTTTATTATAAAAAGTAGTTTAATTTTAAATGTTAAAAAATAGTCCCATCTGGTGAATGGCTAAATCTAAACTGGTCTAAAAATGCCTGCCTGTCTCCTAAGTTTATGAACCTTGTTTCCATCCATTTACCATATATGTCCATCTGTATGGTCTATCAGGTAATTAAACTCAGAATGTCCAAAAAGTATATTCATGTCTCTCCACATTTGTTTCTTGTATTCCTCACCTCATTTAGTGACAGGACCATCTCTCTCTTACAAAACCACGTATCCTCTTCTGCCACTTCAAGACATCATGGCTTACAAGGTCTTTTACATTCATTTACCTTTCTAGCTTCATCTGTGAAACAGATGAGTGTCTACTTAGTTCACAGTTACTTCTCAGCTAGAAACCCACCTTCATAGGATTGTGTTTCTGGCTGCTCTGTTGTACAATGTTACCTGTAATCCTGGCCATGTACAGAAATATGACCAAAGCTGGCCCAGTCTCTGAGAATTTGGAGTTGTGCTCAGGAAAAGAAAGCTCATCTCTTTTTGTGGCTGAAGCTATTGTATGTAAACTTAGAAGCAGAAAAACTGGTGTACTTCCAGTCCTTCCTGAGGGCTTTCTGGATATCTGCTTTTGGGTCCTTTTAAGGGCAAAAACAGCTTTACTTAGTCTAAAAAAAACCCACAAAAACTTTTAAAAAGTACTTCCCTACTCGAAGGCCCCCTCTCCTCCAACTGCACACCATTTTCAGCCCAGTCCCTCCCCGTATTATTTGGCATAATAGGGGAGATTCAGGACTCTGCTCTTACATTTATTCTAATTGTTAGTGCCCATGACAGTAAACTCTGCCACCTCCCTCTTACCTATCTGCCTCCCCACCCCCAAATGCCTACCTTTTGGAAATTACCATTGTCATTGGCTTCTGTGAACCCAAGAGGACTGGCCCAGGCCTCACATGGGCCTCCCCTGGCCCTGGGATTCCTAGACAGGCAGCCCTGGGGAGCTGTGCTATTTTATGCCTACCAGCCTCCAACTACTGCTCAGAGGGCTTACATGTGGCAGGGGAAGCAGTTTAGCTGCTGATGGTGCTGGCATTTGGCTGTAGCTGTACTGCTGACTTAGCATATCCCTTGGAGTCCCCTTACATGTTCACTTGGAACTACAGCATCAGTGAACATGTAAGGGTCTGGTTCTTGGAGAGTGGGGTAGAGCAAATGGGGGTACAGTATTGGGCATTTCCAAAGCATTGGCTGGGTCCTGGGGGCTCCAACAGCATAGTGGGTACTCTAGCAACAGGAGTTAAATCATGGGATCAGGCTTATGGGAGAGTTTGGGACATAGGGATGCCCATAAGGTGGTCCCTTTGTAAAAAATAATTTCTGTTGAATTTCACCTCCATTGAATGGGATACCTCAGGTATCACAAATGGTATCCAGACCACCACAGTAAAGCAAGTCACATGAATTTTTTGGTTTCCCAGTGCAGCTTGGCTAAGTTTGGTGCAAGAGGCCTAGTTTTTGGCTTATCTCAGCTTTCGACATGTCTTTCTTACTACACTTAATCATTTCTAGTTTTATTAGGGTTGTTAGTTGGCCTAATTTAAATATCACTGGTCTCAGGTGAATAGGGAGGCCCAAGGAAGGAGCAGTTAGAACACACATTTATCCATTAGTTCACTGTCATATGGGCATGGTTTGTGGCACCCCAAAATAATTACAATATAACATCAAAGATCACAGATCATAAATATATAATAATGAAAAAGTCTGAAATGTTAGAAGTACCGAAATGTGACACAGAGACATGAAGTGAGCATATACTGTTGGAAACATGGCACCAATAGACTTGGTCGAAGCAGTGTTGCCACAAACCTTCAATTTGTAAATAACAGTATCTGAAGCACAATAGAATGAAGTGCAATAAAACAAGGTAAAGGAGTTTATCACCACCAAACCAGTATCACATGAAATCTTAAAGGGTCTTTTTTAAGAAGAAAAACAAAAGATAAAAACTATGAACAATAAAATGGCAATAAATACATACTTATCAACAACTGAACCTAAAAGTGAAAATAAATGAACAAGCAGAACAGAAACAAACTCATAGACAGAGAACATTTTGACAGTTCCCAGATGGGAAGGGGTTTGGGGGTGGGTGGGTAAAAAGGGTGAAGGTATTTAGAAGTACAAATTAGTATAGTCATGGGGGTGTAAAGTACAGCATAAGGAATATAGTCCATAATATTCTAATAACTATGCATAGTGTCAGATGGGCATGAGATTTTGGGGGATGATCGCTTAGTAAGTTATATAATGTCTAGTCACTGGGGTGTACACCTGAAACTAACAATATTGTATGTCAGCTATAATTGAAAAATATAAAATGATTTTAAAAAATCACTGAATAACATTTATTCAGAAAAAGAAAAGCTACCACTTAGCACTTGCTTTGTGTAAGTTTCAAAAGTATGTTAACTCATTTTAGTATTACATTGATCAACATCCCAATTTTCAAGATGAGGAAATTTAAGATCAAGTAGTTACTTAAAACTGAAGTGGTAGAGCCAGGATTTGAAACCAGGCAACAAGCATCAGAGCCCTACTCTTAAGTCCTATGCTTAAAGCCATATTATGTTTGACCCAGTTAATTATATTATTTTTAAATACTATAGGTAATATTTTAAAGGGCTATAAAATATGAATATAATTGCTGTTACTTCAGCAGACGCTGAGGAGAATCAGTACCGTGGACAGTATCAAAAATAGATTGGGGTGCATGACCCATGTGCCCATCCACAGCCAACTCCCCAAACTAGAGGATACCTCCTTTGAAAAGTGCTGCTATTAGAATATAGTCTGGGGGCAAGAGATTCCTGCTAACCTCCACTCTATACATGCCTCAAAGCTGTTTATGTAGAAGAATATATGTCATAATTGACAAATGATTTAGGGCCTGGTAAAAGTAAACAGTTCACCATGTTCTCATTGCTAGAACAAGAAATCAACTTTTTTTTTTTTAATCCTCACCAGAGGATATTTTTCCATTGACTTTTAGAGGGTGGAAGAGAGGGAGGAGGGGGGAGAGAGAGAGAAACATCGACGTGAGACACACACATTGATTGGGTTGCCTCCCGAACATGTCCCACAGGGCCAGGGATCAAGCCTGCAACCGAGGTACATACATGCCCTTGACCGGGAATCAAACCCAAGACCCTTGGCTCCATAGGCTGACGCTCTAACCACTGAGACAAATCAGCTAGGGTGGAATAAGGAATAATCTTAAATGTTCTGGCAATTTTTTTTCTGATTATAGAAGAAATACTTACTGAAGAAAACTTAGGAAATATGGAAAAGAATAAAAATAATCCATAGTCTCATAACTTCAGGTAAATTGTTTATTTTTTAAATTCTAGTTTGTTTTTTTTTTAAATATGTTTTTATTGATTTCAGAGAGAGGAAGGGAGAGGGAGAGAGAGATAGAAACATCAATGATGAGAGTCACTGATCAGCTGCCTCCTGCATGCCCCCAGCTGGGGATCAATCGCGAAACCTAGGCATGTGCCCAGGTCAGGAATCGAACTATGACCTCCTGGTTCGTGGACCAACACTCAACTACTGAGCCATGCCAGCTGGGTAACTTCAGGTAATTTATAAAATTAGAGATGTCACTTGTGGCCAAGAATAATTTCTTTTTGTCTTTAAGACTTTTGTATTATAACTGTGAAAATAATTTTTTATCAAATTAAGACTAAATAAAATAGATCTTGAATACTGAGTTAAAATCTTGTTCATTTTTGAAAACAACAACTCATGGTATTTTATACATTTATTTATGCAGGATAAACATTTTTATAATTATTAAGGCTAAAATTAAATAATTTTCTATTAAAAATATGCAACTGAGACGAGACTCTACTTAAATTTCCAGGTATAAAAGAACAAAAAATCATTTTAATCAAATTATTTTTTAAATGATTGATTTGGCCTTGTGCTTTCCACCAGTGTTTTCACATTGGAACAAGGGCAGGAAATGTTTTCATCCTTAATCTTTGAACTTCAGCTTGCAGTACTGAAATCTGTTCGGCTTGTTGTTTGGAAATGTTTGTTAACTTTTGTTGTTCCATCATGTTTTCATATCGTTCTTTGGCAATTTTTTCACAAGTCAATATAGACCCTACCCCAAAAAGTGAAGAAGAAAAGAATCAGTTGAATTATTTTCTATACTTTCAAATATAAAAATAGTATCCAGAATCAATTAACATGTAGAAGGAATGCTGGTAGCTTTATAAGAACTGTACAGATTTCAGTTATACTGATTACTTTTAAAGAAAAGGGTTGGGGGTGGTGGTGGAGGGATTGAACAAAAAAGAGAGGGAGAACTCATAGACATGGACTGCAGGGGTTTAGGTGGGTGGATGGAGGGGATAAAAGGTGATGAAAAACAAATAAAAAAGAATCCTACAGTTGAGTAAAGAAAAAAAAAAAACTTACCCATGGCATTACAGATGTCTTTTCTCTCTGAGACAGCCACCAATTCTTCTCGTAAATTGCAGCTTAGAGTATAATTTGCTACATCTTTTTGATTGCTGTACTTTCCCAGTTTTTTTAGTAGTTTCTTACAGTTTTCCACATTCTTTTTGTGGGTCTGAAATTTTTGTTCCCATGACACCCCACAAAAATAATTTTGAAAAATATATTTTATAAAAACATTATTATTAAAATTTAAGTTTATTATCATCATTGAGCTATCATCACCATATCTCTAGTGCCTAGCATAATGCCTGCACATAGTAGGTACCTAAATTATTTGTTGAAATATGGAATGGTATAATACATTTTAGATAAAATCTTGTATATTTTTTAAAAACTAGAGTTTAAAACACATAGACTTGAGATTACTTTGTTTTCATTTTCTATATGCATTTTCAGTTTTTATAATCAAAACTAAGCATTTGTTGAACGGTTATGAAAAAACAAAACCCTTACAATGCCAAAGAAAGACTATCAACATTTCTATTACACAAATCATAACTTAATGTGAAATAGGAAATTCATTATACACTCAGGTATCTCCCAGGGGGTTAATTCTAATATTAAAAGAAGTGCTTAAGTCTACCAGACTTGTTATGGTTGCAAAGATACTATTCATGGACCTATGATTACATCCTGAATATCAGTAAAGGACTTCAGTTTTGTTGGGTTCTGTTTGAGTTCGTGATTTGGAACACTATTACTTTGTTCAAATGATCGCGACTATTGGCATTATAATGATCAATATCTCTGAGACCTACCTTATCTAAAACAGCAATGGTTTGCTCCATTATTCCAATCTGAATGGCAACCAGACTCTCATAGTTTGGTTCATTTAGGAACTTTGAGAAAAGAAAAAAAACACACCTCATGATATATGTAAAAACATTTTTTTCTATTTCTTTCAATAGATAACTTTATGAAGATTATCTTAGTTTTGTGTTTTTTTTAAAGATTTAAAAATTTATTTTTAGAGAGAGAGAAAGGGAGAGAGAGAGAAACATCGATGTGAGAGTGATACATCCATTGGCTGCCTCCTGCACGCCTCCTACTGGGGATCAAGTTGCAACCCCAGCATGTGACCTGACTGTGAATGATACCAGCCATCTTTTGGTGCACGGGACAATGCCCAACCAACTGAGCCACACCGGCCAGGGCGAAGATTATCTTAGTTTTGAAAGTTATTATTTTCATAAAAACTATACATCTAAGTTAAGATTCACTTTTGTGCTACAATATTTACTTGTATTTAGCCACTGAAATGCTCACTTATATGCTAATAATTACAAATGCCTAGAGTTGATTTTCTCATTCATTTATTTAAGACATTAAATATTTATTGTCTCATTTGAGTCCCACATTAACAGTGTTCCAGTTAAAACACTGAGGGAAATACAAAGATAAATAACATGACCTACCATCAAGAAAAAGAGAACATGTAGAATTAATCAGTTGCCAGAAAATATGTACAGTGGCTGCAAATTCAAAAGTTGAGTTGGGGTGTGGTTTCTCTGGACTTGGGGAAATCAAAAGGCTTTATGAAAGAGGTGGCATTTAAGCTAGACCTTGCAAAATAGATTTGGGATGTGAAAAAAAAAAATGAGGAAAGATATTTTAGGGAGAAGAACTGGTAATGAACAAAGGCACCCAGAATCCTAGATAACTGTAGTCAGCTTGGTTTGACAATACTGATGTATGAGAGGAGCTGGGAATGCATTTGAAAAATTAGGTTGAATGACACTGAACACCCAACCTAAGGATTTCATAATTCATTCGCCAGGTAAGAAGTGGCAGTTTAAAATGTCTGAGCAGAGTAGTAATGCTATTAAAGCTGAATATGAATATTAATCTGACAGCAGTGTATAGATTAGAAAAGAGAAAGAGCCAAGGTCAAAAGGCCAGTTAGGAGATTATTATAAAACAGTCTATATCATTGAAAAGGAAGTTCTGAGCTAGGGTGAAGGCAGTGGGAATAGAGAATGAGGGAATACATAGATAAACCAGGTAAGACATGGAAGGCAAGGCAAAGAGAGAAATCAAGGATGACGACAACTTTAAGCCTGAGTGGTGGAAAAGAACAGAAGCAAATTAAGAGGAGTTGCTATTGGGAGGTGTGACATACAGAAATAGAGCGTGAGGGAGGCCAGTGCCAGAGAGCTTGGATTGGAATTGGAATCCAGAGAACTTGGATTAGTCTTTTAAAAGTAATCATTGACGTTAAATAAATAGAGAACATCAAAGGAGAGGGCATGGAAAGAAACAAGCAGAGCTAAGGGCAGAGTCTTAAAAAATAGGTATATTGATCAATGACTCTTTTATCATTGATGTTTCTCTCTCTTCCCCTCTCTTCCTCTCTCTGAAATCAATAAAGATATATTTTTTAAAAAGTATATTTAAGAGTTAGAAGCAAAAGAGAAATCAGTAAAAGAGGCAGAGTGGTTTGGCATGTTGGGAGCAAAAAAGGAGAAAACGGGTGGTAAACGCTAAAGGAATGAACCATCAAAATGGTCAGATGCTATAGGGAGTTGAAGGGTGGCGATGACTGGGAAAGTGACCACTGGATTTGACAATGATAGAACTGTACAACTGAATGGATCACAAAGAACCCAAGGCAGCAAATATGAGTTACTGGAAGAAAAAGACAGAGTTTATAAGCACACTATGAAATACTCCTGGCTTAGAATATGCTTGATATCACAAAGGCTTCTTATTAAATACTGGTTGAATGAATAAATGCATTAATGAATGAAATTAAAATTATATAGTGGGACAGGGAGAACCTACCTTCTGACGTTCCCTTGAAAAAAAAAGCATCTGAATATCCCAAGCCTTCTGATTTAGATCTTCCATTTCCATCTCCATTTTCTTATGCTCCCACTCAATGTGAAATATTCCTTTGTGGATATCTTTGCTTTCCATCATGCTAGCAACTTTCTTTTGTCCTTGAGTCTTAAAAAGAAAGGTACATTCTGATATTCATATAATATGATTCTGCACAAAGAATAGAGAGTATTTGAAGCTGAATTCTATGATTAGAAAACACTTGGACCACAGAGATAATTTTATCTGCTTAAAAATATAGCATATATGAAAAAATCACTTCTTGGGCAAAATCTGATCACTATAAAGCATGATAGTTACTAAACAGAAGGAATTATAAGATAAATTTAAATGGCATAGCCAATTTATATGCCAATGATTAGGGAGACCAATCACCAATCTTCCAATCTTCATATATTTGCAGCCGGGCTCTCTGCCCTGCTTCCTGATGCTATAGATAAACTGTTGAAAACAAGATAGACAGTCTCAAAGGCAGAACATTACATGACGGGAAACAAAGATTTTTAAACAATGGAGTAGGCGTCATGTCAGAAACCCTGTAAGCCAGAAGAAAATGAACATATTTGTCATGAAAATGGGAGAATAAAAAAAATGTTTGATACAGCAGGTAATATGGTTTTTTCTCTTTAAAAATGATAATTACCCGAATCACAGCATTCAGGTCTTCAATTATGCTCTTGTTGATGAGAATTGCATCAGAATACTCCAGCAATAACTGGAAATTCTCTAGTTCTACTTGTCCTTGTTTAAGGAGAATTTGGATTGTCAAATTCAACTGGAATTTTGCTTTCTCTTCCTGTAATCTAAAGTGAAAAAGACTTCAAAGGAGGTAGTTGTACTATACTTATACTTCAGATTTCACCTATTACCTGAGAATATCCAAACTTAAATTTCCTTCAGCTGAAGGAAAACATGCTGGAAATTAATGTGGAAAATATTTTCCTAATGATGAGTTTTCTTAGAGGTCTCCATGATACCTCTTCTAACGGATATGGAATCACACTTGGGCTGCTCAAAGAATGGTAGGGACAGAAATACATTCATAAAGTTTCACTTTATGATTATAAAAGATTAATATAACTGTGATCATAAGTGAAAGAAAATAGAGATGCTGCCAAATAACAAATCTATTGAAGTTCTGACGATATATTGACTTCTGATATTATATTAACAATGTTTAATCTATATGCTACTTATCAAATCTATTTCTAGGTAATTCTTGTTTCTCCTTACAACCTACATCTATAAATGATGTATAATGTTAAATTTGGGGACATCAGGGAAGTATTTATCAGTATGGCTGTAAATATAGCCAAAAGTAAAGCAGGAACAAAACAGTATCCCCATCACTCAGCAAAATACAGCAAGCTCCCCTAAAGAAAAAGATATTCGCTGGTTAGGTGTGTAAATGGAAAATTCATGAATATCTGCTCAATTTTACACACAGTTGTTTGTGTGGCTTGAGCCCAAAATTACTCATTAGCAGAAACAAATTATTTGTATTTTTATGTGGAAGGAGCAGATGAAAAAATACTAAGATTTTTACAAAAGCTACTTATTTGTTATAATAGAAATGGAACATGTAGGCAAGTTCTATTCTGAAATAAGGTGCTTTGTAACAAAATGCACTTTTTCACAAAGAAATCCTAAAGCCCAAGGAGACAGATAAGTCTCTACCAGCCGTAAGACAGAGGTAGGCATTCTTGCCCCAGGATAACACAAACTAACTTAGCCCTAGCTTAGACTTTAACTAAATGAACATGAAGAGAAGGTTCAGTTTACAGAATGAGTTCATGGGACACTTTTTCAATTTCCTGCTGCATCTTCTCGTCTTCATCAACTCTCCTCCGGAGGAAAGCCATCATCTCCACTAAGCCGGCTGCTTTCTGCTTCACCTGACGGAACCAAGCCACAAACATCTCAGAACACATGGAGCTTTATAATGAAAGCAAACACACCTTAAAGAACTTCAGGAAACATACATCTCTTAACTTTGTTACAAAACCTTAACAACCCCATCTTTCTAAGAGACTAATAAAAATTTAAATCCCTGCCATTATGTAATAATACAAGATTTCTAAAACTTACATGGTACATCCCATGAATAATTAGAAAAGTCTCAAATATGCTTCTTGCTGAAAATCAAATATGCAAGCAACTAGAATTCTCTTATGTCTTATTTTAAAATTTGTTCTCATCACCTTAGATAAAATTATAAAATCATAGATACTTTATAAAAACTATGCCAACCTGATGTCTGTGGCACTGAATTTAGGGAATTTGGGGGAGGGAAGGTAGGAGGTGGTCAAGAAGCAACAAGAGGAAGGATTCTCTTTCCAATTAAAACACACTCTCAACTTGTTACCCGTTGCTATATTTAAAAAAATATTCTACCTAAACTATAAAGTTATTTCTGGTGAAATATAATTCTAATCTATTATATTAGAGGTATATAAATATATATATCTATATTTATATATAAATATAAATATCTCTGCAAAAAGAGAACGGAATACTCAAGATCAAGGCAGAGAGAAGAGAAGCTATGTCCATGGCAGTGGTATCTGAAATATAATATGAGCCATAAATGCATGCCACATATGTAATTTTAAATTCTGTAGTAGCCACATTATAAAAAATGCAATTAAACAGGTAAAATTAATTTTACTAATATATTTTATTAAACACAATATATCCAAAACATTATCATTTCAACCTGTAATAAATGTAAAAATATTGAGACATTTTCTGTTATTTTTAAAATTATTTTAAGTCTTCTAAATCTGTGTGTATTTTCCGCCTACAGCATGTCTCAATTAGGACTAGCCATATTTATTCCAAGTAAACAACAGCCACATGTAGGAGTGACCGCCATTTTGGACAGTGGGGGTCTACACAGGTACAGACCTACACTGAGCCCTCAGAAACACTAAGGTTAATGTTTTACTTCATCATTATCCTTATTAATATTATTAACTACTACCCTAGCAGGAAAACCTAAATAATTGGGTTTTCTGGAAGTACCGACCACCATAAACTATGTATTTTACATTAGTACACTAAACAAAATGAAATGAAATAAAATATTGTTATATACTTTTTGCTCGTTTTCCACTTTCATTCGTCTGGTCATACAGAAATGACTCCAGACCAAGGGATCTAGGCCTTCTGGAATGTTATTAATACCGTCCAAGTCATCCATGGCTTTCATTAACTGGGCAAAGGCATCTTTATTTAACTTCCCAGATCCTGGTCGCTCTCCAAAAGGCACAAGACTGGTCGCATCTGACTGTATTTTTGGTTTGTGAGTCCTGGTGTAATCAACAAAAGCCCATCAACCTTTCACATTCTCACACATACAACAACAACAAAATCAATGTTAAATAATATGACCACTAGCACTGGTATGACATTGCATGACACTTTCCTTTGGCACTTGAAGGTGGGTGAGTGGATTATTCCAAAGAGAAAAGCGCTCACTTTAACCTGTTTCCATATTCTCTGGATCCCCAGGCATGACCTTGGCTAAACTATAAGTGCTCCCTAACTGTTGTCAGCACTGGCAAATTTACCTGGATTAGAAAATGTCTCCCTTCTTGAAGGAGAGAGAACAAGTTTCCTGGACAAGCCAAATCCACAGGAGTTCATTACCATTAAAGCAACTTTAAAGGATCTTCTTTAAGCAGTAAAGAAAAGGCCATCACCAGAAATAAGGAAATATGAGAATTGAAAAAACACACTATTCTGTGTCTTGTAAACTGGCAGGTAAATGCCAAGAGAGGAGTGGATGTTCCCTTGTTCTGTCCCATATCCTCTGCGGGTATCCTTTTTCAGATTCATACACGATTTGAGAAGTGCTTCTTTTTACCTACATGAATAGATTGGTTTGTTTCCCTGGGCTGTGGCTGGGAAGGGAATTCCCTATCAAATGCTTTCCAATACACCATGACGTTACTATTGTTACTCTCATTCTCTAGATAAGGAAGGTGAGGCTCTGAGAGAAGTTACTGGTCCAAGGTAACAGTCTGATGGTGAAGTTAGGATTTAAGGCTAATTCTGTTTAGCAATAAAACTTATGTTGCCCGGCCGGGCGTGGGCTCAGCGGGTAGGCATGGACCTATGACGCAGGAGACTGCGGTTTGATTCCCGGTCAGGGCACATGCCCCAGTTGAGGGCTCGGCCCCCAGTAGGGGGCATGCAGGAGGCAGCCGATTAAGGACTCTCTCATCATTGATGTTTCTCTCTCTCTTTCTTCCTCTCTCTGAAATCAATAAAGATATAAAAAACAAAAACAAAAAACTTATGCTTTTCCCACTGCTGCCTCCCAATATATGAGAGGTGTCTCTACTTTCTTTCTTTATTACAACTCATTACTTTAAAAATAGGGAAATCAAGATATGAGGCATGTGCTAAGCTGAGTTCTTTAGGTTGCATGTAACCTGTCAAAGATGAGAGAATGAGTTTGTATCTCAGACATGAATGAGCCTATATCTTTGTGACAAACTCCTGATTTCTAGATTACATTAGAAAATTATGGAAATATGAATTTATAAAAATTTGGAAATATTCAGGAATGCTATTCTAATGCTATTCTCAGTATAAAAATAAAATATTTTAGAACTCTTTTGATAATGGTTATTTTCAAGCACTTGTACTGGCATTTTTTGAACTTTGTGTTGAACACAATCACATGAGATGGTCTGAAAAGAAAGAAATTTGTGGTCAAATAAGTTTGGAAAACACCTCTTACTCTACTTCTTGTACTTAGACATCCAAAAGCCAAAAATAGGTTCTGAGAAGTTCTTGTAAAGAAAATTGTTTAACTTTTATTTTTTAACCCAGTGTTTCCCCGAATTTATTTTGTCCTGGAAGCCTTATGTACTTCCAATTCATACCACAAGAGACTCATATTTGCTGGAACACATCTTAGGAAAAAGTGTTTATAAATCTGTATATTGTCTATGACTTAAGAGGAACTACTTTCTTGTATAAAATAGAACCTGTAATTTCACTATGCTTACCTACTTAACTATTTTTAAATAATGAAAAGAAATTCTTCTTCATTGCCTACCTTAAGATATAAGAATTATCTAAAAAACCCTGAGTTATGATCAAGACACTTGAACATTTTCATGTAAAAGATGTTAGACTGAATATTTCCATCTAATTGGGAGAAAAAGTTGAAATCTAATAACATTCCTATTTATTTACAGACTTTTCCTCAGACATTATAGCAAAGGAGAACAAACCTTGGTCGGCGTTTAAAAAGTTTGTAGAGTATATCCACCTGATGACTGGGAATTTCAGAAAATTCCTTTTTAAAGCTGCGATCCAGAACCTAAGCACAAACAGATCATTGCCAGGATTGCAATTGTTTCAGAAACATTTTATTTGTTGACAATATCCTTTAAAATATAGGGCTGTATCACTTTGATTTTAAAAATCTATGAAAATTTGGTTTATAAAGTAAACTTGTTAGGGAGTGACCACTCACTGTGCAAGGATTTCACAAAGATTTATTTTGAGTAGAAAGCACATCAGTGAATTAAAAATACTATTTCATATAAGAGGGCTTAGAAATCATTCAGAACTGAAGTTTTATAAAATAATATTTATCTGTAAAACACGCCAGGTACTCTAATCTATTCTTATTCTGTTCGATTCTGTTCTGTTCCATTCCATCTTTCTTTATGTACTTTTCTATTCTACTAATTTCCATTATAAAACTGCTGATCATGGTCTACCAAATTGATATCATAACCAACTCATGGGGCCTGCAGCCTGAAGTTTGAAAAGCCCTAAAGTCTAGATGATCTCTCTCATTTTTGTGCAAGAGAAAACTTAAACCAGAGAAGTTTACAAAAATTTACTTTACACAGTGACTTTCAGAAATACATAATGGCATAGAATGAAGTTAACTCATAAGTGAGAACTATAGTAGGAGAAAAATTTACGAGGAAATCAAATAATATTCCTTTTAATCTTCCCTCAAATCCAGGCAGCAGCAACTCTACTGCATTGGTGAGTGGGTAAGACCATGGCCCTCACCTTGTCTTCTGCCAGTAAGTTGTCATAGTTTTCCTTGTATACATCAAGGTCTTCTTTAGATTTCTGGATGGCCTCTGAAGTCTGGCTCTACAAAAACATTAGGAATAGCCAGCTGTAAACGAATATTTTTCAGAATAAACAAAAATATTGGAGGTACTAAAAAGAACAAAGAATTTCCTAGTACAAGATAAATGCGTCAGTAGAGTAACCACTGCAGGTAATATTTCTGGAAGAAAGTAAACCAATGGGAGACTCTGAAAGAACAAACATGCACCTGTTTCTGAGTATAGCTAGCTCTGTATGTGAGTGTGGCAGTGACTACAGAGCAGGATACATTCTTGGCTGGGCAGTACAGATGACGAAATCTCACAGGCTTGTGAGTTGCCTGGACCTGGGTTCTGAGAGGCTGAATATATAAAAGGACAATGGCCGGACCACATGTGAAAGTAAAACTCTGACCCACAACCTCTGCAGCAATTGGCCCCACACTATCAAGACTTGGAAAATAACTTTCAGCTTTTTAAATTTTTGCCACCATTTCCAACTGAGGACCAACCAGGGAAAGCCAATATACTCCCCCAACCAATCACATAGGTTGCCGAACTTCTAATTAATTTGCCCCCAGCTTTCTCATGCCAACAACTTCAGATCAGAGGGCACCTCACCTGAAGCCCTCTCTTGTTTTTCATTATAAAGCTTTCCCATCCCCCTGCCTGCCTTTGAGTGTCTGCTGAACACAAATGATGGTTGCTGATTCCCTTACTATACGAAGCTCTGAACAAAGAGTCTGCTTATTCTCATGTGGACAGTCTTTGTTAATTTTCACAGTTACAGTTCCTGCTATATTACATACTAGTGGGTGACTTAGGCATGTTACCAGTCTCTCTGAGATGGTCTCCACATCTGTGAGGAACGCCAATACCCTGCAGGGTTATGAGTAGGGTTGTATTTAGAAGGTACTTGGCATATGCTGCTTAACAAACTCTTAGCAAAAAGTAAGTACATATGTCATATATGATACTTTAAATCATTCATTCATAACTGCCTTTTATTAATATTACCAATAAAAGCTGATGCATTATGAAAATTATGTGATAAGCATTTTTCTTCCATTGTCTCTTTAATCAAACATATCTATTCATGCTCCTACTTATTAGAGTTTTTCAGAAAAAGACAGCTTTTTATTCTATAAGCTAACCCACTGCTTATGTGATTAGTAAAACTTAGGGTGTCAAATGGTCTAGAGAGAACAATATTCCCTTGCAAATAGCTTAAAAGGCTATATGTCTTGCCCAAGTCCCACTGTCAGGCATTGGTTAAAAGCAGGTCTTTTCAACCATGAAGCTATATGGCCTCATTTTATAAACCATATGTCATATGAAAGGCGTATGTTTCTTTTGACTAAATGATTACAAGTGTAGAATCACATAACTTTACTAACAAATTGGAGTGGGTGCTTTCACCTCAACCGGGAGCAAAGTCCCAGACAGGGAGCCATGGAATGCACACAGCTGAGTAGGAATATGGGAGGGAGGAAGGGCCTAGGCATGTGTGCTCTTGTTAACAAGGAGCACATCTATCAAAAAGTGCTGTACTCAGGTATCAGATACTATACTTACTTTCTCCTCCTGCTTCCTTGTAAGATAGTTGTTTAGGAATGTTTCTCTACAGCTTATTTCTTCATCCAACAGCAAAGAAAAAACAAGGTTATTTATTTTCAATTCCTCCTGTAGAAATATTTAAAAGGGGGTGGGGGAAATGATCAATACTCCTACCCAAGAAAGAATTTTTCTATTGAGGGCCAGAGACTTGGCACTCATCAAGCAAATTTATGACATACAAGTAAGAGAAATCCTCTTTATAACAAAATGGGAATATAAACTGTTACAGTAACTACTCAGTTGTTTTACGCTTTTCATCGTAAGATAAAACATGTATATAGAAAAAAAGTAAAACAAATGTGGAGTTTAATGAAGTATAATAAAGGCAAACACCCTTGTAGTCACCATCTAGTTCAAGAAACAGAACTGTGCCACTGCCCAAAGCCCCTTCCATGTGTCCCCATCATAATCTCAACCCCAATAGTAACCACTGTCCTGACTTACAGTAATCAGTTTCTTGAGTTTCCTTACAGTTTTATTACCAAAGTATGTATCTCTAAGCACTATAATATAACTTGTCCATTAAAAATTTGTGACATTTTAACCCCTATGCTCATAGCAGCGCAATTTACAATAGCTAAGATCTGGAAACAGCCCAAGTGCCCATCAGTAGATGAGTGGATAAAAAAGCTGTGGGACACTTAGGCCATGGAATATTATGTAGCTGTAAAGAAGAAGGATCTCATACCCTTTGGGACAGTATGGATGGACCTGGAGGCAACCACTAATTAACTTTCTGTCTCTATGGATTTGCCTATTTCAGACATTTCATATAAGTGGAATTATTCAATATGTGGCCTTGGGTGTCTGGCTTCTTTCACTTAGCACGTTTTTAAGGTTCATCCATGTTGTAGTATGTATTACTTTTTATTGCTGAATAATATTCTACTATATGGATAAACCATATTTTATTTACCCATTTATAATTGTTGAACATTTGGATTATTTTTACTTTTTGGCCATTATGACTGCTACTCTTATGACTAATGCTGGGATATTCATTTCCAATCTTCCCCCCACCTAACTATCATATACATACACTCCCTTCCGGCCAGGCCAGTCATTATGTTTTATCTATGGTCATGTGTGCTGAGGAGTGACCCATCTCCCATGGCTACAGGTCTTGCTGGGTCCTGGTAACAACTCCCTCCCCTTGCCTCTTTAGCTCTAGAGAGGATATTGGTTTCCCATTGTTTCTAGTCTCCGTGTGTTTCACCATTCCGTGCTGTTTCCCTTAACCCTGCCTATACCTTAGTAAAGAGTCCCTGCATTAAACTCTCTTAAATGAAACCCTTTCAGTATACCATTCCTGTAGGGATGCTGAGGATACAGACATCCTCCTGAAGGTTCCTTTAACTACCCTCATCTTTTTTGATTGGTCCCCTTACTTTGGTGAGGCACATCTTCCAACAGCTCCCTGAGAATTAGCTCTCAGGACTTAATATAGATTAAGGCCATTAGTGTGTGTAAATTTTTAAGACCTTGCATTTCTCAAAATATTCTTCTCTTACTCAGTTGATAGTTTGGCAAGGTATAAAATCCAATGTTAGGAATAATTTTCCCTCAGAATTTAAAGGCTTCACTCCTTGGTCTTCTTGTTTCTAGTCATTGCACATTTCATTTATATTCTTACTGCTGAATCAAATTAAGCCAGATTTTCCATATGATCTTTTGGGCATGTGGATCATTCATTCATTTAACATACAGGTGAGCCCAGCCCTTTGCTAGTTGCTGGAGGTACAGGGATGAACAAGACAGACTCTACCCTCATGGAGCTTAAAGTCTTGGCAGCATCAAAAAGTAACCTCACATAAATTAAAATTCAATTGTAGTAAGTGATAGGAAGCAAAAGAACAAAGTATAAAGTACGAAGATCTAACCTAGTTTGAGGAACTGGCTTTTAAGCTGAGACCCGAAAGATAAACAGATACAGGCCAGGATGCAAAGAAGTTGGCAGAGAATATTACTAGCAGAGTTAGGAGGAAGAACAAACTAGTGTGTTCAAGGCACCAGAGGCGGGTGTGTGGCAAGTGATGGGGAGTCAGGGCCAGAGCTCACAGGATCTTGGTGCCAGAAAGGGTGCTGGTCAGTATCCCAAGAACACTGAGAGGACCTGGAAACTTCTTTTTTTATATATATATATATCTTTTATTGATTTCAGAGAGAGGAAAGGAGAGGGAGAAAGAGAGAGAGAAACATCAATGATGAGAGAGTCATTGATTGAGCCCAAAACCGGGCATGTGCCCTGACGGGGAATCGAACCCAGATTGCCTGGATCCTAGGTCGACGCTCAACCACTGAGTCAGGCCCGGCCAGGCCAGGACCTGGAAACTTCTTAAAACAGAAAGTTATATAGGTAAACTTTTATTTACCTGGCTGACAACCATTTCTGCCTTCACTCTTCTTTCAAAGAGTCTTTTCAAATATTCATCAAAATTCTGTGTGCTTTCTTGAATTGAATTTTGAATTTTCTTCAGTTCTGCTTCTAAGGACTGAAAAGAAGTCAACAGCAAAGTTAAGGTTTAGGAACATCAAATGTGCCTAGGCAGCAGTCACATTTTGCCATAAGGCAGGGGCAGGTGGTGGGGAAGTCTTGTGAGGTGTTCTGGGCCCTCTGACCCTCTTCAATCAGAGATGTTGCACCTGCATTTTTAAAAATATATCATGAGTCTGAGAGTTTTGCTTTAAAAAGATTACACTGAAAAAAAAGTTAAAAATTCATCGCTCATTACTAATGACGTAATTGGTAGTAGGCCTAGTAAAACAAATCGCAGTACGTCTTTCCAGAAAATTCTGACTCTATATATAGGACAGAAATTTCCAGGCTCACAATTGGGAAATGTAGTAGCATTGTTAAGAGGCTCTCAAAGACCTAATAAAGATTAAGGCCATTAGAGTGAAACCAGTATTTTTTTCTTTACCCACTGCAGGTACAGGTGCAGGTGCAGAGGTGGCCAAGTACTGGGCTTAATCAAGGCTGGGTTTTACCAGGTGGAGTAAGATCAGGGAGCAGGGAGGTCAGGATGTGGGCAGTGCACTATCTTACAGTGCAAGACCACGGAGTAAATGCCACCCCTTATTTATATTCCCTAACTCCTTGAAATCTTTACTGCATTCAAAACTGCTCATTTTGGCTTTCAGGTGAATACTATCTTAGGATAAAATGCAAGGGCACTGTTAGAGGACTACAGTGAATAAAAACAGGAAAACAGGACAGGTTAACAACAGGTTCAAGGGAATTGTTCATGAGACCCAGCCACTATAAAGCTGGCAAACTGTCCTGCCTCAAATGATGTTATGATTTTACTTTCTCCAAATAAATATTATTTATTTGGTTGTATACCATCAGCTTTTTAAAAAAATCTTTATTGTTGGAAGTATTACAGATATCTCCTTTTTCCCCCATTGATCCCCTCCACCCCACATCTGAACCTCTCCCCCCCCCCCCCAGGCCTTCACCACACTACTGTCTGTGTCCATGGGTTATGGATATATGCATATAAGTTCTTTTATTAATCTCTCCCCACCTACTCCCCCACCCTTGCCTTCCCACTGAGATTCATCAGTCTGTTTCATGCTTCTATGTCTCTGGATCTGTTTTGTTCCTCAGTCTATTTTGTTTATTAGATTCCACATATGAGTGAGTTCATGTAAAACTTAATCAGAGAGAATCAGAAAACCTGAATAGGCTAATAACAACTGATGAAATTGAAGTAGTAAAAAGAAAACTCCCAGCAAACAAAAGCCCTGGTCTGGATGGCTTCACAGGGGAGCTTTCTAATTCATTAAGTTGTAGGGTTAGATAGTTTACTAAAAATTTTTCTTGCTTTTTGAGGTAGGCCTGTAGTGCTATGAACTTCCCTCTTAGGACTGCTTTTGAAGTGTCCCATATATTTTGGGTTGTTGTGTGTTCATTTTCATTTGTTTCCAGGAAGTTTTTTATTTCTTTCTTGGTTGTATTGGTAACCCATTCATTGTTTAATAACATGCTATTTAGCCTCCATGTGTTTGAACGTTTTTGAGTGCTTTTACTGTAGTTGATTTCTAATTTCATGCCATTGTGATCTGAGATGCTTGTATATGATTTCAATCTTCTTGAATTTGTAGAGACTTGTTTTGTGTCCTAACATGTGTCTATCTTTGAGCATGACCCATGTGCACTTGAGAGGAATGTATATTCTGCAGCTTTGGGGTGCAATGTTTTGTAAATATCAATTAAATCCATCTGATCTAGTGTGCCATTTAGAGTCACTGTTTCTGTGTTGACTTCTTGTCTGGAAGATCTGTCCAGTGACGTCAGTGGGTGTTAAAGTCCACAACTATGACTGTATTGCTGTTGATCTCTCCCTTAAAGTCCTTAAGGTTATTATTGATAGATCCTTATTTATTGCTATTTAAATTCTTTATGCCTATGTTTCTCTATTTTTCTTATTACAGCAGTCCCTTTAATACTTCTTGCAATGCTTCTATTTCTACTTCTAATTACATCAGTCCCTTTAATACTTCCTCCAGTGCTGATTTGGTGCTGATAAACTCCTTTAGCCATTTTTGTCTGGGAAGCTCTTTATTTCACCATCTATTTTTGAATGATAGCCTTGCTGCATAGAGTAGTTTTGGTTTCAGATCCTTCTTTTGCATTACCTTGAATACTTCATGCCATTCCCTTCTGGCCTGTAGAGTTTCTGATGAGAAGTTAGCTGACAACCTTATGGGAGCTCCTTTGTAGGTAACAGATTGCTTTTAACTTGCTGCCTTTAATATTCTTTGTCTTGAATTTTTGGCATTTTAATTATGATGTGTCTGGGTGTGGGGCTCTTTGGGTTCTTCTTGCTTGGGACTCTCTGTGCCTCCTGAACTTGTGTGACTTTTTCCTTCACCAGGTTAGGGAAGTTTTCTGCTATTATTTCTTCAAATAGGTTCTCTAACCCTGGCTTACTTTTGACCTCTTCCGGCACTCTCATGATATGAATATTGTTACATTTTATGTTGTCCCACAGCTCCCTTAAACTGTCCTGTTTTTTTGTTTTTTTTTTCTTTTTGGAGCTCTGATTGAGTAATTTTTTCTACCCTGTCTTCTAATTTGCTGACCTGATCCTCAGCTTCCTCTAATCTGCTGTTTATTCCTGCCAATGTGTTCTTTATTTCTGCTATGTCATTCTTCATTTCTGACTGGTCATTTTTCATAGTTTCCATATCTTTTTTCATGCTGTTGAACATCCTTACAATCAGTATTCTAAACTCTATATCTGATTGCAAATCTCCATTTCATTTAGCTCTTTTTCTGGAAACTTCTCTTGTTCTTTCATTTGGGGCTTTTTTGTCTCCCCATTTTGGCTGTCTATTAGGGTTTGTTTCTATGTATTAGGTAGGCCTGCTAGTACCTTTAGTCTTTTTGGATGCTCTCTGGTGCAGGCCAACGTCAGATGCTGTTTGTGACTGGCCTTGAGTAACCTCTTTGGAGCTATCAACAACCCACTGCTTGAGGCCCTGTCTGTTTGGGCTGGTTGTGTTTGGACAGGACCAAGATGCACACTACAGTCTGCTTTCCCAAGGCCCAGGTCCAGAAGCAGATCAGGCAAAGACTCAAAATACTCTGAGGTCTGCCTCTACCTGCAGGCTGATTAATCTGATTCTCTTAATGAGCCTCAGGCTAGAGAAACTCCACAGGGTAGGGTGAGAGGTTTTCTAGCAGGGTGGGGCAACTGCTTCCCCCTCAGGCAAAAGCTTCTTGGAAGGTAAATGTCTGCCTGAGAAAGATGTCCTCTGCAGTATGGGAGAATGACTTGGCACAGGAATCCAGAGGGGTGCCCTCTGAGCTCTATCTCCAGAGCCCACAACCCTAGACTCTTCTCACACAGTTCCAGTCCACTCTGCCTTCCCTCTGCTGGAGCCTAAAGTGAGTGGCTGCACACGAAGCTTTGTGCATTGGATCTTTAAGAGAGTGCCTGCATTTCCAGCCATCTCTCCTTGGCAGACAGAATCCCGGCTGCTTTTCACAGCCAGATGTTATGTGGGCACCTTTCTCAGTTCTGGTGCTCTTGGCTGGGAAGCCCAGCCTGGGGTTTAGGCCCCAGAATCCTCAGTGGGAACCCCCCACAGCTGAGATATCCCTCCTGACCTTCAGATGCTGCCTGTGAGAACCCAGCCAGCCCTCTCACGCCTCTGCACTTCCTACCAGTCTCTATATGGTCTCCACTTTTACTCCTTGGTTATGAGGGTGCTCTCCAGCTCTTCTTTACTTGCAATTGATTATTCAGGATGGTTTTTCTGTATTTTAGTTGTAATTCCAGTTTGGTCTTGGGAAAGGGTCAGTGTAGCTTCCACTCAGTCCACTGCCATCTTCAGTCTCCTCATTTGTTGACTCTTATATGTGCTCTGATGGGGTATCAAACTCACAACCTTGGCCTACCGGGATGACAGTCTAACCAACTGTCCTCACCGTCAGCTTTTATATCTCCATTATTATTGTAAGCAATTTTAACATGGGAATGTTTCTTTGTGATGGAAAGAGATAAAAGTAGAACTGCATTGCAAAAATCTGAAACTGATTGTGTCATTCTTCCCTTAAGTCCTTTCCTTGAGATTAAGAACAAATCCAGCAAGAGTATTACAGAACTCCAACAGATGTACATGACATAGGGCAGTGCCTTGAACGTACTATCATAGGTGTTCATTATAAGAATGAACATTTGAAGAATGAATGGAGAACCAAATTAATTGTAATGATGTGGGAAATGTTGAAATCAATAAGAACTTAAAAAAAAAATCTCACTGAAATGCATTCTTTTTGTTTTTAATTGTTCTAACTCTTTAACTTTATTTCCACCTACTTTCCCAAATTCTCTTGAAAATATCAGTTGAAACACTATCCTTAAACTACTAAAGACACTTAATGAGAAAATCAAGAGCACTTAATTTGAAAATATATTGAAACGAAACCCTGGATATGGTGGGGTATATTAATTCTTTGCACTTCTGACCTTTCTATACTTATCTTTTTCTTCATTTAACTCCTTGACTTTTTTCTCATAGTCTTTGAATTGTTTTCTTTCCTCTTCAGTCCATACAGCATCAGGTTTTGCCATGAAAGCAGGCTGAGGGATCACCTAAAGATATAAAAGAAAGAATATACTGTAGCTCAAACCTACATGCAGCAGTACAATAAAAGTTCAGGGTTATCATTACAATTAAAAATGAGAGCCCTTTAACATGGTATGGTTCTTTACATTGGCTAGACAAAGACCTTGACACTTTGACCAAAATATAAGAAAAAAATGTTACAACTGTTTTTTCTGTAACTTAAGTGAGGTTGGGCAGTTTGGGATGTACCCAGACTCTTAGGTGACAGGTTTGGAGGTGTGTGTTGATATCTTCATAGCTAGAACTACACCTGAGCACCAGGGACATCTACGTCAGGTATTAAGGGGAATGTTTCTCGGGAGAGTAACAGGTGCAGCGTTATCTCTGTTTTTGGTGGACACCAAAACCACTATGGTTGCTTGTCTTTGTTTGCTTTTTGTCAGATGGAAAGGCAAGTCTGAGGTTTTCAATTTCTTATTTGCCTGATGTGGTATGTTTAAAAGGTGCTGGATGTTGTATATTTGTTGCTGTAGAATTTAAAAACTCAGATTCATATAGATAAAAATGTTCAAATTTAAGCAGCTCTCTTCACCCCATTCCACCTTTCATAAAGATGTCTGGGAAGCTCACCATTCTCAAAATGTCTTCCTTCCTGACTTCCAGGACTCCCCCCATCATGTCCATCAGGGCTCGGTTTCTGGTGTTCATAGCCTGGGAAAGAGTCAGGGTTAGCAAGGGTAGCTGACCCAGAGATTGGACACTCTGATGGCACCATGGGCAGGCCCCCCCCTCTATTTTAGGATGACTGGGTTTAGGATGGGGAGGGTGAGCAGTGGCATGGATGGGAGATGAGAAGGAGGCCACTGAGATTCCAGTGACCTCTGACCATACAAATGCACTGATGTGAACTCTATAGAGTTCAAGTACAAGACTATTAAATCAAATTAGGGACAGGTATCCCTAAAGGAAAGAGGATCTTATGTGCTGAGCAAAACTGCATACCTGTGCCTGAAGCCATTGCTCCATTTTTGGGGCTGCAATCAATTCTGTTTTGGCTTTTTTCCATGGAGGGACATGTATTGGAGCTGTAATCTGAAAGGAAAAAATACAGTTTCCTGCTGTTATTCTTACAAAATTCAACCAAGCTTTTCTTCCACACACTGAGAGGAAGTTAGAAACTATCAAGGGGATAAAGGGCATATCCAGATTTTACAACCAATTTCCTATATTTGGAATGAAGATAAGGTCTAAAATGAGAAGGTTGAAAAAGTAGTTATTTCTCTATTAGCTCTCTAAATCCCTCTCTGTCACTAAAGAAATTATAACAGAGGGCCAGATTTAGATGGGAAGAGAAGGGGTCCAAAGAAATGTCATCTAAGCCAAATCCTACAGGATGGAGGTCAAAGCTTGGGACATTCAAGGAACTGTGAGAATGCATGCATGACCAGAACAGAGCAAGGCAGTGGGAGCAGCTGGAGTGAAGGGGGGCCCAGGGGGCCAGTCAGAAAGGGGCTTGTGGGTGTTATCCAGAGTGAAATGACAGCCACAGCAGGGGTTGAGCAGGTGAGGGACAATATGTTTGGTTTATATGGTCGCTTTCCTAAATGTAGAAGGATTGGCATCTGAGAGAAATCAAGTGGATGGGGTTAGTTATGCAGAGACAAAGTGACTGCCCAGAGCAGGACCTTGGTGAGAACAGCAGAGTGGGGTCCTTGCGTCTTAGGTCACATGGCAAGAGTCTGGTTCTGGAAGAACTGACTTCCTTTAAACAAGTAAAATATAGTGTAGAGGTTCAGAGAAAGTACTCTGAAGTACGATGATTGTATTCAAACCCCAACTCTGTTACTTACTACCTTCGTAACTGTGGTCAAGCTACTTAACCTCTGTGCCTCAGTCTCCTCTTCTGTAAAACGGAGGTAATATTAGTTAGTACCTATTTTATAAAGTCTTGTGATGATAAGTTAGTCTCAATCTATCTAGGGCACTTAGAACAGTGCCTAGCTTTTAACCAGGGCTGTATAAGTGTTTGCTGTTACTTTTAAGCAACACTGTTACCTTTTGCCCCAAAGTAATGTAGCTGGTTTCATGTGAGCAAGGGGTTTTCTTTGAGTATTCTCTAGCAATTTTTACTTTTTTAGAAATGAAATATGGTTATATTTTAATTATTTTCTTTAAGCATTTACTTGTTAACCGCCTCTGTGTCAAACACCTTTTAAGAAGGCTGTCCAGCAAGACCCCTTTTTCTGAGACCCACGCTACCCTAATGACCTACCTAACTACTGGAGCTCTGTCAGCCTCCCTCCCACGATGTGACCTAACCTCCCTGTGTTCAGGCACTGGATCCAAACTGCGCCAAGGAGTCCCTTCCCAGGTAAATCTGGAATTAGGACTAAGAAATTCTGGTTCAGACCAGCTGTTCTCTTGAATGTAGGAGATATAAAATAGAAACTGCTAGAGGAAACTGAAATGCAGAGAGAAGTGAGCTAAGAGATGAAGACTTCCAGACTCCCCACAAGACTCCAGTCTGAGGTTCCTGCTTCATGCTAGACTTGGTGTCCAAATCTTCCCTGAACTCCTTGGGACTCATAAAAGAAACCCTCATTATTGCTGAGACTATGTCAACTTTTTTTGTTACTTGTAACTGAGAATGCTACCTAATACAGTTGCTTCCAGTAGTGTAAATAAGATGAATAAATAAGAGCTTGGGAAAATGTCATGAGAAACAAGGGAAGGGATAATGCAGCTTGCCCGTACCTCACCATGTTCCACAACAAGGGTTCTCTCTGGTTTCTCACTGTCATCAAATTCTGGCAGCCAGACTGATTCTTCCAATTCTAGATCTAAAATAATTTCTTGAATTCTTACATTTCTTTCCTTCACACGTGCAATTTCAAACTCTTTTTGTTTATATGCGGCATCAAACTCATTATTGAAAACAGTTTTCACCTTGTAAATGATATCCTGAAATATAGATATGTTACTGAAAACACATCACATTGTATCTTTACTGGTAACATAATCCCACAGTTTTACTTTCCCCACAAAATCATTTTATAAGTTTCAGTAAATTAACCTTTCTAAAAATACTGTTTATATGAAGTCATTTCTTGGTTCAGTAACCTACAGTGGCATCCCACCATACATAGGATTAAGGCAACAACTGTTATACTGCCACCTACCTCCCAAAATGTAAGTTATAACTCAATATGCAGGTATGTTGATAAATGCTGAAGTGGGTGATAAACAGTTGGGAGCTCTTTGTGTACATTCTAAAAAATTATCATAAAATAATTAAAAAGCAATTTGTCATGCTTAGATCAGGAAATGTCTTTTCTTTGGAACTGTGTTTGGGGGAGATGTGGTGAGGAAGAGATGGCCTATAGAGGTTGTTTGGAGAACCTACCAGACAAGCACCACCACACACGATACTGTGCCTATACACAGTCAGGTTATTCCCAGGTAAGATGGGGATGCAAGCCGGAGAGCCGGATCAGCCAGTTACATCGGCGGCAGGTGGGTCCAAATGGATTGGCCCCATCTCTGCTGGGGAGAATGGGTCAGTTCAAAGTAGCCTTTATTTTACCATCACAGCTTAGTCTACATATCTTTCCTACTGAAGATGAAACCATTAAAGCAGGCTGCAAATATGATCTTAGGGCTGGCACCAGAATTTATCTTGGGCCAAAAGGACCTTTTTTGTAGGAAAATGGCTTAATAAAGCAGCAGAAAAGTGAGTCCTTGATGGCTTAGGTCAGCAGAAGCTGAGCACCAAGAGATAAACAGTTCTTAGTATAAAAAAACAGGAATTTCAGGGGTTGAAGGAGAAGAGAAATAGAGAGAGCAGAGTAACATGGCAGGACGCTCAAACTCAAATTGCAGACATGGCTAAAGGACTTCCAGGGTCAGGAATGGCCAACATTAAATTTCAGACCATTTGCATTGGTGTAACCTCAGTCACTGAAGTCTCAACACCTCCAGCAGGCAAACAGATGTGTTCTGAGACTGACTTTTGTTTGGTGGAAAGTAAGAAGTGGGAGCTTAGAGCCTGAGGGATGCTGCACCTCATCCCTGAGCCCCAGAAGTTACGCAAATCTTAGAGAGGAAACTGTATTTCCCCAGGTTAGGGGCATAGACAAGCAATCATGTCTCAATCATACAAGAAGGTCCTAACTGACATCTGGGTTTCCTAGAAGATGGCATTCAAGGATTTAAAAAAATCTTTGAGCTTACTGGAGATCTAAGAGGAAGACCGGTCGTCTGTGGTGTCAGCCAGTGCAGGGTGTTTTTAGAAAACTGTTCTCACAGAACTCACTCCAGATGGATGAAAGCCACTCCTGGTCACAGCTTTGCTTAAAGAACATGGGCATCTAAAGGCCATCTGGAGGTTTCTCTGTGTGCTATAAAGACGCCACTTGGTTGGCATGCGATTTCAATTTGAGACTTTCTAAGACACCTTATGGGGATTCTGAGAGATTTTTAGGAATAAAGAAAAAAAGCCACCCACTTTTAGTAATACAATTTGGTTGATTTTCTCCTCTCTGGAATGAAGTTCCAACTGGCTTGACAACAAGGAGGCGTGCACCCCAAAGTCGGTGCAGAGGCTGCCCAGCAGGTAGTTGGGCAGGCTGGCGTCGCGTGGGGCCGCCGCCTCCTCCTCTTCCTCCTCTTCCTCCTCCTCACGGTGCGCCTTCGCCATCGTCACCGTCGACTGCGCCTCGATAATCTCCTTCCGTAGCTAAATGCAGAAGACGACGCGGAGTCAGGCAAGAAGAAGAATCCACTAAAAGGCAATTCTGTGACAACCTCATTATTTCAACAGTCACTTTAAGATGTTCAATTGTCAACAACTGAATTCCAAGGGACGGGTAGATCTTAAAACTGCTGCGGAAGAGACGAAAGCTTCGGAAACTGATAAACTGTGGGTGAACCAAAAGCGTAAAAATTGTCCTTGCTAGTGTATAATACTCATATTTTGCTGTCAGGATGACAGCCGTTTATAAAAATTTTGAGTCTTTGTTGGAACTTAAGCATTAGAAAAATACACCTCTTCATGTTTTACAAAGGAACTTGTTCACATAGGACTGGTGGGTGCAGCTTAAGAAGAATTAAATATACCTTTGTTTTATTTTTCTGAAAAAGAACGGATGCAAGGTCCTGGCCAAAACAAAAGCATACCAATGGGGTAGTGTTTTTTCAGTGGTTTGATAGAGACTGCTGCTTTTCAAAAAGCTGGAATTTCTTTAGGAAAAAGCATAAGTCCATCAAAACAAGCACTACTTCATCTTTGGTCAATTATATTAAAACACAATCCCTAGAGATATGAGAAGATAAAACGAGCATGGGTGGAGTAGGACAAGAACAAAACCCTGTCTCATTTTCAAAAGTACATCCTCACGTTGAAAGGCTAGCCAGTGTTGTATAGGACATAGGTTTCTTCATTCTCTGGATTTGGTTCCTATGTTCACTAGGAAATATATTAACAAGGAATGAAAATATAAACACAAACAGTATCTAACCTCATCCTAAATTCATCCCAACTCAAATCTGTATAAAGGAGACCTTGAAATAAAACACATCACTTATATAAACACACATATATTTAAAATTGTACTTTAAGACACTCTGTTTCAATCTTCTTCTGCTGCAAAACTCTATTCACTTCTTTCAGCTCTTCTTCCGTGCGTTCTTTCATTGGGAAGTTCTCAACGACATAGGGGATGTGAAAGCACTTGTTGGAAAAAACACAAAATAAATTCATTTTTAGTATAAGTGTGTGTATCTGGAATGGAGTGGGGGATGTTTTCCTTGATGAAAATTAATTCATAGGTTATCATGCATGAGTGGAATTGAAAATGAAAACTTTCTTTAAAATAAAACAATGTATTCCATTAGTATTGGCATAAACTTTGTATAAAACTACTGTGTTTTTGTGAAGGATTTACTTCTAGAGCAGTGGTTCTAATCTAGGAGTGATTTTGCTAGCCCCCCCCCCCCCCCAGGCCCTTAGGGACATTTGGCAAGGTCTGGAGACATTTTTTACTTTTACTAATGGGGTATTGGATGATACTGAGTTTTATTAGATAGAGGCAGGGATGTTGCAAAACATCCTACAATCCATAGGACAGCCTCCACAACAAAGAATTATCCAGCCCAAAACATGCCACTCTTGAAAAACTCTGTTTTTGAGCAATATACAATCACATAAATGTAGTCTGACCATATACCTTATTAACCAAATGGGGTAGGGGGCATATTTAAAAGTGAAGAGGGTGCTGTGAGTAGTTACTCTATGAGCACAGATATAAACTGGGACTTTGGGTCACCCTAGACAAAAAGGGAAATAGTGTTGGGAGGAATCTCAATGATAAACAGCCCTTTAGAAAATGTGAAGGCAGGCACAGGTAGAAACGTGAAGAATATTATGTTTAGTTTTGAAGCTGTGTGGATGGTGAGCGGCATTTTGAAACAGACAGATATTAAGACCTGGATGCAGGTAGTGTCACAGAGGAAAGAGGTGCTAAGACTAATCTTAAGAGATGCGAGCTTGGAAGTACAAGGGAAGAGGGAAGGATGAGAAGACAAAGCGACCCATCCGGGGAGAACTCCGCACAAGAAGGGGCGAGGTGTGCTTGAATGCCTTTTTATGTACAGATTTTCTTAAAATTATTTTTAAAGAATTTCTGCTATGAGACTTCCAATGAAAATTCTCACTGGCTAAGCTAAGGCATGGTACCTTACATGTGGAGTTACATCTGTTACCTTAAGAGCACGACCTTTCACAGCCATTGAATTCCAGCATTCCTCTTTAATAAGTTCAGCCAAATACTTCTTGGCTAGGTTACGCATCTCCACATCTTTTCTTATCTTGAAGAATATGGGTGAAGGGAAAAATAAAAATGAAAATGTGGCCTCTTTAAAAAAAAATCTCATTTGTAAATTCACTAACCAGTCATGGCTACACATTTAGTGGTCGAGTTAGATCTGTTTTCACCAACACAGTGCTGCTCTAAACCAAGATGTACTGGGTAGTTAGGCATCAGTTTGGAGACAGAACGATGCTAGAGTGAGGGTGGGAACAGGCACCTAACCCGGACTCATTGCAGAGTGGTCCAGCTGAATGCACGGGAAGAACCTGTGTCAGATTAAGGAGGGCATTCCAGGCCTGAGTGAAGCCAGGGCCAAGGAGGGAGAGTCCGAAGCCTGGTGGGCAGACTGGCACTTCCTGACTCAAATCCGAGTTGTGGGATCTTAGCCAAGTGACTCTAACTCTGAAGCCTCAGTTTCTGCAAGTGGGAAAAACAAAAACCTACCTTTGGGGATTGTTGCAACAACCAAATAACATTCAAAAAGCCCCCAAATTGGTGATTTGTTATAATAAAACTGAGATCATTTCTAATAGCATCCTATTGCACTTTTAATTTAAAAAGACAACTTCTTTACCATGAAATACAAGGACTTGAGAGCTGGCCTCTGCCTACCTCTCCTACATCATTCATTGAGGCTCTCTCCTGTCTACTGTACTATGGTCTTTCTCTCCCTGTAATACTTTAAAGCCACTTCTGCCTCAGGAGGACCTTTGCTCTTGCTGTTCCCATTGCACGACATTCTCTCTCTCAGTACTTTGCATAGCCAGCTGCCTTTCTTCTTTTAGTTCCCAACTGAAATGCTACTCCTTTAAAGTGATCTTTGATTACAGAAGTAGATCTCCCACATCTATCACAGTATCCAGTTTGTTTTCATCATACAATACAGAGAGACTTGTTTATTTATGGTCTATCTTCTCCACTAGGTTAGCCCTATAGAGGCGGGACCTATCTGTTTTATTTTCTATATTCCCAGCACCTACAATAGTGCCTGGCAGGTAACACATATTCAATAAATGTTGTGGAATGTATTGATAGAGAGATGAATGATTATTTAGGTAAAACTTTTTTTTTTTTTTTAACCCTTACCCGAGGATATTTTTTCCACTGCCTTTCAGACACGTCAATTGGTCACCTCCCACAGGAGCCCGGACTATGGCCGGGGATCGAGCCTGCACCTGAGGTACATGCCCTTGGCCAGAATTGCACCCAGGGTCTTTCAGTCCGTGGGCCAAACCAGCCAGGGCCATTCGGGTAAATGTTATCTCCTAGAGCCAGTCTGTTGAGGTCCTTTTGATCCTGGTTCTGTTATCCAATATATTTTCTCTTATTCTCAGCATCATATCCCCCAACTTGACAATTCTGCCTCATTTCTGCATATTCACCCCAGTCATTAATAAACACATTCAACAGGACAGTCCTGACGCATATGATGGGAAATCTCTCTCCTAAACACACCCGCCAAATAGTCTCTTTTTGTGTAGTTGTTTAACCAACTATATAATTCACTTAAATGTTTGCGAATCCAGGTATATTTCATTCTCTTGTTACACATGCACAATCGAAAAGTCAAATGTGCTGTGTGTGTTGAAAAAGAGGTAGCTTAAGAACATCCTGTATAAAACACAATTAGGGCCTTTACCTAAAATAAAATCAATATGAGTAAACAATGTGATGTGACTAGCACAAAAAGTGCAAAGGCTGAATTAACAGAAGTATAGTATCTTGTAATAGAGAGGTTTCAGTTTATGCTTTTCTCTAAACTGTACAGATAATAATTGGAATTTTTTTGCTGGTGTCAGACTTAAATATAACACAATCAGAGAAAAACTGTGTGATGATGATGAAACTATCCAAACTACATTATTTGATGGTCACAGGAGCTGGGATAGTTAGCTGAGGCAACAGAAGACACATGGTAACTGCTAATCTTCTCTACCATTTTCAGAGTGGCCATAGATTAGATGGTGCTCAAAGAACAGAAGAATCAGTGAGTATAGGGAGAAAGATTTCAACTCTAATTAAGGGGTTATTCCAGAGAGTCTAAAGTTGACATGAGGTGGCTGAGGGGATTTCTAAAAACGTTCAAATGCATGGTGGAAGATGAATGTCAGGGAGGAAAGTCAGACATCAGATGTCTGGCTGGTTGGGATGCTCTTCCTTCCCCTAACAAATTCAATAATTTTCTGACTCATTCCCCTAGTACACACTATGTTCACTTTATTCACATTGTGCTGGAAAAATTTTTGTTGTATTTTCATAATTCTAGAAAAGTTTTCCTTCCCATTTTCTCTCTACTTCCTTCACAATAGTGCTTAAGTCAGACTTTTCCATACCTTTGCCACCTCTTCCTCACTTTCCCTCTGAAGCCATTCCAGTTCCTCCAGATCCAGGCCAAATTCCTTCTGCTCTAATTGTGCAATATTATCTACTGCTTCATTTTCTTCCATCATATTCAGAACCTGAATTTTAAAATAGGAAAGGGTGGTCCGGTGGGATGGCACACGCCTGGGTTGCAGGCTAGGTCCCCAGCAGGGGGCGTGCAGGAGGCAGCTGATCAATGACTCTCATTGACGTTTCTCTCTCTCTCTTCCTCTCCCTTCCTCTCTCTGAAATCAATAAAAATATATTTTAAAAGATAAAATAGGAAAGGATGGTGACAAGTGAATTAAATTTTAAAGACTCAGTTTTCCAATTCTTAGATAGCAATAAATAAATAGATGTTTTGTTTATTTAAATGTAACTATTGAGTAAAGAATTAGGTTATGTGCTTATTGTGATTATTTAAGTTTTAAAGTTTAATCCTTAAAAGCTCATTCATCTATTAACAACAACAACAAAATGTGCAAATTCATAACTTCATTGAATTATATTAAGAGATTGTTGATATTTAGGTGTGCTAATGGTATTGTGGCTATGTGTTTTAAGAGTTTTTATCTTTTGGAGGTTTATATTTAAATAATTAAAGATGAAATGATATAGCTGGGAATTAATCAGGGAAGGGGATGATAGGTAGAGGTACATATGAAATAATATTGGCAATGGGATTTATTATATTATTATTGTCTTGACTTTAAAAAAAAATATGTTTTGATTGATTTTAAAGAGAGAGGGAGGGAGAAGGAGAAAGAGAGAAACATTGGTGAGAGACAAAGGAACTATAAGAAAATTAGATCAATATTACTTATGAATAGAAATTAAAAAATCCTAAATAAAACATTAGCAAATGACCAATGTCTATCGAGAAATACAAGGCATTTGATCAATTTCACAATAAAATTCACCATAAAAACTCTTAGGTAACAAGGGAAGAAGCTACAGCAAGCATCACACTTAAAAGTCAGTAGCATTCCTGTTAAGGTTAGGAAGAAGACAAGCATGTTTACTGTCATGACCACTATTATATTAGAAGCCTTTGCCATATGACAAGAAAAAGAAATGAAGTATAAAGATTGATAAGGAAGAGAAATTTGATTTTCAGAAGATATGATAGTGTACCTAGAGGATCCAAGAAAATCAACTGATAAAATAGCAGAACTAAAAAGAGAATTCAGCAAGGTGATCAGATATAAAATCAGTAACATTCATATATAGCAGTAGTAGCCAACTAGAGAATGTAATAGAAAACTATTCCGTTCACAAAAGCAAAACAAACCACAGGATACCTAAAATAACCTTAATAAGAAAATTATAGTCACCTTTAGACTATAAAACTTTACTAAAGAATATTTTTAAAAAATTGAATAGATATATGCTCATGTACATTTATATAATGAATATTGTATATAATATTTATATTATAAATGTATATATTATATATATATAATTTCAGGTAACAAATTCCTCCACAAATCACAGTATAAATAATATATTCTCAATCAAAAATCAAATCAGAGTTTTTCATGGAACTTGGCACGCTGACTTTAAAATTCAAATGAAAAAGTTTGCATAGGAGGGAACTCCAAGGACATGTCTCTCTACATAAAGAGCAAGTAAGTTGCAAAAAGAAAAAAAAGTATATATAAATAAGCCAACTTTTTTTTTTTTTTTTTTTTTTTTTTTTTTTTGTAAAAGAAGAGCAGAGGAAGAATTACTTTCAAGATATAAAAATATTTTATAAAGTTATAACAATCAGAATAGTTTGGAATTAGCTCAGGAAAAGATCAATACTCAATTTCAGAATGGAGAGTCCAGAAACAATCTCATATACATGGGACTACAGGGATTAATAGAGGAGGAGTTGCAAATCAGTGGAGAAAGGATGGCATATTCAATAAAAAGCACTGACAAAATGTGCTATTTGAAAAAATAAAGTTAGATCCACACCTCATACTATTCATGAAAATAAATTACAGGTGAAATAAAGGGTATCAGAAGAAACTATATGAGACTTTGGAAGCCCTTTTAAAATCAGACACAAAAACAAAAGCTATAAATAAAATGATCAATACGCTTGGGTCATCATTTTTAAATTCTGCATTTAAAAAGGCACATTATAAAAGTTGAGAGAATACAAAATATTTGTAGTATATTAGGCTGAACCATATAAAATTTCATGTGGTTCAATAAAATAACAAGTGCCACCTCTAGTTTTGCCCCATGGTCTTTTCCTCTTTCAGTTGCCTGGGATGAGATCAAGCAAGACATCCTTAGAAGCCTTGTGGGGAAGCTAGCAGTCTCCACCAGCCTAGGTCTCCGAATGCCTGCATGGAACTGAGCATCTGCTGACTTGAATATCTACCCAGGACTGTTTTTTCAGAAAGAAAGAAACTTCTCATCTCTATGCCATTACGTTTTTTGGAGTTTAGTTACTATCTCAGCTTAGCTAACCCTAACTATCATAAATAAATATGTTAATAATAAAAATAAAGAACACTTACAATCAAAAAGAAAAAGACCAACAATCCAATGGAAAAAATAGGCAAAGGACATGAACAGGGAATTCACAGAAGAGGAAATACATATCATTTTTAGAGTTAAAACAAAGATGTGCAACCTTATCAATAATCAGGAAAATGAAACAAAGGGGAAGAAATTACCAAAGAAAAATTTCAGAACACCCAGACCTGAAAGGCAAAGGTATCTTATTGAAAATGCTCACCAATGCCCAGCATATGAAAGAGAAAACACACACACACAACTCCAAACACACAAACTAGGGTCCTGGTATGAAACACATGGTACACTCAAGTGGGGTAATTGGGAAGAGAGACTTTAAAAAAAAAAAAAAAAAAGATTTGTCAGGGAAATCAGCAAGGCATGATAAAGCATCTCAGGCTAGCCTCCTCAGGAAGCTGACACCACTTCCAGGTCTGAAGGGCAAGGGTGGAGAGTAGTTACTGAGACATGAAGAGATTGGTAGCTATCAGAGATGGCTAGCAGTCACTGCCAACTCGTAACACCACAGAAAGCACCCTAGAGGAATAAAAACCCTGACCCTAGCCATCTCCTGTCCTCTGGCCTCCTGTTGTTGTTTTTTTAAAATAGATCTTTATTGGTTTCAGAGAAAGGAAAGGGAGAGAGAGAGATAGAAGCATCAATGATGAGAGAGTCATTGATAGAGCCCACAACCTGGGCATGTGCCCTGCCCGGGAATCAAACCCCGATCGCTTCGATCCCAGGTTGAAGCTCAACCGCTGAGCCACGCCCGGCCGGGCTGGCCTCCTGTTGATACCACTCAGTGGCTAAACCCAAACAGAAGCCAGAGGCAAGAGAACCTATTGATGCCACCACAAAGGCAGCCTCCTGGGACTCAGAACAGGGTGGGAAAGGGTGGAGAGCACATCTGTACCAGCAAGCCAAGAATATCCATCAATTTCAAGGTGCGTAATTGTGAGCAGGGATAAAGAAAGGATCCTCTAAGTTTGCAGAGAGGAAAATCTGGTTACCTATAAAGAACTGGGAATCAGAAAGGTATTGGATTCTCTAAAGCAAACACTGAAAGCTAGAAAGCAATTCGGCAAGCCTTCAAAATTCTGAGGGGAAATCACTGTACACTTAGGCAAACTATCAAATGAGCTTGAGAGTGGAATAAAGACATTTTAAGAAAAAACAAGACTCAAAAAAATGTAGCTCCTGTGTACCCTTTCTCAAGAGCCAAAGTATTATACAACTCTAGGGGGTGGGTGCCATTTACATTGTATTACATTTGAACAGTATGCCAGGAGAATAGTCACATGATAAACGATATTCCCAAGCATGGGACAATGTAGCAGTTCTGCAGTTAGCTACTGGAAGGTGCACACCAAGAAAACAAAGAAAAATGCATGGGACCCCGAAAACTGGGGCTCCAAATCAGGAGGCAGGTGAGAGGGCTTTCCAGGAGGATGCACAAGAGAAGTCCCTAGGACAGCAACTGTTTGCCTGGTAGAGAGAGCAAGGTGCTTAGACTGCAGCGGAAAGATGGAAAGCTTTAGAAGGGAGGCCACACACACACAGCTCTGACAGCTTGATTTCCTCAGGCATTTGGGTTGAGAAGAGGCCCATTTTAATTTAATTTAATTTAATTTAATTTAATTTTATTATTATTATTATTATTTTTTATTAGCATTTCCAGAGAGTTTGAATAGGCAATCCAAAACAAAGGCAATTATTAATTCCAGGAAAAATAAAGTTGCAAAAAGGGAAATGTAATTATAATATACTACATGACTCAGCTTTGGAGAACATTTACATAACTATAATAGTTTGCATACTAAGTATGGATTTATATATATGCTGTAGTGGTGGGGGTGGAAGGTATAAAAGAACCTAAATACTCATCTTCCATACCAGTAAGCCCATAATGAGTGTCAGAATAGAAATATTAAGAGATAGCAGCATCAAGAAAACAAGAAAGCTCAAGATAAATAGCCAAAAAGAAAAGCTGAAAGAATTAAAAACAGTTACCTCCAGAGTACAGGAATCATAGTGAAAAAAAGTAGGACAGGTGGTGCTTTAAAACATTATTTTTAATTATGTAACTCATTAGTTAATTTATAAACTTGTAAACACTTAACTTTGATTAAAATAATTACTAAAAAATAAGATACCATATTTGGAGAAGACAGAGAGAAGAAAACCACTGTTTATACATAGTGTGGTAAGGTAAAATTTCTACCCAGTGGAAGTACCCCAGAAAAATGAGCTTACATATAGGTAGAGAGGAAAATGGGTGTAGCTTCTCATGCTGTGCTGAACAAAATAAAATTCAAACAGTGATTGTGGACTGAGGGCCAAGTGTATTGCTATATGAAATCACAGCACTTACCGTCTTAGCAAGCTCTTTGATTCCTCTTTTTATCTCTCTCCTTTTGTTGGAATACTGTTTAACCTCCTTTTTGATGGCCTGAAATGGGACAAGTGTATCACTGGGACAGGCAAGAGAGATGATAGAGGGGTGTAGGATAGATATAGACATGACTGTATCCATATGCACAGATATGGACATAGGTACATAGACAGATGCACAAAAGATAGCACTTCTCTGGAAACAAAATTATTTCAAAGACCAATAACATAAAGTGTACATGAAATAACACTTCTGCAATACCTTGCTTAAGCCAACTGCTATTATGTTGACTGAAGCAACATAGTAGTTTCAGTCAATTATAAGGCCAATGGAAAGAAAATAATAAAGTAGTAAATTAAAGGATAGTTAACAAAGGAAAATCAGTCTGCTGTTTTATTTGGAACTTGAGTGAGACTTGACAAGCAGGCTAAATCCAGACACGAGCTATAACTACCTTTGTCACCTTCCTGCACATCTGAAGCCAGGATGTCCCTTTTCCTGTTTCTGGCCCACCCCTTTCTTACATCAACTGTGCAGCTCCGCTAAAACTCCCTCCAACATGAGGTATCACTTCATTCTTTGCTTTGGCTTACCTGGGCAGCTTTGTTGTGCTCATATTAGCTTAAGTACGGTTCTTAAAGCTCATATATAATCTAAACAATTGGGCTGTATGTAGGCTGTCTGCTTTCAGGAAAGTTACACTTGTACAATGGAATGCTCTGCCAAGCAGTATCTTGTTCTACTTTCTAACTTTCCAGCAGATTTTCATAGGAAGCTAGGCTGTTTGGCACAGCTACAAAGCATTATTTCAAACCTCTCCCATGTTTTATAAATACCTCTTGGTTTTTTTTTTGTATCCAGGGAATTTCCTTCGTATTATCAACTAGGACTAATTCCTCTTGTGATGATTCAATGTGTAAATTCACATCCTCGTTTACCTTAGAAAAAGACAGACATTTCTTAAATTTAAAATTCATCAAGTTCTCCTCACACTCTACTTCATATAATTGTTTAGAATCCCTCTGCACTTGTTGCATTTTGAAAAAATAATACCAAACATTTTCCCTGCCCAAGATGCAATGTTTTATTAACTGAATTCCTACCAGTCTGTCCTCACATCAGCTGCACTTTTCACTGAGAAAGCAAAAAGGTCCAGATAGGTCACATGTTCACCAAAACACTCCCTGCCTTTTTCCTGTTACTGCAGACCAAATGTTCCTGCCTATCAATGCCTGCCCCACCATTTGTATGTAGGATCTTAATTGTTTCCTCCTTCTCGAGGCCTTTACACTTTAAAAAAAATCCCATTGCCCTTCTGCATCATCCATTTCCCTCTTCTACTGAATCTTTCCCATATGTGCACTGGTACCTCCTGTCCTAGGAAAGCCTCTCTCCATTGACCACCACATCCCCCCTTCAGCCACCACCTCCTTCTAGTCTCTCTTTGCAGTAAAATGTCCTGAGAGAGTCTGGGATGTCACACTCCCCTGACCCTCCTGTAACCTCACAGGCTGCCCCCTCTCAGTATCTTTTGCCTCCCTAAATCCTTCTCCTGGATATCTAGAAGACACTCTGTCCTGGTCCCATTTCTTACCATTCACTCTTCCATGATGACTTCTCCTGGTTTTATGGCTTTAAATTCCATCCACATGCCCCTGACTCTCAAATTAACTCTCCAGTCCTGGCCTATTCCCAGAACTCAAGGGAAACCTATCTGGAATCTACCACTTCTCTCCACAACACTCCTCTGTGTCCATCCTTGTTACCTGGATCTCAGGCATAGCCTCCTAACTAATCTCCCTGCTTCCACTCTTGTTCCCTACAGGAAACATTCTCCACACAGTGGGAATTATTTCAAAAATGTAAATAAGATCTTGTAAATCCTCTCCTCAGAACACTTTAATAGGTTCTTATTAAATGTAAAATTAAATCTAAACTCTACCTGGTTTACAAAGCCCTTTGTTACCTGGCTTTTCTCCACCTTCGGGACCTCATCTCTCTCTCTTGTTCCCTTTAACTGCACCGGCCTTCTTTAGGTCCTCAGACGTGTCAAACTCTCCATTCCCTCTGCCCTGAGTACTTCTGCCCCATCCATGTTGCATGTTGGCACCTCTTTTTAATTCAGGTCTCAGTTTAAATGTCTTCTTCTTGGAGAGGCTATTCTAGCCAAACACTATCACACCAGGCCATTTTTATTCACTAAGTAGATCTTGTTACTATCTACTTTTCTTATTTGCTTATTTAGCTCTTTCTCAGAGCACTCCCAACTCTCAATTAGAATGTAAGCTTCATGAAAGCAGAAGTTTTTCCTATCTTGTTCATGCTTATACTCCCCACAGCCTAGCATTCTGTAGGTGCTCAATAAATATTTGTTAAATGATTGAATGAATGAATGCTGTTCTCTGGCCAGATACTTCCTAAATAATCTATGTGACATAAAAGTATAGAAGTGAGACCACTTTGACTAAGCACCAGGATTGGTAGTAAGGTTTTTTTCCCCAGGCAAGCCTGATCTTATACTATGGTTTAAATAATATCTGAGGTATAATATTTGCCATTACTTTGAGAAATGCTGAATATTTTCTCTTAGACATAGCTCACACGCTCTTTGAGAGTCATGGTATACCTGGATAAAAAGGAAAATTACAAAATATCTGATTGAAGAAAACTGTAACTGCAAACTGATAGCTGATTTAAAAAGAAAGGAGGGAAGTGTGGAAGAAAAAGGGATTCTATGGAAAGCAACCTCACAAAGTGATCTGATCCTAAATTCTTAAATAGGCAGGTCATGGTGGGTAGTTACCACACCCCAGGCATATCACTTTTTTAGTAAAAGGTTTATCTTTGCCTTAAGCAAGCCCTGTCCATTATTTTTGTGCATCTAGGTTAACATACCTTTGAAATACACGTAACCATCCTCAACAGAGGACAGAGTCTTGTTTAACTACCCTGTAATCCAACCCTCACCTTGCCTTTTCTTGCTTTCATGTAATCTTCCTTAGTTCCCTCCCTAATACCTGATGCATAAAAGAAACTGTGCGACTGTCAATATGTGGAGCATTTGTAATCTGGCTTCCTGGCAATTGTCAATTTGGCTCAAATAAACTCTTAAAAAAATCTTATAGGTTTGGACATTTCTTATGTTGACAGAAGGAGAGAAAAACTATATTGGAACTCAACTGTGTATTCAGGCTCCGATCCCAAATCCAAGGAATATCTTTGTCTTAGATTTAAATAACTATTCTCCTCCTGTATGGTGATGCTCAGAGAAGTTAAAAGCTGCTGCCAATATTCCAGAATTTCATTGGCTACATTTCCTCCAAACTGCCTATATTAATAAAAAACACACACACAAAGGCTATAGAATCACAATTTTAAAAAGTCACATTTAGAAGTATTATTTCCAGATACATAACCATTTCCACTCAAAGAAATATGTGGACAATTCTCTTAAGTGCGTTCTAGATATTAGGACCCTATTTCTTAGAGGAGAGCACATTCTTGGGCTCTAGGACACGACAAGCCCCTTGACTTATTTGGGTGACCCCTTCTCATGCCGTCCCTACTTGTCCTCTGTACCTGCCCTGGTCACAGCACAGAAGAGCCACTACTCTTCATAGTCTCCATTTCCACTGAGGGAAATATGACTTCCACTCAATACACCAGAGCATCTCAAAACTTTGGAAACATCAGTATCACCTGAAGTGTTTATTAAAACAAATTCCTGAACCTCACCCACAGAGATTCTAATTCAGAAAGTCTGGGTGGAGCCCAAGAATATGCATTTCTAACAAGCTCACAGGTGCTGCAGACCCTGCCTTGAATAACATCGCTACAGATGATGTGGAAGGGTTGTCATGCATTTGAGGTCACAAGCTAGTAAGTCCTGGACTAGGGTTTCAAACTCAACTTTGAGTCAAAAGTTCACATGATTAACTATGGTGGAAATGTCTTTAATTCTGTAAACAGGGCTCTAGCACTCGTTTGCTGTTACCTGAGATGCTATTTGCTCACTGACTATGAAGACATGTTAGGACTTATATATGAAATACAAGTTAATTAAGAGTCCATGTATAAAATGGGCATGAGGGTGCAGTCTTCAAAGGAGTCTTTCAACTAAGTGGCTACCAAAATTGTTGTGATATAAAATCTCCACAATATTTAACTTAATTTTTCAAATGTCACTGAGAAAGGCCAAGTTTTATTAGTTTTGATCACATGAGGCACTGCGAGATATTATTTATGTGGAAATGAACTGTGCATTGACTAGTGATGTCCACTGGCAGATCAAACAAGGTAACATTTAAAATCCAGGCTGTCACCTTCATGCTCTCAGCCCCCTGGTCATCATCTGTATGCTTCAGTAGTATTTGTTTATTTAGAATTCTAATTTTTGTCTAATCAAAGTCTAAATAAATTAATATTGTCTAAGCAAAGTCTAATTAGGAAAGTCAGTGTCTCTGTGTGTACACATACATACATACCCATGTAAGGACTTTCAGGGATCAACAGGAGTTTTTAAAGCTATCTACTCTTCAGGATTGTCCTTATTTCTTGCACTCTCCCAACAGGTGTTATGAAAGAGAGGACTGATCATCTCATACATATTAACCATGTCTTTTCTTGTATTTTGATGCTTTGACACCTGGGGCCATGCTAACCCTGGAGGGACTAACCTCCCAGGGCTAGCCAATTCCTGGAGATAGTAAACAACTCACGCAGGAGCCCACCTTTCAAATCCAACCAACTAATCTGGAACCCACACTCCAACCGTCTCCTCCACTGGGCTTCTATACACAGGGCCACTGTTTCCCGGCCCTAATCATCTCAGGGCCAAGTAGCAGACAACTTAGGGCAGCCCTTATGCCCCAGAGCCCACTGAAATTATCCAAACTAGTCAATCCTAAATCTGTCTGCTTCTCCCCATGGAAACCATAATAAAGGCTGCCCATGGCTTCCTGGCTTCCTCTGCCTCCTTACCCACCCTGGTGCTTCCCAATGTGGACTCCCCAATAGCATGGCATACCCCTTCCTCTTGGGATCTGTGAGTATAACAATTTTTTCATTGACAGTTGTCTCCTGTTATGTTGGCCTTGTCATACCTAAATAACAACAAAATCTTTATTTTAAAACATCATACAATGTGAGATTGCATACTGTTTACGTACCTCCATCTTAGGCACACAAGGGTGCCATCATCTCTTCCATTCACCAGAATGTTTTGTCCATCCATTGACATTCTCACCGACTGAATTCCGTGCCCCTGGTGAGAATGACTCCGACACCGAACAAAAGATTCCTCAATAGTTTTAGGAACGAAGTGCAAAAATTACAAACAATTCTATCACATGGTTTTTCTAAGGGGGTTACATGCACTTTGCTTGTCAATAAGTTTTTTTCTATTTGTTAACAGCATTTTAGTTGGTATGGATGTAGCCTCTGGGTAACACAGAGCACTGAAAAATCAGTAGTTCAAAACATGTTCACCAGCATGGACTCATTCTCTCATTTGTGGTAGGATGGAAGGGAGGGATTATTACAATCAATTTGTAATAAAATCAGACACAGAGAAGCGAATGAACTTGCTATGAAGTTAAGGGAGGGCCCTTGAACAAGCAGAGGGGCAAATTCAGATGCCTTCAAGAATTAGGCAGGTTCCATTTACGTGCAAAGAGACTGAGTGTGATGAGAAAGGGTGATGGGCACTGTGAAGAAAGAAGGATACCATGCCCCACTTGGAAGATGTTAATTAAACCAGCTTAGTCAGAACCCAGACAAAACACATCACTAATTTGGTATATAAGGCAGCGGTTTAAGCTCCTGGACTAAAAACTGGGATTTCTGTATCACACTGGTTTTCTCAACCTTGATAGCTTAATTTTTTAAAAAACTTTTTGAATAGGTAATACTTTTAAATGGTTCAAAATTAAAAAACTACAAAAGTACATGCAGTGAAGTCTTCATGTCACCATTCTCCAACCACCTCCCAAAGGCAGTACCTTCAATAATTCAGACTTTTTTATGCATGTAAATTTTTATACAATTTTTAACATAAATTGTAGTATAATACCTATATTATGCACCTTGCTTTTCCTCCCTAACAATATTCTTGGGGTTCTTTCCATATTGTTGCATAAAGAGCTTCTCATTCTGTATTACAGCTGTGTGATACCCCACATTTTACTTATGTGTTGTTTAAACACCATTGTTTATTTATCCAGCCTTCTGTTGATGGACATTAGGTTGATTTACAAACAGTGCTGCCATGGATAACCTCATATAGTAGGTGCTTTGCATAAAATAACCCCAACAAATCTTTGACGTCTTGCTATATCATGCCACTATCAGTTGTCATGTACATTACAAATCATTTGAATAGAGATAGTATAACAGAGTTGGCAAATTGTTCACTTAAAAATAACCTCTAAGGGATTTAAGGTTTTCCTGTATAATAACATCACTTTTGCCCAACTGTGTTCCAAATACACTTTCTTGCACATGTGAGCAAAGAGAACTGGATGGGCACAACCAGGGCCCCGTTGATCTGGATACAGGTGTGTCACATGGGTCACTGCGATGCTTCAGATGTGTGGGGTAGAACCCTGGGTAAGGATCACTGACTGCATTACATATACTGATGACCAATATAACTCGGTTCCAGCATCATATAAAGAGTCATGTGGGGGCAGCAGCAACCAGCCCAGAGGCCCTTCAGGCCAGGCAGATAGCAACAATAATCCCTAGGTTTGCACAGCAATTCGCTGTTTCCAAAGCAGTTATGCATACACCCTCTCACCAGAATCCCACAGGGTGAGAGCAAGCAAGGCTTCCCTAATATTACAGAACAGCGGCTGAAGCTCAGTGAGTTTCCAAGATACACAACTAAGTGGTGGATGAGCTGGGCTGAAGCTCACCAATGGCAGTCTTGCCCCAGGCCTTTTCTTTACAGATCTCAGTCCCTGGTTGGTGTGTCCTCCCTCAGAAACTCAAACCTCGGCACTTAAATACACCTAATGTTAAAGTCAATACCACCACCAGTGGTAAATAAGTTATGACTCAACTAAGAAAGAATTCCAACTCCTTTCCTAAGGGCTTTTCTTCCTTATACTAGATCAAGGTATACATCCCATAATTTAAGAAAAAGTTTACCAAAGTGTGAATGTCTCGGATACACAGAGTTCCACATTTAGCTCTTGTTAAGAGCCACAATCCATGCACAGACAGAGAGATCATTCCAGCTCCATACTGTTTGCTCTGCACTTTTTGGTACGGCTTAAGAATGTAAACACCGCTATGTTCCTGTCGATCAAAGAAAATGACTGCGTTATAGAAAAGACCAGGAGAGCGGCATCTTAGGGTTTGCAGTTGTGCATATACAGTCAGATTCAAAGCTGCAAACTCTGTCATTGGAAATAAACTGACACATGATAAAGCAGGCACCTGTATTTGTATCACATTTTTCATCTTTGTTTTCAAATAAAAGTTCATCTTGCCAACTAAGAAAAGTCTTTATGAGTTACTCATAAAGATCCCAGACGACACTGACAATCTTTCTCACCAATCATTTTAATATCAGTCCGTGCTCAAGTCAAAATTAATTACTCAATATACCCCCTATGTGTTTCGTGTACTCCCACCTCCAAGTCCACGATATTTCTCCCTGTCTTAATCTAACCTATTATTCAAAGTTCAGTTAAAATATTACTTCCCCCATGACGCTTTTCTTGAATCTTCCTTATCACTAGCCATGTCTTCCTTCTCTGAATTTCTTTGTCTCACACCTTGCTGACATTGGCCACCCTGGGAGAGAAGGGCTTTGATTGAAGGGTTTAGGGAGGAAGGGTGGTAGATAATCTGGGCCAGTGTATGTAGTGGGCCAGTGTAATATGGGAGAAGTTTAAGAGAGTGCGATGAAAGGAAGCCAGAAACATAGTTTAACTATTTTGTGCAATTTTGCTTAGGCTTTAGGTGCAAATTTCTGCTGAAAATCATCAACCCTGCAGTCCTGGACACCTGTGGGATAGGTTTTCTGTTAGATTATTTTTTCAAGGCACTAAACTAATGCTGTATCATCTGCATATTTATCTGACAAGTATGATATATGTAGCACAAGTGTGAGGTTGCTCCAACCTATTTTGATGGATTAACAAGTCATGCTAATATATACCTAATTCAAGGAAATTATGTTACTATAATAAAGCCATTTGTTAACTGGACTATAATGTTAAAGCACGGATCAAGTTTAAGTAACACAATATGTCGACCTTGATTGCTAAGATAAATGATGGCAAGCTTAGGTTTTGGCGTACTTTTTCAGGAAGAGGATAGCTGCAGATGTACGGCACTTCACTACAGAAGCCATATATCTGGTGACTTTGGAAGTCCAACACTGCAGAGGACAGAGAGTGCTCTGTCTCATACAGGAACTTATGAATGAATTCGTCTCTCATCCTCCCTCTTTCATTAGCAAAGGTTGCAGAAACTGTAACATATAGGGAAGAACAGTGATCACTTGCACCATACATTGATTTTATTTTATTATTTTTATTTATTTAAAAAAAATCTTTATTGATTTCAGAGAGAGGAAGGGAGAGGCAGAGAGAGAGAGAAACATCAATGATGAGAGTGTTGTCATTGATTGGCTGCCTCCTGCACACCCCCGACTGAGGATTGAGCCCGCAATCCGGGCACGTGCCCTGACTAGGAATCGAACCGAGATCTCCTGGATCCTAGGCCAGGTTGATTTTAATTTTTAATTGTTATGAAAAACTATGAAAAGTGAAATAAGAATTTTAAATGCTCAATTAATAATGCAGAGGCTAGTAGGTGATAAAAGGATTTAAAAACAATTTGGCTCCATTAGAAATACTTGAGTATTAAGTAATTGATAGTGAATAAATTATCTTTTATAGGGCCTTGGTTAATTTCATCAATTAAATAGAGATATAATTTCAAGTAACTCATGACAGTCTTTAATTAAAACATGGTTAATTTAAATATAAAAATACTTTGAAGTTTTTGGCTCTTTTATACTCTACAATTATATACTTGCAAAATAGCTACCTAGATATTTGTTACCTAAAACAGCGTCTATTTTATCAGACCTCTAGCCAGAAAGCTTTCCTTAGAATTTTATCAGTGAAAGTAACTACACTGTAACCTATATGAATTTGACTATGTATATTTAAAACTACAAAAAGGAGATATCACAAAATGACAAACCTATTTGACAAAAGTGCAAGTCGATCTGTTTCTTTTTTCTGGTAATTAGACAGACTCACATGAATGACAAAGCCTAGAAGAAAGTCCGCTTTCACATTGTTTAGCAGCCTCATTAGTTCACTTTGTAAGATACACAAAAAGATGGCCATTTTACATCTTCACATGTTAAGAGAACCCCCCCCCCCCACTAGGTCCAGGACAGAACTGGTTGCTTGTTTTTTCTTTACCTTGTGGTAGTATTTTAGGCAGAGTAAATATTTCCAGCCTGCTTCTCCCTGTTTCTGGAAGTGGGGAAAGCACCATCACTTCCACTATGTCTGTTTCCAAAAGAGACACTGTGGATATTTGTAAAATGTCTTTGCCCACCTCTGAAAGAAAACGAAAATCAACACCATCAGGGGTCATTGATAAGTTCAAAGAATCTTTCATCTTCCCAAGTAAGATACCACATTATAGAACTGCCTTCACTAAATCTTTAAATTCAAACTTATTTACAAGATATTGAAAGTGACCTTTCAACACAAGTGATGGGGACATTTTTGATGAACAGATAAAGGAGTCTCCTGATAAGATGTCTGTGTTGGCTGATTCAACCCATCTTGATGGGTTCAGCTTCTTTCCCAGGCAGGGAGGCTTCAGGGAGTCCTCCATGCCCACCCCACTCAGCCTTCTTCCTTCAAGCTCTGTCTAGAGTGGGTAGCTCCCAGTTTTCTCATTAATCTGGCCCGTCCTCAGTTTTTTTCACTGCCTTGTCTTTCTCTGTCCACAACTTCAATGGAAATAGTTTTCCCATCCCACATGCTGACGACCAGATATGTTAAAAAATGGAATATTTAGGCAGAACTTGCATCTACTGTGAGGTCAGCCACAGGTCCCACTACACTCTATGTCGTCTAATTTACATATTAAGATTACCTGTTGGGCCACAGTAAGCAACCAGGTTTGCTTCTACTCTACCTTCTTAAGCCATCTCAGCAGCTTCTGCGATTTCAAGGTCAGAATTCTATCATTTACCTGGGAACTACAAATCTCCATCTCCAAACTTATGTTAAAGATGCCCAAATGAAGAGTTTATTGGTTTCAAATCTACAAAGCTCCCCAGATCACCCTATTTCTCAACCTCCATAATTTCCTTTTTTCTTGAGTTTTTATTTCAATTAATAACATCACAAACTTTCACCACCTAGGCTAGAAAGTTTAGAGTCATTGCTGCTCTTTCCCTTTAACATATGATCAAATAGTATGTCCTAACAATTCCATCACTCATAGTTGTTTCCCCTCTTTTCTCTGCAGCATGGTGTGTGCATAGTGGACAAGAGTAGGAGCCCTGCAGCCAGGCTTCCAGAGTGAGTCCTGGCTCCACCACAATCTGCTTGCATGACCTGGGACAACAGTACTTACCCTCACTCTGCCTCAGCTGCCTCACCTGGAAATAAGTATAATAGTCCCTCCCGTGTAAAATTGTCTGTAAGAATTAAATGAATTAACACATGCCAAGTGCTTAGAACACTGAAATCCCTCAATAAATGTTGGTTATTGTCATGATTAATATCACTTTAAGCCTGGCAACTAGAATAATTGCCTAACTCATATATTTTATTCCATCCTCTGGCCTTTCTGTTTCATCTTCACATTTGTGCCACAGTCATCCTCTAAAATACCAGGTCAAGTCATTCTAGTCCCATCTTGAAAACCTCTGATGATATCGCTTTAACCACAGAACAAAGTCCAGGCTCCTTGGAATGGCACTCAGGACCCTTTGTCTTTTTTCAGACTTCATCACCATAGTCATCATCTAGTAAACTCTTCTGTTTACCTATTTATTACATCAGACTTCTTACCTCTCCAAGGGCTTTTGCTCCAACTTTCACCTCGAGATGAAAAACTAATATGGCTCATCTTCCACTACTTTAAACCCTTGGAAAACTCCTCCCCATCCTCTGCACGGCCCCCTGTAGTGTCCCCTTTACCTCACTCATTTCCTTACACCTGCAGGATTAACTGCTTCTTCCTCTGAGCCTACACAACACTCTGCCATTCCTCCTCCACTAAATTGTCAGCATTTTACACCTAGTTAGGTACTCAATAATTTTAAAAAATCAATAAATAGATTTGAAAAACATACTTGGGGGAAATAGATATATATATTTAGTACCTAAAGCCAGAGAGAAATATATTAGTTCTTATTATTTATCATATAAGTGCCATTTTGCTACTACAAATGTGGTTTACCTGGGCATTTAAACAAACATTACTGAGAAAAGCTGGACATCATTTTGTTTAAAGAGGAAACATTAAAGATTCATGTCATAAAACTTTCTTTAAATATCTTTATTAAATAGAGATCAAATTTTTAAAAAAGTATTTCAAGGATAAAAAACCCAAACTTCTCTTTGTAATATTAGAAATATTTAGCCATTTCATTATTTAATTCATTGATTGATTCAAGAAAATTTATTTAGTATCAACTATGTACCAAGCAGATGTATCAAAAACCTCTAAATATGATGTAGGAATTCTCCTAAGTAACTTTTAACAGTTATTTAAATGTTTCTCTTTTGGAAAATATACCACAAATAATTATCTCACGATAGCCCCATTTGTACCACCTTAAATTCTTTGGAATAAAGTGACCAATATTTTAAATTAATAAGCATTTTACGTAGTACCTACGAATCCAAGGATGTGAAATAAGCTTGAGGGTTTGGCATTGATAACAAAGATGTATCCTTCTGATGTTCCAGCTAATAGATACATTCCTCGCTGGTCATAACTAGAAAAGAAGAAATGCGATTTCACTTGTTTCACTCATAAGATGGTAGACATTTATTGAACAACAGAACAGAGATCCATTCAAAACCAGTCATTCTTATGGTCTGTGATTTTCAATACTATCTGACTTATAAAAGCCAAGTGAATATACATAAGTGTAATCATTACATTCTAGGGTAATGCTATTTCCAAATTTTAACAAAGTCAAGAGGATTCACTGAAGATGGGCAACTATTACATCATATGTGAATGAAATGCAACAATAGAGCTTTCAAGTGGAAATAAGCAATTCCGATATGAGTGACGAGTACATTTCAGTACCTTTCAGGACCAGTACCTGGCAGGAGGAGGAAGAATGTAGTGAAATGTTTTTACACCTTCATCAAATTAGAAAAAGTGGAGAAATGCAAATTAGGATAAGAGAGAAGGATCTGAGAAAGGTACAACAAAAAACATGGTACAGAAGAGCAGGGTGTAACTGGAGGATGGTTAGCAGCCCTTCCCCACTGAGCTGGAGGCAGCGCAGCCTGCAGGAACAGCCGACAGCGGTGGAAAGCCAGCTCCTCCAGCTGCCAGCTGGGTAATCTCTCCGCAAGCACTTCTCTTAACCTCTCTGAACCCGAGTTCCCTCATTTGTGGAACAGGCACAAGCACAATACCTTCCTGACTGGTGGGGCGAGGATCGTATTCAATAAGCTACAATGTGTGACATGCACAAATGTCAGTTCTCAACACTACTATTATGATAAATTAACATAAGAAAGAATAATAATAATAACATGAGTCCAAACCCAATGTCTCTATGCTGTCTCAAAAGTCTTGCTTCCAAAGATTTAAAATCATCTAAATGCCCATCAATATACTATCTTTTAAAAGTGATTGTATATTCATACAATGAAATACTATATAGCTGTAAAAAAGGAGGACAGTCTTTATGAGTGGATAGAAAACATTCTCTAAGATACACTATTAAGTGGGGAAAAAGGAGATGCAGAACATTGTATATGGTTTGCTCCCTTTTAGAGCAAAGACAGTGACTCTGGAGCCTCACTGCCTGGGTTCCAATCCCAACCTTTGCCCTTTATGCCTGTGAAATACTAAGCAAGTTATTTAAACTATTTGTTTTCTTTCTTATCTGCAGTGGAGACAATACGAGTGTCCATCTCATAAAGTTAATACAACAGAAGTGCCTGGCACACTCTAAGTGCTTGATAATTATTTGTGTAAATACAACAAAGTACGCATCTTTTTGCTTGTTTATGGGTAAAATATCTCTGGAAAGGAGGCACGAGAAATTGGTAACAGGCTGTCTCCAGACAGGAGAACTGGGGTTCAGGGACAAGGGTAGGACACCTTTCATTACACTCTCCTCTGTACTTTTTAAACACTGAACTGAGTCAATATATTAATTTCCAAAACAAGTTTTAATTGACACTTAAAACTTAAAATGTAAAGGAATTACAGCTTCCCTGGAATTCTCAACAGACAGGTCTGACAGAGCTGCTGCGAGAAGCAGGCAGTACTTACAGGAGGTGCTGAACCGGGTATTCGGAGAGAAAGGCCTTGTGAACTGCCTGAGGGGACTCGGCATCCAGGACATCAATGAAGTGGACAGAGCCTCCCACAGTCCCCACTGCCGCAGACAGGGAGGAGGGGGAACAAGCCAGAACTGTCGCCTGTTTAAAATAAACCCCCAGCTGCTTAACTTCACTGTGTCAAAAAACAAACACAAAAAACAGAAAGACGAAGCCAGATCTCCTACACACCAGAATTCTAGTTTATTGGAAAAGCCTGTAGAATCTGAGAAGCGTGGCCCATGTTGTGACAAATTACCTACTCAACATTTCCAAGCTCACCTAGTGCACAATAAGTCACAGGAATCTGTACACTTTATTCCTTTACCCTAAAATTAGAATGATAAAAATATGAAGAAATTTCTTGAACTTTAAGCCATTTCATCCCTAAATGATTATAAAATTACACCAATAATCATGAAAAGTAAAATAAGAAATTTAAAATAAATTTCTAGTACCTTTTGGACATCTTTATAGAATGTTAGAGATTTTTTAAAAATATGTTTTAATTTTTTAAAGAGCGAGGGACAAACATCGATGAGAGAGAAATGTAGATCGGCTTCCTCCTGCAAGCCCCCTACTAGGCATCACGCCCGCAACCTGGGCATGTGCCCTGACCAGGCATCAAATGGGGGACCTCTTGGCGCCTGGGACGATGCTCACCCAACTGAGCCACACCGGCCAGGCTAGAGATTTCTGAAATCATCATTTTTCCATGGGATAATGGTAGATCCTGGGGTGTTGGTATGACTGAGGAAGACTTCAGAAAATAACCATTATCACTGTACTATGTATTCAGTCACCAAAGAATGCATCACAGCTTCCTGCTTTTCTCACCATCATTTACAGAACATAATGTCTGAGAGAATAAATTTGCTTTCATGACACTTAAGAAATCAGATTCATTTCTCTATAAATTAAAATTTGTAGGTTGTTTTGAATAAAATTATAGAATGTTAGAAATAGAAAAGATCTTAGGAGATAATCATTTTGCAGAACAGAAAATAGAGGCCAAGAAAAGGGCAGCAATTTGCCCCAGGATCTCATAGGTGGTGACAAAGCTCAGATGAGAAGTCAAGTCCTACCTCATTAAATTACACGGTTTCGAAATTGAGGTTTTTAGTTTAGTTTTAAAAGTGAATTTTCCAAGGCTTAACCCCAAGTTCTATACTCTGTAGTCGATTGAACCAAGACCCCTACTTTTTAATTTTTGGCTCAAGATGCTTACAATGGCAATTTTCTTTCATTTCTAACTAATCCCCTTGAGGTTAGATGGGGCCATTTAAGTATTTATGGTCAAGGGGATATTTTAATTCTGAGTAAAAACACTTAACTGCGAATTCAAGACCCTCTAGTGCTCTCTTCCTATACCATGGCACTGAGGAGCTATTAGTTGGTGGAGCCTCCATCAGCCTGTGTCCCTGAGAGACAGTACAGAGCAGAGGCCCTATCGATCCACAGTGAAGTTATAGCATGAATGAGATAAAACACTAGAATTTCAGGTATACCTGCAACCACAGGAAAACTTGTCCTTTCCTATACACCAATGTAGTACCTTAAGTTTCATCCTCTTGGCTGTAAAATATACTTTATACACAAGAATTACTCTAAATATATAAGGTAAAAATGCAATAAGGCATCGCCACAGACTATTGACAGGTGAATGGGCAAAAGTAGATTGGATAAGAATTCAATTTTTTTTTTTAAAGTCCATTTATAAGGCATACTTACTGGGGTATTTAGATAAATCCTGCTGACACAAGCACCATCCTCCACACACCAAATACAAATTTCCCCTGAATATGTGAGTGTCTGTAAAAGAAAGAAAAATAAAACTCTAAGTGGAAAACAAGACTCTGCTTTGGAAGCATGTTCTAAATCTTTTTCTAGTATGTCTATCACTCTGATTATTTTGTATAAAATTTTATTTTACTTATGTGGATTATAATTACTTCACAATCTCAACATCAGTACTTCTGATTTTAACAAACATTAACTACTATTTTTAATGTCTTAAGTAACATAATAACTAATTAGAATTAGAGAAGTAAAATAAAGATTTTTTTTCCTGTGTAATATAACTGAGATAACATTATTTGAAAATTCAGTGGGATTACTGCCTAGTGAATAAGCCTAGAAATAGCAAATTATACATTGTTATTTACTTAATTAATAGACTTTGTTTTTAAGAGCAATTTTTGGGTAACAGAAAATTTGAGCAGAAAGCACAGAGACGTCCTCCTCTCCTATGCATACAATTCCCCTATTATTGACATCTTGTATTAACATGATACATTTGTTACAACTGATGAGCCAATATCGATACATTATCATTGACTAAAGCCTATAGTTTACATTATGGTTCACTATTTGTGTTATATATTCTGTGGGTTTTGACAAATCTATAATGCCATGTATCCACCATCACAGGATCATACAGAATCATTTCACTGCCCTAAAAATTCTCTGTTCCACCTCTTTCTTCTTCTCTTCCTCCCTCTCACTGGACCCCTGGAAACCACTGATCTTTTATCTCCATAGGTTTGCTGTTTCCAGAATGTCATACAGAGGGAATGATACAGCCTTGTCAAAGTGGCTTCTTTCACTTCACAATATGTATTTAAGTTTCCTCTATATCTTTTCATAGCTTAACAGCTCATTTCTTTGGAGTGATGAATAATATTCTATTGTATGAATGTACCACAATTTGTTTATCCATTCTCCTGTTGAAGGACATCTTGGTTGCTTCCTCTGGTATCTTGTTTTTGTTTAGTCCTGCTGTCTTTGGATTTTCCATGAGATTTCTTAAATAAGGTCTGAGATGTGCATATTTTTCCATTGCAATCCCTTCTGGTACTGGCTCCAGTGTGGTTTCTACTTTTGGGCATCTGCTCCATAAGCTGTCATTCTCTGCATCTGCCTGTCTGTCTCTATCATTTTGGAGGCATCAGTCATCTCTATGACCTCAATCTGATGGATCTAAGAAGAATTGCTGATTTTAAATTCATTCAGCTTTCTTTCTTGTTATGAGGCTCCTTACATGCTGGACTGGAATCCTGAAGTTCATATTGTTCATTTTTACAAATAATTTTTACTCTTTCACAGATCAAGACTGAAAGCAGCTTAAAACAACTACAATGTGGTACAATTTCTGTTTTTTGACTATTATGGAGTGAGTAACAAGAAACTGTGGATCAAGTATCTAAATCCTAAATGTGAAAATCTTGTATGGAATTTTTAATTGATTTTAAACAACCATAGGAATATACATAATGCTTAGCAGAGAACATCTGGAGGAAAAATCATATACTCAAAATCTCAAGATTGAATAAAAATTTAAGTGTTAACTATTCCATAATCTATATTTTTATTTGTTACAACTCCCAAAATATTAATGGATTTGCTGATAAATCATATGAAAAGTAAAATACGTTTCTTGAGATAAACAATAGGTAAATAGTTAAATACCCAGAAAAAAAGTTTCTTTTCTAAATGTAGAGGGCGGGATATTTTCCTAAGTAGATCAAATTCATGTTTTGTGCATGGCAGCTATTTCATTTTCATCCTCAGATGGGACTGCATCACTCTGAAAGAGCATAAATACTAACAGTTTACGAGTGTTGATGACTCATTAGCAATGAATGTGTTTAAAAGCCTGGCTTGGAAAGTTTTCTGGTGAATACAAACAGAATGGCTCCTAAAATTTTGATTGCTTTGGTCATTCGCAGAGACTTAATATGATGGAGTCCCAACATGATAATGTCATTCCAACTTGGGAGTACATTTGATGATGAAAGTGGTTGGCATTTCTACCACATCTTCAAGAATAACCTCTACCTCCTATTTACATCAGGTTGCACATGAACTTCCAAAATCTCATCTTTAAATCACTGTGACACAATAAAATACTCCTTACCATGCAGTATTCATTTCCAGGTGTGATCAAGTCAGTTGACTGAAATTTCCCATCACAAGCCTCTAGGATTTTATCTAAGGTTGGCTCCTCACCAAAAGTGTAAATATAAACAGATCCCTTTAAATATACCAAAAGAAAAAAAGGAAAATTAATGGAATTGTGTGAGCAGTTCAACAAATACTTATTAAATGCCTCCTGTGAGCAAGGCATTGTATGGGACTAGGTGATGGAATATTGGAGATCAACTCCTTAAGGTCTTGAGAAGCTTAAAATGTAGATGCATAATGTGTTCGTTTATTGATTCATTCATCATAATCAATAAATGGGACTTTATTCTTTTCTCCAATTCTAGGCATTCATTTTTTAAGTTATATAATGTAACAAAAAACCTTTTTTCTGACTTTAAAAATAATGCATAAAATTTGAAAAATGTAGAGAACTGGAGAAGTTAAGATGAACTAAATCCTATCACATACTAGATCATGGTGGACACTAATGAAAACTTTTAATAAGCCTTTGTGGAAATTGTGAAGATGTGGCCAAAGCTGTCTTTTTATGACTTGTTTATCACTCTCAGTTCCCAAATTCACCTCTCAAAAACAAAAAAAAGAAAAGAAAAAAAAAGAAATCTATCCTGAAAGTTCTACATCTCTGCCAAGTAACTAGAATATGGTATGGTCACTTATCTAACAATAAGAAGTCTGTTGTCTACTAATCACAAGTTTTCAAGTTTGAGTGAAACATTACTGTTTTTGTTCTTGTTTATATAAAAAATAACTTTGTAGAGTCTAAAATTTGGTAGATATTTACTGACTTTACTTTTCATTAATATTTCAGCAAATATTAAATGAATACACTGTGCCAGACACTGCTCTGGATGCTGGGGCTACATCAGAGGTCAAGATAGACAAAAAGTCCCTGCCTTCATGGAGCTTACATTCTACTGGGGGTTTGGCCATAGTCTGCTGATCCTGCACTACTTGGAAGACATATTCACTATTTCTTACTTATATTATTGCCATGTAGAAGTCAGCAGTTAGTCTAATTAAAATTTCTTTGAAATAATCTCTGTTTCTCTCTGACTTCTTTTAAGATTTTATCTTTGTCCTTGGTTTTCAACAATTTCACTTTGTTAAATTTAAGGTGATATCTTTTTATGTCTCCTGCTTGGGATTCACTGGGTCTCTTGAATCTGTAAATTCATGTCTTTAATCAGTTCTGAAAAATATCTCTTTTAGTACTGCCTCTGCCCCACTCTCTCTCCTCTCTGGTATTTCAATCAGACATATGTTAGGTCTTTTCACTGTATCATTAATGTCTCATACCCTCCCTTTTGTATTTCCTACACTTTTGTGGCTCTGGGCTACACGCTGGATAACTTCTATTTTCCAGTTTATTAATTCTCTCTTTGGCTGCGTCCAATCAGTATATTTTTCTTTTTTAGAAGTTCTATTTGGGTCTTTGTCCCTTCTGTTATGTTACTTTTTTTATTTTTTATTGTTTCCTGTTATAAATATTTTAAGTTTGTCATTTATTAAAACATAGTACAGTTGTTTTAACTTCTGGTAATTATCAGAAACTGAAGGCTTTCCATATATAAATTTAAATTTCTTTTAGGCAGAAAATCATTTAACTTTGTTTGTAATTCATCTAAAATTGTTGCCTAAGAATACAAACTGTTGCTAATCTTGACCTCCTAAGGTCATTCCATTAATTAGGAGTCTTTCAAACACTATAATTGAGGTGGATGTTTGTTTTCGGTGTTTTTTAAAAAATATGTCTTTATTGATTTCAGAGAGAGGAAGGGAGAGGAAGACAGAGAGAGAGAGAAACATCAATGATGAGAGAGTCACTGATCAGCTGCCTCCTGCATGCCCCCTACTGGGGATCAAACCCACAACCTGGGCATGTGCCCTGACTGGGAATCGAACCATGATCTCCTGGATCATAGGTTGATGCTCAACCACTGAGCAATGTCAGCCAGGTTGGATGTTTGGTTTTATCCTGCATTCATTCCCCTCCCTTCTTCTCTTACAGAACCCATACTTTCCTTAAACAACCACTCATGACCCCAATCTCAGTCCATGTTTGGGTGGGTTAATTCTACCCAGGGTCCAAGGGGAGGCATGGTGAATCAGAGCTTAGAATCCATCTGGACATAATAATTGACACAGGGTGAGAGAGGTGACCCAAATTAGTACAATGAGTCTACATTTTTTCCATTTAGTATCTTTCCATCCAGGTCAACGAAAGATAGAAATATAAAATAGTGTTATAAGAGGTTCTTTTGACACCAGATGGGTAACTTTGCATAGAAAGGCAGACAACAGAGAGGAAACAGAGCCAAGAGATGGCAGAGAAACAAGGCCAGTGGCTTTATGGGAGCTCCTGGATTCAGATGAATTCCTTGCCCTTTCAGTTACATGCACAAAAACAAATAACACTCTCTCTGTTAGTAAAACCTTTAAATTATTATGTTTTCATTTGCAACTTAAGAGTCCTGACTCAGAACATATCATTATGCAGCATACTCTGCCCTTCATTCCTGTCATGAAATGATGATAATAATATCTGAAAATTGCATACTAAGAAATCACCAGCATACCTTTTCTGTTTGAATCAGCAACATTTTGTAACTGGGAGAAAAGACCAACTGTTCTACAGGCTCTTTAATCTGGAGAAAATCCTCTATACTGTACTTTGAATCTTTAATAATAAAAGAATACACAAAGCCATCCTAGAGACCAAAAACAATGAGATAAATACAGACAATCAGTCTCAGGCAATGCATAGTATACTTTCCTTAGCAGACAAGCTAAGACTTATTACCACCCACTGTTTATTTTTGGAATTGTCTATGTTTACACTATCTAGAATGCCCTGTCTTCTTACCTTTATTTAGGTAACTTTTAACCATGTTTCCTGGTCAAGTTTCAAACTGATCTCTTTTGTGACATATATTTTCAATTACCTAAAATTTTACTGACCTCTTTCTTTGAACTTTTCTAGCATCTACCTTCTTATCATCTTATTATACAGGAGGTGCGGAAAATAAGGCAGAGTTTATTGTGTGGTTTGTACATATAGCAATCTCCTTGCTTCAAAGGATACTAGTCTTAATGTTCTTTAATCGTTACATGCAATTTCTTATCTCCCAAAATAACCCAAAGGTAAGGAGTGTGCTATTTGTTTCCTTTATAGTCTTCAAGTATTCAATAAAAATGAGTTGGTTGGTTGGTTATGAACAGATTTAGGTAAATTTTACTGTTCTCAAGAAGAATTTGAGTTACTTCTACAATAGTGAAGAGGCTTTGGGCAAACTTGTCCATAATTTTTAGATTAGACCCCATTACAACTAAGAGTAAACATTTGTGAGAAGGCTGGGTTCAGACATGGGGGGAAACATGCCAGGTATTTCATCATTCTCCATCCCTCACCAGAGCTGATACTCCAATCCTTTCTTTAAATTAGTTTTAAGAAAACACCAAGGCCACAAATGCAGACTAAATGTAGGAGGTGGGGGTAGTCCATTGCAAGTTGAGTGTAGGTTTACGAGCTCCAAATTGTTTCTCATTGGTGGAGCTACATCTCTCACCTTGACAACACTGACTAGCTGCCCTTGGGGCTGGAGATATGATTTGTGGCAATGGAAGAGACAACGCCAACAGTAATCTCAGGACAGCTACCAATAGACCTGAGATTTTAGTGTAGGTCAGCTCCAGACCTTAGCACTGATTACCACAGCATGGAAAAGTAACATGGCCTGACCCTTTTTCATATGTACTGCGGGTGAGTGAACCCCAGAAGATGTGATTCCTCCATCAATAGTTTCTACTTGCTAGGGTAGTTGTGAGGGAAAATAAGATAACACAAGCAAAGCACTTAGCACGCACGGTGCCTGGCACAAAATAAACACCAAGTGAATGATGGCTATTAATATTAATTCTAATGTGGACACTAACAATATGATACAGGTAAGCTAAATGGGCACACACAGGAGGCTAAGCTGAAGCTTTGACAAAACGTTCCATTTGTGTCTGAAAATTTAATACATTAAGAACACAAACAGGAATGGAATTGTGTGACAGATATTAGGTGTTTGGGGGAGCATGGATTTTTAAAATTTTATTTTTGCCTATTTGCAATGAGGTAGATATATGGTAGTTCATTATACTGATTGTTACTTTAATGTATATTTAAAATTCTTCATAGCAAAAAGTTTTATGATTGCATCCAAAAAGGAAACAATTTTAATTAATAATCTGACAGAGACTGTCCCAAATTATGGCTCACAATAGTAAATGACAACAAATGGAAATTGTATATTTTCTTGAAAGCAATTAATTTTGAAAAAATACATTACAATTCCAGAAGCAAGTACACCTCCCTTCTGATATGCCATGGAGACTGGACTGATAAGATCTCTTCCAACTTCTGGGAAAGAAAAACAAAAAAACAGGTGACATAATTAAAAGTGCAATACAAAGTAATTCGTCTCATTTGATTTCCTAGGACTATTCATTTCTTTGTAATCCTTTCCCCCCCCAAAATCAACTTCATATTAGAATATGTGCTATGATGTCTCCCAAACAATGAATAATAAAAGCTGCTTAGCAATGATTACTGATGTAAATCACACAAGTTTTTTTAAGGTCAGTATCATCAGACCCATGTAACTAACACTAACACTGTATAATTATTTAGCATATATATATGTATATGTGTGTGTGTGTGTGTGTGTGTGTGTATGTATATATATATATACATGTATTGTCAGAGATTTTAAGAGGCCATAAAAACTATATTATTATCATCAAACTGTATACTTAAAGAGTTGTAAACTTTATGGTATGTAATTTTATATCTCAGTAAATAAAGCACAGTGGATAAAAGAAAGTAAAATGTTCTATAAGAGCATTTGTTATTAATAAAATATTGTCCTTGAATGTTGTATACTTGAAACTAATATAATAGTATATGTTAATTATACTTCAATAAAAAATATATTGTCCTTGTGGGGAAATAACAAAAGCATATTACTTGTTATGTACATAAACCACAAGAATCACAAGATCAAAACTTCAGATGGCATCCATCAAATTATTTGTTTACTGCATATTAGGTGCTTGGCATTGTGCCATATGCTAGGGATAGTGCTCTTTCCTTCAAGAACTATTCACCTCCCAGCAGTCTCTTCTTTCCCAACCCAACTGCCACTAGAGTCCAGCTTCTTATGACTCCTCCCCTAATCTAGGTGCCTGCTACTTATAGTCACCTGCTTCTAGGATCCTTCCTTTCCTGAATGATGACTAAATTAATCTCAAGCACAATTCCAGTTGGGGTACATCCCATTCAGGAATTTTTGATGTTTACCCACTGTCAGCTGAATTAAGTATAAACATCTTAGCCTTATGTTCAAGGTCAGATATAGTATAAATGACCCTTCGTTCCCCACCACCCGTGTAAAACTTGCCGCTCCGGACAAACTGGACTACTTCTTGTGTCCCCACCTACCCCAGGTTTTTTGTCTACACAGATACCATTGCCAAAAGGTCTCTGCCTGTGAACCCATCCTTCAAGGGCCATTTCAAATGCCACTTTCAAAATAACTTGGTCTGTTTCCCTCCTCTGAATTCCCACAGCACTTTGTGAAGTCCCCTCTTGGTGAAATCACCCTAATCTACCTGACTGTAATTAGCTGACTACTTGTCTTATTCTCTTTACTAAAACAGAAATCACTTAAAAGTAGAGATGATGAGGTTACATATTTGCCATCTCTGTCAACTCTGAAGCACCTTGCATAGTATCTTACACATTAGAGATAAATATCTATTTTGAAAGCATTATATTATACCATGAAAATTATTAGAAATAGTATACAGGAAGAAATAGTATACAATGCATGACTACCCTGATTAAGTTCTATATTGGGTATAACGTACTACAACTGTGAAAGGAGATCAGAAATGAGAAACATTGTTTTATAATTCATTTTACACACACATACAAGTGCTAATTTACTCTGTAGAAATCTCTGGGATTAAATTTTGGAGCCAAACGGTGAGTAAAACACAGTTCCTGACTTCAAAGAGTTGATGGCTAGTGGGAAAGACAGACATGCACATGGGGCACTGTAATAGCATAAGATGAGGCTCTAAGAAAACAGTGAGCCTGAAGGGACCCCAGACAGGGGCACCTAATCGTGCTTGAAGGTTGGTGTGAGGACAGGAAGGCTCCACAGAAGGCAATTTCACCAGGTAAACCAGGAAGACACGACACCCTAGACAAAGGTAACTGCAAATAGCAGAAAGCAGAATTTGGGGAGAGCACAGGAATGATGAGAACTTCCAACAGTCTCAGTGGGAGTAGGTGGCATTAGAAAGAAGAGGTTTACTTTTTAGAGAGCTGTGGGATGGCACTGTGGATGTGAGATTAGAGAGTGAACCATGCCTGAAGGGTACAGGTGAGAGTAAACAGAAGAAAGAGGGGTTGGGCTAGGAAAGTAAAATATAATGGTTTCAGTTTTATCAGTATTGTGTGAGTCAGGGAATGGGAGAGGGCATAGTTGAGGGACATTGCAGTTGGGGAAAACTTGCTGCAGTGCTGATGCTTAAGTTGGGAACTGGAGGGTTCAGAGGGCAAAGTGGCAAAGGAATGAGCTAGGAGGCATTTCTGTGAAACGATGGGAAGAACTGACTGGCTAGACAGAAGACCTGTACTGGGGGGTAGTAGGAACTAATACTAATGGAACAGGTAGGATGAGATTAGAGAGGGCTTGAAGGCAAGGTGGAGCAATCCTTGAGTTACATGTTAAAATATGGTCTTCAAGAAGAGCAGTATGGCAGGGATGAGCTGCCTGGTTTGAGTCAATTGTTGATTAAGGTCAATGAAGTCAGTCCTAAGGTTGCTGCAAAAATCAAGGTGTGAAATAATAAGAGCAACTGGAATAAAGAGTGCAATGGACAGGTTTGAGGAGCTTGCCCTGGCAAGGTTCCCTTCTCAAAGGGTCTACACCAGGGGTGGGGAACCTTTTTTCTGCCAAGGGCCATTTGGATATTTATAACATCATTCATGGGCATACAAAATTGTTCCTATGAAAAAAGCTCCTAGAGTTATTGAATTTTGAGTCCCGCCTGCAGTTGCCTTAGCAGGGCCAGACTAAATGATTTTGCCGGCCTTATATAGCCCCTGGGCCAGATGTTCCCCACCCCTGGTCTACATCTAGCCTCTTCTGTGACCCAGACCCAACTCTGGGCTGAGCTACTAGGACCAAGAATGGACATCAGATCTAAAGAGAATAGATCAGGTTCTCTTAGAAATTCTAACCACTTAACATAAAGGTAATTTTCAAGGTGGCAGTTAGAAGACCATTATGGAGAAAAGGGTTGAGAGGGTAGAGATCAGAAAACATTAGCTTGCTAAAGAGAACAGGCATGTTGTGGTAAAGGACACAGTGATAGCTAATAACTTGGACTCTGAAGTCTTATAGCCTGGGTTCAGGTTTCAGCGCCACAGTTTACAGGTTATGTGAATTCAGGCATGTTTGTTAGCCTCTCAATGCCTCTGTTTCCTCATTGATACCATGTAGGTAAAAATTTATCTCCTTGTAAAGCTGTTTTGAGGATTACCTGAAACCTGCATTAGAGAGTGATAGCATAGCGGACTGCCTAGAGCCTGTAACATTTAAGAAACGCTGGTTAGCTAGGAGGAAGAGGGCTTGGTAACTCTGTGTGGGATAAAGAAGGAATCAAGACGTCTCTAAGACAGAGAGAAACAGGAGAGCAAACACTCATCTCTTGTGGGACATGTACACCATGGAACGCTACTCAGCCATTAGAAAGGATGAAGTACTGACATTTGCAACAACACGGATGGACCTTGAGAATATTATGCTAAGTGAAATAAGTCAGAAAAATCCAAGAACCAAATGATTTCACTCATGTGTGGGATATAAAACTGAATCTCATGGACACAAACAGCAGTGGTGGGTGCCAGAGGGAAGGGGGTGGGGGGATGAAGGGGGCCCTGATATATGGTGACAGGAGAAGATATGACTTTGGGTGGTGGACACAGTGCAATATACAGATCTCGTAACACAGAAACCCACACCTGAAACCTATATGTTCATATTAACCACTGTCACCCCAGTAAATCTTATTAAGAAACAACAACATTCATCTTCAAGTGCAAAATCATCACCAATGGTTACGCTCCTGGGAATGGAGCAAAGCAGCTGCTCACCCTCCGGCAGACTGTCTTCTGTCTTATCAAGCACAGTGGCCTCCAAACTTTCTCCATTAATTGATAAAAGATGACCCTCTTCACAGCCAACATATAGGTCACTTGTTGGAGTCCAGCAGTGCATAGTCGGGTGAAGCAAAGGATATACATCATCTTTGGGCTTCAGGGAAAGATTAGAAACCTTGTGTCAAGACAACAATTACAGCCTAACAGCCAGAGAAATACCCATCAAAACAATTGCAAAGAGGAAACAAATGAGTATGTACATATATGCATTCACTGGCCCCACCATTTGCCAAGAACTAACTGAACTCCTTTCTTACTCTACTACTTTACATTTTAATGCACTAGGAAAAAATAAGGCATTCTTGCCAACACATTCAGAGTTCTAGTGTCACATATTTTTATTAGTTTTAAGTAACTTCTACACTGTTTCTTGGTGAACTTTGTATCCTGAATCTAAGAAAGTCATCATCTAGCTACAATCACCATTTTTGAGGAAGACTTCTGTCCACAACTCTCCCTCCTGATTCTGCAGGGGGCATGGATGTGATTTTCCTGGAGCGGCTGTGGATAACTCTGCCTAGATCCTCTGCTTAGTTAGCTTCCATGGGGAATGAGAAGAGGACTCTCTGTCTGATTCTGGTGACCTCTCCAATTTGGTTCATGAAACATATTATGTGACTTTGATTCCACAGAAAACTCAAAGAAAAATGCACAAAACCTATGGGATGTATCTAGAAAAAAGGTGGCTGTGGAGACTGAAAATAAAATGGGCCAAGGATCTAAGGCAAATTTTTTTTGTAAAGGACTAAGTAGTGAGTATTTTAGGCTTTGTGGACCACATAGCTTTCTGTCACCCTGATGGCTGATTTATTTGTGTTTACTTTGCTGCCCCACTGTGGCTGAGTGTGGTTGTGTTTCCAAGGCTAAGATCTGTGCTAAAAGGAATTAGTCACTTTCTATAATTTAAAAAAGTAAATAATTGTCATTCTTCAGAAGAATCACAAAGAGCACACAACCTTTTCTCTTGCTTGCCAGAGATTTTTAAATAAACTACCAAACTGTATTATTTTTAATATCTATAGCTTAATTCTCTGCAGTGGTCAAAAACATTTGAGAACCTCTCTCTCTTTTATCCTTGGTCTGAAGCTTTAACACAAGTGTTAGCATAATGCAGGTTGGAGAGGCTTGGAATCAAGCTCCTACCTTCATCTCAAAGGCCCTGCATATGCTACTCTCTGCTCTCTGCCTCCCTCTGGAACATCATCTGTACCTCACTACCCCCTCATTTACTCTGCTCCAGCTGTACGGTCTTTTCTCAGCTCCCCAAACATACTGAATTCCTTTCTTCCCCTAGGACCTTTGTACGGGCAGTTCCCTCTGCCTAAACTCCCTTTGCCTTGCTTGTAGCATGAGTAATGGCTCCTAGGCCTTAAAGTCTCAGCTTAAGTGTCATTTCCCCAAGGGCCTTTTTTGACCAGCATATGTTAATCTTGTCTTCACCTCCATCCCCCATTTATCCTGGTAAAATAATTATCGCATTTTGCAATGATTTAACTATCTCTTTACTTTTGGTGTTGTTACTCTGTCTTCCTGATAAAATGTAAGCTCCAAGAGGCAGGGATTATTATGCCTGATTGGTCACCATGTGACCCCATTGCCTAAAACAGTTCCTGCTACATAGGAGGAGCTTGATAAATTTGTTGAATGAATGGATGAGTGTGCAACTGCTGACAAACTCCCTTTTGAAACTTTCTTCCACTGTTTTCCACAGTCTTGCTCTTTCTTGGATTTGCTCCTATTCTGTGACTGTTCCTTCTCAGACTTGCCTTCCTCCTTCCACCTCTTGGTAGTTTCTGCTCTAGCTCTCTTCCCTGACATCCTTTCTCTCCTTTTCATCACACCCCTCCCCTCAGTGCTTCCACTCTCCTCTCTATGGGGATGACTCTGATACCCTGTGTCTGCAGCCTGGACTTCTCCCTAACAGAAAGTCCCTTGGCCAACTTCCACCTGGCATCTCTACCTGGATGTGTTCCCAGCACCCCAGATTTAGTATGTACAAAACTGAAATCACATCTGGGCTCTCCGGTTCAGTTAGCAGTGTCATTATCTTCCCAGTCACCCAAACTCATAATTTCAGCTTCTTCATCTCTCATGGTCTCCAGATGAATCTGTACTAAAAACAGGAGGAGTCTCTCTAACCTGCATGCCTCACGGGATGACTATGTGAAGACAAACAGGAAGACGTGCCAGGAAATTACCCTGAAAGTTTCAGCCTCTTCGCCTACTAGCCCGGCAATGGCTGACAGTGGGAGGACAGGTCCATAGATAGGATCCTTAGGCAATGACTCAGGGAAAACTACGTCTTTTTCATTAAAATATGACCCGTCTTCCATAGGTAATTTTACTGACCTATAGAAAAAAGAAACATCAGAATAATCACATTAACAGGAACCAGTCATTAATGTAACTGCTGCTTATTGGTGGTAAGTAAGGTGGGGAGGTGTTTTAACAGAAAACAAACAAAATAGAACAGATAAAGGCCAAATAGATTTTAAAATGTGTATTATAAGGGATAAGTAATGCACAGCTATAAATTAGATACAGAGGAATTTTCAAAGTTAACATCTAAAGCAGGATTGTAAGTTTGAATGTTGACAGGGTGAGGTGTGGCAAGGTGGTGACTGTGGCAAATGGGAAATTGTTTTCCCTCCTAAAGGTGGCAGTTCCAGCCAAGAGGCTTTGTTGACGCTGTTGATGTGTGAGAATTCTGGTTCCAACATTTAAAGGAAATGTCATAATTTGGATACTTATGAAAGAAAGCTCTCAAATTTTAGATGTTGGCTACCACCTCAAATTAAAAACACTGTGTGTCAAAATAAATGTGTATGTAGGTTGTATTCAGCTACCTCTGCAACCTCTGGTATCAGGAATCCATTTTTAAATTTACCACATATCTATTTTTAATCATAGCATGGCTATCAAGATGAATTTGGAGAATTCATGGCTTTATGCATTAAATTCAAAATTTCTTGGTTATGTATTATGAATGATGAAAAATTTTGTAAAATGATTTTTCAAAATAGTACCCACTACTCCAATGTAAGGCTTAAGTATTTTTAAATCCTGCTTGCTTTCCGAACTGGAAAATCCACTCACTTTGCCTCCCACTTTGTTTATAGAAAAATCCCAACTCAGCATTCAGAACTAGAAGAGGATATTCCAGGGAAGCAAAAAGATAGATGGCGTGATAAATTACTTGCCTGCCCTGGCAAGGATCTGCTACAGACATCATCCACTTTATGAAAAGGTATATTGTTGTCAACTCTGCCTAGAGACAGATTTGGCTATTCAGTGGGTTCTTGTAAAAATGAAATTGCGACATAAATAGTACTGAGCAGAAAGAAGGGCCTCTCTCAGGGTTCTCCATTTAGAAAACTTTATTTACCACATTTACATTTCTCTTAAGAAGGCAGTTTTCAAAAACTGTGATATCAATGGTGTACAAGGCCAACATCTCCTTAGTCTTTGACTTGGGAAAGTATGGTCAGCTCAGGGGCGTCTTGAATCTCTGAATTCTTTTCAACAAAGAGACCATTATCACCAACTATCACCAGGACATTGGTCATATAATCTCTCTCTTTTTTTTAATTCTCACCCAAGGACATTTTTTAAAAATTCATTTTAGAGAGAGAGAAAGGGGAAGAGAGAGAGAGGGGTAAGGGAAGGAAGAAACACTCATGTGAGAGAGAAACACTGACTGGTTGCCTCCTGTACATGTTCCATCTGCGCATTGAGCCCGCAAGCTAGGTATGTTTCCTGACTGGGAATCGAACCTGCAACCTTTTGGTATATGGGACAATGCTCCAACCAATGGAGCCACCTGGCCAGGGCCAGAATTTCTTTTTGGTCTAGTTCTATTTAAATAGGTCATTCCCACGACCCACTATATGCAACTACCCTTTTGTTTATAGATAATGTGGCTGAAGGTACAATCTATATATAAAATTTCCGTATCTAAAAGTTTCTTATTTTTGAGATTTCAGTTGGGCATCAAAGTAATAGGAGCAAAAACTCATAACTGTTCTTTTTACATAATAGACATGTTTTGAAACAGTAAGAGCAAATAAAATTTTGGAAAATTAAACCATGTTGGAAAAAGCTCTAGGGGACTTGATATTTAAAATAAAGTCATTGGGAAATCAAGTCATAAAGAATCTGTTTTGAAATGCAGACAATTACTTCAATGTCATTATATTTGTAGAAAAGTGTTAAAACTTAAGATGTATATATAAAGACATTTAATTGACCACATTAATCCAATCACATTACATGAATGCAAACAAAGACCACTACTATATTGTGTTGTACTAAAGTCTCTCACTTTACTTTGAGATAATGCTCCTGGTTACTTCTTTCGATGGTCCACACAGTCACTGAACTTGGACTTGACAAGCACAGCTGGCGCCAGTTCATGGGGTTAAAAGTCATATGGCTCACATCCACACCAGGCTGTGACTTCTTGCACAAAATGACACCTGATTCCCAGTTCCTTAGAGAAAAATTGCATTTGGTAAAAAAAATAATTCATTTGAATTTCATTTCTTGAGAACATTTATCTAATTATTTAATTTATTATACAATTTATATAATCTATGACATCAATATCACATTTATAAGTAATTATGCTTATCATTATATGGTACCTGTTAAAGCAAAATAACTATTTTTTAAAAATTTTACTCATATACTACCAAGGCTATTTTCTATTCCTTATTTAATTTGTATTTAACTCATCCAAATCTAGAAAATGGAGTATATCCCCACATTTAATGAAAAATAAATGTAGGTGTCCAAACCTCTAATACTACATATGATTCTGGGTGTACTGTGTACATTGATGCCAACTGATCATTTCTAAGTTTTTTCAATCATAGTATTAGTACTTTTAAAATGGATTTTATTTATTCACTTGAGATAATATCATGAATGCCTACCTTGAGCAAGGTCCTTTGCTAGATGAAATAAAAAAAAAATAATGTAAGCTATCCCCTCATACAGGCAGCGACACTTCCTTCCACTCAGAGTTGTGACTGGGAAACGGAAACTAATATGTATTAAGCTCGCTGGTCTTTTGGCTTCCTCCTGCTTTCACCTCCTTCCATTCTCATCACAAATGTCCTGTCCATCATATCAACCATTCTATTGCTAGTATTGCCAGTTCCTAGAATCTTTTGACTTTCTGCTTCAGATGCCTGGCAGAAACTGTCAAGCCTGGATGGGTACAATGGAAAGCCTGGGCTACTGGAGACATAGGAACAAAGATCATAGGACTACATGTGTCAGTGATATTATAAATTCCTGGTTACTGCACTCGCTGGAGCCTCAGTACAACCTCCGATCCTACTGTTTCTCTGGTCAGTGCTCTCTCCTATTCTCTAAAGTGGACATTTTTAATATTCTCAACTTTCCTCATAGCCCTCAGGAGGAACCAACGCAGCTGACACCTTGATCTCAGACTTCTAACCTCCAGAACCATAATACAATAAATTTCTGCTGTTTAAGTCACTCAGTTTGTGGTACTTGGCTAATGGCAGCCCTAGCAAACTAATACATCATCAACAGGTGAGTGGATAAACAAACTGTGGTATACCCATACCATGGAATAGAAAGGAATGAACTACTGATACATGTAGCATAAGAGAATTTCAAAATAATATAAATCAAAATAATGATGTTGCACGGAAGATGCCAGACAAAAAAGGGGTATATAATGTATGACTTTCTGTATGTGAAATTCTAGAAAACACAAACTAATCCAGAGTGACAGAAAGCATATCAGTGGTGAACTGGGGATGGGAGGGCAGGGCAGTGATGGGGTAAGAGAGTATGTGTGGCAAGGGCCAATAAAAAAGATCTGAGGGGCACAAGGAAACTTTTGGGGGTGATGGATATATTTATTATATTGATTATTGTGATGGTTTCATGGGTTTGTTCATAAATCAAAACTTATCAAATTGTATATATATGTATATATAAACAGTTTATTATATGTCAATTATACCTCAATTAAGCTTTTTTTTTAAAAAAAGAAACTACATAAATTAAATGTGTCTCGCTGAACCTAGATTATTACAAATTAATATAAGAAATACTAGTATGTAAGGAACATCCTCAATCATTCCTGAAACATTCTGTACTTCCCCTTAATAGGATTCCCCTGAAGGAGTTTATATTAAGGATGGAAGAGTGCATGCAACTTTGAACTTGGCCACATGGAAAGACCCAGCAAAGACCACAGATATGTCTTATCTCCAGGTATTTCCTGTACAGCTGGCAAATATGGCATAATGTTTCACTCTCTGAATGTATAATTGTTCTAAAGTCTCTAAAAACGTCTACTTCAAACTAAGGTCTAATATAGAGACCATCTTAATTTCAACATAAGTGGGAAACATGCAAACAGCTCAAAGGTGCTCTTTATTTTTAGAAAAGATGAAAATTTATGTATTTATAAATGTATTCTTTACCTGACAAAGGAAATATTATAACACATTAATAAAAAGAGAAATATGATAATTAATTTAGCACTCATATAGCTTTTGCCCTATCAAATTTTATGCCTAAAAGGAGTAACTAATATTAAACATTATGATTAGGACTTTTACTTCTTTTGTTTTTTCCTTGATTTAGATTTTTCATGCATCTGTCCTTTGATAAAATCCAGAAGGATTTTTATAAATAACCTAATGTAAAAGAATTCTCTAAATTCCTTTAACAAGTCAAATGTAACCCAAAAGAAAAGGAATTCTGCAGGATGCTGGAACTTACCAGAGAGCCAATTCAAATTCTGGGAGAGAGGAGTAACTAGCCAGGTAGGTGCCACAATAACTGAACGAAAGTAAAGTATAGTCCAGAAGAACATTGCCTAAAACATAAAAACCATTACAAAAACTTGATTATCATATTCTGAGATTAACTATAGTTAATCTAGTCTATAGTTTATTATCCTTTTCTAATAAATTTCACATAATTCAAAAACATTTAGCTCTTGGAATAAGAGATCTGGTTGATTTCTAACATAATGAACTGAAAGTTAAAAGTTAAGATCCACTTTTTAAAAATACTAGAGTGAATTAAGACTATTAGTTCACCGTCTCTAAACTTTAATGCACAACTGAGCATACTACACCACGTATGTCCCAGTGTGATTTGAAATGACCCAAGAAAAAGAAAATATTCCATAAATATATGAAACATTGTAATTAGAAAAGTTATTCAAACAACTTTACATACCATAGGGAGGTATAATAATTCTAGCTTAATTTTGTATCTCCATACCTTAGGCCATATCTGGACCTTAGCTTAATATCATCCAGTTCTTGAAACTACTATAAAAAGTTCTATTCTCATTTGTACCTATAATTGAAGAAATGAAACATGACTTTAAGTCTTAGCAGCAATGTGTTAAAATGTACATCATGAGGATGCTAAAAAAGGGAAGTGTCTGCTTCTGCCTCTCTGTATAAGAGGCTCTGGTTTTCCTTCTTTACCCGCTGTTCTTCAGTGTGGTTCCATAGATGCAAGCTTTGCCTTTTCCTGCGCCTTTTTTACATTCGTGTCTCTATTGCTACTTCATATACTGTATTTTTAATGTCTGTTTCCTGCTTTTTTACCCTTCTCACTTTAACTGACCATAATATAATGCTAAACTTTGTCATTTATTGTATTTATTTAGCATAGTCTGATCAACAAAGAAAACAGCTTGTTTTTAAAGCATTCAACGCAAAAATAAAAAGAATTTTTCTGTGGGATAGAGGCCTTATCTTTAGAAGTTATACAACACCATTCACCTGGATTTTCAGTAAACGATCAAGAAAAAAAATTGTTCTGAAAAGGTTTTTTCAAACTGTATTTAGTGCTGTAAATGAGTCTTCTAGCTCAGTGCTTCTGAGACACATTCATAATGTGTCTATGCATCACCTGGGAAATGTTTCTAAAATGCAGATTCTAATTCAGTAAGTCTGGGACGGGAGCAGAGTTTCTGCATTTATGACAAGTACCTAGGTGATGACAGTGTTGAAAGTAAGCAGACCACACTTTGAGTAGCAAGGCTCTAGCCCAATTAATTAAATCCTTTGTGATCAGCCTGATTCCTTCCTTAAAAATGTGTATTACAACAACAAAAAAACAACAATGTGTATTACAACAACAACAAAAAATTCTTTGTTTATAAGAACTAGGTTTGGTTACATCTTCTAATAAAATCCTTCAGCTATGGCAAAGGAAAGGTTTTACAGGATTACCTTTTAATTTGATCCTTCTGGTCAACCCAGGAAAGTTGTATATGTAGATGACAGGTTTTAGCTTCCGGTCAGAAAAAGCCACAACTTCATAAGGAATGTTAGTTGCCACGACACCCACAATTCCATTCATACACTGGAGTACAGTTTTTTTCTTGGTTTCGATATTAATAAATATTACGAAATTGCCACTAGAGTAGCAAATGGTGCTGTCGTTGACAAAATGAACATCCTGCTTAGGAAATCCTTGCACCCATCTTTAGGGAAGAGATATATCACCATCAGTATAATACATTCTAAACACTTTCTTTTTTTGATAAAGCAAACAAAAGGTCATCAAAATCTTTGAAACATGTCTATTTTATTTTTACCCCCTTTCTGCCCAAAACAGTCTCTAAGATAAAAGAACACTTAGGCTGGCTGTGAAGTCAGTCTGAGTCCAAGTACTACAGAAATTTAAATGTAGGTCTAAAGTTCCGTAGATCTCGAGAACCTTCTTCAGAGGATTTTCCAGTGAAGCAAATCCTCTGATGAAACCTGAGAGAGTCTCAGAAGGGTTTCTGGGGTCTTGCACGCTCGAAAAAGATAAAGTGAAAACAGCAGAGAGAGAATGATAAAAAAAATTTTAAAAAAGCTTGAACCTAATAGAAAACGGGGTATCCTGGGCTTTTCTTTTATAATTAGCTTTGATTTTAAAAATAAACTTTAAAAAACGACTTTGAACAGGGCAGCCTGTTTTCTTATTTCAAGCAGAGGAGGAAAACTTCCTTACAAAGATGAAGTGTGGGTAGCCATATTATAGATCTAAAAATACAGGCGACTATGGAAAATAAAGGAGTTAAGCCAACATGAAGGGGAGGTTGGAACACAAAGGGAATGTACTTGTAAGTCGGGAATGTGCGGTGGGTAAGTGCTAGGAGGAGAGTCTGAGACGAGGGGAGGTCCCAGTTTTATTTACATATTAAGGATATGGTTAAAGGTAGACGGTGGAGCAGGTAGGAGGAGGGCAGGTTGGTAAGAAACCTCAAGAGATGGGAGAGAAGAGCCAGGGCCAGGGACGCTGTGTGGGACCCACGGCCAGTGACACTCCAGCACAGCAGTTCCCAGCCGGGGTGCCGCAGGGAAGCAGGGGCGCCTTGGTGGGCACACAGTAGGGTGTACAGACCCTGTGCTGTGGGACTGTGCACCTGAGACCTGCCTAAGTTTGTTAACCAGGGTCACCCCAACAAATTCAAAAACCAAACCGAACAAAACAAACACCGTGCAATGCCTGATCATTTAGTCAGGGGCACTGACCTCTTTTCCTTAGGTTGTCAAAAAAAAAAAAAAAAAAAAAGTGACAACCACCAACATAACATTAGCCGTCGGGTGTCAATGAATCAAAATTAAACCTATTTGTGTGTGTGTGTCAGATGGGCAAACAATGTATTTCTTTGGTGTGCCGCAGAATTTTAGTAGTTTGTGTGTCATGAGGTGATAAAGGTTGGAAATCGCTGCTCTAGAATGTGGAAAGAAACGGCCCGTTTATCTGCGAGGCGCTTTATGCTTTCATAAGGCTACTTACTATAAATGCAAATAAATCTGATGTTTGCGGTTAGGCGTTAGGAGGACGGCCCTAAATTTGGGGGGAAATCACCAAAGGCTACTAGAATGAAATGGGGGCTGTCACTGGGATGGGGGGGCATATTTATGAAAAGTCAGGAGAAAAGGGAAGCAACGCTGAGCCGGGAAAAAGGCAGAAACCAAGAGCGGAGGAGAGCGACGCGAGGGGTGCGGGAAGGAAGGGGGAGCGGGAGGCCCGGGCCGCCGGGGGCGCGGGCACCGGCTGAGGGACCGAGAGGCCGGCGAGCGGGTCGGCGGGGAAGGGGGCAAACTTCCGGGAGGGCGCGTCTAAGGAGCCGGAGGAAGGGGAGCGCCGGGGAAGGACGCGAGGCGGGGGAAGCGTTTCCGCGAGACCGAAGTCAGGCGCCGGGCGGCGACGCCGCACCTCACGGACAGGGACGCCGGGTTGATGACTCCCAGGTGGCCCTCCTCTCGCTCCTGGCTTTGTGCCATGGGCCGTGTTTCTCAAAGCGGGACCCCGGCTCCGGTTTGCAACGGTCACTCCGAAGCCCCTGGCAACCCCGCCGGCGAAGCCTCCACTGTTTGCACCGTATCCTGGAGACCGTAACCGCTGCGCCCATTGGCTCTTCCCCTTCGACCTGCTCCATCTAGAGCCGAGCGGATTGGTGGAAGCGCAGCAGTGTATCAGCCAATGGGCGAACGGCGAGAGAAGCGCGGGGCGGGACCCTCGGAGGGAGGGGTGGAGTGGCCACACCCAGGCGGTGGCAAATATTTGCAATATTAATGTCAATAGCAGAAATTAATATTGAGTGCTGGGCGAGCCGGACGTTGCTCCAAGCTCCATGTGGGCGTTATTTCATTTCATCTTCAAATCCCCCATCGTCCCCATTTTACAGATAAGGGAAGTGAGGAGAAGAAAAAGCGAGGCCTCCTCTAAACCTAGAGCTCCAGGACTTTCATTGCTGTATCACACTTTCAGACGTACCCTCCGCTACTTAAAATAGGCAGTGTCTGAAAATGACCTGACCCAAAGGCCAGCAGCTTGCCACTGCTTCTTCCCTTCCCTTTCAGACCCCTCGGAGCCGGCTCTCCAGGTCCTTCTGCTCCGCTCCCCTCCGCTCCCCTCCGCTCCCCTCCGCTCCCCCAGCCCTCCCCTTCTCTAAGTCCCTCCTTTCTGCCTTGCCACCCTCTCGCCATCCTGTCATTCCCAAATATTTACTGAGCATCTCCTTTCCATTGCTCTAGTTTCTTGGGACAAAATAATGAGCAAAACAGGTAAAATTCCTTCCTTCTTGGAGCTTAGAGGCTGGTGGTGTGTGTGCGTGGTGGGCATAGACATTCACTTCATTACACAAATATAAAATTACAGATTGAATTAAGGAGAAAAGGAACATGATCTATGGGACCTTGTGTTGGGGTCCTCGCCTAGTTGGATGGGCCAAGTCAGAGACGGTTTCTGTGCGCATGTGCTGTTTTCGCTGAGTCACAGGGCGAGGAGTGATTGCTAGGGGAGGAGGGGAATGGGCAGAGGACAGTTTTTGGAAAGGTATTAAGGCAGGGCAACAGACTGGATAAACTGGGAAGGGCAGTTTGATTGGAGCAGAGGGGAATGAATATAAAATACTGAAGATATAGCTGGAGAAGGAGCCAAGGGCCAGATAAAGGTCAAGTTGAAAATTTTGGTCTTTATCCTAACCTGAGAGCCAGGGGAAAACATTGCATGGTTTTAAACAGGAGCATGGTGATCAGATTTGCTTATAAAAGGTTATTCTGGCTACAGGAGGATTATCATTTGGGTAGGAGAGTAGGGAGAATAGAAATAAGAAGACCTGTTAGGAGTCAGTTTCATGGTCCTAACAAGGGGAGCTAACGCAGGGTTTGCCAGGTTCAGCACTATTGGCATTTTGGGTTGGATAGAGGTGTAACACAAACCTCACATCCTTCAGACACTAGGTAGTCTTTTGTTTCAGGGACCTGGGGCAAAAGTGGAGAAGCGTTTCCCTGGGGTGGGAAAGATTAGGCACAACCATAGAACTCTAGGGTTGCAGTCATGCTGGGGGAATGTTGAGCACTGTACCCAGGAGACAGAGAGGTGAGCAGGCGTGAGGTGCATGGAGGAGGCACACCTTGCCACATCTGTGAGTAGCACTATGTCCCATGTCTGACAAATTATTCTCTTGCTTTTCTGGGTCTGGAGCTGAAACACAATTGAGGCCTAGATGTATTTGATGCGGGTCAGAACCTCATTGTCCTGGGGGCTTAATGCTTAAAGGCTATTCTCCAGCTCCCTTATTTGTTCCCCCTTTAAGGGGGTCTACCACCTGACCAGAGACATGCCAGAGGTGGAAAGGTCAGGGGAGGTTCTCAGCCACATGACCATCGATATGAAAGGTCAGGGGGTATAAACCACATGACCAGCAATATGCTAGGGGAGGAAAGGTCATCCGTGGGGGAGGGGGTCCTTGTTTTCCCAGTTTTGCCCATTTCTAGGCATTGGGACTCTCCACCCTGTACTGGCCTATTGTCCTTGCTCTGCTCATGTCTGTCTAACTGCCCACCACACTATGACAACAATTTGAGTCCACAAGAAAATGAAGATGAAGTGGTGAAAATATCTGACTTCAGATTATACTCTTGGGCTATGTGGTTTAGAGAAAAGAACCCTCAACCTAAAAGTTCCTGGTCTTATTCTGTTTCTGCTTCTTACTGGGTAGGCGATAACTGGGGAAGTCACCGAAGCTTTCTAAAACTTAATTTCACCATCCGCAAAGTGAATCTAGTATTTTCCCTGCCTACCTTTGCAGGGTTGTTATGAGGATCAAATAAAATAACGGGTATGAAAAGGACTTTATATGAAATGTGTGATACAGACACGGGGTCCTGTTACATACTTGCAAGTTATTTCCTTCAGCTAATGAGCCTGGGAAGGAAGGTGTTTTCCATGCACACTGACAGCATACATCATGCTCAGGCTGGCTAATTGGTCACAACTGGCAAATTCTTTTCTCTGAGTACATAGACTACTATAGTGGGCTAATTCTAAGAAGGAAGATTATCAAGTTCCCTTAAATTATTAATTAGTATCAGTAACACAAGTTTGTGTTCTAGAGCAGTGATAGGAACATATTAGTAGTATGATCTGTTTACTAAGTCATGATCAGCCTCTTTTTTTTTTTCTTTTTTTTTTGTGAAAGAACATGAAACAGAAAATTTCACAATGCATCATACATGGTAAGGGTAAATAATGTTTCAGATATCTGTGTGTGTTTGTATTTCTGTACTTGATCATTAAATGCATGTTTTTCCTTTAAAAAAGTCAGTAAGTACTTCAGAGGTGATTATGAGGGAGACAAGACGTACTACTGTATTTCTTCAAATCTAAGATAAAATGATAAGGGGGAACAATCTACCAATGAAATGACAACAGAGTCCTTTCTCATCACCCAGGATATTTATTTTATACTTACTGAGAGAACTTGTCTAAACTTAAATTTTTATCACAAAATAACTCTAATTTATTTAGAAAGAGATTTTTACCCTATATTATTCTTGTGCAAGTATAAAAAAAGAAAATCTAAGTGACATAAGCTAAGGTATTTCTACAGTTTCTTCACTTTTAGAATCCAGCTCTTTTGAATAACTATTCAAATCAGAGTCATAGTTATTTATTTCCCTGACATCCCCCCCCCCCCCCAGCATTGTCTTCTATGGCAACAAAAGCACTTCATTTAATAATGCAGCAAGAATGCTCTCGTATCATCTCCGGGATCTTCTTCCAAGCCATTGACATCCACCGTACAAATTCAAGCACATGCAATGACATCTTTGTCAGGACTACACGCAGCCTACAGTGATTTTAAGATACAGACCAGCTAGAGGTGTTCAAAAGTAGTGTACAGCTTAGAATCGATGAAATAGAGTAGCAGTTAGAGACCAGACTCTGATGCCAGCCCAGAGTTGAAAAACCAGCCCCACCATTCAAAAGTAGGCTCCTCTCGGGAATGTAATTTCCACCCTCCAGTTTCTCATCCATGAGATGGTAGCATTAACAGGGTTTCTCATTTAATTCTTAGGGTTGTTGTGAGGATTAGGGTTTTTTCACGTAGAATGCTTATCAGATACCTGGCAGGCAGCATGCATTCACCAGGGAAATGATCCCCTCTAAGCTGTTTTATCACATTTTCATTTAAGAATACATCCTGAACGTGTTTCTGCATCAGTATGTATAGATCTGCTTCATCCCATTTAACAGTAGTTAAGATGCGTTGTTATTGTTGTTCTTTTTAAAATCATTTTCTTAAATTTTATGTTTTTTCCACTATAGCATATAGTAAAAGCTTAGATTCTATGGGGAGGTTTTCCAATGACAACAGTCTCTACCTCATTTCTTCTCAAATCATTCTTTCCTACCTGAATTCCACTGTCCAGAGGCCACCTTTCAGCTTAAGAAACAGAACATGATCAATACCAGGGAAGCACACACGCGCCCACGCCGTGCCCCCTCCCTTTCTCTTTTTTACCCTGGAGGTAACAGCTTTTTTGAATTCTGTTTATGCTTCTTGCTTTTCAACTCTACCACATATGCATGTGCCATAACCAATATGGTCTTTTATTTTGCATGTTTTTAAAGTTAATATATGTAGTCATACCATGTATGCTGTTTTGTGACTTGTTTTTATGACTCAGTCATACATGGAGGTGCATTTAGTTTGACAGCTGTAGCTGTAGTTTCTTAGTTTTCATTGCTAGACAGTTCATTATATGAATTCACCACAATTTACCTATCCATTCTATCTCAATACGCCTTTCATATTTGCATATGTGTGTGTGTATATATACAGACCTTTTATTCCTGTATGGCTTATCATGAGGATTATAATGTGTGGTTTTTTTGGTTTTTTGTTTGTTTTCATTTGACCTAACTCTGGGCCCTACTAATATTTTCACTCAGTCATTCAGCCAGTATCTTTCCATGGAATCGCTTTTATGAAGGCGATTTCTCCCTGCTGTGGACTGTCATAGAATATTAATTTTAAAAGAAACATTCATATTCACAATTTTTTAATTTTTAAAAGTGAAATTTTGAATATAATTAGATTAATTTCTTAAATTGATTAATTAAAATAACAATGAAACACTTCATGTGACTTTCAATATTTCTAACTTGCTCTGTAAAAATACTTTATAAATATCAATTTATTATATATCAGAAAGTATAAAATTATTCAAGTAACATTCCTGAAAAGTCAAAGAATGTTGTATCGAGTGGGTGTATAACATCAGGAAAGACAGATGGTGCTTAGAAGGTAGAAAACTATTTATCACTAGGACCTCCAACTCCTGATCTTTAACCAGCAGAATCAGTTGACTTTAGCCAATTCAGGTTAATTATTGACAATTACAGCTGCAAAAATGTGAAATACTGTGTTTTTCCCTGTGGCTAACAGCAATGTGTATCCAGATGTTTACATGTCATGCACATAACCACCAAGGGCTTGGGGATGGATGATCCACAGTAATGCAGAGCAGTGCTAACAGTACAGTTGTTTCCTGGGATGTATATTTTCTTTTCGATTTATTTCTTTGAGGAATTAACTTTTTACTTTATTGATGAATTGGACCTTTCAAATCATTACAACATAACATCACACTATTCATACTAATTAGAGGATAGGCCATTCCAAGTAAAAGTTCTCAAATACTACTTTGTCCTGAAATTTTTAGTTTGACCGATCAGAGGTGTTGCCCGGCCAAGTTTAAATTTACAGGGTTAATTTGCATGATACACTGATGTGCAAAAAGATCTTCTAAAAAGTTGCTTTTCTGAAAAAAGAGTTAAGCAAGATCCATGCTTTAGCAAAGATGTGGTAAACTTGTTTTCACTGAGTATCGGCAATAACAACATTTATTTAACACTTATTATGTGCCAAGAACTGCTCTAAGTGTTTTCTATATATTTATTAATTTAATCATTCTTAAACTTCTCTAAGGGGGCTATTAGGGTTTTGCCACCTTATTTTACAGGTGAGGGAACTGAAATACAGAGAGAACTTGCCCGCAGTCACAGAGTTAATTAGGAGTTATAATTCATATGGTTTCCATAAAAAATTCATATGTTGAAGCTCTAATCCCCAGGACCTCAGAACGTGACCTCATTTGGAAATAGGTTCATTGCCGTTGTAATTAGTTCAATCAAGACGAGGTCGTACTGGAGTAGGATGGACCTTTAATCCAGTATTACTGGTGCCCTTATAAAGAGGGGAAATTTGGATCCAGACATGCACAGAAGGAGGATGTCAAAGATTGCCAGCAAACCACCAGAAGCTAGGGGAGGGACATGGAACAGAGCTCCTCTCACAGCCCTCAGATGGAACCCACCCTGCCTACACCGTGATGGGCTTCCCCTGTTTAAGCCACTCAGTTTGCAGCACTTTGTTGCCCTGGCCCTAGCAAACTAATAAACACAGGGCTGGAGTAAGGAGCGAAACCAGGCAGGAAGGTTCTGAGATAGGTGGCTTATCACCTACTGGCTGTTTCTCCCCTAATAGATCTACTCAAAACAAAAACAGACACCCCTCCCCCCTTCCCACCTTGCAAATAAATGGCACAGGAATCACCAGCTCTCAGATCTAGGCAGATGAGCAAAACACTGACTCCCTTTTCCTGTATCTGCCCTATGTGCCCTGGAATCCCGTTTTCCTACTCCCTGCGCTGGGAAGGGCTGTTTGAGCAGATGCTCTGGTCAGAGATTTTTCACAGACCAATGGGGCTGCGTTTACTCAGCCCACCCATATGACTCTGAGCCCTACTAGAGCTTCAGCATCCAGAAGTTTTATAATAGATTTTTGGACACAAAACCATCTGAGATTAGTAATGTTCAGATTTGGGTTTGCTTCTTTGGGGTTCTAACGAAAAGGATGTGTCCTAAGAGTACAGGAGGGGCAGTGGCCGTTCCAGTAGCCATGCGAAGCTAGTGCTGCCAGGGAAAGGGAAGGGCTGTCGGGGTGGCTGGGCGACCTGTCCCTGCGCAGTGGACAGGGACCTTTAGAGAGTGTGTTCTGGGTCCGGGAGCGAGCGCTGGGCCCAGGCTGCAGGCCCTGAAGCTGGGGAAGCTGTGGAGCAGAGGGGGTGCCCAGGATGCAGGCCCTGAAGCTGGGAAGGCCGTGGAGCAGAGGGGGGGGCCCAGGGTGCAGGCCCTGAAGCTGGGAAGGCCGTGGAGCAGAGGGGGGGCCCAGGGTGCAGGCCCTGAAGCTGGGGAGGCCGTGGAGCAGAGGGGGGGCCCCAGGGTGCAGGCCCTGAAGCTGGGGAGGCCGTGGAGCAGAGGGGGGGCCCCAGGGTGCAGGCCCTGAAGCAGGGGAGGCCGTGGAGCAGAGGGGGAGCCCCAGGGTGCAGGCCCTGAAGCTGGGGAGGCCGTGGAGCAGAGGGGGAGCTATGACCAGGTCCCTGCGCGTGAGGACAGGCCGCCAGGGCAGGGAGCACGAGGGTAGAGGTGAGGTGCGGGCACCGTCGTTCAGGGCCAGGCAGCGACGCTTAGGGCGTGTGTGCGGGTGCGCGCGTGTGTGTCTCGCCGTGCGCCCGTCCAGGGGCCGTCGCCGCGCAGTTAGGCACAACCGCCAGCTGCAGGGTCTTAAGCACGATCCCCACGAACCCGGGCAGGCCGGCCTCGGGTCGGGGCGCAGCGGGTGGGAGTGTGGGCGGCGGCGCGACGCCTCCTGCGGAGGGTGGGAAGGGGAGCCCCGCGCGGCGGTGGGTGGGAAGGGGAGCCGCCCTCCCTTTCCCCCGCTCCCGGAGCTTCGGTTGGTTTGCTCTCGGCGCCGGGCTGCGCGGGCGGAGCCGGCAGCCCCCCCGCAGCTGGCCCGGGCGAGAGGAAGGGATAAAAGGAGGCGGCGAGCGGCCGCGACGTCCAGCGTGCGCCGCCATGTCCGGGGACTCAGCCAGGAGCCTGGAGAAGGGTGAGGCCCGCGCCGCGCGCGAGACGCGGGGTGATCCCGGCGACCCCGGCCGCGGGTTCCGGGGCGGCTGACACGGGGCCCAGCGTCTCCCGGGGGCCCCTCCTGCAGGGGACGGGGTCGGGGTCGGGGCGACAGCGCGCGGGCCCCTCGGCGGCCGGGACGGGGGCTGCGGGGGCTGCGGGGGCTGCGGGGGCTGCGGGGGCTGCGGGGGCTGCGGGGGCTGCGGGGGGCTGGGGCCCGCGCTGCTGTCGGGGCGGTGACGGCCCCCGCCTCTCGCCCGCAGGCAGCGCGCCCCCGGGGCGGGTCCCGGAGGGCCTGATCCGCGTCTACAGCATGCGGTTCTGCCCGTTCGCGCAGAGGACGCTCCTCGTGCTCAAGGCCAAGGGGATCCGGTGAGAGCCCGCGGGGCGGCTCCTCCCGCCGCCGGGAGCTGCGGGGGGGGGGGGGGATCTCGGGGAGGCCCCTGGAGCTCCCTTTAGGCAAGCTGAATCAACATGCTCTGCCCTGGCGTCGCGAGTTCTGGGCCCTCCCTGCGGAGGCAGGAGGCGCGCAGGCGCCAGCAGCCAGGACGCCCGCTTGGAGGAACCGTGTTTCGGACGAGAGTTGGGCTCCGGGGGAGGGAGTGGCCGCAGCCGCCCTCTTAGCTCCGATGGGGCCCCGATTCCTGCTCAGTTGCCCTTCCGCTTTCACCAGACTTCTCCATGCATGGCCGGTGCATGTGACTTTGGCGGCTGTTATTCTGAGTGTGCGGTTCCCTGCTCAACAGCCGGTTATTTACCCCCGTGCAGAGTTCAGGCCTTGACTCCCCGGCCGTGCGCTCAGTTCGCTCTGCTGTCCACAGTCCTAGGGGTTGGGTTGTTGACTTAGCCCAAGTGTCTCTGCCTAAAAGCGCAGCCTTTTGTGAAGCCTCATTGAAACTGGCGTGTGGTTTCGAACCTGGTTAGCCCCAGGAATTATGCACTGTCACTCGGCTTATCTCTGGAACGAAGTCTCCAATAGAACTGCCCCCTTTCCAATGATCCTTGGAAATGATCCATTAGGCATCTGTGATGTGGAAGTTTAAAATGTAGCCCCCATTCTTAAGAAATTTTCCATCTCTGTGTTTAGGGTTTATTAATGAATTTTAGTCTTCTAGGGGGAGAATTGGGCAGGCAATGCCTTTCCCTAAAGGAAATATTTTTAAAAAACCACCCAAATTTATGAATTAGCCCTCACTTCACTACGGCTGGCATCTTATTTGGATGAAATTTAATTCTGAACACATAGCAAAACGCTCAACATTTAGTAACATTTGTCCAAAACACTGTATTTTATCTAAATACTATATTTGCTGTATTAGTCAGAATTCATTTATTGCGAGAGAACTCCAATTCAAATTGGGCTGAGGAAAATGACAAAGCTTGATGCCGCTGACTTTGGGGCACCAAGCCCTGGGTTACGGGCCCCTCTGCAACTCTAGGTTGAAGGCAACTCTACCTTCCTCCCCGGGAGTTCTCCAAAGGAGAATTGAAATGATTTTACCATAATAGTGTGTGTATGGGGGGTAAAGAATGGTGACAGCTGCCAGGTAGTACAAACAACAGAGGCCTGCTGCATTCATGGATCAGTTTTGAGTCCCAGGAGACTTTCATCAGAGAAGTGCTAGATTTTCACCACCTGGTATATACCTAACGAAGCATGGTTTTCTTTAAAAGGTGCATGTTCCAACTTGTGTCTTGTTGACTCACAATGCCAGGTTACCACCAAATCTGTGTGTTCTTAGAACCTTCTTTGTCACATAAGCCCAGGATCTACCTTTTGTTTTTATAACATACACTTTCAGAAGTATTGACCTTCTTTTTCTTGCAGTGGCCTATGTCTGTGTGCCCAGTATTCTCAGTATGTGAACCTTTCACTCACACACACACACACACACACACACACAGTGTTTCATCTGGCTACTCCTTTGTTCCCATGGGTGATTACATATTCATATCCTCAAACTAAATGCTGTTCTAGCTATTGTGGTGGATGGGGAAATAGGAAACGAAAGGTGCTGGCGTATGTGCTTATTAATATGAACAAGTCACGGAAGATCTGTGCTTGCATAGATCTTATAGTCTAGGGAGTTGATATAATAAATGGGTAAATAAATGATCAAAGTAAATTCAGATATATATCAGTTCAATGAAAAAAGTAAAACAAGAGGATCACGTAATGGAGGCTCTCAGAAACTTCAGAATGGGTGGTCAGGGAGGGCCTCTCTGCGCATGTGGTGTTTGACCCGGGAAGACAGGCAGAGGAGCCAGAGGACCTGTAAGTGCAAGTGCTCTAAGGTGGGTACCTGTTTGGCAAATTCAAGGCATATAAAAAAGGCCAGTGTGGCTAGATCGTAATGACCAGAGGGAAAGTCGTAGGAAACAGATGTGACAGGTAAGCAGGGACCAGATCAAATGTGCCCTGCATGTCATAGAAAGTGATTTAGAGTCATCCTCTTTGCAAAGAGGAGCAACTGAAGGGTTGCAAGCAGGAGAGTGGCCAGATCTAATTTACTTTTGTCAAAGCTCCACCTGGCCATGTATGCAGAAGGGACGGTAGGGAGGCCGCAGTGGGAGCTTAGAGGCTGGTGGGGAACTGTTGTAGAGGTTCAGGTGGCAGATGATGTTTTGGATGAGGTAGCAGTAATAAAGCAGAGAAATGAATAAACTCTAGCTGACGGGTCTTGCTGATCTATTTGACTTGAAGAGGGGCCAGGGAGGTGGGTAGGAATCATAAACCTGGGGTCTGATCAGCTAAGTGGATGGTAAGACCAGTGAGGACTCATTCAGAAGTACAACAAATGTTTCATTCTCTTCATTGTCTTCCGTGTGTCTTTCAGGCATGAAATCATCAACATCAACCTGAAGAATAAGCCTGAGTGGTTCTTTAAGAAGAATCCCGCTGGTCTGGTGCCAGTTCTGGAAAATAGTCAAGGTCAACTGATCTGCGAATCTGCCATCACTTGTGAGTACCTGGATGAAGCATATCCAGGGAAGAAGCTGTTGCCAGATGATCCCTATGAGAAGGCATGCCAAAAGATGGTCTTTGAGCTGTTTTCTAAGGTGTGTGTAGAAGAAATTTCAGCTCCTATTTGAAAAATCTTTGTTTTTGAAGCTACATCAGGGATCATTTATGGTTCAGTAATTTGGGAAAGAAAAAAAAGACAGGATTATACTTGCCTGCCCCGATGTGTCCTACAAGCCCTTCCTTGATCTGTCCCTGTTTACCTCTCCAAAGCTATCGCTCTTCACCTTTCTCCTGACACACTATACTCCAGCCATGCTGAATGGTTTCCATTTTCCCAAACCCGCCACCTTCTCAACTCGTGCTGGAAGACTCTTCCCTCTTCTCTCTTTGCCTGGTTATCTCAAAATCCTCTTTCATGTAATCTGCTCAGATACTGCTGCCTTCCAGAAGCCTGTCCAGACCTCATGAGTGCCCAGCTCTGTGATCCCACAAGTACTAACATTTCCCTATCGGTGACTGCCTGCCTTAAACCTGTGTATTGTCCCAGGGCGTGAGCTGCTTGAGGGTGAGGGCAGTGTTCCCATCACTGATGACTCGCTGTCTAGGTTTGTGACCAGCTCTGCCTCTTCCGAGTTGTGTAACTTGCTTAGTTACTCATTGCTTTACCTCTGTGTCTCAGGTCATTTGTAAAAGGACTATAAATGTTCCCTCCTTATATAAAAATCAATTAATCTAAAACACTAAGAGCAAAGTCCGACGTGTTAAATCTCAGTGTTAGTTCTTGCTGTTCTAGCCAGTGTCTAGCAGCGATGTCAGTAGCTCTCAGCTGACTGAGTAAATGGCAGTCCTGTAAAAGAACTGTTTGTATCGTAATTAGCATCGTTATTGCAGATTACTTCAAGCAGTTAGTATTCACAAAGAAATGACCAGTAGCAGGCAATCAGAATAGCAACGTCAGGTTATAGCTCTATAACCCTGTTACCTTGTCAGCACGTATCAACATACACAGAAATATCTCGTCTTTAGAGAAATAAATGGTTAAAGAAATACTGTGAAGATGGGACTTATAGGGAAGACTTATTGTTTAAGGAGACAGTGCAAAGGGAAGCCAATGGGGAAGGAAGAGGAAACTGTCTGGCTTAGCAGGATGAGGGGGGAAGAATAGGTGGGATGGCTGCTGTCAAAGATGACGGACAGGGAATAGGCCATTTACAAGAAAGATGGTGGAGACTTTAGAAAAAAGGTAATAAGAGAATCATTGTACTGTTTAGAAAGTAAATGAGCTAAAAGCTGGAAATACTATTGCTTTCCTGTTCACATTCAGGAAAGAGGTGGTCTTAGGTACCATATGACCCCACCCTCCTGGCCACAGCCCAGCAAACCAGAAATACGCCCACCTGCACCCCCAGCCCAAACATCTTCTCTCCTAGAAACTGGAAAGTGAGACACACTAAGACAGTAAAAGTGGGGAGGCTTCATTTGATATATATATATATAGAGAGAGAGAGAGACAGAGACATATATATATATGTAAAAAAAAATTGGAGACTTGACACACTAAAGCCACATAAAAAATACTGCAAAGGGAACTGTATGTGGGAAATAAGATGGAACAGACATTTGAGGAGACGCAAGATGAAAAACCGGGCAGGAAATGTGGATGGAAGGGCTGCCTGCCAACCTTCAGCTGCAGGGAGGGCAAGCGGTACTGACACTGATGGGATTTCAGGGGATTCTCCCATCCCATCGATGTCACTTTATTTTCACGAGTGCCTGTCTACTTAAACTGGATGAGTAGACTTCTGCCTTGCAATGAGGTGATACCAAAGTATTAAAACACACAAACACCTCTACCGCAAGCCTTAAAGCTGTGACACTACACACCTGTCAGGTCTTTAGGTGGTCGGTCCCCTTTGAACAGTCTTCTCATGTCCTCCCCAAGGTAGAAATCAGAAAAATTCTCTTTCCCAGCTCCCTTTGCAGCTGGGGCCGAGGCCTGGGACTGAGGCTCTTTCTGTCATACACACATGGTATAGTTCAGAAATGATCAGTGTGAGGAAATAGGCTTGGTGTAGGGTGCGGGTTCTGCTGGTGATAGTGGCTGGTGGCAGAGCTTCTGGCTTTCAGGGGCCGTGGTGGTTGCAAGATTAAATTCCAGAGTAGAAATGGCTTTGGTGCTAGTGGCATTAGTTAACTGAGTCATTTTCGGCGGTGGCACAAACCGTATCCTCTAGTTTCAGTTCATTGATCACAGTGGGTGCTTTTTGTCAGGCCAGTTTGCGCATGATTTTTGAATGCCCCAGCTTAGTTCTGAGCCTATCTGTTCAGCCTCCAACAATTCAACGAGACATTCAGGGTCTGTTAAAGGTATTTTTGGCTCAAACTTGCCAAAGTGGGTTCTGTTATTTGCAACTTATAAAATCCTTTTTAAAACAGCATCTTAGGTGACAAAACTGTTTATAAGATCACTATATGACCTCTGTGAACACAGGAATGGGTGCACCCTTGAAGCTTCTAGAACACTCTGACACTGGGACAATAAGGGTTCTATCTGGCTTTTATGTGAGGCTGGTATGCTTAGTCTCCTGCTGATAAACTAAGAAATTATTCTCTGTCTAGATACCATCTTTGGTGGGAAGCTTTATTAGAAGTAAAACTGAAGAAGACCGCTCTGGCCTGAAAGAAGAATTTCGTAAAGAATTCAGCAAGTTTGAGGAGGTAACCAATCGTGCCTCTTGGCTTTTATCAGAGTAAATGATACACTACATCTACCCTTTTTTCTACACTTTTTTCTTCATATTCCCATTTCCCAAATCACTTTATAGCAATTAGTAATAACACTGACTAAGAAATTTTAGTTTATAACAATCCGTTATAACAATCTGACATAAGCTGTGGGTTTAAGATATAAACCAAAACACCTAAAAATATTTTGTCATGGGCTTGCTTTCAAAATTTTTTGTTGCATTGGTGTAAAATAAAAAGGAAATTCACTAGCATTTCTATAACCTGTCACCTTTTTTTCCATGCTGTTTCCAGTCCTTGTCCATATATTTAAAAAAATTAACATAACTGTAATCAGAGCATAGATACCATTCTGTGTTCTTTTACTTAGTATTATGTAACAAGCATTTCCCACCACTAAGAGTTTGCCATGAATCAGACAGACAACTGGCAAAGCCCAGATGTGTTTTCCCTCCTTTGGGGGAGAACTGCTGATTTGGGCCTTTCGATCAAGTCTTCCTCTGGCCCTTGAGACATTCCAAATACTCAGGCAGATTTAAACAATTAGTTTACAATGAGGACTGTTATATGGACCCTGAAAAAAACTATAGAAGGTTTATAAGGGTAAATTGGTTTGGTGTTGATTAATCAAATAATATTCTGAGATTTCCCCCTTTGACAAAACCAGAATATCAATTTACCTTCTTAAATTTCAAATACATACTGTTTGTGCTTTGTTTTAAATAATTTTATTTAATAGTTAATCCAGTTATCCCCAGTATATTTTAAGTAAATTATTTTACTGAAGGATTATATGGAAAGAAGTACCCAAAGCATAAAAGTACAGCATTTTTACAAAGTGAACAGAGCCATAGAGCCAGCACCTATATAAAAAAACAGAATGTTAGTTTTGGCTACTTTTTGTTATACAAATGGAATCACATAACATGCACTCTCTTGGGTCTGGCTTCTTTCACACGGCATGAGGTTTGTGGAGACCGTCTGTGTTGTGTGTAGTTCAGTCCTGTTATCTGCACAGTGTCCCGGTGTATGTCTGTACCATAATTCTTTTTACTCCTATAGACAGTAAACACTCCCACTTTGGGGCCGTGACAAATAATGCTGCAGTGAACATTTTTACACATATCTTTGGGTGAATATATGTTCACAATTCCAAGTAGAATGACTGGGTTATAAAGCAGGCATGCACTCCGCTTCAGTGGTCACTGTTAAAACGGGGTGCCCATTTCTATCCTATCAGCAGTGGCCCCATACCATGGCTAACTCTGTCTTGTTCATTTCAGCCATTCTGACAGATGTGTAGTGGCATTATATTTTGGTTCTAATTTGCATTTCCCTGGTAACTAATACAGTTGAGCACCTTTTCAAATGCTTATTGGCCATTTGGACATCTTTTTTTTTTTAACCAGTTAGCAAATGTACTAAAAGAAATTATCTGAATCACGGTGGACATCCTTGTTTGTGAAGTCTTGCCCAATTTTCTAATGGGTTATTTGCCCTTTTTCTTGATTCCTAGGAGTTCTTTCTATATTCTGAATACCAGTCCTTTGTTGTATTATGAAGATCTTGCACTCTGTCGCTTATTTTTTTCTCCACTTTCCAGTTTATTTTGTTGATTGTTTTGTTTCATCTCAAACTAACAGATTCTAAAGCTTAAACTGATCAAACAGACAAAAAGTGAACTTGGATATGTCAGGGCAAAAGCTGTTGCCCTCACCACTCTACTTAACTCACCTCCATCATCTCTGATGATGAGTCTTTCTAGATGCACAAATAAGTACTCTTATGCTGTTTAATGTTCAGGTTTTGACCAATAAGAAGACAACCTTCTTCGGTGGCAATTCCCTTTCTATGATTGATTACCTCATCTGGCCCTGGTTTCAACGGCTGGAAGCACTGGAGTTAAATGAGTAAGACATTTGAATATTTTGTGCATAATTTAGGGTAATGATAATTGGAATAGTATATGTTGACCTTTTTTTCTGAACAAAAATTAGAATATTTTATGTAACTGTTATGAATGGGAAAAAGCAGACAGGAGGAAAGACTTGGGCATGTCATATACCTATAGTCACCACTGCTGCCCATCTCGGGGAGGAGGCAGGAGTTCTGTGACATACAGCAAAACGTTTTAAAAGTAATTTACTCCTTCCCTCCTGGGTAAAAATCCATAAGGATAGTTTGGGGGAGGGGCTGGATGAAAAAGGTGAAGGGATTAGGAAGTACAATTGGCAGTTACAAAATAGTCATAGGGATGTAAAGTACAGCATAGGGAATAAAGTCAGTAATGTAATAACTACCTATGGCGTCAGATGGGTACTAGACTTATTGAGGGATCACTTTGTATCTTATATAAATGTCTAACAACTATGCTGTACATCTGAAAATAATATAATATTGAATGCCAACTATAGTTGAACATTTTTTCAAATCCATATGTACATTTTTATAGGGCTGTCATGCAGGATTGTATGACCAATGCTACCTCTCATTTACCAGTAAGATTCCCATACTAGGTTCCAAGCTCCATATTTTGAAGGTTGGTAGCCAGTTGGGCTTACTCTCCCTTAGAGCTTAGAGCTATTCTTTTAAAAAAGTTTTTCTTAGAAATTTTTATTTATTAAAACATTTAAAAATTTTAAGTATAGTTGGTATACACTATTATATTAGTTTCAGGTATACAGCATGATTTGACATTACTATACCTTACAATGTGATTAACACAGTAAGTCTAGTAATCATCTGTACCAAGCAAACTTATCACAGTATTATTGACTATATTCCCTTTCACCTTTATCACTCCCCCATACTTCCCCCCGGCAACCACCAGTTTGATCTCATTCTTTTTTTAAAAAAATTGTCAATTACAGTTGACATACAATATTATTAGTTTCAGGTGTACAACATAGTGATTGTACATTTATATAATTTATAAAGTGATCATCCCGATAAGTCTAGTATCCATCTGACATGATACATAATTACATTATTGACTCTATTCCTTATGCTGTACTTTATATCTCTGTGACTGTTTTAAAAACTGGCAATTTGTACTGCTTAATCCCCTCACCTTTCAGTTACAATCTGGCCATAGATGGGTTGCCTTTCATGTTCTCATTTTAAAGTTATCAGTCTCTCAGTTTGGAACAGTTCTTATGTTAACTGAGCAAGTCACTTGTCACTTCACTTTAAGATTCCTGTTCCATAAAGCAAAGACTTTTACAATATCTTCCAAAACAACTACAGCTATACCTCGGAGATATTGCAGGTTGGTTTTCAGACCACTGCACTAAAACAAATGTTGCAATAAAGTGAGTCACATAAATCTTTTGGTTTCTCAGTGCATATAAAAATTATGTTTGCACTAGCCTGTAGTCTGTTAAGTGTTCAATAGCATTATGTCTAAAAAAATGTAAGCACCTTAATTAAAAAGTGCTTTACTGCAAAAAAATCCCAAGAAACGCTAACCATCATTTGAGCCTTCAGTAATCTTTTTGCTGGTGGAGAGTCTTACCCTAGTAATAGCAATGATCAGTGATCACAGATCTCCACAACAAATATAAAAATAATGGCCCTAGCCCGTTTGGCTTAGTGGTTAGAGTGTCTGCCCACGGTTTAAGATTCTGGCCAAGGGCACATACCTTAGTTACAGGCTCAATCCCTGGCCCCAGGTCAGAGCCTGTTCAGGAGGCAACCAATCGATGTCTCTCTCTCATATCGATGTTTTGCTCTCTCCCTTCCACTCTCTCTGAAAAGCAATGGAAAAAATATCCTTGGGTGAGGGTTAAAAAAAAAAAAGGCAAAAGTCTGAATTCTGAGAATTACCAAAGTGTGGCATGGAGACACGAAGTGCAACAAATGCTCTTGGAAAAACCGTACCAATAGACTTGCTCAATGCAGGGTTGCCACAAACCTTCAGTTTGTAAAAAAATGTAGTATCTGAGAAGCTCAACAAAGAGGCATGCCTTATTCTACGATTATGTTCATTTTAAAGAAATACTTTTATAGAACTACTTTAAAAGGTTAAAGGAGAACAAAGTGAAACTGCAGAGTGACAATGACATATAGACTTTGCAATGCCTTCGTTAGTCTAGCTCACACCTTCATGCCTTCCATCTCCCACAGGTGTGTAGACCACACTCCAAAAATTAAGCTCTGGATGGCAGCCATGAGGGAGGACCCTGCAGTATCAGCCCTCTGGATTGATGTGAAGGCCTATCGAGGTTTCCTAAATCTCTACTTGCAGGACAGCAGGGAGGCCTGTGACTACGGGCTCTGATGGGGGCAGGAGCCAACAATGAAGAGATGTCTGACTCGTTCCTTCACTAATACAAATAATAACATGCTTTTATTGTACCAAGTGCTCTCATTTCTCTCTGGATCACCTTCTGAGGTGACATCATGGCCCAGCGGTGGGCTTTCCTTAAGGCCCTCCAGCAGAAATGTAAACACCTGTCCTGCTCAAGATGCTCAAAAGACTCTAAGATTTCTATCGGTCTGTGCTGAAAACCTCTAAATCGTCCTCTCTAGTGAGATCTAGGCTTTTGTCTAGATTTCTAACTGCCCATAGGACATTTCCACTTGGATACCCCATTGTCGTTCCGAGAGATGCCCTTTCAAGTTTCTCTGAGGTTCTGAACTGAGCACTTTCCATTCCTCACCCTTTGCGTCATCAGAATTCCGCTCCCTCTCTCATTCCCACCGTCACGCATGGAGATCAGACCCACATCCCCTCCAAGCCAGGTGAGTAGGTGGCCGCCTCCCGGGTCTCCAACACCCAGTCTCTCCCCGCTTCAAATCCCTCTCACCAGACCCGGCGCTGGGCGCACGGCGGGCGTCGCAGGTGCGTGAGTAACGCCGAGGCCCCGCCCCGCGGCGCGGCGCGTGGGGCTCAGCGCGCAGCCTCAGAAACAGCGGGCCGTCCTCTCACTGATGTCGATCCTCACGTCACCCTGAGAGGAGGCAAGGTCAGGGGGCTTCGCTTCACTCTGCCGACGGTTCAGCTAAGGTCCTGAAGTTAGGGGAGCCGCCAAACGCTGGCTCAAGTACCTGGAGAACACACCCACACCCTGCTCCATCATTATTAAGGGGCCGTTGGCCCGCCGGCCCCAATACAGTCTGGTTTCTCGTGCTTATTCTTACATGTGAGGGCACCTGTCAATCACCTACGGCGCACTGCCGCATGTCCGAGTCCGTAAGTGGGTCCTGGGTGGGCCACGTTTGCAGAGAGCCCCCTCCCCTCCCCCACCCGCCCCGCCTCGCCCCCATGGCGATGCAGGCAGCTGACAATGGCTGACTTCACAAAGGGCCTTCCGCCGCCACCGAGGCCGCCGTCGGCCCGCCCCACCCCCTAGGCCCAGCTCCGCCGCGGGGGCCCTTCAGTCGGGTGCAGCCCCGGGCACGGAGGTGCCGCCGAGAGCCCCTACCCGGTGCCGGGAATCGCGACTTCGGTTCCCAGGACCCTGTAACGCGGCCTCCCATTGGCTCGCTCCGCACTGATTGTCTTGAGCGCTTCCAAAGGCTCTTAGGGTTGGCTGGAGCTCTGGGTGCCGCGGCCAGTAGGCGGGTAGGATCGCACTCTCGGGGCGGGTTCACCGTCGTCCTACATCCGGTTCCTTTTTCCACGCGCTGGCGGGCTCCTGGCGGCGCCTCTCCGGTCGCCTGCACCGCGTGGGTCGGTGCGGCCAGCGTTGCCTTGGACGGGAAGAGGGGCTTAAGGTCAATTCTGAATTTGGGGATTTTCCCACGGACTTCGGGGGCCCAGAATGGGATTGCCAACTTTTTCTGTTGCCCGGTACTTTTAAAAGAAAGCCCAAGTACTCATCTGGATCAGTTTCATCAGAGGATTTAACATTAAGAAAAAAAGTACAAGAGCTGTATAATCCAAGAATAAAGAACAGGCCTTTAAAGCTAATGCCATTAACTTGGGGGGGGGGGGTTAGCTTTATTAAAATGTTTATTTTTCTGATTTGCCCGGAGACAGGTAAAGACGACCCACGATCACTAATTCTCAGCCCTGAGTTGGGCGCCACTAGTTTAGCTGCTGTTCCAGGGAACCGCAGGCCGGGGAGTTTGGGCCCAGGGGATGTCTCTGTGAAGACTAAGGGTCTTCCCTGCTGCATCCTAATAATAATAGAAATAATAGCTAATGTTCAGTGCCTACTAGGTAATAGATGAATGCTAAGTATTTAGCATTCCCCCTCCCCCCCATACCTGAATGAATCCTCCCCAAACCACCTGCTGTATGGGTACCACTAGCTCTGGATTACAGGTGGGAGCCCCAGGGCATAGAAAGTTGCCGTGATTTGCCCAAGGTCGACCAGCTAGTAAGTGCTGAAGAGATTCAAATGCAGCCTGAACTCTTCCAGTCATTTAGACCACCCTTGAGATTAGAGTTTACTTAGGCCTCTACCCCAGGCTCTTTTTATTCTTCAGCTCCTAGCATTTGGAGAGGTTGAGCCAGGAAAGGATAGTATGTACCTTTTGGCCACACTGCTATTATACCTGGGGTTTAACGGGAAGTGTTGATGCCCTTTTCCAAACTCAGTGTGTTTTGTTTGATTTTACAAATGTAACTATACCGAAATGTTTTTAAATTTTTTTTTCTTTGTAAGCTGTAAAGAGAAATAGAACTAGGAAAGCAGAATCGAGTACTTAAAAAAGAAAGTCTCCCCCCCTTTTTTTTTCAATAAACACACTTGATTTATTTTGTATAAAAGGGTTAAGTTTACAACTAAACTTTTACAAAAAGTTTAGCATGAATAAGTACATCATTATACTTTGTATGCAGAAATATACATGTCTGCCACTATGCAAGAAAACTAATAAATAGAGTTCGCAAGGTTTCACTCAATATATATACATATTTATATGTAAATATATATACAGCATTCAGGAGGCTTGCATCAAAGTAACTTCTGACCAAAAGACTTCATTTAAGTAACTGAATACTGAATCCTTCTGGTATTCATGCTCCACCTTTGAAAAAAATGCAAGTCTGCTTAAACTGGACAATTCCTTGTGTTTTAAGATTTTCACTCCCCATGGTGGGAATAGTATATATAAAGAAAACCTTCCAACCGCAGAAAGGGCATTAAAAGTGTTTTCCATAAATAACTAATATCACAGTCTGGGTCAGAAACACCCTGGGGAAGATGATCTGAGCCTTCTTAGTTTTGCTTCCATTTTTAAAAAAGGTCCTTTCAACTTGTCCTCCTGGTGAAATGGCTGAAAAATAAGTTCCTGTGGATTTGTTGTTGTGCAAAGGAAAAAGAAAAAAAGTCATGAACACCATTTATTCAGCCACAGGGTGTTTTGCTGTCATTTGACATGAACTCAGGAAGGGAATTCAGAAGCCTGCAAAGACATGATGCTGATGTCTGTGTTTAGGGTGGTGAACAGTGTCCAGGATTCCTGGCTCTGCCCCAGGTCGCTGGTGGTGTAGGCTGACAATAGTGGGGTGCAAGTCCAGGGCAATCTGCACGTCCCAGATGTAGCCGATGACGTGCTGCAGGATTTCCATCTTGCTCACCTTGTTCTGGTGGATGCTGGGCACCAGCTCTTTGAGCCTTGGAGTAGCAGTTGTTCATGTTGTACAGCAGGCTCATCCGATCGTCTCCTTGGGTTTTGCTCCTGGAGATGCCCAGGCTGTGGTCCAAAAGGCGGTTTTTCCTAACGGACCTCACTGGACTGAAGGCTTTCTTGCTGACCCAGGGGAAGGCGAGAACAGGAGGGAGTGGGGCTGCCCTGGAGCTCAGGCTACTGCTGTCTGCGGAGCTCCCAGCACTGGGCCCCAGACTTGACTCAGAAATCAAAAAGTCTCCTTTTGACTCCTCATCTCTGGGAAGATGAAGTTCTTCCTCTGACTACTTTAGTTGACAATACTCTTTATTTTATATGTCCCAGATTTGTGGGTGTGGGGTGGGGAGGGAGTTGGATGAAGGTGGTCAAGATGTACACACTTCCAGTTCTAAAATAAGTCCTGGGGATGTAATGCACAACAAGATGATTATAGTTGACACTGCTGTATGGTGTATTTGAAAGTGGCTAAGAGAGTAGATCCTAAAAGTTCTCACCATGTGGAAAAATTACCTTTTGTAACTATCTGAGGAAGTGGTAACCATTATTGTGGCAATCATTTCACAGTATATGTGTGCCAAGTCATTATGCAGGGCACATTGAAAACATACAGAGCTGTATGTCAATTGTATCTCAAAACTGGAAAAAAAAAAAAGTTCCAAGGACATTAGAACACAGGATTCCCTAGGGCCCTAACTTCCTATAAACAAGTCCTGATTCTAGGTCCATTTGAAAATAGACCTTTTTTCCTTACCTCATTCTTTGAACTATTGAGCAATATCTGAACACCCAGTAATCTTTCATGTAAATTAGATTCCTGAAATACTAAGAGGAATGTCCTCCAGTTTTTGCCACTATCAGAGATAGGTATGAGAAAAATTTTTTGAAAAACTGAAGAATGCAAACTCCACTTCTCAAAACAGACTTAGTTAAATAGAGTGAAGAAATTATTTCTGTGGTGATGTTCTTTTCCAAGAAGGCTTAAGTTCTTATTACCCATGACTGAAGATCCCCACATTTTCAAATAGATCTCATTATATTTCAGGTAGCTGGAAACCAATTTGGAGTAGGTTTAATATGGCCTGGTTACCATTTGTTTCTTGCTTGAGTGAGTCAGTATAATAGAGGTGTAAACATGATATAATAACAATGAAGGAACATTTGCAAAGAGGATTTCAAAGAGGTACCTATTGGGTCTTTAAAAGGAAGTAGGGATAAGCTTAAAGGTCATACTTAAACTCTTTCCAGGGAAACCATAGTGTTCAGTGGTAAGATTAAAAACCACATTACTGAAATGTAACCTGCAGCATTCAACCCATTCAACTGGCATTTAATTGGTAACTGGTGAAATGAATATTCTGAGTTGAATTCTAATTCTAAGTATGCTTGGCAAAGCTGAATTGCAGTGCATTTCATCTTTACGGATGCAAAATTGGAATGCACTATGCTATTAAAAATGTGTTCTTATTTATTCGTATTAGTCATTAATTTTGAGTTCTTACTATACTGAGGATCACCTGTATGATTTCATTCAATATTCAAAACCCATCAATAAGGTACTATTTGTATTTTCATTTTACAGGTGAGGAAGATGAAGGTCAAAGAGGTGAGAGATAGTTTGACTAAGTGCCAAAGCCAGGGTTTGAGTTTAGTGCCAAGTGAGAACCTTGGCATTATATTGTTTCCCTTCAGAGGAAGAACTGTTTGCATTCCTTTGTCTATTACCCCCTAACTGCACCAAATAGACTTGCATTTTAGAATGTGACTTCTCATACACAGATATACTTTATTTATTTTTAAATATATCTTTATTGATTTCAGAGAGAGGAAGGGAGAGGGAGAGAAACAGAAACATCAGTGATGAGAGTCATCATTGATCAGCTGCCTCCTGCATGCCCCCTATTAGAGATGCAGCCTGCAACCTGGGCATGTGCCCTGACTGGGAATTGAACCGTGATCTCCTGGATCCTAGGTCGATGCTCAACCACTGAGCCACGCCTGGCCGGGCACACAAATATACTTTTAATAAGCAGCATTTACCAGCTCTCAGAGTGGTTTCCTTTAAAAAGTGGGAATGAGGGGAAGAAATCTTGGAAATATGTTCCTTCTAGCATAGATTTCCAGTTCAGCCATTAATAGTTCATTCATTCATTGTCATTATACTCCAGGGTGGGCAAAGTCAGGCCAGAGAGCCAAATCCAGCCCACTGCTGGTTTTTGTAAAGTGTAAGAGCTAAGAATGGTTTTTTATATTTTTAAATGGTTGAAAAAATCAAGAGAAGAATCATAATTTGTGACATGAAAAGTACATGAAATTCGCCAAGAGTGAACCCTAATGTAAACTCCTCACCATTCAGTGTGTCCTTCTTGATTAAAGTTAGTTCCAGGATATAGTCATCCTATTTATTTTCCAAAATGCAAAATTGTCAGCAGGGCAAAGAAAGAACCAGTGTCTTTTCCAACACCAGATTTCTTGCTGACATATATGCAATTTCTTCTCAGAGAAAATGTCTTAGGACATTTTTGCCATTCCCCAATCTTGTAAACCCACTGAATGTCTTAGCAAAAAAATGTAGTCGAGTCACTGTTCCAAAGACTTTCAAAGATTCCTGTTCAGTAGGAAAAAAATGTTAACACGTAACCAAGAACTTCTGGATAGATTTGGAATTTCAGAAGACAAAAGGTGTCCATTCATCAGCTACATCACTAGGTTGTATCATTTTAATAAAAGATATTCAGATTCAGTTAACATTTGTTGAGCAGCAATTATGTGCTATATCTTTTCCAGGATTTAAATCATTTCCTTTCCACACTGTTAAGCAGCTTTAAAGGCCAAGACATTGAGTCAGGCTTTGGACTTGTAAAGTTCTTCAACCTTGCTAGCTGGTCACTTTGGGCAAATAATTTTATTTTCCTGAGGATATTTTCTGTTTTGTAAAATAGGAATAATAATAGTTGCCTAACTGAGTAGTTGTTGGAATCAAATAAAGTAATCCATAGAAATCATTTAGTCAGAATGAGTGAAACATATACTTTCCATCTTTACTTTTCAACCCTATAAAATGCATTTATAAGTAATTCGTATTTCAGCTCAATCCTGTAAAATCAAAGAAGTTATCTTTCCATCTTATAAATTTCAGGATCTCAGCTTCTTAGGGTCAGAGCAAAGGACAGCTCCTCACCTAATGTAGATGGAAGAGCTACCGAAGTGGCCCCTGCATTGCTGGGCTGTTGACAGTGTGTCCTTAGCATTATGAAGGGTCTTCTCTGAAGTTTTTGCTGGGGGATGGGGAAGGCTTGTAAATTTTTCTTTGCCTCTGGGTATCTTGTTTTGAATTCATTGCCGGTTTTTTTCATAGCTTGGTTGCAATCTCACAAACAGGGCTGAAGCTGTTGAGGTGTCTCAGGCACAAAATGTAAGGAGACTCTCAGGGTCAAGCCAGATCTCAACACTAACAAGTTTTTCTTCTTATCGGCTATATCATGAAAAAGTTTGGCTTTATTTTTTTTTAAGTTCTCATTATACAGAGAATATGGCCAATTGTCTTAGAGATGCAGGAGGGAGGGCTTAAAATGGGAGAGAAAAGGTTAGCATTACCCTGGTCGGTTTTTGTTAAACTCCCTTGAGATACATGCTGGAGTTTTAAATGCCCATTCTTCACAGAGGCCCCACGAAGGCTGTACCCACGTGTTCAAAGTGGGGTACTTTTCAGGTGTTTTGTTTTGTTTCGCCTACTCCTACAAGTCTGGGGCGATGTCTCTCCAGGTTAGGTTATCCTACCTAGCTTGTGTCCCAGATCCCTTGCCCACTGTCCCACCAGAGCCCTGTCCCTTAAACACTGAATCTGGGCAGGTGGGGCGGCGCACCGGAGCCTGCGGCTGCGGCTGCGAGCCCCGGGGCCACCGCATCTGCGATACCCCGGGCCGCTGCTGCGTGGAGTGTAGGTCGCTGAGCAGATACCTGGAAAACATGACTGAGAATGAGAGCAAGACCTTGGGGAAAGGTGAGTCCTTGATGCCTGAGGCGGGATGGAGACACTGGGCCTCAGTCCCCAGGCCAGCGCGGTGGGGAGGGACCTGAAGGCTTCCTCTGCGCAAAAGCCACGTACAAAAGTGTCCTGTCTGGAGACTGCACGCACAGCCTTCTTGAGGTCTCAGGGAGGAGAGTGAGCCCCTCTCTCCCCTGTGCTAATCCACCTCTTGGTCCCTGCCCCCAGGAAGTGTCCCCCCAGGGCCGGTCCCAGAGGGCCTGATCCGTGTCTACAGCATGAGGTTCTGTCCCTTCGCGCACAGGACTCGCTTGGTCCTTCTGGCCAAAGGCATCAGGTGAGAAACGGAAGGTGGGCGCCCTACAGGCACAGGGGGATGTTTAAAATCTGGGGCTCCCTGTGCTTTTCTTCTGAGGCACAGTCGATAAATGGTTAGCAAAGGGCAGGTTCTTTAGTGAGCGGCCGTGTCTGCAGGAAACGTAGGACAACTTGGAGTAAACTGCTCGATGGCTCTGGTGAGCTGGTTCCCCCCAGTAACGGTGGTTTAGGAAGGGCACAGCAGAGGCTGCACTACATCAACTCTGTGCACTACATCCCAACATATTTTTCAGTCCCTCTTTCCTCCACTCCTTCCCTCCAGATGTAAGTTGTTGAGGGTAGGGACTTTTGTCTTTTTTGTCCATAGGCTTGAAGAGAGCCTGGTACATAGTAGGTGCTAAAAAATATTTTTTGAATGAATGAACAAATAGTTCCAAACAATGAAATAGAAGGGACTGCTATCAAGAGGTGTCTTGAAGGTTCAGACATACCTGAGGAAATGGGTGCATACCTTCCCAGGAGGAATTTTGCAAGACAAGTCCTGCAGGTCTGGATTTGGAAGGCAGAGCCCAGTTGCGGGAATGGGGACTGCATGGTGCCACTGGCCTCTAAACTAAAGTGTTGAGAATGTGTTACTCCAGGCTTTTGACTCCTGTCTTGGAGAATCCGTCATTAGGGGACGACTTCAGAGTTTCAGATTCATGTCAGAGAAATGCAGAGACATTTAATATAGAGACATTAAATAAAATTATGTAATTCTACTTTGTTGAGTATAGTACGTGGCATATATTTCCAGATTCTTCTGTCTTGCTCAATTCTAGTTAGCTCTAGGCTACCTATTTAAAATAGCAATAGCCTGATGTTCTACTCAGAGTGACAAGTTGGCAGTTTATGAACTAATGTAAATATTTATTTTTAAAATTTTTATTTGTTGACTTGAGAGAGAGGGAGAGAGAGGGAGAGCCATTGATTTGTTGTTTCACTTGTGCATTTATTGGTTACTTTTTTAAAAAAATATATCTATTGATTTTAGAGAGAGAGGAAGGGAGAGGGATAGAGAGAGAGAAACATCAATGATGAGAGAATCACTGATCAGCTGCCTCCTGCACGCCCCCTCCTGGGGATTGAGCCCGAAACCCGGGCATGTGCCCTGACCAGGAATCAACCAGTGACCTCTCCGTGCACGGGACCTGCCTGGGATGATGCTCAGCCAGCTGAGCCACACCAGCTGAGCCGTTGGTTGTTTCTTGCATGTGCCCTGACTGGGATCCATCCTGCGACGTCCGGGTATTGTGACGATGTTCTAACCAACTGAGCTACCTGGCCAGGCCTAAATATTTCTTTAGGGCAGGGTTTCTCAACCTTGGCACTACTCACATTTTGGACCTCATAATTCTTTGGGGGGTGTGTGGGGGGGAGGGGAAGGGCTGTCCTGTTTAGCAGCATTCCTGTCCTCTGCCCGTTTGATGGTAGTTGAATCCTCTCTCACTGAGTTGTGACAACCAAAAAATGTCTCCAGACATTGCCATATACCCCTGGGTTCTCCCAGTTGAGAACCATTGCTTCAGGGTTTAAGACAATCTCCTTGACTGAGCAAAGGGTAGTCTCATTTGTTTCCTTTGATCTTTTTAAACATATGTGAGTGCCCTAGTAACTTTATATGTTCGAACCTCTGATAGTAATAATAATAAGAATTTAAAATGTTATTGTGCCCTGGCTAGCGTGGCTCAGCTGGTTGGAACATCACCCTGTATACCAAAACAGGTCGCGGGTTTGATCCCTGGCCAGGGCATGTATGAGAGGCAACCAATTGGTGTTTCTCGCTCACGCTGACCTTTCTTTCTCTCTCTCCCCTCCTCTCTCTCTAAAATCAATAAGCATATCCTCAGGTGAGGATTAAAAACTTTTTAAAAAAAGTTATTGCACCACTAGGTACTAAGCACTTTATATATATTATTTGATCCCCACAATGATGCCAAGACATGGGTACGTTTACTACCTCCATTTTACGATTAATGACACTAAGCACAGAGAAGTTAAGGAATTTAGCCAAGGTCACAAGCTAGACTGTCCAGAGCCCACGCTGTCTGACGCCAGAATTTGTGCTCGTAGCTGCTGACATTTACGATATTCTGTTGTGACCCGTTAATAGCAGATTTGTATTTTCAAGCTTTAAAATGTATGAAACTCTGTAGTGTGGTGGTTATGTGTGTGAGCTCTGAGTCAGACTCCTGGGCTCTGCTCCTTCCTAGCGGTGATACTACTGGGTAGGAAATTCAACCTCCTGGAGTTGGAAATTGCACGAGCAGATGAGACAAGGCTTAGAAAACATTAACACATCTGTAGGAATGAAGACAATGCTGTTGCTATATATATTTCTTTGTAAAAGATCTAAACTTTTAAAATGTTTTGCAAATTTAAATTTTATAAGTTGACTACTTCTGCTTTCAAGATGAGTGTCTGCCTGTGTAAGCCTCTCATTTTTGTTGTCCTGCTTTCCCTTTGCTTTTTTAAAAAAAATATTGTTGAAAGTATCACAGATGTCCCCTTTTTTGCCCCACTGATCTCCTCCACCCTCCCGCCCCCCATTCCCTTTGCTTTTTAAGACATGAAGTTATCAACATTAACCTGAGAAATAAGCCTGACTGGTACTATACAAAGCACCCTTTTGGCCAAATTCCTGTCCTGGAAAATAGCAAATGTCAGCTGATCTACGAATCTGTGATCGCTTGTGAGTACCTGGATGACGCTTATCCTGGAAGGAAGCTGTATCCATATGACCCCTATGAGCGAGCTCGCCAAAAGATGTTATTGGAGCTATTCTATAAGGTATGCTCAATTTTTTAAAAAGCCACTTACACTCTGTCTTACTTTATATGTCTTTCCCAAACTTCAGTTCATTTTTAAAGCCAAATCCTTGGTGAAGTTGTTCTGTTTTGATACTACTTGCACCTCAGGATACTAATTGGCATGCAATTATGGTAGACCCATCACCTCTGATATTACTGACAGGTGCTTTGCCATTTGAACCAGCAGTCTCCAGAGGTGTGATGGTGGCCCGGTTATGACTGTGTGACTTAAGATAGGCACATTGAAAGAGCTGAAAACTGGTGATGCTTTAAAGGGAAGATTGCTAAGGTTTCAGGTTAAAACAATATTGGGGTATAAAGATGTCAATGCATGGAAGGGGACTGCTCTTTTTTGGGGAGCAAGAGTGCTAACTGTCCAGGAAATGTGAAGAGACAAAAGGGGGCAGCACCTGCTGGTAGTGGGAGAAAAAATGATGGAGAAACTTTAAGATGGTTCTCTTTGAAATGAAATAAAAACAACGGACATATACTGAGCACTTATTATGTGCCAAGCACTATTATAACTACCTTATAAAGGTTAACTCATGTGACCCTTACAACTGCCCTTTAAGGCAGGTACTATTACTGTATCCATTTTTCAGATGAGAGAGGTTAAGGCTTAGAGAGGTTAAGTGTCTACCTAAGATTGTACAGCAGGGAAGTAGCTGATCAAGTAAGAAGCATTCCAGAACTCTTTTTTTAAAGCACCATGTTTTACCAGGGTGCCATGACAAGTGGGTTCCTGGAACCTTAAAGATACCCCTCAGAGCGAGTTGGGGAGCCTGGATGTGGGTGTGGGCCTGTTAAGCTGGAGGGACAAAGCTTTGGCTGCATTTTCAGGCAGAGCAGTAGTGAGGAGTTCGCTCAGACTTCACTAAGAAACCTGTGTCCTCTGATTAGGTCCCACATTTGACCAAGGAGTGTCTGGTAGCATTGAGATGCGGGAAAGAATGCTATGATCTGAAGCTAGCCCTTCGTGAGGAATTCTGCAACCTTGAAGAGGTACAAAAGGGGCCCCTCTCTGCTTAGATCCAATGTAAGAAGAGATAGGGGTCGCTAACCTGGTCACCCTGACGCCCTCTGCTTTCATAGACTTATTCTTTCTGCCCGACTTTGATTAGTTCAGCTACTAGTTATCTGATTTTAACTTGTAGGTGCTTGCTCTCTACTACTCCATTCTGGAATTATTCTTGGAAATCTGGCAGGGAAGTCAGGAAGGGCACGTGATGAATTTCCTCCTTTCCCAGCGTCAGGATGTTCCTTAACTGCCTCCGCATGGCTTCTGTAGCTTCTGCCAATGAGGTCAAGGTCTGTGTTGGTTAGGGATTGTGTTTGGCTGCTAGTAAAAGGGACCTAACTACTGTAAATTTATCTTATAAGGGTTTATTCTCCTACAAAAGCCAGAGGTAAGGGCACTTCAGGTCTATTTCGATGGCTTCTTCATGAAATTACCAGGGACTGAGACTCTTTCTCTTTCTGCTCTGTCATCCTTTGTGCAAGGCTTTCATCCTCAAAATGACCAGCTAGCTGTTGGAACTGCAGCCATCACATCCAAGTTCCAGGCTGCAGAAAGGAGGACAGAAAGGGAAAAAAAAAATGGCAAAAGACCGTGTTCCTTTAAAGGGCTTTCCCAGAAGCCCTACCCAATGACTACTTAAATCTCATCAGCCAGAACTTAATTGTAGGGTCATAACTATTTGCAGGGGAGGCTGGGAAATTTAGTATTTTAGTAGGACACCCTGAATAAAATCAGGGTTCCGTAATTAAGAGAAGGGGAATGTGGCTATGAGTGGGCAAGGAGCAGTCTCTGCCAGCAGATCCTTCATTAACTGGATAGTAATAGGGCTACCCCTTCCCTGTAGAATAATCTGGAAGGTGGATTTTTGCCTTTATCTTTGTTCCAGAAACTGTGTTCCCTTTATGGGTGGTTTGTAACTCTGTTGGCAGCCAGGAAATGTTATTTTTATTCCTTAAAAGAAGGCTGATTATTAATATTCTTCCATTTTACCTTTATCAAGCAGAAGCAGATTACATTTATTTACACTTTCAGCTGCCTGTCTTAGATTTGTACAGTTGCAGTATTTATGGATGATGAATAGTCATATTTAAGAAATGTCAAGCTTTGGCCCTGAGACCACAGATTGTGGTCTTGATTATGAGCAGGCAGTGTGACATGGTAGAGTCTTGGATCCTAGGCTTGGCTTTACCAGACTCCAGGACCTTGGGCAAGCTTCTGGATCTCTTGGTACCTTGGTTTCCACAATTATGGAACAAGGGAGTGTTTTGAAAGGTGTGCTCTCAGAGCCTCTGGGTTCTGCAGCAGAACCCCCACCTAGGGGAGGCCTGGTGGGTGGTTCTAGGTACTGCCTCACCCAGAACAGCCCTGCTTTTAACACTGTGTTTAACAAAACATTGAATAAGAGCATTTGGGGAGGGAGGGGGGCTGCTGCTTTCAAACAGAAGTATGAAAGCTCTTGCACAAGAGAGTGTCACTTTACAGAAGCAACATATACCATTCTGTAGTTATAATGGTGGGGTTGGTAGGTGTGCCCAGGACAAACAGTGGGGCCGGCCACAAATAGTGTTTATTGGAGTCACTTTTTTTCTAGTCACATAGGACAGGTCAGCTACAGGTGCCACATTCCAATAACTAGTCATTTGTTTTCTCTAAAAGGTGTGACATTTACTGCAGCTCATAGGACTTTGGAGATCATGTGGTACAGAAGATCGAACTCTGGTTTTAGAATTAGGGATCCTAAGCTTGGGGTGGCCTCTTTCGCACTCACAGTGCTGATGTGGGTAGTTGAAGGTGAGTCTTTCTGAGCCCCGCCCCACTTTGTGCACAGTGGACACTGGACTGGTGTGAGGCTTACTGGAGTGTGTAGAGTAGGCATTTTAATTTGATACCATTACCTCCTATTATGATAAACTCTCTGGCATAGTCTTTTCTGTCATGCAGCATCTAGTGGTGTTTAATGAAAAGGATACTTGGTGGCTTTTTGGATATGCATACCCTTGATGGCCTGGGCAGTTTCCCGAGTGTTCTTAAAGTGAACAGGAAGATTTGAACCTCTCGATTTGCATGATTTTGTGGGGTTTTCTGAGTCAAGTGCATAGTGAACCACTTTCAGAGGTCACCTCAGGCCACTGATGGGAAGAGCATGTGTGTAAATTTTTTAATGGAAAAAAATAACTTCATTCTGCATAATTTGCCATATGTATAAACCATCAAATTTTTATCCAGCACCTTTTACCATTATGAATGATGCTGTAGGAACAGCAGCTTTGCTGCATAAAAAGCGTTTTTTCTATTTTAGAATATATGCTTAGGTTGGCTGTCCAGGAGTGGAATCACCAGGTCAGAGGGCATGGACACTTTACAGGCCGGAGCCACTTCCTTCCCCAAAGACTTGTGCTGTTTTCCCCCCCACTAGCAGTATATGAAAATGCCCTTTGCTCTATCCCCTTTTCACTATTGGGAAATGTCATTAAAAAAGATATTTGCCTGTTTTGGAGAGAAAGAGTAGTTTCTCATTGTTGATATAATGGGTATTTCTTTGATTGCTAGCGAAGTGGGATGTTTCCCCCAAAGTATGCCATCTCTTAGTGTTCTTCTTGTGAAAATGGTCTGTTAGCCATCTGTCTGTCCAGGTCTTACTGATTTTCCTTGCTGATTTGTAAACGTTCCTTTTAGAGAGTTTCCTGTATATAAAAGATATTTGCTTGTTTTTAAGACGCATTTTTGTTTTCTTTTGTTACAACATTTAATTCGGCTTATCTTTTTTGTACATATAGAAATATAACATTAAAAAAACACTGTGCCATAAGTCTTTCCTGTTGTGATTTCTTCCACTCTTTTTATACACAGGAGGTCCTCCCCCCCTTCAGAGATTCAATAAATATTCATTTGTCTTTTCACCCACCATCCATCACTTTAAAGATATTTGACTTGTCAAGCATTGCCCTACTAGCTGCCCCTCCAACTATCTTACAAATATATTTTGACAAATTAAGCCCATTAAAAGGATTCCAGGGTAGAATTTTCAGGGTGGTCCTTTAATCCTCAAATGTTGGCAAGATGCATTTTGAATCTTCACAGGGGACTAAAGGTCCTAAATGACAAGCAGCAGGATGGAGCATGTTCTACCAGACACTACTAAGGCTTCTTTATAGAGGAGAAATGATTTTATCTGTACTTGGTTTGTTCTATACCCTTGATTTGTTTTACAGGGAATCAGCTGTATGTCATTACATTAAGGACCTGAAATTAGAAATCTTGAGAATCTCCTCTTATTTTTTATGAACTCAACAGACTTCTGCTCTGGAGTTGAGTACTTTACTGTTGCTTTTGGATAAGGGCCTGAATTCTGATTTATTGGCAGATGGCTTTGTGTCTTTTGGGGGGAGGGGGGGAGGAGGTTCTGCTTCTTTTAAAAAAAATTTATTGATTGATTTGAGAGAGAAAGAGAGAGAATCAATTTGTTGCACCTCCCATCCATGCAGTCATTGGTTGACTTGTATGTGCCCAGATGGGGGATCGAATCCGCAACCTTGGTGTATCAGGACGACGCTCTAACCAACTGAGCGACCTGGCCAGGGGCAAGGAGGTTCTGCTTCTTAAGAACTATTTCCATCAAGGAAAACCACTTTATCCCTCCTGCGGCGAGGACAGCAGCACCCACTCTGAGCCACCAACCTGTCTGCCTTCCCTAGAGGCCGGGGTTCCTTGGCAATGGTGTAAATGATGGTGGTGCAGGGCAGGCAGTTCTGGAGCTGCACCCGAGAGCCCAGGCTGCAGACTGAGGCTTTTTAGAGTGCCTGGCTTGAGGAAGTCTGGGCTTCATGATCTTGCTTGTCCACAAAATCCTTCGCAGATTCCTTCCTGCCTGGTGAAGCTCCTGGGGTGCCCCCCCGCGCGCCTCGCCACGGACGGCCACAAGGGGGAGCCCCGCGGCGCCGCATCTTTCCACTCGGCTCCGGGCGAACCTCCTTTCCGTCCCCTGGGGGAGCCCGAGAGGCCTTCGCAGAAGATGAGGGGACCTTCCTTCCAGGCTTTTCCCCCTCGGAGTGAGAGAGTGTACCCTCGTCAAACCTAACGGCCCCTTGCTCTCCGTTTGCATGCTCACCCTTCATCCCTTACCAAATCCAAAAGCAGGGGACCCCTCTGTAGTTGTTTTCAATGAACTGGAGAACAGAAAAATTAAAAAATAGATTTTCTATTATTCCAGAACATCAAATGGTGGCCCCCCCCCCCCCAATATCTCAATTCTTAAGCCTGAATTGAAGATGTATTAATACTTTTGGGAAACCCAGGGGCTAGAAGCCAGAGCCTCAGTCTCCTCCCCATGTGTGGCCTCATGAAGGATGTCTGGGGCCTTGGAAGAAAATGTTTTCTCCAAGCAGGCTGTTTTGCCTTCCTTGGTGATGCCAAGGACAATAGCTCTGAAAGTGAGGGATTCCATTGTGAGAGGAGCTATTCAATATGAAGAATGGCCAACGTCATTACATGTGGCAGGCAGGTGACAGAACTCAAATAGAGTTTTTAAAAATGACGATGGATATTAACATAACCACTGCTAAGTGGGGCCAGGTACAGCAGCAGCAGCTTCCTATTCTGTTTCTGATGACAAAACACTTAGGAAAGATAAGACATTGGGATTTAAGACTGCCAGTTTATTTTACCTCTCACTATCCTAAAAATTGTCAGAGGAGCTCACTGACTGTAAGCAGGGGACTAGTTTAAACTGAGAACACAGAACTTTTTGAGTCAAGTTGCCTGATGACTTTCTTATCAATGGGAGAGAATTCTGGTAAGCTCTTCAACCATGAGAATGTGGGTGTCTCGCCTCCCTGTCAGGTGCTCTGGTAGGGCCCCCGATTGAGAGGGGAGCAAGAGTAGGACTGAGGAGAGAGTTCTCCCTGGGAAGCAGAGCTGGGCCAATCCTTGGCTGTAGAGAAGAGGCTTTCAGGATCTGCTGATTCTAAGCTTTTTGCTATTACTTATTTATTCATTTATTTTTAAATATATCTTTATTGATTTCAGAGAGAGGAAGGGAGAGGGGGAGAGAGACAGAACATCAATGATGAGAGAGAGTCACTGATTGGCCGCCTCCTGCACACCCCTGACTGGGGATAAAGCCCACAACTCAGGCATGTGCCCTGACCAGGAATCGAACCCTGATCTCCTGGATCCTAAGTCGATGCTCAACCACTGAACCACTCCTAGCTGGGCACTGTTACTTTAATTTAAAGAGCATGCAGAGAATTCACAAGAGACTCGAAGAAGCTTCTGTGATTAGAGTCCTCATACATACACACATTGGAAGTGGAATGACACAGGGATGGACACTAGTCTGGGAATTAGGAGAATGGTGTTTTTGTCTTAGCTCTGGCACTAACCAGAGGGTCCCTTTACCTCCCTGGGACTGAGTTTCCTATGCCGATAGAGTCTCTGTGCTTCCATATGAAAGACAAGAATCAGCTCTCTGGTATGTTTTCCTCTCCACCTCTGCTACCAGGAAACTCAAAGCTTTAAGGAACTCTGCAGGACTCCTGGCTTGGTATCATGATATCATTTTCCTTCCTTGTTCTGACCTTCTGTCCTAACTTTTATTTTCCTAGATCTTAGCATTTTATGATTTTTCATATTTAATATTTTATTGTACACTTCTTTTGCACTGCACCTCTGATCTTTTGTGTAATGAGCATGGTATAAAAAAATGGTAAAACGGATGGGGGAGTATGTCACACTAGATGAGTTCCAGTGGCCCTTCCAGTGCTGATGTTCTGTGATTCCAAGGGGAATATTTATTTCACATGTTTGGAAGTTATCAGGTTTGCATAGAAGGGAGCTCTCCTACTGAGGGTCCTAAGACTTCAATAAACTTCTGAGGAGGCCTGGCCAGTATGTCCTCTTATATCACTGGGATGTGACTGTGAAGGAGCTGGCGCTTTGTGCTAGTTTATAGGAAGACAGATATTCTGCTGGGATTTTTAGACTTGCCCTGTGAGAAATCTGGTGGAGAAATGTCTGTCTGAGGCAGCTGAATCAAGAGCTCCAAGGATCTTGATGCGAGTGGTCTCAAGTCACGCTTGGATTTAAGAAAAGTGCGAAGGAATGTGTATATGTATTCGGGGATGGGGTAGAAGCTGCCATTTCATCCATATGCTCACCTTGACTTTTTATTATACAACATGCCTTGTTAGGGCTTGAATTACTTTATGAGTGTTTACATACAGATTGATCATATTTACAAGATCATATATATTTAAAGGCATACTGCTTTGAGCAAGTGAAAAGCTTTAGAAACATATACTAAATAAATATCAATCACTAAGCAATTATTCATTTTCAAAATATCTTATTACTTGACCAAACGGCCCATCATGGGCTCCATTAAATGTCTGTATATGATTTCTTTGGAACAAGGACTTTCCCCAAAGCACCTCTGCTCTGTAGAGCACAAGAGTTATACAGAAATTCCAGAGTTGATCCATTTAGATATGGTTCTGACTTGTGCCATGAAAGCTAGTAATATAATAAGCTGGAGGTATGCATTTCAAAGTCACTGGTAACAGTTTTGGTAATTATTATTTTTATTCCTGAACATAAAGAAGGCTTGTACCTTCCTGGAATCCATAAAAACTGAACAATTTGTTCCTTTACTCTGTATGTCAGATCCTATTTATACATGACTGAAAATAGCCTGTTTTTAGTTTTTATTGGCCAGATTCTGCTCTTTTAGTACCATCCTGTCAGTAGTTTCTTTGAACAAAGTGATGCCACCTTGAATTTTTTCAGACCTTCAGGACGCCTGTCAGGAGATAATGGAGACTGAGACTTTAGGGCCACAAGATTTGCCTCCTGCTCTAAGAAGGGTGGTAGGGTCCCACTGATCCTTTCTGTCAGGGGTGGATTTGCTTTCTGTAGATGTAATCTTCCGAGGTCTCTGTGCTTTGTCATCACAAGAGCTCATATTTATTCATGCATGGTGAGCAGTAACATTGCCACCATTTTAAAGATGAGAAAATTGAGGCTTGGAAGAAGGGGTACGTAAGTTGCCCTGGGTTCCATGTCGAATCGGAGGTAGAACCCTGCACAGGACCACATGTGCTGGCTCCAGAACTCACCTTCTTAGCTACAACCCTAGACTGCATCAGGGAGTCAACAGCTGGTCTGTCTGGAGTATAAAAATCAAGAGTGATTGATAAAGATAGGAATATGGGAAGATAAAGGGTATAGGAATCTAGATCTATAGCTATAGGAAAGTAGTTAATTATGAGTTACATGGGTCAAAGAGAGTCATCTGATTAACTAGGTAATTGACACCATACCTTTCTCTTTGGGAAGACCTGGCCCAACAAAAATCTCTGCTAAGCACTTTTACTTTTTAAATTTTCAGGTGCTTTTTAAAAATTTACTTTTTTTTTTTTTTTTTTTTTTTTTGTCTTTGGCTATCTGTTAAGAATTTATCTGTTTTCTGTTTGGGTTGATTTGTCCCATTTGGGAATGAGAATTTTTATTTTAATGTAAAAAGTTGATAATGTTGAGTGGCCAACAAGTGTGAAGTTCAAAGAGCTGAAATAAAAAAGAAAATACAATAGAAAGACAATGGCGGGATTAGAGGGAGTCCATTAACTAGCACCGCTCTTTCCTGCCTTCATTTTTAATGATTGAGAAATAAGGCAAAAGTGGAAGGCACGTGGAGACTACAGTATCCCCTTTGTTACAGATAAAGTGGATCCTGGAGAATGGGGGTCACAACTGCAACAAGTGGGGTTCCCAGTGTGGCCCTCCTTTGTCCCAATAATGGGCTGCGTAGGCCTGAGACAGGGCCTCCCCTCTCCAGGGGCTGAGCTTCTCCATGGAGAGCTTAGCACTCTGTGGAGTCTGCTCCAGGCTAAGGGGGGGTAGTGGTGGTGCTGGGCTCCCTCTGCCTGGGTTGTCCTTCCAAATTCTCCCATCAGATGAGTCATACCATCCCTCCCCGGTTCTAAGGAGGGAGGGGACTGAGTGTGGCCAGGAGTATACCCTAAAGGGAGTGGAGGGAACCCCAGGAAAAGGGAGGACCCACTTACCTAACACACCAGAAGGTGAATCAGAGCTTAAGTTCTGTGGGAGCTAATTTGGTATCTGCATTTAGTGTCTATAACGATGCCAGCAGGTAAATTAACTTGCTTTTGTTCTGTTTAAACTTTTAGATTCTTAGCTATCAGAACACCATCTTCTTTGGTGGAGACTGTATCTCCATGATTGATTACCTCTTTTGGCCCTGGTTTGAGCGGCTGGATGTATATGGAATAGCTGAGTAAGACATCTGACCACGTGGTCATGACTCCCTGGGGTCGGACTGGGTAACTGGTTGAAATGGTCTGTGTGCCGTTCCTCTGAACGTGTTTCATGATGCATGTGAAATGAAATCAGGTTTCCTTGTTCAAATGCATCTGTGCTCTTCTGCCACTACCTGTGGACCCAAACATTCCCCATATTTCTGCTAATAAGACCCTGTGTCCGAAAGCCTCCTGTATGTAGTACTTCCAGCCCTGTCCTCACCACCCCATCCAAACTCAGGCCAGTGGTGAGAGCAGTTGGTGAATCTTTGTCACGGGGTTTCTGTGACTCATCTGCAGCTCCCTCGGTGGCCCTGCACCTGGACCTGCTGAGTCCCCCAGTGGACACCGTTACTTTACTCACATCTTAGTTCCCCGAGGAAGCTTCCCCAGATAGGAATATTTTTTTAAATAAATGATTTTAAAAGTAATAGATGCTTGATGTTAAAACAAACAAATGAAGTGGCCACCATGGAAGTGTAGGGATGTTTAAAGTAGAAGAAATTGCCTGGGAGATGGGGGGGGGGGGGCAGCTTGCAGGGGCCCTGGGCAGAACATGTGCTTTGTTGTCACACCTCTCGAAGGAGGGAGTGTCCCCACCTGCTCTAATCCCAGCCGTCCCATGGCGGGTGCTGGATGATTCTGGCATTTGGGAATCCAGGCCTGCCCTGTCAGGCTGCATGTGTACCCTCATAATGCACAGGCTTGATACCACCCAGGAGTCCTCTGCAACTCCCACTTTGGCTGTCTCTGAGGGAAGATTGGATAGAACACATTTAGATATCTTAAACTCTGTCTCAACAGAAACATCATGAAAACTTGTCTCCTCTGGGGACAGAGTATTAGCAACAGATTGGGAACCTTCACCTCTACTCCCAGATTTCCCACTAACCAGCTGTACTGTCTTGGACAAGCCACGTGACATATTCTAGATCTAAACTTCTGATCTTTGAAATAATGGAGCCCAGCCAGCTCCATTATTTTAAAGTTTGATGATTGTTTTATTCATTTTTTTTTTTTTAAAGTGTTTTGGAAATGACTTGTTTTTATTTTTTTCCAAACTCACTGAAGTAAAATCTGAGAAGGACAGAAGACTGTCTCTTTCAGAGGGTTGCCTTTCTGTTGAAAGTGAGGCATAGGCACCTAATTTCCCCTGAGCAATCAGCCTATGAGTATTTTAACTGTATTGTTAAAATCAATAGCAACCTACACAATTCAGAAGCTCACACAGGTATTCCAAAAGCAAGATGTTCCTTCAGTAAGTCATTGTGCTCAGTTGATCATAATGGTAACTAAGATGACTCTATTGCCCAAAGAAACCCACTTTTTTTGTATCTCATAAATCTAAAAAGTGACACGTGCCATTTTCCTGATGCCTTCCTCTTCTGGTGAGCTAACACTTCTTTCCTGTCCTGCAGCTGTGTGAACCACACCCCAGCACTTCGGCTCTGGATAGAGGCCATGAAGCAGGACCCCACGGTGTGTGCTCTTCTCATAGATAAGAACATTTTCCTGGGCTTCTTGAATCTCTATTTTCAGAACAACCCCAATGCCTTTGACTTTGGGCTTAGTTCTTGAGCCCCACAGTCCACCCCTTCACCACCCAGAATTCCCAAGCATGTCATGACTCTGTATCAGGAATTGTTTGGGTGGGTCAATCAATCTCTGTTCATTTTCTTTGAGGTTCCCAATAAACATGGAGACAGAAAAGCTATTCTTTCTGATAATCACTGTATGACTCCTCAAGCCCACAGCTTCTAAGGATTGTCTAGAAATCTAGTGCCCAGGACTAAATCTAGTGCCCAGGAGCTGTGTGCATCCTGGCTCCTTGGCCTTTGGCCCAGTTTGACTGCCAAACTATTGATGCTGATGTTGAGGTTGAAGGCCTACCAATCATTGACATTTGTCACTATAGATTGGCATCCTCCACAACCTCACTGGTGGGAGGAAAGTTAGGAAAAGGAAGAAGAAAACACTCCAAATCCAAATACTCTCCACTTGGCAAACGAAGACTGCAGCCCACGTGTTTGTGCATGAGTATCATTGTCATTCAGACTTTGGCTGTGGGCCTGGGAGACACCGAAGGTCTCATGACGGAAAGAATTCCAAAGCAGGAAATGAAATACCCGTTATCACCCTGGACTAATGACGTCAGAATTTTACCGGTGCTGTCTGGGCTCAGGATGGCTCACAAAATGTTCTATAGCTGACATCCTGCCTTAAAAAAATACACCCCAAACCCAGTGACAGGCAAAGGTCACTCTGTTGGATTTGCTCACACACACTGTGAGTGCATCACAACAAATGCCTCTGGTTGCCTGTTGTGTACCAAGCTCTGGGATATTTGCATGATAAAGATGACAGGAGCCCCTGATCCCTCCACTCATTTTGGTTGCAGTGTTAGAACTAGTGTTTTGGAGCCGTTTGTCTTGCCGTGGGAATGCTTGTCTCAGCCTGATATCCCCCCTCTGCTGGCTCGGACCACTGAAAGTGACAAAGAGCCAGAAGAATGGCCTGATGTGCCGGAAGGAGCCTTAGGAGTGGGGTGGGCCTGTCCAAGCCCAGTTTGTCTCAGGGTCTAGGGATCAGCCTGTGATCCTTTTAGCTTTGTTCACATCTAATCTTTCCCCAGCCTCCAGCCAGGCTGAGAGACCAGGCAGCAATGGGAGTGATGTGAATTGTCCATATCCACAGAGGAGAGTCTGTTGCTCCGGCCTCTGCCTCACCCCAAACCAGCCTCATTTCTCCCCACGTCTCAGCCTGGCCCAGCCATCTGCTGCCTCTGGGTGGATCTTGACTCATGTAAATAGTTACCAGTGTGACTCCGTGCCAGTTGGACGGAAGCAAGCGTGCTTAGTGAGGTGGCCTGGTCTGCCATAGCAGGCGCCACATGACAGGGGCCATCTGCTGTGCCGCCTTCTCAGGATGGGATGCCCTGTTGCCATGGCGCCCAAGCCAATGCAGAGTGAGGTCTGTGAGTCACATTTCCCTGGGATCTTTGCTCGGCTCCTGTGGCCTCCCCTGGAACACGAGGACTGATCAGTCCTTGCAGGTATATATCCTGTGTGCTGGCGAGTGTTCAGCATGGGACCAAAAGTGCTGTCAGCACAACAGATAATGGCACGTCTCTGATGGCCAGAACCAAAGACGGTCTCATTTGGGGCTCCACATACTAATTTAGAAGGCTTGAAGAGCCAGGAAATAAAGCATGGAGGAAAGCGCTTGTGGGAAAGGCTGCAGGCCCGCAGCCCACAGCCCGCAGCCCAGTTTGCGATTTGAGTGGCTTTCTGCCAGTTGTGCGCTTGGCATTTTGCCAGGGTCACCTACACTGCCTTCCACCTTCCGCTTCGTCTTTCTCTCTTTTTCTTGGCTGCTGCATGAAACACACAAGTGCCCCAGGACTGTGCTGCTCATGGAAAGAACGATTACACACATGCTCCAGACAAGAACGGCGGGATGCTTTGCCCTGCCTGTCATTTCCTCCTAAGGATCCACTGGGACCAAGAATCCCCTTGCAGACCCACTTGGTCAGTGGCAGACAGCCTACCCCTGGGGCATGGCTGAAGAACAACAGTCAGCTAGCTCCCTGGCTGGGAGCCAGCTGGAAGCAGCCATTTGTAGCTTTGTCAGGACAAAGCCACCGAGGCAGGCTCTGACTGTGCAGCACAGGACTGGGTGGCTGGGAAGTGAGGGTGGATGCGTTAGCAGGAGTAGCCTTTGTGAAATCTGGATTTATGCTTCCAAAGCCGTGGAATATTTGGGTTACGCTCAAAAGTTTAGAAAAATACCCAAAGGACGTGTGTGTTGTGTGTGTGTGTTTCTGTGCACTTCTACCATAGGGGGAAGCTACCAGGATGCATAATGAAGAACACTGTGAGTGATAAGGGCAGGAGGTATTTGAAAAATTCCGTCCTAAAATAAGTAGTAATTCACCCTTTGTGACTAGGAGTTCCCTCAAGGCAGGGATAGTGTCTGTCTTGAACTTTGTTTTCCTAGCATCTGGCACAGTGCCTGGCACACAGTAGCCACTCTGTGTGTGTTTTGAATGTTGCACCTGTAAAGCAGGGGCCCCGCATTATGCAGGAGGCAACAAGCCAGCCCTGGGCTCAGATGAATGGAACACAAGTGTTTGGGGACAGAATGGCAATTGTGTTGGGTTTTCTTTGTGGAGGTTCTTCACATTTTCCCATGTATAAGGGAGCTAAAACTGTTACAACTCAAACCCAGAGCTGACCTGGCTTCCATTCATTCCCCTGTGCCACGCAGGGCTCAGAGCCACATCATTTCACCTTCAGTGACCACCACCCTTCTTTGTTCTGACTTATTTTGGCCTAGTCTTCCCAACAGACCCAGTTGCTTGGGGACACAGCCCTTGTCTTACACATCTGTTCCCCACATAGGGCATGACCCAGGGTGGAACATGAGCTGTATTTGGTTAAAAATGCCTTGTGCTCACTTTGGCATCATGATGATTGAAGAAATCTCAGGCAATAGAGTATTTTTATGGACAGGTGCTTGGTGGTGAATCCATAGACGGTATGTAGTTGAGTAGAGAATAAAGATCGTTCTTACCAGGAGAGGAAGGCTCACTAAAGCCAGCTTTAGGCACATACATACAGGGAGATAGTAAGCAGCTGTTTTAAAGAACATGGTAGCGTCCAATGTTGAGAAAAGCTATCCAAGAAAAGTTAGGTGGTATGATGCAATTTATGTAACAAGAGCCATGTATCCACACACGTGATATGTACATAGAAAAATTTTGGAAGTATATACAAGAAACCCAGCTCATCCTGGTTACTGCTGGGGAATGGACTGAGAAGTCAGGAGCAGGGGCTTTTATGCATTACTTAATTTTTCTGTGTCAGTGGTTGAAATTTTTTTATCATGACTGTATTTTTATTTCCTTAAAAAAAGTTAGAAAAACAAGCTATCTTTGGATGGCAATGAGAAAAGTTAACTCTAAAAAGATGCCCCTCCAGGGTGGTAGAGTGTGCCAAGGCAGAGGAGGGTGAACTGGGCAGGGAGGAGGTGAGCTGAAGGAGTTGAAGGCACCCATTTCCTTCGCTGTGTGGTTCTTGGCTCTCTCTGCTCATGGTCTGCTGGCCAAACCAAACAACCTTCCAGCTCTATCCCATGAGGTGGAGACGGGACGGAGCATGAGAATGTTCTGAACCGCAGCCTTCAGAGTGACTTCTGGGACATTCACTGACTGCTGCCACAGCTGCCACCAACCCCACTCTGGGAGCTGGCCATGAACCCCCACCGCGCTTAACTGTGCTGATCCCATAGTTTGAGACTTCAGAGTTTCAGGTGAATCAAGTTGCTGTCTCATTTGGAGATCACCAATAGCTCACAACTGCATGAAGTCCAAATTTTATTATGAAATAACTTATTACAAGTTCAAATTTACCTTAGCTTAGCATTCAAGGCTTTCTGCGGTCGGCCCTACTCAACATTTTCAAACTCATTTGCTATATGATTTCTCAGTATGTATCAGCACATATTCCAGCAGTGCCTCAGTTTGAATCCTGTTTGTTTACCACCATGTGACTTTGGACAAGTCACAACCCTTCTGTGCCTCAGTTTTCTAATCTAGAAAATAACAGTACCTACATCACAGGGTTGACATAGGAACTAAATAACTTTATATAAAGGTACATAGAAGTGTGCCTGGCACACAGTAGGTGCTACTAAATGCTGCCTAAATCTGTTAGGCTTTCCCACCCTCATTCCATGGTTCTGGCTGGAATGCTTTTCCTGGGAGAAGCTAGATCAGGTAGCACCCCACCTTGAGGCCTGCCCTAATCACCTCCACATTATCAGTGGTTCTTTAACTTTCAGTCACCTGGGGAACTTGGCAAAATGCTTATTTCTGAGCCCGACTCCTAGAGACTCCACTGAAATCTGCAGCATGGCCCAGAAACTCGTACCAGGGTGATAGCCATGTGGTTACGGCGGGGTAACCCCTGGAGAGGCAGGTCCTAACTGGGCTTCCCCTTTGACTTCACCAGTAGCACACTTCCATCTTTCTTATGGCTTTTCACAGGTGAGGATCTGGGAGGCCACCTTACTGGCCTTCCCAGGGCACAGGCTTGGTCCTGTTTATTTTTCTTTCACAATACCTCATGTATGTAAGCTCCCAATAAAGGCTCGTAGACCATTAATAACCTGCTAGAAAGAAGTGCTCACCAGCTTTTCCTCCCCCGCCCTCGCTCTGCTCCCGTCACAGGTGTGAGTGTGGGGCACCCATGGGAAGCTGATGCCACTTGGGTGGTAGATGCCAAGCAGGCTTGTCAGCGTCTCCCACGTCTGTCTTCTAACAGCTCTGTAGGGAAAGCAGTCCTCAGGGGTTTTCTTTAACTTTCCATTTGGAAAGGATATAAAAAGCCATCCTCAACTGGGGTGTCATCAGTCACTAGAGGGAGCTATGAGATGATGTCTTACTTGGGTACCGTGCAGGTTCAAGGTGGGGTTGGGCATTTGACCAAGCTCTCCAGGTGTTTTTGGTGACCCTGATTATGAACCAAAGTGCTGGTCCCAGGTTCTCAACCTGGTCTGTGCTTCAGCGAGGCTTTTGAGGATGTAGGGCCCTCCCCAACCTAACTAACCTCTGGGCCTTGGGCTGACCCTACTCACTTCAGCCTTGTCAAGAGGCTCAGCAAAGCAGCCCTGGAGCATTCTGCACAGTGAGTGAGCAGATCCTGGGTAAAGCCATGAATCCTGGGGAAGGAAAAAGGTTCCTCAGAGAAAGATGGTGGAGTTGTCCTCAGTGGAAAGGCCTAGGGGTCCTAAAGGGCTAAAACTCTTCCGTTTAAGACAATCTCTCTCCTTGAAAACCAAAAGCTCCCTGTTACTTGCAGCTCTCACCTTTCTCTGTACCCATCAAGCTCTTCAAATAAGGTCTTGGGCTAGACTCTACCCTCTAGGCTGCCTCAAAGATGGGATAGAAATGTTCTATTTTGCTATTTTTTAAAAAGTTTCCTGAAAGCATAAGAATTAAAAAGAGTGAAAGCGTCTGCTTGTCAATAGGAAATCCACCAAATCCACCCCCCTTCCCAACTCTGCCCAGGAACCTTACAGATTTCCAGAAGTGACAAACACCGTGACCGGTTTCTACTTGCAAGAATTTAATTCTTCCTTTAATATAAATAAGGCAGCATGAAACATCAAGAGCCTTGCTGCTTTCTGCTTCAGAAGCTGCTTTGGTGCATAAAAGATCCCCATTTCCCTGCTGAGTTCTGTCTTCTCTGTATAAACAAAGTATTTTTTCACTGAATTTTCTCCTGGAAGCAAAGGGGAAGCCGAAGGAGTGTCGGGCTTGGTCTTGACCTCTGGAGGGTGGTTCTTGGTTGCTGGGGCCTCTTCCAAGCACAACAAGATAAAGATGAAGAAGGGGAAAGAAAGGCACAGGGGATAATAAATAAGGAAATTCACCCCGATTCTGGAAATGAATCCCAGCAGAATGAGGGGCTTGGGGCTACTGCTGGAGACCACATGGGCAGGATTGGTCCTGGCCATTGTGGGCCTGGGGAGGGGCAGGCTCAAGCCCTGCTCTAACTCCAGCTCACATGGAAGGCTTCCTATAGGCTTCAGTGCTCCATTGTGGCTGAGCCTCCCTCCCTCAACCCTGTCAGGCAAACTGTCCATCTTGAGCACTCTGAGGCCAGGTGAGAGCGCTTCTGGGTTGGGACAATATCCTTTCTTCAGTTCGTGGTGAGCCTGACACCCCGTGGAACTGGGTATGCTGTCTGGGAGGCACGGCCAGCTTTCGCCCTGGAGAGAGAACCCAGCTGCTGGTGAAGGCGCACTCATTCTTGCCTCCTCTTTGGTCCTTGCAGGGGTTACGGAGGCAATGCCAATACAGAAAACCCCAAAGGACCAGTGAAGCCACAAGTGGAGGAGGAACGGTTTCCCAACCCTCCTGAACCAGGCCTGGAGACAGAGGCCAGCTCCAACCGCAGGCTCTGGTGCCCGCCAAGTGACCGCAGGCCCCACCAGTGCCGAGGTGGCCTCTCAGAGGCCTGGGGCTGTGCCCGCAGTGCTGTCTCTGTGTGTTCCCAGTCAGCCGAGCCTCTGTCAAACTCTTAGGGTGTCAGTCGTCTGTGCGGCTAGTAAGGTACACTCTGCTCTAGGACTGGGACCCTGAGGAGGACACAGGGCTACGGCATTCCTCACCTCTCAGCTCTGAAACTTCCTCTAGACTGGGCATCAGAGGTCAGACTGCAGGCCAGACCCCAGCACCTCGGGTGCCAGGCTGCCTTTCACCGCAGTCACCCTGTGCATCTCTCTACCAGTTTCTACCTTCAGCGCCTGCCCTCCCCCACAAGCTGTGGAGATAAATAAGAGGGGTGAGGGACCACTGAATTAGTACCCAGCATGGTATATGGTACCCATGGGACACAGAAAGCTGGGGAAAGGGGCAGGAAGAAAGGTGCACCCTGAATGGGGTGTACCCTGAATGGGATGTGTAGCTGAAAAGTAGCCAACTTAAAACTTCTCTCTGCCACCAAGTACCCATTTCTGTGCAACAGAGACATTAGCCACTTGGGGCTTTGTGTCTCTAACTAGATCTTTTCTCCAAATAGTATAAAAAATGGCAGCCATGGTGGGACCCCTATTGTGCAGGCTATGGATGGAAAGTTGTGAATTTCCACATCTGTCCCTATTAGTGCTTTGGTTGCAGATGCCTGGGGCCAAGGATTACTGTAAATAGGGGTGCACGGTCTTAACACGCACCCCTGTCAGCATTCCTTCAATCCTCTGCTGCCATTCAAGTAACGGCTGGACCTGGGATGTAAACAGAATCACACCCAAAGTGATGTTGCATTGTCTCCAATGCCATGTCCATCGAGTTCTGTCACCATCTTGCCCATTCGTGATGATCCAAAAGTAAGCTGCAAGGGCTCAGTCCCCAAACCCGGATAACAGCTTCGCCAGCAGGCCCTATTGGCACGAAAGCAAAGTAGCTTCCAGCTTGGAATTGTGCTTCCTCCACAGTATAGGGCCTGGCTTCTGGCAGGCTCCCAACGAAGCCCGCCGTCTTCTCAGGACAGGGCCTGCAGATGCCCCCAGGGGTGTGGACGTGTGGGATGCCTTGCACCTTGGCCCCCGAGGTTCCAGCTGCTCTACATGGCGACAGCTTTTTGGGGCAGGCTGGCATGGTCTGAGGGGATGTGGAGGGAGTACTCGCTGATGAGCGCTGGGGCGTTCTTGAGCATCTCATAGAAGGAGTCCACTGTCTTCCGATAGAGGCTCCGCTGCAGGACGAAGGGCCGGAAGAGGTTGAGGGGCTCGGCCCTGCGCACGGCCTCGGGGAGTGCCATGGTCTCAGGCACCTTGCGGTTGCCGATGAAGAAGTGATGGAGCTTCTTCTCCAGCAGGCTCCTCTCCAGGAAGCAGAGCAGCTCCTGCAGGCGGGCGGGGAGCTGCCCGGCCTTCCAGTCGGTGGCCCGCCGGGAGAGCAGGAGGTGCAGCAGGGCTGTCTTCAGGTGGTAGTTGCCCAGCCCGCTGGGGCCGGTCAGGCGGTTCTGCTTGGAGAGCAGGAAGGAGGCAATCTGCAAGCAGCTGAGGTGGCAGGCACCCTCAGGCAGTGCCTTCGATGTCATCCTGAGGAAGTGTCGCTCATAGACAGCGAAGGACAGGAGCCAGTCAGTGCTGGACGCTGGGGTCCCCCCGCAGGGCTCCCTGGGAAGATGGGAGACAAAGTACAGGTCCGAGTCATCACACTGGATCACAGGGATCAGGCTGAAGGGCATGAACTTCCCCGAGCGGAACTTGATCTTGAGGGACCCTGGGGCATCCAACTGGCCAAAGGCCAGGTCGAATTCATACTTGTGGGCAATGCGGTGCCAGGCTCTGGTGAGGGCCACCTGGAACCACTTCATGACCTGCATCGTGTCCAGGTATGGGGAACCTCTGGCACACAGTGGGTCTTCCACCTCGTTGCTGGGCTGCACCAAGTTGTTCTTGCCATGGAGGAGACACAGCAGGTCTTCCCCAAGCTTGGTCTTGCCACAGATACAGCCCAACGTATCCTCGTCAGCCCGGACCACCTTGATCTGGCCGTAGCCCTGGCGATTTAAGGGCACCGAGCGGCTGGAGCACCAGAGCTCTGGGTGGAAGTGGTAGGGCTCAGGGGGCATGAAGGGCACAAAGAGGTGGCACAGCAGGGGCTTGTCCACCTGCCAGTTTTCATACATGCTGTCCACGCCAATGAAATCCTCCACTTCCATGTCCCTGTCCCGGTTGCACAGGCTCCTCAGGGCTTCCAGCAAGTCATCCACAAAGCCTTCCACAAACTCCCGGGTGCGGGCCGCATCCGCTGTGGCCCCCCGGATGCAGCGCTCGTAAAAGTGGTCCAATGTGGCCTTGTTGGGCAGGACGAGGCCTTGGAGGGGGGCGCCGTGCAGGGCGGGCAGCTCGTCCTCGTCAGCGCCCAGGCACTCGGGAGAGGGCGCATCCTGGTGGTCCTGCCGCCACACCTCGATCACCAGGAACAGGATCATGCACAGGGTGCTCCAGAGGTCCCAGGCCGTGCGGCTCTCATTCTGCTGCTGGCCCTCCTCGGCCACCTGCTCCAGCGCCTCCTTCCTGGCCGCCAGCTGCGCCACCTCCTGCTCCAGGCGCAGCTGCTCCAGCTGCAGCTTCTCCTCGTGCACCTGCATCTTGCGGATGATCTCCTCCTCGTTCTCGGGGACCGTGGCGTTCTCCCGCGGGAACAGCAGCGGGTGGTTGATGATGGCCGTCACCACCACTAGACACACGCGGAAGAGCCCCAGGGCCATGGCTGTAGCTTTCCTGGGAACGGAGAGACCGACAGTCACACCAAGCGTCCCTCAACATCACTTCTTCCCTGGACTCTCCCACAACCCCTGCCCTGCTGAGCTGGAAATGCCTTACAGTTCTCCCCGCACTCCACCCACCATCTCCCCGCTGTTTCAGTCTAGCCTGGGGAACAACCCCAACGTCCCACACCCACAATCCTGGCTGAACCACCCACTGTGATGGACCTCTGCTGTCTGCCCAGACATTCCTTTCTGATAGTAGCACCCCACTTTCCCTGGGAACCAACTCTTTACTACTCCCAGTCCTTACGGCTTGGGTGGGGATAAACCCACCCCCAGCTCCAGGAGAGCACAGAACCCAGGCCCAAGACTAGGACTCACCCCCATACACGTGATTAGTTCAGGAATGAGCATGACTCCATTTGGGCCAATGGGGGACAGAGGTAGGATTTCAAGCTCCAGTTTCCTTACTGTACACCAGGGAAGCCACAGTACCCAGAGGCACTGTACCGATGGATGTGATGGCACATGCGAACTGCACACACAGAGCAGTGAACAGCGCACAGCACGTTTCCATTGCACAGCTAGGCTTGTGAGGCAGTTTTGAGCCCTTACCTTATGCTACTGTAACCCTCTCCTTCTGATCTGGAAGATCCCACCCCACATTCAGACACTGATCTCCTGGGTCTTTCCCGGGACAGTCTTGGGAGACAAGTATCAGTCACTGGTTTTCCTACCAGGAGTCATCTGACCTTGAAATCGAACTTCTTGTGAAAGGAGACAGCCCCTTCCTCCAGGATAAATAAATTTTTAGGTCTCAGGGGACTTTTGGCAAAGGGTCATCCCTTTACTATCATTGCCATTCACACTCTGCAGCTGCAATATCTCCTGGGAGTTTGTGACAAATACAGAATCTCAGCCCCACCCCAGGCCTGTTGAACCACAAACTGTATTTTAATACCATCTGTATTAAAGTCTGAGGAGCACTGTCTTATAGTGTAAGCCTTACATCATACCTTCTTTTCTCCCTGGCAGAAAACTTGGGAAGTAACAATGGGCCTTCTCTGCACTTCCCCTGCCTCCTTCCTGCCTGAGACCTTGGCTAGGAGAGCAAATGGCCAAATGAGATCCTTGTTGAACACCAAAGAGGATACAGAGTCCCCCCCCCCCCCCATGCATGCGGGCACATGCTGATAGGAGCTTCTTCGTGTAGCCAGAGCCCATTCCCAGATCTTGAGTCTGCACTCTGGAAACCACCTGTTTTGGTTCTTACCCTAATGGTGTCAAGCAGCAGGTATTTGTCACCAGGTAAAGATGCCTCTGCAGTTTCTACCTGGCAGTGCCAGGATATAAATGACCTGAGTTGCTGCCCAGATGTGACTCCACCCTGTCACAGCTGGATGTGTCAGCAGGAACCAAATGGTTGTTTCCACTTGAGGAGGGTGTATAGGACAGGAGAAAGTGGAGGAAGTCAGACTGGAAGGGGGCTGGGGTGATAAAAAAGTAGGGGGGCAGCTAGTCAGCTTTTCTTGTCCCAGACAAAGAGCAGCTTGTCAGATAATTGCAGAAACAGGTCAGCCCTGGTTTTTACATTAGAGAAACATCAATGGAAAGTTTTGCCAGGTGGTCCAAGGCAAAGCCATGAGGCTGGCTGATTAATGTGGATCGGAGTTTTAAGATAAAGGAGTAATAATATGAGAATACCAGGCAGCAGCCAGTTAGGAGGTAATTTGGGGGCTTGGGGCCCTTCAGGGCCTCCTCACTATAGGCAGCCACCTTCGGACACAGCAGGCCCTGACAAGTCATAGTAATAGCCCTTGGCAACTCCCAACCCAGGAGGTCAGTTTCCATGCCAACTCAGGGTAGGATGCCACCAAATGGGGAGGGGTGCCATCGCCAAGCCCCATGACTAGGAAATCCTTTCTACCCAATGGCTTCCACAGGGCTCCCTGTGCCTGCAGGAAGATAAAAGGCTATAAGCGCCCCCTTGTCCTGGGGCAGCAACGTTCAAAACTCCACACCAACTGCAGCAACTGACTCCTTGTATTAGGGGGCAGCAGGATGGACTCTGGAGGAGACAGACTGGGTTAGCACCCAGCACGGGCACCTACTAGATATGGGATCCTGGACAAATCACTCAACTTCTCAGAACCTCAGTCTCTTCATCTATAAAATAGGATCATATCTCTATTATAAAGCTTGATTGAGAGAATTCATATAAAGTACTGTGCAAAATGCTTGCCCTTGAGCAAGTTTTCTTATAAAAGGGTAGCTGTGATGGGATGGGAACAGCAGAGGAAACTTCTTGCAGGGGTTCACGACGGAGTGGGCCATACAAGGAACTCTGGCAGGATGCAGGCAGCTCACAATATCACTGGTGAGAGTAGGGTTATAAACAAGAGCTGGACAGGAGCACAAGGGAAACAATGGAAGGATCCAGGCTACAGAAGCCGGCAGGCCTGGGCTTGAACCTTGACTCTGCTCCTTGCTGACTGGTCTTGGGTAGTCACTTGGCTCCTCTGGGGCTCCACTACTTTACTTGTGAGATGGAGCTAACAGCATTCCCTCCTTCATAGGGAGATTGGGTTAATAAGCGAGATAATCCATCTCAAGTGTTTAGCACAGTGCCTGGCAAAGGGTAGGCACCTGACAACACCAGCTCCTCCCCATCTCGGCCTCCATAGGCCTATTTTTCTCACTTGTTAAGCACACCAGCCCTGCCCAGCCCCAGGGGTGTGGAGGAACAAACGCTCAGAAGTGCTTTGAAAGCATAAATGCTGCCTTAGTTTTGCTGTCCCTTGGCACACCATTCCGTCCGCCCTGCCCCCCAGCAAAGGGGAGAAGCCTTTTGAGCCTTGGATCCTCGGGGTGGTGGAGTTCCCACTGACTCACTCCTTACTTAAAACATCAGCGCCCTCCCAGGGATCAGATGGGATCCCAGGGGTCATTCTGTTCCTTGTTAACCTCTGCACAGGCTGGCTCTGCCCACGGCACCCTAAGGGATGGGGAATGGGCCAGGCTGTGGCTGCTCAGTGCCTACCAGATGGGGCTGAATTTGAAGCCTCCACTACTTCCCTTCCCCAAACCAAGTCACAGGGAACACTGCCCTGGGGGCCACGGGGTCAAAAATATGAGGGGAGAGAATCTGGGAAGTTAGACTTTTGGAGAGCACAGGGACAGGATAGGTAGCTGGGAGCCTCTCACAAAACCACACACACACACACACTCTTTCTCTCTTCTCTCCAAAGGCCCCCCAAATCAAGGATGTCCACCTCTGCCTTGGCCCAAAGCTCTAACCTCTACAAGGCTGCCCCACACATGTGATCTGAGATGTGCAGTTGGTGGATTTGGCTTTGAAAATAAACCTGGGTCATTCCGAGGGCTGGGTCTATCTGCTTGCCAGGAAGCCGGCAGGAAGCCTGCTGAGTTCCTCTCCACCCTGGCCCCTGCCTACAGAGCATGGCAGCTCATGCAGGTCACAGCTAAACTTAGCTTGGCAAAGGGCCAGGGTCACAGGCAGCAGGGCCTGGGGCAGAGGTTTGCAGGTGGTCGGCCAGAACCAATAATTTACTCAGACTGTTACTCTGAGCCTGGCCAGGCCCTGGGGGAGAAATCCAAGGTGGCCCCTCCCTTCCCTGGGTCCCCCCACTCCTGGGTCCCCCAGAGCCCTACAGCACCCCCACCACAGATTAATCCAGTCAATGCCACTGAGAGCTGTCAGTGACACCCTTCTGTTCACCAAGCCCTCACTAGGATGTGCTGGGCACTATACACAGTGGCCCCGGGTAACTTTTCTAAGACGTGGGTTACCCCTATTCACAGATGAGTTAAGCAGAGCCTGAGACGAGGTACTTTTCCAGCAGCACAGTTAGAAAAGGCACAGCTGGCCGAGATCCAGCCTGTTCTGTCTGCCCCCACCTGCAAAGCCTAAGTTCTTTCCATGGTGCTATGTTTACAGAGCACCTGCTGTGTGCAAGGAACATGCTGGGTGCTGCAGGGCCCACAAAGATGAGTGTGGCATGACCCTTGGCAGTAAAAACACTACAGCCCATACGGGGAAGCAGCCAGCCACCAACTATGTCACAGGACAGAATGAGCAGTGGGGCATAAATGGTGTGTGAGCAACAGGCAGAGGGAGAGAGCTCTATTCCTGTCCATCAGGGATCCTTTCTTGTCTGTAGATCTTCCCTGTGCCCATCTGCTGGGGAGATGTGGGTGTGAAACCCCTCGGCTCCACATCTACCTCCCTGCCTCCTTCCAGACAGAATTCCTACGACAAACCCAGAGCAGTGGAAGCCTGTGTCCAACCCCACAATGCGTTCATCAATATGCCTTCTACCCCAATAATCCTGCCTACCCCCACCCAGGGCTGGCTGTAGCTTCAACAGCAGGGATGTCCAGGACCCCTTTCTCAGCTGCCCAGCACTCCTCCTGGGACAGTGACTCTCAAAATGTGGTTCCCAGCACAGCAGCCCCAGCTTCACCTGGGAACTTGTTAGAAGTGCAAAATTTCCAGTGCAATCCCAGACCCGCTGACCAGGTATTACAGGGCTGGGGCCCAGCACCTGTGTGTTCGCAAGCCCTCCAGATGGTTCTAAAGCCCACCCAAGTCTGAGTTCACCCCTTCCCAAGTAGGCAAGGCCTCCAGGGAGGAGGAGGGTGGGGCTCTGGAGTGTCGCTGAAGCCCAGATTTTGGAGCTCTCCAAGCTCTGCCCCACACCCAGCCTGTCAGATGCAATTAGCTCTACTAATTACAACGGCAAAAGCAGCCCTGGCCCTGTCGTTACCCTCTGAGTCCAAAGGAATAGCTGATGTGCTTTCTTACAAAATGGAATAAAGGAGGCGGGTTGATGGCACGGGAGGGCACTTTTCACCCCAAGGGGCGACTAGGGTCCTTTGTTACTGCTTACTTAGGTTCTGGGCCCTCTGAGAACAAAGGGGCCAAGGATGACCCAAACTGTTGATAACTTTGGGCTGAACCCCTACTGTGCACCTGGCCTTGTGCTGGAGTTTTGCAGTCCCAGCTAAGGAGGCAATAAAGCTACAAATTTCAGTGTCAGAATTTAGTTATACTAATCTAAGCCCCATTTCACAGATGAGAAAACCAAGGCCTAAAGAGGAGATGCATTTGACTGGGCCGGTGGGGGTGGGTGGAGGTAGAGGTGATCCAGGCAGGCTGGATATCACCTGTGAACCTCATAGGGATTCTCACACAGACAGAAGTACTGGAAGTGATGATACTTTCATCAACAGCCTGCATTTAGGAAGCTGAGTACTTTGCATGTGTTTTGTCACTTAATTTTCAGAATATCAGGTAGTTGCAACATCCCTATCTAATGATGTTGATATAAGACTGAGAGTCAGGGAGGTCTACTGGGTGGCTTCTAAGATTCCCTGTCTGTAGTTTGTTCCCTTCCCTCTGCTCTCCCTCCATCCCCCTAGGGGATGAGTGGGCCCTGCTACCTCCCTCTGCCTGATGGCACCTCCTTGATACCACTGTCAGTGACAAACCACCCAGATCATCCAGGCAGGCTGTCTCCCAAACTTCCCAGGACTTGGAGAAACAGGACCACGAGAAAGGATAGGTTGAATGCAGAGCACGAGTTTGACCCTGAGTCTGGGTTTGGAGTTTGTCTGTCTGAAGCCCTGGTGAGGCTCCTCCTGTGGTCTGGCCTACCTGTCTCACCCTGATTCCCAGCTTCTCTCTAGCAGAGCCCATGCCCCAGCTCAGGTAAGATCATCTTCTCTGCGGAGTCCAGGGCGCCATCGTTTGGAGAGCCTGCCCCTTACTGCAGGTCTAACTTGCCCTTTTCTGAACTGCAGCAGGTCACGTCACCTTCCTGCTCTTTACTTGTATCAGTTCACCCACCAGTGGGTCCCTGCCTTCCTGCCTACAGTTCCAGCAAGGCCCAGAAGCTGATGTGCCCTAGCCTCCCCCAGCTCACCAGGTTCAGGGATGGACACACTGCAGGCGCCCAATATGTCAGTGGGACTTGACTTATCACAAATTTGGGAGGAGATGGTCGGCTGTGGGAGTGATATGTCTCCACAAACTCCTTCCTCTTCACCTAACTCAGGGCCAGCGGACAGACACACTCTGCACAGATGGTTTGACAAGAGTAGCTCCAAACATACTGCTGCTCAACATGACTGGCTCCCCCCTTCTAGAGCGGGGGTCCCTGCGGGAGAGGAGAAAGGCCTTGCAGAGCTGCCCCATGCCCCAGCAAGGTCAAGGCCATAGAGACACCACCGGGGCTTGTCTGGCTGAGGTCTCCTTTCATATGTACCCCAAATAGGGATGAAGGAGGGGCCTTGGGGGGGCAGAGAGGGGCTGAGCAGCACTGGGGGTGGGGGTGGGGTCCTGGCAGGCCTCAGGCCCTAGTAGGAGACGGAGAGGCAGGCAAAAAAAGGAAGTGGGGAAATAGGAAGGAAGAGGCCCAACACAGAGTAATTGAGAAAGTAGCTAGAAAGGGTGCAGCTCTGGGCCCCCAGCACCTTCCCTTTTTAGCACCTGTGCAATTCCCCCACCCCCATCCCTGTAGTCACCTTCCACCTCTCCCACTAGGTAGGACCTTAGTCTTGGCCTCCAGCCAGGCTCAGCTTCCTCAGACCTGCCACCCTCCTGGCCACTGGGCTCCTTCCAGTGCCTCCCAGTTGGCCTCAGCAGCCAACCTCAGAACAATCATAACCAGCATTTATGAGGGCTGACTATGTGCTAGGCCTGTGCTCAGGGCTTACAGAACTGCCTTCCCACAGTCTTCTCAGAAACTAGAAGGAAAGAGAAAGACACCTTGCATTAGGGAATACTTGATATTACAGGCTAAGGTCAGTGGTCCCCAGAACCCAAGAACCAGAGCCCCACTGCCCCTACCTAACCCAGGGGAGACTCCAGACAGACTGAGCAGAAACCCGGGCTCAGGAGGACCCAGGGGTCAAGACTGGTCCCGGTGAGGGTGGGGGAGCAGGATAAGAGGGCAGAGAGGAGAGATCCGTGTCCCTATGCCCAGTTGAGGTGGACCTACCAATGAGGCCGTGGGAAGGTATACACTGTAAGGGGAGCAACCTTCTCACTGAGGTGAGCTCTGCTGTCGCCACACAGGGCCACACTGGCCACACTCTCAGGGGGTGCCTGGTCATGCCTGCCAAAGCATTACATTTCCTCAAAGCCCACTCAGAAAAGCAAGGAGTTTCCAAAAAGTCACCAGGATGCCAATCCCATCCTCTGGACTGGGGTCATGTGGCTGGCCAGTCCAGGCACAGGAAGGACAGCAGCCTGGATTTCCCCGGCGTGGGTGGGAGAGCCCACGTCCTTCCTGTCCCAGAGGAGGCAGAAGGCAGGGAAGCCATCAATCTCCCAGGAAGGACATGGCGTCCTCCTGTCCAACCAGGCTGACTCCCTGACCCGCAGGACGTCACGGAAAATCACAGAGACTGACTGATGAGGCTGGGTTGTGAAGGGGAAGAGGCTACGGAGGCCTGCAGACCAAGAGACAAGGAAGGGGCTCCCCGGAGTTGGGCCCACATCCCCCTTTCTCCTTAGGGCACCTCGAATCCAACAGTCACTGTAGTAGATTGCACGGTGGTCCTCAAAAACTTCCCCACCACTCCCTGCACCACGTCCACACCTCATGTCTCTGCAGTCAAAACCCTACCCAATGTCCTCACAGCAAGCCTGTCTCAGAAACAGTTTCCAGGAGCCTTCCTGATCTTCCCCCTGCAACCCCCTACCCCGTCCTGAGACAAATCCTTCTTTCTTGAAAGGGACAGAAGTGGGGGAGGGAAATGGAGCATTTGTGAAGCCCTTCTGCGTGCAGGCCGCGCCTGGCCACTCGTGCTGCGGGGCCTCGCCCTTAGTTAGCTCTCTCACCTGAGCCACAGCCGCATTTCCCAGGCAGGAGCCCAAGGTGCTGAGAGGTTGAGCAATCGCTCCGGGCCACACAAGTAGGAAGAGAGCAGAGGAGCTGGAGGCCACGCCAGGCCTGAGGCTCCGGGCCAGTCTCTGTCTCCTCTCCAGTGGCCCCATCCTGCCCTTTCATCACAGTGAGCTGCTGGGTTCTGGTCTCATACCGCTGCAGCCTTCCTCGGCAGGCCAGGCAGGGTTGGTTTGCCTGGCTGTTCCCCAGAGTGCTTGGCAGAGACCAAACACAGGGCTGCCTGCTCACAGCACGAAGGACATGCGCGATCCTAGGGACCCACCAGATCCCGGGAACTCCCCAGTATGCTCACACCCTGCCTGCTGGACACAGCCACTTTCAAAGGAAAGCCTGCTGTAGGGCTCCTTTCTAGGAAGGAACGTTTCCCACAGTGAGTATGCACCCAAGGGCCTCCCGTGACCCCTGGATTCCCACCTGAGAACTCTAGACCTGCAATCACAGGGGCGTGCTAACAACAGAACACGGGGCTAACCACTTCCTGTGGGGCAGCAGCCCTCAGACACTGGCCTGGCTTCAACTTGTATTTCTCACAATTTCCCTCTGTCTGTGGACCCCATCTCACCCACAAGAGCACCTGCACACTGGAGGAGGGAACAGTAACAGCCACTCGGGCAGGCATGCTAGGGAGCCCCAAACTTGAACCCTGTCCCTCCCTCTACCCTGCGTTCTCTGCAACCCCCCCTCCCCCCCACCTCCCACCTCAAGCAGAGCAGCAAAAGCTCAGGACCAGCCTCACTTTCGCTGTGGGGCAGGGACTGCAGGCTGCAGTGACAGACACAGGTCCTGGACAACAGCAAATACATTGGCTTGATGGGGAGGAGACCTTAGGGGGTGGAGCAGGAAATAGAGTAATACAAAGGACAACATAGGGGACAGAAAGCCCTCCCCTGGACACCTGCTGCCCCCTCTCACAGAAGAGCTGGGGATGGATGGAATTAAACAGGCTGCTGGTACCCAGCAAGCCACCTTCCTTGTTGACGGGACAAAAGAAAGACCAGCTCAGAAAGACAACCTGGCCTCTCAGCACGGGGTGAGGGTGGGGGGAGGATGGGCCTCAAGGGTTTTTCCATGGCCACAGAAAAGCCAGCCCCCCCCAACCCTCTCCACCCCACCACCTCTTACTCACGTCCTGGCTTAGAGGGATTCTGGCCCCCACACAGAGAAATCCTGGGCTGTTTTCCCACTCTGCTCCCCTGTGGCTTGGGTGGTACCTGACACAAGGCCTGGGCCCCAGCTGGGCTGGGGAGAGGGGGAGAAGGGTGGGGAGGAAGGGAAGTGCTGTGGGCCTCCAGCACAGGGGCACACACACATGCAACACACACAAGTACACACACACACACACACTCATGCTCTGTGCTTGCAAAGATCTAAAAGCCCCTTTCATCTTAATAAAAGGGAACAGTAAGAGACACAAAGGCAAGGGGGAGGCCAAGCCAGTTGTAAAAAACTTAAGAGCTTGTGGTTGGCCTCCTGGCTTGTGTTCTCTGCTGCAGGGACCTGAGGCTGAGCAACAGAGCCGGGTATCTGCCTGCCCTCCCACAGCAGGGCCACACCAGTCACAGCAACCCAGTTCTTGTCCTCCAAGGGAGGCAAGGGCCTCGACCGGAAGGCCAGGTACAGGCAGCCAAATTACCCCCAGAATAATCTATGACCACAGAGACTCGCCCTCCCTAAGAATTACACAGAACAACCCTGAGCTACAACCATATTGTGTTCCAGCCACAGGGATGAAGTGCTGACGAGTGATGCCCATGTTCTGCCCTGGCTTCTGCCGGAGGTGGCACGTGACTCATAGTAGTGTCCCTGAACCAATGACAGGTACACGGTGGGGCAGGCAGCAAGCAGCCACCGACACTGCCAAATTTACCAGTACATACTCCTGCCCAAGGCCACCCAGAAAGAAGCAGCCCAAAGCTCTTTAGCTCGGAAGAGCTTAGCACTTTGTAGAGGCTTCCCTATAGTTGCCAAGGGGCCAACTCTGGGCTCAGAAGGCCTGTTTGAATCCTGGTTCCCACCTGAAGTCACAGGGTAGTGCCCTGTAAAGGACATGCTATTGGCTATGGTACTGGTGATAGGCCAGGTCTCCTTTTAATTTGTTAAATCCTACTGGGTGCATTTTAGGTACTCCTCTGGGAAGAGGAGGGTCACTAACATCCCTGCAGCAACTCCAGAATCTGGGGATATGGCTAAGTTGTCTCCACCAGATCCTTGTTCTCTTTTAAAGACCCCAGGGGCTGCCACAGAGAGAGAGCAGGAAGCTTGGGACCTGGGAAGCTCATAGCAGCCTCAACTGAGGCTCTCCCTCTCCTCTGAGCTCCTAGGACAAACCAGTGTTGGTCTCTCGTGCCCGGCATTAAAGGTATAGGTGCTCCCATGCATGCCTGATGAATGAATGAATAAATGGAGTTAGGACTGGGAAAGAGACCTACTGCCTTTACTCCCAGGAGTAAGAATCTGAGATGGGAGTAGAGTGGGAAGTCCTGGATGAAGTAACTCCTAAGATGTTTCTCCTGGGAGGCAGCCTGTGGTCAGAAAAGCCAAGTGCCAACAGCAGTAAGAACCTTGGGAAATGAAAGCAACAGCCCTTCCAGATGCAGCCCTGGAGACACACCACAGCCTGGACGGCCTTCATCTAACTGCAGACTGACACATCACCACCATTCACCAAGAAAATGACCCAGGGTTGAACCCGAAAGTAGTTTATCTGATCCCCCAGCTGCCTCTCCCCCTGACACCCATCTCCTTGAAATGGAAGGTAAATGGAAGAGTACAGAGTTTGATGCAACTTAGGTAAGAGAAGCAGAGAAGCCATCTCAGCAGAGTAAAGAGCAATTCTTCCCTTCCGGAGAAAACCCCAAAAGTCGCATGGCCCTATCACCCATGGAGGGGTTTAGTATATAGCAACCAATATACCATATTTATTGAGATTTACGCACTGTGCAAAATCCTTCTTGTCACGATAAAGCTCTGTAGGAGACAATGTCCCCATTTTACAGGTAAGGAAACCGAGGCACAGAGAGGTGAGGCCATTCATTCAACATCTCAGAGCCAGAATCTGAACCCAGGACTGTCTAACTTTCAAGTCTTCAGTCTTCCCATGCTGCTGCTCAGTGACCTGGTTTCTGTGAAACAGCAGACACGCACCTATGGGCTTTCCTCCCCTGTACTGCTAAGGGAAAGGCAGGTGACAATTTAGGTGAAATTTAGGCATGAAGCAGGGAGTCAGACTTAATGAAGAGACACTGGGAGTGTGACCTGGGACATGAAATGGCTTTTCAGCCAAAAGCACGGGGAAACCCTCTCCGCAGTGGATTAGGGCAGTGTGTTTGGGGTGGGCCATCAAGGAAGTGGCATAGATGCCCCTGGGGAATTCTGGAGCAGCACACGGGTGTCAGGCATCCCCTGCTCGTGATTCACCCCCTCCAGCCCAGGCACACTGTGGTCCTGTCTCCTCAGTGACTCCAAGACAAAGTCTCAGCAAACAAAGGACCCTTTCATGAGCTTCAGGCGGGTCCCCTGTTTTACTAAGAAGGCTATTGAAACAGGCTCCCAGGAGAACAGTTTGTTATGAGCACGTGGCTTTGCACCAACAAGTAGGGCCAGAATTATGACAACGCCCTCCCTTTGGTTTGATCCAGGCTGATAGGAGACTCTCCTGTATGCACTACAGGGATGACCAAGAGGTAAGAAAGAACCCAGGATGGCTTCAAAGGAAGCCTTCCTCCCAGGCAGTGAGTGTCTCACTGTGTTGTCCACCTGGAAGTGAATCATTTAAAAATTGTGGGCTTTGTATTTTCTCTAGGGACTGCCATCTGAGGATCTCAAAGTGCTCTGAATATTATCTGATACTGGCTGCTACTGTCCCCATTAAATAGACAGGGAAACTGAGCTCCATCAGCTAATATCACAGAGCACGTCACAGCAAGAGGGAACCTGGAGTTGGTGGACTATCTGTTGTCTTCTCACCTTTGACACTTAGTGGGATTTTTATGTTTCCTTTACGTTTACTGGGCCAGGGTGTACAGCAGAGGCCTGAGGTGGCAGAAAGAGTCAAAGGCTCTGGGAGGCACAGATATGGGTCTGAATCCAGCCTCTGATGTTTTCAGCTCTGTGCCTCTGGGCAAGCAGCTGGGCCTCTCTGAGCCTGTTTCTTCACCTATAAAACTGGAATACCTACCTCAAAAGGCTGTTGTGAGGAAGAGAAATAAATGTATGCAAAGCCCCTAAGGTGGGCTTTGTTCAGACAGAGTAGGTGCTCAATGGATGAAGCCATTGTTTTTTTAAAAAAGGCTTTTCTACTTCTATGAACAAAAGGTCATGACAACTGATGTGAGGACCAGATTCCTAAGCACAATTTGCAAATAATATTCTCTGCTAACGATACTCTAATTTTCATTTATAACCCTGAAAAAGCTATATTTAATATACAAAATTAGGGTAATTTCTTTAGCCACTGATCTTCTGGAAGTCAGGGAAGCTATGTTAGAGCGTCTGAAATTATGGCCAGTTGTACAAAGCAAAAACTTTAATACTTTCGAGTTGAAGGACAAGAGATTCCTGTTCTGAAACCTCTTTAAAGGGAGAGCTACCATGTCATCTAGGTTTTTACCTTTCTTTAAAACCTGCAGGCAAGGAGTTCTTTCCTGAAATTTTCATTTGTTGTGTTGGCATTTAACAGTCCTTGCTTAGAAATTTCTATCTTAAGGAGAACAGGAGGCATCACCTTATGAGACACGGTGGAAACCATAAATTGCCAAGTTAAGAACATCAGAATCACCATGTGAGTTCAGCCTTACAAACAGTGCTGTCTGTCCCCAGGGTTTCCCTTTGGCAGGACACAGAAGACACCTATGGCTGTCTTCTTTTACACCACTCCCAAGTCTCAGGTGTATCTCAGACACCTCCGCATTCCTGCATGAACTACTGGGGAGGGAGGGATTCCATGGGTTTAACTGAATAAGTGAACCTTCAGGAATTCCAAGGGTCACGTTAGAGCTGGGTGAGAGGTGACCAGTGACATCTTGCTTCTATTTCCAACTTCTGGGCAGTGGATTCCAGACATTCCTCCTCTCTGTGTGCATTTGATCACATCTCCACATGGCCACTGAATCCCTAGCATAGTGCTTTGCCTATTGCAGGTTCACAGCACATACTTGCGCAATCCGTGAATGACGGTTTTCTCCTAGTCAGGCCCCATTTCTCTGTAGTAAGGACGTGAGCATCCTTGCCTCTCACTTTCTTTTGGGGTGAGGGTGAAGAAAAGGGAAGCCACAGTTCTGACCTCCCCATCTCTGTGTAGAAGGGAGGCCCAGAGCCAATGGAAGCTGCCAGAAGCCTCTGAAAGGAGTCATGCTCTTTGCTCCCTGTCCTGGCTCAGAGAAAAAAACAAGACTGCAGCTGTCAGCACTGCGCTCTATTCCCTTGGGCCAAACCCAAGGCCAGAAGACCAGCCCCCAACTGACTCACAACCCAGACTTGGGACCTACAGCACCTCCCTCTTCTTGCCCAACCTCTGAGAAACACACCTGTGGATGTTCCACCTTCTGTGCTCCTTCCCTTCAAAATGTGTCTTGCAGTTGGGGTGGTTTTTGTTCCTCCCAGTCTACCTTAACGAGGAGGTGTTGCCTTGGGCAACAGTGATGTCACCTGCAAGGTGCTTCCATTCGGCTGATGTCACAGGGTGGGCCAACTGAATGGAGGGGGATGTGCTTTCCATGGGAAAACATCACAGGTCCCAAACTGCTGAGGAGGATCCTACAGACCTCTTGGGCACTCCCAAATGACCTTCTTTCTCTCCCAGAAAACTCTCTTGCCCTTCTCTCCCCTCTGGATGCCTGTGACAGGCCACTCCTCAAACCTGACCTTCCCTCTCCCAGAGTCCGCTGAAAGGTCAGAACCAGCAGCTTTGCCCTCAGGTCTGAACAAACTACACACACACACACAAGGGCACTGATGACCTTCTCATCTTCTGGGACAGTCTGAGTCCCTGTGACCTTGCCCTTTGCTCAGACCTTAGAGGAAGGAGCAGTGGCACTAATGGGGAAGCTAGGGTCCCAATTTGGCAGAGAATGTAGATTCTCGATTGACCTCTACCATCTTTAAGAGCTTATACCAGCCAGAGTGCTGGTCTGTGCCAGACTCTGTGCTTAGCTCTTTCTATGCATGCCCTATGAGGGGCTATGCCCATTTTACTGGTGATGAAACCAAGGCCTGGGAGGTCAAGGCACTTACCCCAATACAGAGAAGATACAACTACTGAGCAGTGGAGCCAGGATGCAACCCAAGTTTGCCCTTCTCCAAAGCCCACCTGGGTCACAACTCCATGGCTCTGGGGCATCTAGAGAGGGCAGCTTACTAATGATGGGCCACGAGGGGGCCTGGACAGAGATAAGGGAGAGCCTTTTAAATTCAAAGAGACCAGCTAGGGTGGCCAGATGGCTGAGGGACCTTTAGGACTGCCTGAACCCTAAGCTCACACAGGGGCTACAGTAAGTGGCCAGTCCTGACCCTTCTACATCCCTGGGCAGCCGTGCGGATTAGGGACCAAGTTCCTTTTTTCTGTGGCTGGCTTTCTATTGACCCATCCAGGCCATCTGACTGTCTTCTTGATTTGCATATAGCATGTACCCAGTGGCCTGAAACTCCAAACCTAAAACTGTCTACTAGTTGAACTCATGCAAATGCAACTTGATGTGGCTGGGAGCTAAAGCTTGTAATGCACTAAACAAAATAAATAAAATAAAAATTGCTAAATTATGAAAGAGAAAAGGGGGGAATCCTACCAGGTAAACACTGACTTTGAACTGACCAAGGAGATATACACAGCCAGGATGACCAGAGTACTGGTCTACCTGGCAAGTATTTCTCCATTGGTGAGAGGTCTACAGAGGCAAACAGAGCCCCATGTTATTAGATATCACTCCCCACCACCTCCAGCCTCGACTCCAGCTTTGCTAAGTACAAGCTCCCTTCTAATCTTTGGTTTCCCATGTGGCTTGCCCAGGATGCAGAACAGACAGCATCCATTCTGCATCACAAGGTCTCCTTGCAAATTCATAAACTAGCATTCTGATTCGTACACCCACTTCTGGGAGCTTTCTCAAGGTGACTCAATAGCCCAAGTCCAAACCACTCTGTAAATTGTGGACAGGGTTTCCAAGTGACACAACTAAGAGCCAGACCTGGGACAGGTGACATGATCCAGGTAAACATTACCCTTATGGGAAATCTGCTGGGTACCAGCCAGCTCTTCCCAGGAGAAATTAGGGCATCAAAAATTCCTCATTGGCTGAGAAGCCTGATTTGTTTAAATACTGTCTGTCTGTATGTAGGTAGAAAAATGCTCTGCTCCAGCTACTAAGTGCTAAAATGTATAGCGTGGAAAATAAGTGATCATAAAGATGGAGCTGTGAAGTGCAAGTTTTGGGAAAGGTTCCCTGAATGAGCTTGGGAAGAGTGTTTGCAGGTCAACAGGACCTGGACAGGGTCGGGGACTGGGGGGGTAGGAAGTGTCAGGACAACATGTTTGGACACTCCCCACTTTGTTCCATCTAGGCCAGGGCCCCTGCATAGCTGTGGCCTTTTCCCTCCGTGCCACACCCAGGTGGCACTTACTCATCACACTCATGCCAGGCCCCAAACTGGATTTGCCACCCCACACCGCCCAATTATCAAGAAGGAAAGTCATCTGATGCTTTGGCCAGGCCTCCCATTAGCCATCAAGGCTGGGCCTGCCTTTCTTTCCTTGCCTTCTGCCAGATGAATTTTCCACTTTTTCCTCCATCTGAGCTGAGAGTGGGTATTTCTTCCCTTGACAAAGAAAGAAAAAGGCAACTGCTCTTCCCTCTTTCCCCCCAAGCAAACTAGGTTTTTCAGCTTCAGTGGTTGGGACTCAGCTTCCAGGCTCCGGAATGCTTTACTTTGCTATGCCTTAGTCTCCTCATCTATAAAACGGAGATAACAATATCTATGTCATAGGGCTACTGTGAAGATTAAATGAGTCAATACAGGCAATGTCGTTTTTGAAGAAAAATTGTGAACACCTAGAAAATGTTAAGTCTTCAATAACTGTTGGTTATCCAGGCAGCTGTGTATGGCTGCGCAGGTGATATACTGCTCAAGAACACCCGGCCGGAGGGTGGTGAGGATGGGACCAGTTTACATGCCGTTTGCCCAGCTAAGTGCCATGGTTGTGCCCACCCAGATGAGACTCCTTTTTCGAAATGGCACCAAGGTGCCATCTTCTTGCCCAGAGGGAGCACCTTATTCTAATTCAAGCAAAGGATGGAAAAGGCTAGCAGCAGCCCTGGAGGTTATTCTTATTAGCTCTTGGCATTCTCATGGCTATGCCGTCCTTCCTGCAAGACTGGACTAGAGCGGAGTCCAAGATGGACTGGTCTCAGCCACACATAAGGTCCTGCTCCTCAGCTCCCCAGCACATCTGGAGCACTTGCCGCTACCTAGGACACTCCTGGGTTAAAACCTTGCCCCCAAAGCCCCACAGGCTGCCCTACTACTTCATCCCCACTGAGGGGACTCCCAGCCCCAAACATGGAGTCAGAGTCTTAGCCTCTGGAAGGACCCTCTCCTTGGTTACTGTTGATGGCCTCCTGTCTGCTGAGTGATGGGCAGTGCATTACCTCCTGAGGAGCTCTAGTTTTTGGCAGGTTCCTTCTAACTTCTGAGTACGATCCATTTCCCTGCTTCTGCTAACCAGTGAGTCTCTGAGGCCAGGCAGAACAAGCCTTTTCTCAAGTGACAATGCTTCAGATTCCTAAAGGCCACAGCCCTGGGCCGCCAGGCCTCTTATCCTTAGGGGAAACACTGCCAGTTCATTCCCTTCTCCCTCACAAGCACTGTCCAGAACCTCCACACCATTCCACCCCTCCCTTCTGGACATGTCCCCATTTGGCAGTGGTGTCCCTCGAAAAATGAGACATTAAGAAAGGGGTTCCTGAAGTATTGTTGTGCAACTCTTCTTCCTGGGCTCTGAGCCAGGGATGCTTATCACCGCCTCCAACCAAAATGTGTACCCCCTCCATCAGACAGACTCCCCCACATTCTTTCTCTTTACAGAGCCCAGGTTGTTCAAGAGGGAAAAACACAAAACCAGGTTCTTCCCAGACAGTGCCTTCTCAGGTGGGCAATTTTGCCAGAAGCCTCTATCTAGGAGCTCCTCCCTGAACTTACCCTTAGATGAAAGTTCACTCACACACCCTCCTTTTTGTTTTCTTCATGGGGGCTGCAGAAGCCAAGAGCCTATTCCTGGTAAGGTGAAAAGTTCTGGGATGATGGCATCAGGTTAAAAGTTCAGATCCTAGCCCCCTGAAAGCCTGAGCTTGAAACTGCTGCATTGTTGACAATTCCGGAGCTGGAGGATGGCACTTGAGCAAAAGCCTTTCCATCCACCCAGGGAGAGCAGAGTCAGTACAACCACTTCATGGATACCCACAAGTGGAAACCATGAAGGCAGAATGGCCTGGAGCAGACACAGGGAATTAGCAAACAATGAGAGCCACTTAGGCACGTAGGCTGGAAGGAGGCCGAAAAAAGCGCAGACTATTATGTTATCAGTAAAGAGGTGAACGGCAGCAGTTCTACCTGTGTGTGCCACGCTATTTACCGGTCTAACCTGGACCGGTGACTTGCACAGAGCACCGATTAGCGTTACCTGGCAGCCTCTCCAAGGTAGAACTGGTTTATAAAAGGGAAGGGCCCTTGGTCAAATCCAAAAAGAGAAACAAGAAAATCGAATATAACTCCGAAACTGATTTAAATCCAAAAGGCCAGGGGCCAGGCTCTGCCAGTACGTGGTGCTCTGGTAGTTTTGAAAGGGGTGGAGGTCCTTCTCACACCAGGCAGAGGGGGGAAAAAAAGCAAGGTGCTATCACTGAGAGGATCAGTAAAATATCTTCCCTTCCTGGGCAGCAGCATTTTTTTATTTTTTATTTTCAAGAGACGACGCATTTCGAATGAGAAGCCCGGTCCTAGGGCTTCTGAGTCCCTTCAGCCGGCAGTCAGAAAGGGGAGACACTGGGAGAGGGTTGGGGATGGAGTAGGCGCCAGGTGACAGAGACTATTTGCAACCCAAAAAGAAAAGTTCCGCACAGTGTGGGGTCTCCTCCACTCACTGTCCCGAAAGAGGAAGTGGCAGGGGCTTTATCCGGCCCCAAGCAACCTCATGGCTTCACTACCTTAAACCGAGCAGAAGCAGGCTTCACTCCCGCTCCCTCCTTCCAGGAGGGGAGAGAAAGCGGCGGGAGAGCCGGCTACGGAGCTGGGCCTGTCTTCCAGCCCCAGAGCTCTGCCCAGACGGTGCAAAGTAACGGGTCCTCGGGGCAGCAGGAACAAAGACGCGGTCCCGCGCCGCGCGCCCGGAGGAGCCGAGCTGCCCGCAGTCGGGGCGGGTGCGGAGCGCGGAGCGCGGGGAGGGAGCGCGCTCTCCAGACGGCCGTGCGCCCGCCCCGGCACGGGCGCCGCCGAGGGTCTCCAGAGTCTGCAGCCCCGCGCCCCTGCCCCACGCCGCCATCCCGGGGGCAGCCCCGCCTCGCCCCCCGTGGCCATCGCCTCCTTCTACCCCCAACCCACGAGGAGGGCGCAGAGCCTCGCGGCTGCTGGCCCCAGCTTACGTTTAGCCTCCGTCCCGCTCGCCGTCCCGGGAGCTCCGCGCGGGCCCAGGCTGCGCTCGCGGGTCCCCAGGGCCCGGACGCCGCTGTTCGGCTGGGCAATTAGAGGGCCGGGGGCGGAGACACCCCGGCCGGCTCCCGCCCGCGGGCCCCCATCAGCCGCGCTCTACCGGGCTCCAGAGTTACTCATTTCCTGCATGTCACAGAAACTTTTCCTCCTTATAAGAACAAAACACCCGCCTCTACGCCCGGCCGCAGGAGCTCCTTAAGGAGGAGCGTGCGAGTTAGGGGGGTGGGGTGGGCCCAGGGCCCGCCGCGGGGTGCTGCCCGTTGGCCCCCCAGGAACTCCAGAGGGGGCAGCAGAACTGGAGGATGACCCGGGGAGATGGGATCTGGCCACTAGAGGAAACGGGGGCGAGTGGAGAGCGAGTCGGGGAGGACGCCCTTAAAAGTCGGTCCGGGGCGGCAGACCCGAGGGGGTTGAGTCCCCGCCCGCTACCTCGCATTTTCCGCGGCGGGCCGTACGGGGCCGTGCATTCCTGGGGCCACCTCGTTTGTCCCCAGGAGGGAAATAAAAATCGAGACACAACGCTGGCCCTTTTTCTCTTTTTCAGCAAATGTAATGATAAAGGGAAGCATCCTCGCCTGTCTCCCTCGAGCAGCCAGGCCCAAAGGAGAGCGAGGGCTTGGATGCGTTCATCTGCAGAGGGCGCTTTCGTTTCCAAAGCCTGTTTACAGTCGTCAAGTTAGTTAGATCTCTGTTTTGGAGGTGAGGGACTTGAGGCCGGGAGGGCAGCAGCGCCCTGGTTGTACTGAACGGGTTACGAAATACATAACCTGTTGTCTTTGTGACCTGCCCAGATGCCACAGCCAGGAGAAGTGCCCGGGAAGGGCCTGAATTAGTCCTACACAAAGTTGCTCTGGGTAGTCAACCACCCCCTGGGGAGATGAGTAGCGATCATCAGCATTGCTGCTGCTCTTGGGGCTTGGACTACCTTCCTCAAGTAACTTGAACCCTCGCCGGGAAGACGGGGGCAGAATCGAAACATAAACAGGCCAGGACCAAACGTTCTAAAAATAGACCCCCTGGCCCTTCGCCCAGGTTACTCTTGTTTTCAAGCTGCTGCTGTTGCTTACAGCTCCTTCCTTAAATCAGGCACAGTTGTGGCAGTTCTGGGAGCCCGTGGTGGCGGGGCGGGGTAAACTGATGAAATATTCTTGAAAGAACCCAGTGTTTACAAAAAGTCTGCAAGTTGGATGAGTGGGATACTCATCCCCAAAGAGGGCAGGGGAAATTCCTAGGAGATGGGGACACTGAACTGAGAGCATCACTACACTGCCCTGTGATCCTTGGGGTAAGAGTTCAGGGTTATGTGTGCTGGAATGCCAAGGTCAGTGCTTGAGGGCCCTCTGGGATTGTCGAGAGCGATTTCTAACCGACTGTGCATAGTTGTTTGTATAAGGAACGTTTATTAGATTTGTTTTTCTTTTAAACCTGATGATTTCACTTTGTGACCTGATGATCACCTTCGTTGGCTTCCCTCTGCTCTCAGCATAAGGTCCACTGTCCTAACCTGGCACCTGGGCCATGCATGAACTGGCCTCTGTTTACCCTCACCAGCCTCATATCTCAGTTCATGTTCCACACCCAACTCCTTGCAGTTCCTGGAACCTGTGCTTCTCAGAATGTGATACTTGGTTTATCCCCACCCACCTTGGGTATGCACATGTGCTCTATCTTCTCCCAGCAACCTTCATCCCATCTCTTCCTCCACCCTGTCTCCTCAATGTTGTGTCCCCCCCCCCCCCCCCCCCCAGTATGTGCTCAGTCTTCAGGTCTCAGGCGATTTCTCTTTCAGGAAGTCTTCCTTGAACACCCACCTCTGGGTTAGAGACCCCCAACCCCCATGTAGTTTCCATAGCACTTTGTGATTACTCTAGAAAGGGTTTTTTAAAAGACAGGAAAATACAAAGGACTCAACTTCTGAGAACATGAGAGGCCAAGAAGTCAGGTAAGCTCTCCTTCAAACGCAGAAATATTGGGGAAAAAGTCTACAGTTGAAAGAAAGGAAGGGGAGATCTCTGGGTATGAGATAAGAGGAGGGAGCTCTAAGGCACGTAGCGGTATTTCCCAGGAATATAAGCCCAAATGGCTAAGGACTGGGGGGTGAGCACCCACTCAGGCCTTGTGTTCTAGAAAGGTAGAGATCTGGACTTGAGACTCCCTACTTAGAGCTGGGACACTGGAAAGGCTCTTAGTGACTGTGGGATGGAAAAAAACAAAACAAAAATCCTCCCAGTGGGCCAGGGCCACAACGAGGAAGTTTGTGGTTTGTCTGGGGCTCTGGATGAATTTTTTAAAATGTCTGCAATTGAAACTGAAACCACTAGCTTGCCTATGCCATTCATTGGTGTGAGGTCCCAGTTGACACCACCCTTGTGCTGAGGGAATCCTGAAGTCAGCACAGAATGTAAAAGCTGGTTCCAAAGTGATGAATCCTCTTGGTCCTGTTAGAAGCAAATGCAAAGCCAGTTGTGTATTCTGATCTCTCACAGAATGAGGAGCTCCCATTGATGATGAGTTTACAATAAGAAATTACAAACCAAAGTAGGAAATGAACCACACGAGGGAGGGATGGATCAATAAACAGGAGGATTAGCCCCTGAAGAACTTGAGACAATAGAACAATTTGGAAGAGATGATAAAATAGTTATGTTGGAAATAATTAGTCAGAACGCTGGAACCTGGCACTATGAAGAAAGAATACGTAAATTTGAAAAAAACACGCAAATACAATATATAGAAATAAAAATCTAGTCATTTAGATGTAAAAATGTCAATGATTGGAATTCTCTTTTTATTAAGGGAATGATAACGTATCTGTCAAAAACCGAATAAGAATAACTCATTAAAAATGAGGAAAATAAAGAAAAGTAGTACACTAATCTCATTGATAAGTACCATTTTAGAAACCATAAATAAACTATTAACACAGAATCCCAGCAGCACATCAAAAGAATATTACAACAAGAGCAGATCAAAAAAGAAAAATAGAAAGATTGCTATAGATGCTGAAGAGCCACTAGATAAAATTTGGCATCCAAATATAAACACTTTTGCATCATGATAAAAATGAGAGGTGAAGTTCAGTCCCAAAGCCAATATCATGTTTGATGGGGAAATAATAGAAACCTTCACATTAAAGTCAGTGCATGGTAAGGATGTCTTCTTTTACCTTTTCATTTTAAACTTGTCAATTAGGAATGTGTTTGGTTGCAAGTAATAGAACACCTGACTACAACTTTATGTGCCTAGGACTACAAGAGACTTAAACAAATAGGGCTTTATTTTTAAGTCTGTAGATAGGTAGCTGCTTTGGCTAATGCTTTGATAGTTTGGGGGCTGGTGAAAGGTTATGTATACTTACTCTTTTGATATAGTATATTGCAAAATTGTCCTCCAAAGGTGTTTCACCAGTTTAGACTCACCAATTAAATATGAGAATGCCTATTTCCCTACATCTTTTTGAGCACTGGCTATTTCCTAGCCTTAATTAGTTTGCTTCTTTTATGGGTGAAAAGATCTCTCAATGTCTTGATTGGCATTTCTTTCATTATAAGGGAGGCTGAATGGAACACTATTACTGGCCATTTTTACTTTTCTATTTGTCAGTAGTCATAACTTCACCTATTTTTCTGTTGGCTTGTTTTTCATGTGTGTTTTCCATGATCGTAGGTGCTAGATATGGCTTCAGATTCCACAGTAAAAACACTGGCCCAACTGTGGGCAGCTACACACTGTACTTCAGTAAGGAACATTGGCAATAAAAAACCAAAGAACAAACATGGGGACAGGTTTCCTGTTCACTCCCAGCTGTGGTTCTCCCAGTACATGGAATAAAATATGTGACAATGGGAGAGACAGGAAGCCAATGCTAGTTATGAAGGGTCTGATGGGTGGAAAAAAGATCATTTTCCTTGATTTGGCCAATTTTTCACCATCCTGAATTCACCTTTGTAGGCGATTTTGAGAGATAATAACAAGTTAGCTTACAGGATGTTTCATTGGAACAGACTGCTTGGCTGAGACCTCAAAGGTGTCAGTTGAACAGGATGAATGAATTGCCTTTGGCTATTTCTTTCCTCAAAGTCTGTCCGGGAACTCCTCCACCTCTTCTACAACTATTGGAGCCAGCAGGGCCTTTAGAGATTATTTACCAACATAAATGAAGCCCAGAGAAGTCAGGTCCTGTACTAAAGGTAACACTTTTGCTTATACTAGGTGATAGGTATTACTCTAAGCACTTTACAAATAACAACTCATGTAATTACCATAATAACCCCAAACAGTAGGTATCATTAGCATTCCCATTTAACAGATAAAGAAATGAGGCCTAGAGAGGCTCAGTAACTTACCCAAGGTCACACACCTAATAAGTGGCAGAGTTAGGGTTTGAACTATAAACTTGGCTCCAGAATCTTGCCCTTAACTATGACTCTGTGTCATGTTCATAGTAAATCCCCTTCAAATGTACAACTACACTGAATTTCCCCCCAAATGATATTACAATAGTTAGAGTATTTTTCAAACTGGTTTGAAAATACATTTTACTTCAGAACCCAATATACTTACACACAAGTGCATTATATAAGAAAGTTTTCTTAAAAACAATCCTTATGCTTACTATTTGTGATATAGCCTGGTATGTTCCCTCTTCTTTTTAAAAAAATATATCTTTATTGATTTCAGAGAGAGGAAGGGAGCAGGAGAGAGAGAGAGAAACATCAATGATGAGAGAGTCATCACTGATCGGGTGCCTAGCCCACAACCTGGGCATGTGCCCTGACCAAAATCGAACCTCAATCTCCTGGATCCTAGGTCGATGCTCAACCGTTGAGCCATGCCCGACTGGGCCCTCCTCTTTTTTCTATTTCCATCTTTTACCCTTTTTTGAAAAAAAAAAAATTACTGGTTACAATTTACTAATGGGTCATGATCTACAGTTTGAAAAAAATGCTTCTTTATACCACCCTTCTTGCTCACAGCTCTGTTATGAAAGCTGTTAGTGGTTGATACATGTTAAATTTTCATCGATAAAGCACTTGGAGTGGGAAAGACTGTCAGGTAATTTCTATGAAGCTTATTTTTGGTCAGTAGGTATTTATTACTCTCCCAATAGTTAATGTCTAAAGATGATATGCAGGGGCTTTAAAACAAATCACCATGCTATAACCTTAGGAAAACCTTCATTCACCCACCCATCCATCCATCTATCCATTCAATAAATATTTGAGCACCTACTATATGGCAGACATTGTGCTAACTTAGGAATTGGCAAACTCTGGCCAGCAGGCCAACTCCAGAGCAACACCTGTTTCCGTAAAGTTTTATTGGATCACAATTATCCCCATTCATTTAAATATTATCCTTGGCTGCTCTTGTGCTATGATGGCAGAGCTGAGTAGCTGCTACAGAGACCATGTGCCCTGTGAAGCCCAAAATATCTCTTAATTTGGTCCTTTACAGAAAAAGTTTTCAGACTATGGTGTTAGATTCTAAAATATAATGGCATTTTAGGCTGGTCTCTACCATCCTGGAGATTTGAATTATCCTGCTTGGCTTAAATTGGGTTCCAAGTTCCTTCGGTTGGGGGTGGGGGTTGGGGTTGGTCCAGGCTTTTTGCCTCTCTCGAATTGCCTCGGAGAACACCTGTTCAGAGTAGATGCTCAGCAGGCATTTTCTGCTGATGAAATTATTCAGTAGATCTGACAGCAGATATTGGAAAGAAAGCAACCTACCTACAGGTTAGGAAAGAGAGTATACTCCTTTAACAAAGCAAAGAGTTTCATTTTATAGATGTCTATCTTTGCTGCAATGAGAAGCGGGGCATCCACTTGAGTACCTAGTGTGCATGTGGGTTAAAATAAATAAATACTTGTTGTTTGCCATTTGCATCAGGATGGGAAAAGAAATGAGATAAATGCATTTAACTGTAATTTTTAATACTTATGTTTGGGGACCTGGTGTGTACTTGGAAGTGATTCTATTCAGCTAACTTAGAATCTTAAATATTTGTGTTCCAATAGCTTTTAACTTTCTTTGATCACTAGTGACTCCTAGGAGTAATTACTGTGTATCTAAGTGTAAAAGCTAGTTGCCTGCCTTCCTTCCTTCCTTCCTTCCTTCCTTCCTTCCTTCCTTCCTTCCTTCCTTCCTTCCTTCCTTCCTTCCTTCCTTCCTTCTTTCCTTCCTCTTTTTCTTCCTTCTTTTCTTCATCAAACTTTCTATTTTAAGTGCCTCTTATGTATCAGCACCATAACTATATTAAAGAAAACACTGGTCTTTCCAGTCTTATGAGAAAGACATAGAAATAAACACATGATTAAAATACAGTGAATTGACAGAGGGACGCTCAGATTTTCTAGCAACACAGGAGTTCCTAACCAGGGGATACTTCCTGGAGGAAGTGACACTGAGCTGAATGTTGAAAAACTCATTGGACAAAGAAGGAGACAGGATATTTCAGAAAAGGGACTTGCATATGTAAAGTCTAGACATATTTGAAAATATGGTGTTTTCAAAGGGATTCGTGCTTTGGTTTTAAATAAATTTATCTATTTATTTGCTTACATAGTTATTCACTCACTTATTCAATACTTATGTGTTTATTTATTTGTAGTGGAACAGGTTATGTGGAGCCAATCAGTTTTTTAACCAATCTGGCTAGCCATTTGTTTTGTGTAAGTCACCACTAGTTCTAGGTGACATCAAACTGTTACCGTGGCCTCTTGGGCAAGAAGCACAAGTCAAAGAGCTGGCCTAATTGGTCATACCCCAAAGTGATCTCACAGGGAGAAGTGCAGTTGCTGTTAAACCAATAAAATTCCAGGCAGGCAAGATGACTGGGTGGTCGTGACAGTGTCGTCTCCCTGTCTCCTTCTCCTGGTAAGAATGATTTCCTGCGGTGGCACACTGCCTGCTGCTTCCTCCTCATGCCTGACCTTTCAGTCTTCCTAATAAATCTGCCCGAGCTTTGTTGTCTCCTCTGGTATCAAGAGGGGAGTTTGTATGAAGACCCTTTGGGAACAGATGTCAAGTGTTTCTCAAATGTTCTGTTAAGTTACCTCTGCAGCAGGCTGGAAACGGAGCAGATTAAAGAAATAAAATATGGTCTGAACAGTTTTGGGACGCTGTAGCCAGCTGGGACTCTGCTCTGTCATCTAAGGTGAGCATGGGGTCAGCTGATAAATGATAACAGTTTTCTGCAACACGTGGGCTTTTAATCTTCCCAGCAGCCTAGAGAAGTGTTAGATATGATGACCAGAGCAGTTTTTACCATGCGGCAGATGCAGGTGTTAGATTTCGTGGATATGAAATCCAGAGATATCGCAAGAATGACTGTACAAATAAGACCGGTATTGGTCAGGGCTTTGGAGCTTTTTTTGGAGTGGGGGCAAGTATAAGCAATGGAAACTCACTTCATCTAGACGAAACAGATAAGCTGACTTTGGTAGGAAGGTGAAAATTATTTAGCAGAACCCAAGAGAGCAGCTGTTGCTGGGCCTCCAGGCACCAGAAGCTGAAGGGGCACCAACAACCAAGGGAGCCCCCCTCCCCTTTCCTGTCTTGGGCCTGTGGGTTCCCTCTCTTTGTTCATTGGCTTTGTTCTTCCCTCTCTGCAGCCCACCCTTCTTGGCCTGTCCTGGGTTTCACATATACTCAGTCCAGGCCCTCCACAGAGTGGCTTGCAAGGCTTGGTCTCAACTATAAGTCCCCAGGAAAAATAATGGAATTGGCCTTATGTGGGTTAGGTCTCCACTCCTGACCCATCCAGCTATGACCCTGGGGAGCAGGGAGGGCCATCTAGAACATTTTGGCTTCAGGGAGAAACATATTTCTGGGTGGGAGTTCCTAGTCTCACTACTAACATTATCCTTACTAGTTTCACGAGGGGGTTGTGGGCTGTGTAGAACCTCCCACAATTGCTTCCAGGGCCTCGGTGATCTGTTAGAGGAGTAGCTTCTTTTGAAGGCCCAGTTGCTTTGCATTGCAGGCTGGGGATTTCCATGGAGGGCTGCACATCAGTGTTTCTGTCTGCTTTTCAGGAGTTTCACATTATAGCCTCCCTGGGTGCTGCTGAAGAGGTGAGCACTGTGTACATAGCACTGTTCTTATTACAGAGTCACAGCACACAGCTTAGATGCCCTAGCAGGGTGCTACAGGAGGCACTTATGTCCAGGTTTAAACAAGGAGCTTTGCAGAGGTATTGCAGCTCATGATCACATATTCAAGTTATCTGGCAGGGAAAATGGGTGTGTTTGTGGCTGTCCCTGGTCTGAGTTCACAGCTGCTTCTCTACTATCCTTCCAAAGCTCTGCTATTCACCTACACCCTCTTAGCATTTGGTGTTCTTGCCGTGGTATCTGCCCAGTGCTATTTCCCATACTTGGAATTTCTTCTATTTCCTTCCACGTCTATAATTCATATGTATCATTTAAGGTTAAGTCCATGTACCTTACCCTAACAATGCCATCCTTCACTGGTCTTCCTTATTTTAGAACTCATTCAATAGCCATTCACTTAATAGTTACATACTGAGAGGAGTGATGGTCATTTATATTAGTTTGTTGGGACTGCCATTATAAAGAACTATAGATTGGGTGGCTTAAACAACAGAAATTTATTTGCTCACAGTTCTGGAGGCTAAAAATCAAAGAACAAGATTTTTGGTTTCTTTTATGGCCTCTCTGCCTGCCTTGCAGATGGCCTCTTTCTGTTGTGTCTTTCCTCTGTGTGTGTGCTTCCCTGGTGTCTCTCTGTGTGTCCAAATTTCCTCTTCTTATAAGGACATCAATCGGGTTGGATTAGGACCCACTCAAATGGCCTCATTTTAACTTAATCACCACTTAAGGGCCCTATCTCCAATGACAGTCACATTCTGAGGTACTGGGGGTTAGGGCTTCAACATATGAATTTTAGGGGAACACAATTCAGCCTATAACATCAGTGGAGAAAGGGCTGAACAAGACATGCATGACCTGCATCCTCTTGTTGTTTGACAGCCTGGTAGAGAAGACACATAATGAACAACCATTTCCGTGAATACATAATTAATTACCATTGTGGGATGGTCCAAGAAGTGGAACACATGGTATTTGGAAAGGTAGTCTGGTGTTGAGGGGCTGGTCTGGAAAGATCTCCCTGAGGAAGTAAGATTTGTAGGAAGGATGGATGGGCATCAGCCGGGTGAAGAGGGGGGGCTGAGTATTCTAGACAGAGAGCTCAGTGTCAGTGAATCCCAAGTGGTGGGAAAGAACATGACAGATGAGGAATGGAGGAATCCAGTGTGACAAGGAGTGGTAGGAAGGCCCGGAAGATCAAAAGGGTCAGATTACACTGGGTAGTATGTCGTCACATATTCATTTCAGTGCTTATTACATCCTGCCTTGGACTGTTTTACAATTTTTGTGTGGGGGAGAGGTGGAATGCATGTTCCGTTTCTTCTGTTTTAGGGAGGAGGTCCTTTCAACTCCTTCCTATCCTGCACAGTGTGCAGCATAGAGCTGGGAATATAGTAGGTGCTCAATAAATAAACTAAGTGGGTGTAAGGAGAAATGAGAATGGTAGAAGCACTTCTATTTGTCTAAGTTAGGGGCTGCCCCATCTTGGTTGGGACTGTTACTCCTGGAGGTGCTAAGTGGTGAGGACTTTTGGTAGTATGATGCCACCTAGTGCTCCTTTGTATTAAAACAACAAAGGGGAGCAGGTTGGGGAGTATTTTTCTGTAATCTGAAAAATTAGAAGCAAAGCATTTTCTTTTATCAGCATATATGAATTTGTCCAACCACCCACACGCTCATCCATGTTCATGTCCACCTGCATCTCTTTCCTGTGAGTCGAACATGTCATGTTCCTTTCAACCTCCTGTGGGTCCCTGATTACCCATGTCCAGGTCTTTCTTTCCTCACCTCATAAATAATGCTCTCAAGTGTCAGTGTCTAGATTCCCTGAGCACCCATAGTGCTGTCTGTTGACGTGGCATGGTCTAAATGATACCATCACATTGTGTTAGAATTGTAGATTTTCCTTTCTTCCTTTCCTCCAACAGAAAGGGCAGTGACTCTGCCTTAGTCACCTCTGTGGTTTTTGTGGCAGCCTCTGCCTGCTATGCAGCAGGTACTTAAAAAGAGTGTTTTCTGGATTGAATTACTGTTGCCTTGGCAGGCCACCTGCTTGCACAATGGTCCTTTAGGAAATTCCTGGGAAATGAGAAGACACAGAACCCCACAAGAGTACAAGACAGGGATCGCTAGGCCACCTCTGATGTTACGTACCTTCAGGGATGTTATGGAGTCTCTCTAGATTGTGGTGGTCCCACAGCTGGTGGTCCCAGTGTGCAGTCAGGTTTCCTGTAAACATACCAAGAAACCTGAGCTGTGATGCCTGCCCAGCTCCACCTCGTTTCTATTAGCTTGGCTCACAGCTTGGTTCAACATGCTTCTTCAGCTTCGTCTGCCAGCTCTCCCACTACCTCCACGCACACTGTGTCCAGTCGTATTCTGCTCTGTTTGTCCGCCAGATATACAGTCTCAGTTCATGAACAAGATCACTGTACAGATGTTAATGTTCCCCAAATTAATTCATAAATTCAATGATGTTCCAATAAAAATTTAACATGAGGAACTTGCAAAACATCCTAAAAATTATATGGGATGATAAAGGTTCATGAATTTTGACAGAAGAACTATGGGTGGGGGCCTTGCCCTTTAACCATGAGGATTGGCTACAAAGCCCATGGTACTGACTGACCCAGGGACAAACCAGAGATCTCAGAACAGGCCCAGGTGTATTTTGGAACCAAGATGTTGAAAACTTGGCTCACTTCATTGAGGAAAGTCAGCTCGAATCCTATCTCACACACATACAGAGATGAACACCAGACGGATTAGAGAGCTGACGGTGGAAAAGTAAAACTATGAAGCCTACAGGCGTGGGGGCCAAGGTGAAGGGGGGGGGGAGAGAGGGTTTGGGAGAGGAGCCCCAGGGGCAAGGCAGATTTCCACGACGAGGCTCTAAATTCGCTTTCCCAGGGTGTCTTGAGGTCTGCGCCCCATTTTTCTCACCACCAGTGACCAAACCCTTCGAAGGCAGGGCCCTCACCTTCTCCACCTTCGTTTTCCCCGCCTGTGTCTTGCGCACAGTCCCTGCCCCCTATGGGCTGTAACTGACTCGAATCCAGAGGACTTGGCGGTCCTTCCCGCATCGCCTCAGTCTGACCCCCAAGTCCTTGGGGGGGGCTAGTCTCCCGGCTCCCCTTCGCCGGCTCCCCGCCCCCACCGTCCTCTCCCTCGCTGGCCTCCAGCCCTTCGCTCTCCCGTCTCTTCGGCGTTTCAACTCCTGAGCTCACCTAGGGACTCCCCCAGCCTCCCAGAGGCCCCGCCCCCTAATTTCATTGGCCCCGCCCCGCTCATTATATTTGCATATTCCTTGGGGGAACCACGCCGGGCTGCGCGCCTCAGGGGCTCCTCCCCCTCGAACCTCCGCCAGCGCCCCTAGAGGGCGAGGTGGTTGCCGGGCGACGGGAGGACGCGCCCAGCGCCCACTCGCCACCGGCCCGCCTCCAGAAGTAGAAGTAACGCGGGGGCTTTGGACGCTCGGCCCCGCGCACAGCCCCTTCCTCGGAGTCCCCCCCAGTGCCTGCGACTTCCACCGCGGCCTCCGAGGCACCCCCGGAGCGCGGCAGGATGGCCGAGGTCAGGAGCCGGCCCCCTCTCCCTGTCGCCTCTCAACTCCTTCCCGCTCTTCCTCTCCTGCTGTCGACTTACCCGCTGTCACACCCACTAATATCCGAACTCTACCCACAGCCTCACCTCATTCCGCGGTCCCAGTTGTCTCTGGCCCCATTACCTCCTGTCCCTCCTTCCACTGGGTGGCCTGTCCCAGTTGGTTCTGGCCCCATTACCTCCTGTCCCTCCTTCCACTGGGTGGATACTACCCCCCCCCCCCCCACACTATTAAATTGGCGCTGTGCTAAGCACGGTGGGAAATTCATGACAGGCACCCACACCTACACTTTGAGCCACAAAAGAGATACACACAGACATAGTGATGTCTCACACTGACTGATGGGACCCACAAGAAGGCTTCGGAGATATCCACTGTCACCCCTATTCACTGACCCTTGTGCACCTGTCACACCATGATTCCCTATCACCTGATCAGCTCTGTGACACACCTTCACTGAGTTCTTCGGCTGGTCACCACTGCCCTGCGTTATCACTGACCGTTGCGGTGTGATCTGGTAGCCTTTATTCGCTTCCCCACGCTGCGGTATACCCCATCTTCAGCATCACTGATGAGGGCTCCTCCCTGCAGCCCTTTAAAGACCCTTGTCTGTCCATTAGCACCCTCATTTATAACTCTGAGCACAGCAGGTCCCTGCCATCACTTGCCATTCACGGTCCCCATCCATCAAGGCCCTACCGAAATCCTTCATGGCCCTGTCAAAGCGCTCCCCCATTTCACCCATCCCATGGTCAGTCCCATTCAGGATCAGCTACAGAATTTGAGGGGCTCAATAAAAGACGAAAATTCAGAGCGCCTTGTTAAAAATGATTAAGAATTTCAAAACGAGACAACAGAGTAGTAAACTGACTGGGGTATAGGGCCTGTCTGAGCCAGGGGCCCTACGCAACTGCATAGGTCACAGACCCATGAGGCCAGCCCTGGTCCCAGCTCCTGTCACACCCATTAGACCCCCACCCCTGTTCCAGGTGGTTCTCTTGTCTCCTCTGACCATTCACAGCCCCTCATCATCCTGTCTCCTCCACATCTAGTCTCCCCTTCTAGACTCCACCTCCCGTGGGCAACAGCTCTCTCTCCTAATCCTGCAACCCCTTTCATGTCCTCTCTCTTCCTCACTGCCTGGGCTCCGTCACGCTCTTGTCTCTTCCGTCCATGCTGCTGGGGCCACATCACTTATCCCCACTATCCCCACTTGCTCATATCTCTCTTCTCCCCATCTTTCCCTCCTGTTCTTTCTAATTCTCCCATTTCCCCTGTCATTGCCTTTGAGTATTTCCTCCTCCCCTCCCCTACTCGTCATCTTGGTTTATTTCATTCTTCATTTTCTGTACATTAGCCCCAGATACCCATGCTATGAAGTAATTATTTCCCAGCCTCCCTCCCTCATTACAATCTCCCATTATTTCTTCTTTCTATTTTCCTTCTCACTTGATCTCAGCCAACTTTTTCTCACCTCTGCTTTCATGAGTCTTAATTTCCACTCTGGCCTCATTTTTTACTGCTGCTCTCTTTTCCTTTTCCCTTTTCCTTCTCACCACTAATTGGTATTCCCAGCACCTAGAATGATGCCTGGCAGATAGTAAAAACTCAATAGATAGGTGTTGAATGAAGGAGCATCACAGTTCCTCTCTGATCAGTTCATGTTGAAACCATGCTTCCAAAACAGATAGCTTTATATCCCATAAGTGTTGATACCTACTGGTTGTTGGTCATAGCTAAGAGATAATTTTTGCTTTGCTTTTAAGAGTATATTTTAAAATAGCAATATGAACAAATCTCCTTTGTTCATAAAAGTTTCTTTAAAACTTTTTTCTTTGATATTTTCCCACTCCTGTGCGAAGGGCCAGGTATACAGGGAAAACCTGGCCTGCCAACAAATCATTAGGCTGGTGATCAAGTGTTGACATTAATACCATTTACAGGGATGGAACTGAGAACATTGCCATGATATATTTTTGTGTATACTCATGTTTAGCATCAACAAGGGGAAAGCACAGAGCAGCAGCAGCTCCATATTTCCTAAATATGATTTTTCCTCCTTTGTGGAATTGCTGTATTGTGATCTTTGTGAGAATCTGCTTCTAGAAAACTCCTGTTGAATTTAACATTAGTACTAACATTGTTACACGAAATGTTATAGATATGCTTGTGACTCATCTATTTTAAGATGTGGGCTCCGTTTTGCTTGCATGCCATCTTTAGAAATTTAATCATTAGCACAAATGTTTTTGAAAACCAAAAATATGTAGATTTTCTCCATGTTGGGCAAGATAGGCTTGTCAAAGCAGAAGGGAAACTAGACTACTTGCCCCAAATCTTTAGGGTGAATTTGAATTTTACTTTATTATTGGGATTAAAGAGTGTCTCTGTTGGTTTCTTTGATTAGCAATAAAGCTTTGATGCAAAAGCCCTTCTCTCTTCTTATACCTGAGCCAACTTGAGCTTCTTAACCAGTCTCAAATTTTGGACGCTTGCTTGGTCCTGAGCCTTTGCTCATGCTTTGCCACCTGCCAGGAATACCCTCTGTCTCCATATCACCTGTGAAGACTCCACTGTCCCTTCTGGTCCTGCTCAAATGCCATTTTCTTTATGAAATTTACTTTAATTCTTGCTGTTGGAAGTAATTCCATCCTTGTAGAATTTTGAATCTGTTTTATGACAGGTATCAAACTCTGTACTTCCATTTTGGGAAAACATACCCCACCAATGATTGCTGTATAAATTTCCTGTGGGAGCATTGTTTATTCTTTGTCTTGGTATCTCGTGTAGGCTCTAGCATTCCAACTTACATATAGCAGATGTTCAATAAATACTTGCTGAATAAGTGAATAAGTGTATTAACCATACCCATTCTTTTTTATTATTGTGCTGTATCTAACAAGAAGTAGGTGTATTAGTTTGCTAGGGCAGCCATAACATAGTATCTCAAACTGGGCAGCTTAAAACAGCAGAAATTTATTGTCGCAAGTTCTGGAGTCTAGAAGTCTGAGATCAAGGTGTTGGCAGGGCCATATTTCTTCTAGACTCAGTAAAATCCTTTCTCGCCCCTTCCTAGCTTCTGGGGTAGCCAGCAATCCTTAGCTTTCCTTGGCTTGGAGCTGCATCAGTCTAATCTCTGCCTTTGTCTTCACATGGCATTTTCTTGTGTGTGTCTGTGTCCAACCCTCGACTCCCTGCTTTTTATTGAGATGTAATTGACATGTAACATTGTATTAGTTTTACAATATAATGATTTGATATACATCTATACTGGGAAATGATTACCACAATAAGTTATCGCCACACAAAGTTATAATCCACCCTGCTCCTATTATAAGGATACCTGGACTAAGGCACACTCTCCTCCAGTATGACCTCAACTTAACTAATTATATATGCAATGACTCTATTTCCAAATAAGGTCACATCATAAGTACTGGGGTTAGAGCTTCAATATAACTTTGTGGAGAGACACGATTCAACCCATACACTAGGGAAGTAAGAATTCTTATAGTATAACTAACTTCTGGGTTCCCATCTAAGTCATAGCCAGACTTGCTTGAATTACATTTGCTTGTCTGGGCCTATAGTGTTAAATAACTTGTCCAGATAATCATGGAAAGCAAATGCAGAAAAGACCCATGAGCATTGCGCAGGGGGCATTTTAGTATACCTGTGGAGATGACCTAGCCTAGTTTCCTTTAGGGATACAAGTGATGGAGTATCTTTTAGGAGACTATTCCATATTTCCAATGGGTTTCACTGTGAGTATGTGTGATTTCATGCTATTTATACCCCAGTCTCCCTATGCCTGACCTCAATGTGCTATGGATTCCCTCTGCAGTCCAATCCTGGGGGCAGTAAGAAGTGGGATGAAATGAAAAGAGATCAGGATCTGGAATAATTGTAACAGCTATAAAATTTTATTGGATGCCTACTGTGTGCTAGGCACTTGGCTAAATGTTGAACATGAATTATCCTGTTTAATCTAATCTGTAACAACAACAACATGTGGTAAGAAATATTATATACAGGGGGTTGGGCAAAAGTAGGTTTACAGGGTTATACAAATAAATAATACAATAGTTAATAAAGAATATACAAGAATAAGCTGTGTGCTTTGTGTACATACAAATGTAAACCTACTTTTGCCCACCCCTGTATATACTGTAGCATCAGGGAATGAACATCATACAGTTGTTCCCTTCCCAGCATAGAGCCTAAAAAGTTCTGATTATCAGTGGTTTTTAATTAGCTTGTCTGAAGGTCTTTTATTCATGGGCATTAACAGTAATTTCTGAATGGTCATGGTGTAGACATCGCAATGCTCATTCCCATCCCTGCTCTTCTGTACAGGAAAAGAGTGAAAAAGTAGTGCTGGAAGAAACTGCATTTGAAGAAATCGAAAGAGATTTTCAGGAGGTTCTCAGTGAACTTTCAGGGGACAAAAGTCTGGAGAAATTTAGGATTGAATATGAGAAGCTTCACGCTGTCATGAAAAAGTCTTATGAAAATGAAAAGCGCCTGATGGCCAAATGCAGAGAGCTCAATGCGGAGATTGTGGTTAATTCCGCGAAGGTCGCCACCGCCCTGAAGCTCTCTCAAGATGATCAGACCACCATCGCGTCCTTGAAAAAGGTCAGTGATATTCTGGAAATGGAGTCAATGGAGAGCTGCCGTAGATGAGCCCTGTGTTTGAAACAGCACCTTGTCACCATACTCACAGCTCTGGGCTGGCAGTAAATGAGCTACTAAGTTAAAATGTACATGATTTATGTATTCATTAAGCCTGGGGAATAATGTTCATTTTCAAAGAAAATAATTAGATTGGGTGAATTTGACTATTCAGAATATAATGTACAACTTCACTGGCTTGGTTGCTAAGAAATAATGGGCTAGCAAAAAGAATTAGAGATAAGTAAGAGCAATATTAGGAATCTTAGTATGTCTTGTTTGATACAAGATGAATAGTAATTAAATATCTCAAGCTGATAGCTTGTTAAAGATATTTTTATATTCCTACTTTTAATTTTTTAATTTTTTTACTGTTTTAGGAGATAATACCTTGAGAATACCCAAATAGTAATTTTTATATTTTTTCTTAACATCTCTTTCCTTCTGCCTTGATTCTCCCAGTTCCTCATAATGGGAGAACAGGGATTCCGTCTGGCTTTGTCTCACACTTTATTTTTCCATCCTCAAGTGTGTTGCATTATTTTGAAGGTAAAACATAAATGTTTAATGTTGATTTCAGGGTGATAAGAGGTTAAGACATCTTAATTTATAGTTAAAACCTTAGTGATGAGAAAAAATTCACAAACTTTTAAGAAATACCCTTGATATCATGCAATTAAATATCAGCCAATTCAAATAAATTTCCAAGGCCACTGTGAAATATGACATGTTTTCTTAGAAACAACTTTTTTTTTGAAGTATTTTCTTCCAATTGTCATTTTCTTCTCTTTGCTGAAAAATCAACATGAAAAGGCTCTAATTCCTTTTATGATGAAAAATGCCACTTTTTATGGTAAATGTTAAAACTGGAAATGGAAGGCATGAACTGGTTAAAATCTAATTGGTGAAGTTGATTTGGACAAATCTTCACATAGTCGTATTTGCATTTAAATATCTTTCATTTGTTTTGCTAAAAAATAGTATATATGGTTGTTACAGAAAAACATGTCCCAATAAACTGACATTTTGTCATCTCTCTCTATTGTAATAGCATGAATTTGTTTAATTAAATGAAATACTCTCTACCACTCATTTAATTCCTTGTCAACATGAAAGTGGAATATTTTTACCTTAAGCCAATAGGTTCTTACCTGTATAAAGGACTCACATGCCACTGGATGAAATTTTGCAAGAAAATTAAGTGGCAGGGTAAAAACTCAAGTCTGCTGCAATATTTACCGTGCTTTGTTCGTTTATTTGAATGGCTGTAATTCACTTTTAAGTATTTATGTTAATATTCGACCGTGTATTTCATAGCAGAAAGGAAGCCAAAGCTACATGAGGCCTGGTTCCTATTCTCTGCTATGGGTTTTGTTCTTCCCCTGTAAGCATTTGATGAGAAGGCCTGGGCTTGAGTTTCTGGAAATGGTAATTACCAAGGCTGCTGTGTACAGATTAGGTAACAGCAAAGATTACCTTGCTATGAATTTTTCTAAAGCTCACATGGCCATTAGGAGTTCTCTTGGGACCTAAGGACAAAATATATGTTTTACTTAGAACCTATCGAGAGCTTAAAATTTAAGGCTTGGATCTAAGATCATTCCTTATGTGATAAAGCTTATTAAAAAAATATCTGGACTTGGGAAACACATATGCTTTTATTTTTAATTTTGTAAACCTATCTTAATATTTTTATTAGAAATATCCTCCTAGTTATAGCAGCCCTTGCAGTATGTGAGCTTTGTAGCCACACTCACACAAGAAAAAAGTATCCTTTCCCAATCCCCCCCTGAAAACTGGTATTCAGTATTGACTAGCTCATGTTGAACAACTGAGTAAGTCAATATAAATTTAAAGCATAATGTGTACTATGTGATCTTCTTTCCCCATAAATGACTACTGCATTGCGGTTGTTTTATTATTTTGTTGACTCAGTTTATCTTGCATCTGGAAGCCAGTTTGGTTTTTCTCACTGATGTCCTGTGGCCCATCTAGGAGATCGAAAAGGCCTGGAAGATGGTGGACTCAGCCTATGATAAAGAGCAGAAGGCGAAGGAGACGATTCTTGCCCTGAAAGAGGAAATAGTGAACCTAACCAAACTAGTCGAGCAGGGGTCTGGACTGACAATGGACCAGGATAGCAAGTAGGTCATCGCCTTCTTGATGTAAGCTGGACTTGCTTTCGCAGGCGACTCTTTCAACAGACAGCCTGGGGTTGGCCAGTGTCACCTTGAAAGTGATACAAGACTATTTTTTGTTTTTTGTTTTGTTGGTTTCCTGGAGATTGTTTTTTGTCTATTGCTATTTTTTCTTTTTAATACTCCTTTTCTCCACACGTAAGAACTCCTCCTAATTTATGGTTATATTAAACTTCTGGGTCTATAAGAAACAGTAATACAGTTTCAAAATGAGTAAAGATTTTTAGGTTTATTTCTCTCAAACGTGTGTGGAATGGAACTGGAAGCTCCTCCCATACAGTTGCCACAGTTATGTGGCATCAGCGTCCTTCCAGCTTCTCAGGTTCTTGGCCAGAAAACAGGGTTGCTCTTCTCCCTTGCTACTCCTTTATTCCTTAAGACTTCATCTTATTGATTCAGGCTTACCTGCCTCCCTATCACCAGTGCTGTTGCTTTGGTTTGGACCTTCCATCCTCTGCTGGATTTGGCAGTAGACTCCTAACTGGTCTCCCTGCCTTCAAGGAGACCATCTATTCCTCCCCTCTATACCATCACCACATACCAGATTTATGATGCTGAAACATGTACCTGCATGCTTCCATCTTCAGTATAAACACCTTTGATATTTACCCATTCCCAAAGGATAAAGCCTAAAGTCTCGGACATGTCTCTAAGGACTGTTCATAGATCTGTCCCAGTCAGGTTTGCTTGACTCATGCCCAGCAACACCGTGCTTACTTATGTCTCCATGTTTTTGGACATGTTTTCTATGCCAGGAATGCTTTTTTCCCCTTCTCCACATAATAAACAACTAGGCATCCTTCAAGACCCATCTCAAACACTATCTTTTTTTTTTTTAAATTTATCTTTATTGTTGAAAACACTACAGGTGTCCCATTTTCCCCCCAACTGACCCCCTCCACCTCGCTCCTATCCCCTCCCCAGGCCTTCACCCTGTCATTGTCTGTGTCCATGGGTTATGCATATAAGCATATAACTTCTTTGGTTAATCTCCTCCCACCCTCCACCCCCCTTCCCTCTTCCCTCTGAAAAATGATTGTCTGTTGTATGTGTCAATGTCTCTGGATCCATTTAGTTTGTCAGAGTCTTTTGTTCATTAGCTTCTTCTTAAAGAAGACCTTTCAACATTTCACATAGTACTGGTCTGGTGGTGATGAACTCCTTTAGCTTTTTCTTATCTGTGAAGCTCTTTATTTGACCTTCAATTCTAAGTGATAGCTTTGCTGGGTAGAGTAATCTTGGTTGTAGTTCCATGTTTTTCATCACTTTGAATATTTCTTGCCACTCCCTTCTGGCCTGCAAAGTTTCTGTTGAGAAATCAGCTGATAGTCATATGGGTGCTCCCTTGTAGGTAACTAACTGCTTTACTCTTGGTGCTTTTAAGATTCTCTCTTTGTCTTTAACCTTTGGCATTTTAATTATGATGTGTCTTGCTGTGGGCCTCTTTGTGTTCCTCTTGTTTGGGACTCTCTGTGCTTCCTGGACTTGTAAGTCTATTTCTTTCCCCAGGTAGGGAAAGTTTTCTGTAATTATTTTTTCAAATAGGTTTTCAATTTCTTGCTCTCTTTCCTCTCCTTCTGGTACCCTAATAATACGAATGTGGGACCTCTTGAAGTTGTCCCAGAGGCTCCTTATACTATCTTCATATTTCTGGATTCTTTTTTCTTTTTGCTCTTCTGGTTGGGTATTTTTTGTTTCTTCATGTTCCAAATTGCTGATTTCATTCTCTGCGTCCTCTACTCTACTGTTGATTCCCTGTAAATTATTCTTCATTTCACTTTGTGTAGCCTTCATTTCTGATAGGTATTTTATTAGGTCCTTGATGGTCTCACTTGTTTTGTAATATTCTTACTAATATCCTTGAGCATCCTTATAACCAAAATTCTGAACTCTGTATCTATTAGTTTGCTTGGTTCTATCTCATTTAGTTCCTTTTTTGGAGATTTCTTCTGTTCTTTCCTTTGTGACATGTTTCTTTGCCTCCACATTTTGGCTGCTCCCAGGTGTTTGTTTCTATGTATTAGGTAGAGCTGCTATGTCTCCTGGAATTGGTAGAGTGGCTTTGTGTAGGTGTCCTGTAGGGCCCAGTGGCTCAGCCTCCCCAGTCACCTGCGCTGGGCCTTCTAGGTGCTCCCCTGTGTGGGCTGTGTGCACTGTCCTGTTGTAGTTGAGCCTTGGTTGCTGTTGGCATCACTGGGAGGAATTGACCCCCAGGCCAATTAGCTGTGAGGACCAGCTGCAACTACAGCCAAAGAGCTGATGTGTTGGAGACACCCCTATGGAGCAGGATTTACTTCAGTAGAGCTTTGGTGTTCACCAAGTGTGCTCTTTGAGTGTGTCCCTCGTGGATGTGATAGGGTTGTAATCCAGAGTGGGCGAGTCTGACCACCAGGTGCACTGTCTCTGGGGCCTCCTGGGAGGTGCAAAGTCAGCCTCTGCCTGTGCCTTGCCCAGGGCCACCCAGCATGAGCTACACAGCAAACCGTAGTTGGCTGCTCCTTGTGCTGGGCTTGGCGGTGTCCAGGAGAGGCGCAGCTATGAGCCAATGCAGGCTGCTGCTAGTGCCAGGCCTGGGGCCGCTTATCAAGCCCTATGGGGTCCGCTACTGCTTGCTTGAGAGATTTTAGGAAAGTCCTAAGCATGAGGCTCGAGAGGCCACTTGCATGGAAAAGCCACTGGAACTGGCCTGGATGAGCTGCAGGTGGGGAGGGGCGGGGCCTCCGGGAATCACGGGGCGGGGCCAAAGGTTCGAGTCAGGTGCTGGCGATTCAAATATAGCACCTGCCGGCTGTGTGTGTGAGGACTCGCCAAAGGAGCCATGGCCTCCGCCAGCCCTTCTGCCTGGGAGGAAGCTGCCCCCCACCTCTCGCCCCGACTTCAGGCAGGTTAGTTCCCCCCCGAGTGTCCCAGGTCCTTTCAGGCTGCTGCCCGGCGCTGGGCTCAGAGGGAGCCTCCGAGTGAGTCTGTGTGCGGGCCCTTTAGAGGAGCTGCTGGGGCTCCCGCAGCCTCCTGGACCCTCAGTGACAGTCTCCGCTGGTTTTCACAGCCCGAAGGGGTGGGGACTCCTCTTCTCGGCCCTGGAGCCCTGGGCTGGGGGCCCAATGTGGGGCTGGGACCCCTCACTCCTCTGGAAAACCCCCACCACAAGACGTCCCTCCCGGTTTAACCCGCGGCACCTGGTGTGGGCCCGGCCGAGTCTTTGCGATTCAGTCCTGATCCGCCCGCCTCTCTACCCCTCCTCCCGGTCTCGGTGCTTCTTCAGTTCCCTGGTTGTGGGGCTTCTGTTCAGCCGGATTTCAGGAGATCTGAGTGACGGTGGTTCTGTATTTCAGTTGTAATTTTGATGCGGCAGCGGGAGGCGGCGGGTGCAGCGGTTACCTACGCCGCCAGCTTGTTTCTCAGCCTCAAACACTACCGTAACTTCATTGCCATCGGCATCTCTGTTCCAACTTCCTCCCCACCCCCAGACCCAGTGACCGAGCAGAAGAGTCACTGTGTTCTCTGTTTCCATAGGACCCATGATCTACCTCAAGCATGGCACTGATCACATCGTATGGACACTATTTGTTGAGGTGCTTCTGTACCCATTAGGCTGTGAATCCCTGAAGAAAGGCGCCTTTACCTTCCGGGCAGGGGTCTAGCACTTTGCAGGCCGTGCAAAACCTTGTGTTAATTGGGAATGAGCATACACTTTCTTAGGCATCTTTAATCAAATCTAACTGCCATCTAGACTTCCTGTGCTTTCTAGATGAATTTATCCAGTGTTAGATGATAGTCCTAAGGCTAAGGGATAGAAAAACAAACAGCAGGTGTGGTGTCCATCGCAATGGACTCTATTATTAAAGAAGTCGAGCATAACCAGAGCAGCTACCGAAGAGCAATGCAAGGGAACTGATTAAGTGAGGAGGCATTTTAGTGAGAACTGGCACATGGTTGAGGAGGAAAACTGAAGGAACTGTCTAGCCCAGAATTTTACCTTAAATAGTGCTCTCAGGTATAGCTTCTCTCTTCATAGTAACCTTAGGATTTGAGGTTTTGTTTCTGGAGGAGAGTTTCAGTGCAGTTTTGAAGGCTCCTTTATGTTATATGAAAACTATTGGTAAATAAACATCATCAAATTATTGTGTTTCGAACAGGCCTTTGATGACTGTCAGCTGCAGGGCCTCTGCTTTCTCAGCTCTAAAGTAGCTGCTTTGCTTGAGTCTAATTTTGCTGCACAAGTCATATCAGACAGTTTTTCTACTTGCAAAATGCTAATTCTGCAGAAAGTCATGACAAATTATATGTAATGGTTTTTGAAATGTGGAAGTAACTGGTTTACAATCCAAATCAACAAATATTATCACATACTCTCTAAATACTGGCATCATGAATGATTTTCCAAATTTTGTTGTTGGAAACATTTGATATGGGTTGCATTTCTTTGGGAGAAACTATACTCTCTGGGTGAGTGGATAGGGAAATGGCAGTGTGTATTATTTGCTTATGTTACGCTTCATTTTAGACTTTATAGCTATGACCATAGCCTTCCAGGGGATATATTAAATAGTTTCCTAAATTCACATCTCCTTAGGGTTAATGAGAAGACTTGACAATAGCAATTATAGTCTTATTATACCAAATTCAAAATAATACTAAGAAGTATAGATCATCCCCTCAACTCTTCCACCCTAAATTCCACTTTTCAGAGACAAGTTACCAGTTGGAATATATTTTTCTGGACTTACATAAAAAGTCTCTATAATCCCCTCCCTCCAGACACATGACACTGTGATTTCTTAAATATAGATTATCCCAAAAAATGTATACACGCACTTTAAATAATTATAAAGGCAGTGTTTATTAAAATACACTTCATTTTCAAAATTGAGCTATCAGTAAGGGACACCCTTATGTATGCTATTATTGGCACTTCTTTTTCAGTTAGCAGCTCATAAACAGCTCCCACTTGGGCGTAAAGATCTTTTACATCTGAATAGTGTTCATCCTTGATCTGGAGCCTTCCCCATGAAAGTGAGCTCAGAGGGTGATAAGAAGGCCTCATGAGCAGATGGCTATTTAGTGTGACTCCTGTGTTCTTCATTTTTAGTATCCGGGATTTACTGAAGTTCAAAGAAGAAGTGACAAAGGAGCGAGACCAGCTCTTGTCAGAAGTGGTGAAATTACGGGAGTCCTTAGCTCAGACCACTGAACAGCAGCAGGAAACGGAGCGAAACAGAGACGAGGCAGAGCACGCCATCAGTCAGGTCAGCTCTGCCGAGGAGGGAGCATTGCCTCCCAGAAGGATGTTCTGTCCTTCCCCAGTCTCCTTCTCTCAAATTTATCCCCGCTGCCCAAAGGAGGCATCCACTGTTTTGCTTGTTTCTCTGGTTGGTTCTTGCAAGAGCAATTCTACTGGAGCCACTCTTCTCAGCATTCTCTGTCTGAGAAGTCACGAAGGCAGGGCACTGCTTACAACTCTGGCCCAAGGAGGTGCCCCTGTGAAGGCTAGGGTGCCCTGCATCGGGGGATGGTGAAAGTAGTTCCCTTGACTTTTTTCCATGGTAAGACGCCATCTAGCTGGACTCTTCTGAATACTTTTATATTAAGCCAGAAGTCAAATAGGTCATGCACAAATCTGTCTCTAGGAGAAAAACATGAGATAAGAGAAAGGCCTTTCTTAGAATTTGGGCATCATGATAAAACTATAGTTCTTTCTTTAGCAATATCTAGGACTTGCATAAAAAATGATTTCATATTTAGGGTAGTTGGCTAAATTTATTTAGTTCCCACTGATGGAGAATTGGATGAATTCCTTCCATGTTTAACTTCGCTAGATTCTGGGCTCCCTATTTAATTGGATTTTATACCTTCTTTGTGGATTTGTTTCCACCATCAAGGTGGACGTTTAGTGTCAAGACTCTGAAAAACAAAACAGAATATTCTTGAAAAGCTTTTACATTGGGGTTCAAAGATGACTGTCCTGCAGGGGAAATGCTGCTACAAAGCGACTACCCTGAAAATGAAGGACCTGAGAGAGGGAGAAGCTCGGCGGGCTGAGCCCTGTCCTGGGGGAGAGGTTCAGCTCTTTCCTCCCTGCCCTTTCTGTGCCCGTAGTTCCAACAAGAAATCCAGCAACGCCAGAATGAAGCTCTGAGGGAGTCTCGGAAGAAGGAAAAAATAGAGAAGGAGCTCAAGCAGATTCAGGTGGACATGGACACCAGGCAGACGGAAATCAAGGCCCTGCAGCAGTACGTGCAGAAGAGCAAGGAGGAGCTTCAGAGGCTGGAGCAGCAGCTGAAGGAGCAGAAGGTGCGTGGGTGCGAGCTGCCCCAGGGGTCCTCGCGAAAACAGGGACAGCGCCTTTGCTCATGGTTCGTTGTCCATTGGGGCATTTTGCATTTTCTTTGGAAAGCAGCAAACTCCCTTCACTGTAGCTGTTGGTAACAAGACACTTAGCACTTTGAGTAGCTCTTATAGGCAGATAGGTGCCCTTTTTTTTTTTTTTTTTTTAAAGCTTCAACAGGTTAATTTATTTTTAATCTTTAATTGTTTAAAAAATATTTTTATTGATTTTTTTTTTTTTTTTTAAGGGAGAGAGAGAGAGAGAGAAACATCGATGTGAGAGAGAAACATCAATCGGTTGCTTCCCGTTTGCAACCCGAGCTGGGATCGAACCACAACCTGGGGACGTGCCTTAACTGGGAATCAAACCCACAACCTTTTGGTGCACGGGATGACACTCGACGAACTGAGCCATAGCGACCAGGCAACCTTTCATTAATGTATAATACACATAGGAAAGTGTCTATATAAGTCACAAGCGTTCAGCTCGATGAATTTTCTCCACTTGGTCACTAGCTCTCAGCCCAAGAAACAGCACCCTACATGCCCACTTGTGCCCCCTCCCAGGCATGTTCTCCCCCAGAGGTCACCTCTATTCTGGATTCTAAGCAAAGGTTAGTTTTGCTTGTCTTTGTGTTTTACAGAAGTGGAATGGTGCAGGATGTACTCTTTCCCATTTATCTTCCTCGGCTTCATATTCTGTCTGTGAGATTCATTCATGTCGTTGCCACGTAGTCGTAGAACTGCACTGTCCAATGCCGTAGCCACTAGCCACATGTGGCTACTTAAGTTCGTTATTTAAAATGAAGTAAAATTAAAAATTCAGATCCTGGGGTTGCACTAGCACCATTTAAGGTGCTCAATAACCAGATGTGACTAGTAGATACCATATTGTATAGCACGATAGAGAATATCTACGTCATGGCAGAAAGTCCTATTGGACAGAGCTCACAGAGATTCACTCTCATAGCTGTATAGTATTCCATTGTGCGAATATAACAGGATTTATTTTTAACAGGTTTATTTTTAAGTTTCAAGGTTAGGGAACCCTACTCAGTCTTTATGCACTTAAAATAAGGTACTTTTTTTTTTTTTTTTTTAACATTTCCCCTGTAATAGCGGTTTAAGGTAACTTAGTAATAATTCTAGTCTGCCATTTCTCATTTCTTAAAGAAGCAATTCATGTAATTGAAAAAAAGTCATTTCTTGAAAATGTTTTCGCTGAGGAAGTTTCCAAAGAATTGTCAAGCCATATAGCATTTTTCTATTTAAAAAATAGATATTAGAACACATTTCTTTGTCAGTTGCTTTATTTATTTTATATACAGCCAGAAATAAAATAGATAATACACAGTGTCTAGTATCCTCGAGAAAAATATGAGACTTGTTTGAGCATGAAATCTGAGAGAATTTGGGACATCATAAAACTATAGTGCTTTGTTTAGCAATATCCAGGGCTCACGTAAAACAATTTCATTTTTAGAGTAGCCAGCTATATTTTATTTAGTCCCTGTGATGGGAAATTGGATGGATTCTTTTCATGTTTAACTCTTACTTACATGAAAGTTATACTGGCTCATGAACCACATGGGCTTGAAGTGCATGGGTCCACTTAGATGCAGATTTTTTTTCAATAAATATACAGCTGGCCCTCCTTATCTGCTGGTTTCACATATGCAGATTCAACAAACCATGGATCACAAATAGCGTTTTTGATCCAGAATTAGGAATCTGCAGTTGGGAATCCACAGTTGGGAAGGGCTGGTTGTATGCACTGCTCGGTGTCATTTTATATATGGAACTTGAGCATCCATGGATGTTGGCATCCTAGGGGTTCCTAAAACCAATCCCCTGTGGATACTGAGGGACAACTGTAGTTAAGTTTTGGGGAGTCAAAAGTTATACTCAGAGTTTTGACTGTGTGGGGAGGGCACCCCTAACCCTTAGGTTGTTCAACGGTCAGTTGTATTTGTGTCTGTCTGCTTTTTTTTTCTTTCAGCCCATCTGATACCCTTCCACATCCCCAATTTTCTCCCAATAGAAATGGCCCCCTAAAATCGAATCTTCTATTTCTTTAAAACCTACAGTCAAGGAAGGTAGGAAGAAAGGCTGGCTGACACTGAATTCAGGCAGATAGTAATGATTCCACTGCTGTTCCACGGCTTTGACTTAAGTTGGATTAAAGGGGAACTGTCTCTGTGTTGGTTACTGAATGGTTCGTTCTGGAAAAGGTGGTAGGCACGTTAGTGCAGGATTTGCTTCTGAAGATGTAGCTTCTGAGCCTCGCAGCAGATAAAACTCATTTGAATCTCTAGCTCATTTGAAATGATTATAGCAATTGTTGCGTATGCGAAGCCTGCCAAATGGCAAACAGGTATTAAAATATTTATCCACCACCTGTGAACAAGACTTCCCAAGGCTCTCAGAAAAAAAGCGATCCTCTCTGTGTATTCATTATACGGCGTCATTTTCCTCAGCCACTTAACATTCATCATATTTGTGCATTAGTGCTTTCACTGGGGATGAAGAACCATTTCTACAAAGACAAAAAAAGTGGGGCCACTGTGATCATCCCAGGAGGTCTGCGGGGCTTCCTGTGTGGATCCACAGACACTGTAATCAGATTAAAAAGCATTAACCAGCTCGTTCTGCCTCTTTCAGATATTGAATGAGAGAGCTGCAAAGGAACTGGAGCAGTTTCAGATGAGAAATTCTAAACTTCAGCAAGAGAACGAACAGCACAGTTTGGTTTGCGAGCAGCTATCCCAGGAAAACCAGCAGAAGGCACTGGAGCTCAAAGTAACTGTCAAGTGACATATCTGTTGCCCAGCACTCCCTCCCTCATTTCCTATTAATATAGGTTTGCTGTGTGATCAGAGCCCTTGGACTTATAATCTGAATTAGCCTTGACACATAAGACAGGCACAAGCCTACTGTGATTGCTTTATGCCTGGAAGCAGACAATGTGATAACTTCCATTCTTATAGATAAAGTTGCAAACCTGATTATTGATCATATGATTATGCAAATGCTTTCCAAAGCGAGCTCAGATGTTCATCTCTGTAACGCAGCCTTGCAAGTCACTGGTTGCCCAGAGCTAGAAACCGTTTACACAAGTGAATAGCAAAGAAGTCAGGTTACATTTTATTACTTGTATGGAGAAGGTGGAATGGGCAATGTGGGGGGATCGACTGGTTCTATTGGGTATTGACTTGTAGGATTGTAGAAGCATGATTTTCACTCTGTCCAACATAACTTTTAAGACAGGCCTCCTATTCTCTCTCCCCTTCTCCTCAAAGAGTGCTTGCAAGTTAAGTTTGGACAACAGTTTCATACTTGGGTACCTATTTTATGCCTATATGCTTTATGTTTATCATTAATTCTGAAAAATCTGTAAACCCTACTCTGATTATATTAAATACTGGGTATAAAATGAGTGACCAATCAAGAATAATACTTAGGTTCGAGTAGTGAATTATACAGTTTTTGCATCACAGGCCCTTTTGATAATCTAATAAAAGTGTATGAACACACACACACACACACACACACACACACACATATTGCACATCTTGTATCTTGTTTTGCAAGCAGTCTCAGAGGTCTCCAGGATTTTTCTGAAGTCTAACCATGGGGCCTGGATGAATAATTATTGAATTAAAATATCTTTTGTTGTGACTGAAAGTTGAATTTAGGTCAATTAATTTGGACCCTGTAGGAGCTGAGGCTGAGGAACATTTAAAGCAGCCCAGATGGGTTTGACTCAAAGCCGTTCTCTATGAGAATGCTGTAAGTTGAAGCAGAAATGAAATGACTACTTAAGGCAAAATAATATATTAGCCCCTAAGGTGAAGTGAAAGTAAAAGTACTTACGCCATTAATTCTCTCTTTTGATAACACGAATGGGGCACCTTGAAAGATGACAGATTTTTGTTATAAGATCCCGAACCGGAGGGATTCTGCTTCTACCAATAATCTGAGGGTAACATGCCCAGCTAAGTTCAGTTTCTTCATTGTCAAGGGCTGCAGGTAATTTTTAATCTTTATCTGCATAAGTGTCATTGGTTGCTTTTCCAGTAATTTTTAAGTATGGCACAATTTTGAAAAATGGATTTAATTTGAATTTTTAAAAATTCATAAAACTTGAACCCTTAGAGACAAAAATCTGGTGCTTTCATTTGCTAGAAGTATTATTTTGATACCTTTGGTACTATGTAGACTTACCTATTAATGTCCTTTCGACGTGCCTGTATATACACCCAAAGGCTAACATCCTCTGGGGAAGGAGGACCCCCCACCCTCATATATATAACTGCACCACAGTGGCCATGTGGGTACAAACATGTATTCAAATACTTTATGGCATGTTAATAACCTTCCAAGAGAGACCACTTTGTGAGTCTGTGAAAACTGCTAATTGAATATAGCATCAGTACACAAAATTCACGCATTTATTATACACATAGTTCAGCATTTAGTGGCGCCTTGAGACGTCAGGTTTAATCATTCTTTTCATTATTTTTAGCCTATATAGCCACATATTTTATTCAGAGAATAGAGTTTTTCAATATTCCTTAAAACCGAAGAGTGTGTGTTTTGATTTAACCTGGTAAAACAACTTCACACTAACGAAGGAAGAATTTCCTCTTATTGGTTCTGAGTTTACCGTCATCCAGTCACCAACCCTTTATTCACTGAGTGGCCCTGGTGAATTCTTTCTCACTGATTACAGGCCAAAGAGGAAGAAGTTCATCAGATGCGCATTGACATCGGGAAGCTCAACAAAATCAGAGAGCAAATCCATAAGAAACTGCACCAGATCGAAGACCAAAAGGCAGAAGTGGAACAGCACAAGGACACTCTAAAAAATCAGATCTTGGGATTAGAGAGAGGTAAGCAAAGTATCGTGTTGTGATTTAAAAAAAAAATTCATTTGTAAGCATTTCATTGGTGACTAATGTCATTTGGCAACTCAGGTTCTGTGTGTACAAACACAAACCATGCCAAATGAAATCAGTAAAACAACGTTCAAGCTGGTGGATGGGCAATGTGGAGGGGATATCATTTTAAATACCTTAAAAAATTCTTCAACAGACTCTATTGGCACACTGTAAATCCAGCCCAGAGTATTTGTCAGTGGAGTAAATAACATCTAAACTGGTAAGTCTGGGTTCTACATGACCTTTAGCATTAGTCTCTTTTTCCACAAAAGACAGGGGATAAATTAAAGCAAATGTCCCCCATTAGCAATATGTGAGGCAATACCGTACCAAGGATCAATGGGACAAAAATAAATGGCTTTTAATTTCTTTTCTCTGTTAGTACTTTACCACATGACAAACACTTCTTCTACTAGCTCTCCTGTTGGCCTGTGAAGGAAAAATTTAAGTGCCATGGAAGGCTGTATAGGACAGAAAAATCATTAAGGACACAAACTCTGGAATCATGTCTGCCCGGGTTCAGATCCCACTTCTGTCATATTTAACTGTTGGGGGATGAAATAAACTAATACACATAAAACATGTGGGGACAAGTGCCTAGCACATAGTACATGCTTACTAAATGAATACGCCATAATACCATCTCATTCTAAAAAGAATATAATAGAAAATAGCGTATACTAGTCAAATTTGGTGTGTCAGAGAAAGCTCTGGACTTGGAGGCAGAGGATCGGGTCTAAATTCTGATTATACCAGAATATGTGAGACAGGAACACTACATTCACCCCGGCCCCCCGCCCCCCTGGATGGGGTGCTGTGAGTTGTAAGTCACTGAATGAGGTAACATACATAAAAGCATAAAAACACACACTTAGGTAAAATCAAAATCTCCAGATAAGATGATTAGAAACGTTTGTCATGTAAACCTTTGAGAAGTGCAACTGTTTTTCCTTCTAAGATGTCAGGAAAAAGTATTTTATCTTGACAGTTTCTCTATCCACTTACTCTTTCATTCAGTTGAGTGCCTACTATGTGCAGCCACTATGCTAGGCATTGGGTGCAGGGAGGTCCCTGCCCTCTGCATGCTCGCCGCCTAGCACGGGTTTACAATCTAATGTCTACAGTGACAGGTAGGAACCCCTAGAGCTTGTTTCGTAATGGGCTTTAAGACTTTCAAAACACTCCCATATTTAAATTTCTGTGTTTTTCTCTGCAGTAGTTCTAAGCTTTGAAAAAAAGTTACATATTTAGTGTTGAACCCAATTCTTCATCCTGAAGTCATGTTTACAGAGGCCGTTGCACTCTCTCTCCTTGTTGTTTTATAGATATCATTAACCATTATTTCTTCTCAGGGACCTCTTCCTTTCGATCTGCCTGACCAAAGAGTGGCATTGGACATTATGGTTAGGAGGACAAGTCCTCCATTCGTTCTTTTCTACCAAAAAACCCAAGAAATGAGCTGAAAAACTGCCAGCACTAACAGGAGTTCAATAGGGTGGCAGGTTATAAAATAAATATATAGACATCCATAGCTTTCTTTCGTACAAAGAGTCAGTTAGAATATATGATGGAAAAACCCTCTCTCACAATAGCAACTAAAGTAATAAAACATCTATGAATAAAGTTATCAAGGTATCTGCCAGGTCTATATATAAAAAGTGCTACAGAATGCTATTGAGGGGTGTAAAGGAAGACTTGAAAAATGGAGAGATATACCAAGTTCCTGGATGAGAAGACTTAATGTAATAATGATATAAATCTGTCTAAATTAATCTGTATATTTAATATGTTCCATAAATATTTCAGTGAGTTATATTGCTAGGACTTGAAAACTGGTTCTTGCGTCCTCCAGAAGCATAAACATGTGGCGAGGGCCACACAATTCTTGGAAAGAAGGGTGAGGAGGGAGCATTTGCCTTACCAGGTGTTGAAGTGTCGTATAAAGCTCCGTAATCAAATAGTACAGTGAAGACGTCTAAGCAAACAGGTCAATGGAAAAGATTGAAAAGGCCACAGAAAGACCCAAGATTTTCATTTAAGATAAAGGTGTTGTTTCATACAAGTGTACACTATGGGTCAGTTACTTAAAAAATGGAAGCGTGACAGTTACTTTTTGGGGAAAAAAGTTAACACCAAATGGAGAAACCATAAAGCCAAGATTGAGAGATTTAGTGAAATAATAACTATTTTTTTTATATACCAAAGACTATATATGAAGGCAAATTGACCAAAATAATGTCAGTCAGAGTTAATGTCCTTATCATACATAGCGAGTTCTTAAAAACCCACGAAAAGGGCAAACTATTCATAAGGAAAATGGGCAAAGGGGACGTGTGGGCAATTTGAAAAACAGAAATACGAATAAATGGCCATTAAACATGAAAAGCAGCCAACTTCACTACTAATCAACGAAATGTAAGTTAAATACTGGTTTAAATAATCGATTGCATTGTCAAAGGTCAAAGAGAACAATAATACCCAGCTGTGGTTTGGGTGCAAAATAAAATTCCTATTAATTTTCTGGATAGAAATTTGGCAGTAGGAGAGAAATGTCTTTTTTAAAAAACACTTTGGTTCAGGACCTCTGCTTTCAGAGTAACAAATGAACAAGAACTTTTACAGGGTCATTGCTTATAATTACAAATAAGTAAATAAAATGGAAGCAACTTAAATATTAAGAAAAGGGATTGGCTAAATAAATGACACATTTTCATATAGCGAAATACACAGCAATGAAAAATTCTGATGTAGATGCACATTTATAAATAGAGAGGCATTTATTTTATGTTTGTTAATTGTAAAAGCAAGTTACAAAACAGTATGTGTAGTATGACTTACTTTGGCACATCTATATGAATGCATATATATTTATAATTATAAACACATAATTTGCATAGGAAAAAATCTGGAAAGAGACATGTCAAAATCCTAAATAGATTGCGATTGATTTGAATTTTTACTTTTTGCTTATTTTTATTTCTAATTTCTCTCTGTGTTTATAATAACTTATATAGTAAGAAAGATTTAAAAAGAGTAAGAACTTTTTGGGGTCAGAATCTGTGCTCCCAATCTCAGCCCTGTCACCTCTTGGCCGCAGACCCTTGGCATGTGGCTTAATCTCTCGATGCCTCAGTTTCCACCTGAGGAAGACCTATCTCAGTTATAATAATGATTGCGTAACAGTTAACAAACAGTAGTGTTATAGCTACAGATAAACATATACAGCAGCTTTTGTATCTCTTTGGCCTGGGCAGATTTTTTTTAGGGTGACTCCATATTTATCATTATTCTTTTCCCTGGTGATTTAGAGGTGGAGGCATCAAAGAAACAAGCCGAATTTGATAAGAAAGCAATGGATGAGCTTCTGAGAGAAAGGGACATGTTAAATAAGGTGAGTTGTTACGATAACACTGGTAAATAAGTGTCTTTCTTTAGTGCTATAATATCTGCCTATAACAGGTTGTATGGGGAAAGGAAACCCTGAGGCAAACAAAAGTAGATTAGAATAAATAATAGTGCTCAGTTTTCCTCTAAGCAGCTGTCTGCAGCCCAGCATTCACTGGCTGTGAATTGAAATGGCTTTATCACCTGTGAGCACAAAGGAACTTTGGAGAATTATCATGTAAACTAGCAGGGGATTTCAGAGAGTTTTGTGGATTCTGTTTTTATTGGTGGTGTGTTATTTGGCATCTGAAACTGCCCAAATTATTCAAAATATCTGAATTTAATATCTATAATCTGCAGCTTTTGCTAATCTAGAAAATACAGCTGACTGCTAATAAAATTTTAACTTAGAGGTGTTGGGTCTAGGGACAGCTGGTTGGTGATATAAAAAGTCTCTTATTTGCCTCCATCTTTTCAGGATTGTTGTAGGTTTTGGGTTTTGTTTTCGGCTCTTATTTTTTCTAGCCTTTGAGCTCAACATGGCTCAAAGCTGAGGGAGAGGTTGGGGGAGCTTGAGGCCTGGAGAGCCTTCAGTCAAGGCAAGATATCCCCTCCACCACCCCTTTCCTCCTCTTGCCACTTCCAGAGGATTCCTCCCATTGACAGTCACTCTTAGGAGATTGACTACTATACTTCCAAGGATATAGGATAAACTTTCCTGCTCAAGGATTTCCTTCAGGGAGGAAAAGTGATTGGCCAGGTGTAGAGTGGGGAGGCTGCTTCCTAACAGACAGCCTGATGGCTTTTGGCCAAGACAGCTTCATCTCACTGAAGTAGATACAGCCTATATTTGTTTATTCTGACTTTTCATTATTTCTTTAGGTTTCCCGGAACTGAACAAATGTTAGCAAAATAGATTACTCTTCTCCTTAAAGTAGACTATTTAGGGAATCTCAGGAAATAGTAGATTAGCTATCTTTACATGGAGAGCACTCCTTAGGAAAATCATCACATCTTTTTTTTTTTTCTTTTTCATAATCCTGGAAACTGTTCCTTATTCTATAAATTTGTACATGTAAACAATATTATTAGATTTAGATTTTTAAATTTATTTTTAACACATACAATATTTAGTCCATTTATATTTTATATACAGTGATATTCTCTATAGCTCTTAATAAGCTATAGAGAATGTGATTGTCTTTACTCTTCTCAAAAACAATGTATCTAATTATTTTAGGGTTGAGGCAGGGGCATATCTAACCCCAAATCCCCAAACATTGTGAGTAAATGGGGATGTTCTGTTGTTCTTATTTTTAGAACATGCTCAAGGCAATCCACGCGACCCAGAAACAGGTAGACCTGGTGAAGCTCCATGAACAATCCAAGAGGAACCTGGAGGAAGAAATCCAGAACTACAAAGATGAGGCTCAGAAGCAGAGAAAGATCATCTTTCAACTGGAAAAGGAGAGAGATCGGTACATCAATGAAGCCAGTGACCTCACCCAAAAGGTGAGCCCCTCCTCGATGGGTGGAGAGAGCACCCGCACATTCTTTCTAATTGTCACATTTCTGATGGTCACACTGTTGCAAAGACGATTTATTCAGATTTCAGCTTGTGGTTTGCATCATGATTCAAGAGGAATGGTGCTGACTGTGTAAGAGCTGATCTGGGGTCAAACAGTGAAATGGGTGATCTCAGTTGCCCCTTTCCGGGCTCCTTTCCTAATTTCTGGGCTTTCCATCTTCCCTGCTGCCCTACTGAGAAAAGCATCTAATTAAATGACCTTAAATTAAGAGATGAGTGAAAACTGGCATGAGCTAAGTGTGTGACACATTCAAAGAGCATTTTCATTTTAAAATTATTGTGAACCTAAAACTTCACCAGTGATGGAAACCCTCCCATTGTGTAGCTGAGTTTCAGGCTCTACTTCTCGTAAACTGCTTACGAGGGAGAAGACTTAGGCAGTACCTTTAAGCATGACTTCAAGGATTTGGATGTTACTTCAACCAGTCGTCTTAGCACATTGCCTGCCTTTAGCATGACTGGTTAAACTACTATTGTTCTGGGGCATTCACAAATGGCAATGAGCAGTGGTTTCAAGAGGGGGAATGGGGTAGGAAATGAAGAAATTTCTTTTTGGCTATGAGGCTGAGAAGAGAGTTCGGGAGAAAAGACTCATTTAATGAGATTATACCCCCCAAACAAAGTGTTGTCTGCTATGATTGCACAGCCCTGTCTTCCATTGCAATGAAATCTGCAGTAGATTCTGCAGTATTTACTGATGCTCTTGCATGTTTAAGTTTTTGTTTGTTTTTGCTTTGTTTTCTAGTGGAATCTCAAAGATGACAAGGGGGACAGCCAACATTTGAATTATAAACATAAAGAAAGTAGGAAACAAGCTTTATAGCTTCTTTCCATTTAGGCCAAATGAATGCTGAGCAGATATTTGCAGAATGTAAGTTTAGAGAAGCACAAGTGTGTAGGATCCGTCCAACCCCAAGTGAATCTCATACCCCTGATTGGGAGCCATTGGAATTCAATATATTTCTCTTCTGTCTTAATCATCTTAGAAGCTCCCTTGGTTGATTTACTGACTCTGAGGACGAGTCATCAGTTTAGGTGTTCCTGTTCTCTGTCTTGGGCCAGCCCATTAGCCTCTGTATCAGCTAAAGCTGTAACAAATAACCTTCAAATCTCAGCAGTTTATAGCAACAAAGATCTGTGTTTGCTCACACTGATGGCCTTTAGGGTCAGCGGCAGCCCTGCTTCATGTTCTCTGTACTCCAGGCTGACTTTGTTGGGCTACGCTGGTCTCTTCAGAGGGAAAACAGTGGAACAGTGGACCCTCATGGCGCTCTCAGAGCTTCTGCTGGCAAAGGAAGGGCACAGGGCCTGCGCACTCAGATCCCATTGGCCAAAGCAAGCCTGATCCTACGCCCTGGGCAGGAATACGACCCTCCTAAAAGAGGGGCCGAGGTGGTGTGACACTGAATGTACCTGAACATATGATCTGTTGCAGCCTCCTACTTCCCCTTCCTGATGATCATTCTCTGTCAGTTCCTGACTGACATCACACTGTCAGAGCTGTTAAAAATTCCAATGTGGTCTGTTATTACTCCTGGCCTTACCAACTTTGTTACCTCTCAGCCGCCTGGGGCAGTGCTTCCTAACAGTTTTTGCATCAGAGCACACATAGAAAATAACATGTCTATGGCATGTGGGAATAGGAGGGTGAGACTGTTCAGGACTGGAAGGGACTAACCCGGGGATGATAGCTACCCAGGTCCCACCTCATCTGGCCATCCGGTGGGTAGAGTGAAACTGTATTTTTGTATATACTTTTCACCTGTGCATGACATAAAAATTGGTATGCTCTGACTTAAAAGACAGAGTCCAAGCTCTTTGTTCTCCCTAGAAAATCCTTCCTCTTCTCTGCATGGAAAACTCCTATTCATCCTTCAATACCCAGCTCAAATGTTCATCTCCGGGGTCAAGCCTGCTCTGACTCCCTAGGCAGAGCTAGTCACTTTCTACTTTATGGCTTTGTTTCTGCCTCCAGAATGGCACTTAGCATCTTCTAGTATACTTATTTATTTACATATTTGTTTTTCCTACTTTACAGTGAGCTCTTGGGGGCAAGGACTTTATCTTACGCATTGTTTCATTTGCGGAACCATAAAAGAAACCACTACCGTGTCTCAGCACTTTTTATCCTCATGGTGCCTCCTCTGCTACACTCTAGATTTTACTATTCCGATGAATTGGGAGGCACCGGGTACGGCATTTGAAGTCGTGGTCCACCATATTTACTCTTTTTTGAACTGTTACAAATTCTTGGTAAAACCATTTCCAGTTAATTATTAAATCCGAGGAGCATTTTGGACACCATGCCCTTGGCTTACTTTAGGAGCCCTCCTTTTGCATTCTACATGTTAACCTTCTGGCCTTTGCCTCCCAGACATTTTATATGCCAAAAAAGCAGTCTTTCACGATGAATCCCTGCTTACAAGTTTCTTAGCTCGCTGCTTATTTGCCTGTAAGAGTGTCAAGCAAAGCTCTTCTAGACAGAGGTTCTAAGGAATGAATAGTAATGTGCTCTCAAGGGCTTAGCAGCAAGTGAGGAAAGCAAAAGATCAAAGAAATATTGTTCACTGGATAGGTACTTCATAACGAAACGCAGCTCCTATTTCTTTGATATTTACCCGAAGTTTTATACAGAGCATCTTTAATAAGCTAGAACCCTGGAGAGGAGCTTCAATGGCACATACACAAATTATAAGCTTTTTGTGTTGTAATGAAAAATGTGTATTATGGATCACTATTTTCCTGCAGAACAGAATTTGATCCATAGAAAAATCAAACTGATTTGTTAAGTATAATGATAATACAAAAGAACATAATGTTAACCCACCATGATAATCTATTAGCATTTATTAAATGATTAAATTATGATATTCTAGGTACCTGTCTGGTTGCACAAATATGCATTTTCTCACTCAAATCCTCATAATGGCCCTCTGAGGTAGATATCATTATATCCCTCATTATATAATATAATGTAATATGTTATTAAAAAAACAGAAACAAAGCCCGGCTGGTGTGGCTCAGTTGTTTGAGCGTAGTTCCCCGCACCAAGAAGTTGATGGTTCGATTCCCAGTCAGGGCACACGCCCAGGTTTTGGGCTTGATCCCCAGTAGGGGGCGTGCAGGAGGCACCCGAACGATGTTTCTTTCTCATGGATGTTTCTATCTCTCTCTCCCTCTCCCTTCCTCTCTCTGAGATCAATAAAACAACAACAACAAAACAGAAACATAGCTTTGCTGCTATACATTTAAGAGAGAGGGTAAGATAAGAAAGCAAGAAAAATAAGGCTTAAAATTTCACATGGCTGGGCACATAGGTTCTTTTTTTCAAAGAGTGACTTTTTCAGCGTCTTTATGAGGGTAAAGGCATCGTCAGCATTCAAACCATTGACACTGAGTCAGAAAAGCTTATTTGAGGAGCTTATTGCACTGATATTTCATCAAATGCAAGTTGAAGGGTTCCAAATTCAGTGACCTACTTCCTTACCCCGTCTCCGTCTCTATGATGTTTTGACTACGCTGCAGCTTTCCAGCATGCGTTATTGATTTTTATCTCAGTCTTATTTCTATTGGCAGGTTGTTTTAAGAGGAAAAGAAAAGGCAGGAGTAGGTTATAAACTGGGGCTGCACCCTGATAGTGCACCGTAAGCGGTTTCTGGGCTCCTCCGAAGCTGGGAGCTCCAACTCTCTGGCTGTGATAAAACTTTCTGTATTTGGGTGTGATTTATCTCACGAGTTGGTTTGAGGTATCTAAAGTGTAATCAGCTAATTAAGCTCCAGCCCCACAGCTGGCATCCCCCATTCTCTGATAAACCATTTTTAATGGGTGTGGGGGTGGGGCCGTTTTGCTGACGAAAGGTTTTGCTGCTACTTAACACCCCACACGTTTTATGAATTTTCAAGCCTGGAACTTCTGTGTGACATTGCTTTGAATGATTTCTATAAAAAAAAAATTGGTTCCCAGCACAGCACTAAACAGCTTTGTGAATTGTCGTCTCCTTTAATTTCAATACTTTGTTTTCGTTGCCATTGAACTGAAATGCCTTTGCTCTTCTTGGTATGACAATGGGCTTCAAGAATGCAGAAGCAAGACCGTGATTCTGTGCGCTGTTCTTGCAGAGAGCTGGACCCTGCTAGTTGATGGCCCAAAAGAAATGACCTTGGCTGCATCCTTTCTCTGGAGCATCATTCTGTCTGTGCAAAGGAGTATGCTTGTTATAACAACTCTCGGAGTGATTTGAAGAAGGAATTTTTTTTTTTTCTTTTCTCTGATGTGCTGCTTGACATTCTGAATGCTGATCATGCTGTTCGAAGTATCTTCAGTTATTCATTTCACTGACCCCAAGAGGGTGATCATGTTCATAGAAAGGTTAAATTTTAGGATGAGACAGTGTCTTTCTTTAAAAATAACCAAGCAAATAGCAGGGCCAGTCATGGATACCTTATTCAGGTTTCACATTTATTCCATTTTAGTTACTTGTGGTGGTGCCACCTGCTACTCATTTTTAAGGAATCTAAAGATATAGATCAAAGAAATGGTGTAGAAGGAAGGGGATTTCTCTTCATTTCAGACCTAGCCACTTGCCTCTTCCCCAGACCTCCTTGTCTCAGATTTTCTAATTTTCTTCCTTTCAGGCCCCAAACACCCTTCCAAGCTACCCACTGCTGGGTCTGTATATATTCTTACCTCGGGCCATTTTCTTTCCACACAAAGTGGTGACAGCAAATAATAAAACAGTAAAAATATAAAAATATTTGTACAAGTCTTGTCGCATAAATTTAAAAAAATGGTTGAAATAGAGAATTATCTCAAAAATGTGTATGTATATCAAGGTTTAACTCAAGAAGTGGAAAAGGTAGCAAGATTAATAACTATGGATGCCACCGAAAAAGCTGAGAGAAAATTAGCTCCAACATTGTCACTGAGAGCCTAATGATTATAGAGTTGAATTTCTTCCAACTTTTAAGGATCGGATAATTCTTAGGCTAGAAATAGATTTTTTGGGGGTAAATTTAGTAAAATTGCTATTCATGCACTTTATATCCTTTGGGGTAATATTGGTTGGCATTGCCGTACTGATATTACCCATGCCTTCTGCAGTAATAATGCATAAAGATCCCAGGCCTGGGGAGAGTTTGGGGTCCGAGGTTGGAATGGTTGAAGAATAGGAGGGCAGAGGCAGTTCCCACAAATTATGTGGATGGAAAGTATCAACTGTTTAGATAAGATAGGTAGGGCCATCCTCAGATCCATTAACCTTCCAGTGTTCGAGTCTCTCATAACGCTCTGTGCATATCTCAGTTTACTGGCTATATCCATTCCTTGGTTATCCATTTTATGGTTGAGTCAGTCACTAGAGGTGAACTTGAGGGCCGGCATTATTATTCTTTACATCACTAGTACTTTTACAGTGCCTGCCATAGACAAGTCCCCAATACATGTTCACTGGGGGGTGAATAAACGGGTGAGTGAGTGAATAAGTGAACAGAAAAGGACTCCATTCATTTTTTGAAACCAGCAGAAACCTTGATTTTAAAATAGAACCAAAAAGAAAGCGATGGACTTAGGTCATTTATGAGTAGGTATGCAGAATCCCAAATGAAACTCTAGCAAACCAAATTCAACAGTACATTAAAAGAATCACCCAGTAACCAAAGAGAGTTTATCCTGAAACCACAAGGAGAGTCTTCTAATAAGAAAACTATTGCTGGCAGTATGGAAATGTAAAGTGTTACAGCCATTTTGGAAAGCAATCTAGCAATATCTATTAAAGTTTAAAAAGATATATATCTTTTGAGCCAGTTATGCCACTCCTGGGAATCCATCCCAGCAGAACTAAAAGCACAAGCGAAAGAAGTAAAAGGACATATGTACAAAAATGTTCATTGCCTCCTGGTTCAGAGGATGAAAGAGTAGAGCCAAGTTAATGCCCATCAGAGGGAAGAGCTGAGTATATGTTGGTACATCCACACTGTAGGGCATTACACCACCTTCAAAGAGAACGAATTAGAGCTAGTCCACATGATTTCCACAAAGTATTATTGGGTGGTAAAAAGTAAGGTGCACAAAAGTATATACTGTAAGAAGATCCCATTTTGCTTAAAAAAATGAAAACAAAACAAAAACCCAAAAGCAAAACAGAGGAAAATAGACAAATTCCTGTATTTGGTATATGTACTCATTGAATAGCTGTGAATGATGTCACTTCTTTTGACTTTGATTTCCTTCTTTGAAAATTGGTGTGATGATCATGTCTATTTTATAGGATTTTTTCTGAAGATTAAATGAATTAATACATATAAAATACTTGATACATAGAAAGTACCTGAGAAATATTAGCTGTTATGATGATGATGATGTTACTAGTTTTGAACAGAATATGCAGAATTCAAAGAAAAATATGGAAGAACACGTACTGGATTGTTAACCAGGCGACTTTATGTATCGACGAAGGGCTGATGTGGGTTCGAGAAAGAAGGAAGGTCCAAGTAAATAAGAAAAAGAAAATAAATATATATTTCACGTTTATGCATTTATTTTAAGTTATGGCACACAGAACTACGTATAAAGAGATAAAATTAAAATCAATAGACCCAATAAAATGCTATAAAATAATATATGCTGAAAAGGCACTTGCTAAAATTTAATCCCATCTCTCCTTAATTATATAAGTCCAAGAAAACTTTGAAAGGTGTTTATTTAAAGATATTAAAGGATAACTATATTAAACAGCAGCCATCATTGACTCTGAAGAAAGAACATTACAACAGAATCATGACTCTCGGCTGCAGTGTCCTCAGAAATTTATTTTTTATGAGCAAACTTCTTCAAAAATCCCTTAAGTAGAAAAATGTTCATGAGGACACTGTAGCCGAGAGTCATGATTCTGTAGCTCCTATTGTATGGATTGCTTCTTGAGAGGTACTGGCTCTCTGTGGAGTTTCGAGCCTTGGTTTTCCACACTTGCAAAAAGGAGGCAGCATTCTTGAATCTTATCTTTCCTAGAAGTGTTTTGTGCACAACAGAATGCATTTTTATGAAGTCCTTCGAGTTTCCCTGATAGAGTGAGATTGACATTGGCAAGACAGTGTTATGATTGCTATCAATGTTCAAAGGCCACTTTCTTTCTTGTGTTTAACGACAAAGATGGGCAGTGTGGCCAAATAGCTAAGCTATCTCTTGTCTTTCTTAGTGCTTTGTGTTAAGATCTATTTAAATCTGTGTCTTTTTTCTCCCCTTTCTATTTGGTAGTTGGAGTGGTCAGGAGAGGTTTTCAGAATTGAAAGAATTTCTCTATTTCTCTCCCGTCTTGTGATCACAGAATAACTGTGCTAAGCCTTTATGCTTGAGCAGAACTCCGGAGTAGATAAAATGTTTGCCCCTAATCAGCTGGGCTGAATTTCTGTGTCGTACCTCAGTGATTATAGGCATAGGCAGATTTGCTGATTGCTGGCATTTCTACTAGCTACTCTAAGATAAAAATCTGTGTGTCCCGAAACGATAACCACAGATCAGCTGTCCAACCGCCTTTGTGTATTTTCTCCTCCAGGTCCTCATGAACATGGAAGACATAAAAGTTCGTGAAATGCAGATTTTTGACTACAAAAAGAAAATCGCTGAATCAGAGACTAAATTAAAACAGCAGCAGAACCTGTACGAAGCCGTGAGGTCAGACAGGAATCTGTACAGCAAAAATCTGGTTGAAGCCCAGGTAAAGAATATGCCTCTGTCCTTACATCTTGATTCCTCCCCATCCTGGGTTTAAAGCAATTTCTGTTATCCTGATGGCAGAATTTAGTATAGATCAAGAAAATAATCTTGTGGAATTCATCTGAAAAAGAAGATGAATTTTATGCGTAGCTCTCAGATCGTTTGAAATGGAAATGATGCAACTTGACAGGATGTGAGGATCTCGGTCCTGCTTTTAATTATTGTGCAGAATTGCCATGCTCCTGTTTCTAATTGTTAAAACTGCTAATAGCTGCTGCGACTCGGAGGGGAGAAGCATACTCTTGTCATTTAATTGCAGAGCTTTGCTTTGTAATCTTTTAGTTATAATGTTTGCTGTGGCTCCAACTCCTCTCTTGTAAAATGAGGAACAAGTGTGTGTGTGTGTGTGTGTGTGTGTGTGTGTGTGTGGCATATGCATTATGCATACTTTGTATATATCTAGTGAGGATATTTTGAGAGTTCATGCTATAAAGTATACTCTGAGGTTGATGGGAGGACATACAAAGGAACAGCCCCATCTTAACTAGTCAGGAGACCACTGTTTTGAGAGGGCCTCCCTTAAAAGTTCTCGAATGTGTATTGAACTTCCATAGGGACGGTGGTGTCTTTTTAACTCACTTTCAAACATTTCTCCTTTCATTATGTTAGGATGAAATAACGGAAATGAAGAGAAAGTTAAAGATCATGACCCATCAGGTAGATCAGCTGAAGGAAGAAATCTCTGCCAAAGAGTCAGCGCTGGTGAAGCTCCATCTGGAACAGCAGCGGATAGAGAAAGAGAAGGAAACGCTGAAGGTACAGGTCTTACAACAAGCGTGGTGGACCGTCGGTCCATCTATTCAGCCTACGGAGGCAGGCTCTACGCTCGCTGAAGGCTGAGGGGCAGGGAGGACGGCTAAGGCGCCAGGAGGCCGGGCTCTACCACCTGTAGGTCAGGCTGCCTTACAGGGGGCGCTCTCAGGTAGACGGGGGAGGCCGGGGGGATGCACCAGTACCTCGTTCAGCTGGGCTGGCTATCACCGCTGCAGTGGGAGAGAACCTGGCAGGTCAGCAGTGCCCAAGGAGTCCTGGAGCCTGCAGGCTTTCTACAGTCCCTTTACATTCACAATCCAGGTCCAGCCCTTGTGTCCACTCCCAACCCTCCCACACTCCTCCCCGGGCCTCTATAAGGCAATGCCGGCAAGACCCTTGGCCCTCTGCTCCTAATAGTTGTTTGCCTCACATGCGCACGCCTTTTCTGCCTGCACTAGCATTAGCTATTGCGCAGCAAGCTTTGTTCTCACTTGACTGGCCCTCAACCAGGCTCATAGTTCACCTTACCTCTGTGGGTCTCAGAACTTCACAGCGACTCCTCCAGGGAATCACCTCTGACTTCATATATATACTAAGACTTAGCATTTTAAATCTACTAATTTAGGACATTCTGTGTCTGCTAATATAAAGACTATTTTCAAGAATACATACCAAATAATTACGCCATTTCAAATCCTTGAACCAAATATGTTTTACTATACACGTTCACTAAACTAACATATTTTCCTTTTCTTACCCAATCCAATAGATTTCCCTCCTAATCCATTTGACCAAGGTATTAAAAAGGAACTTTTAAGAGGGTGATGCCATTTTTATTTTGAAAATATACATGCAGAATACTCATGGATGCTTATGAGCCACTTGCAGGATCTATCTATAACAAACAAGGGACTGAGTACCTTGGAACCATCTTGAAAATATGTATCTTGTGTTGGACAGATTTAATGCCATATGTCCTTGATTCCAAGATGCCATCGATTGAAATATGCACTCTCAGAATGGGTTTTGTCTAATGATAGGTCTTCATGGAAATAGAACTACTACACTAAATCCAATTAAGGCATACTTGGTTTGAGACAGATTAAAATCTAACAAAGGTACCATTACAAAAAAAATATGGCAATTGCTATATTTACTCATCTGAGACTTTTATTTCACAACTCCAACTTATGATAGAAAAAGAATAGAAAATTCTGCATGAAAGTTGATTTACACATAAAGAAACATGAATACATTTTCTAAAATTTGAAAATATCCTGCATCTTTGCCCTTATAGTCCTTGTTCAAAGGTATAGTTTTACAGAAGGTAGCTTATTCCACCCTGGAGCCTGTAGTAGAAATGGGTTTATTTATCACTGAGTTATTTAGAAGAGCCTTATTATAAACATTGCTTTACCCATGGGCCTCATGGAGGCATATTAGCAAGGCTTCAGTATAACTTGATCTGGTACACTACCTCTTTCCTTCTTCAGGATGGCACTGATCCTCACCTCTTACTTTCCCGAGTAATGCTCTATTCAAAAGATTAATTTTTACCCCATAATGATGTCCAAGGTGGAACTAACTACCTTCTTCAGATCCTGCTTTAGAATAAGCAGTTGTTGTATGCAAAAGGACAGTTATTCCTAATTCTCTAGAATTTGATTATGGTTAATATTTGTTTCCCTCACGCATTCCATCGCTTGGCATCTGCACATATCGCTCCAAAGAAGCATCACAGTGAAATAAAATAAAGGTCAACAGGGCCCTGTTTTTCGGTCCTGGTCCAGCAGAGCTGGTATAGATGAAAGATAATTAAAAGGCTTCTGCTCCGGAGAGTCTGCTCTAAATGGAGAATCCTAGGTCTGGATAGCTTTGGGTCATCAGGTATAGTAAGATGATTGCTTTGGACTTACTGTGAAACTATGATACCTTTTCCCCAGCATTTCCCATTAAGGCAAAAAGGAGCAACAGAAAAAGGGTGCCAGCTCGATTTATTATTTGAGGTTACCCAAGGGTGACTTGCAGTGGTGCTTCAACTGGATAATTCTGGCCTATCATTAAGCCCGTTTGACATTCTGTAGAAAAATATGACAGCTCAAATATAAAGTTTGAGCCTCTTGACTTTTTTAGCCTCAAATTTGAATCACACTCCACACAGGTCTCTGAATCTCATGCATCTGAAGTTCTCAAACCAAAACCCTGGGGGAAAGGGCAGATTTTCTAGTAACTTTGCTCCAAAAGACATTGAGCTTATTATTGTTGGTTCTACAAAGCCATGTGGGTACATAACCCTCCTGGAAAGGCGGGCCCTCTCTCCTGTTTGGTATACCAGGAGATGCCCGTTGATGGGATAACCCAATTTACTACTTTTCCAAGCCAACAGACAAACAATTGTCTGTAATAGGTCATCCCCATTCTCATTTATCCCCGTCAAAAGAAAAACAGTTATGTTCCTTTCATGTTTCTTTTTTAGTTTCTGTTGCCACCAGGCTCTCCTGGCTCCTCAGGACTCTAGCCATTGTCGGCACATGGTGGTTATGACAGAATGCCAATCGTTCTCTGTAGGCGCGGCTGCCTCTGTGTTCACCTGCTCATTCCGTCCCAGTCTTGTTTCATCAGTGCTGAAGGAGCCATCTCATTTGGAGTGTCTGCTCTCCAGTCCTAACAAGCCCCTGATTCTGTCTCGTCACCTCCCAGTTATCCCACATCAATCTGACAGCACTTTGATTCTTGGCAAATAATTCAGCAGCAAATTTTCTATGTCCAGGGCTCAGCATCACATTAGTGACTGGCTCCAGGGCACCACATCCTTTTACTTAGTGGACGCTCGAATGACATAGACAGGGACTGTCAGAAAGAGAGAGAGAAAGCTTAATTGTTCTCATGGCTAGAAGGCTTCATGGGGCCCTGTTTGTTTTGTTAGATGTAAATGGATGGTTTCTGTAAAACCTAGTGAATGTTGGGATCACGTATGTGCGGGTGAAACTTCCACAGTTGTGGTTCTGGAGGTAGGATTTATGCCTGCAACCAAATGAGATGGTAAATATTCCATAGATACCTACCACAAAATGGTATAATTATGGAGGCAGTGACTAAAAAGTGTGTCCAGCCACTGTATTACAACTCCATACCACCAGAAACACTTTGAGAAATTCTGATACCTTGGGCTCCACCTAGAACATTGCTTGATGGGCGTTTGGGTGCAAAGCAGTTGTTACCAACTTTTCTGGGTGATACAGTGCAGATTTATAGCTGCTAAATGCATTAGACCAAAGGTATTGTGTTGATGTTAACATTTGCTGCCAACGTCTAATACCACATCTAGTTTACAGCCCATAAATTTGTGACATAAGGAGACCATTCAGAATTTTGATATATTATGAAAAAAACCCCACACACCCAGCAGTGCCAAATGCACGGATGGTTTTACATTCCAGACAGATACTTTTACACACCGCTGATTGCATTTAAATATAACTAGGGTTTCATTTTGTTCTGCTGATGGATTCTGATCAGCTCTTGGCTCTTAAGAACAGGGAAGTGAATGTTGCACATCTGGGAAAATAAAAGTTTTATTAAAGAAAGCATGAGCCAAGCAGGTATTTTATTGCTGTCTTCGCTGTCACCTTAAATGATTGCAGAAATAGAAAGGCTGGTTCTTCAAATGCTTTCCTAACAGGCAATCCCCCAAAGTGGTAAAATACTAGACCAGGTCTTTTCTCAGTAAGTATTTCCTTTTGCTTATCCCTGGACCAAAACGTATTTCATGAGTGAACAAACAAAGTGTCATAAGATAAGCCCTTGGTTTTATAGTAGCTGACTGCATTTAGTCTGTGACATTACACATTACTAGGTGCATGGTATCTTCTACTGCTTGGATAAGTTTGAGGTATGGAATTAATGAGGTATGGTCTTCATGGGTTAGAGGCAGACCTCAACGAGAGCTGGGGTGGGTCACAGGCACTTGCAAATACGGGGTTTTCTAGCATTCCAGTGACATTTCTGGGTAGGTGAGGGTAGGGGTCCCAATACTTTCTTGAAAGAAAAAAATACTACTTTTTCACTGTCATTTGCTGATCTGAGAGCCGCTGAAAAGTTGGAACCTTACTATTGTCTTGTCATCTCTCTGTGACTCCCAGCATGGGCGAAAGCAGAGCTGTTCTCCCCTTTGTTTCTTCTTGTGCTCACGTGGTCTGCAATACCACCTGTCTTTCCAATTTGGCATGGACACTCTCAAAGATATATTCTTCTTTCCTTTAATATGGATACCTCTGTGGCTTCCCATTGCCCACACTCTACAGCATGTGGCCTACAAGGCCCTTTCCAGGCTGGCTCAGTTATTTTTCCAGCCTTACCTCCTGCTCTTCTCTACCTAACACTCTGATCCAGGCACATGGGATGCTTTGCTGACTGGTGAATGCACTGGGTACTTTATAGTTTGCATGTGCTTTTGTTTACACAAGCCTGACTGTTGATTACTCTCCCCGTAAAACATACCTGTCCACTTTGGGAATATCTGTCACCTGCAAAGGCCCTGACTGGCTCTTCCATTTAAACATCAGGCAGAAATAGGAACTTGTTCCTTTGTTCTCCCATGTTCTTTTTCACACTGGACACAGCATTTCCACACTGTAGTGCAGTTGGTTATATTTATCATCTCCAATGGATAAGGAATCCCTCATGTCTTACTTATCTTCTGTATTTGACTTGAAACTATTGTGTGATGGTAGCTTTGGAGTCCAAAGATCTAGGTTGGAGTCTCAACTCTGCTACTCACTAGCTGTGTGACCTTGGGTGAGTTAATTTGCTTTGCGTTGTCTCTGTAATTGCATTTGTAAAATGGGGATAAGTAGCTATGCAAAATACCTAATATAATGCCTAGGATATTGCAGGTCACAAATATACTCGTGGAAATGAAGTAAATGTGTTCTTTGATGAGAGTTATTTTCCTTCTGAAACTTAACTGACCACAACACCCTTTCTCCATCATTCTTATAACTTCTGTGTAACCTAAAGGGCTTCACGACCTGGCCTCTCTCAGGAAGTTTCCCTGACAACCCCGGTTCTCTGACCTCCTGTAACATCAACTCACTGTCTTTGTGACAATAAAAATATGGAAATAGTATTGCCCGGACTTGTTAATATTTACATAATATTTGTATATCTTGTCTTCTCGTCTAGATGGGTAGCATCTCAGGAGTAGGATCTATATATCTTTTCATATCATGACATCTCTTCTGTTTCATCAAGATGTTTTATAGTACAGACAATTGGCTGTTATCTTCATTAATTTAATTTTTGCTTAAAATGGGCTTTATCTCTGTAGTTGATGTGCTGGTGGTATTAGGACCATTACAGGAGGTGGTACATACAAAGAACTGCCCCCCCATGCTCACTTCTACATCTCCTGCACTATGCTCTGTGAATTCTTGTGTTTGGCTGGTAAGAGAAGAGCTGCTGAATGCCAATGAAGCCCCTGCCACACATGTACAGAAAAATGATGGAAATCCCCCAAGGGCACAACTCATAGAATAAACATGATCACTGTAATGTGCATGGCTTTATCTCTACAGACTGTGTGTGTGTGTGTGTGTGTGTGTGTGTGTGAGAGAGAGAGAGAGAGAGAGAGAGAGAGAGAGAGAGAGAGAGAGAGATTGTTTTGCTTGTGAGAGTGACCAAACCATGTTAAACAAACCATCAGAGGGAAGTGTGAGAAGCTCACTGCACATCTAATTCCAGGCCCCGCAGCCCTGCTGTGCGGTTACACAGTGACATTTGTCCGTATCTTCCACTTTTTGTCAGGCGGAGCTGCAGAAGCTGAGGCAACAGGCCCTGGAGACGAAACACTTCATTGAAAAGCAGGAAGCGGAAGAGAGGAAACTCCTGCGCATTATTGCCGAGGCCGATGGGGAGAGGCTGAGGCAGAAGAAGGAGTTAGACCAGGTAGGGGCAGCTCTCAGCAGCCCGCGGGCCTCATCAGCAGACGCAGCTGTTTGGCCAGCTCTTCACAGACCCTCGCTCTTCCCCAGGCTCTTCCATTCAGTTTATTGGAAGAACAGTAGCAGAGGCTCATCTTCTGTTGATTAATTATGCAATATTTATTTATTTATTCAAGTCATATCTACGAGTACTTACTATGTGTCAGTCACTCCTCTAGGCACTGGGGATACATTGAACAATGAGAACATAAGATCCCTGTTCTCAGGGAGCTTACGTTCTAGTATAATATAATTGCTGGCATATAATTGCAATTAATAATTACATAATTTGGGGTTACAAACATATGCTTTCAGAGATCTGGCAGGTTAAAAAAAAAGTGTCTAGTGTAAGACAGGAGTGGTGGGTACTGGCAAGAGCTAGCCCACTATAAGCCATTAAAATTTAGGCATTTATAAAATAATGGATTGGAAAAAACCAACCAAACACCTGCGGGCCAAGGATCATTGGATTGTTATCACTGTGGATTATTTGTTGTATCTTTCTCTTTTTAACAAGACTGCAAACCCTCATGGGAGGGGTCCAGTGTTGATGGTCTAGCAGGCTGTTTCCAGTGCCCCACCCCCTGGCTGCCTGGCACATGCGGGCATTGGCTGAATGTTCACTGACTGAATGAATGCTGCTGCTGTAATGAAAAGTGAGACCCTTTGGCCCCTGGTGGCCATGTCCTTCCCTACCTTTCTAGGTCATCGGCGAGAGAGATATTCTCGGGTCGCAGCTGGTTCGGCGCAACGATGAGTTGGCTTTGCTCTATGAGAAGATCAAGATCCAACAGTCGGTGCTGAACAAAGGCGAGAGCCAGTACAACCAGAGGCTGGAGGACATGAGGATCCTCAAGCTAGAGATCAAGAAGCTTCGCCGGGAAAAGGGGATTCTTGCCAGGAGTGTGGCTAATGTCGAGGAACTCAGGTAGTCGGAAACCCCTCTGAACTAGGGGCGCAGGGGCGCAGTGATGGGTGGGGAGTTCCCAAAATTACCTTGTGTGCCTTTTTTGGTCATTGAGGTCTTTATCAAGTTGTATAAAATAATTTCTTATATGTTGAAATTATTAGCAAATAAGAACAACTTTTCAATAATTCAGAATCTACATTGTGCCTCTTCTGTGTCACAAAAAAATGAATTAGTTCCGTTTCAGGGGAATATAAGCGAGTGCAAAAAGATTTTTTAAAAACTTTATTCTGGATTTAAAAGAAAGAAATTTCAAGTCAAATCACAAATATGAATTAGTTACAATTCAGAAAAATTTTTTCCCCAATGAGCCCTTTAGACTTTCTTTAATAAGGCAATACCCAAGAGATGGAACATCAATATTTAAATTTAATCCTGGCAACATTTGCACATTTTTTCTTGGAATTATATACAGAATCAAAAGGGGGAAAATTTAATTTTATCACTATTTGAAAACTGTTTCCTTAGAAGGCGGCCAAATTTTATATCTCACTCTTGATTTATCCTCTGCAGCTTTCACTTTAGCTTAGTGAGCCTTCTTCTTGCTTTAAATCTTACATTATATAAGATGTACTTTCCCGTTGGGAAAACATCACCATGTTTTATATAGGCAATTGCAGGAACCAAATAAGAGGTTCAGTGTTTTCTCGGTAACTATCTTTAGTCCCCACAGACTTGTAGATGAACAGTATCCCTGACAACCTTGGGACAAGGACACGGTTTGGATTGCCTTCTTAAATTAACCGAATTAGAAAATAGTTTTGATATTTAGATGCAGTGAGTATGTTCAGGAATAGCAAAGGAAGTTGCCACTACCATGGATATATCAGTACTTTTTTTCCTAAGAGTTGCTAGTATTTCAGATGATAAAAGTAATACCAATTCATTGTAGAAAATGTGAGAAATGCAGAAACAATATAAAGAAGGAATTAGAAAAATTACTCATAAGTTTACTACCCAGAGATACATACCATCATTGGCATTTTGGAGACAAATGGATTCATTCTAAGTAGCTATTGAATGATCTCTGAGACCATTACTAAACTTGCCAGCCATGAGTTATTTTTATTACGCACACAAAGGACCAAATTCTACCCATTTGCTGGTTTGTTGATAATAGATTTTATTTTTCTTTTCAATGGGAAGACAGCTTAATAAAGATATTGGAGCCAAGCAGGCATGAATTCCAATCTCAGCCTTGCTACCTACGAGCTGTGCGACCTTGGGAAAATCACTTAACTTCTCTGAGCGTTAGACTTGCAGTTAAAATTAAACATGAAAGCAAACAGAATGTGCCCCCCACAAAGCCCAGTAGCTAATACTCTTGCCCTTCTCTTGTGATGGTAATCTAGAAAATAGAAGTGTTAAAAATATGCTTTTAATTCTAAGCAGCTTGTTCTGAGCTCCCTGCTGAGTGAACATTATGCAGTTAATTCTAATGGTTTGCCTTGCTAATGAGGGGAAGTTGTATTATTGGTTTAAATGAAGCAATTAAGTAAAAGAGATGGCTTAGTATTGGTAATCTGCACACACGCAGCAGGCGAGGACCGATAATTCCTTATTGTCCATCCTCGCTGCCCACATCAGTGCCAGAGCTTGCTGCTCTGCCCCCCAACAAAGTGTCCTGTTCCCTAGGGTGGCAGCAAGCTCATGGGGTATTGGGGACGACTGTAGCACATTTCGTACTAACTAGAGATTCCCGCAGATTTTAGAAGTACGCTTGAGCCCGAACTAGTTGTTCAGCCATCTGTGCAGTTGTGGAACACCAGATAACATATCTCTCTTAACTCGGTGTTTCTCAACCCTGGCTGCACGTTAGAAATTACCACGAGGACTTTAAAACCTACAAAATCTAAGCCACGTGCCGGACGGAGTAAAGCAGAATCTCTCTGGGGATAATGGGCAGGCAAAGGCATGTTTTCAAAGCTGCCCAGGTGACTCCAGTGGGCAGTCGGGATGGCCATGCCCTGCCCTGATCGGCGTCAGGTTATCTGTCACCTGAGCCTCGACATCTCGCAGTCGGGTCCAATACCTTGTGGTGGGATGTAGGCTGTGCTCTTGTTGCTGCTGTAGAGACATTTAGAAACTAAAAAGTATATCGAAATTCTTGTAATTCACTTCCTCCCTGTTCTTTCCAGAATCAGGATTCTGAAGGTCTGGCACATTTTATTTTATTTTATTTTATTTTATTTTATTTTATTTTATTTTATTTTATTATTTTATTTTATTTTATTTTATTTTATTTTATTTTATTTTATTTTATTTTATTTTATTTTTTTAAGCTAAGGCTGAAGTTTGAGCTCTTCAAGAATTGTATCATCTGTGTCTGGATCAGATTAGGAGTCTGGTCTCAGTGTTTGCAAAAGCCTCCTGAATTCCAACTTTTTATATAAGATGTAGCATGTATGTAAAACCACATAAAGTTATGATATTCAAATGGGTGGAGAGTTCCTTTGCGAAAAGAAGTGTGTCTTGTCCAGACAGGAGCTTTTTCACATGCAAAGAGAGTTCATGAAGGAGAGGACGCGGTGCCGAGCCCTGGAGGAGGAGCTGGAGAACCCCATGAACGTGCACAGATGGAGGAAGCTTGAGGTAACCTCTGGCAGGGCCTGCCTCTCACCCCCAGATCTCTTCATCCACCCCCACATGGCTTCACCACTAAAGCGCAACGAGAAGGGTGGTTTGATTTAATGCTATGCAAATTGTCCCCTAAAATGTAAGGCTGGATCAGATGTAATTTGAGTTCCCAGAACAAGAACAAAAGTTCACAGAACCAGATGGTTCACTTGGGGTTTGTTTAAAAGTCCGGGACAAAACCCTTTCTGCGTAAAGAAGACCTAGTGGAAACTGTGGACTGGCTTCACCAACCGACATTCGTTTTTCTCTTTTCGGTAATTTTTGCCCAAACAGCTCTCCTGTGGCTGCCTGTTAGTCTGGGATAGTTAATTGCCTTTACTTACACTGGCCACCAGCGTCTTCAACTATCTTTCAACTGGTCTTTGCATCTTTTTATTTCATGTAGGAAATACAGCTCTTGTGAACGAGCCCTCTTTTTGAAGGACTAGCCTTGTGTTTGCCAAACTCTTTCAGAACCTTGGGAACACAGCCAAAGTCCATGGGTAGGTGATGGGTAATAGAGGCATACCTCGTTCATGGTGCTTCACGGGTATTGCTTTTTTTTTTTTTTAAACAAACTGAAGGCAAGACCTCCACCGGCAAAAAGATTACTACTTTCTTCATTGCAATACTCACTTTATTACAGTGGTCTGGAAACAAACCCGCAATTTCTCCGAGGTATGCCTGCAAACCTCCTATTTTATTTTATGATTTCCTGGTAGACGTTACCGCCAGCACTGCAGACAGCAGTTGAAAACAATCTCTGCTTAGTCAGGAGAAAGGTGGCCCTCTCCTCTCGTTGTCCCCAGCAATGTGGGCGCCAGTAGGGGCTTCAGCTAATGGAACGATTAGGATATTGAGAATATGTGTTTTAAGGAAAAGCAGGTCCGGGGAGAAAACCGCCAAGTCGTTTTTTGTTTTTCATTTTTACTTTTCTTCTTGATGAAGAAGGCATTAAGGATAATGCATTATAAGTTGTTATATAAACATGAGGCCTGGATTTTAACAACAGCCAGTCCTGCCAAGTGAACCTGTGTGCCAAATCTAGTCCCAGCGTATGGATATCACTCGGCACTGCTTAGTATTTCATAAGCAAAGTCAGAGTTAATGGAGTATCTTTCTCCCCTCTCTTGTGGACCCTCATTTATTCCTCTCCAAATGCCAAGAGTGGTGCAGTTTACTAAACTAACCGTAATATAGATGTGTGGGGAAGTGGAGCTGAAGATTTTAAATCCATTTATTGTCACATTAGTTTATTCCCTGCGTTTTCAAGCAGAGCTTTAAAGTTTCCAATTCCATGTCAATTTCTATTTAAAAAATTAGAAAATAGAGATGCTGGGAGGCAGTTGAAAATATTTAACTGCTAGATTAATTCAAAATGTCAATACAGTTGAAAGTGAAACTTTGGCTCAAAGTCTAGAGGACAGAATATCAATTTATAAGTGCAGATCTTGTTTGAATTGTACACAGATAGCTATTGAAGGTGTATCAGACCTTTGCGAATTGATAACACTGTTTGAGAGCTAAATGCCATGGTCGTGCTCTGTTGGCAATTATTAGCAGAAGTCCACATCCTCGAAATCTTCCCCATTGTAGGCTGTAAGGAATCTTCTTGCTGACAGTACCAAAGGAGAATCCTGAGGCCGAATGAATTAGGGAACCCTGTCTCATTCCTATGGAAACAGAGATGATGGTAGGGGAAGCCTCGGAGTATAGTAATTAGAGCCTGACATGGCTGGGCCTGAATCCAGCTCCGACCCTTACCTGTGTGGGTAAATAATTTAATGCTGGGGGAAGACCCAAGCTGTTTCGTAGGGCTGTTGTGTGGCTAAAATCAGACAACGTATGGAAAGCACTTAGTATGGTGTCTGGTTGGTGACAAAGAATCAGGTATCATGCATAGTAGCTAACTTTTTTTTTCTTTTTGGTTCTAAATCTCTCTGTCCTGGGTTTGCATGTGTGCAGTAGATTTCAACAAAACAGTTCTTTTGCATAGGGACCTCAACCGATGGTGTCTCAGATTCTTTATTTTGTTCCCCTTGAACAGGCCAGTGACCCCAGTACCTATGAGCTGATACAGAAAATTCATACCCTGCAGAAGCGTCTCATCAGCAAGACAGAGGAGGTGGTTGAAAAAGAGCTGCTCCTTCAGGTAGCATTTTCTGTACTCATCAAACAAGCATATTTTCTTAGCACCGCCACCTCCGGGACTGTGTTTTTTTAGAATTATTTGGCAGTGTTGCATGCCTCATTTTTAACTGTAGATGGCAACAGCGACTCACACACAGAGAACAAACAACCTGATTAATTGGTCTTTTAATCTGCCCTTACTGATATTTCAAGAATTCTGGAAAATGAGCTCAAGGCTAGAGCTACTGCATTGGGTAATGTGAGCTCCCTCCACCACCCCACCCAACTTCTCTATAGTTTTCTTTGTTAGATTCTTTTAAATACTTTTCTTCATATCTTCACATAATGTGAAATGCCATGATTTTGATTTTGAAAATTAGCTTTCACGTAAAGCACAGTATGTCCTCTTGAAGATCTGTCAGAGTGAAATGGAAAGAAAGAGTTCTTTTTGAGGATTTTATGCAGTTTGTTATTTTGGAGCAATCAGGAATGGTACCATCCTTTTAGGTCTGTGTGCCTGCAAGTCCCTGTTGTCGTCACCATCATCACCATTAGCATTGTCATGTCAGATACTGTGCTGCAAGTGGTGGCTTTACCTACCTTGTCTCAGTTCCTCTTTGTAGTTCAGGAGGGAGGGTACTGTCATCCGCAGTCAATGGGTGAGGAAGTCCCAGGAGTTCAGTGTGGAAAGGACATAAGCTCTGGTGGTAGATGGCCTGGGTTGACATCCAGCCTCCGCTGATTTGTAGCTGTGTGAGGTTAACTTCTCTACACCCGAGGGTCTTAGTCTGTATTATGGGATAATTATGTGAAAAGGGATGTGGTGAAGACTGAAAGAACTTATTTAGCATTATGCTTGGCACGTAGTAAGTGTCTAATAACTATTAGCAATTATCCTTATTATTTCTAATTCCAAAGCACATAATCTTAACCGCTGGGTGACTGTAAGTAAGAGCAGGAAATTCTGTATATGAGTGAGAGGCATTTGCCCCTGCTCTTTACATTCTACCTTAAAAAAGACATTTGCGTGGACGCTGGGGGTCCAGCAGACAGCTTTCCAGTCTCCCTATGCCGAGCCCAGGGGGCTGCCCCTCTTCCTTATAGATGAGCGTGGAAGTTAAGAGGACAACTTCAGAGTTGTACCTGGTCTTGAATCAGCTCCAGTTCTTTATATTTCATGACTTGGGGAGAATTCCCTAAGTTCTCTGAACCTCAGTTACTACGTCTGTTAAACTAGGATAATAGTACTCAGTTTCATCACGGGAGGAAGACACCCCCGTCCGAGCACACGACGTAGAAATCCTGTCATAAGAATAACCAGTGAGCACGTGGGCCCTGGGCTCCCGCGATCCAGGTTTGGGCTGTGATTCCACTGTTCCAGCCACGTGTCACATGCCCCAGGCCATGCAGCTGGTAGGTGGCAGAGTGGGGCCCCAACCTCGGAAGTCAGCTCCAGAGCCCACTCTTATTAGGTGTATGTTGGATTTTTTTATTCTTTCTTCCTTATATACTGACCTCTTTGATATTTGTTTTCTCTTTATCTCTTGTGTAACATTTTTCTCAGCTTTATCACCATGTTCACTAAATCTTTCTTTAGGTGTCCTTATCGGCTGATAGCCAATCCACCAAGATCGTATTTTCAGTAATTTCATTTTTATTTTCTAGAGATTCTTTTTTCACATATCTTTGTTGATAGTGTGTTGATCTTATGTTTCATTCCTTCCTTTATGCCTTCAATTAATTTAAATATTTTATAGTTTTTATGTGATTGTTCTATTACTTGAAGGTCTTGGAGGTCTTTTCTATTGTTTATTGTGGCTGCTGATTTTTATTTATGGTGGATCTTTTTCCTGTTATGTTATGACTTGGATTGTGAACTCATTTTCAGGAAGACTTCATTTATGGGACTTGGAATGGCCCAGGTTAAAGGTATGCATTTTAATTCATTTCTGCTAGGGGCCTTGGAGATATCTCTTGCTTAGGATAATTTTTTTTAGGCTAAATTTTCACTTTGGGGCTTCCTGGACCACTCAGTAAATGAATATTAGAATCCCAAACCTTTGTGATGGAAGATCCATGGATACAAATTCTCTGGGCAGCCAATTTTTTCCCCCTACCCAGAGCCCAGGAGAGATAGTTGGGTTTCCTTGTGGTCTTTCTGTCCCACTGGGTGGATTTCTGTCTGTTGTCTCCTTTTCACTGAGATTGTAACTCTCTTAAGTCCCTAACTTTACATAGAAGAGTCTCAGTATCAACTCTCTGCTCCACGCAGGCCCAGCACCTCGTCTTTCATCCTCTTGTGGCCTTTAAAATCCAAGCTCTTTGTTCAGTGAACCCAGCCACTTGTCCCAATCAGCCCCCAAGGGATAGCTGCAGTATCTGTTCGCTGCTCTAATACATAGTTCACTCGTTGATTTTGACACTGGAGGCTTACTTGCAAAGTCCGTTTCGTGGTTAAACAACAGATGTGTTGTTCTGTTTAGCATGTCTAATGCTTTGTAGACTTTAGTTCTCAGGCTCTTCAGTCTGCCATACTGCCATAAACAGAAATCTCTCATTTGCTCATCCATAAAATGGGGGAAATAATCCTACCTACCCACAGAATTAAATATGTTAATTAAGTACACATAGAGATTTGCCAGAGTGTTTAGTTATCCTTAACATTATTACGATGATGATTGTTAATATTATTAATCACCGAGCAGGATTTTACAGGCCTCCAAAGGTTTATGTCCTGCCTCACTCCTTTTATTCAAGTCCTCATTTAACCTTTCTCTTGGATGGTTGGGCAGCTTGTATATCCCCAGACAATAAGCCTTGTTATCTTGGTGAAACCTCAGGTGCTCCACAGGGTTTGATAGTTTCTCATTTTCATATATTTTTTTTAATTATTAGAGAAATTCTCTGCACTCACATCAGAACATTTTGAAATTAGGAAGATTTTTGGTTGCATTCTTCTGAGTATCAGAACATTTTTAAAATGACTATTTAATTGGTTGTATAGTGATGAAGAGATCCCATCATTTCCCAGCAGCAGATATAATGGAAGCCTATTTACCCCCAGTAGACTGTGAGTTCTTTGAGGAAAAGCTGTTGCTAATTTCTCTCTCTAACCCCAATGCCTTGTACAGTACCAGGCACATAGTAAGTGCTCAATAAAGATGGACAGGTTCTGTGCCTGGGCAACTTAGACTCACCCTTTCATTTTTAGCTTAAATGTTTTTCCCTCGGTGGGGGTGGGAGGTGAGGGGCCCTCTTCCTAGGTTAGGTCTTTTGGTAAATGTTCCCATACCTTGACTTCTCTTTTATACCACTTGCCACACTTGTAATGAATGAAATAATTATAATTGTGTGTTTAATTACTCCTCCCTGATAGACCACTCACAAAGGCAGTTCCTGTGTCTGCCTGGATGATCACTTCAGCCCTAGTTCCTTGCACACAGGTAAATATTAGTTTAGTGACTGATTAACTGTTGGAAGAATGTTGGTCCTTCAGTAAGTGACATGTCTCAGGTTATTTACGTTCTGTCTTTGAGCTCTGAGAGCTCATGGACATGATTCTTCCTGTTGCCTTTGCATTTTTTGTTATTAACTTCTAGCTCTATAAACTTGATTCAGACTGTCAGTGTCCTTTTTGTATGCCGAGGTTGGCTGATTCACGTGGTGCTCCCCAGGTTCTCCCCTTGCTCGGGGATAACTGGAAATGGTTCTTGAGCTTGACTTTACAGCTTCAGAGGTAAGATGAAGAAATCTGCATTCTTGCCAGAATTAGCATCTAAGGTGTGGACGGGAAGAATTTCTTTTCTTTTGCCCACAAGCCTCCTCTCCCTGTGAAGGAAGCAAGGGCAATGCAAGCATACCTGGGATGTGCCTCCTGCTGGCTTCTCCTTCCTGTGTTTGCACCATTTATTCCTCAATTCTTCTGAATCCCTCAGTATTAATGACTTCTTGGAAAGAAAAGACACCTGTAGAATTAGGCAGACATATGTGCCAATAGTAACTACTATCCATTACCCAGGTATCATTACATCATCATCATCATCACCATCATCATCATTAAGATCGGGTTCCGAATAATGGCATAAGGCGTGATAGCCTTAGAGTAGGAAGCTCTAACTTCTTGCCAGAGGCACTTAAAAACACATGGAACAATCACAGCAGCTGGGACTTGTTTTTTCCAAGTGTTTAAATATGGGATAGCAAGCTCAAATACACGCACCCTCAGGACCAGGCAGCAAGAAAGAGCAAAGTAAACCTGGCCCATCACGATCATAAATGGCAACTGACAAGGGTCTCGGAGTCAGAGGCAAAAGGGAGTGGTGGGGACTGCAGCACATGGGACTGTGGGTCCATCTCTAGGAAGCAGCTAACCCCACCCCAGCTAAGTATGGGCTCATGTTGCCAAATCTTTAATTTTTCAAGAATAGCTGGGAGTGTGGAGTTTTCTGCACAGTATACTGAGTTTTAAATATCTGTAACTTTAAGAACATTGCCTGGGCTTCCCAGAAACATATCTGCCAACCACCCTTGGCCCACAGGAGGCCAGTTTGCAACCTCTAGCTTCAGCCCTGGGGGAGAAAGAGATTTAAAGGAGCAGCAGCAGCACAATCGGCTTTCCTGTTTGGATTGCTCTTCTTTGATCTAGTGCTTTGTCGTGATTCCTTGACAGAGTACAGAGCACAAAAATAAAAAGGGAAAGAGGAGATGGGGGAGGAGGGGAAGGAAGAGGCTGCAGGTGGTGAGCAGGGGTGGACAGGTGGAGGTGGCGGAGCTGGGTTCCTCCTGGGAGGCAAGCAAAGAGCAGACAAGCCTGGGGTATGCTTGGTGCAGCAGCGGCGGGTGAGCTTAATGGAAGATGCACCTTCCTTAGATGTCTTTTCCCCTGCTGCTAATGACTATTTAATTCATTTACAAGCTTTTCGAAAACAGAAAAGGATTTCTCTGAATTGTTGAAAAGACCAAGGGTTGCCTCCTGACCCTCCGATGCCCAGGCAGCAGATGAATTGCTGGCACCCGCTCCACTAACACTCACAGAGTGCTTTCTACATGCCAGGGTGCCTGGGGCTCCAGAGTGAGTGAGACTGACTTGATCTTGGCCTTGGTGGACCTCCTAGCTCTGCAACCACAGTGCAGTGTGATGACAAGGTCTGTGATTCCGTACAGAATGCCATGGGACTCTGGACAAGATGTTGGGTAGTCAGGGGTCTCAGTTTGGGTTTCCCAAATCAGAGACTGAGTCAAGGTCTTGGGTCCCGGTAGTTTGGGGGGTAATCTCAGGAAGTTGGGGTAAGGGAGCAGGAGAGTGAGGAAGGGGAGGAAAAGGCAGGAGAGAAAGAGAGAGAGAGAGCTGGTCACAGCTGTGAACATATGAATCCCAGTGTCACTGGAGTTCCTCTGAGGAACCACATTGAAACATTGCAGAATTGACCTGTCAAAGGCAGGGAGGCAGCGATACTTCACTGACTCCCATTCCCTACTGGTTGAAAGTTGTACTGGGGCCATTGGGCTGCTTCTGAAAGCTGAGGGAACTTTACTTGTTTCCACTCCCACCTCTGAGGAAGCCCTGGCCTGCAGCAGAAAAGCTGACTCTGCATGCCCCAGGGATGGAAGCTGCCAGAGTGTTCCAGGAACTGGTAGCCATCGCGGGGTGCCAGGAACTTCAGGTGTAGCTGAAATTTCAAGAGATGAGGTTTCTGATAGGCCCTGAAGACCTCCAACCAGTAGACCCCCTTCTTTCAGTCCCTTTCTCACCTAGCTTCTCACCTGAGTGGTAAATTGCCAATCCAACTTTAGGAAAGGCAGTGGCCACTTTCTCAACCAAGTTCCCATTTGGCCTTGCCCATCCCACCCACCTACTGCCATTCCAGTTGAGATCCAGTAACTGTATGATACGGTCAGGCCATACTGTGGTTCATTTAAAAGATGGTGCCCTGATTTTGTTCTGGTCACAGCCATCCTTTATTGAGTACTTCCGTGTACCTGACACTGTGCTTGTTGGTGAGCACTCAGTGAACAATAGCTCATCAGATGGGGGTATGTGTGTGGAATGACCCATGGTTCACCTGAGAAGGTGGTACAATTTGGGGGAAAGGGAGTGAACTTGACCTTGAATGTTAGCACTGAAGCATCTTGCCCAGAATGTTCATTTTACAGATGAGACCAGTGAGGCATTTCCCTTAACATGGACAGTAGTGACATATTACTAGAGGGTTAATTACTTTAGAGGGCTAGGATGCCTGGGAGCACACTGCGTAGTGATGAGTGACACACTGACATCACCTAAGTAAGAAACTGCTTTGGGGGAGTTCAGATTTGTGTCACTTTAGGAAATCATCACGTGCATTCTCGCTTGTTTCTTGTGCCCAGAGGTCTGGGGAATGGGCATGTCCCTCCGATAAATAAATAATCAATGAGATGGAAAGGGCTGCTTCTTTGTTGGCTTCTGGGTCCTGCCCTTTCAAGGTGAACTTTCTCTCTAATTTAATTTTACGACTGACTAGATGCAAGTCTGGTTTACTTGACTGTAAAATGACTTGACTGATAGGCGGATTTGAATGGATTTGTACCAGCTATTAGCTGCGCAGGGGGAACCAACCATTTTTAGATACTTCTTTGGTAAGGATCTTCATTTTTCCTGATCTTCTGATTATTTTTTATTTATTGATAGTTTATAATGTATTAGGCATTGCTCTACATTCCATCTATCTATCATCTATCTATCTATCTATCTATCTATCTATCTATCTATCTATCTATCTATCTATCTATCATCTATCTATCAATCAATCATTTATCTCTCATCTTACTTAATCATTGTCACAGCTCTATGAGATCAGAATTATTACCTTTCTCCTTTACTAGCAGGAAACATGAGGCACAGAAAGGTTGAGAGACTTGCCCCCAAGGCCACACATCTGGCACCTGGTGGAGTCATGATTGTAACTTCTACAGTCTGGCTCCAAAGACTCTTCACTACGGGAAACTCATGGCCAATGATTCATTTTGTGTGGACCACTTTAGTCATTAATGGGGAAAATTCACATTTCTCACTTCATCTAGAGTCTTGCTACTCAAAGTGTGGTCCTGGGACCAGTGGCATTGGCATCACCTGAGGGCTCTTCAAAAATGCAGACCTTAGGACCATCCCAGGCCTAATAACTAGAACCTGCATTTTAACAAGATCCCCAGGGGTGCAGGATGTGGGTTCAGTTAGAGAAGTGTGGGGCCCCTAAAAGATGTTCACTCTCTTCTTTGCTGCAAAGCAAGAGCTATGGTTAAGGAAGGAACCTCATGACTTCTGGTTACCTGGCCTGTGGGATTGCCTAGTTACCTAACCTTCCTACACTTTGGTTTCCTTTTCTGAAACCTGGAGCTCATCATCTCATCAGCATCCTCCAGTTGTTGTGAAGATGAAGGGAAAGATCTGTGTAAGACACTTAGCAGAATGCCAGTGGTCATGAGAATTGGCCAGTGCTAAAAAGTATCATGATTTCTGGAAAAAAAATAAAAAAGATCATTATTTCTGGTTTGGAACATGATAACCTCACATTCTTGTCCTCAGCTCTTGAACTGCAGCTACTGAGTTCCAGGAGGAAACTCACAAATAAGAGCATCCAGGATTCAAAGCATGTTTTAGGGTCCCACAAACTCTCTGAGGCTTCTGATGTTAGTATGAAAAGTCTAGAATGTTTCTTTGTTGAAAGAGACATGAAAATCCTTGATCCTCTTTAATGGTAGCCTGGATAGACTTGGCAGACACTGCAGAGTGTTTCAATGAGAGGAGGAAAGTACAGTAACAGTGCACATTTATTGTAGCTGAGGACACGCCCAGCCACCCTGTGCTAAAGCACTTTGCTTTTACTGTTTCTCCCAGGAAAGTCAGATGAGGTAGATGCTATTATTGTGTCCATTTTACAGACAAGGGAATTGAGGCTTCAAAACAAAGTTTGCCCAAGGGTTTACAGCTAAGAAATGCCAGAGCTGCAGTTATAAACCAGGACTTGGAATACTCTGGGCCACTGCCTATTTGTATTTGGCTCACACCAAGGATGATATTTATATGTATAAGTGGTTAGAAGAAAAGTCAAAAGAGGAGTAATATCTCGTGACATGTAAAAATGATATGAAATTCAAATTTCAGTCTCCACAAATCAAGTTTTATTGGCACACAGCCACAATCATCCATTCATGTATTGTCTATGGCTCCTTTCATGCTGCAATAGCAGAGGTGAGTAGTTGTGACAGAGACTATATGGCCCACAAAGTCCGCAATAGTAACTCTCTGGCCCATTGAAGAATAGATTTACTGGCCCCTCTCTTACAAACTTTAGTCATTGGAATCTGGAACAGAGCCACTCATCACTATTCTATGGTGCCTCCCAACAAAGCCACTAAACTCAGCCCCACCAAAAAATTATTCAAAAAGTGTACAATTATTAAAGAACTGTTTTAAGACATGGAAGGCAGAATTCTAATATCATGTCCCAGCTTCTGGAGGTGTAACCTACAATAAATGTAATTCTTGGCCACTCCGTTAGCAGATAACTAAGTGATCATCTTCCCAAAACTGAGCAGAAATTATTGAAGATGCTCCCTCAGTAGAGAGAGACTGGTGGATCAAAAGGCACAGTGTAAGCTGAAGCTGTTGACTAGAAGCCCACCTGGAGGTTTTTGTTCTATTCTAAAATTAAGGGGAAGAAGAGTGAGATGAGAGGGGGAATACTTTCTGCAGAGTCTTCTGTTGTCGTCTGAAGTGTGGGAAATGGTTGAGAAGGCTTCTTTCCCCCCAGCATGCTGCTCCTTGCAGGCGGCTTCTCTGTTGTCATGTCTTCCTGGGACTTTCTGGAGGATGCCTGCTCTCTAACCCATGCCCTTCACCTGTCAGGGAGGGTGGAAGGCGCAATTGGAGATGGGTTCTTCAGTGAACAGAAAGCTAGTGCTGGCCTCAACCAAGATGTGCGTGTGGTCGGCCTGTGGGGCACTGTATACCTCTAGCCACTTGGTGCGGCTAACACAGCCTTAGTGAGCGCTCTGAGAGGTGGGCTCTGGGGCACCTGGCTCATTCTCGGTTAGCCTGATAGCAACCATGAACGTCCGATGGGCTTTCCATACATCGTATCTCAGTGGTTCCCAAAGGCTGATCTGGGGGCTGGGAGAATCTATATGTTCCCAAACATAGTCATTGGTTTGTAGTAAAAAGGAACAGAATGACTGTGTAGCATAAAACCAATTTTTACTTTTTCTTTTTTAAAAATATATCTTTATTGATTTCAGAGAGAGAAAGGAAGAGAGAGAAAGACAGAAACATCAATGATGAGAGAGTCATTGATCAGCTGCCTCCTGCACGCCCCCTACCGGGGATCGAGCCCACAACCTGGCATGTGCCCTGACCAGGAATCGAACCGCAATCTCCTGGATCCTAGGTCAATGCTCAACCGCTGAGCCATGCTGGCTGGGCCAATTTTTACTTTTCAGTTTTGGGTACTGCTCTTTTTTCTGTTCCTTTTTTCTTTTGGAGAAGTAAAATATTATTTATTTTTGGAAGTGGCATTCTCTTATTTTTTTGTGTACATTCTTTTCCTTTATGAAACAATTGGCAAGAGCGCTAGGTGTTTTCCTATTTGTTGAGAGCTTCCTGTGGATCCTGGAACTAGATTACTAGAGTTTGAATCTTGGCTCTGCCACCAGCTCCAAAACCCTGGGCGGGTTACCGTCTATGGTAACTGTTTCCTCACTTGTTAAATGGGAGTGATTATGCCTGTCTCATAGGATTGTTGGGGGAGATTCTATTAATATATGAAAGACATTTAGAATAGTCCCTGGCACAGAGCACTACATCGCACTACATTAATATTATCTATTGGTCCTTTTCTTGTTCATGTTAAAACTTAGCAAAAGAAGAAATTAGCAAGATTATGCTGGTGCCTCCAAGATTTTGGGGAGAGTTATTCAGGTCCAAGAAATCTAAAATTAAGGAATTACTACTTTATCTCTTAACCTTTGCAACAACCCCATTTAAAACATCAGGAAACGAAAGGTTGAAGAGATTTATGGGCCCTCAAAAAAAATGCCTCTGCCATTGCTGGCAGCTCTAAGAAAAAGGGCGATTGTGCAGGGTTGTCTAGGACCCGCTAAGTCTCTTTTATGGTAGCAGGCTTTTAACATGCAGATGTTTTGGGCTTAAAATCATGTTCAGCTTCATTTAAGGCAAATAAATTTCCCAACCTGTGTCCCTTCACACTTGCCTAGGTATACTTAATGTGCTCAATTATCTCATGCCTTCTCATATTCCCTCTCACTAGTTCTCTATAAATGTGCCAGGAATAACTTCCCATAGCGTTAGGGCCCTACAAGCATTAAGAATTTCTTAACAGATTGGCTCTGGTAGGCTCGATTAGGCAGATAGAGGTTAAAAACCAGTTTATACCTTCAACCATACCTTAAACCCTTGAATTTCCACCAACCCAGGGAGATACACCGTTAACTGGTGGGCTTGATTTTGAGTTTGGTTAGGAAGGGTTTTGTGCCTGTTATGGATCTTGAATCAAGTAGTTTCGAAAGGGACTGTCCTGATCGACTTCCTTCCCCTCACCCTTGTTTTCAACTCAATGTTAAGAGTTAGGGTTGAGGCATTTTAAACTGTCAGAAGTCCAGGAAATAACAGGTCTGATTCCAGAGGTTTCATTAACAAAAAACAGACAGACATTAAGTGTGCAGTAGATGCTGAATCTCTTCCCTTTCCTCATGGAAACACCTTCTATCTCTATGAGAAGAAAGGCACCTCTGCCCAACTTTCCACCCATTTTTTCAGCCCCATCCAAGACTCCTTTTTCCTCTCTACCTCCACCCCTCCCAAGACTGAAAGGAAGGCATTGCTAATCTGATGAGCACAGGATCACAAGAGACTTGGGTCACATGTTTGTGGTGGCGTAGCCCCTGCCTGTGTGCTGAAGCTCTCCTGCTCCGGTCTCTGTGTCAGAGGTCAGCAGGCCAGGGCAAGAGCCCGTCCACTGTCCATCCCATTGCCTCTATATCTTCAGTTAGGTGGGTAAGCACCATTGGGCCTACTCTGCCTGGCCATCTAAGATTCAAGAAAGAGAGAGTAGGTCTCTTGCTTCAGACTTCCCCAGCCCAATGGACTAGAGAAGCTTTTCATGAGTGGTGGTGGTGGTGGTATCAGGTAGAAAAAAGCATAGTGATTAAAGAACTTTGACTCTTGAGCAAATGAGATTTGAGTTCCAGCTCACTCATAACACTGTGTGACTCTGAGCAAGTTACTTAACTTTCTGAAGCCTTAGTTCCTGATTTGTAAAATATAGATCATTGTAATGCCTTTCATATGAGGTTTTTGTATAGATTTATCAAGTACATAGCCCAATGCTTGCACTTAATAAGTGTTAGCTGCTGTTTTCATGGTGTTGTACTTTGGATGTAGATTTTAGAAAGATCTCCAAAATAGTAGCTTATAAATGGCTTAGTGTAACAACTCAGCATTTCATATGTAAATTCACTTTTGGGAATAATTACTAGACCCACTCATCCTTAAGGCAGCCTCTCTCTTTCCCTCTATCGTAACTGGTCTATTCATTGGGGTCCTCATGAAATAAGTTCTGTGGTGACCTCAGTATCAGTTAGTTTTTGCTGTATAACAAGCCAGTCCAAAACTTGGTGGCTTAAAACTATAATCATTTATTAGATCATGGGTTCTATTAGTTGGCAATTTAGGCTGGGTTCAGCCAGCCAGCCAGTTCTTCTGTTGGGCATGCCTGGACTCACTCATGTTTCTGTAGGCAGCTGGTAGGTTGCTAGGAGCTGGTTGATCTAGGTGGCATCTTTCATATGTACAGTGGTTGGTGCTGGCAGCTGGCTGGGGCAAGGGGAGTGACTGAACTACATATATGTCTCCACTAGGCTCGCCCAGTTTATTCTTATGACAGTGTCAGGATGTCTCAGAGCAGGAAGAAAGGACAAGCCCCATGCAAGCACTTGTTGAGCCTCCATTTGTGTCATGCTTGCTCATATCCATTGGCCAAAGCAGGTCATGTGGCTAAGTCCAGAGTAAATGTGGGAGAGGACTGCCCAAGGTCATGGATACATGTGGTAGTATTGCAACAATCTCCTTTCTTTGGTGAGTTTGAATGGAAATACTTTGCATTTAAGCATTCAAGTGGTATAAGGTTTCTTTTTTATAATCCTTTGTCGTATATGGTATTTTAATATTCCTGGCATCTGGTCCCCATCCTTGGATTTTATTGCTGACATGTGTTTCTTTTCTTTAATCTTTTATTCCCCTTATTTGGGAAATTATAGTTTGCTGCAGGACATAGTTCTTTTTATAGGAGAAACATCTGTGATGTCATAATTGAGCACAGTTCCTTAGGGATAGGCATTTATCCCCATGCATTTGGAGACATGATCCACAATCCATTTATTCATTTCTATTTTGGTCTCTGACTTCATATTGAATCAGAGCCAATAGGTGGACCAAACATGTATTAGTTGATAAATTAATCTTTAAAAACATTATTTACTATTTTCCTTTGATTTCTATTGAGCTCTAATAGGTGAGGGAATGTTAAGAAGGATTAATTTTCTTTCTTTTATAAGGATCAGTTTGAACTAAGTTTCACAAAACCGAGTGAGAAGAATACTGTGAGTTTCTGATGTCACAAACAATTCCATTTTTAAAAATAAGAGCAGTGTTTAAGCATATTTTTTAAAGTAAAAACAAATTGAATTATATGACTAGTAACTGAGAATGGAAATAAATAGATTACTTAGAGTCCGAACAAAACATTTTCAATAAAGAATTTCTCAGTGGAACATTTAGGTTCTTATTGAATCTGTGCACAATTACATCTTACTCCCCAAACAAAACAGATTTTCAGTGATAAATGTTTTTGGACAGCAGCAGGATTCAATTCAGTTCATTTCAAGATGCAGATTTATTTGTGAAATTAGAAGAAAATAGTTGCCAACAAGAACCAGAGGGAGTCCTATCTATCTTTAGCTGCTCTGTTGGAGTTTCACCCAGAAATATCTCAGAGATGGAGGTGCTTCTTACAAGGATGAGAAAAATTGCAGCTGGAGCAGAAATTAATTTGTATTTATAGTCCAAACACCTACAGGAATCCTTAATCTGCTTTTTTATGATTTTAGGGGAATTTATAGAATCGTTTAGATTGGAAGAACTCTCCAGTGGGTCATCAAGTTCCCTCTCCTTATAATGGCACCACTGATTTTATTACCCTTAAAGCAGCACTGATAGATGGGTGTCAAGTCTGGCTCATGAATCATGCATTTAAAAATGTATATTCCCTACCCTGAGTGTATTTAATCTGTAGGAGACAGACTGAGAGCTGCCTATATGCCCGGGAGACCTTTTCTGAGTTCCTGACATGCAGTCTCCTCTGGAACAGATGCCAGATATGCAGCATATTAAGCATTATATTGATGCCATCAAACCCAGTTTGCTTTTGGCTTCTTACAGTTGGAAACATTTCCCCAGTGTGTATAAGGGGCCCGGTGTGCTGCCTGTTCTGAAGTAATAGACCATTCCCATTTATATCCTTTGGTCCTGCATATCTCCGGGAACCTGCTGTCCCCCCAGTTAAGAAAGCCTGCTTGGAAGGCCAATTATGAACCAAAAGGTATTTTGGGGTATCTCTAATGTCTGCAGAAGTTTGTGAGACACAAATGAATAAACAATATGGTCCTTACCTGCAATAGATTTATATTCTATTTGAGAAGATTCCTGATGTGTATCTGGAAAGAAATGAGACTGGTCTCTATGAGCAGCATGTGAAAATCCAGACCATCACTTTATGGTTCCACTTATGAACAATACCCAATTATGCATAATCACATTACACTGGGTACTGACAATAGTGAGTGCCCATTTATGCAGTAGAGACACTGTCTAGGGCAGTATATAATATGCTATTTGTTTAAAACAGCTGGAAGAGCCAAAGGGGTAGGAACAGGGGAAGTGAATGAGAACTGGTTTCTCGAGGACAAAGAAGATGTGATTGGGCTGACTTACTCAGCCATTGCCTAAAAATATGTGTTGAAGAAGGGTGGGATAGCCGTAGAGAGCTCAGATCTAGTTTTGAGCCCTTGGGCAACTTTGTGACCTTGGGCAAGCAACTCACCCTCTCAGAGCCCCAGTGACTCCAGCTGCAAGCAGTGGCAGGAGCAGCACTACCTGGTTCCTAGGCGCCTTGTGAGGATCAAGGGAGATAACTCGTTCAAACCGCCAGGACAGAGCCAGCTGCATATGAAGGTGGTGGTGTTGGTGTAGGGAAGGCACCGTGGAGGCATGTGGGTGGGGTAATGGAAAGCTTTCTTGAAAGAGGTATATGTGGAAACAAGTGAAAAGGGTATTTCGGGCTGAAGGAAATGAGTAAAAGTCCTGAGATGGGGTGCGCACTTGGGATGTGGAGATGGGGCCGAGTGGCTACTTTACGTTGAGGCGTGCTTTTGGATATGTTAGATGGGGACCAATTATAGAGTCTTCTATGAGACCAGCATAGGCTTCAAACTCGCTCCAGTAGACAGTTATGGGCTGTAATTGTGATAAAGACCACACTCCCGTGGCAGTAGTCATGACCTTTGACTGCCTGTGGTGTGACTGGGTGTCCAATCCTGTGGTGGGTCCTTCCTTTTATGCATTATTTTTAGTCCTCACAATAATTTTTATTACTTATGTATTAGGCCAATTTTACAAATGAAGAAACGGAGGCCCAGAGTGGTTAAGTAATATGGTCAAGTTCACAGAGCTAACTAGTGACTGACTTGGGGCTCAAACCCACGCAGTCTGTGCTGAGAGGTGAATCCCGTATTATACATAGCCCAGGGTGGTTGACCTTCCAGGTCTATGTTCTGCAGAATTTTAACCAGTCAGGGGTATGACACAGTAAAACTGATGAGGAGGAATGACTGAAAGGGACACAGGGGTGGGGTCACGGTCTGGGGATGAAGCAGCAGTTGAGAGACAGTTATAATTTGGGTCCAAGTTACTGAGGATATTTGGTAAGGGACAGGTAGTGGGGATGAGAAAGGAGTAAATCTGTGAGACCTTTAGAAAGACTAACTTGTAGGGCTTGACAGTTAAATACCTATGAAGGTCAAGGGTAAAGAGCCAAAGGTGGCTTTCAGTCTTTCATCCGGGTCAGTGATAACTCCCAGGTCGATGCAGCTGCTCCACTGTGCCAGGGCCCGCTGCCCACCCCACGGCCTTCCCCTGCTCCTCCTCACCTGATATCACTCCCCCTTTCCCTGTCTCCCCCACAGCTGTCCAGGCTGAGACTTAGACCATGAGACTCTTTAAACCTTGAACAGAACACAAAAAGAAAACAAAACAGGAAAGAAAACCCATGCCACACAAAAGCAGCAAACAGTTACTATAACAGAAAAGCCAGAGATTTAAGTAATTTTTTGGTTCTACTCTCTGTCTTCCCGATTGTGCCTCTGGTGGAGATTGGCAGTTATGGTCAAAGAAATTTTCCCCCCATTATGTGTTCCTGTTGGTTCCTGCTGGCATATTAGAAAGCTGTTAATTTTTACATAGTTATTTGTGTCCAGCCTATCATATTAAATAGCTTCTCAGTTGATTTTCTGGGGCTTCTAGGTATGTACTCATAACTTCTCAAAGAAGTGATGGTTTTCTTCTTTCTTTCCAATAATAATTCAATTTGTTTTTATCTCTTGACTCATCGTTTTGTTTATAAAATCAGTTATTTAAAAAAATTAGTTGGAATAATGGAAATGATGTTGGTTTTTTCAGCACCTGGAGGAAGGGTGGGTTGGAATTCAGAGAGACTAAAGATAGAGTGAATGTCCAGGAAGCTACTGCAGTAGAATTGTGATGTTATGATGCTGAGGGAAATGGAAATAGTCACAAGAGAAAATGGACTGGCCTAGTTATTGTGGGACTGGCACAAAAGATGACTTTCAGGCCTTAAATCCAAAGTCCAGTAATCTAGTTGATAGTTACCAGGAAATTGACTCTGTTGTTAATAGATTTTGAGGTTTATTGCAACCAGTTCATCTGAAAAGAGGTGAGAAAGAAATGAATTAGAATTCTCAGTTTATAAACAGTTCCAGGATGTAAATTTAAAAGAAATTAGCAGTTATCTTAATTTTCTTCAATATTGGCATGGTCTGACTCTTAATTTAGCTAGAGGCAAAATATCACGTAATAATTACAATTTATAAATGTTCTTTCCAGCTGACAAAGCAATTTTACATATATTGTCTGATTTGGTCTTCAACAACTTTGTGAGATAGATGATGATGGAAGTATCTAACATTTATCTAGCAAGTTACATTTTGTAAAGCACTGCCACCTACACTACCTCATTTCATGCTCACAACTCATTGATTTTAACATACACTCAAAAGGTTTAGCCAATTGTGGTTCTCTAAATACAGGTTTTCTTTTCGATTTTTTACAATGAAATTCTCCACATAAAAAATGTTCATCCTTGCCTTGTCCAGGCACTGATCCTCTCTTTGTTTTTCAGAATCTTGTGCATTTAGGATATTATTTTTGCCCCTTTGTCACAAGAGAGAGGTGATGCACAGAGGTAGAGTGGAGAGAAGCTAGCAAGCTAGGTGAAGAGGGGGACCCAGCCCTGTGGCCCCTGTGGGTGTGTACATAGAGGATGGTTGACCAGAAGTCCCCTTGGCAACACTGAGGGTTCTGGAAACTTTGGTGTGGCTTTATCATTGTTGGCTTTTTCCCCAAGTGGAGACAGTGGAGAAGGTGGTTGTGTAAGGGTAGGTAGGAGGGTGACATTGCGTGTGCAAGCACATGCTCTGCATTCTGCAGCTCCTCTCCTTTCCCTTGGTTTTAGGAGAGGAGAGAGGAAAGCTCATTTAGCTGTCTTGAGGGTCCTTCAGTGAAAGGTGTTCCATTTTACAATGGAACTCAGAGGGTAGTCTCACAGGGGCCAAGGCAGGAGAGACTTTCAGGAGGGGGGTAGGTCACCACTGTTGGCATCTACCAAGGGAAGTAGAACTGAGGGAAGGATGTGGCCACCTGGAAGTTGCCTACTTTTGCATAAAAATGCTTAATATCCTTAATATTTAAAGAACTTTTGTAAATCAATTGCAAAAGATTATTACTTCAGCCATTAAATTGGTAGAGATACAAGCAAACAATTCACAAAGGAAGAAATATGCATGGCTAATAAACATTTAAAATATGACTGACTTTAGGAATCAAAGGAATGAGAATTAAAAGAATATTCTTTGCTGCCTATCAGATTGGCCATGAAAATGAGAATAATGGTACCTAGTGCTAGTGAGAATGTGGGGGTAATAGGCAGTTTTATATACAGTGAACAAAGTTTAAATTGAGAGTTTAAACTCTCTCTAAAAAGAGAGTTTGGTAGGGGCATGCTTCAGTCAAGTACATATTCCTTGGTCCTAAAAGGGGCTCCTTCCTCACCCCCTAATTTGTCTAACTTAGAGGGCCTCAAGGCCTCTTGCACTTTTCTCCTTAAAACCTGGGGTCAAGAGTCAAGCCAGACAGTGAACTCCCAGCTTCCTCTCGCCAAGGGACCACTGAGGCAGCAAAGGGAAATTCTAGAGCCACACATAATTACTTGGGCCTATAATGTGAATGATTCCTTGGGGACTAATAGGAAAAGGCAAAATGATTCCAATTATTCATAAAATAATAATTATCATAATAGCTAACATTTATTGAGCACATACCACAAGCCTTATAATGAACAAACTCTGACTCAGAAATTCCACATTAGGAATTAATCCAGAGAAAATAAATCAGTTGTGTAAAAATATGTCATACCGAAGATGCTTCTTGTAGTGTTATTTGTGCTATGTATAAAATTAAAGATGGATCAGTGATGATCATGTACTGTGAACTGAAGAATATGACTGAATGAACCCAAGGTTAAAATACCCAACAATACCGTGATAACACCAAAGATGCAGTTAAATTGAAATGGGAAAGGTCTCCCAATGGAAGTGGCTTTGAGTAGGGTCTTGATGGATGAGGTTTGACAAGGGGTGGGGGTGGTAGTAGGAGAAGGGCATTCTGGATAAATAAGTGGCCAGGGAGTGACAATGACATATTGCAACGGTCATACGGGTAACATGACTGGCAATGGAGAGAGGGCGGAGGGCTCAGGCCCATCCTTGTGATGTCATGGTCCTATTACCGCTTGGAAGCTTTTTAGGATTTAATCACAATATTGGAGTTATTTCAACTTGAGTATGTAATTCCATCAGAGTATTACTTGTTTTAAAATTTAATTTGGCTTACTCAAAACTATGTACTATTCCAAAGAATTTTCCAAGTTAGCCAGATTTCCCTGAGCTGCCTTTCATTGGCCCCATGGCATGATTTCATAACTTGGTTGTGTAAGGTCCTTTCTTTAGGCAGCTATCATTGTCAACGTAACAATTACATAGCTGCTCTGTTCTCTCCTGGGGTCGTCACTCACTCTGGTTTGGCTGGTGATGAAGAGTGGTGGAGGGAGGTTGTTTGGCAATGGACCAAAAGGAGTTCAGGTTGTGCTGGTCCAGGCTTGGGGTCACACTGACCTGAATTTGAATTCTGAGTGTAATTTGTAGATGTGTGATCTTGGGCAAATTACTTAGCCTTGCTGAGCCTCAGTTTCCTCATCTGTGAAATGGAACCGATGTATGAGGATTACATGGATAATGTGTAAAGTGGTTTTCAGAACTTGTGATATGTGTTCAATAAATGTTAGCTATTATTATAATTATTATAATTATTATTTTATGAATAATTGGAATCATTTTGCCTTATCCTATTAGTCTTCAGAAATTCATTCATGTTATGGGCCCAATTAATTATTTATGGCTCTATAATTTCCCTTATGTTTGCTGCCTCAGTGACCCCTTGGTGAGAGGAAGCTGGGAGTTCACTTTCTGGCTTGACTTTTGACCTTAGGCTTTAAGGAGAGAAGTATAGGAGGCCTTGAGGTCCTCTAAGTTAGACAAATTAGACGGGGCCTGAGGAAGGAGCCCCCTTTAGGGCCAAGGAATATGTAATGTACTTTACTGAAGCATGCCCCTAGGCTATTTCTATTTCTAGAACCCCAACATTCATGAAGGCTAGTTCACTCTCACACCTGAAAAAAATCACCAAGAAGCAAGATGAGAGAGAGGAGATCCAGGGGAAAAAAACCTATGGACCCAGCTAGGCAGCCTTGAGCTTGATGAACACCTTGAGCTTGGGAAGTGAAGAACCATTATTGATGGACTCTCAGGGACCTTTCTTTTTAGGGTTGTTCCTTCTCTGATTCTTGTGGTATCCTTTGTGCCTATTTAGAATTGATCTTATCACAACATATTGTTGGTTGACTTGTTTGTGTGCCTCTCACATTAGACTCTAAATTCCTTTACAACACGCAGTATAAAAGAAAGATTTTGGTCTTTTGGAATTAGATTTGCTTCATAGCCCTAGCGCTAATGCCCTTAGTCAATCATTTAACCTGTTTCCCCATGTGTAAAATGGAGATACCCACTAATTTATGGAATTGTCAGAATTGGGTATAATTTATGAAAGGTAACTGGCACATAGTAGTTTCTTAGTAAATGGTAGCTGGTGATGATGAGAACAACCACAACGACAGTGATGATGATGCCAGAGCAGCACGGTGCCTGGTGCACCCATCAGCACCAGGAGGGATGGATGAATGGTTGGGTGAATGAATGGTCAGATGACTGTGTGTTTAAATAGATGAGTAAACAATCAGTTTTCAGATTTGTCATGATGAGTGATTGAAATGACATGTGTTGAGCTTAGTACCATCCTTGGCACATCCACAATACCTGTTCTATAATGAGAGCTGCTGTTTTTGCTTCTGCTGCTCTTTCCAGCATTCTTTGTCCAGTTCTGCCAGATTGTGAGATTGTGCAGGAAAGTGACTACTGTCACAACATAAATATATTTGCTGATGAACCTGTCATTTATATCACTGTTGCCTACTCAGACATGCGTCCCTGCATCATGTGACTAGCTCCTGCCCATTGTGATATTATTGGTCTCTCTTTCTCAGTTGGATTGTCCAATAGTATTAATACTCAACAGGGAATGCAGATTCAATGCAAAGCAATTGTAAAGTAAAATTGTAAACTTTGCGAAAGATGTTGGACATCATAAAGTCAATGCAAGTGGATAAAAAAAATTGCTGGCATCATATACAAAGGCAATGGCATCAGCATCTAGTGGAAAAAGAGAAAATTGGACAAGTATAATTGTAGGTACCTCAAAATGTTTTAACTCTCAAGGATTAAGCGGGGATTTGGGAAAATTAATGAAGCCTTTGAATATTTCTGATAAAAGAAGTCTTTTAAAAATAATTGGTCTGAGTACTTAACTAAGATACAAAAAGCATTCATTATAAAAGAAATTATGGATAAACCTTCCTACATTAAAATTAAGAATGTCTGCTTCTCAAAAGAAGTTATAAAGAAAGCAAAGCACAATTTTATATATACAGGGGTGGGAAAAAGTAGGCTTACAGTTGTGAGTATGCAAAACAATTTATTCTTGTATTATTATTTATTAATTATTGTATTATTTTGCCAGGAACACTTGTAAACTAGGGAACATGCGCAAGAATGTTCATAGTAATATTGTTGATAAACACAAAACCCTGGAAACAACCCAAATACCCACCAATAGGAAAATGAATAAATTGTGGAATTCTCACCCAATAGAATGAATGACATGAACAGAAACACACACCATCAATAAATCTTAGAAACACCGTGTTGAGTAAAACAAGCCAAAGAAAACTAGCTACATTTGGATATATTTTTATAAAGCTCAAAGCAAAACAAAGTTAAATAATAGATATTTGCTGAAACAATATGAAAAAATCTGGGGAGTGATAATGGGATTCAGAATGGTGCTTACCTTGGTTGATGTGTAGGTACAGGGATGGGATGGAGAAGGAAGTGCACAGATTCCAGGTATTTGATGATGTTCTATTTCATTTTATTATTATGCTTTATAGTTATATATGCTATATATTCTTTTGTATGGTTGTTACATAATAAAAATTTAAGAAAAAGTTGTACTACGGAAGTCAGATATATGAAGGAAGTAAAATTGTAGTATACAGTGCTGTTATGTCAAAAACCCAGTAATTTTAATAGATTATTTTTTTCCAGTAAGTAGTACATTAAAATTAAAATGTAAAATTTTAAATTATAAGACACATAAGCTTCTTTTTATGAGTATTAGATCAGTTTTCCAAGGAAAAAAATCTCATTCAAATTTTTTTCTTTACTACGTCTTATGGAAATTGGTCACATGTTAAGTGTATTGACCTTCTCTGTTAAATCTGCCTTTTGATCGTGAGGCTCTTCTCTAATGTATTAATACAAGTGCTATTATTTCTACTTTTATTCTCACCAAGATCCACCTAAACTACTTCCCTTCCTATGTTCCACCAAATGGGTTTCATTTCTACCTATGAATATACCCATACACCACACACTATTTCTGGCACCTCTTTGGGGGTCTGGCATTAGTCTTGTCTTCTTTTATGACTTAACTATTTGTTTTTCCTCAACTCAATAGTAAGCTCCTTCAAGTTTTTGGCCTTCGTGTGAAATAGCACAATAATATGCATAGTGCTGGTACTAAATAGAAACTTAGTTGACTTGAATTTTCTAAGACCTGTTTTATTACAGGCTTTAAAAATATCAACACTATCACTACTTAAAATATGCACACTCTTCACAGATATTAAATTGCTAGGTAAGATGCAAAGGTGAAATAAGTCAACTGTTTTGGTAATGAAGTTCAGGCTAATCTAGATGATTATATACTTTGTATAGGACTTCACAAACATATATTTGCATTTGGAAATAAAATCCCTTGCAAAATGATCTCTGAAGAAAGCTTGTGCTGCGTCTATCAGAATGCACCAGCAGCATTTTTCCTATTGTTGCAAAAATGGTGAAGGTTAGTGCATGTAAATTTCTCATATGCCTCATAAAACACTTAATCATCTACATCCGAAGCCAAGAATCACTGTGTAACCAAGTAGTTCCCTGCTCATAAGGAACTCAGCTGTGTAATTCTGTTTCATCCCCAAATTCAGCATCTCCTCTCCTCTCCAGGGGGCTTTACTACTTCATGACATCATAAACAAAATAGGTCCGGAGTTCAGTTTAGCTGACATTTTTGTTATAAAGCTAATAAACAATAAAGTCCCAAGGTATGAGCCATTATTTTTTGCTTTTCTAAAGTTAGATAGACATGTAATATGTGTACAGAGTTTCTAATTTATTTTCCTACTAATGAAAACAGGCATTTTTAGATAAATTAGGCAGTGTTCTGGAGTTGCCTTTATATAGAGAGGAAAGCAATTTTGCTTAAGATTTGAAATCTGGCTTTAGTCTTTTGTAAAGAATTACGGAAAGGGATGGGAGTGTGGAAAAAAGACTGAAACCAAACAAAGAGGCAAAAATGTATTGCTTTTTTTTTTTAGGTGTGGAAAAGAGTTATGTGTGCAATTATAATTTCTGTGTTTAAGGAGGCTGTTGGGAAAAAAAATCAACACATTATTTAGTTTAGGACTGTAGTTTGAGTTATGATAGGACTTTTTTACTTCCATGTATCAATATGCACATGCACATACGCCAGTTTTCAGAGCCAATTAATTGAATACATCTGCAAGATTTATGAATTAAAAAAGCATTTGAAACCACTCACACTATTAGAAAACCACTACTAATATTTAACTAAGAGATCAAGATTGTGCATCAAGTGATTTTCTGAGTTATATATAATATAGAAAATGAAAATATTTAGCTCAAAGTTTTGAAACTTACAGTACCGGTGAATTATACAAATTCTGCTAACTGGAAGATGTTACCCAATGGTCTAACTCAAGTAGAAGTTCTCAACATAAACATATCTTACCTCTGTTGGTGTGTACTACTAAAAGACAGTAAATGGGCAGTGTGCTGACAATATAATTGTAAGCAACAGAATTACTGAGCCCCTAGAATGAGTAGAACATAACAGTAGATATGAGAGATATATGGAAAAATCACTGTGGTTCTGAACCTAAAGGCTCATAGTGCAATTGGAGAGAAAGAATGGATTCATAAAGATTAAACACTGAAGCAACATAAACGGCATCTGTTGACATTTTGGTAAAGAGATTTTCTGTGTATGCATTGGTTCTGGGATTTTAAAAAAAACGACCTTCATCTTGAACCCACTGGCTGAGCTAGAGTGAAGACAGACTGTGTCTCTTTCCTGGGAGTACCTGATAGCCAAGCATCTATCTGCGTGGGCGGCTTTCACCACGGTGGGTGTTGATAAGCGCGTGTCTTTGGCTCGGGAGGAAAGCGGCCTGTTTCACACGGGTTAGCTAGGTTCCCGGGGAGGCGATTATCCCCACAGCTCACCCAAGCGAACCGATGACTCCAAGGTGAGCAGAATCAATGCACTGGCATTTGCTGAACAGATTCGGATTAAAGCAGAATTAATTAGTTCCTCTTAGTTACTGCCTCGAGTAGGCGAGCTGAGGAAGAAGAGGGGCTAAGTGCACAGTGAATGTGAACTGCCTGCTGTTTTCAGCTGAAGGTGCAAAGCAAAAGGCAGGGACTGTAAACAGACAGTGACTATAAAATTATAGCTCGGTGGGCAAAGGAGTTCTGTGAGCAATTCAGTTTCTTCCTCGGAATTGTACCCGGAATAGCCCTGACCCTTATTTGCATAGACTGTTCAGAATGTAGACTTTAATTTATTGTCAGATAAAATAGAAATACCTGAAGCCTGAGTGATTCTGTGAGTTTCCAGTATGGGGTCAGAGACTATCACCATGTAATGACAGCATTATTTGAAGCTAATACTGTAATTAATTTCTTACTGCTCTACTCAGCCAATATTGACAACAAACCGTAGTGTTATCCGGTATAACTTGGTGGAGACCCTTGTAACAGAAGAATCTGTGACCATGTCTGACAGTCTGTCCAACTGAGAGACTGGGATATCTAGAAGAGAACATAATTTTAAGAATGGGCATCGCACTGTTAATGTGCGTAAGACATACTCAGCCAAAGAGAAAGCTAGTCTCTTGGTGTTAGTAGTCTAGCCTTTTTTCTGGTATAGCTGTTCATAAAGTAACAAGGAGGGAGGCATGCTACGAGATCATATTGATGTATGTTATGAACAAACTCTGAATAAAGAAATGCCAACCTGAAGATGCAATCTTTCACTGGTGGGGAAATAATAAACTAGTTATGATTTTTCTTATGATGTTTCACTGACATATGGTGCTTCTAAACCAGCGACAAATTAATTGACTTGGTTTCAAAAGAACTGGAGGTGGCCAAATGAAGAAGGACACTATATGTATCACAAGGCAGCTGGTTCTGCCACTGCTGGCGTATGGAGACAATATACATGGGGCAGCAAATGAGTCTCTGTTGCATAAGATAGATTCTCTTTATAATAGAATTGCATGCTTTGTCTCTAAATGGGGTTATTATACACACCATTGCACAATGTTTGAAGAGCTTGGTTGGCCCTTAAAGAGGGTTAGGAGAGAAATAAATTGGAAAACAATCGTACTTAAGACCTTCAATCCATCAAACACTTCATATTTATCTAAATTACTCGCACGTTCTCCCAAAATACAAATCTGTATGATACACACAGCTAGAATGTTAATGCTGACCAGCCTTCCCTTCGGTTAGGCCAGGCTTTCCGCTGTAAGCGTAGACCAGCATGATGCCCGCCGGAGCCTGGCGCTGTATTTCAGCCCTGCCCCCCCTTCCCCTCCCTCTGCTCTTCACACACTCCGCTGTCACCACTTGCACGCCACTCACCCCGGCTTATTTAACTCTCGGAGCTTTTTGACTTTGGATACTCAGGCAGGTCTCGTGCTAATTTACTCAGTGTCTTCACTCTTCTCCACACCTGTGGGTCCTCACTGTTCAGTCGCTGAATTATCTGCTAGAATAAATCCATTTCAACTCACAGCCTCTAAAACCCCAGGAAGCTATAAGAAAGCGACAGGATAAGTGGCACCACTCGTTACTCTCTGTGTGAAGATTGCACGTCCTGTGAGAGGACATGGGCAAGACTCACTCAGACGGTGTAGGTCAGGGGAGGTGGCAGCTGAGTCATGCTCTTCCTGCTAAAGCTCGAACCTGGCGCTGTGCTTCTAGTGATATGATCCTGTAGCCTTTAGGACTTACGGAGCTCAGTTTGATCTAGGTTGTATTAGGGTTATAACATGCTTTCAAGCCCCAGAGGGGGTGTTGCATGGAAAAGCGACTTCAGTATCTCACGATGAGGTCTTTGACTTGTCACGGGACTTTGAATGCACCATTCATTCCTGTTGACCTTGGGATTCTCTCGCCTAGGGGGTGAGGTAACAATATTTGCTGCTTCCAGCTTTTCTTCCGTGTCTCTTTCCTCCCTCCCTCCCTCCCTGGAACCATTGAAAAGAATTACGCCTGTGAAACATGTGAAGGTTTTTGGAGTGAGACTGTCTTTCCCGTTTAAGACATTGTCCTCTCCCAAGCCGATTGTGGGGTTCTTTGCTTTTCACATCTGCCTGTATTCTGGCCTAGAGAAAGGTGAGCGGAAGAAATGGACAAAACAGCCTCATGGACTTCTCCACACACCTATCGCCCTTTCCAAACTGAATCTTGAAGCCTTGCCAGAAGTGTTATTTTCCCAACAGAGCAGGCATTAAGTGGCTATAGAAAGTAAACTCACCTCTGATATCTTTCTCATTGCTTGCTACACCCACTTACCGGGAAGATTGTATTTATTATAAGGCATACAACAAAGGAAAAGCGCCGCTTCGTAATTCGATCTGTTGATGTTTTCCTCTTTTGCATGCGTGGGCTTTTGGATTTCCTTGTCATTTCTGGAATTATTATTATTATTATTAACCCTCACCCAAGGATATGATTTTCATTGATTCTAGAGGGAGAGTAAGGGCGGGGGGGGGGGAGGAGAGAAACATTGATGTGAAAAACATCAGTTGGTTGCCTCCCACATGCATCTCGACTGGGGATCAAACCTGCAAACTGGGCATGTGCCCTGACTGGGAATTGAACCTACGACCCTGTGGTGCATGGGACGGTGGATGCTCTAATGAACTGAGCCACAGTGGCCAAGGCTGGAATTATTTCTTAAATGGTGGGTATTGTGTTGCTAAGTGTATTTCTCCAGAAGCTTATTCCATCCAACTAATTTTTAAGTTACATACATTCTTGACAATAAAACCATGTTATTTATAATAAAGTTTCTATAATTTGGCCAGAGAAAATAAAAGAAAAAAACAACTAAGACAAATGGTAACCATGACTATTAATGAATTTTCTCTTACTATTTTTTAAAATGACTTTTATGTTCTTAGGCAAAAACAGATTATTTGAAGACAATGCTAAGAATACTTAACTCTAGGTAAAAAAATCATTTCCATTTGACTGGATGGTTCATTTAATGAGAAGGCTTTTATTTATATCTTGCTCTTTTAGCATAATTATCTTAAGAAAATAATATGTACAGAGACAAATGAGTAGAGACTAGACACTAGTCTTTATCAGTGTTCAAATTAGTGCAGTTTCAAGGAAAGAGAATCTAGAATTGAAATGTCTTAGAAAAAAAATCTTTGCTTGTATGTAGTATCTTTAGTTCAAGGATCTGAAAACACATTACAAGCAATTCAACTTTAGGGTACAAATGGGAATTCTATATTGTTTATCGGTTAAATTAAGTTACTGAACCGAGATTTGCTTTGGGTTCCTAGGAAGTCCTTCCTTTTAAGTCTCCAAATTTGCATATCCTAGTTTTCCTGGATTTTTTTAACCTATTCCCTCAAACCATTTCCACATCTCTCTTCTTCTCATGTCATATTTCCTAAAGGACTCATTTTCTTTACTTTCTGCTTTTAAGTTGCTCCTCAACCTCCGTGACTTTTGCACCCCAAATGCTACTGCGACTTTCTCAAAAAGGTCGGTGGTGCTGTCCGAACTGCCCACCCCAAGGCCACTCCTGTCCCTCGTCTCTTTCTTCTCTGTACCCTGTTTGATGTCACTGACCACTTCTCATTCCTCCCTTTTTAAACGTCTACCTTTTCTTGGTTTGGGGGACATTCAGTTACTCTGCTTTATTTTCTTTCTCTGGATCTTTCTTCCTCTCCCACCCCACATATGCTGGCTCTTCCCCAAACCTGGATGTCCGGCTCACCCTGTAAGCCATCCTGGCTGATGAACCCACTCTCAGGGCTCTAGCGGGGCCCTACCCCTCGCTCCAACTTGCTCCTCAGTTCTCAGCTCAGGGGTATTTTCAACTCCTCCTGTACATATCTTAGAGGGCCCCAAGCTCAACATGCCCCCAAACCGCCGATTATCAGGGGAGAATACAGTAGCAGTTCCCTTCCCTTTCCCCTTCCCCCAGTACTGTCCCCTCGCCTGGCCTCTCTGTCCCCATTACCATCGCGCTCCAGCCCCCACATGTCCACGTGAGAGTCATCTTGGCTCTTGCTCCCCCCGACTTCACTTGTCCCACCATGTAGCAAGCCCCGCTGATCCTGCCTCAGAAATGCCTTCACATCTGCCTCCCTTCCACCCCAACCAGTTGCCTTGGGCCCAGCTTTTCTTTGTGGAGCTTGTGCTGGTGCTCTGGGCAGTCCCTTCACACTTCTCTCTGCTTTGCTGCTGGAGTTATGGCCGTCCCTCGGTGATCTGCTCCGGGAGACCGTCCGACTTTGGAAACGTTGGAAAACCGAGGGATCCACAGCCGACAGCTGGGCCTCAGGATCTTGGCCTCAGGAGAAGCCGTGGGGCACGTTCGACTTCCGAGGCGTGTTCGAAAACCGAGGCATTTCCTCCCGGGTTTATGGCGTTCGTAATCCGAAATGTTCGTCCACGGAGATGTTTGAAAACTGAGGCAGCGCTGTACTCCTCTGAAGACAAACCCAGGCGTGGCTCAGCGTTGGCTCCATGGGGTCCCAAACTACATCCTGTGTGACACACGCAGTCCAGCTGCAGCCAGCGAGCTCTCTTCACTCCGCTCCTCCCTCCTTCTGCCCTGAGCGCCTGCTGCCTGGACTCACCACGAGCTGCCCTGTCACTACACCTTGGCCCTCAAAGCTCTTCTTTTCTCTCTCTGCTTGGGGAAACTCCTCATTCTCCAAGGTACAATTTAGGCACCTTTTCTGTGAAATCCACCCCCAACTCTTGCAGCCAGAATTAGCCACTCCTTGCCTTTATACACGCTTCGTCGAGATCTCCAATCACCGCCCTTGTCTCTCAGTCCTGTGACCGTAAATTTAGGTAGAAAGGGAGTTTCTCACCCTTACCTGCCACATTATTTATACCTAAATGCCGGGCACACCATAGCCCTTGGATCAGGTCAGTCTGACGCATGACTGAGTGAACCTGTGGGTGAGTGGAATCAGCACGGAGCCGTGAAGTAGCTTAGGATGGTCCCGAACCATCGAGGCCACGCTGCTAAAGGCGCTTCCCTTGTCTTGCTGGGCTGTTAATCTCCGCCGCTAACGTCCGCTTTCCGTCTGTCCACCAGGAAAAGGAGAAACTGTACGTGGAACTAAAGCACATCCTGGCCCGGCAGCCGGGCCCCGAGGCCGCAGAGCAGCTGCAGATCTACCGCAAAACGCTGCGTGAGAAGAGCAAGCAGCTGAAGGTGAGCAGTCGCTGCCCTTTCCTGGCCAAACCCCCGGGCGCACACCTGGGCAAGGCCGCTGCGCTGCTCGAGGAGCCGGGCTCCCCAATGCCACGCTCCCCCCGGGTCAGCCTTTTATCCCCCCGCTCCCAGGAGCGGCGCAGCAAGTCAGAGCCACCTCTCTGCTCCTGGACTAATACACCCCACGATTCTCCATCTCCCGGAGCGGGAGGCGAGCAAGTGCGGGAAAAGCAGGGGAGAGGATGATGGCAGTGGGATGGAAATTTGGGGGCGGGGTCTGGATGGATGTTCTCGATGGTTTAGAGGACCTGGGTGGCGGGGAAGAGCCGAGGAAACACGCTAACACCATTGCCCGCTGAGGGAGACCGTTGTGCCAAAGCAGGTTTCTGCTCTTCTGTTTCCCTTGAAATAACGCAAGGCCCCAGCCACGCTCCAGCCCCAGGCCTTGCACCGTGACCACCTATCCAACAAATCACCACGAAAGGGAAATAAAACCGTGAGCGGTCCTCTTAGCATAAATTCCCTTCTAAGTGACATAAGCTCAATTGGAGGGATGGAATATTTTACTATCACACGGGCTCTTTTAAATGTTTTCTAAAAAACCTGTGAATTCCCATTATATTTTGAGCTTTACCTCCTGCGTGAGTACTTCGATATTCTTGGCATGTCAGGGAAGTCTCATACACTCATGTGCACAGAATGCAGCACACGCCAGCTGAATTCTGGCACTTACCTGCGCGCCGAGGGTAACAATTATTGCCTTTCTGCCTGCGGTAAAATAGGTGCCAGCCTACCAATGTAGTACTAATCCCGTCACAAAGAGGACAGTGCAGAGGTGCATCCATTTAGTTAATAGAGGCAGGTGAAACAGCAGTCTAGTGAGAACATTAATTTGCAGCTTACCACTCTTAAGTATTCATCTCACATCATCATCCGGAGACATAATTTGAGTTTGGCATGAGGCGTAACAAAGTACAAGCTTGTTTTCTCAGGGATGGGTACAGATTAGAAAAGCACATGTCTGTCTTTACACTGCTGTCAGACAGCCACACGTAGCACTCGGTTGCATTCAGTGGCTCACAGGAGCCCTTTGCCACTTTAACCCTTTATTTCAGGAGATCCAGATTTTTGCTCTGAATGAGATGTGACCATTGGCGGAAGAGGCTCAGAGGGGATGGTGCTGAACCTCTCAGCCAGTTTGTTCTCATTATCTGGACTCTTTCTTAGGAAATTCCATGTTCACTGTTTGCAAACAAGGTCTTGGGTCCCAAGAGATTAACTATGAAGACAGGTTTTATTCCAACATGAAAACCATACTCTTTAGCTCATGGTAACATCTTCAGGATCATTTCCCCAGCAATTAAGAGGAAGGGGTTCAGAAGCAGATGAACACTCAAAAGACAAAGAGCCCTCCTTTGAACCAATTTTTAGAATAGCGAGCAAGAGGAAAAACAAATCCAGGTCTATTGTGTGCCCCTTGGAACAATAGCCTGTCTTTTCCCCCCTCGGTTGTTGCAGGGAGCACCCCTAGCTTTGGCATGCTTTCCATGTTTCGTTCCGATGAGTAAATTTCCACTCTTCTTGCCCAGGCTGAGATCAGTAGCATCTGCTGAACTCCACAGTGGAAGAAGCAGACAGTCAGGCTTCTCTCACAGCCCCTCACGTGGCTTCGACTCTCCATGCACATGTATAGCTCCCCGATTCCTAGAGGAAAGTGTCCCAGTGCTGGGATAAAGCAAGGGCCTGTGCATAGTCCCAGTGAATACAATAAAGAGGTGACAGGCATTCAGCAGAAAACACATACATTGAATTCCTACTCAGTGGGGTGGTGGCAGGATGATTTCAAAACATCTTTTTTTTTTTCACCATACTCTTGAGACGAATCACACTCCCTAGTGTTGCCGTTCTTGAATGTTTCCTAAAAAAGGCTTTAAAGGACCATTTTATACTGTTTGTCTGGGATTTTTTTCTGTCTGTCCTAACAGTATTCCTCGAAACGCATTACACCACTTATATGCGAGCCTGTTGAATTTTCCCTGAGAGTTCTCCTTTTAAGCAGGCGAATGAGGTTTCATTTAAATCCAAAGAATTTTTATGCATATATGAATAACCCGTGGACACAGACAGCAGAATGGTGAAGGCCTGGGGCAGGGAGCGGGTGCGGGGTGGAAGGGGTTAATGGGGAAAAAGGGGGGCATCTGTAATACTTTCAACAATAAAGACAAATTAAAAAAAAATAAATTTGTCCTTGGCCCCTAGCTGGTTTGGTTCAATGGTTAGAGGGTTGGTCCATGGACTGAAGGGTCTTGGGTTTGATTCCAGTCAAGGGCTCGATCCCCAACTGGGCTCCGGAGGGGAGTATGCCACGGGAGGCAACCAATCCATGTGTCTCTCTCACATTGATGTTTCTCTCTCCCCACCTCTGGAAAGCAATGGGGAAAAATATCCTCCAGTGAGGATTAAAAAAATAATAATAATAAAAAATAAATTTGTCCCCGGATTATGAGTCTTCAGCCCTCAGTCAGATTTTTACCCAGACGCAGGCCTTGGCCTGGTAGAAGCATGCAGATTAACTGTTAAGCTGGGCTTGGTTTTGTGTCTCTAGCCCCACTGAGGGAAATGGGCAGCAGGTTAAAGAGATTTTTCAGAAAAAACATACTGTCTAACTGCGTATCTTCTGTTAATGCTGTTTTACTTGCCATGTCAGGTTATGTCTTCAGAACTGAATATGTATGAATCACAGAGTGAAGAATATAAGTTTGAGCTGGGAAAACTTAGCAATGAACTAATGAATTTAAAGAAGAAATACCTCGCTCAGAAACGTAAAGAACACCTTCAGAAGTAAGACTCAGACACATGTTCTAATTTTGTTGTGCCTCTTACCTGCTGATGAGAAAGTATTTGGTATACAGTTGCAGAGTGACAGATTTCACTGGGGTAAACTAGGTCACAGGGTGAGCAATTGGCATTTTACAGGTCACTCACTGGGCATGTATCAGAGCAAGAGCAGTATCTCAGCCGATACTGAGGCCTGTCCTTAGGACCCTAACAGGGATCCATTAATATCTGTTCACTGGTGCACTTAATGTGGAACAGAGGAAACATAGTGCGATTTTTTCCCTCCTCCACACTGTCTCATAGTTTGGAGATAATCACGCCATAATTACGTTTGCAAATGAGGTTCACAGTCAGTCTTGTGCTGGCTGAAGTATATTCACATTTAAACCACAGGTAATTTTGCCAGTGGGTCTGGGATCTGGGCTTGGTAAAGCTGTTCTTTCTATAATATAGCTGTACCACTGTACTTACGAGGAGTTCGTGAGTAATTTTCACCTACGATTTAGATAAACTGTCTCTGAACCAGCTCTGAGTCTAGTGACTGACTTAAGTATCTGCACTGGGGTATTGATGGGAGCTCTCCTTCCTCTAGGAGATGATAATGCTGGTGCCAGGTTTACATTTTGCTTTTCAGGATGCCCACATGTCAATGAGTAAATGTTCTCTTCATCTGTTATTATTTGCCTGACCTGAAGGTGAGAGACAGCAGGCCCACATCAGTAGGTTTGGACCTTGGTTTGGCTGTGTGGCATTGTCCAAATGACCCAGTTCGTTCTAGTGTGGCTCGCGTTATGGGCTGAAAGTCAAGCTTGGTGTTTCTTCCACATGGGCATTTCAGGGACACGGCGAAAGCGGGTTTGAGTGCACCTGCCTAGGATTCATTAGTGGCAAACAGCTATTTAAAGAAACTGGATGCAAATTCATTCGCCAGTAAAAATCAACCCTTCTTATAAATCAGAATGTTCCCTATTCTACATTTCAGTGTCAGTTTCTTGGTAGAATAAAATAAGCTAAGAATTATAGCTGATTTAGGTGAGTCTGTCTTAATGTGTGGGTCTAGAACTATCAGAATCTCTGGGGAGACTTATTAAACAGCAGGTCCCCAGCCCCCATTTCCAGGTATTTGGATTCAGCAGGCTCTGGAGGAGCCTCAGAAATCTGTGATTTAATCACCCCATGGGTGATTTTCATGCATACTGAGGTTTGAGAACCACAGATATTAATGCTGTGAATTAAATGAGTGTCGGAGTAGAAATATTGTGGTTTTCTTTTAGGAAGCTAAAAGCCATGCTTATGAAGTATCAACATGGCTAGTTTCCACATGAGGCAGGTGTCTAGCTCAGTGGCCTCCAAACTTTTGGGTTGCACACCCTTATCAGTAAAATACTTTTGAACTTGCAGCCCCCAATATATATGCATGCATATAGTTTTTAAAATACATTTTTATTTTAGAATGATTTTTTTTACCTCCAATATATTTTAATTTATAAACTACATGCAAATATTATTGTCACTTTGTGAGTAATTATTATTAAAGTGATATTTTGAATATTTAAGGATACAATATAAATAGAAACTCTATTATCTTCTTTTCACTCCCCAGTGGGTCATCTCACCCATCTTCTAGATGTCATGGACTACATTTTGGAGACCAGCAGTATAATGCACACAGCTACAAACAGCTAGCTTGGCTGAACTGTTAATTATCTTTTTAGAGCTGATTAACTTCTCTGTGTTGGCGCTGGGGTTTGGCCCAGTCTCCTTTGACGGCAATGATCCCCTTCTGCCACAGTATTTTGGACACAGGGAGCATGCTGAGCCAATAGAGGGCGCCCCTTTGTGAGCTCAGCTCTTCCCAACTTCCCATCCACTAGAACTGCAGGGCCCCAGCCAAGTGCCACCTGTAGCTATTTAAATTTAGATTAATTACAATGAAGTCAAATTAAAAATCCAGTTCCTTAGTTGCATTAGTTACGTTTCCACTGCTTAATAGCCACCCTTGGCTAGTGGACACCGCCTCGATGCAGAGCTTTTCCATCACCAGATAGCGCTGCTCTCGAAGAACCTTTGCCTTTGCCTGTCCCCTCATTACTTGTAGCCGCTCTGACCTGGTTAGAATGTCACTGGTGGTTCCATTTAGTCGGGGATCCATAAACTGGAGGTAGACAGAGAGATGAGTTCAGAGGAGAAGTGCAAAAAAGTATTAAAGGGACTGAAGGAAAATAAGCCAAGGCAAAAACAAAAGTGCTGAGATGGTTTAGATTGGAAAGAGAAAGGCTGAAGGGAGTCATTATGATGGTCTATAAATACATGAAAAAGAGACTATAAAGGAGGCATTATTCCCATTAGTCAGCTTAGGCCAAGCCAGAAGCCTAAGCAGCATAAGTTCCTTCAGAGAGGAAAATGGGGTTATTTAAGGCAAGAGGGGGCAAGGGAGGGAAGCGCTGCCTACGTGTAACAGCGTTGGGAGGAAGACAAGTTGCCAGGGTACTTGAAGGAATCTGCTTTGCTGGATCCACTCAAGGCTAAAGCTTTTGTTCTACTTATGGAGGATTTTAAAAATGATAATATCAATTCTGTTAAGAGACAGATGGATTGATTAACCAATCCTTTACAGGTTCTTTCCAAATGGAATAATTTAGAATAATCTCTGTGGATGTTCTCCCCACACATGCACTTTATAAAATAACTCATATCATTTTTACCTTTTTGCCTTTCTCCCCCCCCCCCCAAACACTCCTTTTATCATGCTTCTGTCCCAGCCTGTACCTCACCCACCTGCCCCTGACTCCCCTACCCTGGACCCCCCAGGCTGGTCTAGGGTCTGAAGTACCGGTCAGATTTCCCCCCAAAATGTAGATTCATTCCCTTAAGGCAAATCATTCCTAGTTGTTAAATCTAATTGGTTTTGGTCTTAGTAGTTTGCTTAATTTTTATTTTAAAACAGGATTCCAAAGTTGATTTCCATAAGACCCTTAATTACACAATAGGTAATTTGCGTAAATTTAAGTTACCTCTGTAGGAAACCTGAATGTGTGTGTGTGTCTATTTAAAGGAGCTCTATTTGGAAGATACATTGTAGATTTTAGGGTAGAACTCTCTTGATTGCCCAGGTTTTCTTGTATCTTAAACTCTTTTTACTAATAACTGCTGCTTGTATAAGGTTACAGGAAAATTTGCTTTTATAAACATCCAAGTTTGATGAAGGTATCTTTGTGTGTGGGTGTGGAAACATTTATGTTTGTATTGGTACTTTGGAATATAAAAGTTGATAAATGATGAATTAGTCATTATAATTGAGCCAAGAAAAAGATTCTTCTGACTGATCTTTGGAACTAAGCCAGGGTTTTATAAAACAGGATGACTACAAATCAGAAGCCTTAAGCCTGTAGTGCTTGAGTTATAACGAGGTCTCCTATCCATCTTTAGATCGACATCAGGCTGGCACATTTCACTGTGTCTTTCCCTAATTCTATGTGTTATCAGCAAACACCCAATTGGATTTTAAGCAACCACTTTGTCTGAAACTGAAAACTTTAATAAAGCGTTTTCAGTGGCTCACTCACCCTCTGAACTTAAAGAACACCAAACTTAAAATAGAAAAAATATGTCCAGGAGGTTAACTTTCACCTCCTCTCTTACAGAAACAAGAACAGATCACCCATGGATCTCACCTACTCACTGGCCAAGCCAACTGGCCCTCGCTTTACAGGGGGTGGATTTCCCCTCCACAACTCATCCCAAGTGAAATCCTAACTCGAAGCTGCTGGCTGGGTCCAGTTGAACTACTCATGAAATTTGCTCTGGAACATTTTGGAGAAATCTCTTTCCAACTCCTTAGATATTTATGGAAATCAGTGCTCAGATTACAGGATGGAAAGAAATGCAGAACTCTCATAGTTGTGTATTTATAAGAGTGATGACATTCTACTTGGTCCACATGGATATTAACAGATTGTAATTATATCTGTTCAATTAGGCTGACCCATTGCATGAAGCAGATCTTTTGTTACTACCATGTTGATTGATTTGAAATGCGTCACATCTAGACACTCTGTATGGATGACGCTGTGGATCTTTATTTCTCTATCATACACATTGGTGCATTTGAAGAGGTTTCATATGTAAAAAATATTTTTAAAATGCAGTGCATTCCTATTAATAAGACTCTATTTTAATTATTCCTACTTACAATTAAATAATTTTAATTTAATAATTAAAATTATTAAATCTATTTTAATTATCACTCTGAAAATAATTGTTTTCATCATAAAATTATTTTCAGAATGATTCCTAGGTGGAATTTCTTTTTAGGTCTGGGGAATGAAAATCTATTCCAAAGAGACATACTAATAAATACTTCATCATAAAAAAAAAAAAAAAAGAACCTTTGTAGAGATTTTGATCTTTACTTTGGTAAGGTAATTAAGGTTTAGAACCACTGTGAGAAATGTTTAAGTTAAGGATTTGACTCAGAGGACCCAAGACTGAAATGGGGAATTGGCTGGTAATGTTGGAAGGGCTCTCCTCCCAGGCCTCACTCTTAGAGGGTGGAGTTACACAGAGCGGGGGGCTGGCTTCCCAAGCTGCTGTCAGCATTTTGAGCTGTTGAATCCATTGCATTTTCTTTTTGTTGAAGCCACAATTAGATGGACATCATTCAACGTTCCCTCGTTAAGCGTGCTCATTCAGTAACATTATGTGAGGACACTGGCCATCTCTCACGATAACTTGGATTCTGTAATTCTTTTAAGTTATTGAGGAGTAAGTAGCTCAGGGATGAGCAAGGACAGTACAAGTGGGTCATTTCATTTGTTTTAAAGGACCAAGGTTTCCACTGAGAGGAGCAGGAGGGTAATGACCCAAGATGCTTGTTCAGTTTATACAGGGTTGGGATTTCAGAGGGATCGTCTGCATGTTCTGCTGTCCCACTCAGTTCACCACCAGGAGCAGACCCAAGGCAGTGATGGCCATGAACGTGATTTATTATCACGTGATCTCAGAAAGCCCAGTAGGAGGAGAGAAGTGGGACTGGGAAAGGAAAGAGAACCCAGCTAGGGTGCAATATCAAGTCAAGTCTCATGTTTGGAGACTACCTGGATCTTACAGGGGACTCCGGAGACAGTGCAATCAAATCTCACAGTTGTCCCCATCAGGGGTGAGGGAACAGGGGTATTTATGTCCCTCATGCTGTTAGTCATTGACTAAGGTCTGCTCTGAAGGGATCCTTCTGCTTCTCCCTGTCTGTGGGCAAAGTAGGGTCTGGCAGCAAAGGGGTGGCCCTCAGATGGACAAAGAGATCACAGTGTAGACCACTGGAAGTGAAAGTAGTTAAGGGCTTGGGAAAATGGGTCTTTTATTTCTCCCAAATGGTCCCAGAGGGAGAACTACAGATGGAAATCAACCTCCATGTAGCTCACCTCTCTGTGGTGAGGTGCGACCATCAGCTGTGGAGAATGGGTATGTTCCCTAGAGAATTTGCTGAGAGTACTTTAAACCTAAAGAGTCACAGTGGGGCCAGTTCCAGTTTTGAAAACCACTGGTGCTATTTTCCCTCAGAGCCAACCATATTCTGTTTAGACAAAAGGCTTTTGCAGGTTAAGGTAAGGCAGCTCTGATAACATGTGCAACACCCGAGATTTTCCAGTCTGTTCAGGCACTTTTGAAGTATAGCCACTCCTTCTGAGCCCTTGGGTGACTTTATAAGAGGGTCACTTCTCTAGGGAAATGGGCCCATGGTTCTTGATCTATCCCAGTATGGCAAAGACTCTGGGGATGGATGCTGGGTTCAAATCCTGACTTCAAAATGATGAGTTGCATGTGAGCTTATGTCAGGCACATAGTAGCTGTTGAATACGTATCTGGCATTGTTATTATTACATAAGAGATACCTAATGTTTTCAAAGGAGAGAAGCAAAGTTTTTATGTAATGCTTTATTATATCAACTATAGAGGTGATTCTAATGCTTATTTAGAAGGTGGATGACACTAACACGTCTGGATGAAGGAGGACTTGATCATATAACTTATAGTTGACTATCTTGTAAGAATGCCACACTGGGTGCTTCATGAAAACGTCTGTATACATTTTTTGTAATTGTGACCGGGGGACAGATCCTTCCCCTTCAGAAGTCAAAGCTTCCAGAGGGAAAGACACTAGTGGCCTTGAGCTGCCATCTTCTTGTTTCTCTCCATGTCATGGAGCAGAATGGTCAGCCTCTGCCGATGACAGGGGTCCCGTAATCCAAGGTCACATGGGCTCTGGGAGCTGACATGTTAGCTCTATGGGCTCAATATACTTATGTTCAAATGCAGAAGTAAATTAAGGCTAGAAAAGGTGGAAGATATGAGGCTGCCTCTCGTTTACTGCACATCCTGAGAGCCCAGGGTATTATAAGCAATAACGATTTAGGTGCAGGTGTTACCACCATGGCCACAGTACAAAAATGAGCTGTTAAAAACACCGAGATTTGCAAATCATTAAGGATAACTGTGATCTCACAGTGGGATGAGGTGCTTTTAAAATTACAAATTTGAGCTGCACCGTACAGCAACATTAGGAGATTGTACAGTAGCATCATTTTACCCTGGGGTTTTCAAAGTTTCGGAAAGGAGTCATGCTGCTAGACCAGCCATTGACTCTCTACTGGGCTGCCAGGGAGCCGGTATGGTTCCTCTGTTGATAGAGAGAGACATGATAAAGGGGCCTGCCTGGTCATTATTTGCTGATCACAGCTTCTCAGTGACTGCTGTATAGCCAGGCTTTTACTGTGCTTACCTCTGAGGAAACCGTTCAGAGCAAAGGTTTGTTGCTGTGGTAAGCCACGGGGACAGTAGTCATGCTAGGAGGAGATGGCAGCCACTTTCCTTGTCATGGGCTGTAATTTTGACACAAAAAATTTATCCAGGGTTGATAATTATCATTTGATTTCCTGGTTTGCTCAGCTAGATTCTGAAGTTTGACCTGGCCTATGATACCCTTTGGAAAATACTCTATAACGAATTTTGAGCAGTATGGCTTTTGAGCAGTATGGTATTCCAGAGTATGAACAATTGGAGGAAAGATATTCTTTCTCTTAAACATAATCAATTATATGGAGATCTATGTGGAATAGGAGCAGAGGGAGGGCATTTTAAAATATTAAAATGGTAAAATAGTTTAAAAATACATCTCACTATTTTCTTTATAGTAGATGGAAAATATTTTTATGGTATCATCCATTTTTAACTTCTAATTCAATGCTGTTTTGGTATACCATTTCTCATATCTATTATTTAAAAGTTCCATTAGGGTTTTGAGAGCCATTAAAATTTTATTACAGTATAAGAAGTGATATCAACAGGGCCCCATTTTTCTTTTTTATAATTAAAAATGGATTCACCTCCTTATTTTAAAGTACCTGATTGAAAATATGGATAGATAATTAGAAAATACAGATAAGCATAAAGAAGAGAGAGGACATCAGTAACCCCACCATCTGTTGATAACTGTTGTTTTTCTGGGCTAACACTTGTCTCATTCACGTGGGTTGGCTACACCAATTGTTCCTGCCCACCATTTGTTTTAATTGGTTGGTGCTTATAATCCCCAATTGTTAAATATTTTAAATATCATCTATGAAATATTACTGTTTTATAATTTTGAGTGTATCTTTATGGACATTTAAAATAAGTATATATAGATATATTTTGTTTTTAAAAATCAAAGATATAATTGGGACATAATTTACATATAATAAAAGTATTTTAAGTGTACATTTTGGTAAGTTTTGACAAATGCATGTACCCAAGCAGCCACAATGATCACTCCCTCACCCCCCACCCAAACACCCTCATGCCTCTTGGCAGTCCATATCTGCAGCCCCCATCTAGCCTAAGCAACGACAGATCTGTTTTTCATCATTATATATTAATTTCATCTTTCTTAGAACTTCAGATAAATGGAATCATACACTATGTACTGTTTTGTGCCTGGCTTTTTTTTTTTTCATGTACACTATAATGTTTTTTGAAATATACCTATGTTGTTTCATATACCAGTAATTCATTCATTTTTATTGCTGAATTATAATCCATTATATTGACATAATATAATTTGTTCATTGACTTACCTGCTGATGGGGATGCGGATAGTTTCCAGTGTTTAGCTATTAAGAATCAAGTTGGTATGAATGTTCATGTACAAGTCTTTATGTGGACAGGTATTATCATTTCTCTTGAGTAAATACTGAGCTATGGAATTGCTGAATCAAAGGGTAAGTGTACATTTAACTTGATAAAAAACTGCCAAAGTGTTTTCCTAATTGATTGGACCATTTTACATTCCTACCAACAATGTGTGTGAGCTCTACTTACTCCAATATTTGTTAATATTAGCTATTGTCAGTATTTTTTAAAGCCATTTTATTGAATATATAGTGATATCTCATTGTGATTTAAATTTGTGTTTTCTGATAACTAACAATGTTAAGCTTTTTTTCAGGTACTTTGGACATTGATATGTCTTATTTGTGAAGTGTCTTTAAATCTTTTGCCCATTAAAAAAAATCTTATTAGGTTGTACAAGTTCTTTGTATATTCTAGATATAAAACCTTTGTCATATTTATATATATAAAACAAATATTTTCACTCAGTCTGTGGCTTACTTTTTCATTTTCTTAGCAGTGTCTTTTGAAGAGCAGACATCTCCCTTGCCCTAAGTAATTTTTGCCTACTCCAAGACAGTAGTACTTTTTTTATCTGTGTTTTTTTCCTAGAAGTTTTAATACAGTTTTAGTTTTTATGTTTAGATATATGACCCATTTAGAGTTAATTTTATGTGTGGTGTGAAGTTAGTGTACAGGTTCATTTTTGTTCCATATGTATATCCAGTAGTTCAGCCTCATTTGCTGAAAACAGCCGTTTTCCTTTTGAATTACCTTGGCACATTTGTAGAAAATCAATTGAATGTATTCAAGTAGTCTCTATCCTGTTCTGTAGTTTTATTATATATATATGAGAGGAAGGGAGAAGGAGAGAGAGAAATGTTGATGATAGAGAAACATCGATCGGCTACCTCCTGCATGTTCCCTACCAGGGATTGAGCCCTCAACCCAGGCATATGCCCTGACAGGGATTCGATGTCTAGGTACATGGGCTAGTGTTCAACTACTGAGCCACACCGGCAAGGCTGCTATGTAGTTTTATATTTATCTATCTTGATAACAATAGCTATATAGTAAGTCTTGATATTGGATGGCATAAAACCCTCAACTTTTTTCTCCTCTTTAAAATTATTTTTGTTATTTAGGTACTCTGAATATCTGTATACAGCTTAGAGTCAGCTTGTCAACATCTACAGAAAAACCTTCTGGGAATTTGGTTAGAATTGCATTGAATCTATAAATCAATTTGGGGTACTTCGTCATTTTAAAAATACTGAGCCTTTTAATCCATGACCATGGTATATATGTCTCCACCTACTTAGATCTTTTAAAATTTCTCTCAGCTACCTCTTATAATTTTCAGTGTACAGATACTGCACATATTTTGTTAAATTTGTGCCTAAGTATTTTGCATTTTCTGATGTTATAAATGGTATTTAAAATATCATTTTCCATTTGTTATTAGTATGTAGAGAGACAATTGATTTTTATATGTCAATTTTGTATCTTATGACATTACTAAATTCATTTGTTTTGCAGGTTTTTGGAATTACTCAGGATTTTCTATGACGGTAATCATGTTTTCCACAAATAAAGGCAGTTTTTCCTTTGTTTCCAATCAGTATGTTTTCTATTATTTGTTTCTGTGTTTGTTCATAATCCCCATACTTCTAGTTCGTAACCACCAGGACTTCTAGCACGATGTTAGGTTGAAGTGCTGAGAGCTACATCTCTACCTTCTTCCTGGTCTTGGGTGGAGGGGGAAGGAGGAGTTTGAGTCTTCTGTCATGAGGTATGAAGTTAGCTACAGGATTTTCATAGGTGCCTTTAGTTAGGTTGAGGAAACTTGCTTTTATTCATTATTTGCTATAGATTTTAATCAGGTACAGATATGGAATTTTGTCAATGTTTTTTCTGCACATATTGATATAATCATATGTTGTTTTTTTCTCTTATTTTATTGATATGTTGAATTACTTTGATTTTTAAATATGGAACCAATCTTGTAGTCCTTGGGTAAACCCCACTTGGTCACAACATATTATAATTTTTATATATGGTTGAGTTTGATTTGTCAATATTTTGTTAAGGACTTTTACAACGGTGTTCATGAGGATTATTGGTCTGTACTTTTCTTATAATGTCTTGGTCTGGTTTTGGTATCAACTTTTCTGGCCTCAAAACTGAATTTGGTAATGCTCCTCCACTATTTCCTGAAATACTTTGCATATAATTGGAATTACTTCTTTAAATGTTTGATATCATTTACTAGTAAAGTCATCTGAAATTACATTTTCTTTTTATGGGATGGTTTAAATAGATATAGGATTATTCAGATTCTCTGTTTCATCTTGTATTGCTTTTGAAAATTTGGGTCTATCAAGGAATTTGTGTATTTCATATGTGTTGATTTTATTGACATAAAGTTGTTTAAAATATCCTTTAAGTACCCTTAACATTGCTAGGATATTGACAGATGTTCCCTATTTCATCCTGGATATTAGTAATTTGAATTGTCTCTCCTTTTTTCTTTTGAAAGTCTAGGTAGGAGTTTATCAATAAGACTTTATTGATATTTCCAAAGAAACACATTTTTGTTTCATTAATTTTTCTCTATTGCCAGGTTTTTGTTTTTCATTGATTTCTGCCTTAATAGTGTTTTTTTTTTCTGCTACTTACTTTGGATTAAATTTTCTTTTATTTTCTCTTCTACTTATAGCTTCTTAAGGTAGTCAGTTGATTTTAGTCTTTTCCTTTATTTTTAATATAGCCTTTAAAGCTATAAGTTTCCCTCTAAGCTCTACTTTAAATGCATCCCACACATTTTAATATGCGGTGCTTTCATTATGGTTCAGTTTAACTACTTTCTACTTTTCCTTTATGACTGTTTCTTTGGCCCATATACTGCTTAGAATCACGTTTTTAAATTTTCAAACATTTAGGTGCTTTTCCAGTATCTTTTGTTACTGATTTTTAATTTAATTTTGTTGTCATCAGAGAACACATCCCTGTATACATCGAACTATTCCAAATTTATTGAGGCTTGTTTCATTGTTTTATATGCTACAATATGGACTGTCTTGGTGGTGCTTGTTCTATGTTCACTTGAAAAGAAGGTGTATTTTGCTTTTGTTGGGTGGAGTGTAGTATAAATGTCCATTAGGTCAGTTAGTTGCTAGTGTTATTCAAGTCTTCTACATTTTTACTGATTTTCTGTCCACTTGTTCTATTAATTACTGAGCATGGAGTGTTAGGTCTCCAAGTATGAGTGTAGCTTTGTCTATTTATCATTTTACTGTCATCAGTTTTTGCTGCCTGTATTTTAAAGCTTTGAAGTTAGTGCATAGACATTAAGGATTTTGTCTTCTTGATAAATTGACCCTTTTATTGCTATGAAATCTCTCTCTTGATTCCTGGTAATATTGCTTGTCTGAAAGTCTACTTTGTCTTATATTCATATAATCACTCTAGCTTTATTGTTATTAGTGTTTTCATATCATATCTTTTCACATCCTTTAACTTTTAAGCTATTGGTATCTTTATATTAAAATTCATCCATTGTAGATATAGTTGGATATTGCTTTTTTCTTTTTTAAGGTTCAGTGTCATAATCTTGCCCTTTCAATTGGAGGGATTAGATCAATTACATTAAATGTTGTTATCAATATTATTTAGTTTAGGTCTACCACTCTGCTGTTTGTTTTCTATTTGTCTCATCTATTCATTGTTCTTTTCCAGTCTGCTTTTATATTGAGTTTTTAAAGCTTTATTGAGGTATAATTGACAAATAAAATTGTAAGGTATTTATAGGTATGCAATGTAATGATTTGATATATGTGTACATTGGGAAAGGATTCCCCCACTGAGTTAATTAGCACCTCACTTATTTAACTTTTTTTTGAGGTGGGTGAGTAGAACTTAAGTTCTATTCCCAACAGCTTTCAATTATACAATACAGTGTCACCAACTACAGTCACCATGGTACATATTAAATCTTTAGACCTCATTCGCCTTACAACTGAAAATTCGTCCTGTTTTACCAACCTCTCCGTTGTTTGCTATTTTGTTTTCTGATTTGTATTATTTCTGATTATAAGTCTGCAGTATTCTTATCTTAGTTCCCCTGAATGTCTTTTGCTTTATAAAATTTGTCCTTTGGTGTGTGGTTTTCTTTTTATTTACTTCATTTTTTAAATATGTTTTTATTGATTTTAGCAAGAGAGGGAGAGAGAGAAACATCTATGCGAGAGAGAAACATTGTTTGATAGTTTGATTAAGGTGATGTCTTTCATGTTTCTCCATTGCAAATTTACTTTCAACCCATTGTAACTAATAAATATCTAGTAGATAAATAATTTGAGACTATGTCAATATTCTTTCCTCAAACTTCACGCACTAGTTTTAGTACCAATGATGATTCTTTCCTGAATCAACAATTATAATATTTTGTCAAATAGTGATTTTCTTATTCTACCATTTCTTCTCCATTTATTAGCTGGCTCTTTTACTGGTAGAAAGAGTGTTCCCCTCCTTCCTTCCTTCCTTCCTTCCTTCCTTCCTTCCTTCCTTCCTTCCTTCCTTCCTTCCTTCCTTCCTTCCTTCTTCCTTCCTTCCACCTTTTTCTTTCTAATATTTATATTTTCTAATATATTTGCACAAACAATGTAGCTGTAATAAGTCTGAGAACTGAAAAAAAAAAAAAGCTTCTAGAACCTGAGCCCTTTGACAAATCAACTGTTTTCATTAAGATTTCTCATTTAATAATACAGTCACAATCGAAAGAACATTTAGTCAATGTGCTTTGAGTTTCTACTGTATATAACTTACTATGTACTTTAGCACTTTAGGAAATGTAAAGGTGTCCTTATGAATTTTAGAAGTTTTGAATGCTTCCCCTCTTCACATCCACAGTCCTTCACATTCGTTTCCCCAGCTCCCCACTTTCTCTTTTATTCTATCAAGCCAGAGAGCGTGTCTCTGCTTTTCTCTAAGGCTGATTTCTCTACCCTTGCCCACAGCCCTTTCATGTCTAGTGGAATCTTGCAAATAGACCGGATGGCTTAGTGGTTAAGAGCTCACAGGTTTTGGGACTAGACAGACATTTAAATTCAAATCTATATCCTTTCAATTATAGATGTTTGACCTCAGGAAAGTTAAGTAACATCTCCAGCCTTCGGTCTCTCATTTATAAAAAGGGCGTAATAATATACCCATCTCATAGAATTGTTATGAGGATTACAGGAGACCACATGTGATTATTTGCACAGTACCTGGCACGAAGTAAGTGCCCCCCAAATTTCAGCTTTCATTATTATTATCTGATAATCATCTCCTTGCTCCTAATAATAGCCAGGAAAGTTTTAAAATATTTTTCTAAGTGGTCAAGTGAATGGATAATAAACATTATTAAAGCTGCTTAACTGCTGTCTGAATGGACATGATGAAGAATCCTCCCTGGACTGTGGATCCTTCTATTACGTTCTTTAAATAGGTATTAGAAGATTGAACGGCTGTTAAAGTATATAGTGCCAATTCTGTCTCTTTCACATAAGTGATGAGCCTTTCTTACACTTAATTTGAGACAATGCCAGGAACTCTTTGCTCTAGTTTCAAAATAACATTGCTTTCTTCTGTTTAAACAAAGACAATTCCTTTTCCTCCTTCCCATTGTGGTGATGCAAGGGAACTTCATACTTGTGACAATAACAGTAATAGCCACCAACAAAGACTTTAAAAAACCCTAATGCCCAGGCCGTACCCCAGAATCTCTGGGAGAGAAACATGTTCTCAAACTCGGTTGCACCTGGGAATCACTTGGGGAACTTTCCAATGTACTGATGTCTGGGTCTTCTCCCCAGAGTCTCTGATTTCATTGGCCCAGGTGTGATGTGAGCAAAGGGAATTTTTAAAGCTCCCAGGTGGCAGCCAGGCTGGGAATGGCTGCTTTTACATACAGTAGTTCCTCCTTGAAAGAAACCCCTCTTCAGACCCACGTAGCCTCTCTAGCAAGGGAGAGAGCAGCTTCCTGGGTGGTGGAGCTTCATTTTCAGAGGCAAGACTTGAACTGATACACCTCTTTGCCTAATCCAATCATGCCCCTAACCATGACATTGAGATTTTGCTCAGTCTCTGAGGGAACACAAGCTCCTGCTCTCTTACGCTCATTTCCTCAAGCTGACCCAGTGCCCTATCCCTTCTGTCCCTCATTGTGCCCTCTGGGCTCTGACCTGTGATCCACGAACTTCCTACATCATCAGCGTTTTGTTCTGAAGGGAAGCTGCCTTCTTCCTCTAATGGAGACTTGGCTCACTCCCTCGTAGCCCTCTTGAATGAAGACCCTTTTCTGTTAAATGTTACACACTAGGTGCTCTTTAGGGAGTAGGTGCCATCCTTCCTCTGTATTTCTATTTTAATTCCTATCCTGTTCTCCAAAATATTAGTATGTTTGAAGTTGGGCCATCCTGCAGTATCAGCCACCAAGCCCTCGTTAATTTACACACCCACCTCCTAGGCCTCTCTTAGTGCCCCAAGGTCCTTAGCGCCGGTGGTGGTGGTGGTGGTGGGGTCACCATGTGTCCTTTCATGCCTACGCCTTTGATTGTTTCTGTTGACTTCAGCAACTAGGTAGATGACCCATCAATGCCCTGGGCTCTCGGTTCCTTGAGTGCCTCGCTTCTAACACTTTTCTTCCCTCCCACCTCAGGTTGTCATCCAAGTATTCCACCAGTCTTGAAACCTAGATTTTGAAATCTTCTTCTTTCTATTTTTCCACCTGGGAAGCCCTAGAATGACCAATTCAACAGTTTTACAACGTCAAGCCCGTCAAAGCTTAGACTACTACCTTGCCACGCTTCATCTCTCTCCTTCCTTTTCCTCCTGAGACGGCTTAGATTTTATGGCCACAATTACTGTTGCTTCCTTGAAAACACGTTCAGCGTCCTTGACCCTCCCGCTCTGCTATAACCTTGGTCAAGGCTCCTAGTGAGAGTGTGCTCCCGCTGTCATACTTTTACCACCCTTCCTCACCCTTCTGACTTTTTACTCATGGCTTATTTTACTTAATTGAGGAAAGCCGTATTTCCCCCTTTTCCCCCCCAGAAATCTTCTTGAACTCATTATCTATCCCTGGTCCCACTTGCTCTTCAATCTTCTCCAATCTAGTTTCAGTCTCTAGCCACATCTCTGGAAAGACTCAAGTCTGCAGAATCTTTCCAGTCCTAATCTTACACATTCAACAACATTTGACCCAACTGACTACTTCCTCCTCCTTGAAACACTATCCTGTGGCTGTCCTCCAGTATGAAACTGTCTGATTTTCCCCCATGATTAGATTAGAGTCATTTTCAGGGGGGAAGAATACTACGGAGGGGATTCCCCCTTCAATCTCTTCATATTAGGAGGTACACAATTGCCACATGGCCTCACAGGTGATGTTCACCTTTATCATTTGGTTAGGTTAGTGTTTGCCAGGCTTCTCCTCTATAAAACTATAATTTTTTCCTTTCCATGCTCTCTTCTTTGGAAGCAAGTCACTAATTCTAGTGCAACCTCAACCTGGAGAGGAATGGTAGTAATTAAGTTCCACCAAGGAACGTATTTTTATCCCACTTTTCAGATAAATTGAGGCTCAGAGAGGTTAAGTGAATTTTCCTAAGGCCACACATAGCTGTATGACTAATGATGTTGGCTAATTAGCTAAGTAACTTAGAGCCATCTAACTTGTATTCATGTGCGACTTGATATGACTTGCATGAGGAATTACTTTGGTTTGAATGGCTTAAAAAAGAAAACTTCCAGGTAAATACAAATATATGTTCTCAGCAAGAAGATACTTGACATTTTCTGTAGGCTAATGTGTAGGACAATAAAAATCAAAAGGGATCCCAAACAACATATGTTATTGTCAACAAAATCACATACCTCTAGTTCCAAGAAGAAGGCTTTAGAGAAGTAGTTTCCAACTTGTGTTCTGTGGTTTGGACCTGGCTTCCAGATGAGTTTCATTTGGGCTACATGGTGTTTAAAATTATTTTCTGACTTGCTTGTCAACTTTCAAAAACTGGGACATTTTATATACAAATCCAGATTTTACTCTTCTAGTAGAAATTTGAAAGATCTGGCAGCGTTGGATCTTTATTTATCTATGACAACACAGTCACATGGTGCCAGGTCACTGCAGATACCCTTGGGCGAGCCATACTCTGGTTCCCCACGGTTCCACGAGCCTACCTGGTGTGATTTTTGGCTTTTGCAGCTGTCTGATGAAATTCCTTTCTCCAGTTGGTTGAATTGTTACCTAGTTAGAAGGGGAGTTGATGTAATCTCTGGAGCTCTTGAGAGTGGAACCAGTATCAACAACTCATGTTGTAGGAGACAGTCTCCAGCAAATGTTAAGTCTACAGCTGTTTGCAACCTGGAAATGCAACAGGCTGCCTCAAATATGGTGACCTTCTTTCCACCTGAAGTATTTTAGCAGAGGAAGAAGATCATGAACGAGGCTTTTAAAGGCAGGATTTGTGTTCTAGAGAGAGCCCGGAGTTGACTACATTGGACGAAGTACTCCCAACTCAAATATTATGCAACCCCATTTTTCCTGAAGAAATTAATAAACTTGAAGGCATGGTGATTCTACTTGTAAAGAAGTAATTGTGCCTTATAACTGACTATACAGGAAAGACCACATTAAAGCTCTCAAAAAAAATACAGGAAGCAAAAATGGCAGTGAACTGACTCAAGCATGTAAGCTATAAGGAATGGTGAGAAGTAGGCAGATGTAGGGAAGAAGGTGGGCCCTGAGAGAAGGTAGTGGGACCACCAGTAACTTGTGTTCTGTTTTAGACATGGAGAGACAGGGTTGGGAGTGATGATGAAATGATCCAGTTAAACGAGCAGCATGCTTACCACGAAGCAAAGTGCACGCCTGGATTTTATTTTCTGATCAAACAGCCTTTGCTTATAATAAAAGGAAAGCCAGGTGTAGTATAAATTTGAACAACCTCATCTGAACATAGCCTGCTAAAGATGGTATTTTAATCTTTTTTGTTACAGGGTTTTATGCCGACTGATGGCAGTGTGGTTTTTGGTTTAGGTGGTTAAATGCTTGAGTGCTAGCTGTCTAGTTTGTGACCATGAGAGAGTGCTCTGGCTTTGCCCTGAATTTCGGGGTCAGCTTTTGGGAGCCGTACTGCTGTTACCCATATTTATGTTGTTACAAAAAGTTAAGTGGCTTGTTATAAGGCTGTTCATGTTTACCGATGTGAAGATGACCTGTGGAAGCATTTTGCCTCTGTCACTTTTTCATCTATGAAGGGGCCTTGGAAAAGTCATTTGGAAATTAATTTGGGACATTGTGGTACCAAATCAAGACAGGTAAAGCATCCCACCCATCAGGTGGGCTTATTATCACAACTGTGATACCGATGTTGACTTCTTTGGCATCAGCGATGTTTGAGATGAGAAAGAAATGCGGCAATTAATTACATTTCCCCCCGTATTAATTACCATGTTAAGTGACAGTTTTGTTCACACCTAGTTGTTTTGGTTAAGGAGAAGGGAGAAGAACAATTTTGAGCAGCTCCCTGAAAATTTCGAGCAGGAATCTTGGCTTTTGTTCTTAGCAGATTCCAGACTGAAAACAGAGAAGGAGAGAACTCTTCCACTTGTGCCTGGTGGCTTAACAGAGAGAGAAATTAATGCCTTCCATCGTAGTTTGGCTCAGACTCTTACCCAAGATATGAGTTGATACGAGTTTCCTGTCCTCGACTGCCCTTGTCGAAGGCCTGGAGATCTGTCAGCGTCTCCAACGACAAAGAAGGTCGCTCGGTGCAGCCGGACACAGGCTCTGCTTCCTCCCCCGAAGAGCCATCGCACGTCCTCTTAAGTTCTGTAGCTTTGAGCAGGGTTTCTACTGCATAAGCCCAAGCGCGCTTCCAAATCCTCTTGTTATTGTAAGGAGAGCAACAGAAAAGCCGGGCTCCCAGGAAGCCGGTCTTGTTTTCTATAAGCCTCTAAAGAGAGATTTGTGGTTTCCCCAGTGTGAGCGTTAGGAGAAATAAACGGAGTGTGGCCAGGCGGCTCCCAGGGACAGCACCTGAGAGCAGGCCCGGGGCCTGTGGCTTCCCAGGCGCTAAGGCGCAGGGCCCCGCCGGTTGTCGCCACCTCTGCTTTACAGCTTCTGGTCGTGTTTGTCTTTCTGGAATATTAGTGTGTTGCCCCGTTATCTAGTCAGAGACACTTCGGCTCTTTCCTCCGGGGATTTATAACCACGGGGTTTATTTCCCGGCTGGTGTTCAGTGTTCATTTGGAATTGTGCCCGCCTGACAGTTCCGGAAATTTCCTCTGAAGGGGTTGTATTTAAGCCAGAAACGGCCAGGCCCGCCCGGGCTCCTTTCTGCGCAGTGGGAAGGGGCTGTTTCAGTTAAATTGACTTTACTCGTTCGGAGCTGACTCCCTTCCATTTTCCCTTTTGTTGGAGTTTTGTCTCACTTGCCATCCCGGCCCACTGCCTGCGTGTGAATATGCAGTCAGTGCAGAGGAGGAGGCGCCGGGCGTCGCACACCCCGTCGGGCTGTGGCGCCTGCGGACGTGCCCGCTGTGTGCACAGGTGGGGTGGCGCTGAGGGCGCGGGGTCACGGGCGCGGGGGTGGGGTGGACACAAAACGGACGTGGGTAAGCTCTGGCTCCTGCCATTGCTCGATTTATTAATTCCCCACCTTTAAAAACTTGTAGGGTTGTTGTAAGGGACTCCTTGAAATCATAAAAGAGGAATAGTAATACGTGTAATAAATAGCAAAGGTTAGTTTATTTTTGGTTAATAGCTGCGTCCTTGGTAAATGGATCCAGAGTCCATGTGACTATCATATATGTAGCTGGGTATTTAATCATTTGACAGTTTCACTCTGAGAAGCACCAACATCCTTTAAAAGTTGTATTCCTCACTGGATCAGCAATCCTACCTCTTCCAGGAGGAGTCAGGGCATAAAAGTTTAAAATACTTTTGACCACCATATACGTCTGTTTCCATACTTGTGTGACAAAAGACTCCGTGGAAAGTACTGTACTATATACCGATGCACTTTGATCCTACTCAAAATATTAAGGTCTAAGGTTAAGCTATTTTAAAGGTCTGATAATTTCTACTTTTATTGCCACAGAAATGACTCTTTATTGAGCTCCTGACCCCAGCTGGAACATTTCTGCTGCTGTTCCCAGGAAGGGCACCTCCTTTCATGTCCAGTGTGAAGGGTCACTGATCGCATCAAGACACTACCCCCTCCTGCAGATGATAGACATGCCCTGGCTTTTTCTGGGCTGCTAATGAGTAAGGGCTCTGTGCAGCTGCCACGGGGCTATTGTGAGAAGGCAGGAGCTTTCATCCTTTTGCGGAGGAGGCTGGCTGTTGGGCCAGCACCTTGGGAGCAGGAGAGCTCCATGTCCAGGACTCAGAAAAGAAACTAGCTGGCCGAGTATTATTCTTATGGAAAGACACAGCTACTGAATGCTTAGGATGCTCAGCCTGCCCTCTCTTTAGTAGCAAAGTGGACTTGGGGAACCAGTTAAAGTCCCCAAAAGGGGTTGCTTGGTGCATATAGAGTCAGAGTAATGAGATTAAAAGGCTTTTAGCATTATTTTTCCTTTTAAAAATTACACATGTACTACTTTTTCATTGTAGAATGATTAGAAACCATGATATGCAATAAAGAAAAAAAAGGGCCATATATATCATGTAGAGATAGCCATTGTTAACATTTTGGTATAGACCCTTATTTACTTTTTAATACATCTTTACTGAGTCTTCCAGACTCCAGGGCTCGAGAATAATTCATTCTTTCAGAATCTTAGGGTCCTGCAAGAGCAATTGTTTTTTAGATTTTATTTTGAGAGGGGACAAGATTGAGAAAAACTTGTTTCTGTTAAACCATCACTTTTGCTAGATAAATGGCTGGCTGGCCGGCTGGCTGGATGAATGGATGGAAGAAAGGAGATATGGATAAATTAATGGAATATTTGGAATGAAAACACCTTAACTTAGCCAGTAGAGTGCATCCTGAAGTTGGATAGCTTTCTTTGGGTGGGCAGGGTTTTGTCTGCCGGCACCTTGTCCTTGGCAGAACCTCCTGTCCCCCTGCTCAATGTGATCTGGTTAATTGTCAAATATGCTGTGTGTCCTCTCTCTCCGGACCTCCTAGCCACAGGGATGAGCATGTGACCCAGGCTGAGCAACTCATATTCTTGCAACCCCTTGGATACAATGATTGGTCCAGGGGTGGGCACTTGATCCAAACAAGACTTGCCAGAGGTTTTCCCTGGAATTGATATACGAAAAAGTCTCTCTACGTTGAGGTAGCTCAGTGGGGGAAATGGCCATCAAGGTCAGCCTGATGCCTCCTCGCCTGCCACGTGGAGCTTGTCCGAGAGCAGGAAGCAGCAGTGCAGACACCGACATAGGGCGTGAGGGCGAGGGATGGAGGGAAGACATGAGGGAGGAAGAGAGGAAGAGAGGAAGTGAGAACTTCTCTCATCAATGAGTTGACATTGTCTGAGCCCTTAGATCCGGCCATCCTTAAAATTCCCAGTTACGCTGGACAACTTTTCTTTTAATTAATTATTTTTTATTGAGGTGACATTGGTTAATAGCATCCTAGAAGATTCAGGTGCGTGACATTGCAGTTCTATATCTGCATGCGCCATAGCTTGCTCACCACCAAAAGTCTAGTTTCCATCCATCACCATATAATAGACCCACTTTGCCCATTTCGCCCTCTGTCCATCTCCCTCTCCTGCTGGTAACTGCCAATCTGTCTGCTATCTATGAGTAAACTCTTCATTACTGCTTAAGCTAGTTGAAGTTCGGTCAAATATAACCTGGTCATAGCTACTTCCCGAGCTCCTTGGGGACAGGGGCCCAGCCTCTCTGCACCCGGCCAGGCACATACCTGCCTGACTTGCTGAGTGTCATCTCTTCTTTCCTGTGCTCAGGGTGTAGCTTTTTCCCCTTTGCATTATGCCCTGGAAACTTCAGCCTCCAGCTCTGCATTCACTGTGGTAATGGGCCAGTCTCTTCCTGGGATAAAAGGAGCCCTGAGTCCCCTCCTGGAGATCAGCTTCAGGAGGAACCTGTGACTTCTCTGACAGCGGATGGGGTCAGATGGGTAGGGCAGGCCCCGCTTTGATTAATATGCCTATAAAATGGAATTCTGGGACTGACCTCCACTCAACTCAGGCAACACAAAGATAATTGACCTTTGGAAACTGCCTTTGGCAGTCTTTTTATTATTTTTATAGGAAAGTCCTGCAAACCCATTATATCTCACAATGGGCCTTTTATGGTGCTATTAGTTTAATGCAGCTTTCAGAGAAATTAGTCCTCAGGGAGCCTGAAATTCTAGAGGAAAAAAAGCCTTCCATGGACTTATTTGACGTCTGGATTAGCAGGAAAGATGATTGGTAGCACGCTATCCCCTGTGGTAACTTTGGGCATTTAGAGCCATCTGAACAAGGTACCAAATTCCCATCTTGGGCCCCTGATGTCTGCCCCAAGCAAGAGGAAAAAATAAATTTAAAAAGCACAGGGTGGCTCTTTAAAGAATTTGGCCTACAAAGCAGAGGGTTTACTCCCCTCAGTCTGAGGTCGAAGAAGACCGGGAGTGAGAGAATGGAAATGAAGCTTCTGTTTAAAAGTCTGGGTTTTTCCAAATGTGAGGCTACAGATGCCTCCCTTAGATCCTCACGCTGACTTCTGCACCTCTCACCCTGGCCACAATTATTTTCAGAGTGACTGTTCTGGGGCCATTGTCACAGGTTTGGGCTGAAAGAGAGGAGGTACCATCTCAATCAAATCACCCTGCCTGGCCCCAAGGGTCAAGTTCATGGGGGCCCTGCAGAGCAGAGTGGGGGTAGGGAAAGAAGCTCGAAGGTGACAAGAGGACCAAGGACTTGCAGGGCCTTCCATTTCCCAGGTTGGTTGGCCAGCTCACCCCTAGGACAGGGAAGGGATGGAGGAGCAGGTGCACAAGGGACAGAGGGCCTCAGTGGCTACCAGTGGGAGCTGCTTCCCCATCAGCCTAGCCCTGACCCTTGAAACCCCCAGGCCTGCCTGTCCCTGGGTCCTGTGGTCAGTAGCCAGGCTGCACCAGGGAGCTCACAGTGCTTCTGTTCCCTTTGTAGCTTGAGGACTTCCACCGTGTCCTTACATTCTTTCCCTCCTAGGTAGTGTTTGCTCTGGCTCTGACCTTGTCAGATTCCCCAGGCACACCCAGTCAGGGCTTTTTTCCGCAGGCACCTGAGACTGTCTGCTTGTGGGCTTCCTCTGGCTGCAGGGGGAGCTCCCTTAGCCTGAGTATGTGGGCTGGGCTGAGATGCTAGGACTTAGGCAGGAGCACCCCTCCACTATTCATGGGAAGGCATCGGTGGACAAATACCCCAGCTCCCTAGTCCCTCGGGGGTAACAACTCTGAGGCATGAACACATCATCCCCCAGAGTTCCCTGGTGCAACTGAGCTCCAATCGCCCCAAATAGTACTCTTATTAACACACCCTGTGTTCACTTCCTTCCTCTCCTTGTCTCAGTTCCCCATTTCCCTGTTACTACTTCTCAGTCACCTCCCAAATAAACCATTCACACCCGGCCTTGTCTCAGGTGGCTTCTGGGGCTCGCAACCTAAGCCAGACCTCACTCCAGTTTCCTGTCCCGGCCCTGACTCCCTCACCTTGGGTCTAAGACCTGACTGTCGGCTTGTCAGGCACCGTCACAGGCTCTTCTTGCTCCATCCTTACCTAGAAGTCGTAGGACTTCTCAGGTCATATCTGTCTCGGGCTCCTCTGAGCAATGACCTGGCTTGTCACCCAGGACCCTCCCTGGCCTGTGTGGCTGGTGTTTCTGCTGGTATTGGCCCAGCCCTTGACTGGAAAGAATGGGACCTCATTTTGAAGGGAGGAAGGAGTAGAAAGAAAGGAAGGAGGCCTGAAAGGACCACACCTTGGGCGTGAAATGTAGGGATGTGTCCCTCGAGAGGTACCGGGGCCAGTGGAGAGCTGTGTTCGCCCCCCACCGGGGCCGCCCTGCGTTCTTTTACGCGGGTCCAGTCCTAACACTTGGCGTGGCCAGTGGATCGGCTTTGTTGGGAAGTGGGCTGGGCTCTGTCTTTCCTTCTCCCAGCTGCTCCCTTTGGAAGCAGTTGCAAAGCAGACAGCTCTGGTTGTAACTTCTGCTTATGTGACGCTGGGCAAGTTGCTTAATGTTACTGTTTGTTCAGTGTCCTAGTCTGAGTACACCTCACAGGATACAGTTGCGAGCAGTAAATAAGAAAATGGGATGGCACTTAGCGGAAAGCCCGGCACGTAATAAAAGCTCAGTCGTTGCCAGCTGTTGTTATTAGCCTGGCATGTTCTGCCTGGTTTTCATTATCTTTTGCTATTTTATCTCCCCGGAGGCAGGAGGCGTGTGGTGGCATCTCTCTTCATCTTGGCGTCTGTCTATAGTAAGTGCATAAAAAAATCCCAAGTGTAGGGACCACGTAGAGTCACATCCTAGCGGTGTGACCCTTGCTCTTTCCCAAGGCTTTCAGGCATTGCTGTAGCTTGTCTGCTGCAGAGGATTCCAGCCGCATAGGAGCCACACTGCTTCAGGATGGCTCAAATACCCTCCTAGGCCTTGGGCCGCCTGTCCCGCCTTCCTAAGGATGCAGCCCTGTTATAAGGAAACCATTCCCTTGGTGGCCTCTCTTTATCACACTCAAGACCTAAAGACAGCGCAGGGCCTGGGCCCCCGGGGAAAGGCCAGGGCAGCCATGGGGTATTTCATGCTCTGAGGTGCAAAAGTATTTAAGCTGAACAAGTCACTTAAATAATGGTGTTATCTGCTGCTCCCCTTCAGTGTTCCAGACAGATAAAGATAAAATAGCCGAGGTAATTGTGGAGATGGAGTGTTGCTGGCAAATGATCTGAGCACAAGGCCCATTTCTAGAGACAGATGGAGTGGAGGCTCCGGTGATTTTTCTTGAATCATGTTTTAAAGTGGCACAGTCTGAAAACCAATTCAGCAGGAGTGCCTCGCAGAGGGTCCGGGGCCACTTGAACTTTGAAAATACTAAAGCCCGGCGAGGCTCACGGGGGACAAAGAAAGGAAGCTATCCCACAAATAGCGGGTGCAGGGGTGGGCTGGGAGGGGAGCCTGATGGTTGCCCCCTGGGGAATCCGCACAGCCCTGGTGCCGCGTGCTAAGTGTGATTACTGGTGAACCTGGCAGAGCTGCCGTCTGGGCCTGGCGTGGCTCCAGGGGCCAGGAAGCGATGGCACAGATACGGTGGGATCAGCTGAGGCCCCCGGGAGATTTCCTCGATCATAATTAGGTTTGTTTGGGGACACTGAGGCAGCGGGCTCGAGGAGCCTTGCGCTGTGGAGTTTGAATGTGCGTCAGCTGTCAGCTCTGCGGTTCGGGAAGCAGTTGGGGACTTCCCCAGGTTCACTCTTTACCCGATAATGAAGGAGGTAATGGGCTCTGAAGGTAAAATGACAACATCTTATGGAACACTTCGCCGCCACTGAAAACCATATTGTAGAAAATGATCTAATGACTTGGGGGACGTTTCATGATAAATCTCTAAGGGAAAAAGAAATCTACAAAACAGCACGCAAGTGTGCTCCCGGATCTTGTATAAAAATGACATCTATGCACACATGTGCAAAGAGAAAATGAAGAGACAGCTAAAATGTTATTTAAATTTTTCCCCCCTATTTCCAATCTTTCTGTTTTCCAATTTTCCTACAATGGGCATGTATTTCTTTTGTAATGAGCAAAAGAGATATTAAAATCATACCTTACTTACATTCATATAGTATTTACAGTTTCCTATGTTTTTTACATACATACTTTTGTTTGATCCGAATAACAGTTCTGTGAGTTAGATACAACAATTATTCCATTTCACAGATGAGGAAACTGAGGCTGAGAGCAAATCAGAGACCTGAATAATACATTGCCTGGCTTTTAAGTCACTGAGCCAGGGCTAGAGCCAAATCTTGTGTGTTTTGGTTTTAATGCCCCCCCCCCCCGCATATTAGGGAGTTTTGAGACAAGCCAGTTAACAGTATCTGCCACCTCATAATTGCGATCCTAACTCATGTCACCTCCCCAGGAATACCTACCCTGATCCCCTGGTTGAGACCAGTCTCATTGTTATGAACTCTCAGAATTGAGTTTATTATTTTCTCTGCTGCCCCATACAGTAGCTACTAGCTACCTATGGCTATTTAAATTTGAATTGGAGATAGAAAAATTATGCCATATCCACATATATCCATCATCACAGAAAGGTCCTGGCAGGGCTGTTCTGGATCGCTTATCTCCCTTTATGATTATACATTGATTTGTTCAGTTATTTTTGGAAACATGTCTGTTTCTGGCAGTAAATTATAAAGTACATTAGGATAAGGATCTGATTTGCTTTCCTCTGTACACCCAATGTCTAGCCCAATCTTGACATATAGAAGTTGCTTAATAAATATCTATTGAACACTTTCCCCTGCTTTAGGATGAAGTCCACAGGCCTTGGCTTGGTTTCTCAGGTTCTGCATAGAGCAGCCTGGTCTCCATTACCAAGTCCCCTTCAAATACTCTCTTTCTTGTCTCTAACCATCTAGTTGTCCCAGATCTTTTCCTGTTCCTTGTATATCCTATTTCTTCTTGCCAGTGAGCCCTCACAATGCCGTTCCCTTCGCCTATCCTCTTAATCACTGTGCTAAAGCCTGATGAGAGGATGCTGCATGCCTCGGGTGGGTTAGGGCAGGAAAAAAAAAAAAAGATTTAAGAACTACTCATGTTGAGAAGTTGGCTGAGAACTTGGAGTTCCCCTCCACCTGAGAGACTCTTGCTCTTGAACTTAGTTGGGAGACACGATAGTTACCCATGAAACCACTTAAGAATGTTTCAGAGCAGGGTGCAGGCCAATGCTGTGCTTGGTGGCCCAGGCTCTGTGTGAGACCAGGTGGGATGGGTGCACAAGGAGGGGTGAGTGATCAGGGCAGGTAGGGTGATGGGCATGAAGACCAGGGTAGAGTTGGTCTAGAACTTGAGAGCTGGGCACAAAGAGTTTTTCTGCATGTTCTAGAAAGGACTTCAGCCAATCATTATCGATTTGTCATGGAGCTAATGAGCACCTACTGTGTTCTAGGCACTGTGCTGGGTGCTAAGTGCACAATGTGAGTGAACACATCCAGTTCCCACCCTCATGTGGGAAATAGACAGCAATCAGATTATTAAAGAAATGAGCAAATAACCACAAAGGGAGATAAATTATCTAAAGGAAAGGAACATGTTTCTTTGGGAGCACGTAACAATGAGATCTGGCCAGAGCTGGCTGTGGGTGGGGAGGAAACGCCTCTCTTCAAAGTGTCACTTAAGCTGAGATATATGTGATGAGTTAGAATTACTTGGTTAAAGGGGATGCCAAAGGATTCCAGGGAGAGGATGCAGCACATGCCAAGGCCCTGTGGTAGGAAGGGGCATGAGGAATTCTGGAGAGTGAAAGAAGGCCAGCAAGGCTGGAATGCAGAGCAAAACATCTCAGACTGAACTAGAGAGAGAGAATGGGAGCCAGAACATGCAGGGCCTAAATAATGGTGACCAGACACCTCACTTTGCTGGGGATGGTCCTGGTTTGCTTCTGTTTTCCTGGCAAATTAGGAGTAATGGCCCCTTTTACTCCCAACACTGTCTTGTTTTGGATAGCAGAACATACGGTCACCCTCTTTGGCCTTGTTAAGGATTTCATTCTTATTCTAAAACATGGAAAAAATAAAAAGTAAAACATGGGAAGTCACTCCAGGGTTTTCAGCAGCTAAGAGCCTCCCTTGACCATCAGATTCCAGTTTCCCGGGCATGCCTCTGGCTGCAGTGAGGAGAATGCACTGTGGACCGGGGTCCAGCAGGCAGGCAGCAAGCCAGTTAGGAGACAGTTGCTGCAGTGATGAAGGAGAAGTTGTTTTTCATGACTCCCTTCCTCCCAAACCCGAAAAGTTCCAGAACTCGGGTTTAAAGGAGGACCACTCTCCACGCATGAGTTGGCTGGGTTTAGAGCTCCCTGGTGTCTCCTCACCAGGGGACCTTGTGGCATACAGCCTCGGGGTAAGCGGGACCCCTTGGGTAGTTTCCTGGAAGGCCAAGGACTTCATACTGTTCTGGAAAAAATTTTACATATGTCTCCTTAAATGTCACTCATAGACCAGCTAGCACATGGCTGAGGGCTCCTCCTGGGGGCCATGGCCTAAGTTCCAGCTGTGGGGACAGTGTCATGTCAAGGCCTCCTGATAGAGATTGTTGACATTCTGGATGTGGACACTCATTTCCTAGAGCCTGTCTTGGATTTCAGGTGAGGTATTGGAGTTTGTGAGGGATGATCCAAAACCCACTCCTCTGTGGCTGAGTGCTCTCCCCCCCCTTTGTCATTTTCTCTCTCTGGAGTGTTTACTTTATTTTAAATCTGTGTTAAAGTACTCTTATTACCCCACCCTCTAGCCTATTAAAATTGCCTGGGTTTGGCTGCTTTGTAAAAGCATCTCAAGTCTTTTCTCTTGCTTGGTGAAATGAAAACAAAATTATTCTAGTGGAACACTTTACGTTAGATGCACTCTAAGAAAATGGCTTACAGAACCCAGGGCTCATTTGGAAGCAGCCAGGGCTTGGAGGGGAGAGAAGGAGGAGAGGGAGAGGGAGAGGGAGCAGACGGAGCACATCCTAGGCAGGGTGGGGACAGAGGAGCCAAGCTTGTAAATGCCTCGAGGAGCTGGGGTGGCACCAGCGTAAGCCGCAACATGAATTGATGACCCTTTTAAGTGTTTTCACGCCCCTAGATTTAATTTTCTTTTTTTAAGTCCAGAACTGTGCAGCCCTTTAACCAGGGCCTCTTTCTTCAAATCCTCTTATCCCTCCCACCCCATCTCTCCTGCTCTTAATGTTTTTTTCTCTACTTAAGTTTGTACTGCTTTCCTGGCCCCAGTCAGGAGCTCCACTTTCTCTTACACCCACCGCCATGCATCTTTGGGTTGCAAATGAACCATCACAGCAAGAAACAAAGGTTTCTGGCTTTCTTCCTCTTAAAGCTGGGGCTCTGGTGGCTGGGAGTTCCAGCTCAGCATACCTCTAATAGGAAACCCAGGGCATGACTAGCTCTGCACAGTGACCGAGGCCCCTGGGGTCATCATGCAGCTCTGTTCCCAACTGAACCAGACAATTACTGACTCTGCAGTTAGGACAAGTTAGAGCCAAACAGAGCCTCTGTGTCCCTCTTCTCCAGTCCTCCCAAGTCACAGGGGGAACTGAAGCACAGACAGGTGACATGGAGGAGAATGAATTTAAGCACCCCAGGTGCTAGACTCCCAACCCAGTGCTCTTTTCCTATTGGGGAAGAAACTGAGTCTGGAGGGCAAAACTGTCCTGGCTTCTTGTGGCACCATTCTAAGGACTCACAGAACCCCACAGGACAATTGTTCTCTGTCTTCTTATAGAATAAGGGGCTGAAGGAGGGTAAAGATTTGGCTCAGAAAGAAGCTAAGTATGTGTCTCTAGACTAGATGTTGCAGGTGCCCACAGGGCCAGGCAAACAATGCACACAAAGAGAAAGCAGTAGGGAATGGTGGGGACTGTGGCAAACAGAAGACTGCCTACCTCAACTGACAGAGCAGCTGCTATGGGTACCAGCCTCCTGTGGACACTAAGGAAGGAGGGCCTAGGGGGGCCTGTCTTCTGACTTTTCAAGAGGGACCAGAAATCTGGGCTTTTAAAAATATAATATCTGATTTTTAAATATTGGTATTCCCTATCATTTTACTACAATATTAATAATACAGCTAAGATTAGATCACAGTGCACAGAAGGAGTGACTTCATTCTTTTCAATTGCTTGTCCCCAAATGCCTCTGCTCCATATCTTTAAAATAAAGAAATGTAATTTAACTTTTAAAAATCACAATATACACTTGCTGGTGCTGAAGTCAAGCGAGTCCCCCTTCCCTGGACAAAAACATAATCTTGAGAGGAAATCAGAGGGCAGAAAGTGAGGATTCTACTCTGTTGAGAAGAGGAGATATCAGGGTTTGGATCTCAACTCAGACCCTAGATTGTTCTGATTTCTTTTTGAAAAAATGATGATAACAATGTAGAATGAAGAATATTTTTGCAGCAAAGCTCGGGAACTGGAATAATAATGTCCCTATATTGAAGTAGGTAAGAACACCCAGGGCAGTGACTGGCACATAATAGATGCTCAGTAAATGGTAATTCTGACCATTAACTCCTGAAGGCAGGGATCACCATGTACCTAGAACTAAGTGCAAAATAAAGTTGTTTAACTGAATAAGTGGTTAGTGGCTTGTATGGAGTGGACTTGGTGAAAGAAGAACAGAGAAACAGCCTGGATAGGCAGGGGAAAAAAGCTGAAAAGGAATGACCAGGGCAACTTTTCAAACATACTAGTGAGTAAAACTGATACGCTAAGAAAGAAGAAAGCATGGAATCATAAATGCTCAACTAAAACCACAAAAGACAGAAAAAAAGTGGAAGACAAAAATAGGAACAAAGAATAAGGACAACAAATAGGAAATAGTAACAAATGTGATAGATATTAATCCAACTATATCAATAATCACTTTGAATGCCAATGGTCTAGATACACCAATTAAAGGACAGAGATTATCAGAGTGGACCATAAAACAAAATCCAAATTTATGTTGTCTACAAGAAACCCACTTTTAATATAAAAATTAAAAATAAATGGATGGAGGAAAATATACTGTGCTAACACTAATCAAAAGAAAGCAGTAGTAGTTATACTAATCTCAGAGCAGCTTTCAAACTAAGGAAACATTAGGGATAAAGGAAGGCATTACATAGTGATAAAGAAGCCAATTCTCCAAGAAGACATAACAATCCTTAACAATTGCTCTATAGTTTAATAATAGAACATAAAACTCCATGAGGCAAAACTATTAGAACTGCAAAAAGAAATAGATGAATGCACTATCATTGTTGGAGGCTTCAACACCCTTCAATCAGAAATAGAAAGATCTAACCAACAGAAAATCAGTAAGGACCTCGTTGAATTCAACAACTTCAATAAATGAGATATAATTGAAATCTATAGACAGCTTCATCCAACAATAGCAGAATACACATTCTTCTCAAGCTCACATGGAACATTCACCAAGACAGACCACAGTTTGGGCCATAAAAACACCTTAACAAATTTAAAAGAATAGAAACCACACAGTGTCTGCTGTCACACCACAATGGCATTAAACTAGAAATCAATAACAAAGATAACTGGAAAAAATCCCAAAAAATATAGAGATTAAATAACACTTCTAAACACATGGGTCAAAGAAGAAATTTTAGGAGAAAATAAAAAATATTTTGAACTAAATGAAAATGAAAACACAACTTACTAAAATGTATGAGATGCAGCAAAAGCAGTACTTAGAGGAAAATTTATAGCAATGAATTCATATGTTCGAAGAGAAAATCTGAAATTAATCATCTAAGTTTTCACCTTAGGGAGCTAGGAAAAGAAGAACAAATAAATTAAATCCAAAGTAAGCAGAAGAATTAGAATTAGAGCAAAAATCAATGAAATTGAAAACAGGAAATTAATAGTAAAAATTAATGAAGCCAAAAGCTGGTGGTTCTTTGAAAGGTTAATAAAATTAATACACCTCTAGCCAAACTAACTAAGAAAAACAGAGAGAGGACACAATGATTAATCTCAGAAATGGAAGAGAGGACACCTAAAGACCCAAACTCAGAGCTTCAGGAGGCCTTCTCAGAGTCCAAAGTAGCCTTTTTAACAAAATGTTGAAGCCACACAGAGCTCTTCCTGAGGCTGTCCGGCTGTACTTCTCAGTACCCTGGGGAAATGGGACAGCTGGGTGTGGGGACTGAGCAGGCTGGACAGGGCTCCCAGAAGGCTCCGGTGTAGTTCCAGGCTTGGAGGATCAGATTTCTCCGGGCACCTGCGCACTCTTCTGGGAGCTTGGAGAAGGATTCCTGCCCAAAGACATGCTGCTGGGAACCTTGGTTCCCTGGCTGAGAGGGCTGCCTGGGCAGGAGGCAGGGGCTAAAGCCCACGATTCTAATTTATTTCCAGGAGTAGCCAAGGGGACCAAAGGTGGGTCTAATGGGAACAGGGGCCGAGTCTAGCTCTGCCCCAGGGGTTTCTGTAGCTCGGAGCAGGGATGACGGGAGAGGTGCTCCCATTCCTGATTGGCCCCTATGCCTGAATAAAAGCTGCCTTTTCACCTGGCTCAGGGATCAGCCCACCTGCTCTGGAGATAGCTACACTCAAATCCCAGCTCCACTTTGCATTATCTATATGACCTCAAGCATGTTCCTCTCTGGGGGTCAGTTTGCATCACCTGTAAAATGAAAATAATAACATAGGGTTGGGGGATGGGTAAATGCTTGACCAATGTCAGAACAGAAGCCAAGTTTCCTTCCTCTGTTGATCTCTCTTGGGCAGCTGGGTGGCTACACTGGCTTCCTGGACTTGATGGACTGAACGACTTTCATATTTTTGTCTTCAAACCTAAAACATGTTACTCTGTTCCTACTCCCTGGTGAGCTCATCCATCAGGCATCCCGGTGTGATGGATGAGAACCCGATTCTAGAGCTGGCGTGCTGGGATGTTAACACCATTAACCTACTCTTTAGCTGAGCAACTTTAAGCATATTATTTAATTCCTTTTCAACTCAGTTCCCTCAAGGTAAAAAAAAAAGAAGCAACTCCTTTCCTTTTAGGGTTCCTATCAGGGGTAAAGGAATCCACACACAGAAGCTGTAGAGGGCACCTGGTCTTTCAGATCCTGCTCCTTCCCCTGCAAAGGAGCTTAGCAAGGGCCTTTCTTGGGACCCTGAGTCCCTTCAGACCCTGCCCCTGTGGTTAGTCAAGGTGCCTGCTGCAGCCCAAACTCCTAGGAGAGGCCTAATCGGGAGGCAGGCTCCAGTGGCTCGGACAAAGCCTGGAGGTGCGGGCCACCCCTTGGGGGGCCGAGTGGGTGTTTGCTCAGCCCTGCGGAATCCCATGCAGGTGTGAAAGGCGCACAGTTGGCTAATTCAGCTGAAAGCAGCATTAAGGAGCCAGGGAGGAAATCAGACATCTCCTCTGCAGATCCTCAACTGGCTTCCTGCGCTGCTCTGTGAGAATGGGTCCCTCTCCTCCCAGCCGAAGGCCAGCGTGGGGGTCAGAGGGAGGGCAGTTAGCAGGGTTGCGAGCCACTGAACCCCCCCACCCAGGTGTGCTCTCAGGGTTGGCTTTTTACTTACCACTACCCTCGGTGGAGCCAGTCCCATTTCTATTTGGAATTAGAGCGCAGATTTGATTTTTTTTTTTTAACCTGTGGGCGCAATTTGCTGCAACCCTCCCCCTGCTTCACTTATTTGTTTATTTTTATCATGTAAGGAGGGCTGCTTCCACTGCCCCATCCAAGGGGGAATCAAGGCCATGATCTGGATTGTTGAGGCTGAGAAACAACAAAATGCTGACAAAACTCCTCTGCTTGGCCTTGTGCCTGGGTAACTGAGATGCAATACCAGCTCTTCTCAGGGACAACTGATACAAAACCCAGAGGAAGTTCAAAATCCCTTGTTTCTTTGGTTTGTAGTGAAGCCAGAGATTGGACACACACATTCACTAATATTCAGGATGTTCCCAGCCCCCTCTGTCACCCAGCTGGGGACAGAAAGAGGAGAGGCAGGACTGGGAACCGTCATACGTATACTGAACACTTATGAAATACCATTCGGTGAGCAATCAGTTCTAGATCTCCTTATTTGAGTCACTGCCCATTAGAAAAGCTAATATTTATGGAGTGCTGATAGGTCCCAGGCATTGTCCTAAGTGTCACATCCTCAAACTCAGGTCTCTGTCATCCTCACATTGTGTTTCCTATTTGATCTATTTTAAATCCTCTTATGATGGCTGTTAAACCATCTTCACGTATTGGCTGGTAGTGGGTTAAGAATAATAGCACCTCTGGGCTCCTGCCCTTACTAGAGATATATCAATTATTCACACAAGTGGCTGAATTTGCCTCAATTCTGTCACTCCTTGAGAGAAGCTGTCCTACTGTTATGTTCACTATTGCATGCCTGCATGGTAACTAACTGTTGAATGGGTGAATTCCTAAGTCTGTTCCTCTGCTAGACTATAACCTCTACTAGACTAGTCTGTGCCCTGCTAGGCAGGGCTGTCTGGGCAGGAAGGCTTTGAGGCCTCCAGAAAGCAATCTGCGCCCTGGTTCTTGCCCCAACACAGGGCAGCCTTTAATTTGATAAAAATATTGAAATCTAACCCTTACAGTTGGTATTAGGGGTATTAAAATATATATTCTGCTTTTCCATACCTAACTTTCACTGCCTACATTATATCTTTCAATTTGGAAGCTATGCAAGGAAAAAAGTGAAATAAAGATATGCCAATGAAGTTAAAAACTCACCCAAGCTTTATGAATTTTAATCTTTAGAAATATTTGGAAATCACTATAATTGAATGTTTCCACCAAGGTCCAGAAATTATGCAAATACATTTATTAAATCAAAACCAGTTTTTCACACCTGGCCGGCTTCTGTGATGTCCCGAGTCACGACACATCAAAAGAAAGGTCCCTTATACGAGATGAAAGAAATATTTTCTTCTCTGTAGAATCCAATGTCCATCACATCCGATCTCTAAGAAAAGGGACAATTTTTGTTTGTTTCAGGATTTTCTTATTCTCTCTTGGTGGCTGTGTGGACATTAAGGGTGGCCTGGTCTGTTCCTCTCTGGGCCTGTCCAGTATCTTTTTCTGGACAGCCATCTCTCTCTGCCTGTCGGGGTATCCTCAGCACTCTGTGGGAAACCGGGGGAAATATGAGGAGCTTAAGTGCTCTTATAGTCTGAACAGGGATTTAGGTCCTCCCAGCTGTCTTCTTGAGTGAGGTGGTGGATCAGACACACTTAGTTTAGCTTAGTCATAAGCTGGATAAGCTTTAGCTAGTCATTAAGCCACTATTATTATTATTATTATTATTATTTTAATTTGAGAAAGAGACACTGAAATCTAACCCTTACAGTTGGTATTGGGGTATATAACATACATATTCTGCTTTTCAACCAATGCATCCTAATTCCAGATGCCACTGACCATGTGCCCTGGGAGCTCTGGGAGGGCAGTGCTAGCCCCAAAGCTTTCGGCTCTCTTTTAAACATTTCTGCAGAGCATGCATTATATGCCACAATGTACCCGTGTTTGTTTTGATATCCAGCGATGCTCTCCCGCCCCCATCTCTGGCTAGAGGACTGACATTCCAGGATGACGGTGTATTATGCGCACCCTGCCGAGCCTGTGACTTCCAGCCCCCGCTGTCTGTTACCACCGCCGCTCCTCTTCCGTTTCACAGGTAGAGCGTCTGAGCAAGGGCTCGCAGTGCCTGGCACTGGGCAAGGCCACACTAATGTTGCTCAAAAATAATCTCTGGAACCAGGGCTGGAGAGCTCAGCAGGTAAAGGGCTCTTTGGAAAACACCTGTTTGCCCTTCCGCTGCCCCCACATGTTTTTGTGCGGTTCCAGCCCCCCTGGGGCCCAGGCACTTGCTGCCTATTGGGTTTGTCAGCATTTCCCCCTTGGACCTCACTGGCTAATTAGCTGTCCCTGCCTGACTGGAAGCCACAGGGCACTGCCAGGCTGGCATTTTTTCACGTGGCATCTGCTAAGGAGAAGGCTGAGCCCTCAACCCTGGCTTGTCAACGCTGCGCTCTCTGTCATATGGGCACATATGGGCTCGCATGTAGGTGGGTGTGTTAACCCCATGGGCTTAAGGGACGCAAGGTGTGTTCTGCTCATGGAGCCGGGAGATTTTTCCCAGGATGCTTAGGGCCGATTCGAAGACTTGGAAAGACGTAAACCAAAATTTTTCATCAATACTGAGGATACTTTAGGGGCAGAGTGATGTTGGGTAACTATAACTATTTACTCTCATTTTACCCTTAAATTTTATTTATTTATCTATTTATTATTACTGTTGTTATTGTTGTTTTTAACATTTAACTTGGCCTTTTGGTTTGAAAGAAATCAGGGTCAGTCAAAGAAAAATGAAAAGGTCAGCCTGGGATCAGACAGTTCTCCCTCTTGCATTTACTGTAAGTTTCCTCAGGTCATGTCATCAGTCATCTCCTGTGCTTTCCCAGCTGCCCCCTCTCCTGCTAATGCAGGACCCCGTCTTTGCAAAAAGCCCCTCCCGTGTCCCTGGGCATCCCCAGCGTATCCTGTGAGAGCTCTCAGCAGCCCGGCCAGTGGTACAGGTGTCTGCGGCCGACCGGATTGTCTCTCTGCTGGCCACGGCCATGTCCACAGGGCACTGCCCCGTCTCCCTGCCCCCCGCCTTCTCTGCAGCGCACCACCCTCTCCATGTGCGAACACCCGCCCTCCAGCTCAGGTGCTAAAGCCTGGCCATCTGTGGTGCGGCTGGAGGGCAGGGCTCCACCTTGTGCTCCCCAGTGCAATCCTGCCCGGAGCTGCTGCCTTAAAGAGGCGTCGGGCATAGAGTGGCTGAATGAGTCAAACCCCAGGGGACAAATTCCTCCTTAGGTCATGGGGCAGGGGGCAGGGCTCCCTTTGCTTGGGCCAAAGGCAGGATCGGGCTTGGAGAGTCCAAGAGGGAATTGGGGAGCAGGCGTCAGGTACAGCTAGCTGGCGGGGGACTGGGCTTGTCTGCGTCCTTGGCTTCATTCTGAGTCCCACCTTGACTACTCTCCAGGTCACAGAGCACCCCTCACGTCCATGTATGTAGTGGAGAGAGTCAGGGCCACCTCTGCAGACCTCTGAGCCGGCAGGGGTGCTGCCACACTACCCTGGGCCTGGGCATTGGGAGACAGAGGCCTCACTAAATTCCATGCCCTGGGCATTTCCAACCTCATGTCTTAGTCGATGGAAACCCCCAGGTGGATGCAGGGCTGACCAGCTCTACGGTTCTCCCTTGTGTCTCTCAGACTCCCGCTCTGACCCACAGAGTTCGCTCCAGCTGCAATCCCGGCCTCCTTCAGAGCCGCCTTCCCTGGGCAGCTTAATACCTCTACCTTCAGGCCCCCCTTTCCTTTCTTTCTCTACTAATGATTTTTGTAGTTAATGAGGTTTCCCCCACCCTGTTCTCTAATTATATGACTCTGGGGTCAAATTTAGTAACCATCCAGCTATCTATTTATATACCACTGGGCTTTTCAGCTCTCCCTCCCAAAGTTTTTCTGTGACCCTTTATTTTTTACCGCTGCAACAAAGTGTGTCTTAGAGAAGATAGTTATTTTCCTAATAAGGAGCCTCAGTATGTGAAGATACACTGATGTCCAATGTGAATAATTAATAAAAACATTGTTGGGATCCTTGGCCTTAGGACCAAGTGTTTGGCAGCTCAGTTAATGCTCATCTGTAGTTATCTAATATTCTGCGGGGTTTATTTCTGCTATGAAAATGGAGCCTAACAATGATGATGCCTGCAAGGAATAATCTCCTCTTGTCAATTATATTGATCACAGAACCCTGCATCTCAATCAATTCATTAAGTCCTTCTGGAACATCTGTTGAACTCAGCACTGCGCTGTTTGCTCTAGGGAACTGGCTGCAGGAGCTTTAAAGGGATAGATGCGGTTCAAGCCCTACCTTGGGAGCTCTGGGCCTGTAGAGCTATTTGCCAGACTAATACGCAGCCAAGGCTGGGGACCACGGCTCTGGGAGGAATGGAGAAGACTGGCGTTCCTCACTGTGAGCTCAGAGAGCAGCTGTTGGGTGTCTGCACAGCCCTGGGCACTCTTACAACCATTACCTTACAGCCTTAGCTCTTTCCCACTTTCGCTGAATTTCCTAAATTCTAAGCATAGATACATTTGATTTTGAAGCTCAGAATCAAAGTGATACAGGGAGTGGCAGGGCTGGCCTTGAACCTAAATCTGTGGCTATAAAACCCACACCCTTTGCACCCTCTCAAGCTATGTATGCCAGGAACAGACACAAGGCTGTGTATAATTAAATGCCAGAAACTCGGTTCAGGTTCAGTAGGTGTTTAGAAGAGAGAGAGGGGGAGGATGAGATTGGAGAATTCAGCCATGATTTTGCTGTGGAGGTGAGATTAAAGGGAGACGTGACAGATCCCTGTGATGAGCTTGGAGAGCATGAACAGACAGCGCTTCCTCCATGGCTGGGCAAAATGAGAGCATTTCCCGGGTTTGACTTATAGTTTCATTATAAACAGGTATGTGTTGGGAGAAGGAAGGTGGATGGGGTTGACAGTTCACAATTCAGGCTGGGCCTCTTGGAATTTGTGATCCTCTAGGGGGTCGTTTGCATTCTGGGCTTTGCAGGTTTAGGACTTTGGCTTTTTCAGTTGGCCTGGCACTGAGGTTCTGCCCATTTCCCCCTCTCCCAGCCCCTTGCATACTGGGTGGGACATGAGACACCCTAGGAAAGAATTCTTCAAGTGTGTGGAAGTCTGACCTGGGATGATGTTTAAATGAGAGGTACTAGCCCTGCCCTTCATAGATACTCATTCTGCACGTCTGGAGTGAAGTCTGGGAGCCTGGGTTTCTGTGATGCTGATACAGCAGGTCTATGGATCTTAGAGCTTGAGGAAGGTGTTCCCTTGATCTTAGTACACCAAAGCTCCCACAGCCCTAAAAGCCCACCTCCACCTAAAAGTCCTCCTTGATTGATGAGTAATAAAGTAATGAATGCTCCCCTGCCAGTGGGTTTAGAAGATGCAAGATTCCTTTCTCTTCGCCCCAGACACTCCCTGATTTCTTTCTGGACCGATGAGGAACACCAAGTTCTGAGCCGGTGACATGTTTGTCCTTCCCTCTCTGTCTCCTCTACAGCCGCTCTGCCGCTCAGTGCTTTTCTTGACAGCTTCTTGAGTGAGGGCGGTAGTAAGGGCAGTTGAAAATGATTTATAGATTTCCATTGACTAAAAATTGAGACAATTCCAGAAAAACCCGGACTCTGTGTGTGAATATAGATGCTCACATTTACATTTCTACTATGTTAAGTTGGTTGTTCCCAAAGTGTGGTCCCTGGACCAGCATCATCAGGATCAATGAGGAACTTGTGAGAAGTGCAAATTCTTGGGCCTCGTGCCTGACCTACTGAAACTCTGGGGTGAGACTCAGCAACCTGTGTTTTAACAAGGCCTCTGAACGATTCTTATGCATAACAACGTGTGAGAACCACTGCCTTAAATACATCGCCTAATTTAATTCTCACAAAAGTGCTGAGAGAATCCCCAGTAACGTGAAAACAAGGAAACTTGGAGGGAGAGGTTAAAGATAAGGGAATTGACTAGGTCTTCTCAAAAATTCCAGTGCCAGCTCATCTAGGGACTCTGGGATCCTGGCGGATAGCGCTTGTGCAGACTTCCTTGCAGCCAGTTGCCACGTATAGAGAAAGGTCCAGCTGGCCTTTGCAAACACAGCTGCAGGGGAAGGACAGAGTGGCCCGAAGAGCATGCAAATGGGAGTAAAGTGCTTGGTGTCTGGGGGGCAGTTGTGCAAAAAAACCCCAAAAAAAGCAGCCAGGGAGCATCTTTTCACACTGTTTCCCTGTGTCCCATATGTAGCCAGCTTGCCCATCCCAGAGGAGACCCTTGCGCGTCCTTGGACATCAGGAGCTGCCTGTGTTCTGCAGGAGGGGGCAGCCGAGGCTCTGTTTGGGAAGTGCCGTCACTCAGGGTGGGCGTGCTCCGTGCACGGCAGGGTAAAGGGGAGTGGGAGCGCAGAAGGCCGGCTGTTGGCTCTGGGACAGAGCAAAGATTGGCGTTAGTGCCATTTGATCTCGGCTGCTGCGTCCATGACCCCAGGGAACAGCAGTGCCTGCTGCTTGTAAGCCAGCTGTTCATGGCATCTCGGAACAAGCATAAAATCCCTCAATAGCTGCTTTTATTTATCCTTTAAAGTTTGCTTTGATGAGTGTGAAGTTTGTTAATGGAAAATCAAAGTGTCTTCCTGACTCTGGCTCTGGCAGAGAGGCTACCGGGCCTTAGATTATCGTCTTACATCTTCCTCCTGGTCCAGCCTGGGGTTCACATGTGTGGTGGGGAATTCATTCGATATTAGGGTCATTGTTGCCGGTGCCAGGCAAGGCTCTAGGTGGGGATACCGCAGTGAGTGAACAGCCCTTGCCCTCAGGGAGCTTGCCTTCTAGAGGAGATGGACAGAGACTTTTTGTTTATTGGTGACAGGTGGTGCAAAATGAAACGGAGTGATACGGTATCAAGCATCGATCGCTGTATCGTACAACCATTCCTAAACTCAGTGGTTTAACACAACACCTGTCCAATTTGCTCACAATTCTACAATCAGGGCTGAACTCTGCAGGGTGGTTCTTTTGCTAACCTTGCTGGTGGTCACCTGTGTGGCTGCATTTGGCTGGCAGGTTGGAGGTGTCTGGGATCAGCTAGGTCAGCTGGGCCCCTCTCTCTCTTCATGTCATCTCAGGGCCTCTCCCTCTCCGTGGGGCTTCTCCATGTGGCCTGTCAGGAGGGGGACTCCAGGCTTCCACAAGCACAAAAGTGGAAGCTGCCAGGACTTCTTAAGGCACAGCATTGCCTCTGCCACATTCTATGGTTACAAGTCACCAGCCCAGCCCAGAGTCAATGGGGTGAGACTACGAAGGGCGTAATTACCGGAGGCATGATGGATGGGGACCATCATTTACGGGGCTATCCCAGGCATGCTGGACTAGATGAGGCGTTAGGTGGGCTGCTGGGGACTGAAGGAACAGCCTGGGGGCAGCTTCCCAGGTTGCTTCCTGGGTGCTGTTGAAGAATAGACAAAGCCACAGGTCCTTCGAGGGGAATGGATGGAGTTGGCGTCATTTCTGAAGAAGCTCTTTATAGCCTCTCGGTGGCACCACTGGAGTGGCAGCACCTGTTGGTTTGCTTCTTGGTGTGTGTTTGGGGAGGGGGAGGGGTCACCTTTGTGCAAATTTAGAGAATTATTTTCAAATGTCAAGTATCTTCTCAAGTGTCTGAAAATAGCCTTTGGGTTTTTATTTTTGTAATAATACAGATAGAATCAAGAAGGACTGAACCAATTTTTTCTTAGAATGTGGTCCACAGAACAACTACTCCAGAATCACTAGTGAGCTTGTTAAAATGAAGACTCTCAGTACCAGTCTCAGTCACATTGATCGGTATCTAAGTGAGATGGGCTCCAGGAATGGACATTTTAAAATGCTCCCCAAAGATTCACATGCTCATAAAAGCTCAAAGCACTGCCTTAAACCTTTTGTGACCTCAGATGGAGTTACGAGTGAATTGCTTGGAAATGAAGTATAGAATCATTCTCTGAGGTCCAGCTGAAATGTCACCTCCTCCAAGAAGCCTTCCTGATTCCCTTGGGATGAACCTGTTCACATATGTACTGAGGTACTTAGGGTACATCCTTAAGATGATCTGGTCATACAACCTTTGCTCTTGGCAAACTGAGAGCTCCTGATGGTGGGAACAAGTTTTATTTGGGTTTCTGTCTCTAGTACTTAGCACAGTGCCTGGCACTGTAGAGGAAGTACTTATAGTGATTGAATAAATAAATGAAGGGAACCCTAAGGAGCACCTCATCCAATCCACTCCTTGTACAAATGAAGAATTGAGTACCCAAGAGGCAAGGTGCCTGGCTCAAGGCCTCAAGGCTAATAATGCAGAGCTGGGACTAGTACCAGGCTTCCAGACTCCTAGTCCAGTGCTCGTTCCTCTCACCCAGGCCAACTTCTTCCTTCAGGTGACAAATAGAGCAGTCTCATTTAGAAATTTAATCCTGGCAGCTTTCCCACCCTTCTCCCAACCTCACTGTGTGGTGTGGAAGGAAGTCACATCATATTCAGGTCTTCCTTTGCTACCCCCCTCAGGCAGGGGCAGGGGCAGGGGCAGGGGCAGGGGCAGGGGCAGGGGCAGGGGCAGGGGCAGGGGCAGGGGCAGGACTTCTGCTAAAAGAGCTCTGAGGAGCACCCTCCGACTTCAGCAAGACACAAGGTTTCTCTTCTCCTCTCCACCTTCCTTCGGTTCACAGCCTGCAAACCCCATTTGGTGGGCATCCACCAGGGCCTTCTCCGAAGGGATATAAATGATGCTTAGGGTGCCTCCTTCTTCATTGTGGCCAATGAAGGGTTCAGGGTGGGATTTGCATATTGCTAATTACAGTTGATTCTAACTTTGGAGAAAGTCATTGATCCATTTATAACTTACAGTAGTTTGCAAAGCAATTACCTTCTGGCATCTTCTTACTTGCTAAAAAGGTGTTACTTCTTTTTTCTGTGCTTTTTTTTTGAAAGAAAAATGACCTGGGCATTATCCATGAAGGACCAGCCCTCTCTGTGTGCCCGAAGAGGTAAATAGTAAAAGCCTGGAGGGCTGGAACTGGGACCTAAGAATCTTTAAATCTTATTGGGTGCCCACACATAGTAGGTATGCAATCAGCCTTTGACTGAAAGAAGAAATTGGAAATGTCCTTGCATGGTATATGCAATTAATACAGTTGTGGTGGGCTTCTGCTGAGTCTGGGGTCTTCCTTTCTCCTCTTCTGTGTGGTGGAGAGGTGGCGGGCTCAGCCCCTGGAGGCAAGTCACATGTTTTTCTGTACCTGGTGTTTCTCATGGTGAGATGGAAGGGCTAGCAGTATCTACCTGTCACCTCCCCCACCACCTGATATAAAGATGGAATGAGATGATGTGGGTAGAGTGCCCAGCACGTGGTAAATGTTAAATTAATGTTAGCAATTACCTTTTCTTGGTTCGGAGAAGTTGTTTTTTATAATTCAATAGGTGAATTGTCAGTTCCCAGCTGGACACCTGTAAGACACACAAGAAAGGCTGTCTGGTGTGGACTGGGGGTGTTGATAGACAGAGGATCGCAGCGGTTCATTGGATGCATAAGGGTGGCTCTGATGGAGGGGCCAGCCTCTGCCATCCTGCCCAAAGGAATCACATGAGCAGTGGGAAAACAGGCATCCCAGGGAGTGTTAATTTGGGGAACTGGGGTCTAGTGGAAAGAGTCCTGGCTTTGGGATTCCAAAGTCCAAAGTCGTGGCTCCTCATTTACTGTGTGACCCTGGGCAAGTCACTCCACATCTCTGAGCCTAAGAAGGGAGAAAACGTGGATCCTTATGGCAGTCGTGCAACCAGGGCCAGGACTAGGGTAAGGACAGTCAGGCACTCACCTCGGGTGTAAAATTTAAGCAGGGAGCCACCAAAACCTCAGTAATCAAGAGAAATAATATTTTAATGTAACATTTAAAAAAATCAAAATTAATGCCTCCCATTCTGTTCATTGAGATACTGGCTTCTCTCTCCAGGTCAGAACACTATCCCTGTAGCCTTCTGACCCTTTTGGTCTGTAATAAAAAGATCAACTTTCTAAGAGGGTTAGGAAATGACTCCCTTTTATCTTTCTGGCACGCTGGACACCTCTTTCCACTCCCACCCCAGTTAGTGTTTGAATGAACTGGAAATAGAGCTGTTTCCTTCCAGCTAAGAGCTGCAGTGAGAGAGGGCATCGTGCAAAGGAACGCCTGTGTCTCCAGGCTTAATGCCATGCTCAATTGTCTTTAATTTTCTTGTCAGAGCAGACAGGTTAAATATCCTCTCATTCGCCGCTGCCAGCGCTGCCTTCAGAGTCAGCTGGCGCTAAGATTAAACACATTTTAGCTGTTGCTCTTTTGTTTCTTTTCTTTTTTAGAGAACCAAGTAAAGAGTAAACATGTTGTTTTTCTCTTTTCCACTTAAGTAAATGTCTTTCTTTCATTTCTGAAAGCTCCTTGCTCCGGTGGGCTTGTGTTCTCACATTAATCCCATCAACTCTCAATTTATGCATCTTTGGAAAAGGCATTAGGAAATAATCTCCCTGCCTCTTCCATTCCGCCCGAACCCCCAGCTAGTCCAGCTAAAAGCCACTTCTGCATAAAAAGGCAATCATCCTTTGGTTACACATGGCCCCGACAATGTTTAGTTGTTGAATGTAATTGGTTAATTGGTATCATGCGGTTTTCATTTCTCTTTCTGTTGACAAAGATGGCTTTGTCTATCAACAGTGCTGCCCAATAGATAAAAATGTTCTATATCTGTGCTAATACGGCAGCCACGAGCCATGAGCACTTCAAATATGGCTCGTGCAATGCAAGAACTGAACTTTAAACTTTACTTAATTTAATTAACTTAAATTTAAATGAGAAAAAGCCATATGCGGCTATTGGCTCCTGGCGTGGACAATGCAGGTCTTAACAAGATCACCCCTGATTAGAAGGGGATGACCCTCAGATGCTTTCCTGCAGAACCCTGGACACCTGGCAAGAGTTTTCGTGTCTCCATGGGGGAGTGCGGAGTTGGTCGGCTCCCCTCAAAGCCGCCCAGACCTGCTGACTCCCTCCTCTCCCACCAAGGGCACCCGCTGCCCTCAGGTCATTGGCAGGCTCGTCCAGCTCCCCATGGTCTCTGGGTGCACCTGGCCCCTGGGTTCTCAAACACATCTGGAGAGGAGGGTAGGTTCCACAGCGGTGGGAGGGCCTGAGCCACAGGTGGGGAGCTCCTGGCTAGCAGTTCCAGTCCCTGGGATTGCAAGATGTTCCAGCTCCTTCCTTAGCTGCTTGGGGTCTAGGGGTTCCTTCTCTGGAGCACAGCCCCATTGATGAACTGCATGGAGAGCAAGGGACCGAAGGTGCTTTGGCTTCCAGGCCTGAGATTCTGACATAACCAGGGAGCTGGTATCAAAAGACAGGGTCCTGCAAGAAAAACAGGCACCACTGATATTTTTACAATGCTGGACATTCAATGCAGTGTGATGAAAAGCCTCAAGCTGGAGGGGATGGCAAGGCAACCCAGAGGTTAGCAACGGTGGAAGTGGCCGTCCTTCCTAGGCTGGACAGTCAAGGGGAAGACGTGGTGTCACCAGAGCCCTGCAAGGGGTGCAAGGGTGTCACCTGGTGGAAACTGGGGCCATGGGGCAGCACTTTCAACGGGAGTGGGAGCTAGTTAGGAAAGCCTCTGCTGCCATAGACATTTTCTCAGAGAGACAAGGAAGGTGGGGGTACCCTGGCTTCTCCCTTTCTCCCACCCTCCAGTCTCCAATGAATGCTTCCCTTTGGGCCAGGCCACAGAAGCCAGGGGACATAGGAAGCTCCTGCAAGGCCAGAGCAGGGTAGGGCCAAGGACTGGCCCAGAGTCTGTGTGTGTGGGGGGTGTGTGTGTGTGTTTAAATGTGAGCCTCTACTGTTTTCCCAGCACACAGTTACAGAGGCAAGAACCACATCTTGTTTCCCCTCCTTCCTGCCAGGCTTCCCTTCCTCCAGGGCCCCTCCCAGTGTACCCGGTGCAGAGCCCACGGAGAGGGTGCCCGCAGTGTTGATGGACCAGACCTCTCAGAGAGGGTGCTGTAGAGCGGAGTTAAACTTTGATGGTGGTCATGGTTTAACTAAATGGTTTTTTAATTGTAAATTGTTTTTAAAATTTTTTAATTAATTAAAAATTTTACCATACTTTAAAAAAGCGCATAACATACAATTTACCATTTTAACCATTTTTAAGTTTGGGGGCATTAAGTACATTCACACTATTGTGCAACCAATCTCCAGCTCTCTCTTCTTGCAGAACCCATTCCCCCTCCCCACCCTTGGCAACCGGAGTTCTGCTTTCTGTCTCTGAGCCTGCCTGCTCTGGATACCTGGGAACTGAATTAGTTTTGAAGTGACTGCCAATCTGGACAGTCCATGATTCAATCTTAAAAGTCTGAGTAGTAGATTGTCTCTGTGATTTAAAACGCAACAGAAAGAGCTTTCGTGTGCGATTGCTGTGGCTGGATTTTTCCCTTCAGAAATGGAAGGAAAGAAATTCCCAGTAGGTGTGCTCCTACTGGGTGGGGTTCTTCACCCGGCGGGTGTCCCAAGCATTCATTCTTGTGGGACCTATTAGATTGCTGCCTTTTGCCTTGGCCAAGATTATTGGACAAAAAAACACCAGTTACCCAGTGAGTCCCCGGAGTTTCAGCCATAATTTCTTTTGCCTCACTGGGGAGCAGCAGCCCGATTGTCCTTTGGATCAATCACCTTCCTGGCTCAGTCAGCCCAGCCAGGGCTCTGATTCCCTTTTCTGCCTCTTGGTTCAGAGGCATGAAGAGCCTAGAATGACTCAGTCACCATTTAATGGGCCCATGATTGAGATTTAGGACATACAAGTCGACCTGATTTGAATGTATATAAAATGCTTTGTTTTTTTCCAGTTTTATAGCAGCTTTATTTGTAATAGCCAAGAACTTTGGGGTAGGCAGAATTCTAAGCTACTCTCAAGATTCTGGCCCCTAATACACACGCACCTTCTTCCAATGAGTTAAACACTAATCTAGGTACAACTGTGAAGTAATTTACCAAATGTTATGAAGGTCCCACATCAGCTGAGGGTAAGATAGATGACCTGGGTGGGCCTTACCTCATCACACAAGCCCCTTAAATCTGCATCTAGGTCAGAGATTGGGAAAGTCAGAGATGCGAAGTGTTTATGTCTCCAGGGTGATAGGAGAGGAGGTCACTGATGGCCTCCACGCAGGCTGCACCAGGCCCGGCATGACCTGTTGGGGGCTCAGAAGGAGCTCAGGGGGTCAGGCTGCTGAGTGCCTGGCAGGCAATGGCATTAATTAGAAGGCTGACAGCACTGGCAGAAATGTTTGGGAGAAGACATTGAGTTGCTTTTATATTATTTATTTATGTAACATAAGCAAGTGAGAAAACTAATCAGCCAGCCCCACAAGCCTCTAGGTGCAGCATGGCTAGAATAGCCTGTGGAGGAGTAAAGAAGGTCAAGGTTTAGGGTAAAATTGAAGGGACCAAGAGCCCAGAAAAATCTTCCCAGGATAAGGTCATGCTACCCATGCCTCTATGCATCCGTGTATCCATCCTCCATCCATCCTCCATCCATCCATCCATCCATCCATCCATCCACCATCCCCTGTATGTGTAGGCAATGGGCCGGCCATCCTCCGTACACACTGTGCCAGTTCTTAACTGGCCAGTCCAGCAGACTGAGCTTTATGACCCACAGCTCCTTTCTGCCTCCATGATCAGATAAACACCTCTTGTTGAGTTCCCACCTTGCACCAGTCCTGTGCCCGATCCCAGAGGGGATCCACAGTAAATATAAAGATGGCCCTGTCCTCAAGGAACTGTTCTTGTAACTGAGGGACAGCACATCCACTCCGACAAAAGTTTGCTGCACTGCCTCTAAATATTTGATGACATACTTAAAGGTTTGTAGACAGTAAGCAATACTAAGAGGCCACAGGAGGTAGAGGGGTAGATAGCTCACATTTCAATGGAGAGGTGAGCTTTGAAAGATTTCACAAAGTGGAATAAATGAGACATATAAAGGGGGAAATGCAATGTGAATTGAGTATCTACTGTGGCTCCTAATATCCCCATTTTACAGATGAGGAAATGGAGACACCTCAAGAGGTTGATAACATGCCTAGTGCCACAGGGAGCTTGCTTGAGCCCAGATACTTTCAGACTCTGAAGCTCCTGCCCTTTCCACTACTCTGCCTCTCTGGCCGAGGGTGGCTGGGAGGGCACTGCCATTAGCCCTATGCAATTAATTCTTTCCTTTCCCATGCACATTGGAAAGCCTGCCAGCCACGCACCAGGTGCTGAGTCAATGTTTGTTCCACTATAAACCAAGTTTCCATTTCTGAGTTGTTTCGAACTGACCAGTCTCTAGCATCCATTGTCTAACATCCATCCGTTTCCAGCACAGGAAGAAATGGGCTGGGTGAGATATTTTTATTTCTACTGCTATCTGAGAATGAAGTCTTTTGAAGCACAGGACTCTTCCTGATCATAGCTGAGTCCACTGCGGAATCCATGAAAGCTCTTCTAGGATGTCTGCCTTGACATAGGTTTCATAGGTAGTGGAACTGAAGCTCCCAGAGGTTGTTTTATTGGCTTTTGGCATGAGCTCAGCCTTTCTCTTGGTCTGGCTCCTCCCAGCCAAATCCCTTGCCAACTGGGACCTCTAGGAGTTCATTGTGACCCTGCCTGGTGATGCTTTCCTGGGGCCAGATACACTTGCTACCCCTCCCAGGCTTTCTCTGACCCCTATGGCAAGCCTGCCTGCGAGCAGAAGGGAGTGAGTGTCTCTGTTGTGTGCATGACTTAAAATAATGAGGCAGTTGTCTTAGCAAGAGGAGACAAATAAATCACCAGGAAGGGCTTTTCACAGGTCAGCAGGTTTGGGACTCAGATACATTAATATGGAAAATTGCTTTTCCTTCTGAGCAGGGAGCTTAGGGGCGGCGGGTGTGTGTGTGTGCGAGGGATCCCCTCCTGCTCTGAGCTGTGTTGTTCTCTTTCCCAGAGCCCCTCTGTGGGACAAGCAGGGAGTCGAGTGCCCAGTGCCCACAGCTGCTCTCGAACCTTAAGTCCATCACACACCCAACCCAGAGACCTCCTGCCAGTCCTCGAGGCCCCCTGGAGGGGCTTCCTCTAACTGGTTTCTCAGGGTAGACTTCCCCCCTCCCCTCCCCTGTGTCCCTACCTCTCGGCCTTTGCTTGGGCTGGTTCTCCCTCTGCCCTGACGGGTGCATCCTGCCAGCTCACCTCCTTTAAACTTATCTCCTCCTGGAAACCCTCAGGGATGTCACCTTCTGTAAGTGTCTATGCCTCCTGCCTTCATCCCTCACTGAGGGGCATTCTCAGAGTTCTGCTTAGCTGGCTTTGGTGGCCGCCCTGCCTTTTAAGCAGGTTGGATTTCCTTGAGGCGAGGGGACTTATCTTAATGGCTAAGAACGTGGGCTCTGGGGTTCAACAGACTTGCTTTGTGCTTTCATGAAAGTCCTCACTTTCTGCCCTGAGGAGGGGCCCGGTGGGCACAGAGAGAGGGCTTCAGATCCCAGAGTCAGGCAGCTCTGACTTTAAATTCTGCTTTTGTCACTTTCTACTTTGGGAACTTGAAGAGGGCACTTAACGTCCCAAGGCTCCTTTTCCACCCATATAAAGGGAATAGCTATAGTATTTACCTCATCAGGTAATTGCGAGGCCGGAGTGGTATAACCACGCCCGCTTCCGAGTGACGTTGTGTTTATTCTCACAACTCCACGCAGTAAGTGCCTCCATCCTTCCTGTTTTTCAGAGGAAACCGAGGCCCAGAGAGGACCTGGCCCCCAACAACAGCATTCTGTTGTTCCGCTCTCAGGATGGTTACCTGTGCCCTTGTTTTAAAGGAAGGGAAATAATAGTTCAGAGAGGCAAAGGCATCTGCCCAGGGACACACAGCGAATAAGGAACAGAGCCGGATTCGGGCCTGGTTGCCGGGTTCTGGCCCGCCCGGGTTCCGTTCCAGAATCAGAGACGCCTCCTCCAGCCTGCGAGCCCTTGGGGAGCTGGAGTGGGGCCACTTGGGTTGGCTGGTCCTCAAGCAGGGCTGCAGGGAGATGCTAATCCTGCGGCTGGAGGTGACGAGGGTTCCACGCGGGGCCACCTGAGCCCGGGCTTCCCGCCAGAGCCGCCAGTACCAAGCCGTGTTTTGTCGCCTGCTCCCTTTGCCTGATGTAATACGACCTTAAATAATAATGGGTCAGGGGGAAGGGGGGTGGGAGAAACAACCCAGCCAAGATTCTGTGTAACAGTCTCATCAAACCTGGTGTTTTCCCTTTGCTATTTGAGAAGCAATTTCTCCTGTGATGTAAACATTTTTTTTTATGATGATTCTGGGCTGAGCGGCATCAGGAGCTGCTGTTCGGTGCTTTCCTCCAGCTCCCTCTGGCCCTCGAAAGGAGGCAGAATGGGGCCTGTAACCATGGCAATTCTCTAATGTTCTTCTGCCATAAACCATACACATAGGGGGAGTCTTCATTATGGCTTCTTCAAGAAGGAAACAAAGCTTTTCCTGACTGGGGCAGGGCAGTGTGGTGGGAAGAGGGGAGGAGAGGAGAGAAGCAGAGACCTTAGTTTTTCTTTTGTTTTTCTATGGAGATGAATTGTCTCAAGATTGGCTCAGTGCAGAAGTGAAACAAGATACGGCCAGGGGCGCTCCTTAAATAATCGTTAAAGGCAGGGAAGACGGGAGGGAGGGAGGGAGAGAGTGGTGTGGAGGGCAGAGGATTTGGGGAATCATGAGGAATAATGTTAGATGGCCATATGGACCCACATTATGAAAAGGTTTCAAGTTCTGTGACCTAATAACAGGCTCCTTGGGAGAGCGAGATGGTGCATGGAGGGTCCTCGCTGAAGGCTCCGGTGGCGTCTTTTCGTCCTTGGATCCTGGTGCCAGGTCTGTGGGCTCTGAATAGTCAGCGTCGATGAGCGTTTGTTGGAGAAATGAAGGGGTGAGTGGGTCTAATTTTCTGACTTCTCGGGGGTGGTCCTAATTGTATCGAGAACATAAATATAGCAAAACCTATGAATTCTTACTCCAAAATTGGACTCATGAAAACACATATTTTATATGTCACCAGACTCACTGGTGGTCACCCCTTGACTCCACTGTGAGGATTCCTGGCTGCATTAATCTCTAGGTGCCCCTGAGCATTTGTTAGGCAGGATTATCAATGAGAGAAGGGTCTACTGTGCTACCTTGGTTTCTCCAAGGTAACTGAGAACAGGTGGATCTGAGGAAGCAATTTTACTTCTAATTTCCAAGTGCTGGGAAGATAGTTAGGGTTCACCAAAACCCTTTGGAGCCCCGGGGGCTTCAAGAGAAATTCCACTCCAGACACCTGCACAGTGAGAAAGAATTCAGACCCTCTTCTATGAAAAGGCCTTGAGTGTGGACCCTGACCCGAAGCCCCTCAGCGTATCTGTTGTTCTTGAGGCTGTCACATTAGGGCTCTCCTTGTATCATGCACTTTTGGTGCTAAAACTGGTCCTGCTGATTTCTCACCATCACAAGCCATGCACCTGTCGACATGTGCAAGTTTCTCATCTATTCTGACAGTCTTAAGGACTGACCAATCTGAAGCAGACACCTATGTCTCATTGTCTTTATATTCCCAGGCTCAGCAGAGTTTGGGGGTCCAGGTACAGGCTTTGATTGGTGGACCTCTGGAATCCCCTTCAGCACTATCATGCTGGGAATCCAGCACCCTCCATGTCCTTAGTATCCCTGTCCAGTATTATGAAAGCAGTTTATAACATCAATGAACACGACATTGGACGTCGTCACTGATCTTGGATATCTTGCTCTTGACTAGAGACCTAAGGGTCCTTTCCTTTTTTACCCATCTAAATCATTCCTGCACCTAAGATGTTCCCTCCCTTGCAAAGTATCCCTTGACTTTCACAGTCAGAATGTGTCACTTCCTCCCCTGTTCCCAAGCTCTTTGCTTCACATCCAAATATCACCTCTTTATGGACTTACTTGTTTCCTTTATTGGGTTGTAAATTCCTGGAGGGCAGAGACTGGATCCACTTCAACTTGGCATCCCCTGGCACCTTGCATGTAGTGGAGACTCAGCAACTGTGGGACTTGGCGAATAGCGGATAGTTCTCTTATTATGTGGGGTGGGCTTACCCCTCTCTCTGTCCATGCCCCAGGCTGTATCAGTCTGCAGTTCACAAGGGCAGATTATGTGTTCTTGCCCTTTGACCTTGGGCTTGGCCATCGGGATGCTAGTGGACCTGATGCAGCAGAGGCTTGGGATGAGCTGGTGCGGTTGACTCCCCCCTGTACCTTTTGCTGTCCCCTGACTCACCCTTGGCCCCAGCAAGAGGGTAAGAAACACATGGAGCAAAAGCCGCCCGGGCAGCTTGCAAACTGATGAGAAAACCCAGGCCTCCTGCTGGAGCCACTGCGACTGGGACGTTGTTTGCAATGTAGCAGCAATTGCTGAGCGCAGTTGTTAACCTCAAACGTCGGCCGAAAAACACAGAAGGCTGGATGGAGGTGTGAGCTGTTTTTAAGGGATAGCTTGGACATTTTAGGAAGAATGGGACATGGGGGAGTGACTTGAAGAAATGGTTGGTTATTTCCCAAATGAAAGACTCGAGGGAGGTGGAGGAGGTGCAGACTTTCCCCAGACGTCTTCCTCTCTAAGCCAAGCCCGTGACTGTGAAAACCTCAATGGTGACGGCTTTTGGGGGAGGGAAAAAAATCGGGTTTCTTTGCAAAGCGGCCCATTTCCCTCGGAGTTCCAGAAGGTGCTGTTTCCGGTTGCTGACTTCTGCGAGTAACTCTGCAGCCCGAAATAACATCTGTGCACACGCGAGGGTGTGCGGATCTCCGAAAAGCCTGACATGGACGCCTTTTAGAAAATTGGGGTTTTCCATCATTCTGTCATGAGGTTCCCTAGCCGGCTCACTGCATTGCTGGTGGCGTGAGGGATGGGACACCAGAGGTGAGGGAGCTTAATTCTGTTCCGCCCTTGCCTGTGGCTTGCGGGTTTTTGCATAATACACTCTCTTCAAAACCTGGAGGTGCCAGAGCATACTGATGGCCAAACTTCTCACCGCCTTCCAATCCACAGCTGTTTTCCAAGGAACTGGAGCCCACTGCTGGGGAAGGGATTGGGGCACAAAAGTCACCTGGAGAGCTTGGTGGTGACCCACAGCTGGGACAGTAGTTTTCACTTATGAAACCTCTATGGACCATCTGCTACGTGCCAGGCACTGCTAGGCATCAAAGCAACCCCCTGCCCCCTGCTCTCATGGAGCTTATGATCCAGGGGGAAGACAGACATTGATAAATATTCACATAAATAAATGTCAATGTGTAACTGTGACAGGGACCTACATGGGCTATGATAGCTAATAACAGAGGTATTTGACTTTGGGGCATCAGAGTGGGAGATGATGTCTGAAGCCACTTAAAGAGTCTGTCTTATCAGGGCCATAGCTGCTCCATATGGAGTCTTTGTGCAAATCAGAAAAAGATACTCCACCTACGAGGAGCCCTTGTGTGGTGAGCGACCTGCAGGAGCGTACACAGTGGCCCCGCTCCTCAGTCCCCCATCCTTCTGTTTTTTCTTAATTCCCATGTTCTCAAAAAAGCTTTGAGATGTGGGTCTTGACCTGCCTCCCTGACCACGTGGCCAGGGAGGGTTGGCCACAGGCGTTAGGCACCTAGGGTGGAATTCTGTTTCAAGAGAAGGGATAAAAGATGAAGTTGTGAGAACATCTCCTCTGGTACAGAGCTTGTCACTTTTCCATTCTAACCATAATAGAGCTGGCATTCTGATGAGTGGAAAACATTCCTTATGTTGTCTGATCTGGCCTATGGCTTGGTTTCTCATATTTCTGCCCTGCCCAAATTGATGTTGGGAAGGATAGGGTGTTTTTCAAAGCATCAAGGTGAGGAGTTTTCAGATCTGCGTGGGTGGTTTCCACAGTAACATCAGTGCCTACCTGATTACGGCTCATCTTGCTGGTGCTCAAGGGGAGGAGGGGAGAGGCTGGTAGAGTTCTCAATAGAGATTCTGGCCTTTCCTTAGCTCTTCCTGCCAGGGGCACCCCGTGTTTTGCTATGGCCCAGCTGGCCTATCCCCAGCCTTTGCAATGGGTCGTTTCACCCCTGCCTCAGGGGGCCGCACAAAAGGCCAAGTGATTCTTTTTTTAAAATATGTTTTTATTGATTTTAACGAGAGAAGAAGGGAGAGAGAGAGAAGTATCAGTGAGAGAGAAACATCAATCTACTGCCCCCCCCCCCCCCGCCCCGGGGATCTATCTTCCACCTAGGGCATATGGCCAGGACCAGGAATGAACCAGAGACCTCTCAGTGCATGGGACAACCCTCAACCAACTGAGCCACACCAGCCAGGGCAGGCCAAGTGATTCTTGACTTGGAGCCTGTACCACATAAACCGAGAGAGGCTTGGGAAGGCACCACAGAGTGAGTTCCCTCACCTTGGAGAGGATGAGTCTGCATTCGACAGGGCGCCCTGCACTCTGCTCTCTTCCCAGAGTCCCAAACACAGACCCACTCCATCCGTAGCATTGCTTTCCAGGTTCATAATATAGTACATGCCCAACTGGCAGTGGCCTCTTGGCTTGGCATCCTGTTCCTAATCTCCCCCCTCCCGATCCATCTCCTGGCTGCTGTTGCCTTCCTTATCTTAAAACAAAGCCCTATGACATCTCCTGCTCGAGAACTTTCAGTGGCTCCCCAGTGCCCCTCAGTTAAGCCCAAACTCTTCATCATGGCAGCTACCAAGTCATTCCTTCATTCCCAACTTACCCCATCACCTTTGCCTCTCGGTTCCCTGCCCCTGCATTCTGGGTGCTGGCCTCCCCGAGCTCCTGCTATTCCCCAGATGCACCGGGAGCTCTCATACTGCGGGGCCTTTGCGCTCCCTGTTTCCCACGCCTGGAGTTCCCTTCCTCCGGTGTAGACATCTGTAGACACCTCACCTTTCACTCCCAATTCGAATGAGCATTTAAGGAAGCAGCTGCGGGGTCTCCTGGACTCATGCCTGCCTTCGCTGGAGGTTCCCTACCTGAGTCCCAGAAGCTGGCCGCTAAGGACCTTGGCTCAAGTCCTTGTCGTCCAGGGGGCTCTGGCCAGTGGGCAGGCCCAGCAGGTGGTAGGGGGGCAAGAGGTGAATGAGGTCAGGGGCTCTCTTCCTGCCAGTTTGGCAGTGACTCTGGTCCCCTTCTGCCACCACATCTGAGTGCTGGGCACCACATGGGGAGAAGGGAAGAAACAGGAAGACTTACTGGAAGTTTCCCTCCACATTTTTGCTACATTTCATGTGGCCAGAACCCACTGCCTAGGGAGGCCAGGAGACATAGTCTTTCTTCTTAGAGACAGTGGTTCAGAATAAATCTTGGGGTTCTCTTCCTAAGGAAGGAGGGAGCATGGGTGCCGGAGTCCACTGGCTGGCTTGCCATGGAGCTGATTAAAGCCCTGCCTGATTGGGGTGGACAGAGTCAACTCGCCTACTTTCTTCCCCAATTAGTGGGTGTCTACGTTTTGATCTCCTGTTGGGCTCTTGGCTGACTTGGGGACCAGGTGCTCACAGGGAGAAGGCAAAGAACCAGAACAGGCCTCGGCACGAGCATCTTAGGTCAGGAGCTAGAATCCTGTAGGCAAGCTTGCTTCTCCTGTCTCTCCTCTTAGTTGTGAGGGGGTGTGGTTGCTGTGCCAGGAATATGAGGAAGGGGATTGTGAGTGCTGAGGCTGCTTTCACCTACACATAAAACTTTGTATGAGTTTCCTCCAAGGATCTGGACTTGAGATAAGGCAAAGCTTGCCCCTCTTGATGCCAGAGGGCTCAAAAAAGTTGCCCAGGTTTCAGTCCACCAAACAGGTCTTGCAAGAAGCCAATGCTGTACTCTGGGGGAGTCCAGAAACATCCCAGGAGGAGGAATGATTCTGTGCAAATCCTAAAGCCCTGGAATGAGCTGCCAGAGCTCTCCTGCCTCTGAGTTGAGAGTAGGGGACTGAAGGGGGGCAGTCGGAAATGCAGCCCAGGAAATGGCCCGTCCCCTCTGGGTAAGTGGACATCAGCAGTGGTGTGCAGGTGGAGAGCCCATCTCCTGGGGTTGAATCCTTGCTCTATCACTTTCTAGTTATATGACCTTAGGATAATTTCATTTTCTGAGCCTCTGCTTCCTCATCTGTAAAAGGTGGGTAATACCTTATCCTGAGGGTATTACCTGAGGGAATGCACACAGCGTGCTTAGCCCAGTGTTGGGCACATGGCGTGGGTTCTACAAATGCTGCTGGTTATCTTAACTCCATTTCCAGATGAGCGAGTTTCTGGGTATATCAGTGTATGGAGAGTTACAGTTTGTTGGGGGGGAGGTTAAGAAACACCCCAGGAGTGAGGGGGGTGGAGGAGGGGTGCTGTGGCAAGCAAGTTAGGAGCCACAGCATCTTTGCTCCCAAGTTATTAATGGAAACAGGCTTCGAATAATTGGAGGCCATTTTTCATTATCATGTTCCCCAGAGAAATGTCTCCGTTGCTAAAATCTGAGATGGGGAAGGACACTCGATCCAGCTGAAGTTGCTTCCTTAAAAAACTGCTCAGGGATGGCCCCGAACCAGCTCTGGCTTTCGGGAGGTGTAAGTGCAAAGGCAAATAATCCCACCTTGTTAACCGCTTTCCAAAGGGCAAGAGGGCAAGAGAGAGGGAGGGAGGACGGGGTGGGGGGGGCAATAGGGGAGGGAAAGGGGAAGGGGGAGATTGTGGGGAGAGTTCTAGGAGTGCTTCTGGCTGACGGATGTGGGGTCAGCCTGTCAGAGGAATCCTGTGTGTTTGTGACTGGAGGGGCTCTGAGGAGCCTCTCCCCACCTGTCCCTGTCCCCACTCTGCCATTTTCTCCCCACTGAGGCATAGGGTATTGAAAAAGGGCAGGCTCTGCTCCACCACTGGCTTACCTTGGGCAAACCCTGTTCCTGTCTCCGTGCCTCAGTTTCCCTTTCTGAGAAATGAGGCTGGGAATGTGTCTTTTACAGACTTGTTATGAGGGCTGAATGAGACAGTGGACATGCTTTGCTCAGCATTGTGCATGACTTAAAGGAGACTCTTAAAGTTGTTAGAGAACCTGTCTCCCCATTGGTGCTCCTCCTTAGCAATCCAGTCCTAGGGTTAAGCATTGCCCCCTTTCCTAACGCAGAGGCAGATGCTCCTGGTAAAGAGTCACCCCTTTAATCACAATCAATTGGTTATCTCTGGGGCTGAAGGGGGACACTGGTCCTTTTGTTTATTGTCAATGGGGAGTAGAGGAGGTCAGATAGGGAGGGAGGGGGTGCTGAAGAAAAGGGAGAAAGACATTTAAAATGGAGGCAGAGACAAACCTGCAGCTTGACAGTTTTAGCAAAGGTCAGTCTGAAGATGCACACACACACAAAGGCATGCACATGCACACATGCACCCCATGCACACCCATGCACCCAATGCATGCACCCATGCACATGCATGCCCGCATGCCCAAGCACCCAATGCATTTGCCCAGTGTTTTATAAAGCCTCTTGGACCACTCGTCCTACCCCCCTGCTCCAGCACAGCTGACCCAGCTCAAGGCAGATGCATTCATATTTGGCAGATGAGATTTAAGCAGAGGTGTCACATGTTGGTTTCTGGGAACCTTTCTCGAGACAGCTGGCACATGCCTTTGGTTGTAATTTAATTGTCATCTGGAGGGTAGGGAGGATTACTTCTGTCTGTCTAACGAGTTAGAAGCGCTCAGGGAAAGGAACACCTCTTTTGTGTTGCGCCTCCCATCTCCCACCCACGGTCAAGCACAGAGCTCTGGATGTCTTAGTCTGCAATACCCACAGGCCACTGATCAACTGATTGATGTCAGCAGATACCACCAGTGACATGTTTGGAACCTGGCTAGGAACTCATCCTGGGGACCATCTGAGTAAAGAGAGCACAGGGCTGAGGGGAGCAAATGGATAAAATGTGACAAAGACAGATAAGCAGGGGGCCCATCCTCGGCCCACTCCCAGAAGGAGCTCTACCCCTGGGGATCAGCTTCCTTTCCTCTGCCCCACTCCACTCCATGGGATAAGCTCACTGTTAGGTTCTCCAGCCCTATTCTCATTTCTTCTTCCTGTCAAGTGATTTCTTTGCTTGCTTTGACCAATAATTTTCAGGTATGCCTTAATTAGAGATAAAGTACGGGAGAGAGAGAGGGAGAGGGAGGGGAGGGAGAGAGGTGACGTGAATGGGTCCCCTGCGTGGAGTGGCTGGGGAGAGGCCTCGGGAAGGAGGCCTGGCGGGGGAGGCGGAGAGCCGCTGAGAGAACATATGAATCCCGTCACTGTAGGTGAAGATTAAACCGCGGAGGGAATGAGGCTTTGCTGGCAGCCCCTGGATTAACAGCTTGTGGATTTCAATAATCAGTTTAGAGTTGAGTTTATCACGCATGCTGAGAACCCTGCCTCTTTAAGATGAGCTATGCCACTGCTGCTGCCCACGGCTGAAAGTCAGGGAGGGCCATCTGCGGCCTGGGGTGCTGCCCCTCGGGGAGGAATCGCCCCCTCCTGCAGCAGCAGGCTGGGAGGCAGCCTGTCGGGAGGACAGACCCCGTCCATTTCTTAAAACCATGAGTTGGAATTGATAGGCCCCAAGAAAAGGCAGACGCGGTTTCCAGGACAGTGACTGAGAGGAGCTGGCTCAGACGCATCTGCCATGCCGCTCAGCCGGCAGAGGAAAGCTCTAACCCCTTGGCCCAGGAGCCCCAGCCTTCCCTCAGGTTCTCCTGAGACCATTTATAGCCCCACGTCCTAGGCCCTCCCCTCACAGGCCTGTCTCCATGGACCAGCTCACTGGCACCCCCATCACCCAGAGCAGAGTTTCTGCCTAAAGCTCTCATCCTTGTTTCCACCTGTCCAAACTATTCCCTCTCACCAACTCCAAATGGAATTCAAACTCCTGCACTAAAAGGTCTCAGGTGTCCCACTTCCCCTGCAAGTCATCGGAGGGAAGACATCCTCTCTGCTCCTGCAGGGCCCATCGCCTTTTCCTTGTATTATAACCGGTGGGTGCTGGTAGTGTGACTCTTACTAGGATGAAAGCTCCAGACAGTAGATATGCATCCGGCCTTCTCCACATGCCCTGTAGGTTTCCTCTGGTCCAGTTTGCAAGTACCTTGCCCGTGGCAACCAGATCAGAGACTGTCTGCTCATTGTTGGTTTTCCCATCACATCCTTCCAGCTACAGTGGCCAACTCACTGTCTCCCAATGTGCTGTGACCTTTCCAACTTCTGGGTCATTCATGCATTTATTCATGAATGCATTAAACACATATTTTTTGAGTGCCTGCTATATGCCAGACTACTCCACATCCAAGACCCAGGGCTGAGCACATGACCCAGAATCTGGCCGTTCAGAACATTCCATCCTCCTAGCCACAGAGATTATAGATTGGCAGGTGACACAAGTCACACCATTGAAACTCAAATCTAAGACTTCTGTGGGAATTCTTTGGGAAGCAACACTGCACTTCCCTCTGGAGTTGTTTAATAACAGATATCAGCGTGGAGCTTCTGGGGGCCACCCTTTAGGAGTGAGAATCACGTCCCACCAAGGAAAGCAGATCTGAGAGTCAGAGAGCTAGAGATTCCTGGTGATATCCATTGAGCAGCACCTTGATCCAGCCATGCCTGAACTATCCATGCACTTTTCAGTGATATGAACCAATCAGTTCCCTTTTCTGCTTGAGCCAGTTTAAGCTGGACTTCCATAACATAAAATAAAACATGGGCTTATATGAATGTGAAAACCAGTCTTTTGTCCTCTGGGTTGTTGTAAACCTGGGTCTAGAACATCCTTCACTCTCTTGCTGCCAGGAGGTGGTGGGCAGTGGAGGAGCGGTTGTTTGCCTGAGAACCTCTGTGCCTGGCCTTCAGGCCCCACTTGGTGGGAGCCTCCTGCTTTATCTAGGAGCAGGCCTGAGGTGGGTCCCCTTTCACATCCCCGGGAGTTCATGGGCTTAATAGCACATAGAGATCGAATGATGGCCTCTGGATGGTGGAACGAAGCTGATTCTAAGGCCACAGCTCATTCTTGCTCAGTTTGATTAATAATTAGGTGTTAGTATCCCCCAGGATTGGAACATGAACAGTTTCTTTTTTGGTATGGGATATATATTTTTGTCATTCCTGCTTTTGTTTTTATATTGGGTTTTATTTTGGTTGTCATACCTCTTCTGCCCCTTGAGATCCTGAGGTCCCATCATTGCCCCAGGGACTGAGAATGTTCGCGCACATTTTAACGAAGCCTGCAATGGGTGTATTTTTAGTTGGCTTGTTTGCATCTGTTCTCTCCCCATTCCTCCCTCGCCTGATTGACACCCGCTGGGTGAGAGGCACAGGAGCAGAACTTGGCTGTGGGGGAGATTTGGCTACGGTGGCCGGTGCCATAGCACCCCGCTGATCACTTCTCCCTGGTGAGGGGCATGGAGACTTCCACCTCTTTTAGCTCGCCTCGGTGACTCCGTTCAGATGGACTACGAGGAGGTAAGCTGGGCTGGTTCACCACCTCTCCACGGCCAGTGAGTGAGAGAAACAAGAGGCATCACTAGTAGAAAGAACTCTCCCTGGGTTCAGGCCGCACAGTCGGCCGCACACCAGTGTTTCCAGGGTGCACACGTCTCTGCCGTGAAGAGGCTTCTCACAGCACAAGCAGCATGTGAAGATAGCCCTTGATCTCTGTTGGAGCCCCAGAGCCCTTTGCTGTGGCGGAGAGCACAGAAGCAACTCAAGATTCAGGCAGATTGAAGGGAGTTTATAAGGGACAGGCAATTCATAAGGGAGCAGGCAAGTCTGCGGGAACCAGCAAGGAATGTGCAGCACCTCGGGATTAGTAACAACAAGAAACTGTTACCACACTCGCCCCCTACCTGAGACCTGAAGCACTCACCACACCCCAAGAGGGTGACAGCAGCTGAAAGGGCTGCCCCACAGCAGCTCTGGGGTTCATGAGAGGAACACAGCTATTGCCAGCCTGGGGCTGGGCTGTGGGAGAGTTGGGGGAATGAAGACCCCCAGGGCTCTGTTCTGCCACCCTGTGGTCTCCTGTTGGATCCTCCTGTTGGCTGAACCCAACCTGTACGGGAGTTTTATTGACGCGGGTCATGGGTGCAAGCTTCCTGGGGGCACAAAGCCATCTGGAGGGTTGGAGAGTGGACCTGGGAGGAAAAACAGACAATACCCAGCTCTCTATTCTATCTCTTGATTTCAGACTGGGCTGTCTGGTGTGCAAAAAGCAGATCCACTCCTGGTTACTTCAAGGAGAAGCAGGTGATGGGACTGGGACCTCAGAGGTAGGAATGCAGGGGGATGTGGAGTTTATGAAGATCCCTTATAAAGCTCCCCAGGGAGACTGTGTGGATGCTACGTGGGTGGCAGGAGGAACAGCTGATCTGCCAGGGCCCTCCCCATCCCTGGCTCGGCCTTTAGTCTCAGGGGGAATAGGCGATGGTATCTGGGCCTGTGCAAAGTCTGCAGCTGGACTTTGCACTATTTGTAATGCCTACGGACATCCCCTCAAAGTAAAAAGTAATGCATGCCCATTTCAGCAAGCCAAACAACACCAGGCCCTGGGAGAGAAAGCTCACTCCTTCCTCCATCCCTACCCCAACCCCCAACCCGAGAAGACAAGCATTCATGGTTTGTGTATAGCCTTCCTCCCTCTCCTCTGTGCTCACTCAAACATTTAAATGCTTCTAAAATATCCCAACCAATATTTTTTTTCTTAAAAAGTAGGATCACACAATGTGCATAACTCCATCATCAATTTTTTCCACTAAAAGTGAAATGGATATCTTTTTAGGTCAATCAATACATAGAGCTCCAACTCATCCTTTTTAATCACTTCCTAATAACTGCATTTCATAGTATCCATATATAAATACTTTGCTGGAAAAATGCACTTCTCTTTCAATTAGCCAACACAGAGTGCTTGGTGACCTAATGGGTCAAATTACCATAAATCAGACTCACTTTTGGACTCCAAGTACCTTTAGTTCAGTCAGGGCTATGAGACGTGGGCGTGGGAATGGAGAACTCACTGTTCCAGGGACCTTGTAGAAGGCACATAGGTGGTGCAGACACCAGATGCTTCAGGAAAAGCCTGTGACTGAGGAATCCTAGAAGGCCTCCCGCAGGGGGTGGGGTGGGGTGGTGATTTGAGTTGACCTTGAAGGGAGAGTTACTATTGCTATTTTAAGCATGTGCAACACCGATTAGTGATTAACGAGGTGTTATGAGGCAGAGGGTCTTCTAGGGCCACAGTGAGGTGAGATGGGAGCCCTTTGCAAGTGACATGGTTTGGATACACACAGAGAGGAGCTAATGTCGTTGCAAGTTCTTGAAATCAGTTGGTTTTCCTCAAGTAGTTTAATTATCCCTCTGGCTCATAATTCTTTCACACTCTTGATTTGTGTAACAAACTCTATTTTCCTGGAGAGCTCATATGTCAACTCGTGTCTTGTCTGTGTCTAAATGATCACGAGTTTGAAGTCAGGCATGTTTCTGCTAATGAGCTTTGACATGATGCCCACTGGATAGTGAAGACCTCTGGGCCCCACAGATCTGTACCGAATCACAAGGGCATCTCAGCACAGTCAGCTCCCTGCGTAGGGAGGAGAGTCCCTCTCTCTGGGCAGTGAGAGAGCAGCTTGGAAGAGCAGGCTGCTCTCCTGGCCACACAGCGGGTTCCCCTGCCTTAGTCCTGGCCTCCCTTGTTCTGTCCCCTTACCTTGGCCCCCTCACCAGTATCTCTTGAAGACGTTTCCTCTGCTTCTACGTGGCCAGTCATTCTCTCTGGCCCCCCACTTGCTCCCCCTTCCCAGGTGCTCTGGAGATGCTTCTCCATATGTAAGTTTCTGACCGCCTCATGGGGACACCACTTCTTAAAGTCCCTGTCTAGGCCAACAACACTTTGATCCAGCCTCAACTTATTTCCCCAGGTCTACACATTAAGGGCACACTTCCTCTTCACACCCCCACCCCCAGCTCTGAATTCCTAGAACACCCAGAATTCCTCACTCCCTTACCTATCTGTTGCTGTAACTCTTGGCTCTTCCAAGGCTTGGGGCCATAAAAATTCACCACGGATCTCCAGTGCAAAGTTATACTTTATAGACTCTTTGTTCGGAAGACTTGAGCAATCGTTACAAACCCTGATGAGGAACGAAAGGGGCAGAACTGAACGCAATGCCCTCTAAAGAGGAAAAACTCCCAGTTATGAAGCATGTGGGGGAGGCAGATTCTAGTCTTAAAGAGGAGGTTCTGGGAATGGCTTTTCCTCTCACGGCGCTGGGCTGCTGAAATATCTCCCCTCATTATTGGGAACCTATATAAAGCTGGTAAACTTTTATGGCAGGCATATTACAGCTTTACTTCCAAACACTCCCTGCCCCCTACACTTGGCAGCGCTGAGGGAAGGATTTCATATTCAATTTACTCCTGCCATGCGGGCCTTCTTTGAGCAGGCAGGGCAGTGAGGAGAAACTCTGGGAGCCCCCCAGTCCTCAGACAGCCTCATGAACTCCAGGTCTGCCCTAGAGAAAGCAGAAGGGCTTTCCTGCGGTTAATGCCACATCCCCTGCACACGGAGGGAGGTTGTTTTCCTTGGAGAGAGGTGAGAAAGGGGTGGGGATTTCTGCTGGGTTAGGCTTGAAGAGTGCTCAGGAAGCCTCAGCTCAGGGGGCTTGCTATCCCAATGGGGACTTTGACCTTAGCGGTAGAGGTGGCCCCCACACCTATAGCTGTAGGAGGCCTGCTTGCTGGGGGGATGGCCCAGGCAGAGGTGCCCCTTCATGCTCTCACCCAAAGGAGAAGAGCTCCAAGTTCAGGAACAGCGAACCAAGCACACCACACATCTGCCTTGAGGTTCCTTCTGGAGGCTTCCTGTCCTCTGCTATTGCTTCATGAGGAGCTCCCAAGCCTTTTGGGGAGAGAAGGCTCCCACCAGAAACAACTGATCTAAGTCCAGAGCTAAGGCAGGGGAAAAGGTGGCAGGAAGCTCCCAGAAGTCAAAGGGCAGCCGTTGGACAGCTCAGGGGCCCTTCCTGCCCATTTTAAACTTCAAGACCCTTCCTAAAGACCTCCTCCTCTCTGAAGTCTTCTGGGCTTTTGCACTCACCGGCTCTCTCCCCTTTCCGGGCTCAGACAGCATTTCTGCTCTTACCCTGCAGCATTGCTCTTTGCTTCAGTTTTTTCTTATGTTCCTCATCTGGACTATGGCAGAGCCCAGTTATCCCCATTTTTGTCTACCTCTAGCAGTACTTTTCAAAATTCTTTGTGAAGTCGAATCACCTGGGGAACTTGGTTCAAGTGCTGATTTGGATCCGATACATGTCCCATGGAGCCCGAGGTTTTGCATGTCTAACAGGGTCCCAGCTGATCCTCATCATGATGGTCTCGGGACCGCATTTTGAGTAACAAGGGTCGACAGCATTAGACACGGACTGAGCTTTTCAAGCAAACTTATTGATTTATTAACTGGCTAGTGGGCATGTCACTCCCTTTTTCTGCATTTCTTTTTTCTTTAAGCCACTGAGGAAGTTTTTTGAGGCTCGACAAATGCTAGGTTTGTGTGCTGCCATTTCCCTCTCCTGCTCCCGTGGCTAACATTGGTAATTGGCGATGATATTCTTTCCCACTGAGCCCGGACATGCCCTGCGGAGGACTGTCTCAATATAGTGCCCTAGAGAACCACTTCTGGTCTGGCAGCGTTGGCTACAGGATGAATCCTGTTTGCTGCCCTGGGTAAGATGTGCCTTAAGGTCTCTCCTAATGGGATGATTTGGGGTGTGGGGAAGCTGTCCTGGGTGCTATACAGTGGTGCTCCAGAATGTGGTGCCCAGCCTGAGGGGTAAAGGCCTTGCCATCTCTGGAGACTCTCATGCGAGAGAAGCCCCTCATTCTAGGTCTGGGAAGTTGAGAGGAGGGGCAGGAAGATAGAGAACAGGTTCTGGAAGGGAACGATGGAGTGGGAGGTTCTCAATCATGACTGCACGTTAGAATCACTCGAAAGCTGTAACGAACAGCGGCGTCTGGAGCCACTCCTGAATAGCACATTGAAAAAGCTCCCAGGTGAAGCTTATGTGCAATTGGGGCTGAGAACCACTTAAGCCCATATGGTCATGCTCCGAAAGTGCCAGGAGCTTGGCTCACTCTCAGTCCAGGGCTCAGAGAGAAGCAGAGTCCTCACCTCCTTCCCCCAGTTGGCTGCTTCAGGGCTGGGATAAGATAAGCTCTTGGAAGTAGCTCCTGTTCAGGAAGCTTTCTGGTTAGAGCTGATCCCATCTCTAGAGGCAGAGGCAAAGTCAAAGGTAAAAGATTTGAGGGAAGACAGCAACTCCCAGCCCTTGTTTTACTTAAATTGGATCCATCCTCAAGAAAACAAGGTAAGGTTACCCCTTTTTAGGCATGATCCTATCTTGGGGGAACATTATTGTTATTATTGACCCTGTGGATCTAGAATGGCTTTTCTCATTGTCTGAGTTTGGGGAGAGGGGTGCTTTTCTCCTTGCTGGTTGAGGGCTTGGAGATAGGAAGCAGCCCTCTTCGCTGGAACCTCAGCCTCCAATGTTGCCCTTCTCTCGTTTTCCTCCCTGATATGCATGCCCTGTCTCCTCCAGCTCCCAATCCTGCAGAGCTCAGCTGTTTGTTCAAATGAAAGGACTGAGTCAAACTGATTCCCAGTAATGTGTGGGTGACTGAGCCCTGCTCATACCCCAGACCTCTTGGATTTGAAAAGAGGCTGCTTCCTGTCCCAGAATATCTATAGTTTGTAGAATCCCAGGTAATAGATGAAGAGACCTGAAGCCCTTTCCCAGTCGCTGTTGAGGGAGATTGGTGGGGCTTTTTAGAGGGGGAAGGGATGGTTTTCATATGTTCTTTTGTGTAGATGTCTCCTATAATGGTGAGAGCAAGGTATTGTTCAAGAACAAGCCAGATACCTGGAGGGGAGCAGCCCATGCCTCTTTCCTCTTAAAAAAAGAAAAGGCAAAGGGGGGGTTTGCTTTAGGCCGCTTAGCATATTTCTAATTATAGTGCCCATTTGTAACCAAGACTTTGGCCTTCCAAGAAGACTTGATTATGACATTCATAATTCATTGGCAGCCGGTCTATTACCGATTCAATGATTTCTCCAGCCAGGGAAAGAATCTTGATCCTTTAAAAACTGATTTTTCACATTAGAATAGCAAAAGCAATTAGTTTTATTTTTAGCTTGGTTAAGCAAGAACTCTAATGAAGCTGAAAGGAGGTTTCCCCCTCCTTTTTTTCTTCTTCTAGTCTTTTCCCTGAGGTGCTCTGGGAGAATTCAACCCAGAAGTTTGCTCCCTGCTGCTCCTGGGACTTGGGGGGCACCTCTGGCTGCTTTAGGAAACTTGCAGAATGAGGAGTTTGGAAAGGTGGAGAGTGGCTTTCAGAACTTTGTGCTTAGCCTTGTATTTCCCGAGGCCTAGACTCCTACCTCAACCCTCGTCATGAGGGTGGGAGTGGAAATGTGTGTAGAGGGAGCTTGGCAGCCTTAGTCCCTAAACCCCACATTATATCTGGAGTTTCTGGCATGAGAAGCTGAATATATTTCTTGGCATTCAGAGCCCCCATTCCAATAGTATGGGCTCAACTTACCATTCCCAGCCTTGTCCTCCCAGTTTCTCCGCACAGACCCCGGCTCCAGACAGTGGGACCTCACACATTTTGCATTCATTTTCTTGACTGCCTCCCCTCCCCTTCCCCAAACCCTGGTGCTCTCTTTCCTCTGAATTCTTAGGGTCCAACTTGTGCCTGGAAGTGTAAATTCCTACATAGTGTTGGGCACATGTCGCCTTGGACTAGCAGTAGACAGAGTCAGGTTTATTACCCAGTCAGATGCCTACAGGGCCCAGGGAGGCGGTGTAAACAGAGGAACGCTGATTGTAGTGAGAACTGTGGCGACCTGCAGAGCACAGGCTCAGTCTAAAGGATGCAGCCCCTCTCTAGCCACAAGGGGCTGCTTTCATGTTGAGCTTCTGGTCTGGTGTTGTCAGACTTTCTAGTTTTCAAGAGCAGCTGGATATTCAGATTTTGAAGTGTAAAGGCTCCTGATTTTTCAATGTTGGAATGAATTCGGTTTTCTTTAAAACCCGATGTGGGCCCCAAACCCACATCTGGGGACCACCATTTTATTTCCTCAGCTTTTTAGGCTTTGAGACCAGAACCCACAGACCCCAGCCCAGAACCCCTGTTTTAAGGCATCTTTGAGCTCCTGCTGCCTCTCGTATCCTGACAGATCAGGAAGAAGGGCCAGGCTCAGAGCAGCCAGGGTCTCCACAGTCACACAGGAGCCTTAGGACACAGCCAGCGTTAACTCGAGCCTTCAGACCAGAATTCCTTCCCCTGGTACCGCACAGATGCATGGCAATGTGGCTGAGCACGTGGTGTCAGATTTTGCAGCATTTTTAATGTTGTCCAATCTCAATGAAAAAAAAAAGTAGGAAACAGTTTCCGCCTGGAATGAATTAGATCAGGGAAAACAATATAAGACTTCACTCCTGTTGGTTTCTGCATCATTTTTTTGTGTGGGAAAGATGCTACTGAAATTTATCACTGGAGAGGCACTATTAAGTACCTACTGTGTGCCAGGCACTGTGGAAGCCACAGGGCAGAGCGGGCCCCCACCTCCCAGGCCTAGTTCCTCCCCTTGGTAGGTTCACAGTCACAGGTTAGGACAGAATTTCTGGAGCAGGGACTTGGCCACAGTCATTATCGTGTCTCCCAGCCCCCAGTACATAGTAGGGACTTAAGTTAATTAAAGACATGGCAACCCAGGTGAGACAAAATGGAGCACAGATGAAACAGCTTCCAACTAAAATAGCATCAAACTGTTTCCTTTTCACGTGAGGATTTTATTTCTCATAGGACTCTGATTTTGGCATGTCACGGCATCATTTTGTCTTGGTGAGGAACTGCCCAGCATGACAGACTAGTATCTTCAACTGATATTGAATAGTAAACCATTATTCGGAGTGATATTGCCTGGGGAACCTGGGATGGGCCTGGGGGGGGGGGGGGCATGTGCAATAATGGCAGAAAACAGGCAAAAAGCTATGGCTAATGCGTCCCTTCTGAAGATTCCCTCCTTTCCCTCTTGTGTTTTATCCTGACTCCAGCCCCTAAGCTATTCCCAGGAAAAATAGAGCATTGCTGTCCCCATCTCCAGGCCCTGAAAGGCTGCCTGCCAGTCTCAGGGAGAAGGTATACAGATTGGGCTCCAGGGAGGCCAGCGGGGTGTTGCATGAGCCTCTGACAGAGGATATGAATCTTGGCCCCAGGTCTGGGTAAAGAACGGTGGGGCTGACAGGCCCGCATCAAACATCCCTCCGTTCTTCTGGGGGAGCCATCACTCACCCCTCTGAGCTCCGGTGGTACATGCTAATGAGGGCCCAGCTCATATACCATCTCTGCCCGAAGGGGAAGGCTGGGGGGGGGGGGCAGATGTGGAACAGGCAGCCCTCAGGGGGACCCTGGAGGGGACAGCATCTGACTCGCCCCGCCTGCCTGTTTCTGGCCCCCACGTGTAGGTGCCTTATTTTCCTCCGCCTCTGTCCGCTGCACCTTCCCAGGCGGTTGGCCTTCCCAGGGGCATGGACTCTCTCAACTACCTGAGCCTTATTGGGATTTCCATGGGATTTATTCCCCTTGGTGGCTTTTATGTTTACCCGGAGACCCCAGGCCTAGGACACATGTTTAACCTAAGGAACTAGTGGTTGATTGTTAAATTTCAGGCACCTGCTAGGAAAGGATCTTGAGGGCCCTTGTGAAAGTGGAAATTCTCTTGTAATCAATGGGTGGTCCTGTCAGCTGAGGGGAATTGACCACAGATGATGATGAAGGTGATACAACGGAGATGGCAACTTAGCGTTTATTAAGTGCTTGCCACGTACCAGGCACTGTTAAGAGCTTTACATATATAAACTCATGTATTCCTTTTATCAGCTCTGTGGTGGGCACTGTTCTTATTCAGAAACGAAGAAATGGGAGCTCAGATGTTTATAAAATCAGCTATATAGCTAAGAAGCATTGCTGGGAGCAGCTCCAGAAATCCTGCCCTTCCATAAATGTGTGGAGGCTTTGTCTGCTCAAAGGCAGCTTCTTTGGCGAAGCGTTCCCCAAACCCCCAGTGTCTCCTCAATCCCCCCACCCCCCCAATGATGCAGAGTTTAAGAGCAATGACTTAAGGCTTGAGTTTGAATCACATCTTTGACACTTAGAAGCTGTGTGATCTAAAGCAAATTATGTCGTGTCTCTGAGACCGCTTCCCAACTTGTAAAGTGGGACTGGCTCATTGGGTGGCCGTGAGGGTTAAACAGGGGGATGCAGGTAGAGCGCTCAGCACGTGGCGGCCCACCTCTCCCACTGCCAGATGTTTTAATGCTTGTGTTGCCTTTCCCGTAAGACTGAGTATCCGGGGGCAAATTCCATGTTTTATTCATTGAAAATATTTCGCTTGGAACTCTGAGTGTAGTCAATCAAATTGAATGACTAGAATTGGAATAATAACTGCAACTAATATTTATTAAATGCATACCACATGCTCCGCTCGGTTCCCAGTCCTCGCAACCCCCTTGTTGTGTAGGTACTGGTGTAATGCTTGTTCTGCAGTTGAGGGAATTGTGGCACAGATAGGTTAAGTCACTTACTTGGGGTCCCACTATTGGCAAGTGGTGGAGTCGGAGGTGGACCCAGGTAGTCGGGATCCTGAGTCTGTGCTCTTAATCACTAGCCCACAAAACTATTCCTTAAGCATCTTCTCCTCCAACTCTCTTTCTCTTAAAAGTTTGAAGCCAGTAGGAAGTTGAGGCTCCCAGGGGGTGAGCCAGCTACTGTACGTCACACAGCTAATTTAGGAGTGGGGCTAGGGCTGGAGCCCAGCTCTTGGACTGCCAGCCCAGTGTTCCTTGTCGGAGGTGTGCCCTGTCATATGGTGCTGTGATTAATTGGGAGAGAAGCTGTAGGAGGTTGACATTTTCCCAGCCTCATCTGTGTTTCCTGCCCACACACTGGGCCCTGAATGTTAAAGCCCCCCTCACTGCTACACTGGAGGGAAAGACGGAAGCCCACTCTATTATTAAGCAATTAAAACTCTGGGCTGAGCAGCTGTGGGACAGCCACGCTTCCTTCCCTGGGTAACAAGGTAGCTGGCTGCATCTCATGGTGAGAGACATTTAAGGGACTAAATAAAAAATAGCTCCTCTCAGCATTCAGAAAAGGTGGTTCTGAGTGCTGTTGGCTCACCACCTTTCTAGCTCAGCAGCCCAGACAGTAGTGGACAGTGGGAGGAGTGGGGACTCAGGGATGTGGTCAGTGGCCTCTGAAACACTGTGGTTAGATCATCACATCCACAAAAGTGGGGCGGGGTCTGAAAGGTTTCTCTGGGTCCTTGAGTCTGTTCTCAAAGCTAATGTGTTCTTGGCCTACTCCCTCAAGATAGCTCAGATCTTCAAAAGTCAAGTTTAAGTCAGGTTGAACCCAAATCATTCCTACTTTTTATTTCCATCTGTAAGGATGAGTCCAAGATTTAATCTATTATAGGAAAAAATTAGGACTGAGGCTGGTTGGTGCTATGGTCTGAAAGTTTCAAAATTCACATGTAGCCATCCTAACCCCAAGGTGATGGTATTAAGAGGTGGGGTCTTTAGGAGGTGATTAGGTCATAAGGAAAGAACCCTCATGAATGGGATTAGTGCTCTTATAAGAGAAGCCAGGGAAAGCTCCCTCACCCCCTTCCACTATGTGGGTTACGCCAAGAAGTCAGCTATTTATGAACCAGGAATGGGATCTCACTAGACCCATGAGGGCACCCTGATGTCAGACTTCCAGCCTCCAGAACCATGAGAAATACAGTTCTGTTCTTGATAAGCTACCCAGTCTATGGCACTTTTTGTTATAGCAGCCCAAATGGACAAATAGATTTGGTGGAAAGGCCTCCTTGATATAAGCTCCTGAGAGAATCTGGCCTCAGACACCTAGAACAAGGAATGGCGGGAGGTGTCACGATTCTTCCCTTTGCTCCTTAATGGATACCTCCACTTCTGCTTACTAACTCAGTGTCCTTTTTTGTTCCTTTCATATGTCTCTCACATCAACCTTAACCTTTGCTCTCGGTGTGTGCGTGCATTCTGTGGGTCCAGACTAAACTAGGCCTCTTGACAAGTCATGGGATAGGTCTAAGCTCATTAGAGGATTGACCCACTCTGTGCTGTAGAAGGCAGGATGGGAAGTGAATCACTCCCCATTGCTCCACAGTATCTGATGCCCAGAAGATTTCCAGTACATATTTATGGAAGGAATGCGATATGATATATAGGGGTTTGTTGGAAGTTCTTTCTTTTTTGCTACCCACATTTGACAGTGTGGCTTGATATCAACTTTACAGATAATACCAAAATATTGAGTATGGCTTGATGATGTGAAAATTATACAGTATAAGTAGAAAATTACACAGAGCACATCACTGCCATCCAAGATGATGGCAGAAAATGCCAGTTATAAATTGAGGCAGAGTTAGGGTCGGGACAGGGGAGGGGGAATTAATCTTCTGACATGCTAACAACTGCCTAGGGCCCTGGCGTGTGTAAGAAGATGAAGATGGTCATGTAGACAGGTGGGAGAGCAAGGGCCTGCCATGTGGGTAGAGAGATTGACCAATGAGAACAATCACCCAGGGTCCTGTATTAGGATACAACTAAGTTTATGGGAACAAAAATTTCAGCAAATTGTCCATGATACAGCATCTTGGAATTTCAGGACGTGTCCGCTATCTGCTGGTCTTTCAACTCTGAGCCCAGAAGCTCTGTGGAGCTTTCCAGTTCTCATTTGGGTTGGGGTTGGGTGCTCCTACCTTTGTGACCCTAAAGAAGCTAGGAAGGTGTGTGTCTTTCCCCCGTCCCTTTCCAGGTAGGTAGAGGTGGGTAGAACAACAACCCACACATCACTTTTTAAAATCTTTTATTTTGAATTGATTTTATATTTACAGAAAAGATTGCAAAATAGTACAGAATTTTCCTGTAATTTGTTTGTCTCAAAATAGGTTTTGGGGGACACTGCTTACTGGGGGTAGAAAAATAGGACTCTAAATTAGAGTTTTAAAATGCAACCATGTGAGGGAGAAGTGGCATTTCTCTCTGGCAGTGCAGATAGTCCTGAGCAAGCAGCTGGGGCTGTGGGTTCTGGTCTCAGCAACTTCATGTCACTCAGAAACCCCCACCCCCAGATGTCTTTCTGTAAAATGACGATATCCCCTTCTCTGCCTCTCCCAAAGGATGGCCTAAGGACCCAATGAGATCATGTGGAGGGGCTTATTGAGTCTCAATAATTCACGGAGGACTTTATTATCCCTAAACTTTTCCGGGGACCCAGCAAGGTGAATCACCTTGCCTGGGAATTCCATGCAAACCAGAGTCTTGTCAATACCCCTATTTAGCTGTAATCATCCTGGGAAGCCAAAAGAAGAGAAGAGGAAATGTTCCAGACTCATGCCTCCAACTTTTTCTAGCAGAAGTGACCTCTACAAGAGGCCCAAGACAGGAGATCCTGTTTTTTACTTTTTATATTTTATATCTTTATTGATTTCAGAGAGGGGAAGAGAGAGAGAGAGAGATAGAAACATAAGTGATGAGAGAGTCATTGATCAGCCGCCTCCTGCACCCCCCCACTGGGGATCCAGCCTGCAACCGGGGCATGGGCCCTGACCCAGAATCGAACCTCGATCTCCTGGATCCTAGGTCAATGCTCAACCACTGGGCCTCGCCCCACCGGGCCCTGTTGTTTTTTGGTCATTTGCTCTGTGTCAGGCAGTATTCTAGGTGCTGGCCTATCTCAATGAGCAGAACAGACTCAAATCTCTGCCCTGTGGAGGTAGACAGAGTGGGGGAGACAGAGTGAATTCCATCTTTGGACTGATACAAGTTGAAATACTTTTGGATAAAATCCATGCTGGGAGGCAGATGATCTTTGCCGATACGTGGGCTGATTAGAAAATAATGCAGAACATGTATTAGGGGCGGGAGAATGGGCACTGCCAAGTGTCTCACCCACTTAGGCTTTTCATGTTAAGTTTCAAATCAAACTCCCACTGTGTGAAACCAGACAGTGCATGCAGCCGCTGAGACGCCATTCCTTTGACCTGGAGACATCCTCCTGATCGCTCCCTCTGGGCCCCCTGGCACCTAGGGAGGAGATGGAGGAACGGAAAGACAGGAGCAGCTCACCCTGGCAATGCTAACACGGAGACAGTCGCTGGGTGGTGGGCTGCACCCGTCCGGGGGATTGGCGGGGGCCTGAGGAGAGCAGTGGGGGACCCCCACTGGCCTGTTAATCTGTTCGCGTTGGAAACCCGGTGTTTCCAGAGCACAGAGGTGGGAGCGTTGCTGGGTGGGGTCGGCCGGCGGCGGCCTTCGCACACCTGCCTGCTGTGGGCTTGCAGCAACAAGTGAGTGTTGCTGGTGTAGCCGAAAAAAGCAGATCTAAGGGAACATTTAAACAAACAAAAAAGGGCGAACGAGAGGTAAGGGACATCATGAGACTCCCGTCTCCAAAAGTTTTTTGTGGCTTTTCTTCAGATTATTCACACGTCCAGGCAAACAGTGTTCGTCGGCTTTATGAGCCAGCCCGTGCTGAAGACGGCGGGAAGGGCACACGAAGATAAATGAGACTTGATTTCCACTTTCCCTAGCTTTGATTTTTAATCAACTTTAAAAATTAATCTGGCTTTTTCTTTTTTATTGCGATGAAAATCACAGAACATAAAATTAACCGTTTTAAAGTGAATAATTCAGTGACATTTAGTATTTACAGTGTTGTGCAACCACCCCCTCTAGTTCCAAAACATTTTTACCACCCCCAAAATAAAGCAGTTCACCTCCCACCCCCAATTCTCCTTTCCCCCGAGCCCCTGGCAATCACTTTTCTGTTTCTATGGATTTACCTGCTCTGGATATTTCATTTAAATGAAATCATACAATATATGATTTTTTTGTGTCTGGGTTCTGTCCCTTAGCATAATGTTTTCGAGGTCCATCCTGGTTGTAGCAGGTATCAGTCCTTCATATGGCCCAATAATATTTCATTGTCTGGATATGCCACAATTTTTAAATCTCTTCGTCCCGTGAAAAACATTTGGGGTTTCACTTTTTGGATATTGTGCTACTATGAACATGTATGTACATCTATTTGTTTCAGTACCTGTTTTTAATTATTTTGGGTATATTCCTTCAAGTGGAATTACTGGTTCAAATTGCAGCTATATTTAACTTTTTGAGGAGCCACCAAACTGTGTTCCACAGCAGCTGAATATTTTACATTTCTACCAGCAATCTACGAGGGTTCTAATTTCTCCACATCTTTACCAACACTTGTAATTTTCTGTTTCTTTTTTTTTTTTCTTCTTTTTAATAGCCATCCTACTGGGCACAAAGTGGTATCTCATTGTGGTTTTTATTTGTGTTTCCCTGCTGACTAATGATGCTGATCATTCTTTCATGTACTTGTTGGCCATTTGTGTATTTTCTTCAAAGAAATGTTTATTCAAGTCCTTTGTCCGTTTTTAAATTGTTTTTCTTTTTTTTTTCTTTGTTATTGAGCTCTTAAGAGTTTTAAAAAATCTAGCCTGGACACTAAGCTGCTATAATATATATGATTTGAAAATATTTTCTCCTATCCTATGGGTTTGTCTTTTTACTTTCTTGATAATGTCCTTTGTGGTACAAAGGTTTTTAATTTTGATGAAATTCAATCTATTTTTCCTTTTGTTGATCATACTTTTGTAGTCATATCTAAGAATCTATTTCTATATTCAAGGTCATGAAGATGTACCCCTAATTTTTTCCTAAGAGTTTTATGGTTTTAGCTCATATTTAGGTTGTGATACATTTTGAGCTAATTTTTGTATATGGTGTGAAGTAGGGGCCCAACTCTTTTGCATGTGAATATCTAGTTGTCAAGCACCGTTTGTTAAAATACTATTCTTTCTGTTGTTGAATGGTCTTAGAACCCTCTTCAAAATTAATGGGCCATAGATGTGTGGATTTATTTCTGGACTCCCAATTCTATTCCATTGGTCTGTATGTCTAGCCTTATGTGAATGCCATACCGTTTTTATTACTGTAGCTTTGTGGTAAGTTTTGAAATTGGGAAATGTGAGTCTTCCAGCAATGTTCTTATTTTTTAAATATTGTTTTGGCTCTTCAGGGCACCTTGAAAATTCCTTATAAATTGGGGGTTCTGTAATTCCATTTCTGCAGAAAAGACTGTTAGGATTTTGATGGAGATTGCATTGAATCTATTGGTTACTTTGGGTAGTATTGCCATCTCAACAATATTAAGTCTTCCAGTCCACGAACACAGGGTGTCTTAACATAGGAAATCTTCTTTACTTTTTTCCATTGATGTTTTGTAGTTTTCAGTGTACAAGTATTTTATTTATTTCTGGATATTTTATTCTTTTTGATGCTATTGTAAATAGAATTGTTCTTTTAATTTTTTTTTTTTGCATTGCTCATTGATGGTATATAAAAACAACTGATTTTTTTACTTGTTCATATTATATCTTGAAATTTGCTAAATTGGTTTATTAGCTGCAGTTGTGTGTGTGTGTGTGTGTGTGTGTGCATTCTTTGGGATTTTCTATCGTGTCATCTGTGAATAAGCAAGGTTTGCCTTTTCATTTCTAATTTGGATACTTTTTATTGCCTAACTGCTGTGAATAAGACTTCCAGTACAATGTGGAATAGTAGTTGTGCAGGTAAGCATCCTCCTATTATTCCTGATCTCAGGGATAAAGACTTTTTGAAGTCTCAACTATTATTGTAGAGGTATTTTTTCCTTCAGTTCTCTCGATGTTTGCTTCATGTATTTTGGGGCTCTGTTGTTTGGCCTGCATATGTTTATTATTATGTCTTCTTGAGGAATTGTTTCTTTTATTAACACATAATATCCTTTTTTTTTTTGTCTCTTATAAGAGATTTTTGATTTAAATTTTATCATTTCCCATCTTTTCAATTTCAAACTATTTGTGTCCTTGGATCTAAAGTGTGTCTCTTGTAGGCAGCATATGGATGCATTTTTTTCTTAATCAATTTGGTCAATCTCTGTCTTTTCATTGGAAAGTTTAATCCTTTTACATTTAAAGTAATTACTTATAAGAAAGAACTTACTTTTAAAGAAAGACTTTAGTCATTTTGCTATTTTTTTCTGTATGTCTTATACCTTTATTTTTCCCGATTTCCTTCATTACTGCCTTTTTTGGTATTTGATTCTTTATACTGTAATATTTTTATTTCCGTCTTATTTCTTTTTGCATATATTTTAAAGCTATTTTCTTAGTGATTACCATGAGGATTACGATGAACATCCTACAGTTATAACACTATAGTTAGAATTGATAGCAACTTAGTTTCAATAGCATACAAAATCTCTGCTCCTATAGAGCTCCATCTTCCCTTATGTTGTCACAAATTAGATTTTGAAATTCATTGGTTAAATGTACTCATAGCATTTTGATCCTATGGGCCTAAGGTGGGCAAGGGTGTGTGAGACTCAGGATCTTCTTAGTTCTGGAGCCCCCAGTCCTACAATAGGTCACTCCCAGGACTCAGCGAAGGCAATGTACACTCTTGATGGGGAAGAGGAGGAGGAGGTGAGTCTGCCCACCCCTCTCTACCCTGCTATCCCAAGACCAGCTTTTTGAGTTGTGTGTCCCACCTTGTATACCAATCAGGTCGAAAAAGGAACAGAATGACTCTTGTCTGTACCGAGTGCCATGGATAGTAAGAATGCAGTTCTTTACTTCAGCAGCACAGCTCGTGGTTGCTTTCAGGTATTGATAAATGTGCATGGTATTTGTACTTTTCCTTGAATGGTGACCACAGCCTGGATGAGCATAACTGCTGTGGCTCTGGTGTGGTACTGGCAGGAGGGCAACAAGGTGCCCTCCAACTTCTGTTAGGATGAGCATCCATCAATAATTACAGCCAACCCTTCGCTAGTGTCTCAGGAAGAAGCACCTCTTTATAGCTGGTCATGAGCCTTTAATGTATTACCCTTAAATCATTTAAAACTGGACTAGCCTGAGCAGCAGTGAATATGCCAATGCAGTTGGGAGCAATTTCGGCGGGCCCAGCGAAATGGCTGAGAAGATCTAATAGATCTTGCTTCATCTCCAAAGTCTATCACCCTGCCTCTTTCCTCCTTATTAAACCAAAGCTCCCCACTCACAGGAAATAAAACTGCTACCCGATATTTATATATCTTCAGAGAGTAGTGTAATTCAGAATCCAGGGAGAATGCTTTAAAACTATTTTTTGAAAAGGAGACTATTTCTTGCATGAAATAATCTTATTGGAAAGTTACCTTATTTCTTCTACTGCACTTGGAAAATCTAGATCATTTGTAAAGCGGAGGGCAAAACAGAAATTGATTTTTGTTGGCATGAGGTTGGTATTTTTACTTCAATTAGTAGCTTGAAGCTGGTGAGTCATGTGATGGTTCTGGTGTTTGGGGGGGAGGGTATTCAGACTGACATCATAATAGCTATTTCTGACCTTCACTTTGAGCAGAATATTGCAGGAAGTCTTATGTCACCTCAAGTCTCCAGCTATTTGCAACCTTATGATATTTTAAAAATTGATCTCTTGAATTATAGCAGGCCCCTCATGGAGCCATTTCTAGACTCTGAAATTCTGAATGGATTTACAACATCTACAATCCATACTCCTGGTTCTGGCATCCGTGTTTCTCCAACATCTGGTCCAAGCTGGCTCCATTTCTAGCCCCATCTTTCCTGCCACTCCAGGGTGAGCCCTCTGCTTCCTTCAGCCACTTGTCTGAGCTCCTCCTGACCACCCGACCACGTCCCATCTCCCTGTCTTTGGTACTTCTCACCAGGTACCCCTCCCTCTTATCATTTACCTCAGAAGCAATTTCACATTTGTTCATGCGATGATTTGATGACTATGCATCTCCCACTAGATTCTAAATTTCGTGTGGTTAGGGACCATGTCTATTTTTGTGCCTAGCACACAGTGGACATTTAGTAGGCACTTCGCTGAATAAATAAACACATCTTTTTCTTCTCCAAACTGGTTCTTACAAAGCAGAAACCATCTGTTCGTCTCTGTCCCCCTGCTCCCCAGGGCGTTTGCTACATAGGAGCCATCACTGGGCTCTGTGGTCTCTTGGGATGCGGTCGTCTAGGGAAGGGTAAAAGAACCATAGAAGAGGAGGGTTGGAAAAGGTCTTTTCTTTAGCGGATTCGTGGTTTACGTGGAGGGAAGGGGAGAAAAGTCAGAGAGGCTGAAGAAGTATCGGGAGAAATGTTCTAGAAGCTAAGGAGAGAGTTTCAAGAAAGATGTGGAGCTCAGCAGTGTTAAGTGAGGCAGAAAGGTCCAGCTGGATGAGGAACGAGAAGAGGCTTCTGGGCGGTAGTAAGATGGCACGTGGGTGAACCCAAGGAGGCAGGGCTGGACTGGGTACCAGAGATGAGCAGGTGGTAAATGGTGGGAAAGTGCAGAGATGGTTACAGACCAGGGGTTCTCAGTCCTGGCACTGCTGATATCTTGGACTGTACTTTTTTAGTTGAGGGAGGGCTGTCCTGGGCATGCAATATATTTAGCAGTGTCCCCGATCTCTACTCAGTTGCTACCAGTTGCAACCCTGCTCCCAACTCCAGTGGTGATGCCCAAACTGTCTTCAGACATTGCCAAACATTCCCTGAGAGAGAAATCACCCCTGGTTGAGAACCACTGCTGTACACCAGCATTTCCCAAAACTAGCTGGCCATAGAACGAATTCCTTGAGATGCTCCCGGGAGAAAAGGTTGCACGGTCCAACGTGAGTAGACAATACTGAGCGAAGCAGATTCCTCTGCTGCAGGAATGCTCAGGGCTTTCAAGATGCCGAGGTGCGCTGTATGTCTCTTTGACACCGTGAAAGGCCTGTGTAGACGAGTTTCCTGTAACACCTTGAAGGACAGTATTACGCGCCTACAGGGAGGGTGGTGGCGAGCATACTTTGGGAGACACTACCACAGACTGTTTTTACAAGAAGAAGTGACCTAACTTGCCCACTGTCATTCAGGAAGTCAGAGCTGGAGGGAGGACCAGCACCTAGAACTGTCCTCAATCCTGGGTCCCAGCTCCTTCCTCTCCATCACTCACTCCAGACTCGCTACCCCTCCCCCCTTCCAGCCAAGTCCCTTTCTTCGCTTCTCACCCAGCACAGTCTTTGTTGAAGCACAGGCCAATCCTGAGGCCGTCTCCCTTTGCCTGTTTTCATGAGCCTGGCGTGCCTCAGTTTCCCCACTGGCTATATTACGCTCAGGTTTGCCACGTCCTCCAGCTCCTGGAAATGTTGCCTAACCGAGGCTGGGTGGCCCTTAGAGTGGGCTCCGGGGGAGACGACCCAGGGCATCTGAGCAGAAAGCTGGCTTAGGCTGAGTCCTGGCCGCCTCCCTGCGGGGCGGTGCCACACACAGGGCGCAAACGAGGGGCTTGAAGACCAAGGTCTGGGCACATTCCGTGGAGCTACACTGACCAGTTATTCCCTTGCCTTCTCTGTGTAAGTGTCTGTAATTCTCCGCCTTTCGGTTCCCTCTTCCACCAAAGAAGGGGGTTCATTTAAGAAATCTCTGAGACTTCTTCCAGCATCACCTTCTGTTTTCTTTTCTTCACTCTTTAGGGAGCAGGAAAGGTCTCGTCAAGGCCTTGATGTTAAAGATCAAGTGCTTACAATGGATAAAAGAGTCTGAACAAAAACTCTGACAGCAGAGGAGGCTCTATCCCGGGCTTCTTTCACTCTGTCTCGTGGGTTAGCTTTTTAGTGGAGGGTTGCTCACTTGCTATCTGGGAATTTTAATACAAATATTTACTGAGTGTTCTCCCTATGGCAAGAGCTTTTTGAGGATGGGGTGGGGGGAGTGGGTGAGGCTGAAGGTTGAGGGGGAGGCAAAGGAAAGTCAAGGCTTTTAAAACAAAATAAACTAATAAACAAAATAGAATCAGACTCATGGAGACAGGGAACAGACTGACAGCTGTTAGAGGGGAGAGGGGTTGGGGGGCTGGGTGAAAAAGGTGAAGGGAATTAAGCAAAAAGCCCCACGCCTCAGGGACACAGACAATATATGGTGACTACCAGAGGGAAAAGGGGGTGGGGGAGGTAGAAGAAGGTAAAGGGGGGGTAAATGATGATGGAAGGAGGCTTGATTGGGGTGCTGAACACACAATACAACATACAGATGATGTATTATAGACTTATACACCTGAAACATATATAATTTTATTAACCAATGTCACCCCCAATAAATAGAAAATAAATAAATAAATAAAGAGACATATAGGGAAGGGTGGGGGGTTGGCACCACTGTGCAGTGCTATAGCTAATGTGCAGCAGAGCTGGTGTTTAACACCGAGGTTTCTTACTGCAAAGGCCAGGCTCTTACACTTTGAGCTTTATTTATGCTCACTCATTTAATGTATAAGATGAGTGACTCATTATGTCCAATTTTCTCAGAAGAATGCTTTTGTGATCTTGATTAGCATTGCAGTAAATCGAAAAAAATTAACCTGGAAAGCATGAAAAAAACAAAAAACAGGCTGTTTTGCTGCAATCAGGGGCGTGAGCTCTGAAAGCTGACATGAAAGGCTGTAACTTATTTTCCGCTGTGGACAAAAGTTCCTCTGAAAGGCTGTGAGTGGGACACCCCGGGATGGCGAGCTCAGAGCCCCTGCCTGGCTCGCGCCGACGTGCTCAAGATCAATGCCCGTCGGCCTCGGTGCCTCTGAGCTGGTACGTCCGGTGCTCCGGGCTGCTGGGGAGAGCTGCCTGCAGCCAGCCCCCAGCGCGGCCCCTTCCCCTGCGTTTCCATCGACACAAAGGGCCCGTCTCCCCGCGCTCCTGTCCATCCCTGATGGACAACTGGGGTCTGCGCCTGGGGTGGGACTTCTGATCTCAGCGGGGCTTGTGGAGCTGATGGCTGCTGTTCTCACCGAGAGCCAGCGGGGACACTGGCAGACCACCGTGTGAGCACGGCCTGGTGATGCATCGTGCTCATGTTTATCCCGTGATTTCGAAGGCGGCTGCCTAATGTGTAAGAGCACGGAGACAGCAAATAAATAAGTGGTTTGCTGGGGAAGAGAAGAGATGGGCATGGCCAGGATTTGCTACCTATTGGACATGATTTGCCTCCTAGTAGACGGGTGTTATTTAATTTTATATGGCTCAGGCACATAGCTTGAAAAGACTCCTGAAGTGCAGGTAAGACTTGGAAAGTCTCCCCTGCGCTCCCAATTTCGGAAGCAGTGCCATGTGCTAATGACTTTTTTTGTGTGAGAAGATGGCCTCCTTTTCATTACCAGATTGTCCCTTAAATGAGTCGAAGCCCTGGAGACCTTAAATTTAAAGCAAGATATTATAACGCAGCCGATGAAGATTAGGCTCATGTGCTGTGTTTGAAATATGAGTGGCTGTTGGAAGCTCAGTTTAAAATGGCTGGGTTCCCTATGCAGCGTCCCCACGGTTAGTGCCACAGCAGGGAGGCCCCCCCCTTCGCCATGCCCACGGCTCCATCCCCAGCCCAGAGAGCTGGCAGGGCCGCTGCACCTGCTGGAACCTGCTCCCGAACGCTGTCCCTGCCCAACCTGGAAGAGGCAGACCTAGCGTGAGGTCCCTTTCTCCTCTTGGTCATCACAAGGGAGGTGCCCAAGCAGGAGTGAAAACCCGGACTCTGCCAGCGCTGGGCTCGCGGTCCTGTCCTCCCCGGCCTGCGCCAAAGGTCCCTGGAAGACAACATTAAAGCCTGTCTTTGCTTCATTCACCGTTGGCGAGTCTGCTCTCTGGGCAAAGGCACCTCATTCAGAGCAGCGGTTCTTAACCCTGGGGGCGTGTGGGAACAGGCTGGGGAGCACTGGGGAACACTGCGGCCCAGGCCCCAGCCCCTAGAGATTTTGATTTAATTGGTCTGGGATGGGGTCCAGGTATTGGTGTGTGTGTGTGTGTGCCTGTGTGCACGCGCAAATTTCTGAGATTATTCTAATGTTCAGCCAGAGTTAAGAATTGGCTTGGAGGAAAAAGTTATCCATTTTCACTGTTAGAATTAGGCATTTTCTTTAATCAGACTGAGACAATGTGCTAGGCAGACAATGCAAAATTAACGGTGCAGAGAGGGGATTTAAAGACTCCAGGCATTCATGACAAAATTAGCCATGTACCCTTTTCACTGTTCTCAGCATAAAAGATACAAAAAGCTAAGGTTTATGGGGGCAAGAACAGGGTCCTCAGGGGCTTAGGTGGGACTAGAAAGTAAGCAGATTCAGAGCTGGGGGCTGTCGATATTGCAAATATTTCCTCAAAATCAAATCCATTCATTCATTCATTCACTCACTCACCACCTACTTACTAAGCCCCTGTTTGGTATCAAACATTTTAATAGGCTCTGAGGTACAAAGATGAATGTCTTTAAGATAGGAACCCTAAAAGGGTTGGAAACACAAGAGGTGAGGGTTTCTTAATCACAGATACTTGGCTTTCCCCTGGCTGCTGTTCTCTTGGCAAATTCCAAACCCAGCTTCTGCCCTTGAGTTTCTCCAGAGGTGATAGCAACACTGCCCAGCTTTCCCCTTCGCCCCTTACAGAGCCTTTTCACTGACATTCTCTCCAGCACACCTTTGTATGACAATGACTGGCATACGGGCACCTCTCTTTCCGACATCCATGATCTCAAACACATCCCTCCATCCTGCCTGACTCATTTGTTGATTCCAGAAAGTTCGGATGAATGGGCAAGGGCTTCAGGGGCCGGAGAGCTTTTTAGAATTTGTCAAGATTGTGTACTAGAAAAAAAATTTTTTTTTTTTTTAAGCAACAAAAATGTACAGTTGCTATCATGTTAGCTTCACAACACACTAACGGTTGGGCAAGCATTATACTGATTTTACCAAACAGGAATCTGAGACTCAGAGAAGTGGCTGGTAAGTATTTTAATCTGGTTTCCTCCTCCTGGGGGTGGTGGACATGTATTTCTAATTTGCCCTTGGAAGTACTTCCCTCTCCAGCGTCAGGCTCCCCGGTGTAGGGTCCCCAGAGCAGCCTTCTCTGGCTCCAAAACTGCAGGAACGAGCATTCCTATGGGCACTTCTCCGCCCGCTAACGAGACATGACCACAAGGGGGCACCAAAGAGTTTCCGATCCTCCTGCAGGGGAGCCAATGGGCACACAATTCAAAGGGCCCGGCCTGAACTTAGAAGGGGCTGCTGTTGAGAGGACGCCCCTGATCTTGACTTTGAGTGGAGAGGAGGGGAAGTGCCCCTGGGTTGCATACGAGTCTGATCGCTGTCACAGCCGCTGGGAGGCGCCCTACATGAATGTTTTCATTTTTCTGTAAGCAGCCAAGGAAGTTGGAGGCTGCCCTATCTGGAGCAGGCACGTGCCATCCGTCATTCGCTGAGCAGGGGACAGCTGGGCTGGGGTTAGCAGCATCGTGTGCCTCCTGGAAGGGAGGCCGGGTTTTATTCCAGTGCCGTGGGAGTCAGTGGAGCCAGGGAGTGTGTGGCGTTTACATCCGGCTGCTCTGTGAGAAACAGGCGATGAGGCACAAGCGTGAACCCGCCGCAGAGTCTGCTGCAGGGCCCAGGGGCAGGAGGGTGGCACTGGTGAAGGTGGGGACAGGCGAACGATGAAGAATATCTGTTGGAGTTAGGCACGGGATTGTCCTGTTCGGATGCAAAAATTCTGAAAATAGGGTGTGGGGTTTTCTGGGTATAGGCTCGTGAGGGCATCATTAAACCAGGCTCCACTAACACCTATCCGGTCAGCGGGTAGGATGCATTCAGGGCCTGGCTGGCTGGCTTCGCCTTCTGTCTGCTGCCCTGTCCCCGGTGGTTTCCCTGTCGCTCTCCACTTCTGTGGAAGTCTGCTGGCCTCGTTCCTTAATACATGTGGGGGAAGGGGTAACACCAAGGTTCCTGGTGGGAGCCTGGGCCCTGGCTGGCCCTCTGAGCACTTGGCGAGATGGAGCATCCATGTAGGTGGTGCTGGCCCAAGGCTGGCTCGCCAGCAGCAAGGCAGTGACGCTCTGCCTATCTCACCTCCTCTCCAGGGCTTGCCTCAATTGTGTTTTCCTTTGCCTTCTGTTAAATTTGCTGAGGGGCTGCTGGGAAAAACCACAGCCAGGACTTGTACTTTGTTTACCATGAGAACACTTGTCAAACATAAGCAAGGGGCAAAACTTTGGGAAGTGGAGTTCAAGGTACAGTTTTAGCACAGGGAAGAGAGGGAGGGAGTAGAGGATCTGGAGTGGAAAGCAGAGCTACCAGCTGCCTCTAAGGAGGTAAAAAGGATGGTGTGTGCTCTTCAGGTACCTGGGAGGGCTGCCCCCCTCCCTTTTATGGTCACCTTGACGCAGCCTGGCTTGTGCCACTTCTTTGGGACAGAGTTGGAGAGTAAAGAGGGAGCAGAGGCATTCTGCACATGAAAGATGCCCTGGGGACTCTAAATAGCCCTCTTGCAGCCCCATCCAGATATCTGCTGCTCCCAAAATAACGGAGCGCGCACATCACCACAATAGGCGTTTTTCAGGAGAATGTCATCTCCGTTACAGCTAGCGAGGGCCCATTGTGTACCCAGAGAGGATGCAAGGTAGATAAATATTTGGGGGAATGAGTGTGTGGGAGAGATGAGCTGTCAGGGCAAGCGAACATTAGGTGAAATGGATTGCGTTTTTTTTGGTAGCTTTCTCCAAGCTCAGTAACGAGATGGCTCCTGGGCCTGCTTCTTTGGTAAGTGTCTCCCAGTGCCATTCATATGCATTGAGCTCCTTCTAATCGCTGTCACGGGGAAGGAAAGGTGGACACAGAGCAGGAGAGCAGATTCCCTCTTTTGGGGAGCAGATGTGGGGCTCCTGCCTTAAAGACTCAAAATCAGCCAACCCAAGCATTGGACACAGAGCAGAGGGGAGAAGGGACATAAGCAAACATGTCAGGTGACCTTTATTTAAAGGACATGAGAGGGGGAGTCAAGAATGTTTGCCTCAGACCATCACTCTCTGACATTTGGGAGCTAACCTTTTGGAACTTGGCAACTTTCCTGTCTTGGTTATTTATTATTTTTATTGAGGTATAATTTACATACCATAAAATTCACTCACTGTGCAAGTACCGTTCAATGAGTTTCAGTAAATGCATAGAGTTGTTCAACCATCACCACCATCCCGGGTCAGAACACGGGTTGTTTTTATTACCCTGTTTCTCTGAATGATTGGCTTCAATGCTTATTGGAGTGGAGTGCGAGGTATGGGAGGAAGATGCACAGCCGGTCTTGGGAGGAGAGGAAGCTTACGGAATGGAGATGGTGGAGTGGCCCAGATGGGAAGTTTCCTTTGGGAAGAAATGATGACAAGAGCCGACAGTTCTTACAGGGCATGTACCGTGAGCCAGGGGCCATGCTAAGCCCATCACGTGAAAGACCACATTGCTTTTCACAGTGAACCCAAGGAAATGGACAGCCTCATTATTCCCATTTTATAGATGGAGAAACTGAAGCTTACAGGGGTCAGCTGAGTTGCTTGTACCAGGTCTCCCTGCTAGGAAGTGGCTGAGCTGGGATTTGAACCTGAGCCTCTCTGCCTGCCGAGTTTGCAGGCTCCCACCATTATACTAGGGGGCATGTGAAGACTTTGTTTAGATTACAGGCTGTACTGTAAGATGACTTAAAATGTAGCAGATCCTGAGGGCAGACTCACACTTTTAATTTCGTGACTCTTAACCAATTCGAGTTTATTAAAATGGAAACCGAAGCTCTACCTTTGATTGACTCTAATTCTCACCTACCCCTGGGCTCACTGTCACTTTGGCTTTGGCTCCACCTGGAAAAATAAACGGCTGGGCTTGTTTGCTCCCTGAGGATCCTGCTCTGACCCTGAGATAGCAGAAGGCACCAAGTGGTCCGGTGCCTGCTCCTGTGTGTAGAAATAAAAGCACCTGAAAATCCACTGCCATTTCCAAACCAGCCTGCCTGCCACGAAAGTAGTAGCGTTTAATGATGCCACTGTATATATATATATTTTTCCTTTCAAAACCAATCTTTAGACTGTAGGCCTGAAAACCAGGTGCCAGTATCTTCTAATGGGATGCCGGGGGTTAGAAAGGGAATGCTACACACCACTTAACATGTGAAATATGATTTATCTGTCCGGGCATATAGGAAAAGAAAGAAAGGGAAAACCCAACAACAGCCCGTCTGTTGAGGTTTGAAATGTAAATGTTTGCTAATGTTTTGCCAAGACAGCTTCACTTGGGCTGAGAGCTATGTGTAAAGAAACATTAAAATGCATCATTTGCTCAGGGCTAACAGTCATCAGCCTGTGATATTAATGCCCTTTAAAAAATAATTTGCTGGCATGAAATCAGAGCATGTCTTGTGCAAAGGATTGGCTCTTGTCATTTTTCTCAGGGCTCCACTGAGTTATAATTGCATTTAGATCTTGCCAAAAATGAAGGAGTTCTTTTTATCACTCCCTTTTTTTTTTTTGCTGGAAAAGAAGTAAGGGGGTTCACTGATTTCATCGAGGGTGAAGGGCCCCTGCCCTGCAGCCAGAAGGTCCCAGGTTGCTGTTTCTGGCTGTTCTCCATCCTGGCCCCAGGGGCCCAGCAGGCCTTGTTCAGGGAACGCTGGGAGAAGACGAAGACTTAGGGGCACCTGGAAGAGTGCCCACAGCAGATCGGCCTGCTTTATTAAGGTCGCTTTGGCTGCAAGTGACAGAAACCTTCCTGCAGCTGGCGTAAGCGACGGCACAGGGGATGTTCGAGGACATGGGCATGGTTCACGGAGCCCGGGGTGGGGAGGAGGAGCTCTCCTCCTGGAGGCAGGGATCAGCGCCCCAAGACTCTCAGCTCCCCTGCGTGTGTCCTGGGCGAGCCCTGGGCTGTCGGGGGGCAGGGAGGGTGAGATGCAAGTGGGGAAAGGAGCTGACGAAGAGGCTGGTTCCTGTGGCCTCCCCTCCCCGCCCCCTCAGGGGCAACCCCACTTCCTCCCGCAGTGTGTGGTGGCAGAGTCCATCCTTCATGTTGGTCCTGTTGTGAAGAAAGAAAGTGACAGCCACGGGACTAGATACCTTCTTGGCCCCTTGGCTTTGAGGAATCTGCCTCCAGGAGACTGTGGAAAGTCTCACAGTGATGTGATGCTCACAGCAGACACCGGCCACCCCTGAACAAAAAGTCAGCTCCGCTACGTGGTCGCTTCTGCAACGACACTGAGAGCCCCTGAGGTGGTGAACCCACTGTGGGGCGCAAGGGTCACAGATGAATCAGGATCGGCCATCGACCTGGGCTTATCCAGCGGTCACTGTGGATGGCTGAGTGCTCCCAGGTGTGTGGTTTGTCATCTAAGGTATCTATGCCTTTCCCCCCTCTTTCTCCCTTAAATTTTTTTTTAAATAGACCCTTTAAAAAATACATACATACATACATTTCATTCATTCGTTTAACACATGTATTGAGAGCCTACTAGGGGTTCTAGGATCTGGGGGTAGAGCAGCGAAAAAAATCGTCTCCACATGCTTCCCCCCGGAACTTGTACCTTGTTGCTGAGGCGGTGACATGGCTCCTGTTTCGGTCCACGTGGGCTGCTGCCCTCCCCCTCTTCCCACCCACGCTGGAGGCCGTGGTCATGTTTCCTCAATAAGCTCGCGGGCTGATCTTGAACCAGCTAGGTAGTCCTGGAAATAAGCCTGGAGGGTTTCGACCGTGATTCTCAAATTGTCATCTGGGAATGCCTGTGGGTTTCTGAGACCCTTTTAGGGGTACACGAAGTCTTGCGTCCTTTTTATAATAACACTGAGGCATTTGTCGTTTTCAGTCTCTGTCAAGAATGCACAGTGGAGCTATTCAAAGGCTACATGATGTGTGATATCAACACAGATTGAGCCCTGGCCAGTGTTGCTCAGTGGTTGAGCCACGCCTCATGCACCAAGAGTTCTCAGGTTTGATTCCCGGTCAGGGCACATGACTGAGTTGCGAGCTCGATCCCCAGTAGGGGGTGTACAGGAGGCAGCCAATCAGTGTTTCTCTCTCATCGATATTTCTCTCTCTCTCTCCTTTTCACTTCCTCTCTCTCTGAAGTCAATAAAAACGTATTTTAAAAAAATGCATCTTAAAAAAACAGACTAAATGAAGAAGAGATACATGAATTCCTCTGCCTTCTATTAAGTTGGCCATTAAAGAGATTTGCACACATATAAAACAGTGCCATACATCTCACTACTTTTTTATTTTGGAAAATATAGTTATTTTTCATAAAGACACCTAATTTATATTAATATGTTATGAGTGATGTTAAAGTGTAAGAAGATCATTGTTATTTTTAAATAAATTGATGCCTTTTTAAAGATGTCTTCATTTTGCCCGGCTGGTGTGGCTCAGCGGTTGAGCACCAACCTATGATCCAGGAGATCGCAGTTCGACTCCCAGTCAGGGCACATGCCCAGGTTGCGGGCTTGATTCCCGGTGCGGGGCGTGCAGGGGGCAGCCGATCAATGACTCATCACTGATGTTTCTATCTTCTCTCTCTCCCTCTCTCTGAAATCAATAAAGATACATTTTTAAAAAAAGTCTTCGTTTTAATTTTTAATATGGTAAATATCAATAGATATAACCCACATAAGTCTTCATTTTTAAGAGTGTGAAGGGGTCTTCAGATCAAAACTCTGACAACTGCTGCTGTGCACAGAGCGGAGCCATCAGCGTTCGCAGAAGCGGTGGAGGTTATTTGGATACAGAAAGTGGGCAGGAGAGTCTGGGCCTGCCTCCTTTCCTAGGTGTGGGGCGGGGAAGGAACTTATCATAGAGCAGTGATTCAGAGCTGTTTCTGGAAGCAGCCGACTAGGGCCCCAGTCTTGGATTTAGGCTCTGCTGCCCTGGGGACCGCTGTCCGTGGGAAGAGCCGGGTGGCCAGGTGAGGGAGGCGCGGGGGAGGCCGAAGGGAGGCGGGCCGGGAGAGCAGGGCTGGCTGGGCAGGGCTCATGCACTTAACAGAGTAGCTGTGCTCCACCAGCCATCTCTGCGATGCTCTCTGTTCTCTGGGTTTTCCTGACTCCGAACCACGGACAGGCCCAGCGAGGGGTGAGGTGTAAAGGTGGTTTGAGATGAAATGGGGGGGGGAACCTCCCTTTGCGGCTCCCGCCAGAACTCCCGGGGCCAGTGCCGAATTCCTTCTGGCGATCCGTGAGTCTGGGACAACCTCCTAGTTAGGACTGGTAAGTGCTCTGGCTGGAGGTAAGCGGGACTGTGCCAGACCCAAGCGTCAGACACGTACTCCAATCCCCCCACCAGGGAAAGAGGAGAAGCCAGAGAAGGAAGCCATGAGGAGAGGGTGGGCAGTGTGCCTGGGACAGACAGCTCTTGACAAGAGTGGGCAAAGCTGTGAGCCCCTGGAGCGCAGGAACCATCCATGACTTCCCCTGGCACTTGGCAGGGTGCCTTGCAGGATGAATGAGGGATGGCTGGACGGATGAGTGGCCACAGCTTACAGGGAACCCGTCAGTTTCCAGCTCCTGCTCCCACTCTCAGCACCCTCTTCCCCACCCAGTGTACTCATGCTAACACCTGGCCCTCCAGGCTCCAGGAAATTGCCTATAAAAGACACCCCATGTAGATGTCATGCTGAACTCCCTTTCTTCCTCAAGGGTGCTTGAGTTTTTAAAAAAGAAAATGAGGAGGACAGTGCTTTGTCCAGATTGGTAATTCTCTAAAGCAATTTTCTCAATACTTTAACTGGTGCTTTATAAAACTTCCAGTGAAGTCTTTGTCAAGTGAATTTGAGAAACCTTGGAATTACAGCTCCTTCTTGAAGATTTAAAATGCACATCAGCATATTAAAGGCTCTGAAAAGTCTTGTGATTTAAAATCAACCTGTTTGATTTTTAAAAAGTGTTTTAATCTTATTGAAGTATGGTTTACATATACTCTAACACCCTCGTTTTAACAGTACAGTTTAATGAATTTTGATAAATATATACTTAGGTAACCAACAGCACAATGAAGAAATAGGCCATTTCCATCAGCCCCCAAATTTGCTCAGGACCCTTTGTAGTCAGTGTTCTTCCCCAACTCCTAACCCTTGGCAACCACCCACCTGTTTTTTATAACTTTAGTTTTGCCTTTTATAGAATTTCACATAAATGGAATCCTACAGTAACCAGTCTTTCCTGCCTCTGGTTCCTTTCCCGAGCATAATGTTATTTTGAGGGTCAATCATGTGTGTTGGCAGTTTGTTCCTTTCTATGGCCAAGGAGCGGTCCATCGTATGGATGGGCCACTGTTGGTTAGTCTGCCCACCAGCTGATGGACATCTGGGTTATTTCCAGTTTTAGGTGATTAAGAAGTAAACTGCTATGGATATTTGTGAACAGGTGCTTGTGTAGACATGTATTTTCATTTGGATAAACACCTGGGAGTGAATTGTTCCCTTGTATTTGATCCAGGGACACTTAAGTGGAACACATGCTAATGAATGTTCTGAAGCACAGTTTGGGAAACACAGCTCCAGTACTGGGCCTTTCAACACCATCTAGGCAGCTGTTCTGACATCCACGGGCAAAGCAGAGATGACTCAGGGCAGGGCCGTTGCTAGGCAGACATTTGGAAAGGTGAATGGGGTACCCCTGGGTTTGCCAAGGAGAGCAAATCAGGCTCAGAAATGTGGCATCTTCTCTCATCTAATTGGAACCTCAGACCCTCACCATCTCTCTTGTCTCTGGTCCCCTCACTGGGGAAGCAGTGACTCTGGTCTGGAGCCAGACTCTGCGTCCCTTCCGGCAGGGCTGCGTAAGGAGGGAAAGGCCTCTGTAGCTGCTGTCACGAACACCTTCGTTCTTATCAGCAGATGGCGGAGGAGAGAGGCTAATTGAGAACACATATAGTATATAAGAGAAAAACCAGCCAAAGAAACCCGCAAGGTAAATGATTTTATTATCAGACAAGTGAAGGAAAGAGCAGCTGTCCCTGTGGTGGCAGGAACCGGGCTGGGGCTGGCTCTGCTGGGCCTGTGGGAAGCCGTCCTCCCCGGGGAGCGAGGGAGCTGACAGGTCCTCCCTGGGGAGCGAGGGAGCTGACAGCTCAGCAAGTGCTCCTGCTGACCTCGCCTGAACAGACGGACCCTTGGGGAGGGCGGGGCTTGGTCTAGAAGGTGCACCTTTAATGAGCACCCTGACTTCCTTTTATTTGTTGTTGGACTATCTTAACAGACCCTCATGACTTTCCAAGTTTGTTCATCAATTAAACTGGAAAAGGCACGTTGCTTATCCCACGTCGTGCCTGTGTGCCTGTGGACGGGGCGAACGGTGTGGAAATCGCCTGGGATATGCTGTCTGGGCTGCAGCTTCACAGATGCAGGGGCTGAGGCCGAGGCTGAGGGAGGCGCATGCCATCTGCAGCCAGAACCAAGAATATAAAAATTCCTTTCCTCCCCTTTAGCTCCACAGGCCTCTCAGGCCACGCTAACATCTGGAGGACAGGAAAGAGCAGTTGCTGGCAGCCACGTTCCACGGGTATTCTGTGGTTTTGTGGAAAGAGCACAAGCTTCTGGAATCAGACCTGGGTTCCAACCCTGGCCCTGACCAGCTAAGGCCAGGCCCCTCTCCTGTGACTTAGTCTCCTCATCTGTAAAATGGGGCAATCTACCTACTTCAGTGGTGTTGAGAGGAGTGCATAAGACACAATGCCTTCTGTGGATGGACAAGTGCTCGGTGCACAGCAGGTGCAGTAGGGGTTCATCACCCCGACTCCCGGACCCAACCCTATGAATCCCCACCAAACAGTGTGAGCCTGGCTGAGTCCAGGGAACAGAGTGTGCTAGGCAGAGGGAACGGCCAGTGCCAAGGACCCGAGGTGGGAACGAACAGGAACAAAAGAAAGGCAGCGTGGGAGGGGTGAGGAGAGGCGGGAGGTGCTGCAAGGCCTACCTGGTGAAGTGGGGGGTCAGAACGCGAAGGGTTTTGGAAGTGAGGTTAAGGACTTTATGCCTCATTCTCAGTGAAATGGGGAGCCATCGGGTGGCTTTAAGCAGAGGAACAGCGTGTGACTGTCCCTGAGAAAGCCCCTGGCTGCAGAATGAAGGCCCGTGAGGGGGCCGGCGGGGAGGCAGGCTGGCGGGCGAGGCTTTTGCAGCGGTTCGGATGAGAGACGCCGACGGTGCGTGCAGGCTGGGGGTGGCTGGCCAGCAGCCCACAGACCTGTAAATGCCCAGGGTGGAGAGGTGGGGTAGAGAGACCCGGGGGGTGGGGGAGGTCTCAGTATTTAGGGCAGTGTTTCTCAAACAGATTTTTCCTGCCCTGCGGGGGACATTGAGGCTACAGTTGGGGGTAAGGGGGAGGCTGGAAGAGCTGCTCTGGTGCTGCGGCTATTGCCTGTGCCGACCGGCGGGTGGTTAAATGTTTTGAACATCACCCTGGGGAACAGCTGAAGGATCTTTCTCAGTGCAGCGCTCCTGGCTTGAGAACGGTGCCATCTCTGCACCTGCGGACGCTGCCAGTGACCAGGGCTTTGCTCTGCTCGCTTCCATTGCGTGAACTCACCCTCTGTGTGTGTGACCTGCGTGCAACTCGGCTGAGTGGGAAGCTCTCCCCTAACACGCCTGGCATCGCTGCAAGACGCAGACATGGGTGACTCCTTTTGGGGGTGCTCCCTTGCTCACAACAGGTCCAGAGGAGTTAATTGACTTTTCCAAGATCACATAGCTAACCCAAGACAGATGCAGAGTCAGTAGGCCTGACCACACATTCTAGTCAGTGTAGCAATATGCCAGTGTAATTTATCCTTTTCTTGATAACCTGGAGTTATCAGTAGGAACACTGATTGCCATATAACATTGTAATGCAGGTCTGGCCGAGGTTTGCTCCCACATTAAGTGGGTTACTTAATACTATTTTGGGCTTTGCTCTTGGTACTTCTTAGGTCTGTCTTTATCATCGTCAATCTCTTATTCTAAAATCTATTTCCCTACACACAATAGATTGTGAAAGTACATCAGTAATTTAATTTTACATAACAGCACTCCTAGTGTGGCTGGTGGAAATCTCACCAGGGCCATCTTATCCCCTCCCTTTCTCCTCTGCCTCCCCTGGGCCCTCCGTGCTCCAGGCCAGTGCACTGCTCTAGGAGGAAGCTGTGCAGCATCATGGAAATCGCAGGGTTCAAATCCTGCAACGACCAGTGTTACTGTGAACAAGTTCCATAGCCTCTCTAAGCCGGCATTACCCCCGCTTCCTTCAGGGAGAGTGTGAGGCTCAAATGCCTGCACAGAGTTGTCATTTGACAAAGTCTAGTTTCTTCCCTTGGTTTAGAGGCAAGTTCCACCTCTTGCCTTAGATTGTGGTTGGTTAAGGGACATGTCTGTGGTTTTTGGTAGGATTCAGAGACTTGGAAGTGACTCTGTTTCCTAATCCTGGGCCCTTCTGTGCCAAGCATAGACTTGCTGCAGGCTCCCCACTTGCTTGTGGAGTAGAGAAAATTAAAAGTCCATAAGCTCTGACTTGAGGCAGCTGTGAAGTGTCTGTGTCCCCTCCTGCAGGCTCTGGGCACAGGTGTCCGAGGTCTTTCCCCTTCTCTGTATCCTAGGAGCTCTGACCTTCACAAAGGTGGGCATCTCTCTAAGTTATGGCCTCTCTTTGGAAAGTGGCCCCATAGCAGAGAGAGCTTCTCCCAAGAGAGAGTGAGATTTGAGGAGCAGCTTCAAGGCCCACGCAGAATGAGCCCATCTGTTCCTTCCCTTGGGCAAAGCCAATGGGACAGGGAGTCCCCAAGCCTACAACTCCATCCCTTGGAAGTTGCCATGATTTTGAGTGGCTGTGTTTCTTTGCCTTGGGCAGTGTCTTCATTCCTTTGCAGCAGGTTTAATTGTCAAATCAAAAGCCCTTGCCCACTCTATACACTGCTGGCTGTGTGGATGCAGAAGGGGGTGGGGTGGAGAGAGAAAGATGAGGCAAGAGAAGCCCCAGGAATGGGGATGAGGGAGCGAGACCAGGGGGTGGGTCCTGGAAAGGAGAAATGCACAGGAGCTCGGCTGTGCTCCCTGCATGAGGGTTTCTTCAGGTGCTGCTGATCCCACCAGCAAATCCCCTTTCTCCTAGGATCACTTCCAGTGAGCCTTGGTGCCTCTCATGCAATGGATCCCAACTCCTTTCTTCCTTGGATAATCCATGGGGGTCACGTGGTAAGTTTCTTGGAGCTGGGGGCCACATTTCCGTTCTTATCTTCCCTGCAGTGCACAAGTGAGAGATGCCGGAGGCATCACAGCCGCTGGTTTGATGAATGATGGGCCCAGGCGCCTGGCTGGGCATGGGGAGTGGGCTTGTCCTAGCACCATCAACAACTGCCAGAACATTTCAGGCAGGAAGGCACGGCCTCTGTTCTCCCATGGGGTGTGTGTGTGTGTGTGTGTGTGTGTGTGTGTGTGTGTGTACTCATGAGCCTGGTCTCCTAATCATGTCTAAATCCCATGTATGGCGTGTTCTGCAGTGATTTTGCAAACACAGGAAAATCCATTTGAATCCAATATTCTCAGATTGCCCTGATCATTTAGTAATTAGAATATATTACCCTCACACTTGCTTGGTTCTCAGCTCTCAGTCTTCTGCAGTCGCTGCTAGTGAGACATTTGGGTCGGGCCGTAAATGCCTTTGCTGTATCTTTCTACCCAAGTGTTTGCAGCAGGTTTTATGGGGCTTGTAAATATGAACTGATTTTCTTTTACACGTGTGAGTCAGCCTTATTTCGGTCTAAAGTGGACTTTATGAACCTGCATGGATTAGAATAAACACTGAACCCAGTAATCACTTATCCGTTCGATATTTAGTTCTTAAGTAGATGGGCTTTGTGTGTGTGTACGTGTATATGTACACAAAATATTAAGGAAAAATTAAATTAAGTGTGAATGTTGCTGCATGCGTGATGTTGCTTGGTTGGAAGACGGGCCTGGGAGAATTTCTGGATAGATGGAGCCAGAACCATCAGCTGAGAGATCTCCTTCTGTCCTGTTTTACCTGTTAAATGGGAGAGCAATACCTACCCTCCAGGACGGTTGTGCAGATCAAAGGACAAGGCGATGCTAAAGGACCTAGCACAGTGCTAGAGCCCAGTTAGCACTCAGTAAATACTAGTTAAGGAATCTCAGGCTTGAGTGGACTTTAAGGGTTCAGAGGGCAAAGGCACGTGTCTCCTGCTACGTACCCTACAGTGCCTAGGAAGCCCTGGGCCAACTAAATAGTAATATAATACAGGTGTATCACATTGGATGAAAGTGTCTGCCCGGGCCCTTATTTTATTAGAGTCTAGCCGGAGAAAAGCTCTACTAAACAACACTGTCTTGGGTCATCATAAGTAACGGACCAGCGAGCTGGTGTACAGGGCATCTCCAGCTCCTCTGCTTGGGTTTGTGCCTCAGCTCAGGCACTAAGACCTGCATCAGCTCGTACATGGCATTTAGTTTCTCTGTGCCTCAGTCTCTTCACCTGTAAGAGGGGCATAACAATACTAATGCTCCAGCAATAAGGTACATATGTTATATTAATATACGTAAAATACTTAGCGTGCCCAGCACACAGTGTTTATTATTATCATTATCTTTATTATTATTAGTAGTAGTTAAAAGAGTGGACTTTAGTGGCGGAACAATTATGATTCGAGTCTTGGTTCTGCCACTCACCAGCCCTGTGACCTTGGATAGTCGTTCAACCTTTCTAAGCCTTTAGTTCCTCACCTGTTACTTGGGAATGTCTTCTGTTTCCTGGGGTTATTTTGAGCATCCAGTGAGACAAGGTGTGTAAAGCACTTAGCGTCGTGCCTGTCATAGAGGAAGCACTTAATCAATGTTATTTTATTATCTTGAGAACTACTCTAAGTTCACACCATTCATTCAACACGTATTAGCAAAACCTGTGCTACGTGTGGGCTGGGTGCCGGAGTGAAGTCTCTTCCTTCCCTCATGAGGAAGCAGGCACAGCGTTTCTGTTTTGGAGGGACACTTACTTCCTCTACCCCAGCTAAGACTCTGTAATATCTTTCAAAACAACCTGAAGAAGAGCCTAAGGTGGGTCAGTTTGCATCTCCAAAAGGGGATTTGGCTCCGGGAGTGAGAGCTCTCGTAAGGAGACCCCAGCTACAGAGCAGTGACACTCCTGAGTCCCAGGACCAAAAGGGGTAAGCAGGCATGGGCACATGCAGGGTGGCCACCCATCCTGCTCTTCGCATGTATGTCTTCCTCATGTTATTGTTCCCTGTGCCCTCTGTCACCTTAAAACTGTCCTGGGATACATGTTACATTCTGTGGTTCCCCACACTTGATCTATTTAAGAAAAGCACCCCCCTCCCACCCCCTTAGCTCAAACGAGTATGGCCAGAGGGACTCCTTGGCCACATCTGGCATTTGGGAAGGGCGCCTGGCATCTTGTTGGCTCCAGGAGAGGGGCCTTCTCCGGTAGTGTCGGGGGGGCCCCAGCAAGGGAGGCCCGTCTCCAGGACACGTCACGGGTGTTTACTGCCTCCCCCTTGTCCGGGTCAGCACACATCATGGGAACCTTGTCATTTCCCTGGACTCTGAAAGCCAGCGGCTGCCTACCCGAGGGAGGGCAGCGCAGAGGCCGCGTGAAAGTGACAACCGCACCCCGCAATCTCTTGTAAAATACGCAGGCAACCAGCCCCGAGACGAACCGCGAGGCCTGAAACTGAACCTTCTCCCCTTGGTTGGCTGGTGGTGGTTCGGTCACTGGGGAAGGGGAGGGAGAAGGTGCTGGGCGGAGACCTGGGCAGCCCCGCGCTCTCACACCTGCGCCCCGCACACTTATCACAGCAGCCTGAAGGCAGGCGTCCTGCGGCGGCTGAGGCACTGGCTGAATATCTTGGAGGAGTCTTTACTAAGACTCTTATTGAAAAATAATTAAGGCTAAATAGCAAAGGAGCTATTTCCCAGGATTTCCATGATGCTAATGTGTTAATTTTATTAGTAGAACGAAAATATTTCTTAAAGACTAGTAGGACCAACAGTAAGCAGTACATAGTGACTACTGCATGCCAGGTTGTTCTCTAAGTGCATTTACTTCTTTAATCCTCACAGCGACCCCCACCCCACCCCCCAGTTGGAGATATTGTCATTATCCCCAGTTTCTGGATGTGGAACCTGAGGGACAGAAATGTTAGGTAACTTGCCCAAGGTTGTATGGCCAGCCAGCGGTGGGGATGACACCCAGGCGGTCAGGCTGGAGTCTAAGCTCTTAACCCAACTCCGTATTGCCTCCCGGGCAAGAGCCCAGCCCTCTGTTACCTGTGACCATGGCTCAGAGAAGCCAGTGCTTATAAAACAGCATCATCAGCCAGCACAGCCGAGACTTTCAGCCAAAGACATTCTGTCTCCTTCCTCTCAGGGAACTTCCTTTTCTTTGAGCTGCTTCCAAACATTTCCCCAGGTTATTGGCTCTTTTCAGACACCTCTGCAGAGGGGTCCTAATTTGCACCACCATATGGAAATCTTTGTCTTGAGCTGGAGGCTCCTCTGAGCTGAATATGCCCACAGAAATGCACTTAACTGGATCTGAAAGTAGTACAAAGACTGACAGCTCCTTCCCTCCCAGTTTTGACCCCCCCTTTCCCCAAATCCTGGCCTCTGCTAACGGCCCAGTTGTTTTCCATGGGGGCAAATGTGCCTGTCTTTCTCTTCAAGCCGACGTATTGTACATTCCTTTCATCTGCTCAGAGTCTGATTTAAATAAGAATCCATAGAACGCAAACATCCAGCGCTGAGAATTATAACTTTGTTATTTTTTGCCCAATCACAACAGTTGTCTTATCTCCTCGGCTTGGTGATGTCCTGTCAAAAGACTAAATGGCAGTGTTTGGAAAGGTAGCGACATTAATCATGTGAGAGCGATTTATTTTTAATCCACCACACTGCGGCTGTCCCCTAGTTATTTGTGAAGTGTATCAAGCCCAAACTTTGAAATTTTGATAATTGGTTTCTTGCAGATCTATTATTTCTCCCTTTCCTCTGTGTGGAAAGTTTCCCAAATATGGATCCAGTAAATGAGTCCTCGACTCAAAGATAGGCCCCGTAAAATAAAATAAAGCTCTGTGAGTCATTTATTTAAGGAATACTTATTGACTGTCCTCACTGTGTCAGGCGCTGTATGAGGTGCTGGGGATACAGTGATGAACAAGGACAGAGTCTCTGCCCTCACAAACTTACTGGCTAGTGGGGCAGAAGTCAATGAAAGAGCAAATAAAGACAGCTAATAATTGTGATAAATGCTCGGAGTGAAACAGTCAGGAGCATTGGGAAAGAAAACCAGGGAAAGGAAAGCTCAGGGAATGAATGCTCCCTGGCCACCCAACGCAAAGATCTCAGTTTGCAGATAGGAAAAGTCAGGGATGGGTAATTTCCCCCAGTCTTGCCCAAATAGTTCCTGGCAGATACTCAGCTAAGGTTGGTGCTGCCTGTTGGGTGATATGCTGTTAGATCTAGTGGGGAAACCGGACATCCTCTTGTGAGGAGTTTTCTGGGAGGATTTGTCTTAAGGCTATATGAGCCTATGTAGCTAATACATTCCTGGAAAATGCTGGAAAGCGTTCTGGCACTCCTCTTTAGATTGCTCAGGCCGCATGCTGGGGAAGTATGGATGCTCCTCTCTCCTCCCAGACAGGTGCTCAGGATTCTTGTAGTGAAATTCCCTCCCATGCATCGAGTAGAGGAAGCCCCTAAACTCTAGACCCCAGAGTCTGTTAGACCCAATATCCACGTGTCTCATGTAAAGAGGGAACCGAAGTGAAAGCAGCTTCCAAGGGAAAAGGGGGACGAGAGACAGAGAAAATAGACACAAAGTTGGTACCAAGAGAAGAAGGAAAACCAGGATAGCAAGCTGGACATGACAAGTGTTGCAATTTTATACTGCTCTGTAGCAAACTATCCGAAAACTCAGTGACGTAAAGAACAACTTATTGTTGTTGCTCATGATTCTGGGATGGATGGCTTCAGCCTCCCTCATCTGGGCGCAGTCAGGAGGAGTCCTCTGATGGCTTCTTCACTCACATGGCTGGTGCCTGGGCTGGTCAGGCTGGTCTCGCCACATGGCTAGCTTGGGCTTCCTCACAGCATGGTGGTCATCTGTAGGCATGCTGCTTAGAAGGCCATTGGCTTCTGCAGAAGACAGGGAGTGGGAACTACCAGTCTTGTAAGGCCTGGGTCTGGAAACTGGCATAGTATCACTTCCTCCATAGTCTGTCAATCAACGTAGTCACAGAGACCAACCGCATTCAAAGGGAGGGGACATAGACTCCCGTGTCTCGATGGGATGAGTGTCAAAGAATTTGTGCCCATCTATAATCTGTCACAAACCTACTGCCCCTTCCATATGAGATCCCTTAATATTTATAAAGAAGGCAAAGGTGTCTCCATTAAGTTTTTTCTTTACAGGTCACACTTACCCGTTTCTTTAACCTTCAGATCATTCACATCCTTCCCAACCCCCATATGCAGCCCAAATGATCGGACTGCCGCTTAAGACGTGGCACCCAGGCCTTCATTGTCCCAGATGTGGCAGCTGCTCAATGTCTCTTTTCTGAAAAATGTAATCCTCTGTATGCAGCCTAAAACTGCATTCCTATTATTGTTATCAGCCATGTTACACTTTTGATCCCTTTCATGCTACAAGGACCTTTTTATTTTAAAAAGTAATTGCAGCAAATGTGTAAAATATGAGACAATACACAGAGGGAAATGAGATCACTACGTTCTCACCACTGAGAGTTAACCACTGCTACCTTCTGAGTCTTCCTTCCCCTACCAATATCTATGTGTGTATTCTGTAAAATGTTTTCTGTCGCTTAAGAAAATGTTATAGGCAGTTTCCCCACATCCCTCTACATTATCATACATAGAGATGGCATCATATTGTCCTTTGTGGTCTAGCGAAACACCTCATCTTTTCTGGATGAAATGCATTTAAGCAGGTCTTCCCCATCCGGTACTGGTGTAATTGGTTTTTTAAAACCTAACTGCAGGATTTTACCTTTTCATTAAAAATCATCCTGTTGCTTTTTAGATAAATTATTGTAGCCTCTTATGATCTTTTAAGTCCCAATTTTATCAGCAAATCTCTCCCAGGTTTATATGATTTTAAAATCAATAACTATCAAAATCACTGATAAATCATTTTTAAATAGGATGCAGCCTCATCGCATCCCCTTGGGGACCATCCTCCCGGTTTCATTACTCCATTCATCAGTCTGGCTCTGATCAATTAATCACCTTAGCTGTACTATCATGTGGCTTGTTCCTCCATTCGAAAACAAGATTTTCAAAAACAGGAAAGAATTTGGATCCATTGTGTGTGTCACATTCTCTTTTATGCCCATCTCATTATTTTATTGAAGAAGGAGGTTGGAGTGGTTTGGTATAACTTGTTCTCTTTGAACCCACACTGTTGTTCTAGAGGAAAAGAAATTGGTCAAATACTAAAGCCCAGTTTAAACCCCTTACCATTCATGAATGTACAGCTGGGACCCTAATCTTAAAACATTCCCTCAATTCTGAAATAAAAAGAATTCTCTTTTTCAGAGTAAGTTTTTTGTTATTATTGTTTGTCTTTGTCCTACGCAGCCAGTGGTGAATAAATGGAACTAATTAGTTCCTTCAAAAGATATTTAATTGAAAAATGAACACATTTTTCTAATGTGTTCAAAAACTGTTTATTTTTCCAAGGATCAAATACAACTCATTGGACAGTAAATTGTAAAATCCGTTTTTTAAAATCCAAATTATTTTCAGATTCCCCCACAGTCCTTCAAAGAGTATCCCCAGGGGCTTGGCATTCTTATCTGTAAGTCCTGTAAGTACACTTCAGTGTGGCTTGCTTGGGACAAGTGATTTGGACTCATTCAAGGCAGAAGTGAGCTTTCTTCTATCTCCTCATTTATCTCCGTTTTCTGAGCCTGAAAAGACATTTGTTCTGCCCTCTCTGTATGAAGATAATTTTTCCTGAGATGATGGAGACAAAATAGAAGTTGAGTAGTTATGCTTTCTATCTCCTGTTCCTGTTATATCATCTGCTTCAAGTAATGGATCCATTTCTTTCTCTAAACTACCTGAGTGTGCTCATCTTGAGATCTTCCACACTGCCTAACATGATGTCTTACTTGTTATGGGTATATTAATCAGAGTTTTTGGTCTGATTTTTGTTAAATTTTTTTAATAGAGAGATTCTACATGCAAACCCAGGTTTAGGCCTTTCTCAGAAAATCGAGTGCTCAGTCACTATTGGCTCCAATTTGCAGTGCTGTACCCTTTAGAGGAAAGGATTTCTGGTTAGCCATAGTCCCTACCCCTCCCTCTTGCCTACCTGACCCATACTTGAGAGTCAGTTGCCATTTTAGCTTCTTCCAGCTGGCAGATACCATCCATTTGCACCACTTGCTGGGCCTCTTAAGTATTTTAGTTTCTGACTTTTGGACTAGAGCAGGACTTTTGAAAGGGAGAGGCAGAGGCAACTGGACAGGAAGTAGAGCTGAGATTCTCCAAGTTTTAGGGAAGACTGGTTTTGTGAGTCTTGGGAGGGGAAGAGACCAACCACCCACTTTGCGACGGCTGTGAGGTGGCTTGTGGATGCCTGGAAAATCAGATACTGTGCCACTGGTCATGGTGTTGGAAGATCTCCGATCTTCTGCCTCAAATGACCAGACTAGTTTAGACCAGGATCACCTTGTTGTAATTGTGAGGACTGAAAACAAGGAGATTTTCCTCTGAAAATTGAGGATGTGCAACAGCCCTGGGACTTATGAAGAGCACTAAAAAGAAGCCCCACAGGATTATAGAACTGAATACCTGTCAGTGATGGAGAGTTCAGGGCAGAGCATTCATTAAGAGATGAGACATCAACCGTTATTTCTTAGCTTTGAGGACATCTGGCTCTACCTTCACGTCTCCCTGTATTGAGAACTGAGTTGAATTCCATTCTCCTATCCGCACGGTTCGATTTATTTCGTTCACTTATGTGCGACCACTGCGGAGCGCTTTCTCTCTGTTTTGTCACTGTGTGAGTTGCGTGCCTGAAATGACCTGGTGACGATTTTTCAAAGAGCCCCAAGTGCAGAGCTCAGGATTTTTTCGTAACACCAGATGTTCCAATAGTCTGTCTCCTGTTGTACAAAGTATGAAGGAGATGATAGAACCACCACACACTTCTGAATAACAGCTGACACTTCTGTGCGACATGGAGCAGCTTCCTGAGTGGCCTCCCATATTTTACTTTTCCAGTACGTTCCATACACTAGCTTCAGAGTTCTTTTCCCAGCTCTGGAGACTGGGCTGGCCACTTGCACTCTTTTACAGTCCATCTCAGTGTCTCTGCACCTTCACTGAATGCCTGGCCTCTTTGATGCGGCTTTAAAGACTCTTCCTACACTGTTAGCTTCATCCCTCCACTCACATGCTCTGCCCAAGGCCCCGAACGCTCTGTTCCTTGCCTCTCTCCAGGCCTCTGCTCAGCCTGCTCCTTCAGCCTGAGGTGCTCTTTTCCATTCTGTCTTTTTTTTTTTTTTTAAATTTTATTATTGTTTAAAATATTACAGATGTCCCTTTTTCTCCCCAATGACCTGTTCCACCCCGTTCCTTCCCCCTCCCCAGCCCACTTTGGATGCTGCCTCCCTCTAAAGTCATTTCTGGTATTTCCAGAGACATCACATTTCAAATCTGTTTTTGCACTCTGCCCCACCCCCTTCCGAAACTCCTTGAGGGCAAGAGACCAGGGCTCTTCAAGAGAATTTGGACAAAAGGAAAATGGGCGACTCTTCTGAGAGTTCAGGTACAAAATCAACTTAATGGGCCAGAAGAGTCCTATATAAAGACAGTTCAAGTAGTCAGAATGATTCCTGGTTCAGAGTGTGACTCGACTGAAGCTATCTTTAAAACAACATTTTAATAAACTGTAATCTGTGGGTGGGAGGAGATATGTGTGTATGGGGGAATTCATTGTTTTATATCTGCCTCTGGGTGGTTTGCATCATAAATTTACATCTTCAGGTTTCTGAGAAGTCCCGCAGTAATGAACCCCTTTTCACCTTGCTGAATCTAGTATTTCTTGAATTTATATGACTATTTTATTTTTCAGAGACACTATTAATATCCACTGGACTAAAATGCTGTGCTAACCAGAAGGGGGATTATCTATACTGAAGGTGGAAACAGGAAAATTGGATGAACAATGCTATCAGTGTCCATCAAAGGGCTACTTGAAGGAGATAGTGACCTGGCCTGAGGTTTGGACTGTCGGGTCCTGGCAGCTGGTGGGTCCTTTCCAGGGAAATGACACAAATGTGCTCCCTTGACCTGCTACCATTGAATTACATGAGTCAGGCAACTAATTCCCCTTCTCCCTTTATGCTTGCTAGACAAGCATGCTTGCTGATTATAGTTTATTTTCCAAAGTAAATTTCTCACACGAAGGGAATAATCTGGTCGGATGATGGGATGTTTAACCCCCTTGCAAGTCTATTACTATAATAAATTGGCATTCTGGGCTGTACATCAGTCCTCTCTGACCTTGATTAGTGAGAGTCAGTCCCTGCGATACTGATTCATTCTCGGTGGGATAAAACAACCACATTTCAGAACCTGCCAGGCTCTGAATGATAGCCTAGTTCTGTGGAGGATAACAATGTCAACCCCTGGCTTTTATGAAGCACCCTTTAAATGATCTATTGCTATGTCACAAATCACCACTTAGTGGCTTAAATAAAAAACAATCATTTTATTATTTCCCACTGTTTCTGTGGATCAGGAATTTGGGAAGACTTAGCTGAATAGCTCTGGCTTGGATTGTGGTTGAACAATGACCAGAGCAGCTGGGGTTTGACTGGCAACTCTCTCTATGTAGACTCAGGACCTCTTCTCCAGTTGTTATCTCCATGGGAGCTGCTTAGAGCTTCCTCACAATATGGTGTCCTAGGGCTCCAAAAGCAAGACTCTCAGAGTACCAGGTGGAAGCTCTATCAGCTTTCCTGATCTTGCCTCCACCATCACATCACTTCCAATTGCCTTAATTCATTACAAGTGAGTCACAGGCCCACCCATACTCAAAGAGAGGGGAAATAGATTCTTGATGAGAAAATAAATACAATTTTCTAAATGGTATTTAGGGGAAATAGACTACTTCTTGATGAGAAAATACCAGATTCTAAAGAACATATGTGTTGTGGCTTTCTTTGGAAAGTATAACTTATGGCAAACACAATAGTCAATGCTTTTGCTAAACCATACACACACACACACACACACACACACACACACACGCATACATACACCTCCCTTATTTATTCCTCCCAACAAATCCATGAGATAATTCTTATCCTTCATTTTTACAGATGATTAAACTGAAGCTCATAGAGGTTAATTACTTTTTCCAGGGACTTAGAGTTGGTTAATTGTAGGGTTGGGTTTTAAAACCAATGTGTGTTCTTAAACATTATGCTCCTCTACCTCCTGATGTACCAAGGTAGATGCCTGGGGGAGTTTCTGGCAATCTGGCAGCCAGCCTTCCTAGTGACTCCCACCTTACTGCGTATACTGAGTGTGGTGGGAGATTGTTTCAAAGTGTTGGTCAGAATGCTGTCCTCCTTAAACCACCGCATTCCTTTACTTGTGCCCTGAGGGCCTTTCCCTCATCGAAACCCTGCCTGCTTCCCAGCACCTCTGGCACAAATGACTAGATAGGAGTCAACCCTTTATGAAACCAGAAAACAAAGGCCACAGATATTTGTTTGTTAAGTTTCCAAGCTGCTTGTCGGTGCTTTGCTCAGATGTCCTCGGGCCCCTTGTCATCATTTATGTTCTCCTTTAGTGTCCTTGGGCTTCTAATAGTCAGCCTCTGGGGCTCCTTTTCAAAGACCTTCCCTTGGGCACCTGGAGCTCACTCTACTCAATCATATGGGAAGATACAAGGGCCTGGGAACTGATGTCCCACAATTGGTCCTTAGCTGATGCCTGAAGGTTGGGATTATGAGTTCCCGACTCCTTGTCCTCTGTTTGGGACAACTCTTAGAGGTAACTTAAGAGTTACTTAAGAGTAACAAGAGCATTCATTCTTGCAGGATCAGGGAGAAGCTACCCTCCACGTGACTGGCCATAAAATTGCACCCTTTCTTGGCTTCTTCCCCTTCCTTCTGTTCCCCACCCCGTCTTTAACAACCACTTAGAGCCCGCTTCTGGGGAGTTTGAGCTAAGACCCTGAGGATGGGAAAGGAGAGGAGGAGCTTCTTCAGCACAAGCCCTTCACTCTGCCAGGTCAGAGAGCGCGGGGAAGGTGGGCCTTTCTCATTGTGCTTTAGAGAGTGGAGCCTCCCCACAGCCCAAGACAGCAGCTGGCTGGTGCTCTTTCAGCCACAAGCAGACTACTCTGGACCAAAGTCTCTCCTCGGCCCTCTGCCTAACCTGCATTGTCTCACACCACTCACTGGGATACCCCCCTGGAATGGGCTGAAAAGAGTGGTTGTGGTCTAAGGAAAGCTTCCTCAGAACCCTCTCCCACATACCTGACCAAAGTGACACTTGATGGGAGTCTTTCAAAACCTACCACTGAGGCGGGGCAGGGTTGGAACCCACACTGAACCAAGACTTAGAATTATTAAGCTCTAGTCCTGGTTCAGCCCCCAGCTAGCTCTGTGACCTGTTTTCTCATCTGCAATACGGTCTCTGAGATCCCTCCAGCTCTAAATATCTGTGCTTTCAATATGACACGTTCAGTGTCTCCTAAGGGCTTACACTCTGGTTAGGAAAGCATGACACAATTAGAGGGCTGTATATGACAGACTCCGGAACAAAGCTGAAATCAGTCCAATTAAGAGGGAAAGTGCCTCGAGCAGAAAACAAGCACAGTGGCTGATTAGGGTGGGAGGATTTCTGTGGGACAGAGTCTTCAGGAAAGGAATGAAGGGAGAAGATGAGAAGGGCCTTGGCGGTTGACTATTGCTTGCACGGGGAAGGGGGAAAGCACTCCGTTGTTACCTGGGTGTGAAATGAGGGCAGAGGCAGGGAGGGCAGGGAATGGAATCCTGGTTAGCACTTAATTGCTATTCTCACTCTAAGTGACTATAACACACTCCCAGCTCCAGTTGTAATATACTAGTTATTTACGGGGCTGTATTTTTTATTCTCTCAGGCTTAACACACATCATTGGAAATGTGACATTCAGAATTGGCTTTTCCGACCCCCTAAATTTTAATTAAAGTAATTATCTTACTAGCAGAAACTGTAATTTATCTTCTCCTTGAGTTTACAAAGAGGAAAAAAGAAACTTTGGCTGAGCATATCTTCCCTGCATCCTATTACTGGTTGTTTCTTTTGATGGTGGGGGCCGGGGGGTGCCTTCAGCCTGGGTGATGGTCCAGAGACCAAATGTTCCTTGCTGTCTCGTCTCTACTGTGCAGGGGCCCTGTCCTGGCAGTTTGGAATAACTGCTACCTAGAGCCTCAACATGGCTTCAGCTGTCATTCAGAAGCAGCATCTCAGCTAAAGGGCAAGTTCATTTTCTGGCAAAACCCTTTGGCACAAGTGTGTGTGTGTGTAAGGGAATAAGAAACTCGGTGATTTAGATGAAAACTTTCCATGCAATTAACTTCCTCCCGACTAAAGCAGGTGCTGCAGGGAACCACTGGGCCAGTCTGCTTAGTAAATACCCATCCCCAGATGTAGAGCAATGCAATGGAAATAATTATCCTGGGTCAATTAAGCAGAACTCAAACCTCTTCCCACCAGCCTGCTTGAATTTTATATTTCCGTGAACAAGGTTTGCTCAGGATTTAAACTGAGCAAACTGCTTGACCTCTGGAAAAGGGATCTCTGGGAAAAAACATTGAAATGTACAGTGGTTGTTGTTGCTGGAGGAGGTGGCCCCCACTTCCCAGGCAAGAGCACTTGGACTGGGCTTCAGACAGGCCTGGGCTGGAATCCTCGCCTCAACACCTAGTAGCCCTATAACCTTAGGCAAGTTACTTAATTCTCTAAACTTTAATTTATTTTCTCATTTGAAAAGCGGGGATGGTAAGAGGGCCCATATCCCACTTCTTTCATGAGGCTTACTTGAGAAAATGCTAGTAAAGCCCTGAAAAAAGGGCCTCAGATATAATAAAGCCTCCATAAGCAGTGGCTATTGTTATCACTATGATGATGGTTATCAACAGAAAAAAATGGGTATTATAATTGTACAACCTATGAGCACTCAATGGAAAACCTCTACAGAGGGTGGCATGTGAACACAAGAGCTCATTATGCTCAACTCCAAACATGCAGAATTTAAAGCCACCGATATGTGAGTTTATAAAATTGAATAATTAGGGGTGATGTAAAGGCTGAACAAAATAAGGAGCACTGAACTCAACGAATTCTAAAGACCCTTGGCTGTACTGATCACCACTCCATTCGTAGGCTTGTCACAAAGCCTGGAAGGGAGACCAAGAAACTAAGCATGGGGGACCATTGTCATGTTGGAAATGAATCCGAAATGAAATGACATCACCTCTAAAAATGATAAAGCAAATCAGTGAGAAATGCAATTCAGCTGACAGAAATTCAGTTTTCGCACAATACTGTATTTATCAAGAGCTTACAATTTGACAGAGGTGTTTCTTAGTGCTTTCTGTGGATTCCTTACTTAATCCTTACCCTAACCTGTAAGATTGATGCTGTGATTATCTCGATTTTACAGACTCATTACCCTTCAGGGACACACATTGCAGATAATAAAAGGTTACCCTCTGCTCAGAGACCTCTTTCCAGCCTGGGAGGGTGTAGACCCACCGAAAAGCTTACATGTGGGAGAGTCTTAGAATCTGAAGACTCTGGAGTTAGTTGTATTCATACGGTCACTGAGCAACTACTTATATAAGACCTACTCTGTGCCAGGAACCGAGTTTGGTTCTGAAGGCATAATGATGCATAAACGTCGGCATGATCCGCTTTGGGAAGGTGAAATAGGTGTCCTTTACTTTATTCTTCCTACTATGTATGTGCAACAAAAAACCCTGGACACTGTACGGGAAACAAACCTAAGCAGACTGTGAAATGCAGACAAATGACAGCAGATTAGCAGGGAAGCTTGGGACCCAAGGAACGACACGGTTGTGAGTTCCCTGGGTTTACTCTTTCTCTTGTATCCCAGGCTTGGCAGGTGAAGAGGCCAACAATCTGGAAATGCCAGTGCGTGCAGACAATAAAAATCCTGCTCTTTTTAGCCAAAGGATCAGGAAAGGGGTGTGTTGGCGAGCAGAGAACTTTTAGACAGTAAGAGCTCTACTCTAGCCAAACACCAGAAAAAACTGGTCTTACCGCCACTCATACCTGCAAAGGCTGAATGTTGAGCCTAGACTTCCACCCTCGTGAGGCTGTGATAAGGTGCTCTAATCCCCTGCCAGAGTAGTGTCAGAAAAGGCCGTGTAAGAAGCCAAGACTTTCATCTGTTCTAGGTGGAAATGAGGCTCCCTCCATCCTTACTTGTGGCATCAGTAGGAGCCATTTTCACCCCCACCCAACAGTAATGAGGCATCCCTGCCCCTTCCTGCTGAAGTGGTTTCAGAGGAGGCTTAGTGGAGTCAAGACTTTCACTTCCACCCAGCGCTAATGAAATCACCCTACCTCCACCCTTTTTATCAGTGGAAGCCATATGAAAAGCAGTAGCAAGACACACTCCTACCCCTCCCAGCCAGAATGGTATCAGTGGAGATTTGTTAGGGACAGGGAACTTCGACCTTTGCCCAGCACGACCCTCAGGTGTCAATGAAGGCCAAGGAAAAAATGTGGACTTATATACCCACCTGGCAGTAACAAGGTGGCACCTTCTCCCCTTCCCCTGCCACGGCTGTATCATAAGCCAGCTAAAACAGAGGTTTAATTAAGATCCAGAGTCTTATACCATAAATCAATATCCAGGTTGCAATAAAAAAACCACGTCATGCCAAGAAATCTAAAATTGAGTGTAAAAAGAGAATTAATAGATGCCAGCATTGAGATGAAAGAGTTGTTAGAATTATCTGACAAAGATTTTAAAACAGACATTGTAAAGATACTTTAATGAGCAATTACAAACTTGCTAGAAATAAAGGAAAATATAGACAGTTTCAGCAAAGAAATAGGAGATATTAAAAAACCAAATAGACATTTTATAACTGAAAAACAATAACTGAAAATAAAAACCTCAGAGGATAGATTCAGCAGCAGAACTAAGGGGACAGAGGAAAGAATCATTGAACTTGAAGATAGAAAAGTAGAAAATATCCAATCTGAGCAGCAGAGAGAAAACAGAGTAAAAAAAAATAGAACAAAGTATCAGGGTCTTGTGGGAATATAACATAAAGTCTATTATATGTCCTGGGACTCACAGAAGGAGTGGAGAGAAATGATGGAAAGTACTCAAAGACACAATGGTTAAAACTTCTCAAATTTGTCAAAACACACACATATTCATGAAGCTGAACAAACCACAAACAGAATAATCTAAAAAAAAAATCTACAGCAAGACACATCAGAATCAAACTTCTGAAAATTGAAAACAAAGAAAAATCTTGAAAGCAGCAAGATAGAAATGACACATTACCTATAGGGAAAAAACAGTTCAAATGACAACAGATTTCTCATCAGAAACCACGGAAATCAGAAAGACGTGACATAGTATTTTTCAAGTGCTGAAAGTAAAGAAGCGTCAGTTGAGAACCCCATTGCCAGTGAAAATATCCTTCAAAAATGAAGGGAAAATACAGACATTCTTAGATGGAGAAAAATGAACAGGATTTGTTGCAAGCAGGCCCACCTTAAGACTATAGGAAGTAACTCTAACGTGAAAGGAAACGATAAAAGAAGAAATTTTGGAATGTCAGGAAGGAAGAACACAGTAAGCAAAAATATGGGTAAATAAAATAGACTTTTCTTCTCCTATTGAGTTTTCTAAATTTTGTCTGGTGGTTGAATCAAAAATTATTACACTGTTGAATATAGTTCCAAATGTTTGTATAGAAAATATTTAAGACAATTATAAGTAGGGAAGGGTAAAAGGACATAAAGACAAATAAGATTTCTATACTTCTATCAAACTGATAAAAAACAAGTGGGCTTTGATGAGTTATGTATATTTAATGCAATACCTAAAAGGACCATTAAGAACTATACAGAGATACACTAAAAATGCTATAGATAAATAATAATGGAATTTTAAAAATGTTCAAGTAACCCACAGGAAGGCAAGTAAAAATCAAACAGAGAAATGAAATATATAGAGAACATACAGAAAACAAAAAATAAAATGATAGACTTAACATCCAACATATCACTAATTACATTAGCTGTAAATGGCCTAAATATATAAAGTAAAAGACAGAGGTTGGCAGAATAGATTAATAAACATGACCCAACTATTTGCTATCTACAAGAAACTCACTTCACATATAACTATAAAAGGATGTAAACGATATATCATGAAAACATTAATCAAAAGAAAGCAGGACTAGCTATATTAATAGCACATAAAGTAGACTTCAGAACAAAGAAAATTACCAGAGACAGAGACATTATATAATGACAAAGAGGTTAATCTATCAAGAAGACGTGGAGATCTTAAATGTGCAAGCATCAGACAATAGTGCTATAAAATATGTGAGGCAAAAACCAATAGAACTAAAAGGAGAAATAGGCAAATCCACAATTATAGTTAGAGACTTTAGCACCCCTTTCTGTACAATTGATGGAACAACTAGATAGAAAATCATCAAAGACATAGAATAATTTAACAGCACCGTCAACCAACAGAATATTTACAAAACACTCCACAGTAGAATATACTTTGTTTTCAAGTGCCCACAGAACATAGATAAGGAGATCCTGGGCTATAAAACAAATCTCAACATTTTTGAAAAAGTGAAATCATAGAGAATTTCTCTTACCACAATGGCATCGAGTTGGAAATCAACAGCAGAAAGATAATCGGAAAATCTCCAAACACTTGAAAAGAACAAACTCCTAAATAATCCATGGGTCAAAGAGGAAGTCTCAAGAAAAATAAACACTGAAGTGTCTGAAAATAAAAACACAACCTATAACAATTGGTGGGATACAGCTAAAGTAATGCTGAGAGGAAATTTTTAGCACTAAATGCATATATTAGAGAAGAGGAAAAGCGTGAAGACAATAACTTAAGCTTCCAATTCAAGAACCTAAAAAAAGGGTACAAGAAAGAAATCAGTACTATAAATCAGTGAAACTGAAAACAGAAATAGAAGTCACTGAAATAAAGAGCTGTTTCTTGAAAAAGAACAATAACAAAGCCAGCAAAATAAAATGGAAGAAGTTAACAATATCAGGAACGAGGGTATCACTACCAATTCTGCAGACATCAAAAGATCATAAAGGAATACTACTAACCATTCTACGTGCACAAATTTGACACCTTAGACAAAATAGGTTGATGTTTTGAAAAACACCAGCTACCAAGACTTACCCAAAATGAAGTAGATAATTTGAATAGCTGTATACATGTTAAGCAAATCAAATTCATAATTTTAAAAAATTCCCCCTGAAGAAATTTCCTGGCTCAGCTGGCTCCACTGAAGAATTCTATCAAGTTTAAAGAAGAATTAAGACCAGTTCTGCATAATCTCTTCCAGAAAATAAGAGAGGAGGGAATACTTCCCAATTCATTTTATGAAGTTAATATTACCCTGATACCCAAAGCAGATAGTACAAAAAAAACCAAAACACACAAATCGATAACATTCATTAACATGGATACAAAAATATTTAACAAAATACTAGCAAATAGAATTCAGCATGGTATAAATGAATTATATACCATGACTAAGTGGCACTTATTGCAGGGATGCAAGACTAGTTTAATATAAGAAAATCAATCCAAATTAACAGGCTAAAGAGGAAAACTCAATGGATCATACCAATCGATGCAGAAAACAGCACTTGACAAAATTTAACATTTATGATAAAAAATCAAAATAATAGGAATAGAAGGGAAAAGGGCATCTACCAAAGCCTATAGGTAACGTTATGCTTGATGGTGAAACACTGAATGCTTTTTCTCTAAGGCCCGAAACAAGGCAAGGGTTCCAGTCTTACCAGTTTTATCCAACATAGTCCTGAAGTTCTAGCCAGTGCAAAAAGCAAGAAGAGAAAATAAAAGGCATACAGACTGGAAAGGAAGAAATAAAACTGTCCCTGTTTGGATATGACATGATTATTTACATAGAAAATCACAAGGTATCTATAAAAGTAGTCCTGCCCGGCTGGCTTGGCTCAGCAGTTGAGCATCAAGGTTCGATTCCCAGTCAGGGCACATGCCCAGGTTGCAGGCTCGATCCCTGGCAGGGGGCGTGCAGGAGGCAGCTGATCGATGACTCTCTCTCATCATTGATGTTTCTATCTCTCTCTCCCTCTCCCTTCCTCTCTCTGAAATCAATAAAAATATTAAAAAAAAAAGTAATCCTGGAATAAGTGAGTTTAGCAAGGTCACAGGATACAAGATAAAGAAACAAAAATTAATTCTATTTCTATATGCTAGCAGTAAACTCCTGGGTACCAAAGTTTAAAAATATAATACTGTTTATAATCACCATCCCCCAAAGAAATACTTAGGTATAAGTCTAACAAAACATGTATGGAAATTATATGCTAAAAACTACAAAATTCTGATGAGAGAATCAAAGGAGAGAGAAATAATTGAAGAGACAAACTGTATTCATGGATTGAAAGACTCATCATAGTAAAGAAGTCAGTTCTCCCCAAATTCATGTACAGGTTCAAAATCTCAGCAAGATTTTTTTAGAAAAATAGACAAGATTATCCTAAAACTTATAGCAAAAGGCAAAAATTTAGATCAAAGTATTAAAATAGCTAAAACAATTTTGAAAAGAGGAACAAAGTGGAAGAAATCAGTCTATCCAATTTCAAGACTTAATATGTAGCTACAGTAAAGAATTCTATGTAGTATTGGCAGAAAGATAGGCATATTGATCAATGAAACAGACCCACACAAATATGCCCAACTTATTTTTGATGAAGTTATGAAGGCAATTCAATGGAGGAAAGATAGCTTTTCAACAAATGGACATCTATAGCCATAAAAGTGAACCTCGACATGTCTTATACCTTATACAAAAATTAAATCAAAGTGGATCATGTGCTTAAATGTAAATTTTAAATTACAAAACTTAAAGAAACAATCATAGGAGAAAATCCTCCTAATCCAGAGCTAAACAAAATGTGCGAATGACATCAAAAGCATGATCCATGCTCATGGGTCCTTGCTACACATCTGGTCCAGAGTTAGTGCTCAGTATGTGTTAATAACACTTGTCATTATCATCAACATGAGCACACCTATCACCACTGCTTCACCTGTACACGTTTCTGTGTCTCATTCTATTGACCAGAACCAAGAAAATGTATTTTGTCATAATTAAATAAAGCCATGAGCTTAGAAGACATAGAGGCTGACTTCAAGAAATCCCTTATTAAATGTCAATTTGTGCGTTTTTTTTTTCCTGCTCATCCCTTCTTTCTCTGCCCATTCCCTCTTTACTCTGCCTTTTCTCTTTCTCTTCTACTTTTCCTCTGAAGTCTTTGGTGCCTTTGTGGACAAGATTCTTAATGTTACTCCCTACACCTGTGACCACGGGGCAGCTGGTTACCTGTGGTGGAGCACAGCATCCATCGAATCTTAGACTTTTGCCTCTTTAGGAAGTGCACATCCGCTAAAAAGATCAGATGACTAGTGGTCGCCGCAGAATATCATTTATGTTCATTTGTTTCATCTTTTATTGCCCATTGATCGCTGGTCAGTGCCGTGCCAGGGATTGGGCCCAGGTGCTGAAGATACAGTGTTGAGCAAAACAGACCCTTCTTGCCTTCGTGGGCACACAGTGGTAGGAAGACCTGATTTCAGTGGCCTTGTGACTGCTTTTATCTGCATTTCAGGTTTTATTTTCTAATCGTTTGCCTCTGTAGAAATTCAGAGAGTTACAATGTGGACTGTTGTTTTGATGTTAATCAATTAATTAATTTCCTATTCAGTTCTAAAAAGCATGTGAAGTGGCTTATCAACAATGCACAGATATAGTGAGACCAAAGAGTATCAAACAATAAAACACAGCGTTTGGTAAAAGGGGAGCAGAGGATATAGATCTTGTTCTGGGCCCTTTAGAGCAAGTGAGCCCGGTACTCAGCTTGACCTTCAGGACAAGAGGAGACAAAATGAGGGGGCAAAAGCACTTTAAGAAAGGGCGTCGGTTTCACAGGAGACACCCGCTTTTTCCCCGGATCTAAATTTTATGTGGAATTTGTCTTTAAATCCTAATATAAGGAGTGCTGAACGTGTTCTAAATATGAGAAATAGGCATAAATGAAGTGTTGATCTGTGCCGGCTCTGGGTGCTGACGGCAAGGTATCTCTTAGATTATTCGGGGGTTGTCAGAGTGAGGGTGTGTGTGCGAATTTGTGATGTCACAGAGAACAGTTTCCCAAAGTGTTATTTCACTGTGATAGTTAAAAAACACCACCACCCTGAAAGCGGTCATATTAGGGTGACATTTAGTGTAATCTCAGGAGTAACTTGTAGTATACAGTCTGCTTTCTCTGTTTTTCTGTAACAGAGAGGAAACCCGGAGGGAAAGTGCATTCTCAGTGAGGCCGTTTTTGCTCTCCCCGTTGGGACTGGTGAGGGCTAAGCCCAGCTATCAGCCTGCCTTTACCAGCTGAAGCAGGCATTATGCCAGCAGAGGAAAGGGGAGCCCAATACAGCCCTCACCCTCGCTTTTAAATTCCGAACAGGTGCTGTACAGCTCCCATCTTATAGCAGGAAGGAAGACAAAGAAATTGGTGGCGATGGCGGTGGTGATAATGCACATGGTGTCAGGTACTGTGGGATGCTGGGGACAGGCTTCACGGAAGAGCTGGCATTTAAAACATACCCTGTTGGAAATTGTGGCAGAGGGCAGAGGAACTCGGTAAGAAAGTCCATGGAGGTGAGGCAGTGCATGGAGGCTTGGACACAGTTCCAAGAAATTTGGACGTGTTGGTCATGAATTTTGAGAAGGGCAATCCATGACATAATCCTTTCTACATTTTAAGAGGCCGTTTCTGCCAACAGTATGGAGCTGTGCTGTCTAAAACAATAGCCACGAGTCACCGCACCACGTAGACCAAGGGAGACGGTTCCAGATTGGACATGTTTACAAATGCAGGAAGTGAAGTGGAGGCTGTTGGGGGCTGTTTCTGGAAGCCCTTGGGTGGTATTGGTTGGGGGGAGGGCTTTGATGAGTCACCTACAGGCAAGTGTCAGATTGTAAAAAGTCCAGGAGAGAGAGGCTGGTGAGGAAGGGCAGACTGCAGGTGTAGGGGAGAGCGCTTGCAGGGGAGAAGGGGTTTGGGCAGTAGAGAAGGCTGGTGGGGACTGGGGGGCTGGGGAGGGGCAGGCAGTTTTGGGCAAAGGAGAGAGAGACTGAAGATACAAAGAGGAGGTGATAACTGATGGAGCAAGGCCCAGAGGACGAGTCGGTGCAGGAGACCTGAAAATGTACCCATGAGATTCTTTTATCCATTTTTTTTTCCCAACCAAATACTTAATAGCCACATCTCTGCAAGTCCAGGATGCAAGCTTTCTACAGGCTCTGTCCGGGCTGGGGCTCCTTCAGATGGGAGAGAGCTAGGGGAGACCTCAGCCTTGCTCTTGAGAACACTGCCCTCCTTGGGGGGGACTTCAGAGAGCTTCGGGGTGCTCTGAGGGCCTGGGGTTTGGAAGGCCGCACCCTCCTGGGTGTATGAGCCTGGGGCCCTGGAGGTCTGCTGGGCAGCCCAGTTCCCCTAAACCGTGCCACCGACGAGCTCCGCGCAGGGCCCAGGCAGAGAAGCCGCGCATCCCTCGGGAGCCCACAGGCGGCTGCCGGGCTGCAGCGCGGAGCTTTCCCCGGCAGGGGCGCTGGGCACCCGCGGGTGGCGCGCCCCGACCCTGCGCGCCCGGGCCTTCCCCGCAGAACTTTTCCCGGGGCGGCCCCTCGCCGGGCTCTTTGGAAACCCAAAGCCGCCAGGAACCGCCTCCACTTCAACTCTCCCCCCCAGTCCCTCACCCCTCCCCTTTCTCTACAGGCCCCCGCGTTCCCTTCCGCCCGGGGGCCGTCCAGCTCTCCAAGCCCCCTCCCCAAACCCTGCTCCTGCCTCACAATAACCCCTCCTCCAGCCCCACGCGCCCCGGAGACCTTTCCAACCCCTAGAAATCAGGAGCTTCTGGGAGGCGCCGGCTGAACTGCCAGTCCTGGGGTCTACACGCCACGTCTCGAGGTCGCCCTGGAATTTAGCTTCCGTCTCTCCAGCGCACCCCCCTCCTTCCTACAGGGGGCCCAGCGACGCTTCTGCAGGGGTCGCGGGAGGGCCGCATCCTCTAAGGGGCGGCGGGCACTCTGAAAGAACAACCTCGGCGCGATCTCGCCGGGGCGTGCGTGTGTGTGTGTGTGTGTGTGTGTGTGTGTGTGTGTGTATTTGAGGGGGGGGGGGTCCTGGATCCTCTCTACCGCTGGGGGTCCCAGGCAGGGGGGCCTATGAATCGGCTGGCAGCCCCCTGACGCCACCGCCGGACCCTCCCAGCTCTGTCCCCTCGCCTCCTCCAGGCTTAAGGAACAGCCAGGCTGCACCCTACAACCGCGGGCGGTGGGAGACCATGGGCGCTCCGGGCGCCAGGAGGAGGGGGCTGTCCTGAGCGCCTGCCTTGCTCAGTCTAGCCTTTCTGACGACTCACAGGCTCATAAAAATGCAAAAGCAGCCGGTGCCTGATCCGCGCCTGCCCACAGCCCCAGCACCCTCCACCCCCCATCGCTCGCACTAACACGCACACGTGAGCGTGCAAATGCACACGCACAGAGACGAGGACCTCCTCACTCCCAGGCAGCTCCAGCTCAGCGAGGCACCCCCACCCAGGGGCGCCCGCCCGCCAGCCTCCGGCGCACTGCAAGCCTCACCCTCGCCCGCCTGCGCGCACGCAAGCTCGCCGGAGCCGCGTCCTGCGCCCCCGCCCGGGCGGGGGTGCGGGCTGCGAGGGGCGGGGGGCAGCGGGCGGGGCGGGCCGGGGAGCGGGGAGCGGAGTCCCGGGTCCATCCCGCGCTCAGCTTCCTAGTGCTGTCTCCCCACGCGCAGGTTCTGGCTGGGCCCCCCCTTGGCTCCCGAACCCGAACAGTTGGCGCTGAAAACACTTTCCTCCTGCCCCTCCCCTGAGACCCATTCTGCCCGCCCTGCGTGCCATCTCCCCCCACCCAGCAGGCCCGAAGAGTAACCCCGAAAAGCGGCGAGAAGCGTCTCCCAACTCCTCCCGGGGAGCAGGTCGGAGGCTGGATTTCCCAAAGACTCTGGATTGGGGTCTGTCACCAGCCCCTCCTCCTGGATCTGGCTTGATTTTCGTATTTTAAAAGAGGCTTTTCTCATTACCTCTGAACACTCCTTTTTACCAAAATTTCTCTTGGAGCTCCGTGGGGAAGATTTGGGGGATCTTCTTTATAGGGAGGGGGAAAAAAGCACCGAAGGGCATTTATTAATTTTTCCCGGGTTTGGAATCACCCTCTGGACAAGAGAGCAAGCGACCAAGAGCGAGGAGGGAAGAGTGGAGAGGACCCAGGAGGCGCGCCAGCCCGAGCCACCTCCTTCCCGGCCGCCCCCTCCCCACTCCCCCGACACACACTCTCGCCGGCTTGCTCGCTGGCACACGCACACCCCGCGCCCGGACCCGCACCTCGGCAGGCGCCACACACTCGGCGGCCGGAGCCTCGGCAGCCGCAGCGGGATGGAGGCGGCGCGCACGGAGCGCCCCGCAGGCTGGCCCGGGGCGCCCCTTGCCCGGACTGGGCTCCTGCTCCTGTCGACGTGGGTCCTGGCGGGCGCCGAGATCACCTGGGGCTCCACAGGCGGCCCCGGGCGCCCCGCGGCCCCGGCTGCGCGGCCCCCGGCGCTGCCGCCTCTCCTGCCGCGGGCAGGGGCCAGCCGGTGGCCGGAGGACCCGGCGACAGCGCGGAGAGGCGCCGCACCGGGGCGCCGGCCCGGGCCAGAGCCGCTGCTCCAGCCAGGGGGTGGCAGCGGCGGAGATGAGCAGGGAGCAGCCGGGGGACTGTCGCTGGCAGGTGCACGGTGGGGACAGGGCATCCCTGCTTCTGGCAAACCCGGCGGCTTGAGGAGGCGTCGCCGAGCGCAGCTCCCCAGCGCCCTGGAGCGCGGGGACGCCCGGGCCCCTGCCTTGTCCGAAGGTTCCAGAGGAAGCCGTCCTCTGGCCAAGGGTCTCCGGGAGGAGGCGAAGGCTTCGCGGGCCGGGGGGGTGGCGGCCGAAGAGCTCCGGCTGCCCAGCACCTCGTTCGCACTGACCGGGGACTCGGCCCACAACCAAGCCATGGTGCACTGGTCCGGACACAACAGCAGCGTGAGTACCCCCGCGGGCAGAGGCTCTCCCCGTCGCCCCACAGTGAGAATGGGGGGCAGGAACGAGGGGCAGATAGTTACTCGGGGGGGGGGGGGGTGCACCATGACTTTTAGAGAGAACAGGTTCGCCCAGCTTCCCCCACGCCCCCAACAGGTTAGTGGAGTTTGTTGGAAGATGGTGTGTGTGTGTTTGTTGGTGACCCGAGGATTGGGGTCGGCGGGGAGCGGAGGAAGGGGCTTCAGGATGAGCAGAGGAGGGAGCTGTGGCCACTTTCCGTGCTGCTCGCCTTGGAGAGTCGGTTTTCCTGTCGGGCGATTGAGTTCGTGCGTGAGGACGCTGACTGATTTGGGGAAGGAGCCTCTGGACAGACGGACAGATTCCCGCGGCTGCCAGGGCTTGCTCCCCCGCTCTGCCCTCCAGTCGCTCCAGGGGGCCCGGGAGGGAGATGGTACCATCAGGCTCCCCGCGCCTGCCCGCCTGAGGGCCTGGCTCCCCGCGCCCGGCCCACTGCCGCCCAGCGCCGGCGGGAAACGGGGCCAAGCCGACCCAAGCCCGGCCTCCAGGGGACACCGCTTCCCCCCTCAACGCCGGGGCAGTGCCCTGGAATGCTCCCGGAGAGGCGGCAGAAAGTTCAAAGCGGGAAGTGGAATTCAGCGCCCGCCCCGCGCCCTGGCCCTCACCCACGCGCAGGCACACCCACGTCGCTGAGCAGAACGCGCCTCGACGGCTCGTCCTGCGCTGCCACCGGCTCCCCGCGCGGAGTTTGGCCCCGTGCTTTCAGCCCGCCTCTCCGCCTCCGCTCCGCCGCCGGTTCCCCGGGAACGGCTGCGTCGGGAGGTGGCGCCCTCGAGCCCGCCGCTGCGGCTCCGAGCCCGTGATCCGCGCCGGGCTCCGGGCGCCCCCTGCCCCGCGGCCGCCGCAGCCCGCGGCAGAGCGCGCCCGGAGGGCCCCTCCCCACCCACCTCGCCGCGCTCAGGAACGGCCTCCCGAGGCCCACCCCACTCCCCTCACTCCCGCCGCCCCCGCTTGAGCCGGTCCCACAAAAACCCTCTCTTCCCTGGCTCTCGGGATCAGACGGGGCCCGGCGCCGGGCAGGAGGATGATGGATGTCCGCGCGGGCAGCTCCGGGGCTCGTTCCCTGGGAAAGCACCGCCCTCCCCTCTTTGTGGATCTCTTCATGACGGGCGGGAAAGATTTCCCTGGGAAAATTTCGCTTTATTTAAACGGGGCCTGGCTGAGGGGTGTCACGGGGGTGAGAAGCGAAGAACTGGAAAGCTGGGAGTCTGCAGAGCGCGGCGCATCTGCCCGCCTGAGTGCAGATTTCCTGCTGCTTAGTGACGCGCAGCGCGGGGCGGCCCGGCCTGGGACGCGGGCGCTGCGTGGGAAGGACCTGGGCAGTCCAGCTGCCCCGCAGCCGGCGCGGTGGCTGCTCCGTCTGCCTCCCGCGAAGACCCCCGTAGCTTTGGGGTGTGCCACTCTGGGCGCTGGGGGTGCGCAGCCTGCGCTTTTGCAGGGATGGGTGATTTACAAGTTCCCAGAGGGTGTGTGTGTGTGTGTGTGTGTGTGTGTGTGTTCCTGTGTTCTCACTGGGTGAAAAGGGTGGTCAGGATGCCCTGAAGTAAATGTGTCCTAGGAGGAGCAGGTGATGTCCTCAGGTATCTGTGACTTTATTAGGGATTAGGGACACAGTCAGCTCAGTCAGCCTGAAGAGCTTTTCTTGCACCTCTGCTTTTATTTTAAGGACCCTTTTTTGGGGGGGTGTATGGGTGTGTGTGTGTGCATGTTGACAAAGCCCCTGAAGATGGGACTTGAGAGAACACGTTTTGTAAATAGTGGTTAACTGAGCACAGCCTTCTCCGCCCACCTCCCACGCAGTTGTGCAGCAGAGGAAGGGAGGGGGCCAGTCTTGCCCAGTGCTCCCTGGGGAAATGGCTCTTCCGTTAAAAGAGGGCCAGAAGGGCCTGGGCAATGGACCAGTTGGCTTTGGAGTCCAAGTAACAGTGATGAGATTTGGACAATCCACAGACAGTCCCCCAGGGGTTTATTGGTTGTGCTGGTGGCGTGTCTTACTGTTCAAGCAAAGGACAAGGTAGCACAGATGGGTGCAGGGACCCCATGGTGTCCTCTTTCTCTGGCCCAAGAAGGGCTGTCTCTTTAGCTCCTGGGCCGGACCTGCGTCTTTTGACCACACTCTGTGTGCAATACCAGGGAGAAGGGCTTTGTTGAGGGTCTGTGATGCTCTGAGGGAAGACCAGGACACAGGTTAACTTGGCCCTGTCTTTGAGAGACTTTAAAAAAACAACTCTGGGGGAGTTGGGAAACCAATTTCTGCTGCTTTACCCAGTTGGGTTCTTTCTCCCTTCTCCCTATGCTGAGGGCAATAAAAGAAGATCCTCTAAATAAAATCCAGGTGATGACTGATGGGGTGATGGACCTCCTGAAAGGTCCCTTCATCATTGGTTTCAAAGTGGAGAGAGATGGCTCCAAGGTAGACAACTTGGGTCCTAGCATAACGCTCTTTTGACATCAAAGAGAATTCCATCTTCCCTTCTGACTTCAGAATGTTAAACATGTCCCGCTCTGGGAAGGCCACCAGGTAAATTAACACGCTCTCCTTAAAAAGTGCCTTTAATGGACCTCATTACTTGAAACAAGTTCCTTTTTGGGGAGTTTTCAGTCACCCCATATAACTGGAAATTGAACCAGCCTGACAGTTTGCAGTCAGGCATGTAGACGTGGACATGCAAGGCAAGGACCTCCACCCCACCCCATGTGTCCAGCTTGTGCCCAGGGACTCAGGGGACAGAAGGATGTTCTTGTCTCAGGCTTGGAACATGTATTCACTTTGGTCCCAGGAGTGGGAAGGGATGGCTTTTGGGGGGGCGGGGGAGCAAGGAGGAGGTGCCCAGCAGGCTTGAGCCAGAAGGCATCAGGAGGGAAGGGAGTCTCAGTCCTCCGGCTGCCTGTTCTTGCCCTGAGAGTGTTCTGGGGGAGAGGTGAGTGGACTTGAACTTGGAGCCTGAGTAATTTGCCATTCATTCTTTCTGGTTGTCTCCAGCTGGGATCCTGGTGATTAATGGGTTAGAGAGTGTTTCACAAACACCCAGAGAGAGCCCGGTCTCTGTAGTTTACAGGGGAACAGAGAAGCATCATTCTGCCCTTTTCCTAAAAATGAAGGAAGACACCTCCCTGCTTGGTCAGTGAGTTGGCAAACGTGGAGAGTTGTGAAGGCAGCTGCCCACTTTCCATGCCCCCTCGTTCCGGAGTAACCCCTGACCCTTATTGAGGTGGCAGCGCCGCCCCTCTTTAGATGGATCCCCATTCCTTTCCAGCAGCTCACTCCCAGAGGCCTTGGTTTGCAGGCTGCTGCTCCTGCAGTGTGTCTGGTCGGAATGACTTGCCAGATAGTTTTCAGTCAATCTGCCCAACACTGCGGCTTGGTGAAGAGAGATGGGAGATGCTGATAATTCCAGGTCCCTAAGAGAAATCTTCCCTGAGCACGCTAGGAGGTGGGGACACACAGATTCTCCCAGGCGAGATTTCATACCCTTAACTAATTCAGCTGAACTGTGTTCTAAAATATTTACTCCTAATGTGCAAAATAGTGACAGATTTGATCCGAGTAATTGTATTTCACTCACTGGAGCATCTAATTGTGGCTCCCAAACAGATTTTTCAAATAGCTTTTGGCTGGATTGTCTAGCCTTCATTGTCCCTGCTCACAGTCCCCGTGTCATAATTTCTTAATGCATTTTGCCTTCTCGGAGGCTTAATAAAGAAACCTGCCACAGAAGCCGTTCTTCGAGGGTTTGCCAAAAAGAATCTGTTTTTAATTAATATTACAGGGGAGCCATCTCGGTGGAGATGTAGCTGGGAAAGGCAGAAAGCACTAATTGCTCCTGGTCACTGTTGGCCTGGGGGAGGGAGGGAAGAGGAGGGGCCGACCCAGGCTATTTGTCTGCTCTGGGCTTCCTCTGATGTCTGGGTTACAGAGTGTTATTTGCTTTTCAGATCCTGCAGTGATTTCCAAGGTGAGCAGAAGTTGTAAACTCCCTAATTGGGAGGCCTGATTGAGTAATTGCAGAAATGCAGTGGCTGGAGCTTGCTTTGGAGTTGTCAAGGAAGGAACGCCAGGAAGTGGCTTCTCCAATATTGTGTTGGATTTAAAGGAGGGGGAGGGGTTGTAGCTCCAGTGGTTGGAAGGCTCAGAGGGCAGAACTGCTTTTCCCTCGGGCTGTGTCCATCTATTATTATAACAGAGAATTTAGGAACTGGATGATCTGTGGGCCCTCAGTCATCTCAGAGGAGCAGAGACGGGCAGTGTAGCCAGACGGGCTGAGACAGGACTGCATGTCTGAAGGCCAGTCCAAGGCTAGGACTACCCGAGGCCTGGCGCTTTGACTCACCTGTTGATCTCCTGCTTCCTTTGGCTGCCTTGAGACACTCACAGGGAAAAAAGTCAAAGGATGGTTTTTCAGCAAGTTTAGGAGAAAAGAGACCTGGAGCAGGAGGAAGCAAAAAATAGAATGCTAGTGCCCGGTGGGCCACTTGGAGTCATCGGAACTGGCGCTATGGGGTGAATGGATTTGGCTGACCATACTTGTGCCCCTTTGAACTGGTGGGTGATAGATTTTGCTGGCAGTGAGTAGAGATAAGAGAGCTCTGCCTTACGTGGCATAGGTGCTCGGGCATGATTGACCATGTAGGTAAAAGAGTGATAGTCCCACGTCTCATCTAGCAGAGGCTAGGAAGGGATTGGAAATCTTCACCCTTTGGGACATCGGTGATTTCTCAGCTGCTCATAACTTGATAGCAGTATGTCCACATTCTAGCTAGAGTACCTTTAGCCTTTTATTTTTTATTATTTTATTTTATTTTAATTTATTTTAATCTTCATCCGAGGTTATTTTTTCCATTGCTTTTCAGAGAGAGGGAAAGGAAGAGCGAAAAAGAGAGAGGGGTGGAAGAGAGAGAGACAGGGAAACATCTATGTGAGAGAAACACATCGATTGGTTGCCTCTTGACCAGGCCAGGGATTGAGCCTACAACTGAGATATATGCCCTTGACTAGAATTGAACCTGAGACCCTTCAGTCCTTGGGCCGATGTTCTAGCCACTAAGCCAAACTGGCTCGGGCTACCTTGGCCTTTTTGATTCAAAGCTAAAGTCCCTTAGCTTGGTATTCAAGGCCCCTCACTGTGAATGTTCTGGGTCTGTTTCTCTAACTTCGTATTTACTATTCCCTGGTTGATTCCTTCACCCTAGCCAAGGCAGCCCCTTCATTGTGCCAAGACCCCTCTTGACTCCAAGCCTTAGATCTTGAGGTCTTGCTCTATTGAAATGTACCCATTTTTCATAGCACAGTTCAAGATCCAAACACAACACCTCTATGGAACTTTCCTTAGAGTCATTTATTTTCCCTTCTCCTAAGTGCTAATAGAATTTACAGACTGCCTTAGCTTTGGGGGAGGACAGTCTAACACTGTCTCTTAATAGCATTGAATTTATACACCTGGTTTATCATTTCATATATGAATTTTTACATAAGATTTAGAGGCATCTCTACCCCACTTAGTAAGAGAGAAATAGGGACTAGTCAGCAATCCTGGCTTCTTCCTCATGTACAGATGGACTCACCTAAAATATTCAACCCTTTGCTAAGTGTTTCCTTTGTATGTGGCAGTGTTCTGGGCACAGGGGCTGGTAGGGGCGTGATGGAGGGAGAAGACAAATGAAAATAAGACAGTGTTCACCTCAAGGTCCAATATGCTTTGGATATGAGACTGTTCTTCTATAAAATTATATAACACATGACAACAAGACAGATGCCACAGGGTGATATGTGGTTAATTGTCAAGTGATCGTTTCAGGCTATGAGCTCAGAGGAGAAAGGATCACTGTGAGAGATACTACAGGCATCTTAGACTCACAGAATGTCAAGGCTGGACATGCACTTGGAAATTGTCTCCATCAAATCACTCAGCACGGAGATGAGGGATATGAAGCTCAGACAGAAACATGGCACCCTACAGCTTGGACTCCCTACTGGTCTTCCTCTTAGTGTAGCTGTCCTCTACTCACTCCTGGTTTTCTCCTTTCTCCTTGTGTTTACTGACTATCTTCCTGACAAGAGTCTTTATGCATTTCACTCAGGTGAGATAGAGTGTTGCCCATTTTATAGGTAGGATAGACTGAGGCCTAGGATGAGTGTATATGAGGCTAGCCAGAGAGGCTTAGAAATAGATTCTCCCTCTTGTTCCTGGGCTGTGTGCTATGGCCCTGCTGCCCACCCACCCTAGCCCACCCACCACTGTAGCTGCAGACAATAAACACTAAGCTTGTTAACGCTGGACAGTCTGTATCTTCCTAATGGTTGTTAATGAGGGCTTCTTGTGAGTCACCACATTATTAGCATTAGCGAGTGAATCAAGCCTGGTTGCATCATCAGGAACATTTTGCTCATTTATTTTGATCAGTATAGTTTGGGTTTAATTATTTATGGAAATGCTGTTCTTCATAGTATATTAATAAATGTGCTATAGTAAATTTTAAAAAAGTAATGGCATCTAAGAACTTCAGGATTGCACAAGTAGCTCTCTACTATTAATTCCTTGATAGGGAGCAGAAGAAACCATCCCTGCTGGATTGAGATGAGAGGGACCTGGAGCATGGTGAGGCCAGTCATTCAGTGCTGTGGGTCAGTAAAATTGTGCCCAGTTACTTGGTACACACTGGAAGAGAACCTAGCTTAGGAGAAAAGCTAGAAATAGAGCTATATAGGATAATCAAGGATCCTATTAGATTGTGGATTTGGGATTCTTTAGCCTGGGTATGATGATATGACTTCTTGTGAATTCATACTTGTGGAGGGTTCTCATCACGCATACAGTCCTCTTTAGGATTGATTAGGAATCCATTTACCAGGGGTAAGAAACAAGACCATATAGTAAACAGCAGCATGGGTTCTGGAGCCAGCTGCCTGGGTTTGAATGCTGCCTCTATCTCTTAATAGTTGTGTGACATCAGGCAAATTGTCACCCTTGTTGGCTATTTTTTCATCTATAAAAATGGGGTGATGATAATAGTACCTCTCACATTGGGCTGTTGTAAGGATTTAATAAGATGCACATAGCAAAGTGCTTAAAAGAAGTGCTTGACCTGAAGTAAGCCCTTCAGATACTTTTGGTTGGTTTAGTTTTTATTTTTATATTGGAAGGGGCTTTCCCTTCATTTTCAGATAGAAACGTTGAAGTACAGAAAGGAGGGACTTGCCTGAAGTTTTGCAGGGAGCTGATGGCACAGCCTTGGCTAGAAGCCAGTTCTCAGTGAGATGCTCATTTCAACCACCTCCCGTACTCCGTGGCCTCAGTCAGATGAGTGGTTTTGATATCTGCCTTCTGTGTGGTCCTGAGATACACAGTGAATGAGATAGAGTAATGAATGGCTGGGGACCTGGCTCCTTGAAACTCATACTCAGAATTTGTAATAGAAATGATCAGAATCAGATAGTTAGAACCAGATTAAAGATTACACTAATTCACAACTAATAAATTGAACATTTTGCCAGGATTTCATTGAGTGAAGGGTTGAAAAAGGTATCCAGAGAGATGAAGAGTGGCTTGGGCATCCATGATGACATCTCACAGCGAATCATGGAAGGCTTCTTGAAGAAAGTGAGTGAAATGTGTAGCTTTAGGAGAACAGGAGAACTGGGCTGATGGGCTGGTTGGTAAGCAGAGCTATAGTGCCCAAGACTCACCTACACCAAGGTCATGGGATGGGCCTGATGGTCCAAGTTTTCTTCTCCTCTTGATCTCCTAGCCTTGCTTTGTACCTGATGCAAAATGGGGATACCCATGGCTGGAACTATCTGTAGAATACTTGCATCCTTTTGTCCAGAATTACTAGACTGGCCAAACTATTAATATTGTGTAGTGATTGATACCCATCGAGTTATAGGCTTGAATTCCCTTTTTGCCTGCACCCTATGCACCAAAAATGGAGACTAAGGTTCCTACACAGACACCTGAGGGAGTGTTGTCCTGGGAAAGACGTGAAAAGAAATAGGGTGAAATAATAGATGAATGCTGCGTGAGGAATTGTCCCAAAGCGGAGAAGAGCAGCAGCAGCGCGCAGGTACATCGTGTGAGGGGTCCTTTGGAGACCCATAGGTGAATAATTGATAGGCAGCAAAGCAGTTGAGTCCTGGGGGTTGGTCATTCAGCCTCTTCTTGCAGAAAAAAGGAAATGGATGCTTTGCACTAATATTCTGCAGTCCATTCAACCCATAAATGACTCAACTGAGACTAGAAATAAATTCAGCCAGAAGTGATGCTCAGGCTTGGCTCTCCCATCTCTCCTGCATTTCCTGCCTTTGTGCCTCTCCCTTCCTTGTGCATGGTGGTCAGTCAATAGAAGCGTATTGAGTTGAATGACATAAGTACTTCCTTAAATATTCAGACTGCCTGAGTGAAGAGTGAGTGTTTTGGGGATGGGGACGGGTCTGGCCTCTGGCTGCTTCCAGGCCTGGGGTCTGCACCCCTGGGACACCACAGTTGTCTGCTCTGGTTCTCAGGTCCTGCATGCCTGACTCAGTACTCTCATAGTCTTTTGGCATCTATGGTGAGGTAGGCAGTTTCTTTTCCAGATGGCTAGAATCAGGTTAAAGATTACGCTGATGCATAAGAAATAAACTTTTTCTTTTTAAAATCTGTTCTCAGTGGGAGATAGAGAATAATTACTGAGGTGAACATTTTTTCAGGGCTAGAAAAGTAGCTCAAGTTGCCATATCCAAATGTGGTTACACGTGGTGGGGAAGCTTGTCTACAATAGGAGCTTTGAGACCATTAAGCAAGATGCAGAGAAACTTGTCTTCCAGGGTCGTGATGTAGAGGAAGGGTATCTTTAGAGGTGAAAGACTTGTTCATATCACTGGGTTTCTTTCAGTGTCAGTCGTGCTTGCAAGCAAACTTTTGATTGGAAGATTTCTCACAACTTTGCAATGTCTTTCTGTTATGAGGTTCCCAAGCAACCGAGACTTCGAACAGGTCTCTGAGCCTTATTTTCATTGTCTGTAAAATGGGGATAATACTGGCTTGTAGGGTTGTTGTGAATCTTAGAGATAACTTATACACATAAAGGATCTAGCATAGTAGGCTATTCTATTGGTTAAGAATGGTAGTTCTTGCCCGGCCTGGCGTGGCTCAGCGGTTGAGCATTGACCTAGGATCCAGGGGATTGAGGCTCGATCCCTGGTCAGGGCACATGTCTGGGTTGCGGGCTTGATCCCCAGTCGGGGGCGTGCAGGAGGCAGCCGATCAATGAGGACTCTCTTATCATTGATGTTTCTATCTCTCTCTCTCTCTCCCCCTCTCCGTTCCTCTCTCTGAAATCAATAAAGATATATTAAAAAAAAAAAAAAGTTAGTTCTCATTATCTGCCTAGGCAGGAAATGGGGCAGGTTGAATGTGTAGCCATTTGTAGCAGATAAAAATGGTACCCCGCCCATGTCCCCTTGACCCTTACCTTTTCTCTACATGTTTGCCTGACTTCTAACCACCAGCACCAAGGCCTGTTTGCCCACTGATCACGCAAGGCATAGGCTGAAAGTGTCAGAAGTTAATTCCCATCCAGCAGTAGGGAACAGCCACCTAGCAATGACTAGTGGAAATTGTATAAATACCTCAGCTCTCTTGTCCTTTGGGATGGGATAACTCTGAGGCTGGTTTTCTACACTGTCTTCCAGAGTCTCCAGTGGGATTAAGCCCAAATTGCCTACCATGATAACCTGCTTACTTTATGGGCAGCCCTCCGGTTCCTCTCCCACTTCTCTACTCCCCTATCAGTATTTCTTGGGATCACCTCCCAAAAAAACTACTTGAATTCAAGTCTTTCTTTCAGGGTGTGTATACATATACAAACATATCCTTCATAGTAAATGTCTTTATGTGTGTGTGTGCATATTTACATATGTATCTGTATATGTAAACAGACTCCTTACTTTAAGGAGTTGGCTGACACTGCTATGGAGGCTGAGAAGTCCACAATTTGTAGTTGGCAAGCTGGAAACTCAATATTGCTGATGGTGTAGCTCTAGTTTGAGTCTGAGTCTGACGCAGGAGAAGACCAATGCCCCAGCTTGAAGACAGTCATATAGAAAGGAAGAATTATTTCTTACTCAGCCTTTTGTTCTAGTCACGCCTTCAATGGGTTGGATGAGGTCCCTCCACATTGGGTAACCTTTACTCAGCCTACTGATGCAAATATTAATCTCATCCAGAAATAGCCTTATGGACACACCTAGAATGATGCTGGACCAAATGTCTGGGCACCCTATGGCCCAACCAAGTGGACACATAAAATTAACCATCACACCAAGTCAGGAATTTGCCTTCTATATTTTAAAAATTTTTATTTATTGAAGAGAGATATATATAGAGAGAAACATCAATTTGTTGTTCCACTAATTTATGCATTCATTGGTTGATTCTTGTATGTACCCTGACTGGAGATCGATCCCACAACCTTGTCATATCTGGATGATGCTCAACCAACTGAGCTACCCAGCCAGGGCCAGAGTTTCCCTCATATTTAAAAATAAAAAATCCTGCTTAGGGCCATATCATGGTACGTACTGGGGATGGAGAAAGAGATGAAGTCACTGACCCTGGCTCTGAGAGGGTCCTCCTTTAGAGTGGCACCTTCCAGAAGAGAGGAGCCCAGTCCAGGGTTATATTGAGTGACAGAAACATGGTGTTGAGGCTTTGAGAAGGGGACACACACCTTCAAATCAGTCTTCACTGTCATTTCTCAGGGCTAAGGAGCCCCACCTCACCCCAGGGCATGTGCTTGGTTTTCACAGTACACAGAGGGTCCCTAAAATTTGGAACCTCTACCTGCTGGCAGGTGATCTCCTGACTAGGGATAGGGTGCAATTCCTGTTTTTCTTAGGCTGTCAGGATTTTGGCAGGGAGCAGCTGAGCTTAGGGTTGGTGTCTTTCTAGGACGTCATTAGTGAGGGTGATCATGACAGGTTGGAAGGACTATGAGCCTGAGAGTTGGGATCTCTAGACTCGGGTTCCTGACTTACATGAACTGTCTTCAGCAAGTCACCCTTTCTTAGGTGTAGTGAATAAAGACCCTTCCAGGGATGGTAGCTTATATGTCTATGAATTAGATTTTTAAAAAATTGACTCATTAGTAAGGAGAGTGTCTTGAATGATGACAAAAAATGTGAACTGATTCTTTCAAGCATTCATACATCTGGTCTTATTCCAAGCATATGTGCATTCATTCATTCATTCATTCATTTATTTTTCTTTTCTTTTTTTTTTTTTGCTTAATATGATGCTTATTTGAATTTTTAAAATTTTCTGGAATTCAATTTCTTTATCTATGAAATGAATGAGTTGTGTAAATTGGTGCAGGCCCATTTCACCATAAACTAGATGTGATATATGAGGTCAATCAGTTCTTTCTGTGTGAAACAGGGACAATCCTATTTGCTCCCGTTATATCACAGTTAAATAAGGAGATACTGCACTTGGAAGCAATTTGAAAAGTGGTGTAAACGGGGCATTATGAACTCATGGTGTTGGTTCACCTTACCTCTCCTTTACTCCTTCCGCTGGGGGTCCTCCCACAACAGATTTGAGACCACGTACATCTACCTTCTTTTGCCTTCTCCCAGCACAAATGAGACACTTTCATTAGCACATATCCCCGGTGTTAAAAACCTTGAGATTCTTATTCCAGGAATGCTGTACAATGTATTTCAAGCCTCATGATTAAGCCTGTGTTGCTTGCTGAGGATTGTGCTGAGCTTTGAGGTCAAATAGATTATCTCATGTTCTGACAGTTGCTCAGAATTCTGCCAAATTAGTTTGGGCTAAGATTCTTGTACAGCTTTTTGTTTTTTCTTTGAGTTTCTAATTGTTTTATCTTCCTCATAGACAGAAGAAACATCTGTTTTTCACCATAGAACTAAGATATTCCAATTTCAGAATTGTATTGTTATTGAATATTCTAATTTGTACTGATTCCTTTGTAGGCCAGTGTCTCTGTTGTCATCTCAATATATCTATTTATCCCACTCCTAGGGTAGTGCCTCTGTTTCTTGGATTCCTTTTCTCTTACTGGGAGCTGATTTTCATTTTTCTGTGGCATATCCTCAAGTATTCTTTTCCAGAGAGTACATGGGAATGCTTATGTCTGTGTCCTGATAAAAATATTGGATTCCTTTTAACTCTCAAAAGATCCTGGCTTGGATGATAGATAAAATAGTCACCTAGGGGTTTAGCAATATCTTTTTTTTTTTCATTCTTGGCATGTCTAAAATTTATTTTGCTCTCACATTGGCTTGATGGTTCATGTGGACATAGTATCCTAGGGTCAAAAACATTTTCCCTTGGATTTAGATTCCATGCTGGATTGTGTCATCTGCTGTTTTTCAGCAGCCTAATCGGATTCTAGCAGAGCATTTGAGCTGAGTTGTCCTCAGTTCCCTCAATGGGGGTCTTCAAGCCCTAACACTCAGTGTGTTCTTGTTAAAGTCAACTTCCGTCCTAGCTGTGAAGATGGAATTTCACTTATTGGGCATGGGGGGTGAAATGTGGGGCCAGGGCTTTTCTTGGTCTTGACTGATTATTTAAAATACATTAGAGCTGATAAAATATTTAGCTTTTAAATAACAAGCTTAATATAGGGAACCGTGTTTTATTTATTAATGGCGATGGCAGGGAGATTGGTGGGAGTTGCGCTAAAGTGCACTGTTGTGATTTTGCAAACTATAGTAATTACTGTAATATTTTGTTGAATTATTAATATCTACTATGTCTGCAGGAACATAAGCTTCTGTAGCCGAATTCATTTCAAGATTGCCTTTCCCCCCTCCTGGTTTTGTTTTGTGTTTTCTTTCTTTCTTGTGCACATATGAATTTTTAAAGAAATGGAGCAGGGGGCGGAGCTGATTATATTGTGTGAAACACCGCTGTTGCACCCTGTAACCGAATATAGGCAGGCGGCGGTGGAGCACTGTTGTTCCTTGACGACCCCCTGCCTCAGCCAAGCCTGTCTGTGGTACCAGACTGACGGATGCTGAAAGAATCATGTCGAGGAAAGGGCTCATCGGCGTGCTTTTCACTAGGAGCTGAGATGAGGAGGGAAAATAGTAGGGAGGTGATGTGTGTACACATGTGGGTGCTATATGTGCATGCCTCTAAGCAGAGCTGACCTTACCTGCAGGTGGAGTTGGCAGGTGTTCAGGTATATGTACTGAAATGGTACCAGCTCCTTTATTAATAATTTTAACAACTATGACTTAGTGTCTATTATGTGCTCAAATGAGTTCAATGTGGATGCTGCTGCTGCTGTTGATGATGATGACAGCTTAGTCGTTGTATGAATGAGCTTGTTCAGCAATAGGGCTCTAGCGCCAAGCACAAGTATATATAAGAACATTCCTTTTGGTTGTGGTTAGGCTGGAATGGAACGATAAGCCTTCATATCACCATCTACCAGCTTTATGAAATGGCCCAAGTCAGTCAACACCTGAGACTCAAGTCTCCTCACCTGTGTAATAGTTGCAATGATCGAAATGAAGTTACATATTTGAAAGGGCATCATAAATTCTAAAGTTACAGACATGCTTTAAATGATAGGAGAACTTGCTCAGACTTGTGGTGTGATTTCGAGGGGCGGCGGAGAGGATTCTCTGCTCAGTTTCTTTTTCACCAGAAACTTCACAATTGGGGAGTCGTTCCTTTAGGTTAAACGTTGTCCTCTCCAAGATTGTCTTAAAATAGAAATAATTTTAGAGCTGGAAAGAGCATGTAATGATCTAACCGCATCCTTCTCGAGATGTGGTACGTGTGGCCTAGAGAGGTTGTGGGGTGCCCCACTTCACCGAGACGGTGGAAGCTCCCACCCCACTGTCCATCTCCCTGACTCCTACTCCAGTGCTCCTTCCGCAACACCCTGATTCTCTTCAGTTTTCCATTAAGTTCTATGCAGCCTAGGGCATTTTCTCCAAGCAAGGAGCCTTGGACAAAACGAATGATTAGATGACTTATGGGGTGACATGGGAGATGGGATGCTTTAGGTGGCAGAGTAGTGCTTGGGTCAGACGTACTTCAGTTTGGATCTCAGCCCTACCACTGACTAGCTATGCGACCTTGGGCAAGTTACTTTCTGAAACCCAGTTCTCTCTTTTATAAAATAGGGATTATGCTCCCTGTTTTGCACAGCTGTTGTGAGGATTAAGGGAGCTTGAGATGCTTGGCAAGGTGCCTGTTCTGAGGTAGAAGATACTTGACAATGGGGAGGAAATGATTAAGTGATAAGAGGTCCTGAAGATTAGTTGGGTCTTCCTCCTAGTAGGTCTACCTCCTGCGAGCCATTTTCCCCTCACTGTGAGGGGGCATGTTTTTAGGGGAGGGGGAAGCTGTACCCTCCAACACTGTTATTTTCCTTCCCCAGGGTTGGGTGCTTTTCCTACAGAGGACCCTGCCACCAATTACCAATGGCCTTCCCTTTCTCTTTAATCTCAGACAGGGACAGCTCTAGCCCCATCTCAATTTCTCCTAAAGGGGGTGGGATGGCAGGAGGCTGGGGATGATGCTCTTCAAACAATAGGAGGTGACTCTGAAGATGAGACAAACGAAATGTCTTGTATCCATATGCCACATGCCTCTGTGCCGTATGGGCCTTCTCTTCTTGATTTAAGTTACTAAGGTGATTTCCTACAAATGGGTTCCAGTTTATTGTTATTTTTATTGGAGAGTTTATCCTGCTTCTAGTAAGTTCATCCTGAATCTCTTGTGAGCTGGAGAGGACCCTCTGTGAATTTACAGCAAGTAAAGCAGGACTACCCATGGGTTAACACTTGGGTAGAAGGTGGACTTCCAGGGACAGAAGGAAATCTGAAACACCCCAGTGCTGGTGTCTCCTCTCAGGCATGGACCCTGGGCAAAATGTTTGTTGAAAGAAAAAAGAGAGATGCAGGGAAGTGTGTTCAGTTCCCCTTCCTGGCTCTTATCCTACCCTGGGCCCAGTAACCTCCATTTCTGTTGCTTTCCCTGCTCTGGAAAAAATGTTCTAATATTATTCCTTTGCTCCTTCAATTCCTTTTCCTGAGGCCTTTGGATTTTATTTGATTTTCCAGCCTTACTGAGTTATAATCAACAAAAATTGTATATATTTGAGTTCAATGTTATTTTTGGATATATATATACACTGTGAAATGATTACCACCATCAAGCCAATAAATGTATTCATCACCATGCATAGTAACCATTTTATTGGTGGTGAGGACATTTAAGATATACTCTATTAGCCAATACAACATAGTATTATTAACTATAGTCACTTCACTGGTACCTTAGCTCTCTAGAACTTATTCATCCTGCAAAGCAAACTTTGTACCCTTTGACCAGCATCTCCCCACCTCCCAGCCTCTGACAATCCACTCTCTGCTTCTATGAGTTTAACTTCTATGAGGTTCCACTTATATGTGAGACCATGCAGGATTTTTCTGTGCCTGCCTAATTTTACTTAGTATAATGTCCTTCAGGTTCATCCATGTTGTCACAAATGACAGGATTTCCTTCTTTATTTTAGGGCTGAATAATATTCCATTGTGTGACACACCACATTTTCTTGATCCATTTATCTGTTGATGAACACTGAGGCAGATTCCCTGTCTTAGCGATTGTGAATAATGCTACAATGAACCATAGGCGTGCAGAAGTCTCTTGGAGATACTGATTTTATCTCCTTTAGATGTAAACCCCAAAGTGAGGTTGCTGGATCATTTGGTAGTTCTATTTTTAAATTCTTTAGAAATCTCCATACTTCTTTTCATAATGGCTATATTATTTTACATGTCCAGCAACAATACACAAAGATTCCCTTTTCTCCACTTCTTCACCAGTATTTATGATCTTTTGTCTTTTTGATAATAGCCGTTCTAACAGGTGTGAGGTGGTATCTCGTTGTGGGTATGGAGGCTTTGTAGGTCCTGCTGACAGACTTGGCTTTATTTTTGTCTGCAATGGGCAACCCTTAGTAATTCTGAGCAAGGGAGAGATGTAATTAGCAATGGCATCGATTGTTGTCGAGACGCCACAAAACCCATTCTCCCTACTTGGAATGAGGGAAAGCAGAGGCTCTGAGAGGTGCAGAGCCTTGCCTGGAGGCTCCCGGCCAGTTGTTGCGGGTAGCAAACCCCGATGCCCACATTGCTGTCTCCCCTTCCCAGGCAGCAGGCCCTGGCCCCCGCCGGTGGCCTTCGTGCCTGCTCCCTCTTCTCCACTGTGAGCTCTGTGCAGCGGCGCCCTCTCCACCATTAGAGCAACCAGTGGGGTTCTGCTGTAATTACAGGAAGCCGAGGGGAGGAAGCAAAGCAGAGAAAGGGGAAAAAAGCAACCACCAACCAAACATCTGATTCCCCACACAAACGCCCTAACAACTGCCATCCATCAGCTTTCATGGGAACCAGCTTGTTTTAAATACAGCAAAGGGAAACCCCATGGGATGGTGTGGGAAAGCAGGTTATTAAGTTCCCTTCAGGCTGCCAGAGTGGGGACTTACCCATTTTCTTGCCCTTTTTACCCTGCAGGGGAAAACGGATCAAATATGAAAGCTGAAATAGACTTTGAATGTCTTTAGTTCAACCTGTCTCCCAAGGCAAGGCTCCCTCCCTCACCTGCCCTTCCCAAGATAGCATCTCTGATACATTGTTACCTGGCTCCCACCCTCTCCAGCTCCCTAAATTTGCTGGACCAAAGCTCTAGTAGGGGAGGAAGACATGTTAGCCAGCAAGAAACTGGCCACTCAAGCCTGTTGTCATTTATGGCACTGACTCCAGAAATGTCTAATTAATTCATTTATCCAATTAGCCCCTTGCTCTCCAAAATGCTTTTTCTTGGTTGCTGAGCAACTTGGATAGACTTTGGCCATGTGCATGCTGCTGCTGAATGAGCCCGTAGTTTTTCCATTCACCCTGGCACCCCCCCCCCATTCTTCTTACTCCTTTCATTTTTCTGATGCACAGTAATGAAGATCATCTCTACCAATCTCCAGCCTTCTCACCTTCCCTAGGCCTCTGGACATGCTTGCTGCTGCCTTAACACATTTCTGAAGGTAATTTTTATGCTGGGCATTTGTCATGGATGAGGAGAGTGACAGAATGTACAGGTGCACCGAGATGTGTTTGCAAAATAATGGAGTTAGCCCTGCTCAGGCAAGACATGGGAAGAGCTCTGGAGCTTTGCTAGTGCCGGGGGCCTGGCCAAGGAAGGTTAGGCTCCCAGGTGTTTGGGAAGGGGGACATACTCTCTCTGGGTGACATGGCGTTAACAAGGGCAGCTCAACCAGGCAGCAGTTCCATTTGTCTTTACAGTCTGCCCGTCGAGTGGAGTTGTCATCCATCCCCAGCCCAGAGTGCACTGTAATAAACAGGAAGGGGGATTTAACAGGAGACTGACAGGGACAATATCAACCCAGGAGGGCAGCAAGGTGCCTGAAGCCTCATCCTTGGAGTATAACATGTTCCTGTTTCAGGATGTGAAAATGCCAAGTGCTGCTTCGATGAGTTAAATGTTAGAACTGGACTCGGAGCTCAGACTTCCACCCTTCTCTGGTTTCATAGGTGAGAGAATTGGAGCTCCAGGAGGGTACTCAGCTTGCTCAGAGTCTCACAGCCAGAGCTTGGGTCTCTGGAGTCTCCTCAGGCCACCTTATTTGACTCCACTGCTCGTCCTCGATCTTATTAAAGGACACTGGTCCAGGAAATTAGTCACTCAAGTCACCAAAACTTACTTTTAAAAATCAGCTTTTGTTTTGGAAGAGTTGAGGCTGCCAGTGGGATTTGCAGGGCACAAGGATCTTGGCTTTTCTCCTACCATTCACCTTGGCACACATGCACTGCAGATGCTCGGGACATGTGCTCCAGCCCAGCATTCAGTGAATAAGGAACGGTCCCTCTCCTAAAGGGGCTGCACTGTAGTGGAGGAGCTGGACAATAAAGGAGGGAGGGACTTCTCCCTGGAAGGACATGCTCAGAGAGGAGGATCTGGGCCATTTGACCTGGGCCCAGGTCTTATAGTTGAAGGGGTTGTATGGATAGGATGTGGGGGGGGGGCATTCTTGGCCAAGAGGAAAGCATGAGCCAAGACCAGGAGCCATGAGAGGCTGTGACATGTTTGGGGACTGGAGAGTGACCTAGATAGTGGTGGAACCTGCAGGCCATTTGGCTTTTCTCTGATACATGGTGGATGGCTCTGTGCTGCCCAAACCAACACCCAGAAAACATTGCCTTCTGCTCTCTGGAATAATAAGAAGGTGCTCTTTTATCTTATCTCTATGCCTGTGTGGGTATGAAAAAACATATGTCAGGTTTCCTGGGTGGAAATGACTTTCCTTTGAAGTTAATTCATAAATAGTGATGAAGGCCATAAAAATATACGCACACTGCACACACACTTAGCTACTACTGTGGACCAAATTTGCCGGGAACAGAGCATGCAAGAAAACTGGCTGCCCAGACAAAGAAAGAGGAAAGCACTGGCTCCCAGAGTCTCCTGTGGGATGAAGGGAAATGTTTTATTGAGAAGGACCCATTCCTTGGCACTCACAATCATGGCAACCCCTCGATCTGCAACTTCAAGGGATAGTCAGACAATGGTCACCCAGGCCAGGCCCTCTTCAAGGCAACACGTGCTTCTCTGCTTCCGAGCATTGCCTGTCCATCAGGTTCTCCCTCCTCCAGTTGTGCAGTCAAACTTCCCTGGTGGCAGGCACTCCTCCAAGGCCCTGCTGTTTCTAGAGAACCCAGAGGTGGCGGACAGCATTATGGGATCTCCTCAGTATAAAATCTCCCCAGGGAATGTTCTTAACAAGGTGGTTTGAGTTCCCCTAGGATTTTGGCTGGGGGTGGCTGCTATTTGTCTGGTGAGACTTGTTACTATAAATTGCATGCTGGGCTGAAAATCACAAGGTCTGTCTTTGGAGCAATCAGATGCACATGACAATCTAAGGCTCCGGTAAGAGAGAGCCCATGGCTTTTTATTCTATAAATATTTGATATATTGGGCTGTGGTGGATGAAGCTACTGTCGGGTTGGGTCTTTCTAGACCAGAAGGTGAAGTCTCCGGTGGTCACTGCCTCTTCTTGGTCTCTTTGATTTCTTTTGGCGAAAAACGATCTTTGCCTTGGTGAGGTCTGTTAAATTCCGCCTTTTCCAAGTGGGGCTGCTAGTGCCTGGAAGGGATTCTAACTTTCTTTCCCTCTGGTCATCCCTTGCCATCCCTTGGGTGATTCGGTTTCCCATTTTCTGGGATGTGCCCACAGGATTTGCCTCCCATCCCCCCTCTTATATAAGGAGGCAGGGTGCATCTGGTGCCAGATATCATTCAATCCTGTAACAATACCCCCTTTATGACATCACTGCTCATCACCATGGAAACATTTCCCGAGTCACAGAGACTGGATTGTGGCATCATAGCATCAGGCCGGAGGAGGGGGAGAGAAGAGGAATGAAGCTGCCTAGAGAGATGAAATTCCAATAACCCAGCATGGGATGGTAGGGATGTAGGGTTTTTCTGTTTGGATCCTTGAATGGAGAGTCTAACCGTGGGTATCCAGAACAAACCTCATCTGGGAAAAGGTGGAAGAGCTGTTGATGGGATGTGGACCCTGGACCTTTGTTCTTGCTCAGTATTAGGGGAAACTGAATTATTCTAATGAGAGCTATTCTGTATTTTATATGCATTTCTCATTTGTTTTTTACAAAATCTCCATGAACTATTGAATCAGAGAGGTTAAATAACCTTCTTAAGGTTATGCAGCTGGTAAGGCAGAGCTGAGAACTGGGAGCAGAAGATGTAGTCTGTGCTCTCATGTGGCTTACAGTTGTGTGTGTGTGAGTGTGTGTGAGTGTGTTTGCGTGTGTGTGTGTTGGAGACAGTTATTTAGTAAATAAAATATAAATAGTTAAAATTGTGTTAGATTTGAAGAGAATAAACATGGTGCTTCAGTGAGGAGGTATTGGAGAATGAAAACTGACTTATATTCATATATTACTAAATTTGGACATGCTCTGCATCTAGTAGGTGTGCACTTGAATATGAAAGGCGCTGCGCTGATAAATGCTCCTGCCCGCTGGAGCTGGCCTGCTGGGCCCCACCACTGTTACCCTCTTCCCCAGCTGCTTTTCTCTGCCCATGTCCCCACCTTCCTGCACCCCACTTTTCCATTTGTCTGCTCCCTTCTTCTGAAATTCAACTGGAGTGTTATGTGGATTGACATGCACACACTGACCAGGTGACAGGCTTGCCAGGACTGCCATTCAAAACCAACTGTTTGATTTTAAGGAAGTCTGTGTATCTTTCTGGGCCTCAGTATCATCAGGTATAGGAGAGAAGGTAAGGGCTACTAGATTTTTTTTTTTTTTCAAAATTGTTAATCGATGTATAATATACATGCACTAGAGTGCACAGATTTTAACTATACATTTCAATTTTTTATATATGATTACACTGATGTTACCCCACCACCCAAACAAGGTCAAGATATGGAGCATTTACAGCACCCAGGAAGCTCCTTCATTCCCCCTTCACTTCAATAGCCCCTCCCCTGAGAGTAATCAATACTCTGATTTCTTTCAAGTTTCACCTGTTCTTGAAATTCATACATATGGAATAATACAGTGTGGTAGGCGGCCTCTAAGATAGCTAGGTCCCGATTATGTCTGTCTCCTGTTATTTAATGCCCTTGTATAATTTCCCCTTGGACATGGATTGGCCCCCATACCTGCTTCTAATGGGTAGGGTCTAAGTGTTGGGATATCACCTCTAAGGTTAGGTTATAACAGACTGTGACTTTCATTTTGCTTGCACTCTCTCTGGCTCTTCTCTCTTGCTCTAATGAAGTCAGTTGCCATGCTGTGAGCTGTCCTCTGGGCAACAGTTAGTGAAAAACTGAAGCCCTCTGCCCAACAGCCTTATGTATGAACTTGGAAGCAAATCTTCCCCTGGCTGAGTCTTAAGATCACTGTAGTCTGGCTGACACCTTGGTTGAGACCTTGTGAGCAACCCAGAGATGGAGGACTCAGCTAAGTTGTACCTAGATTTTTGACCCATAAAAATCACTGAGACAAGAAATACCAGTTGTTTTAACCACTTAGTTGTGGCATAATTAGTGTATTACACAGCAATAGATAACTAATATATCTGTTTATGTATACACACACACACACACATGCACATATAATCATTGTGTTTTGTGTCTGGCTTTTTTCACTTAACTTTATGTCTGTGAGATACATCTGTATTGGTGTATATAGCTTTATTTCTTTTTATTTCTGTATAGTGTTACAGTGCAAGAATACACCCAGATTATTTATTCATGCTATTATTGATGGACATCTGGGTTGTTTCCATTTTTTGGCCATATGACCACTTATACATTTTTTTGTGTGGATATATGCACTCATTTTTCTTTAGTATGTACCAAAGTGGTTAACCAACTACTTTCCTTCTAGCAACTTATGAGATTTCCAATTGTGCCACTTCCTTGCTAAGGCCTGTTTTTTTAAAAATTAATTAATTTTTATTCACCTGAGGATATTTTTTCCATTGCTTTTCAGAGAGAGGGAGAGAGGGAGAGAGAGAGGGAGGGAAACATTGATGTGAGAGAGACACATTGATTGGTTGCATGTGCCCTGCCTGGGGATCGAGCCTGCAACAGAGGTACATGCCCTTGGCCAGAATCGAACTCGAAACCCTTCAGTCCATGGACCTGTGCTCCAACTACTGGGCCCAACTGGCTAGGGCCAAGGCCTGGTATTTTTAATGTTTCTTTTTTTTTTCTCTCCCAAAAGGCATTCTTCTGGGTGTGTAGTGATGTATTCCATGTGTTTTTTTAACTTGATGGCTGATGTATGTTGACCATTTTTCATATTAAGCTTATGGCTATTTGGATATCCTCTTTAGTGAAACACTTGTTCAAGTGATTTGCCCATTTTATATTAAATTGTCTATTTTTAAATCTGGATTTATAGGAGTTCTTTATATTCTGGATATAAGTTCTTTGTCACATACATTTATTGTAGATACCTTCCTCCACTCTGTGGTTTTCTTTGCTATTCTATTAATGGTGTATTTTTACAAAGGGATGCTCTTAATTTTAATGAACTGCAATCTGTCAACTTTTTCTTTTAAGATTATAAAAGATCTTTGCCTGTTCCTGTGTTGGAAACATATTCTCTGATGTTTTTTCCCTAGAAGTTTTATTGTTTTAGTGTTTATATTTAGGTCTATGATCCATTGGAATTTCTTTTTTGATGTGCTAAGTGTCTGATGTGAAGAAGTTGATCAAATTCATTTCTTTTTTTTTTTTCCTGTAAAACTCCAAATGACCCAGCATCATTCTTTGAAAGGGTATCATTATTGCAAATTAGGCATCTTTACTTGTGTATGTCAGTTTGTGAATTCTCTGTTTGCTTCCACTGGCCTTTTTTTTCTCTATCCTAACACCAATGACGTCCTGTCTTAATGCTATATAGTTTTATAATCCGTCTTATTATTTCATAATCTGTCAAGTTCTTGTGTTTTCTTCATGATTGTCTTGGCTGAGGGCCGTTTGCATTCCCATGTACATGTTAGAATCAACTTGCCAATTTCCATGAAAAAAAAGCCTGCTAGAATTTTTGGCTAAGATCAATTGGTCAATTTGAGGAAAATTAACATTATTTAGTTTTCCTTAATTTCTTTCAGCAACATTCCACAGTTTTGAGTAGAAAGGTCTTAGAAATATTTCAGTAGGTTTTCCCTAGGAATTTGATGTTTGTTGATACTATTTGAAGTGGGGGTTTAAAAAGTTTATTTTCTAATTGTTTGTTGCTATTATTATGTTTAGATTCTTTTTTTAAAAAAAATGTATCTTTATTGATTTCAGAGAGAGGAAGAGAGAGAGAGAGATAGAAACATCAATGATGAGAGAGTCGTCTTTGGTCAGCTGCCTCCTGCACACCCCCCACTGGGGATCGAGCCTGCAACCCGGGCCTGTGCCCTGGCCCGGAATCGAACCTTGATCTCCTGTAAGCCTTGATCCTAAGTCAAGGCTTAGCTGCTGAGCCACGCCGGGCAGGGCTAGATTCTTTTGGATTTTCTTTGCATACCACCATATCATCTGTGAATAATGAAAGGGTGTTTTGTTTCTTTCTTTTCTTTTTACCTTTTATTTTATTTTCTTGCCTTATTGCACAGGTTATGACCTCCTCACAGTGTTGAATAGAAGCAGTGATGGTAGACATCTTTCTCTTGTTCCTGACTTCAGGGGGAATGCATTCAATATTTCACAACACAAATTGTCATGTTTGCTGTAGGTGGCTATAGATTCCTTTTATCAGGTTAGGGATAAAAGTCTCTTTTTCAAGTCTAACATTTGATGGTTATCTCTGTATGGAAAAGTAAAAGCTAATATATAAAAGGGAGTAATAATGATGATAACACGAGTAAGACTAGAAGAGGCAAGAGAGAGAATAAAAAGATGAAGAAGTCTGCTTTATAAAAAGGAGAGTAAAATAAAAAGTTTTCGGATGCCCCTTATTTTCCCGGCACCAGGAGAACCCAGTGAGGGCTGGAGGCTGGGGAGAACCCAGGTCTTCTTTCTTTCTATTGCACACAGAGGAAGACCTAAAAGGAAGAGGTCAGTATTGCGAAGTCCTCCCTAGGGCCTAGGGCATTGCGTCTTAGGTGTGTCTCTCCCTATCTTTCTCTCATTCTCAATCTCTATCTCAGCTTTGATCTTAATCTTGGACTCCATCCAGCTCAACCTCAGGCTCTCTCTAGTGGAGAATAGTGGTGTGTGCCTTCTTTCCCCTTCCATCTCCATCTTATGAGAATGCTCTGTTCTGGGTTACCTATTATTTTATTCAGCTTTTGAGATGCCCACTACACAATGCCACTTGTCCTGGGTCATGCAGATCATGGTGGCTGGGGCATGAGACTCAAAGACATGGCATCATCTCCTTGGTGTCTTGGTGTCAGTTCTCTGCAAATAAAGGCCATCCAGCAGTCACTGTACACATGCAGTAGGAAGGCTGAGCAAGTGAAGCCTTCAACCACCCCTCCTGATCCCAGACAACACAACCTTTTGTGGTGACAAGCCGAGCTTATTGCCTGTGGCTGAGGCCTCTGTCTCAGACCCAACCTCAGAGTGTGTGCAAGCTGCATTGCTGATGTGCAGCCGGAGCTCCCTGCAGCTGGCCCAGCTCTCCTGTAGGTTTTGCTTTCTCTCTTGCAAAGTCTATCCTCGGGCTATTGTTTGTTTTTCTAGTCCTGACTGAATGAGGATGGTTCCATTTAAGGTGAAAACAATGTAAAACCGCTACTAAAAAGCACCAAAGAAGAAACAAAATAGTTTTTATACTCTTTGAAAGATGAATGCAAACGGGCTTTCCCTTAGCACTAGCCAATCTGTCTGAACCTGGTGCATTTTGTTATGTGGCAGAAAAGTTTGCTGAGGAAGAGGCTGAGGTTTGGGCTGAGATGCTGCCAGCTGGAGGGCTCCTGAGCCATCGTCTTCATTACTGAGACACTAAACACTCTCTGGTCTCCATCTCCGGGTGACCATCTAAGGGGCTGGTGTTGGGGTGAAGTGTGCTGGGAATGAGGCTATTACCTGCCATTGTCTTTTTGCTCTGTCCCACCCCAGAACTGTAGCCAGTGTCCTAACAGTGGCCAACTGCCTCTGAAGAAAATGTGGATGATTCACACCCATCCAGCCCCCATTCCTAGAAAAAAAGTATGTGCATGTATGTGCTTAGTGAAGAGGATCACTGGAATTGCTTCAGTATCTGAGATTTTCTCATTTTTTTCCACAGAGGGAGGGAACACCACTGGACATTTGTTTAAAGCGTAGGCGCTCTAATTTTCTAGGAACATTCTGGTAGGGATAGAATCGATGTCATGGTAGATACACATATGCATGGTCTTAAGATAAACATGAGGATGCTGAAATTAAATTTCTTAACTGGCCATAGACCCCTTGAGTGCACTTTAATAACAAACAAATGAGGACCTCAACATTTCACGCCTTCCTATACTCTGCGCTCAGGTAGTTGAGTTCAGGATGGTGACGTGTGACATGGCATGAGACTTTAGTAAGAGCAAACTCTGACAGGGAGGCGACGCTGATTGTTTGCGGTTGGCTGTTTGGGTGGACCAGACCTAGTGATTTCAGAGGCGCAGAGTTCAGAGCTGCAAAGGCAGCTATTAAATAATTCATGTCGAGCACTTGGATGTATCTGATGCATAGGAAATACCCCATCAATATAAGCAAATACGAGCATCATTGCTGCAAAAGAGATGACGGTAAAAACCATCTGGGCCTGGTAACCCAGTCCCTAGAGTCGGGTTGGGGGCAAGAGCACCATTTAGGATGAAAGGCAGTGTTCAGAGCTGGAGAGTGAGGGGAGCTCCATGCGACCCCTTCTTTTGAAGTGTTTTACCTGCCTCTTTGATACCTCTGCTGGGGTTAACCTAGTGGGGATGTGCTTAGGAGCTGCTGCTCTCATGGTTAGCCTCCTGAGGGCAGGGGCCACATCCATCCTGGGCCGGTAGCATGTGCTCAAATATATTACTGAAAGGTGCTAAAAGGTGATCAACAGTGAGCTGTGCTGCCCCCAAAGTCAACACAGCATCCTGTCCACCTGTAAGGTCCTGCTCTGCTCTCCCTACCTGGGCCACATCTGCAGTGTTGCTTTCAGGTCTGAAGGCCCAAGACAAATGAGAGCATCATTTACTAAGAGCAGCTGGGGCAGGGAAGGATCCTGGAACCCCCTTGTAAGATAAACTGTTAAAAATACTAGGTTCCTTCAGCTTGGAGAAGACCTTGAGGATGGAAGCTCTAAATATTTGAAGGGCATCTATGCAGAAGAAGGATAAGAATTGTTCTCATCGCCTCGGGGGGTAAAAGTTAGATTGGAGATGAAATTACCAGGAGGCAGGTTTTCTGGCTCCGTAAGGAGGAATTCTGCCCCGGGGAGAAGTGGTTAGCAGAGTCTTGGGGCTCTTTTCAGCGGCTGTCACGTTGTGTGTGGAGGCAATCTATTTTCAAATTTCCTTTGAAAGTAAAAATTAAATGAGATGAGAACTGAGTTTTCTTGCTTGTGGAGAGGGAAGTAAATGCTGTTGGGTTGGTCCATTTGGACCAATTTGGGTTGGTGAGAACCTTGTCAGTCCTGAGGGAGAAATGGAGGGACTCACCATTTATTGAACACTTACTACGTATCAGGAGCATTGCCAGGCGCTTTCTTTACATGACTTATTTATATTGGAACACCTCCAGATGAGTAGTAGACAAGGAGACATAGGCAGGCAGGGACAGTGATTTGGCTCAGGCTCACAGTTTCCTTTCAGAATCATCTTCTGGAATCCTGTGCTGTCACTTGGATCCTTTTTACACCCAAACCCACTATTTCTTCATCTAAATAAGTGATTTGCCGATAGAATAAACCTGCTTCAAACACTTCTAGAACTTTCTTCAGGTTTTTGCTTTGTCAGCCAAACCTTCCCTTTCCTGCAAAGTCTTCGCCCAGGGCTCTTGATTGCAGCGTCCCATTTCTCTTCCTCCCCCTTGGTGGAGAGTTCCAGAAAGTCTTCTGCTGACCTTCTTTTAACTGCTAATAATTATTCAATTTTATATAGCCCAGAGTGATAAATATTCATGAAGAGCACAGTGCATCAGGATCCAACACTTTAAGCTATTGTGTGTTTTTAATTACACTGAAACATGGAATTAAATGCAATAAAAGGAAAAAGGGAGCATATGCATGTATCTATTTCAGTCTGGCTGTTGGACTGTGCGGGAGGCAGATAGGAAATGTTGACCTGAGGGCTGTGATATTCTAACTTAATGTTTCTAAAGGAGACACCAGAAACATCTGGGCCTGGCTGGGCTCATTCATTCATTCACGCATCCATTCATTCATTCATTCATTCACTCAGAACACGTTTACTGATTGCTACCATGAGCCCTCGCAGTGCCTCTCAGTGGGATACAAATAGACTAGAACAGGGGCCCCCAGGAGCCCACAGTCTAGCTCTGGAAAAGACAGGTGCACAAATCAGCCACATCAAGAGTTGCATGGTATGTGTAGGTGACACATAAAACGCTGCATTCCCCAAGAAGCAGAGAGTAATTGCCCGGGTGGTAGGTGGCGTGCATAGAGGTGGTGTTCCCCATCAGAGCTTCAGGGTTTCCTGGTCCTGCCCTCAGTACTTGTTTACTCAGCCCAGAGAGTCTCGTCTCTGGGCACATCCCAGAAGGGGATGGGCCACCAAACTTCCCCCAGAGGGGCTGTCTAGAGTGTGGACTCTGGAGTCAGGCTGCTGGGGTTCAAATCCCAGCTCTGGCACTTATCATGGGTGACTGTGACCTTGGTGAGTCATTTAACCTTCTGCCTGAGTTTCCTTACCTGTCAAGTGGGCTCATCCTAGAGCCCTACACTAGTTAATCTGATGCCTGCGAAGCTCCCAGAGCGGTGCCCGGCACACAGTGTGCTGAACTGGGGCCGTGCCAGCTGCTGTCGCTGTTTGCTCTGAGGCACTGGCCAGCGATTCCGGGGGCTGCTTTGCTGCTGCCCACTTCTGGGCTCTCTAAAGGGCTCTTGTGACTTTTCTTTCCGCAAGGAAGCAGGCAAACGGCAGGTGAGCGTTGTTGGGAGTTCTGAACAAGAGACACAAAGGCAGAGCCTTAAAAACACCCTCCAGAACACCTGGAGGCTCGGACAGAGCGGGGGCCGGGGGCACCTTGGGGAGCAGAGAGTGGGAGGACAGCTCAAGGGGAAAACTGCAAGCTGTGCTGTCAGATCGCCACCTCAGACCCCTCTCTCTAGGGAGGAACATGTGCTCGAGCTTGGGTGAAGCACATGCTGCCCGCTGCGGGCCCTGTTTCCCTGCTTTCACATGGGAACGGGAGTTATTTATTTCTAGCGCACACATGGGGAGATGCTCGTGAGCCAGCGTGGGGACTTTCTCCAAGTAAACAAACCCACTTTCTGGAGAGGCGGTTTCTTTTTACAGGCCAAGAGATGCAGGAGCCGCAGGAGCCCCAGGAAGCTCACCATCACCAGGGGGGTTCCCAGCACCTTGGCCTCCCTGGTCCCGGAGGCCCACCTCTGTCCCCCTCCCCGCCCCTGGCTGCAGTGTGGGGGCTGGCGAGAGAGCCCTGGATCCAGCCCTTCCACTGCAGACCGCCCAGCAGGCGGCCTTTTGTGTCATCCCTTTGTTCCATTCTGTAGCTGTTTTAAGTCAGAGATGGATGGCGTGTCAGATTGAAGAGACCGTGGGCAGGAAGAAAAGGCTGGGTCTCCACTTAGGGGGATGAGGCATCAGGGTTGGTTTTGTTTCCTGGGCCTTGGATTAAACTTGAGTTCAGTATGGTTTTTAATTAATCACCAGCTCTCTCTGAGTCTAGTTTCTTCATTCATCACAAGGGAATTGATCAGAATCAAAGCCAGAGTCCTTACGATGACCCCCAAGGCCCCTGGATTGGCCCTTGTCACTCCTGCTTGCTCCCCTGGCTCACTTGGTCCTGCGACACTGGCCTCTCTATTCCCCAACATACTGGCAGAGCTCCTGCCTCAGGACCTTTGCACTGACTCTGCCCGCCCCCTGAAATGCTCTGACCCCAGCTCGTTGCGTGGTTCATCCTCTCACCTTCTTCCAGTTTTTACTTAAAATTACTTTCTCACTGAGGCCTGCCCTTGCCACCCGGTCTAAAATTGTGTACCTCTCCTCACACCCACCTTCTTTCCCTGCTCTGGTTTTCCTCTTTGCAGCTATGTCACATGTTATATATTTTACTACTTTATCCTATTTATGGTCTGTCCCCCCACGAGAAGGCAAGCTCCATGCAGACAGAGATTTGTCGTTTCATTTCCAGCCCCCACATAGTACAGCCCCGGGGGTATGACGGAGGGGGAAAGACTGAACTGAGCCAGGTGGTGGAAACACTTAGCGATTGCAAGCGCCCCAGCTCTCCTTTATCTCCTGAGCCGTGAGAAGAAATGGCCTCTTTAGAAAGCAGTTTGTTTACTTGGAAAAACAATCCTGGTGCAGTTTCTGTTTGCTGCCTAACAGATATTTGCTGAATGAAGGAAACATCTGGGGCCGTGGGGCCTGGACTCCTCCACTTACCAGCCCTGGGAGCTCAGGTCAGTTCCCCAGCCTCACTGGCTTTGTTTCCTTTCCTATGAAAAGGGGAGACCGCTGTATCTAACTACCTTGTAGGGTTGCTGTGGCTGGTCCATGAAAGTCTGAAGGATGCCTGCAATTTATAAGTGCTCATCAGGTTAGCTATTATTTAAAAAAGTACTTTCAGCTCTAACATTCTAGTTCCAGGCAGGGGCTGCTCCCTCTGTGGAACTTGGGTCAAACTCTGAAGAAATGACTGTAGGCACTGATTTGGTTAATGTGTCCTGCCTCCCTCGGTGCCTAGAGGAGGGTGGGGCTGCCAGACAGATTGCACAGGTGAAACTTCACTCAATATTTCTTAAGTTGCTAAAGTCTCAGGAGAATGGACATCCAGCAGGAGAGAAGTATTCAAAAATGATGCCTGGGTTAGGAAACTTGGATGCCCTGGGTTAGGTGCCTGGAGGTGGCTGGGGTGCAAGGACCTGGCCCTGGGCCCTGAAGCAAAGCCCGGAGCTGCTCTTGGGACAGGTGCACACAACCCCCAAGTTTTCTGCTTCGTGCTCCCAAGTCTAGCTCAGTCCTGGCCCAGGATCTTATGTGGTAATTCACACTCTCCCAGACATCAGCCAAAGTAGGGGTCGCCGGCTAAAGATTCTTGGGGCTGTGCCTACCCAGGGCATCTAAGCATGTTTTCCCAGTTCCTTACGGAGCTCCAAGGCAGGCCCTGAATGTCCCAGTGGTAGCCACAGTACCCCTCACCCTGCTGCCTGCCCTGACAGTCCATTCCCATCAAGGTGGCATTGGCCCTACGTTGTGACTGGTCCAGAAAGCCAGAGAAGACTTGGAAAGGGAAGGCCTTTTCCGTTGGGTGCAGTGCTGCGGTGTGAGCTTGCATTTGCCCCTTGGTCAGAGAGACAGGATGTGCTTCTCAGGGCCAGAATGTCCGGGACTCTCAGTGCCTTTGATTCAAAGAAGCAGATGCTTGGAAATGAGTCCCAGCTGCCCGAGCACTGCTGGGCTGCACACGTGCTCGTTTATGGAGAGATGGGAAAGACGAGGCCAGCCAAGACTGATGTGGTGAGTCAGTGAAGCTTCCAGCATGATTTTTCTTTTTGCCTTCAGCATGAAACCCCGAGTGAGGGAGGAATGAAAATGGGAGAGAAAGGTATTTTTATCTTTTTGCCTTGATGCTGTTGTGATAGCTCGTTGTATATATGCTAAGGGTAATTTTTAGTGCTGGCTGGTGTTTATCACCTGAACCTTGTCTCTGCCAGAGTTCAAGTTGGAGAGGAAAGGGAACGGCAGTTATGTAGGACTGGTGGTTCTGGGGCAGAGTGGTGTTAGGATTTAGAGTGAGAGCTGACAACACCAATGGCTAGCAAGACCTGAATGGGCCTGTATTAATCTGCTCAGGCTGCCATGACAAATACCATAGACCGGCGGCTTAAACAACAGGAAATTATTTCTCACAGTTGTGGAGACTGGAAGTCCAAGATCAAGGTGCCAGCAGGGTCGGGCTCTGGTGAGAGCTCTCTCCTGGGGTTGCTTCCGTCTTGCTGTGTCCTCTCGTGGCCTTTCTTCTGTGCATGAGGGGGTGAGACAGAGAGGAAGCAAGCTCTCTGGTGGCTCTTCTTATAAGGGCACTAATCTCATCCTGAGGCGCCCCATCTCCATCTAAATCTAATCACCTTCCAAAGGCTCCGTGTCTACATATCACACCAGGAGGTTAGGACTTCAACATATGAATTTGGGGAGAATTGAAGTCTAAAGGAAGATCTTAGAAAGCCTGCAGAGTTCTCCAAGAGGGCTGATAGAAGCTTCTGTAGGGACAGAGAACAGGTGCTGCTACTCCACCAAGGGAATTCACAGAAGGGGTGACACTGGCACCAGGTCTAGAAGCCCTGGCACTTCCAGATCCATGTGACATCCAGCCATGCTTCCCATTTATTGAATTTCCTCAGCCTTCTGGGCTCAGCTCTGGCTCATTTCCCCCACCTTTGAGTTCTAACAAACATTTGTATATGCCTGGAAGTAAGGTGTGGCTCTATGTGGTATTTTTCAGCAGGGGCATATTGGCTTTGGGGCAGGGAAAACACTCTTTCTGGTGCCAACTGTCATGTGCATTGCAGAACTTGGCATCCCTGCTCCCACCCAATCAATGTCCCTGGTATTCTCCCTTCCCCCTTCCAAATGTTACCTAGGGATCGGCACTGCCCCCAGGGAGACCCACTGGAGTGGAGGTGGGCCAGGTTTCTGCTCCCCCTCTGGTGGGTTTCTTTGCTGACTTTCCTTCTTCTTTGGGACTGGCTGACCCCCTCCTGCCTGACGCTCTTGTCTGCCCTTCATTGCTGGGTGGCAGTGAGGTCCTGCAGCCCTGGAGTGGGAGGGAGAAAGTGAATGCACAGGACGCCTTGAGAGGGGAGGGGCATGGGCTCTGATTCATCTTGCAGACCCCGCTTGTTAGCTTCTCTCTGGTGTGAGGAGGTCGGGGAGGAGGGCACTACCTTCTCTCCAGGAGTGAGGCTCTGAGCAGGGGTCTGGCTTTCCCAGAGGCAAACAGGAGCTCCTTAGGAGTGCTTTCCAGGTCTCAGTTTCTTTTTGGTGGTGTTGAGGGGGTGTGACAGGAGCAGTGGTGACTAGCTTGGGGCTGTGGGTGGGAGCGCAGCAAATGGCGAAAGGAACTGCCAGCTGCTGTAGACTCAGAGACGTCAGTCTTACTCACCCCGTGCACCAGCCTCCTGGATAAATAAAGTGACAAATAACTGATCGTCGTGAGCTCTAGAACACCCACACGTGGTAAACTACAGGGATGAATAGCTAGCTGGGTCGTTATAGGCCATCTCTATTCTGGTATAACAAGCCCAGAAAGTTCAGGGACCTCGGAAGGAGCCAGATGAGTTCAAAATGCCACACAGCTCTTCCTTTCTGTTTTCCTGCCTTGCTTCTTCCCTCCTTACCCTTTCATAGCTATCCTGTTCCCATCTCTTCCTCCCCTCTCCTTGTCTTTAAAATCTGTCACTGGAAATGATGGAAAAGACCCAGGCTCCTGGGAGGAGCCCCATGTAGTCAGTTATCTCTCTCAGAACCACAAACCCAACCCTCTCAGGCTCTCCACCCACCCACCTACCCACCCACCTGTTCATTCAGTCATCCATCCATCCTCCCACCCAATCCATTCATCCATCAGTCCACCCACCTACCCACCCACCCATCCTTCACCCATCCATTCAACTCTCAATTCGTCCACCCACCCCCTCACCCACCACACCTTCTTCCCTCTATCCTTCTCTCCCTCCCCCACTCCCTCTACTAAGATGGCCTGCCCTTCCCAGCTGACTCAGTTTTACAAAATCATCTAAACAGTCTGGCCTGGGGAATGAGGTACAACCTGAGACACTTCGGAGCTCTGTGGGTCCCTTGGCTCTCTCTGCTGCCTCCAGGTCAGTAGTGGCTGGGTGAATGGAAAACCCCTTTCCTGATACCAAGTGCCCACCAGTGTCTGAGCTTTCTTTAATGGTGAACATCTTTGTTCTCGAAGATGAGACCACCCCCAGTTCAGATGTCTGGGAGAGCTCACTCCAAACATAAGTACACCCTAAGGTGTAAATGGCCGATGTGAACTTCTCCCTGAAGGTGGCTAGTCGGTGGGAGGAGGCCAGGAGAGAGCCTGGTGGGCGGGCACCACCAGGCCAGGAGGAGTAAGGCTGGGCTGGGAGAAGCCCTTCAGAATTCTTCCGGGCCAGTGGTTTCCAATTGAAAGGCAATAATTTGAACATAAGGGCTGTGGCTCATACTGGTATCTCTGGATCTACGGTGTGTCTTGAGAGGGTGGTGGGAGCTTAGGGCTGGAGGGCACAGGTCTGATTCTGGTGGTTCCCATCTCAGCTCCCACTTCCTAGCTGTGTGCTCTAAACATGGTCTGTCTCAGCTTCTTCACCTGTGCATGGGGGTGATCACAATGCCGGTCTCATAGAGCTGTTGCGAGATCTGATGAAATAAGGCATGTGCTGCACTTTGCACAGGGCCTGCACTTTGCACAGGGCCTGCACTTTGCACAGGCCCTGGCAAGTAGCAGTTCAAACCAAAACGTTAGCAATCATACATCGTCGTCATTGTCATCGCCTCACCTGTAGCTTCAGGAGGGGAATTTGGAACAAGGAGAAGAGGGGATTTGCATACTTGAACCATCAATCATGGCATTGCCGGAGTTAGCAAATAAAAATACAGTACAGATACATTTGCTATTTATCTGAAATTCAGATTGAACTGGTAATTTACCTGGGAACACTAATCAATGAGCTTCTCAGAAGCTGGGTCAGGATCTCCTGCCCCATCTTGGTCCCATCTAGGAGAGTCATTGAAGAGATCAGAGAGAAAGTGGGGGCCAGCGCTGAACCCTGACTACCAGCCCAGCAGCCTTGGAGGCTGGGGAGGGAGGGGTGGGGGGAGCTGTTGGGGAAGGCTCTGGGTGTGGGGACTGGGGGCGGGAGCGGGGGTGGGTGAATGAAGACTCAGCCCCTGCACACAGGAGCTGCGCGCCCGGTGGATGCCGAGGGCGTTGTGAATCAGAGCGCGTAGACGCCAGCGCCTGCCAGCAGGCAGTGGGCAGAGGGAGTCGCAGTGTGTGCGGGGACACACGCTCCACAGCTCTCAGAGGCAGGGACACCGCAGTGGGAACCGCTTCTTGAAAGAAACAACCATCGGAGCTCTCTCCCTCTCCATCCCAGCCTTTGCGAGAGAGTCGGTGTGGGTGGGATTCTGACGCATCCTTGGTCTCCTGGTGCTGCACACCTCAGGCTCTGCCCCCCACCTGCTGAGTCCCGGGGCCTCCCCGGGGCAGGTTCAATGCCTGGGTCAGCTCTGGGCTTGGGCACACCCACCGAGGGCGCGGAGTGCCTGCAGGTGGGGGATTCCCTTATAAGTGTATGTGGCCCTGGGTGGCAGCATCCACGAAGGCCTGTTCTTGGTGGTGAAGCCCTTCTCTGGACCCTGGCTCTCCTCAGAGGAGGGGAGTGGGGTGTGGATTTGAGGATTCAGCCCTCAGTAGCCTGGCATCTGCTGCTTTGGCCCCCTGAGAGAGTTAGACTCAGAAGTCCCATCTCTGCAGCCCCCACTAAGAGTGACTTAGTCACACCCCATCCCAGGGAGGGGCCCAGAGGGATGATCTGCTCAGAGCCCCAGGATTTTTGAGGAGGAAATCTGGGTTCATAGAGAGGAAATGATTTGCTCAGATCACAGGGTTGGGGCAGGGCTAGAGCCCAGGTCTCATGTCACCTCATCTGGGGTGCTTCACCCTCATCGCAGCTGAACCCTCATGTAACCCAGGGTGTTAATTCACAGATGTGGCCTACTGTGTAGCAGGAACTTTTGTATTTCTTTTCACTGTACAAAGATAAACCTTTTCTTCTTTCATGTTCTTTCCTCTCCCTGCCGTTCATCATCCTGAGCACACTGAGCTGATGGCGGCAAGGGCTTGGGTTCCAGGGTCGATGGTGATCCCCGATCCAAACAGGTCCTGCTGACCCCTGGCTGCACCTCTGGGGACCAGGCAAGACTGTGCCGAGGGCTCCCTCTGTTAGCAATGACCCAATCGATGGTTTCTTCATGAAATAGAGCACCCACGTGTGTTCGGAGCAATTTGTTTTTCAGATACAGATTTTAAAAGGCTGTTTCTATGTATTTAACCTTTGGAGGAGTTCTCCAGAAAACTATCCCTCAAACTGCTTTGGTTCACGCGTGTGACTGCAGCTGGCCCTGACCACTGTGTCCCGTAGGACAGTGTCCAGGGGGCCAGGCTTGGCCAGCAGCCCGTGGGCAGCCTGCTGCTGCCCTCCTGACATGCTGTAAGGGGTACAGGGGGAAGGGAAGGAAGGCTTCCATGGTAACGAGGCTGAAGAGAACAGGATCCATGGTGTCATAGAAACCAAATGGAGGACTTCCATCCACATAGTGACAGGGGACTCGGGACCTATCAGACTCCGGTTGGCCCACTGCATTAGCAACTAAACTGTGACCTCCTAGGATGCAGGTGGGGTGGGGGTGGGGGCGGGAGGGGACTGGAAACGACTAGGGTGTGAAGGTTAGAAGAAGTTGTTTTGTGTGGGTTTGGAAAACTAAAAAAAAGAAAAAAATTATTAAAAGATGGAGAAATAGAGAAGGCTGTGCCAGAGAAATAGCAATAAAAGAGATCAAAACCAGAGCTGGCTTTCCATCGCATCTTCTAGGAAGGGCGTCCTGCTCTGCCCCCTTCCCCCTGTGCCATGTAGTTTCCCCATTCCTTGTCTGGTCTGGAGCATTTGACCCTAGCTTAGGGGACAAGGCTCTTCATGGTTTTCCTCCTCTGTCTCATAATATTGTTCTTCTCTTGTCCTTTTGCTCACCCCGGGGCTTGGAGTGGATGCTACAATAACAATCATGGGTTTCTCCATCCCCAACCGTGAATGACTTCACTGCGTGGCTTGTGGTGTTGCCTTGTGTCCATTTGGCCGATTAAATGGACTGTGTTGTGTGTTGAATTTCTCTTTTATACTGAACCCTCCACCCCCACCCCAGACCAGGACCTTCTTTCTTACCCTGGGGTGCGGACACATGCAGGTATTTGTGAGTTGATCGGGACTTGATTTGGGGTCAGGTGGCTGGGACAGGCTTTGTAGCTGGTATCTTTAGCAACCTGGCAGTCTTTCTGAGATGGGTCCATCTCAGCATGGGTCTGAGAAAGGATCTGAGCCTATGTTCTCCTTCCTCAGCAGCTGGGGAAAGGTGGGGCCCATGGAGGATATGGAGGCCTTGGGGAGAAAGAGCAGAGGGAAGGACAGATGGCAGCAGGGAGTTCTGTGCCCACAGCAGCAGAGAAAAGAAAGCTCGACATTGCCCTTCCAGCAGTAGGTCTGGATTATCGGAGCCTCAGTGGTCAAGGGCAGCTTTAGATGCAAAGGGTCTTTGAAGTCTTTGGGCACAAGATGAGTTGAGCTTTCTGTGTGTACACAGTGAACTCCTGTAAAGCTGGACCATGGCTTCTCTGTGCCCCATGTCACCTGCACAAGGATGGGCACCTTTATTTGTTGGAGTCATCAGCCTTTCCCTTTGTCAAGCTTACAATCTACCTGAGAAAATGCAACAACCCCCAGGGACGTTAATAGGCTACACATTTCAAGTGTACAATGGGGATTTGCTGCCCAGCGAGTGAATATTTGGGACATATGGAGGCAGGAGTTGACGACTGGGGAAGTTCAAAAAAAGGTCATGATAACTAAGGCCTATGATCTAGGCTGTGAAGGAAAGCATGTCTGTGTCCCATGGGGCCTCGAACTTCATCTGAATCACAATCATCTGGAAATTTGTTTAAATATGTAGCTTCCAGGGCCCCACCCCAAAGATTCTGATTCTGCAGTCCTAGAAATCTGCTGCTTTTTCTGTTTTTTAACAAGCTGTGCAGGTGATTCTGACAGAGGCCAGCTGGGGACCACACACTTAGAAACACCGCTCTGTCCCACGGGCATCCCTCATACCGTGAAACCTCTCCGAGCCACATACGCTCCAAGGCTTGCCGCTCTTCGGGTTCTCACGAATGGTCTTAGCAGCAGTAAGACAGCCTCCGAGGGGCAGACCCAGGAACCTGGCCTTCCCAGCAGAGGAGGAAGGAGCCCTTCAGCCAGGCGGCAGAGGCTGGCCGAGCTCCAGCCCACGGAGGGAGGTGGTGACGCCGCACTGGGTGCGCGAGGCCTGCACACGGGCGGTGCGGGTGAGCTGCTGTCGCTGTCGTTTCAGCCCGCCCCGCCACGGGAGCTGTGAAACGCGAGAGAGGGGAGAGAATTTCGGGGGAGGACTTGCCATTTGGGGGGTTGTCTCTAAAGATAGGAAAGCAAAGCCATTTATAAGCCAGCGCACTTTGCAGGAAGTTCAGAAAAACTCAACCCATCTGTCGCACTTTCTTTCATTCTGACTTTTCCCGCTACAGTTGGTCACTGGGCGGGTGCTGGTGATAACAGCCAGGAATAACCAGGCGCTCGCGTGTCTTAATTGCCCACTCTGTACATGCGCGGTGCTCAGCGCTTAATGTTTATTATCTCATTAAATCTTCCCAAAGGCCCCGGGAGGCCTAATGCATCATCACTCTGCATTTAACCATGGAGGAAACTGAGGCTTCGAGAATACCTTGCCCAGTGATTTACAGCTGATGATGGAGGGATACGGATTTGATGCCAGTCCCCAGGCTGGAAGCATTTTGCAAGGAGGAGATTCTTTTAGGCACCTTCCTGCTTTCCTTTCTCTTATTGCCTTCTTCCATATACCAAAATGCACTCTCCTCTCTCACCCAGTTTATCCTAGGTAGCCTCTATATTGATAGTTTAGTACAGGACATGGCAAGTGGGAATGGAATTGAATAGATGGATTTTTTAAATCACCCATTTGAAACCAAATCTCCTCCAGGATAAATTGGATGAGCACAGGTTAGTGTGCAAGGGACTAGGTAGCCAAAGTGATTACAGGGCAATAGGGCCGTGAGCATCCACGTGGTTGTTAGCCAAGCCCCTCTCCTGTGTTCATGAGAGATGTCTCCTGCTTGATAGAGTCCTTTAAACATCTGAGTCAGGAGTTCATTTCTCCCCTTCCTCTTGGTGGACAAATGGATGTTCTTATCAGTACAGAAGCCCAACTTTTAAGGGGCAGATGCAGAACCAGATACAGTCCTTTTCTGAAACAGAAGTCTCAGGTGGGTACTTGGTTTGGGGAGGGAGCGTGGCATTAGGGAAGGGGTTTGGAAGTCGATGGTTCAAATCCTGCCTCTTTGCTTACCTTGGGCTCATTACTTAATTTCTCGCAGTTGCTGGCCCTTGTTTCTAGAACATAGTGAATGCAGTGGACACTAGCAGCATAGCGAGTGCGGTGGATGCCGTCCTACATCACCAGAACCCCCCACCCCATCTTCAGATGAGTCTTCATTCCCTCAGCTGCTGGCAGCCAAGCCCTTCCCTAGAAATTGCTCTCAGCAGAAGAGAGCTGCCTAGCCCAAGGTCATGCCCACTCCCTGGGGACAGCCTGTGTTAATGTCAAAAGTGTAATGGCCCAGCATGTTGAATTAAGGCAGGGCAACTCCAGAGCTCCCCTGGGTGAGCTGAGGCCTTCTGCCTTCATGACTTCATCTCTCTCTGCCTAGTTCTGTAGCCTTTACTTCCCCACAGGTGTTTATATTGAACCTCTCCCTCCCCTCCCTCCTCCCCCAAAAATCCATGCCTGTAGATCTCTGTTTCAGAGGCTTGAGGACCTCACCCAAGACACCCCATTTACAGGGTTTTCTGATAATTAGATGAGGTCATTGATGCGAGTGGGAGTGTAGTGCTGAAAAAACAAGTTCTTCATAAGTGCAGCTTTTATTTTATTAGCTTAAAATTTCATAAAATTCGCAGCTATAACATTTTAAGCCACTTTCCTACATCTTGGGAAAATATTGAGTGTGCAGTCATGATCAGGGCTCAATAAATTTCAGTGAGAGTAGGAATTCTTCGGAGCTGTGAAGGAAGCCCTCCTATTGATTCCTGTCAAACTTCGTTATAAGAAATGGTTTTGGGACACTCAGATCAGCTTAGTGTGATGGAATTTTGTCATGGTGATTTAAAAATATTTTTTACCAGAAATCATATGCTCTCTGAAGCATATTCCCAAAGATGTTTTCACTTTTAGGAAGTGCTTGAACAAACTCAATCTTTTAGTGGGGAATTAATGAGAAAAAGAAGTGTAAATCCAGTCGGGGGAAGAGGGAATGTGTTATCATTCATACCTTCTCTTTTAATCTTCCAAATCTGTGTGTATGTGTGTGTGTGTGTCCCTAAGAGTGTATTTGTGGTTTCTTATTACTGGAGCGTTAGGTAGTTTAGTTGATGGTTACCAGTTTGCTTAGGATACTAGAGGCTCCAACGAGGGAAGAGGGCCCAGTACACCATTTAAAAAAAAAAAAAAAAAATCTTTATTGATTTCAGAGAGAGGAAGGGAGAGAGAGAAAAACATCAATGATGAGAGAGAGTCATTGATCAGCCGCCTCCTGCAAGCCCCCCACTGGGGATCGAGCCCACAACCCGGGCATGCGCCCTGACTGGGAATCAAACCACGATCTCCTGGTTCCTAGGTGGACGCTCAACCGCTGAGCCACACTGGCTGGGCCCAGTACATCATTTTTAAAAATTGAGATATAATTGACTTACAACATCACATCAGTTTCAGGTGTACCACATAATGATTCAGTATTTGTATATATGGTGAAAGGATCACCGCACTAAGTCTAGTTAATATCCATCACTGTGCATAGTTACAAGGTTTTGTATACCATTTATAAATAACATCATTTATAATGGTTATAACAGAAGTAGAAAAGGAATGGGAAGAAATCCCCACATTACTGAGATGTATAACATGAAAAGTAGAAGGCCCTTCTCCGTCCCTGCCTCTCAACACCAACACAAATTCCATTCATCAGAGGTCATCAGTATCCCAGCTCCAGTACATGCCTCCCTCAGCTGTCCTCTATACATGTATGATCACATGCATACAGCTGAACAATGATGTGCATGTGCATATATGCATGTATATGTGTGCATGTATGTGTATATATATATTTAAAACAAATGAGATCCTGTCATACATGCTATGTGTTGTTTTTCCCTGCCACTTACTCTAATTGGACATCTTTCCAGATCTGTATATATAAACGTCCCTCATTCTTTTTTTAAAAATTTATTGATTTTTTTAGAGAGGAAGGAAGAGAGAGAGAGAGAGAGAGAGAGAGAGAGAGAGAGAGAGAGAGAGAGAGAGAGAGAGAGAGAAACATAGATCGGTTGCCTCTTGCACACGCCCTGACCAGGGATCAAACCCCCCATGTTTTGGTGCATGGGACGACTTGGCCAGGGCCTTACTTCATTCTTTTTAATGTTTGCACATAAACTCCATTGAATGGCTCATGAAAATTTATTTGAGATGACTATCATTAGTGGCTATCCAGGTGGTTTCCAGATTCTCAATGTGGTAAACAAGCTCCAGTGAATAAACTTGCTCATAGGCTCATTATACCATTTAAACATATGACCTTGACTCACACAGCATTGGATGCACAATAGGCGCTGAATCCATAGTGGCTGCACTGAATTGAAGGCTAGGTGCTGCTTGAGGAGAAGTTAAAGGGCACAGCTCTCCTTAGCACACAGCCAGGCACTGATTGTTTCTGGAGAGATTTACTAATATATATATGTGTGTATATATATGGACAAGAAAAGTGTCTGGTGCACTGAAGTCCTTGGTGAAAGTTTATTTTGGCCTGATTGTTTAGGTCCTGGTCCTGCTGGCCACTATTTTTTTTATGCCATGAGAACGTTTCCTGAGAGTGAGCTTTGCCTGTGTGCTGATGTTAGGATAAATCCCGTCTTCTTCCTTTGTGGTTTTAGGGAATGGGCTTTGATCCGAGAGGGCAATCACCCAAGCCAGTGAGAATGTTCCCAGGTGTCTCAGGTCTTACACGACAGGGGGAACTATTCAAAGAGAACAGGTGTCACCTGGGTGCTGAGCCTCTAATGTGTAAATAGGCATCAAAAATGATCCCCTATGAATAGTTAATTTTAAAATGCATCCAGAATGCACTCTGTGACATGGTAGTTGATCTCCAGCCCCATTAATGCATCTAAGTGGAGGGTCTAGTGTGGTGATGCCATTCAGCACACTCGTGGTCCTGCCTGTGGTTTAATTCCCTCACCCAGGAAGGAGTCCAAGCAAGCCCAGCCCACCCAATGCTGCCGGTTCCCATCGTGTGTTATTTTAAGGTTTTTTGGACTGTATTACCTCAAGTTCAGAGTGGACCAGTTTTTCTAGAGGGCAGGTACCTGTGAAATATTAGGTGTGAGGAAGAGAAAGAGACTGATATGGGAGTCTTTAATATCAGTTTCAAAGCTTTAAGAGTTTGGGTACAAAGTACTAAAAGTTTACAATGAGGAAAAATAGATTAAAAAGATCAGGAAATTCTTGATTGTCAGAAAATAATAGGAGATAATAGATTTTTAAAATATACATGATTTTAAAAGGTGGGTGATTTACTGTTACTCATTAGGGTAATTGCATCTGGATACAATGTAAGCTTTATTCTAGATGAAATATATTTTGAGATACTTACAAATTATTTCCTCACCCAGTTCTAAATAAAAATGCAATAAATACCTATCCAAGAGGCTGTGGATAAATGGCAAACATAACATGCCTTGGCCTTGAATGAAGTCAGAGCACTGCCTAAGGCTGTACTTCAGATGCATGAGTGTTTGGGCAGGTGCTGAGCTGTGACTTTAGGGGTGGGATGGGTTGCTCTGAGCCGTCCACATTCTGTCCCTTGATCACTTTGTGAAGGTAAACGAGATGGCTTAAGGTGTATATGTACTGTATTGGTCAGGAAGCTTTGGGTGGCAAGTGACAGAAACTGAACTCAAGTGGGTTTAAGATGAAACATTTAACCAAAGTAAAAAATCAACCAGAACTTCACTAAGAAGTCTGAAATGGATGTAGCTTCAGTGGCGGCTGGATCTAGAGGCTCAGTGAGGTTGAGTCTTTCCTTTTCTCTCCGTGTCCAGCTCATTGTCAGCTTCTCTTTCCAGCAGGCACTCTCCATGCAGTGGGATTGAGGGTAATTTAGAATTTGCATGAACCAAAAAAGAGGCGGTTTCTCTCCTCATCTTCCTTTCTTCTTTTTTGTCCCTGAAAAAGTTTTCCCCCCTTGGCTCATGTGTCCACCCCACCTCTGGTCAGCTCGAGGAGGCAGAACTCTCTGATTGGCACCGTCCTTAGAATAAAATGCAGTGGGGAGGAGCAGTTTTTAAAATGCAAGGATGTGGGCCAAGACAGAGAGGGGTGAGAGAGGTGTGAGAAAGAGAGGAGAAAGGAGAGAAGGGCGGGGCTCAAATCAAGGTGATACCAACCGATACGGTCTGTCTGCTAGAGTCCTGTGGTTCTATGGCCTTAGGTGCTCTCTGCTCCACACAGCCAGCCCCATGCCTAGAATAAAAAGCAGGGACTTCACCTTAGCCCAGACTGCAACAAAAAGATGTGGGCATCACAGATGCGGACCTGCTGGATCTTGAAGCCAACCAGCTAAAGCTCTCTAAGGCTGGAGAAGGTGACTCAACCTAGAAAAGTTATTCATACTGAGAGAAAGCACTAATCGCTTAGCCTTCAGAGGGTGAAAATGTTGAAGTTCTTCTTTTCTTTTCTTTTTTAAATGTATTTTTATTGATTTTTAGAGAGAGAGGGAGGAAGAGGGAGACAGAGATAGAAACATCAATGAGAAACATTGATCAGCCGCCTCCTGCATGCCGCCTACTGGGGATTGAGTCCACAACCTTGGCATGTGCCCTGACCAGTAATCCAACCAGTGACCTCTTGGTGTATGGGATGACACTGAATCCACCAAGCCACACCGGTTGGGCTTTTAAAATTTATTTTTAAAAATATGTTTTTATTGGAAGTTCTTTTAGAATTTACCAGAATTAAATTCACTGTTTTCCATCTTGCATTGCCATACTTGAAAGAAAGCTCTTGTAAGGAGATGAGTTAATAAGGCATTTACCTTTGGAACCCTGGCTATTGTTCTACTGTGCCATGTTCACATGTATGCACTGTGTTCCACCTCCATGGAAAGTAGTCTGGGCTTGGAGCACTTATACATAACAATAATTAGCATTTACCTGTAAGGGTTTCTTAAAAAGCTCACAGCAAACGCTGTTTTATGCTTCCTTCTCACGTCACTAATTTGGAGGAAAGGGATAGGAGGTAGGAAGTGGATATGATTTTCTCCATTTGGTAGATGTAGGAAAGTAAGACATGGGGGAAGGGTGGTTAAAAGATTTACACGGCATATCAATGGCAAAGCTTAAAGACAGAAAATGGCACTCTTAATTTGAAATCAGCTTTCCTAACAATTGGCCTTCATCTTTTCCGATTCTAATGTTCTATTTCCTTTCAAAAGAGCAGCATCTTAAACATCCGCCTTCACTGGAGTGTCCATTCAAATCCACTGGTGCACCCAAAGGGTAACAGGCAAGAAATCATTTAATGAGATCGCGACCATTTCACAAGGCGGCTGAGGTTCTATTTATTGTTGCACTGCATTCAGCGTGCACTTCTCTGATTCTTCCTTTAAAACAGAGTTTAAAAAAAAGTTTGTTTTCTGTAGCTCTTCCACAGATTGCTAATCCTAAGTGCACTGATAGTGGAGGGAGTAGATAGCTGGTTCAAGGGTTCAGGTAAGAGTAGATAGTATTGACAAAAGGCTTCTAAGCAGGTATCAAGAACTAAGGTAATTGGTTTTGTGATTTTTGGTATTGGATAGAAAATTATCCTTTCCAGCTCTTTGAACATCAGTAGTGCTTTGTTTCATTTCTGCTGCTGCTGTTGATGATGCTCACGTTGTTACTTAGAGAGTTTACATCAAGACTTGGGCAAAATTTTTCTGTAAAGGGGCAGATCGCAAATATTTTTGACTTTCTGAAAAATAGGGTGGACTACTTGACTCTTCTGTTGTAGTGAAAAAGCTGCCATACACCATAGGTACACAAATGGGTGAGCCTGTGTTCCAGGAAATCTTTATTTACAAAAACAGATGGAGGGCCAGGTTTGGCCCACAGACAGTAGTTTTTGCAGACCCTCAGTGTGCACAATGTCCTGGAGTTTCCATGGACTCCTCTGCCTGTGTACAGCTAAAACACACTGTGTTATCACTCTGTTTCTATAGCCTCCATTCTGCTCCTTTCCATTTTCCCTGCAGAGCTCTGTCACAGGACTCAGTGGTGTTTTCAAAAACCCCATTTCCAACATCTTCAATCCCATCTTAAGATCTGTGAACCTTGGACAGGACTTGGGGGCCTGATTTTACCCCTGTAGAAGCAAGGGCCAGGAAGATTTTCCTGTTCCAGTGCTGGAGTTCAGGTATATGGACTAGTAAAATGGTTCTAGACAAATGTTGGTAGAGTCCTGGACTGAGGAACCCTGAGCAAACTCCTTAACCTTCCAGAGTCTATCCTCTACTGTAAGAATATCCACCTTGCTTACCCTACAGGGCTGTTGAAAGGATTACCCATTCACTCACTTTCTCTTTGTTGAGCATCTACCCCCTGCCATAGCTTTTGCTAGGCATTGGGGATATACTGGTGAACAAAATGATTACCAAGCTAACCTTCAAATTAATTAATGTTGAGGAAGAGGGAACGTCAAGTTGATTGATTATATAAGGGTTTACATTTTCCTGACCCTTTAAAACAAAGATTATCCCAAAGACCAAGGGATGTTTTGGTTTCCTTATTTAGAAGCTTCACTCTCAAGAAAGCCAATGGGTTGGAGGTTTAGATAAAATGATAAGGGTTGGGGATTGGGGCAGGGAAAGAATGAAAACAAAATGTTTAAGAGCAGCCGGATAGAGCTGCTTTCTATCAAAGCTCACTTCTGAAAGAAATCAGAGATTTTCAACTCCATCTGGGCTCCAAACCTTAGGAGATTACCATTAACTACTCAAGGGTAAAAATAAGAGTGTAGGAGGATTCATTTTGAAATGTTGTCAGCAACCAGCTGGAAAAAAATAGCAGCTACTGTGATTACTAGGAAATTTCTTGGACGGTGTAGAGGTGCATCACGTAATCTAATCTCTCATCTATTTCAGTGGCATTTGGGTGGTTGGATAATCACTTCGGTTTAGAAGGAAAGAGCAAGAAGAAGGTGGGAAAATAATGGTTATTTTTTGAACTCAGGGTCCTTTTGGCTAGGGTGAAATTGCTGACCCTCAGATCTGATAGGCCGTCCCTGTTCACTTCTGTGCTATTTACTGAGAAATAGCTCTGTGCTCTGCCTTGGGTTGGACACAGCAGGTGGGGAGGAGAAGGGGGTGTATACTAAACAGAGGCAGACCTGGTGCTAGCCTTTGGAGGATCAGCTTTCTGGAAAGTGTATGGAAAAAGGTTTCGTGATGTGTGATGGGTCAACTTCTCTCTAGAGCAACAGGAATGTGTGCCCCAAGAGTGCAGGAAACACAAGTGCACAAGTCATTGTGGAAAGAATCCCATTTGCTACAGCTCAGTGTTCCAGCCATGCCCAGTCATTTGGAGATCCACAAATGCACCGCGTGCCTCTCTAGATGCTGCTCTGCATGCTTGGAATATAACCCTCTACTTTGCCTTGCTAGCTCTTTCTTCTTCAAGACTCTACACACATGTTTCTTCTCCCCGAGGGTCTTCCTCTTCCCCTCCTTGCCCCTCATGATCCTGGTCCAGATGCTCCACCTTCCCCCTTCTCCCTCCATCCCATACTCCGTTGTATATCTCTACGATAGCCCATGACTGTGGTTGCTTGTATCTTATAATGGAGACCAGATGCTGGCAATTTAAAAATTTTATTTGGAACTTGGGGAAATCATAAAAAAAAATGCTACATGTATACCCTGAACATATTATTTTAACTTAAAAGACGTTTACCCATTTTTGGAAATAGGCATCTTTGTGCCTTTTGATCTGCTGTTTAGAGTTCCAGGTCATCTTTCTTGTTTAAAATACATGATCTATAATTTCCAGTTCCTGATTTTAATCCTCACTTGAAGATACGTTTTTCATTGATTCTAGAGAAAGAGGAAAGAAGAGGGAGAGAGAAACAATGATGTAAGAGAGAAACATCGATTGGTTGCCTCCTGCACACACCCTGACCAGGGATTGAACCTACAACCCTTTGGTGCAACCAACTGAGCCACACTGGCCAGGTCCAGTTCCTGGTTTTTTTATGGAGTGAGAAAACATTGGGAAGGCAATTTCAAGGTTCCAGACTCTTCCCCACACCCAGTATTTTATACTGTTCCTGTTCACACCTAACCCAACTGCATTTTTTTAGTGACTCACCTTTATCACATCTTTGTAAAAGAGTCAGATAAGCTTTTATAGAAACATGGATTTTTAAACTCATTTTCTGTAGATTTTACATACGATTTAATTAAATAATACAGTTATCACAACAAGTATGACAACTTACATAAAATTTGAAAACAAACACAATTAGCCCTAGTGGACATATAACTCAGCTGGTGGGAGTAGCAGTGCTTGGGCGTATGGGAGTGGAATAACTGTGACTCAGTGGCTAGGAGTAACATGAGGGGCGACATCAGGAGCCAGGAAGATCAGTTAATCCAGCAGGTCAGTAAGCAAAGTCCAGTTTAGGGACGAGAGACTTGATTGAGCCACTCCAGCATCTAGTAGGTGTTCAGTACTTTGTTAAATGGATGTGCGAACAATCCAGAAAGTGACGGGGAGAAGTTTTGGGGATCTGACTTTTTCAGGGCCACCTGTACTTCAACTCACAATTGGCCATCTCCTCTGTCTGTAGGGGTGCTGGGCCCAAATCAAAAGTCTGGAACTTTCTCTACTGTCTGTGAAATGAGACTGTGAAGAGAAATCTCTCTCCAATGAACAGGGCACAGATTTCTGGCTGAGGCTGCCAGCTGGCTTCCCAAACCCCTGCCCCACCTCCCAACACAGCTGCTGTCTTGCTGATGAGCAAAGGATAAAATGTCTCCTTTGCTCCCTGGAGACCCTCCCTGCCATTCCTTCTTATTTCAGCCCCTATGTAGGCTCTGAAGCTTGTGAAATGTTCAGGGACCAGAGCTTCTAGAGAGATATAACACCAAAGGAAGCCATGTGTATTAGAATTCTGTAGGTGTAACCCTCATTAATGAATCTGGCACACGAATGTCAGCTGGGGAGGGTATTGCATGTGCATCAGGGCCCCCCTTCTGGTGTGGCCCCACTTCCCTAGATCATTTTACCTTTCCTCTAAGGAGACACCCACGAGAAGCTTACATATATATGTATTTACATATATATGTATTTACATATATGTATGTAAATGCATTTTATTTATACATATGCACACACATACATATATACCTATATGTATACATATATATTTATGTGTATATGCTATAGATCTCTTATATAAAATGATTTCCCCCCTAAGCATGGGACAGATCTCTATGGATATAGGGTCAGTCATTGCAAACTAGGGATTATGGAGAGAGAGACTAAAGCTTTTAATGTGTGTGTGAGGAGGAGTGGTTACAGTGAATGAGTTGTAATGAGTTGACAGAAGCAAGATCTGTGTGAGCTCTGGCTTAGAGACAAGGCACTCGGGCTTATCCACAAAATGAAGCTGTGTGAGGCTGGATCCAGGAAGCAAAAAAAAGAGAAAAATTGGTAATGCATTGGCTAAGAGCATATAACCTAGTTTCAGATTGTTCTAGGTTCAAGTTCAACCTCTGCTACCTTATCACCTTGAGTTTTAGTCTATAAAAAAGAGATCAATAGGACCACCTTCACCGAGCTTATGCGGTGGTTAGATTTTTATATGGACAGTCATTCATATAATGCTTCCTACACAGTAAAACACTTAAAATGTGACATTCTGATCAACGGTGTCTGGGACAGCACAGTGATGTCCTGCTATAGGGACACTATTGAGCTGCTTGGGATCAGGCGACCTTCATTGAATCAGACTCAGATTAACACTGTGTGGTACCGAGTGCCCTGCTAGGTATTTGGCGGTGGAGGAATCAAAGAAGTAGATTTCAAGATGGGCAGGATATACATTTGCAGTATAATAGGAGAGGGGCCTGATATCCACAAAGGAGAACAGAGTCACATTCAGAGAAAATGTATGAATGAGGATCACTGAGGAGCTCTTATCCTGTGCAGGTGTCAAGATATGTTGGGCAGTTTGTCTCCTTGACTGTTAAGCACTGAGAATCTTAACACCCAGGGGCTGAGACCTGGCAAAGATGTATCTGCTTCAGTTATTTCTGAAACCAGAATAAAATGCCTGTTGCTCCCCCCACCCTCCCCCTCCCCAGCCCACCCCAAGCCTATTCCGCTTTATCCCTTGTATTGGGAAGGATTCGCCTGTGACAGTCTTGAGGCCTAATGTCAAGTACACTGGGATGCAGTTCTTTTATTATTGAAAAGGTTGGGACTTTACACGTGAGAGTGGGGAGATGAATGAGTTTCCACTGCATTTCTAGAAACTCAGTGCAATATCTCCCAAGGTATAAATAGGACAATGGAGTGTTGACAAAGGGGCTGGCTTTCTGGAACTGCAAAAACCCTGCAATTATTCCTGGAACTATGCTCATTGTTTATCTGCATCTGAATTTTAATAAGCAGGACTCTCGCTGCTTATTCATGAATTTTCAAATGGAAATCTATCTCCCATTATTATCCCCTTCTTGTGAGTCAGGCCCCATCTTGCAAATTTGCAGCTGAGCGACTATGTGGAACATTAGCAGCAATTAGATAATTGGTGCCCTGGATAAACCCACCCACAGCTGTGAATGAATATGGACTGGGCCACTATCACCTGGTGCAGCCTTCCTAATGACACTGCATGCCTCCACAGCCTTGTAATGAAGCATAGATGCTTACCAGCCCATGTCCTGGCTCTCCTTCCTCCCGAGAGACTCAAGGTAGGAAAGTAAGAGAGGTCCCCTATTGTGCCACGAGCCATGGTGCAATAAAAGATGTTAGGCTAGAGAATTTGGTGAGAAAGGGAGAGTAAGTCCATTCATCAGTGCTTAACTGATTGCTAAATGGCTTAGGATAACTTTTTAAGTGCTACAGCCAACAAAATTCCACCCGTGGATTCTGGGCTGGGGAGAAAGGGAGTTGGTTATAAATCCTGTTTTTCTGTGAATCCCACAAAACTTGCTGGCTTTGGGCTGGCCACTTTTTCTTTTTTTTTTTTTTTAACCTTTATCATCAATGTTTTTGGCCTCTGACACTGACTTGGGTTTCCTTTCAGCAGCCATATTTTACTGTCTCTGTCCTTGAATGATATTTCTCCCAGGCTGAGTAGGATGTCTTTTCTAGCTCATTCTTTACTCCTCCTGTCCCTTTGGCAATCACATAACCCTTTTGAGGCTTCTAAGTTTCCTTTTTTTAAAAATTGCTAGTGACTCCAGGGCAACAGTAACCTTCCAAAAGGGAAAGCTGCCTGGCCCATCCCATCATCTCGTCACCGTGGAGGCTCCGTAGAGCCGTGGAGCCCGGCCCCCCTCCCTCTCCGGCGGCCTAGTCTTGCCTGTCTCCTGGCTTGGGGCTTGAGAGCGGTTCTGTCTATTCCCCCAGTTTCTCACTTGCCTTCCCCAGGCGAGCGCTCCTGGATGCTTCCCTCAGTCACTTTTTTATAATTGCATTTTCTGTGTGTTTGGAAGGAGATGGATGGAGTGGGAGTTGGAACCAGCAGGGTAGTGGGGAGATTTGGGTTGGGTGTTTGGATCTGTGAATGAGTCACATGGGACTCATTCATCTCCTGGGAATCATTCCAGGCCATCTCACTGTGTCCCTGCTTAGAACAGAAACGTCGCAGGGATGCTGAGCAGAAGGGCGGTGAGGAAAGCTCCAGAAGTAGCGGTCCTGGAGAGATTTCTTGCCAGTCCTACTCTATTTGTTGACATGTCTCATCCCCCTTTACAAACTTGGGATCCATTATCTTTTATATTTATTATTGGCATTGTTATTTTTTACATTCTTGATATTCGACATCATTAATATTAAACGTATATTTCACGTATTGCTCACCTACTCTTTTTCATGTACAATTATACATTATTTCAAGATTAAGTTTATTACCCTCATTTTACAGATGAGGAGCTCAAGGTTCAGAGAAGTTAGTAAATATCCTAAGGTCACAAAGCTAGTAAGTGGCAGAGATAGAATCAAACCCTGGGTTTATCTAATTGCAAAGCCCATGCTCTCAAACACTGTGCTAAATGGGGGTACTCGAGTCATTGAGGATACAATTAACATCTAAATTCTCTGCTTGAGAGAGAAACATTAGCTGTATAGCCTGCATTTTTGGTCCTCAAATCATTTATCTTCTTTGGAAAAGGCATTAAAAACACTGACATGGGCAGGGTTTCTTTCTCTCTTTCTTTCCTATTTATTTATTTTTCACCTTTGCTGAATTTTTCCTTCCAGCTAGAAGCTGCTTTTCCCAATACTCCTCTCTTGCTTCTCACCGCTGCCAACACATCAGATGCACCAGCCACCTGAAACTGGGCTGCAGGGGTAGAATTTATTTGCAGACATTTTAATTTCCCTGGTGATAAGCAAATTAATTTTGGTGCAACTCTAACATTCTAATTGAATGATGGAATGTCACTGAGTGTGTTTTCCAAATAAAAGGCAAAGTCTTACCATCCCTCAGAAAGAGTGGAGCTGAGACCTGGGTTTGCAGTTTCTGTTGCCCTACAGCCCAGCCCATCCTCCTGGGCTTGAGAAAAGTCATTTGGCGGAAGGGTGTCCACTCTGTAGTCCAGCCAGAGGGCTGGCAGTCACCTCTGCTCGGGAAGAACTTTGCTTCATCCATTCATTTATCCAATATTTCTTGAGGGCCTACTATGTATGTGCCAGACACTGTTCGAGGCTCAGCAGTGAACAAAACAGGCCAGTCTCTCTGCTGTTCCTTCAGGGAGTAGGCAGATGATAGACCAATGAATCAGTGCCTCATAGAAACCCTATGAAAAAGAGCAAAGATGACGGATACAGAATGTGGGGGGAGTTCTGGAGGGCCTCTGGGGGGAGGTGATATTTGAGTAAAGCCTGAATGAAGTGAGGAAGAGCACTGTAGCCAGAGGGAACAGTAGATCCTGAGCTTTGTGCTTGTCTTCAGGCCAAATCACCCCACCCCCACTCCATTCAGAGCAATGAATTGACCCTAACTGAGTCTTCTGTGCCTGCGCCTTCCTGCGGCTCATAGCAGCTTCCTCCAGACCAGCTCTGGGGAGAATGTGACGACACCTCTGTCTCCCTTACATTAGGAAGCCGACTGAAGAAGTGAACAGCATCGCCGTCACCACAGAAAGGCAATACTGTATGTGAAACACAAGGACCAGGTGACAGGCACATAGGTTTGCACTTTCTGCCTCTTGTGGCCACAAAACAGAGTTTCTGAGTCTATAATGTTGGGAGGTTAGAAGGAAGTTTCCAGGATCATTCACTGGGCGATGGGATGGGACTGCTTTGGTTTTCAAGCCCCATCAGCAATAACTCACTGTTATTATTTATTTTCAGTAAATGAATATTAGCTTTCATTATTGAGCACTTACAATATGCTAGGCACTATTCTGAACACTTTATGTGGATTAGCTAATTTAACTCTTTTGACAAACCTAAGAAATAGTTTTTTTTTAGTGTCCACATTTTATGATTGAGAAAACACAAGCACAGAGAAGTTAATTCACTGCCCAGGGTTGCATATCAACTAAGTATCCTGTCCAGGTTTTGAACTTGGGCAGTCTGGGAGTAAACATCCATAGCTTACTCTGAGCCAGGCAGGAGCTGTAAGCCAAGCGGTTCTATCACCCTCACCTGGAAAACCTGCAGCTCAGAGAGGTCGAGCATCTTCCTCAAGTTACATAGCTGGGTAGCGGTGCAGAGGCCAGAATCTAACGCAGGTCTTTCTGACCCAAAGGCTGTATTTTTAATGGCTCTGCTAAGCTGCCCTCCCATGGCAGCCAGGCTCAGGCCAGAATCACTTTCTGGGGTGCAGAGAGAACCAAGGTGAGCTCTGCCTTGGGAGTCCCCCCCCCCCCCCCACTGGGCCCCTCCTCATCCCTGCATTTCTTCAGGAATTGGGATCCAACATGACTACCAGCCTCTGGGGATGGTGGTAGATATGGGGAAGCATCGTGGGCTACTGAGTTCAGGGGAATCTCTTTTTAGGTCAGGCCTCAGCAGAGATGGGGATATTTGAGCTGAGGTGTGCCCTGAGTCCTGAAGCTGGAGATGGACATTAAGGGGAAGCAGGAGGGAGCAAATCGTCACTGCCTCTCTCCCTCTTTCCAGTGCTTCCTGTGAAGGGCTATGGTGCAGATTGCTACTTATTGTTAGATTTTTGTTCTCCCTGAACTGCATCTCCAACACCGAAGTTTCCCCTCTTTTCTACTCTTGTGATTCTTCCAATAATAATAAAATAATAGTAACAAACAGATTCCATATTACTTCCCATTTTACGAAGCACTTTTCACATGCATTGTCTTCTTGACACTAGTTAACACCCTGTGAACTAGGATTACTTTGTTCCTATATCAAAGATGAGGACCTGGAGGTTCAGAGAGGTTCCTTGTCCTGCTAGATGTCACACAGCTAGTAAGTAACTGAGCCTGAACTCAATCCTAGTTGCTTGACCCTTCCCCACTCTGCCCCAGCGCCTCTCTAAATCATTTCCTAATTGGTCTGTTTAAGGGCCCTCTGTCGAGATGGCTTCAGTTGCCCTTGTAAAGAAAAGCTTGAGTGAAATCAACCGATTTTGCTGCTGAATGAAAACATTTGCACAATGCTGTTTTCTAGGCCATTTTCACACCTAGTTTTCTTGGCTCAGGAAGCCACTCCAGGTTTGGGGTGGGCTGTGGAGGCTGAGGAGGGATGGATGCCCTCCTTGCCGCAGGTGAGCTGGTTAGCAGCCCTCGGCCTGCAGGATGCTCCCTGCAGGGTGGGTGGTTCTAGGGGAGCAGTGGATAGAGGAAGCTTCCATGGGGTAGTGTCCTTTTCTGAGAAGCTGCCCACAGCTGAAGGATGGCTGTTGTCTTACTGTTCCCAACCCCAGGACAGTCTCTCCCTGTGTTCTTGGCCCCCGAGTAACTGAAAACACCCAAAGGCCCAAACCGGTTCATTCATTCAATGAAAATAAACAAGTGCCCTCTACGTGGTTGGGGTATGACAGTTAATAAAACAGCAAAAAATCCTGGGCTCATGGTGTTTACTTTCTAGCGGGTGATAGTTAATCAACAAAATAAATCACACGGCACGTTAGAAGTGATAAGTGCTACGGAGGAAAAACAGAAAGGCTATGGATGGGCTATGGGTGGGTGTCCAGGGAAGTGTTTCGTTACCTTTCCCATCTCAGCACAACGCGTCATCAGCTCAGCCGCATGCAGGGTGGTGCAACAGGGAGGGAGCCCAAGCCCCAGCCTCCCCAGCCTTCTCCAAGCCTGAGAAAAAAACGCGCTTTCACTTCTCCTTTTCTGTGGGATGTTTCTCTGTCTTCTCCTTAGCTCACGGTATAACGGGAGCTGTCGCCTTTTTGGGTAGATATTCATCACACTGAGGACATTCTCCTCTACTTCTCGTTTGCTGAGTTTTTGTCGTGAGCAGGTATTGGAGTTTGTCAAATGCTTTTCCCGCATTGACTGGCGGATCATGTGATTTTTCTTCTCCAGTCTGTTAATGTGGTGGCTTACCTTGGTTGACTGGTGAGTGTTGAACAGTCTTGCATGCCTGGACTAAGTCCCAGGATTTCTCTATGAAAGCCGGCCTCCCCTTGGCTTACACGTGGCCGATGGCTGCTGTATCGGATAGTGTGCGTCTAGAGGGTCCTCTCTCCATCTCTAAAACCCCTTTTCTCATTTCTTCATAGGTATCAGCATTCCCTGGTTTTTCTTGCCCTTTGTACCGAGGGTCTAGTGCACAGGTGCTCACGCATGGATTGGGCTAGTGGAGGGTTCGTCGGTAACTGAGCGCAGGGAACCTGAGGATCGGGCTGCAGCCCTTTGCTTCTGTTCTCCTTGGCTCGGCCCGGGAGAGCCTGCCTCGGGGAGGCTGTGGGCAACGGAAGGCGGACGCAGCACAAAGGACGACTTTATTAGGCACCACTGTCTGGCCTTAGGCTCGGTCACTTCACCTCTCTGTTTCCCCGTTTCCTCCTCCACTAAATGGGGACAGTTGGGTCATTTCACTTATACCTGCCTCCAGGATTGCTGTGAGGATAGAGGAACACCGGATGCAAAGGAGAGTTGAAAAGATCAGAATATTACGCACATAGAAGGCATGGTGTTCTTATTATTTTAAAATGATTGAAGTCAGCTGGGTCCCCTCGTCTTTGCATGAAGGTAACCTTGTTGGCAGCAAGAAGCCATGGGGTTTATACTCATATTTTGCCTGTAGGGGTGTGTTTGCGTATATGCTGGGTGAGGGAATGAGTGGAATTGGATCTTTAAGTTCTTAGGGCTGGGAAAACGTGTCTGAAAAAAGATCTCTCTTTCCCCTCCATGAGCATAAGACCATGTTGGAGCTAATCAGACAGCTGAGTCTTCTGCTCAGAGGTCTTAAAAGTAAACAAGCCCGGCATTTAAAGCCATCAGAGGCGAATGCACCTTCCTCGGTGCTTGGTGGCTCTGACTCCCAGGAGCTCCCTACATCCTGTTCCGTCCTGTGCTCAGGCGAGCTCCTCGCCTTGGAGAGACCGCCCTCGCCTTGGAGAGACCGCCCTCTCCTGAGCGTTTGTCCCTGGTGTTTCTTCATCACTGTAAAGGCACTTGCTTGCAAGGGGAGTTTCACTTGGTCAGGCCATCTGTTTTTACTTAGAATTAAAACTGTGCCTCTTCATCTGGGCTCTTGCTTTAGACAAACATGGTGAGGTGGTGAGGAGGTGGGTGGAGAAAGGAGGCTGTGTGTGACAAATCTGAATCCCATGTAAACCTTAGGTGCTCCTTTTTGCATGCTTTCGTGAACGTGGCACTAGTGCCCTCCCCGCACCCCACTTCCCCTGGGAGGAACCCCCTCTGGGACCTCTCTGGAAGCTCACCTTTGCTCCTTCCCTCTTCCTCTGGTTTGCCAGGTACAGTGCTGCCAGATTATTCCAAAACTGCTCCTCTTCTAAAACCATCAGTAGCTCTCTGTCGTCACTGGGTTAAATCTATTCCCTCTGACTAGACTTCAGAGCCATCTACAGTGTGGTTTCTACGTACATTTCCTCCAGGAGGGCTGCCTTCCTTCCAGGACACAGGCTTTGCCTGATCCCATCTTAATGGTTTTGTCCTTTCTCAGTCAGAGAGTACCTCCCAGAGAGGGTGACTGGTAATCTCAGTTCACTGGGCATTCTTGGGAAGCAGGATTTTCAGTGATCAGACTGGTAAAATCCTGGGTAAACCAGGATGAGTTGGCCACCTGCCTCCAGCACCATCTCCACCTGTTAAAATTTCATCCATTTTTAGGCTCCTGCTCAATTTCCGGTTGGGCCTCTGAGCTCCAGCACTCACTGTCCATGCATAAGGCACTGGCTGTTCCCACTGGCTTTGTGCTGGGTGTTTGTGGGCACTTATCGCCTCCCCATCTGAAATGTAAATCATTCAAGGACAAGGATCATACCTTATTCTTGGATCCTTTGCAGCACCTGGCATGAGTGAATGAAGAATGAAGTGAGAGGATGTGGCGTAACTACACTGATTGATTTTTATTAAGTTTTATCTATTATAATAAGTATTCATTGTGTTTTTGTAGAAAATGTGGGAAAAATAGAAAAGCTCACATACAGCGGTTAATGATAATAAATAATACAATAATAAATAAATAATAATACAAGAATAAACTTTGTTTCACGTACTTACAACTGTACACCTACTTTTGCCAACCCCTGTATATTGCTTGTAAACTCGCTATCCAGGTATAACTATATTAATATCCTTCTGTTCTCCCTCTAATATCTTCCCTCCTTTATTTCCATCTTTCTATCTAATTATCTTCTGCCAATCTCTCTATCTTTTAAAAAAATACTTGGATCTTATGGTACATATTTGCAACCTGTTATTTCCCATAATAATAGATCATGAACATTTTAGCATGCAATTAAGTATAATATTCTGATATCATAATTCTTATCCTATTTATCATCTATCTACCCATCTATAGATATATATCAATAATCTATATCTGTCTCTCTGTTATTCCATTTGTGGCTGTACCACTAGTTTTGTTTTTTTTTAAATCAATCCCTGATTCTTGGACAGTTAGGTTTGTTTCAGAAATTTTGCTCTAGTGGCTGTATCTTTTTACCACCCCTCATTATTCCCTCAAGATACATTCTTAGAGGTGGAATTTCTCAGCCAAAGGCTTGTGAGTGATTTTAAAAGTCAAGGAGCAGCTCGTAGTTTGCAGGTTACCCCTGATAGAGGAAGCGCGCTCCAGAGGTTAAAGCTGATTAGATCTCAGCTTTGGTCATGACCTTGCACATCTAGTGCTGTTCTAAGACGTGAGCAGTGCGGGTGTGAGGGACATGAGTGCGCTTGCAAGGCTGAGAAAACTCAGGCGAGGCTGAGAATTCACTCTGTTTACAGTGCATCTGGATTCCAGGAGTCTGTGTGTGCCTGAAACAGCGATAGGAGGATGGGTGAAGCCAGGAAAGGGTTGGGGTATCAAGTTAGGGCAGTGTGAGGGGTCAGACTGGGTCAAATCAGGTCAAAGACTCTTGAATTGGGGATATATTACACTAAAACTAGGATCTCTAAACTGCAATAAATTCTGCCTCAGCTAGGAAGTCTTTTACACCTGTCCTACCAGAAATCAATGATTAATTTCTGTAACGGGGCTTCCTCAGGGCCTGTAGGCTCAAAGAGCATCTCGGTCTAAGCCCTAAAAAATCCTAGTATGTGGCTGATCTCTCTAGCTCCAGCTGTCTGAGCTTAGCAAGTGATGGTGAAAGTCCAGGATCACTGGGAGGCTAGTCTGGCAGGTCACAAGCCTGGGGTAAACCAGGACTAATAAGTGTGGATGACAAGCCCTGGGGACCAGATTAGACGAGAACTCCAATCCATCTGCCTTAAATGAGCTCAAGTCTCTTGATCTCAACAGTTACATCCCAGGTTAGATGTCAAACTTTGGTATAATATAATATTGCTGGTAATCTTTGAGGAAATCATTGCAGGGTAGGAATGTTCTAGAAGGTTGGAGACAGGCAGTTATTCCTATTTTCAAACTAGTCTGTAGGAGCTAGGTTATAGGTTCATGAGCTGGTTTAAATCCTGGACCAGCTTCTAAAATAGAGTGTTTAAAAGACAGTTTGTGTAACCTTGAAAAAGCAAACAGTGATCAGTAGGAGTCATCATGGGCCAAACAAGACTTGACCAGCTGACCTCATTCCCTTCTTTGTGGTCGGCATGGTGCACCCTTATTTCAGCAAAGTGTTGGAAAAGCCTTGCAGGATAACCTTGGGATCAAGGCAAAGGGCTTTGGGCTGGATATGTTATTCATGGAATATGCCCAGAGTACTTTCGAATGAAGCATTCTTAAGCCGGAGGTAGGTTTCTAGAACTACAAGGTTCTATTCTCAACCCTTGCAATTCTTAATATTTCCTTCAGTCAATGACAAACAAAGAAGTATGAAGGTGACGTGAAGATGGGAGTGATAATGGATATGTGGGATGAAAGAATTCAGACCCAAAATGATTCATTCAGGCTTGGAAAAACAAACTTAATTTGTCAAAATGATGGTTAATAGAGTTGTATGCTAGGTTTGATCCTTGCATTAAAAAAGTAAAATAAATGCTTAAGTGCAGGATGGGGAGGATTGGCATACTCATATTTTAGGAGATATTAAGTGCTAAGGTCTGTTCGTGTCAGGTTGCGAGCATGGAACTCTAGAACCTGTGATGATGTCGGAGGAAGCCCTTTGCCCTTAGCACTGGGTCTGCCACACCTGGAATGCCGTGGCCCTGGAATAGCGTTTTACGAGAGAGAAAACCAAAGGCAGGCCATGTGCCGGAGGAGAAAGGACTCGGTGACTTACAAATCTGCCGGTGACAGGCTCGGTGTTCCTTGGGTAATGCGCTCATCCCTCTGAGCTTCAGTTTCCTCATCAGGAATGTGGGGCAAGAAATAGTGACCTTATCAACTTTTATGAGGACTGTATAGGCCTTGTTCAGACTTGGTATTTAGCAAACCTTGGCTCTGTCTTTGTCCCTGCTAACAGGGACGTGAAGAAGGTGCTAAGCAGGGTTGGGATTCATGTCAGTAAAGATCTGCAGTCTGAAGAAGAGGAGACTGGGTAGCATATGAGACGGATGTGTTCTGTCTGCCAGACACTGTTCTGAGTGATTTACTTGGATTATCTCATTTGCCCTTCTGGATAGCCCTGCGAAGTAGGTATACTATTTTTGTTGGCATTTTATTTATCAGGAAATAGACTCAGGGGAGATGTGTTTAATTCCAGGCTCTGCAGCTGTTTCCTTGTCTGCACGGCCATGCTTCATGTCTTGTATTCTAGAATATTAAAGATTGTCAGGCTGTTATGGGGAAGCATTAGTGGTAAATGGAGGGATCCATCTGCATTGGGCACCAGAAGAGTCTGAGTCCATTACCAGCCACTGACCAGTTGGGTCGCATCTCTACCCTCTCTCCATCTGCCTTCCACTTTTCTCCACCATGTTTTCGTCAGCTGGGCCTTTAGAACATTTGGCTGGATAATCGCTAATATACCTCAGACTGAAAAAGAATGGTGAAAAAAATAATGGTGAGTGCAGGCTTTCCGTGGCACCCTGTGGATGACCTGAGGCCATGTGGCCAAAGTTGAATTGGAAGCGAAGTATGTTTATCCGCGCTGGGAGGGCAGGGACTGGGTGGGGTTTGACTGTGAATGCCTTCCAAAGACAACCAGAAGCTGGCTGGCTGGCTGGTCTCACCCCTTCCCTGACTCCTGCTGAGCGATTGCCTGGCCAGGAGGCCTGGAGGGCCTTTGAGAAACACCATCACCCTCATACATTCACATCTGTGACAGCTACTTCTCTGGAATGGAACTTGACAGAAGACCCATGGGAATGTCTTGGTGACTTTTACAAAGGGTTTTCTTGGGCCCCACCCAGAAGCAGAGATGCAAATTGATGTGTCTCCTTAGTCTGCATTTTCATTTACTGAGTCATGCTGCTTCTGGGAGAAAGAGCAGGACTTAGGGTCTAACCCTAAATCATCTCCCTCCCGGGAGTCGTTGCTTGGGATTCTTCCAGAAAAGCCTGCCTAATCCCCGACTCTTCCTCCACTCTGATACTGGGAGCCTCCATCTCCCTGTCACCTTTCATCCACGTTGCAGGCTCTGGGACTTGGTTCCCAGAGTTTCTCCCACTGTGATGTGTTCCTTATGCTCTCCTGCTCTGTGGTCTCCCACCCTGCAGGGATCTGCCCACATTATTAAGGTCATCCAGATGTACTGAGCTCTGAGTAGCAATGGGCAGGGACATCGATCCCTGTTTCTAGAATATGCCTGGTACTCTGAAGATGCTCAGTAGGTACTGTTAAGTGAATGAATGAGAACAAACGAAGGGATGAATGCCAGTTGGCACCATTGAGCCCTTCAGTATTCTCTGGTTATCTCACGTGGGTGATTTAATGATGCTGCCTTCAAGCCATGAGCGCAGAACTAAGAGGCCTGGATTCTAGTCTCAGCCCTTCCACTATCTAGGGCACCTTAGATACACTTGTTTCTTCAACAGGGGGTATCTCCTAGGGTTGTTGGGAGGAGGTTTCAATGTGGTTATGGACATAATACTCTTACTAGTTACAGGTGTTCAAGAAATCCTAGCTGGCTCTAGTGTCCCTAGTGTCTGTGTCAGGAGGGCAGGACACCGCCTTCTATCACCACTGCTGATTTGGTGTTTAACTGGCCCTCAGTAAATCCATTTGAGTGCTTGTTGGGTAAGAACCCAATATATACAGAGAGAGCAAGGGAGGACTCAGCAAAGGGTCTGAACACATTTTTACTAAAACACGATATTGTTTTGCTTTAATGGAACTGTGCTAGCTTGGAGGCTTAATAGAGGACCTTGTGGGTACAGAGAGAGAAACAGAGAAACATGAGGTCAGGACCATTGTTAAATCAGTGTTCTCGGATGTCTCTGGACATGATGTTCCTAAACTGTGGCGCCTGTGTTTGGAAGGCAAGTCACTTCAGGATGACACTGCATTTAACAGTCGTGCTAGATGCCAGCGAGAGGGGAACTCTCAGAGCCAGGCTCTGCTGCGGGAAGTTAAAAATGCCAAATGCCAAGTGCCTTTGCTGTCCCCCAGGGGGGCTGGGAGGTTATCAAATTACTAGAAAGATGAACTCCAGTCTTAACTTGGATCAGCCTCTGCTGCTGCATGCATGCTGCCGCCGCTGCTGTTTAGAGGCCTTTATCTTGGGCTAAAATGTGCAAACTGTGGAGCAGAGACATCTCACCACCTCCCTGAAAAGAAATAGCCATGCTAACAAGCAGAACTGGCCAGAGGCAGGGCCTCAGTGACTTGGTATCTAGAGGGCCTGTAGAGCTGGGGAGATTTGTGAGGCATTCTGGGTACAGCCTGGTGTGCTGCAGGAGAGGAGGGCCTCCTTCAGGCCCCAGGCCTGGTCTCGTATCTGACGGCTGCTGGACTGAGCAGCAAACGGTGGAGGAGGGAGCCCCAGAGCCAGAGTGGGGCCAAGTCAGGCTACAACTAGCCTGCAGTAAACAGGCCGATTAATCAGAAATGGATTCAAATTCCCTACCGCTGTGGATTGTCATGGGCTGCTGCAAAGGAATAAAACCCTTGAACTTGCAGAATGTTTTATGCTTCTGAAAATGCTCTGGAGTCCAGGAGCTCCTCTGAAGCTCCCAGGAACCCTGAGAGGTCGGAAGGGCAAGCATTGCTGTCCCCTCAGCTGAGACACAGAGGGCTGAGGGACCTGCTCACAGCCACCAAGCCAGACCCAAAAGAACTGGACCTGATGCCTACCCTACTTCCTATCATTTGTTCATTTTTTTGTAATTCATCTGAGAGAGGACCTTTCTCCTGTCTTCCTCAGTAGATTGAAAAGACTTCAGGGCAGGCTGTGTGCCCTGCAGAACCACACCTTAATCATTAAGCCCTCAGGGCAATGAGGTTCTCACCAGCATCAAATAGCTTCAGCAACAAAGCCTCCTCGGATCTGTGGACCCCAGAGACAGAGCTTTGGTTAAACTAGAGATGACATCTAGGCCTCCAGGAGCCTCTGTGTACAGGACCTCAGGAAGGGCTGTTGCCCAGTCTGTGGGTCTCAGCCTCACGTAGGCACGATGCCTTAGCAACTATCACCGTGAGGAAGAATCGTGAGGGGCCCACATGTGGGCAGAGAGGATCCCCTCTGATATCCCTCTCCATAGCCTGTGCTGGTATTGCTCAGGATCCCTTGATAGGACAGGCCCTGTTCTGCAGTGAAAAGTACATCTGCAGCCTTTGGATGGAGCTAGTGTTGCCAGACTAAAGGGGTCCATTTGCCTCTGTGCTTAAGACACAAACAGGAGCTTGCACCAAAGAAATAAGGGTTTATTTCAGAAAGTGGCCCATGACGGGAAACAGGTGAGCTAATGCTCAAAGACCTGGCCCCTTGATGGCCTCCAGGGGATGGGCATATGGGGGAAAATCACTAATCCTGGTGACTAAGGGGGTTAGGGTCTTGGTCAGAGTTGTGGTCTCTACTGATTGGTTGGCACTAGGGTGGGGGGTCCCTGCATCTGGTCCTGATGTCAGCCATGGCTTTGCTTTCCTGGACCTGGAACTGAAACACAATGGAGGCCTAGATGTCATCTCTAGTTTGACCAAAACTCTGTCTCTGGGGTCAACAGATTGGAGGAGTCTTTGTTCCTGAAGCTATTTGATGCTGATAAGAACCTCATTGCCCTGAGGGCTTAATGATTAAGGGAGTGGTTCTGCATGGGAGTCAGGTGAGTCAGGGTACTGAGTGAGGCCAGATGGAATCAAAACGAAAGAAAGGAGACAGGGTCATATTAAAGAAACACAGTTTCTAGGTGATTATACTAGTCACACATGGGTTTGATCGCAGCTTGGGCACTTTATAGCTTCAGGACCTTGACTGAATGATTTAACCTCTCTGATCACCAGAGATTAAACCCCTCCCCCCCAAAACAAAAACACTGACCTATATGTGACAGGAGTATTAGGTGAGATGACACATGCGCAGGCCTGTTACTAACTTATTATTAATACATCTGGCAAATCAGATTTGTCTTCCTTTAAAATAATTCTTTTTGTAGTTAATAAAAGAATCTACCCTTCAAGGTACTGGGTGTAGAAATTTTTTCCCTAGGACTGGAGGAGTTAAAATTCAAGAGTTGGCCAAGAGCACCAAGAAAGAGAAGGGCTCCCAGAGGGGGCTGCTCCCAGGCAGCTTGCCTTTCGCTTGGTTCTCCTGCCCGGTGACCGTCAGTGGGCAGGGGGCTGAGCTGCTCCGGGGAAGCTGTGCCACTGCATTGTTCCTGGCATTTACGCAAGCCACTCAGGGCTCTGAAAAAAATTGGCTTAGGAAATAGTTTTAAAGTTATTACTTGGGATTCAGGAACCTCCAGGTGGCTTTTGAGAGCTGCCCCCAAGTGCAGCCAGAGATGTGTCCTCAGCTGCTCACTTTCTGGACTTTCATTATTTTTCATGCTCATTTCTGGCCGCAGCCAGGGCTGGGGTATTCATGAGCTCTCACGTCGGGTTTCTTACCAGTCCCTTTGTTTCTTTTGGAGAGAGAGAAGCTTGCTCCCCCTCAGCCTCCTTTGCCCTACGCAGAGGGTTCAAGGAAGCTGGCCCTTGTAATTGTGAATTACCTGGGAAAAATACAAAGCCCTTGGCTCCCTTCCTGGCTAAAGCTTCAAGATCAGCAGCGATAGCAGAAATTAATGAAAGCTGCTGCTGAGTGGCTGGCTGGCCTGTTGGTGGTTGCTGAGATGAAAAGGCGGCTTTGGGAACAAGCATTCCGATAAGGATTTCTGTTTAAGCTACAGTTATTGCATATGCCATGGGCTCCAGCCAGGCCTCGGGTTTCTTGGAACTTGTTCTGATTTGCTCACTAATAACCTCTTTCCCTCTAATCTGACCACTCCTCCCCCAAGAAAAAAATACAGCCCTCCAGACACAATACGGTGGTAGCTCAAAGTGAAGTCAAGTGCACCTCTCTCTCTTTTCTTCTTTCTAATAGCGGATTGAGGCTCGGTTGAATTCATTTTCCCTTTCATCTCCGCTCATCCCCTTGGGCCGGTGTTCAACAGCTGTCATACTTGGGCTGCCCAGGAATCCACTTATGGAACAAACCAGCCAGCCTTCTTAATTGTCCTCCTGCGCCCAAACTAAATTTGCCGTCACAGCTCTCAGTGCTTGAGCTCCTGGGCCTCAGGCCTGGGAGTGTCTCTGCTGAGCATGGCCAGTCACTTGGCCGAAGCCAGACCCTCTTGTCGATTGATTGGATGGAGCTCACAAGGTGTGGCGGTTGGGGTCTCCCTCAAACATGGAAGGAGGAAAAGTAATAAGGCCAACAGGTGAGTTTGTTAAAAAACAAAGTGATTTCTTGTTGCTGTGCAGGGGACATTCTCTTCTTAATCTTCCAATGTCTCCCCGAGAGAGGTCAGCACTAAGTGGAAAGGACACACTCTGGGGGGACATATGTGCACCACACATGTGTTTTGCTGCATGTGAGGTCTGTTTTCATAGACCTGAGGATGTTAGAGAGCAGTGATACTTTGCGATTCTGTCAAGATTTGGGAATATATTTTAAACTGACACTGACAAATTTAACATTTATGGTTTTGGAGATTATTGTCAGCATTCCCAGGGAGCTATGACATTTTGGTAATTTTCTGTGACCCTGATAATTTTGCAGTTTGTTCAATTAAATCTCTGCTCTCTGTTTGGCAAATGAGCCCTGAAGATGGCTTCTCTGTACTCTTTGCAAATGAACTGTTTCTTTTCCTTTCCAAGTGTTTCCACCTCTGACTTTTTCCATTGGAAACTTAATTCAGTTATTTGTCACCTTTCTTTCTTGGTGTTGAGATGTTTAATGTGATGACTTCTTTTGGTCTCAGCTCATCTGCACATCGCGACATTGCACACTGGTTTGACCCAGGCACCCTTCAGAAACAGGTTCTTGACTCATCTCAAAGCAGCAGTTCATGGGTGCAGCCTCTTAACAACATCCGCTAATCTCAGAAGGACTTGGGAATATGTGAGCCAGTAGTTTTCTCCCACTTGCTCTCGCTTCCTGGGCAGACTTTACATGTCTTCTTGAGGGGACTGTGGCCAAACTGCAACATCTGTAGCTTCCTCATGGCAGCTCTTCATGGGCTCCATGTTCTTACTGTCTGTTGGCATCCAGGGTAGAAGAGTGGATGCAAAGGCTCGGAGGCTGGATGGAAACCCATCAGAGGCATTGAAAAATGAAGCAGCTTTTAGGTCACAGTCCAGGCAAGTCTTCACTTTCTGCAAATTTGCATTCACGGGGACAATGGTCCACATACTTCAGAACTGACAGCAACTTCATGTCTTCCTTGGAGACTCAAAACCTAGAACCTAAGGTCTGAAGACAAAGAGGGAAGTCCTTGATCATATACAGAGTCTCTGCAAACACTCCCAGCTTCTTCAGCAGACTCTTCTATATCTCCCTTCTAATAGTGGCAGCCAGAAGTGAAGTGAGGGGAACCCAAGACACACCTGTAGAGATGTATGTCTCAGGGCTCTCTGGTGGACCCTGCTGACCACTCACACATCTGACACTTTACAAGTTACTAGACAATATGAGGAAGCCACTGGCCATAGCCTGATGCAGACCCTCATACACTTAGAACTTCAGCATCCAGCATCGTGTGCTCATTCCAAGCATAATGTCAGCTTTAATCTCAGCCACCAGTCTCTGCAGGGTCATATTGACCTAGATCCTCTGTGTCTCAGAGATGTGAAGACACTGGGGACAAGTGAAAAGACCATCTTGGTTGGTTCTCTCTCTCCAAAGTCCTAAGACAGGTGAAGCAGAAGGTGTGTTTGCAGAATAGTCAACAGGGGTCTTCAAAATAGTTCAGGCAATTGGATTTAATCTTTTCTGAGCATTTCTGCCATGATCATGTAGAAGTTCACTATCCCAGGGTGAGTCCTCTGGTCTCTGTTTATTACAGGCTTCAATTCTCTGATAGGTTGACCAGATTGCCTAGTGCCAGATTTTCCTGAGTTTGCTTCTTCTAGGAGAACTGAAAGCACCCCGGGCAGATGAAAAGCCTTTTATCAGTTTCCATCACCAAAGAGCTGAGGCACCTCAAAGTCAACCCCACAACAGGGCAGGGCAGTGCTTTATGGAATTCAGCCAAAGATACTCTTTTAATTGAGGTCTTCTCCTCAGGCATCTGACTCTGAAGGCTCCTAGTGCATCTGGAGGGATATTGAGTCACTGCTGCCCTTTTACTGGGACAGGTGAGATCACACCTTCTTCCTACATCCTGCCACACTTATTTCTCTCTTATGATTGTATTTCCATTAAAATGCCTGTCATAAGAAAACAAGGCATTGACCCACCTATGTAAGGTGAGGCTCCACAGGCCTGCAGGATTTCTGGATGATAATTTGCAGGTTCTCTGTTTATTCAACTATCAAACAACATTTTACTTGGCACCCCCTTTTTGTAGGGAGTATATAAGGAGATACAGAGTGTTTAATGGTGAAGTAGAAAGATTTGGATGACAAAATAGTACTTAGTATTACTTTTGACAAGATGGAAAGTATTTCCTTTAATTTGTATAGAATTTCTTTCTTAGCATAATAAAAAAATACAAAAAAGGTATGCATTAAAAAATTTTGCAACACATGGCAACAAAGACAAATTAGGCAATATTTTCGTTACATAAAACTGAAACAGTCAGCATTAATTGTAACAAATTCTTTAAAACAATCTTCCTATACTATACAGCCCTAGAAATTTGTGGGAAGCCTCAAGCCAGGGGAGATGGAGTTGTCTGTCAGCAACTAGGAGTTTCCAGTGTTGGCCACCTTTCCTTCTGCTCTCTGTCCCTGATGGGAGACAAGTGGATCCCTACTCATATTACAGGAAGCCTCTTTATACAGGCAAGGTCAGCCACTGGGATTCCAAAAAGAAATAATTGTCAGCTGAGAAGGCAGAGTGAGGGCTTTGTAGAAGGGAAAGGAATGCCCCTTGACCACATAACGTATTATTTTTATTTTCTTACAAAATCTGGGACTTCATGAAGAACACAGTTATTGGTGAAGAAAGTGTCCTCTTCATAGTCTGCATGAAGAAACAGTGGGAGGCCACGATGAATGCAGCCTATGACTCTGGGGCTGACCTTGTGTTTGGGTGCTCAACACACAGGGCCAAGAGTTTCTTGGATATAAAGATAGAAAGCAGAGGTGGCTGGACATGTTCATCATTTAACATCATTCCTGAAGTTCAAGTGGGTGGGGCAAGAGCATTGTTGGAGGACTTCTTTAAAAGGTGAGGGTCTTTTGCATATGTGGAAAAACAGCACATTTTGTAAGAATAGAGGAAACATAAGGGACACTTGCATTGATAGTCATCCTAGTATCCACTGATCTCATCATGCATTTCTATTTTGCAGGCTATGTAGCATTAATACAATCTCTTTTCTCCTGTGCCTCATTCTGGTGGTAAATTTCCCAAGGTTCCTTCTTTGGTCATTTCCTTTCTATTTCAAGAGATTCCTTTGGCCATTATATTAGAATAGGCCTGCTTGCTACAAACTTTCTTAGTTTTCTGTTATTTGAGAATGTTTTCATTTACCTTGTCATACTTGAAGGATATTTTTTCTGGGTATAAAATTCTGAGTTGACAGTTCTTTTATTTCAGCACTTGAAAAATGTTGTGCCACTTCCTTCTGGTATCCCTCATTTCTGATGAGAAATTTGCTGTTATTTAAATTGTGTTTCCCCTACAGGTAATGTGTTGTTTCTCTCTTGAAGCTTTCTAGACTTTATCTTTAGTTTTCAGAAGTTTGATTGTGATGTGTCTTGGCATGGGTTTTTTTTGGTCTTATCCTTTTTTGGGTTTGCTAAGCTTCCTGAATCTCTAAGTTTGTGTCTCTTGGAAAATTTGTTATTTTTTGTGATTAAAAATGTTTTTAATTAAAAACAAATCAAAGATTATAAAGGATATGTTAATACCACCCCCCCCACCCCCCACACACATGCATACACACTGCTATCCAATCCCATCTTCTTTTGCCATCCAGTAGTGAGCAGTATTCACCATGTGCTAGGGTTTATGACCAGATGAATCACCATGCAGGTGAGGGAGTTTAGGAGCTGGTTGCCTTATAACAGTGCCCAAGAATTTCTCTTCTATAAGTCAGTATTACTGAGAGTGAGTTCTCAGGACAGCCTGTGGACTGAGTTCCTTTTTCTGGGGAGGGGATGAGTTTGTTTTGAGCTATCCATATACTCTCCTGAGCTCCTTTGTGCACATGAGCTTGCTTCCTCAAGATAGTGGGCTTGGGCTGGGAAACACAGGAAATATTCCAAGTCTGTACAGAATGGACATGGAGGCTTGGGGGAGAGGTTAGGAACAGGAAAACGAAAAGCTGCCTTTTATTCAGGCATCATTTCAAAGGCTAGGATTCAATAAAAAGATTTAGAATGGGCTTCTCTAAACTTTCATTCATTAAGAATGATCATGATTGTGATAATTATGCTAATGATAACAATATAATTAACTGTAATAATGATGCCAACTCCTAAAAGCTTGATGGGCCTGCACATGGTGGCCGGCAGGGGGGTGATGAAGCCGCCATCTCACTCCAGGGCTCTCCCCTTGCCTCATCATCACTTTATCTTATAAACTTAATCCTCTAAAGCAATCTCTTAAAAAACTAAAACCCACACCAAAAAACTAAACACAAATAGATTGTCAGAGAACCTTTGCTCTGCCTCCACCTTCCCCCTCTTGGGACACTTAACACGCTGGGCCTGCTCGGGTGAAATTTACACCAGGAGTTGACTGAAATTCCTAGCTTTTAATAGTACTTTTTCTATTAATAATGGTAATAATGGTGATTCTTAATGATACTAATGCTATTTTTTATTAAAATACAAACCATATGCTGAGAATAATGAAGTGTTTGATTTTTCTTATATAATCCTCACAACAGTCTTACAAGAAACATATTATTATCTCCACTGTTTCAAATGAAGGACCTGATGTTAGAGATATTGAGCGACTTGCCTAATAAAGGGCAAAGCCAGGATTGGAAGCCAGGTCTGTCTGATTCTGAAGCCCACGATTTAACCCCCAAATGAATGGGTTTGCAGAAGAATCTGGACTTTGCCCACACACCCAGGATGCATCACGAACTGAAAGAAGTGAAAGACAAGCAGAATTTGCCTGCAATTTCCCTCTTGCCTTTTGCCTCTCTGCAGGTTGTTGGTTGGGTGTTGCGTACCTGGGACCCACTTTAAGGCTGTGCTGCCCAAGACATGAGTGTTGTATTAGAAACAAAGACTCTTTGTTCACTTCAGAGGAGTTAATCAATGGCAAATTACAACAGAATTGATATATGCCTATGACATGCACATTAATTCCAAATGTGTTTATTGTAATTAGTGCTATTACGATGAATACCCAAGGAATCAAGGAATGATTAGCTACACTTAGTATTTGTTATGGTTTGTTTAAAAAAGTTGAACATAAAATTAGTTGAGGTTTGAGGAGTGATGTTTCATTTACATGGTGAACATGGCTGCAAGCCTTGGGTTTTTGCGAGTTGGGAGGTTTCAAGGGGATTTCCCATGCAAGATGTGACAGAGAACGGAGATAATAAGACTATCATCCTCAATTAACAATGTGGTTTTCCTTTTTAATCATTTGTATCTCTCAACTGTTCCCTATTGTCATACCTGCCAACTCAGAAAGAGGAAAATGGAGGAGATAGAAAAACAGATTCTGAAATAACTAAAAGGATTAGTGTATACTTTTAAAAGATACCTGCTGCATTAACCAAAAGGTGGGCTAATCCTAATTATTGTCTACAATATTCTGGCACTTTCATTTGTGTGATCCTCAAGGAATCCTCAGAATGACTGTGAGACAAGTATTAAAACGTAAAGACTGAAGCTCAGAGAAGTTTACTTGCTCAAAGTTACACATGTGCTGGGTGGAGATGTAGGGATTTGACTTTGGGTATGTGTGAGTTCAAATCCATGCTTGCTGCACTGAGTAGTATGCTTCCTCCTAAATGGCAGACTTCCTTGGTCTGCCCTTATCTGACTGGCCACATCCCAGTTGGGTAGAGTTGGTCATAAAAAAAGACAGGAGGAAAGAGAATGGTTGGGTTAGGACAAACCCAGCTCTGCCACTGGAACAGCTGTTCAAAGAGTTTGTCCTACCATGAATTTTTCCCCCAAAGCATGGGATTCTGAAGAAGGAATAGGTCATATTGAGGAGCCCATTCAACAAAAATTTATTGAGCACCTACATGTGCTGGGAAATCTTCCCAGCCCTAGTGAGACAGATGAACAGCCCAGTCACGTGCACAACTAGCTTATATTCTGGGGGAGTAAACAGATACACAGCTATTTCCTAAGTGCTGTGAGAAGTCTATGATAGATATTTGAAGTTTCTGGAGAATCAAGGAGGGTTGCTAACCTAACCTGTAGTTTGTAGGGAGGCAAGAAATGCTTCACTTATGTGGTGTGTAGGCTCCCTCTTGAAGATTATCGATTGCCTGTTCATTACAAGATACTGTGGTATACTCTGTGCACACATCCTGTAACCCTAGGAATTCATGTTCTACAAGAGGGCACCGCTGGGACTGTTTTCAGCGCCTAGCACAGTGACTGGTGTGTTGAAGGCTTCTGTAAACGTCTGTTGAATGAATAAGTACGCATGGAAAATGCAAAACAACTCTCCTAAGATAATTGCCTCTCTCTGCCTTTCCACTTTTGCACTGAATATGCCAGCATCTGCAGGAATGAAGTCAGCCATAGGACGCCCAACTGCACATTTTTTGAAACCTGGACCAGCTGCTTGCTAAGCCATGAGACCTTGGGGAAATACTTCACCTCTCAGTCCCTGAGTTTCCTCATCTTTAACTGGGACTGATAGTAGCTGTGTGTCACGTGTTTGTCCTGAGGACTGAGTTAATGCTTGAAAAAGTACTTGGAGCAATAGCTAGCACACAGTAAGCACTCAGCGAGTGCTGGCTCTTAAGTTTGCCATGAAGCCTTGATTAATCTCAGAAAAATCTTTTCTTTTGGCAAATTCTGGCGTATCTCTGAATTCCTGTGGTCTGATTCAAATTATAACCTATTATTGATCTTGATGACACTTTTGATGACATAATTTCATACTCTTTCCTAAATAATTTTACTGAGTTCCATTCAGTCATTTCTAACAAAAAATAAACGGTTAGATTGTGTTTTGGTTGTTTGTATTGGCGAAAGCATGTGAAGACATGGGTGGGATTAGGGTGATGAAACCAGTATTCTTTCTGCTCATTTTTCTCAATGTTCAGTTGTTTGTTTTTTAATTAGAGGGAACCAGTTGGAATTCATTTAAGCAAGAAAAGATTATTGGAAAAATACTTCAGTGCTGTAGGCATTTCAGGTAATATATATGCCTCAAACAAGGGTGGGGACCAGGGAAAACCCAAGGCCTCAGGGGCCGAGGTTTCTACACCATTCTTCCAGAGCTTCACAGATAGTGCAATTAGATTCTTAACAGATCCCCTGAAGAGCAAATCCAGGGGCTCACCATTAAACCAGTTTGCTGTGGCCAAGGGGGCAGGGTCATAAAGCAAAAACATGACTGTGAAGAGGTCACCACTTTATGTGAGCCAAGCAATGGCAGGGACAGGAGAGCTGGGTATACAATATATCTGCTATAGTTAATTTCTGTGTAGCTTGGAGAATTGAGCATGTACTTCTTGTTTTTCAGCTCTGAGGAGATCGCTGTTCAGTCAAGCATGGTTATTGAGAACTTTCCAGGTAGCTCACTTTGTACAGGTGTGTGTGTGTGTGTGTGTGTGTGTGTGAGACAAAGAAGCATACTTCAGGGACTTTGTCTTCTAGGTGGCTATAATGCAAGGCCAGAGCCAGAACGAGAGATGGCTTTATCAATTTGAAAATGACTGTGACTTCTGTATCAGCTGTTTTTCTAGTTCCTTTTCTCCTAAGCTATTTATAGCTACCTCATATTTCATGCGACTTAAGAATTAGGGCATCTTTGGCCCAAGTGTTCAATATTAAAGGTGGATTTTAAATTGGAACATAGAAAATACTGTAGAGGTTAGTGAGTGCTTATTGTATGTCAATAACTGTACAAATTCATTATTTCCTCTTTCTCGCTGAATCCTCTCAGCCCTTAGCAGTAGGCACTAAGACTATCCATCTCTTACAAATGAGGGAGGTGAGGCCTTAGAGAGAGCAGGTCACTACCTCCGGGTTATACATCTAGTGTGAGTGAACAAAAGCATTTGAATTCAACTTTGTTAACCTAAAGCCAACACTCCTCACTGCTATAATATCCTAGCTTTCACTTTTTATAGGGTTTAGTAAATTATTTTGCTTATTTTTCACATTTTGATATTTTCTATTCTTTCTTCGATTTGCATATTGAAAGGTTTTCATTTTTAAAACCATAATCTCATTGGTAATCCCTGAACCCCCACTGCTTAATTATAGATCCTTGGCAAAACAGTCGAATTGAATGTGGTTCTTTGAAAATCAACAAGTGATAGAGTTAAATTATTAAATGACTCTATAACTATTTTGTCTTGATCAGCATCAGACACAATTTTTAAGCAATATGTTTAAAAAATATATTCAATAGCAAAGATGTGTGTAAAATAAATTAGTGGGTGATATTGACCTAAAAATAGTTTGGAAAAATAATTTGGAATGTTTTATAGTTTTGAAAAAAAAGTCCCAAGGACGAGAATGAGGTTTTTTTAATAGCTGGACCAAAGATATCAAGGAAGGTCCTTTAGAGTGATAGATGACAGAGAGAAAGCAGAGCACCTCAGTTCCCACTTTAATTTTAGTTTTGTCTCCTGTGTCAAGAAAAATGATCTTTGCACTCACCAGTATAGAGTGAACATGTGTAAATGGACATGGGTAAATGAGAAAAACCACAAGGTATGTGAAGAGACATATAGAATATTATATCGATTTAAATAATTTCAATATAATAATTTCAATTATTTAATAATTTAAAATTTAATAATTTAAAATTTCAATTTAAATAATTTCTATCATGGAGGACTTTATGTCATGGCTCTGAAAGACATTACCTAGGAGATCACTGATCAAGACTCTGAGGAACCTCAGGAATGAGATAGATAGATGGTGGTTGTCAATACCCTGGAGCAGTAAGCTGAACAGTGGCCCTGAACAAGATTTTAGAAGGAGATATTAAATTAATGAGAAAGAGGTAATGATCATTGGATGTTGAGGGTCTGGTACAAGCAATTCATGCTAGCATAAACGTTGCTTCTTTTGTAAGAGTCACTAATCTATTAGGTGAGAAAAAATAACACAAGCAGAAAAGATCTCAGCAACATATCTGAACAACTTTCTTGTGATATCTTTGTGATCAGTATGGATATATATTTGTATGTAAGGGAAACTGGATAGATGCATAACTGGTCAAACGAACATTCTCAAAGGATACAGACCCATGGTTGAAAATTAACATGAAGATAAGTTTCCCCATAGCCGCTCTAAGGTACTGTCCTTGGTCCTGCCTTTCAGTCCACCTAAGAGATGCAGAGTCATTGGCCTCAGGTTGGGGAAGAAATTGATGGCAAATTTATCCAATATGCACATAACACAAAGGCAGGAGGGAAAGTGAATACTAAGACAGAAACAGGATAGAAAATGATATTTATAGACCAGAGATCTGGGCCAAGTCTAACAGAACAAAATGTAGTAGGGATAAATATAAAGTTCTACAAATCTCAAAATTAAACGGCACAAAATTGGATGAGGGAAATGCTTCAGGGAATTAATTGAATGAGTGAAATATTGTTAAATGGCTTGTGAAACAGTAAGCTCAAGGTTCAAGGTAAGTCAAGCCAAAAAAGCTCACAGAATCTTAATCTATGTTAATAGATGTATAATCTGGCTTAAGAATGGAAATGATTTCTTTGTATTCTGTATTTTTAGCTTGGAATACTGTGTTACAAGCACAGTCTGTTATGAGAAGTTAATTGTAGGCTGGAAGAACACATAAGGTGACCCTCAAGGGATATTCCTGTAGATCACTGGCGTAATATTTTAGGTTAGAATATTTTTTCTGTTTTGGTAGATATATAGTGGGGTATGGACAAATTGGAGGACATGTAGGAGAGGGAGAACCTAATGACAAGAAGACTCCAAAGATGACTTGAAACTCACTAAAACTCTTTTAAAACTCTTATAATACTATATGATAATTAGAAATTTTAATCCACAAACTCTGGAAATGTATTTCTCACTAAAGTCTGCATTTTTCTACCAAGAAAAGTGGAAGGACTTCCAGGACACATTTAAATTGCTTCGGTTTTGCTGTGGGCTAGGCCCATTCTCTGGCTAGATCACAGATTCATTTAGCTTCCCTCCTCCATTTCTTTGAGAACTAGATCTCAAAGAAATTAGGTGTGTTCCATTGTGATTGTTGTCTTATCTGCTCAGTGATTGAAATTTAACTTTCCTTCATCAGCACTTGACTCTAGTAAATGGAATTAATTACTCTCATCTGAGTATTTCATGTTAAAAATAAAAGATCATAGAGTGGTCTGAGGCAGTATATAATAAGGACGTTCCTGTTGGGTTTCAGATAGTTACTATACGCTTAAAAGAGAGTTTATATATTTCCCATATATCTTGAATGCCTATAGACAACTCTTTGTCTTTGGCTACCTAACTGCCTTAGAGAGAGATGGCTGGTGGAATTCAGTGACAGCTTTAAGAAATAAAAAAAGCTTCATGAAAACAGGAACTTTGGTTCCAAAAATAATTTATTTAATTCTTCCTAGCAATTAACCACTTAAGTAGGAGTATGTCTACTCTGTTGACTGACATTATTTTAATTAAATGTTCTACCGGGCTAGGTATCTTTTAAGAATCTGGCATTGACTTTAGATAACCATGAGGAATCTATCCAAATAAGATTTGCTTGGGCCTCCCCCACAGAAAAAGGTTTAGCGCATCTTCTAATATTTTAAATTAAGAGTGAGGAATCCATTTGATGGATGGAACCAGGGCTACCTTCTCTGCTTGAGAAAGGTCAAATGATATTTCCCAGCAAATTCTATTGCCAAGAAATAGAATAGGAAAAGTGATCTACAGTGCATTCATTTAAAGAGATTGGACCAGATTGTATCAAGAGAACTTATGTACTGAAATCCCACACACGTTTCCATTACAGCTGGCTTCGAAAAGAAGCATTGAATAGAAAATGTGTGTAAAGAGCAAGAACAGAAAGAATACAAGTATTTGTTGATAGCAACACTTAGCTTTAATCAAGAGTCTGTTTCCTAATACTACACGAATGATTAACTTTGATAATGGAAATGTAAGAAGGATCCTAATGTGTGAGTTTGTTGATGGCTTTTTCTTCTGTTCTCTCTAAATGTGGTTTTAAAAGATACTTTTATTACTCTATAGGAGACTTTTTAAAGGACTTCCTCATCCATGATTTTATCTTCTAGGATGACGTTGTCTTTGGGGTCTGTGTTGGGGCACCATGTCAGGAATGAGGCAGCATGATCGTGACATTCTTCAGAGATCAATGACCTAAAAGCCAAGGCTGACCTGTAGCTATGGAACTCTGTACTATCATTTTACAGACTATATTTTCAGAAACTCCCAAATACCCTTTTCCTAATTGAGAATTTATGCATACAAAATGATTAAATCATATTTACATCCTGAAAGAGAGCCTTAATTTGATAGACCTAATATGATTTAGTGAAATTTGGATTGCACCAGAGAGTCTGGGAGGTAAGAGCTCAGGGGCTCTATTAGTGGGCAGTTTCTATTTCTTAAAATTCTATCATGTGGCTGGCTGTGTACTACTAGTTTTTTGAGTGTTATGTGCTTAAATTAAATCCCTATAACGGCTTTCTGAAGACGCTGTTCTTATCAGAGGTTAACTGACTTGCCCCAGTTTGCAGTAAATAGAGCTGAGATTTCTACCTACACCTGTCTTATCAAAAGCACATGTTGTTTATATCACAGTGTTTCCATTTGTTTACTAGTCTGCCGCGTGGGCTGGCTACATAAGAATCATCTGGGGCCTTGGTTAAAAATCAGATCCTCAGACTCCATTCAAGGCCATTTGAGTTAGAATCTCTCCAGGTGTTGTTAGCCAGCTCTCCAGATGATTTGATGTGTGGCCAGGTTTGGTGGATGGGCATTATTGCCTGTACATTATTGCCTGCCTTAGACTGTAGCTCTGCAGTGGGAAGGGCTTTTACTGTGCACTTGTACCTACAAGCAAATGTTAGAGATAAAGTCCAACATAGTGGGGATAAAAGCTCCTTCATCTCCTGATGCTTCTGGCCTTTAGGTGCTGCCAAGGAAGAAGTCAAGAGAGACATTGAAAAATAGGTAGGCTTCCCTGGGCTTGGTGGATGAGAGCGATGCTTGTGTCTATGGCTTTGCTAGGACATGGAAATATATCCAGAAAATGATTTCCATCCAGCCTGCTTCTGGTTTGGGATATTCATAGAGGAATGAAATGTGGTTACAGAGATCAGTCCCTGCTGGGGCCCTGCCAGGGTGAGCCCTGACCTCCGTGCCTACGTATCAGCTTCTTATTTATTAGCATCAATAAAGATTTATTCCACTCATTAGAGGGTGGCAATTTGAACCACAGAATTATACCTCCTTCCTGCCAGCTTATTTATTCATTTTCTTCTTTCCCCCAAGCACTAAAAAAAAAAAAAAAAAAAAAAATCCAGATGGAGGCAGAGTGTTTTGGGGGGATGCTGAAGAAAAAATTAAATTACGAAAGGTGCTTTGAAATAACCTAGCTAATCTTAGCAGAGATCTGTGGCTAATGCATTTTAGGTAAACACATTCTGGTTGACCAAAAATAGCATCACATGTCTGTGAGTATTAGTGTGTAATAGGGAGGAGAGAAAACAGCTAGAGGATAGATTTATCTGGAATTATTGACCAACAATTAAAACTTGACTAATTATATGGCCCACTCATTCATTCGCTCATTCATCCCTTTATTCTGCAAGGAGATATATTGACCACTTGCTATGTATCTGAGACTTGTCCATATGTAAATTTTCTAGAGAAGAGACCTTGAGACCCACCATTAAGGAATTTAAAATTTAGATCAATAATATGATTGCAGGAGAGTTAAGTAAAGACCTAAGAACTGAACAAGAAATATCGTAAGAGACAAAGTGAGTGTTGCAGGAAGGAGGTGGTGAAATAGTTATGGAGAGCCTGGAGGAAAAGAATCACCCTCATGACTATGAGATTCAACCTGTGACTTGGGTTTCAAAGATGAGTTAGGTTGACATGGAAGGGAGGACATTTTGGGTGGAGAGAATGGTGTGAGCAAAAATCTAGAAGCAGAGGTAGGCTGGGGGCTTTGGGCAATAGTCAAGCCAGCCACGTTGTGTTCATGTTGGTGAAGAGAGAGAGATATGTGGAATTATATTTAATGATACTCCTTTGCCTTTTCTCTGTCATCACACTTGTCACGTGGTGTCATAATGATCTGTGTTCTTGTCTGTCTTCCTATTAGGTTTGTTTTGACTTTTAAGTACTGCTGTTTACACAAAGCTGGGAAATAATATGCACCCAGTTAGTGTGTGGGGACTGAATGGTGATCTGTCTGAGTAAGGGTGAGGGACCAATCCCTCCTTGTTTCACTGTTGCCTGCTACGTGCAGGACACCATCCAAAGTGGTTAGCTCTGCTATAAGATCGTTGGGTTGTTATGTGGTTTCTCATTAGTGTGGTTAGAGGAAGTCAAGGTCATCCTGAGACTCACAATACTATTATTGGAGTTAGGTCATCAATGGACAGCAGAGGAAAAGGTCCAATGCTGGACAAATATTTATTAAGGGTCAACTTCTGTCTGCTCCCATGTTAAGTACTATGGGGGGTATATGAAAGACTAACATATTGAATGGTATAGGAGCTCTGTCTTTCAGAAACATACAGCATATTGGACAGATGAGATTACCATACATGAAACAGAAATTAACAAAACAATGTCTGGATAAGCCCTGTAAGCTGCCTGGGACTCGGTTTATTATTATCTGTAAAGTTGGACTGGATTATCTGTAAGTACCCTTTGAGCTTAAAATTGACGGAGAGCTCAAAGACTTCAGCAGGGGTAAGTAACTGTGGAGGGCAGGTAATGCTTAGGCAGCCCCTTTGCTATAAACAGACGTTCTTGGTAGGCTAAGGGAAGGTACCAGGCAGGGTGTGAGTGGAGAAGAGAAAGCACCCAGCGCATGCAAAATGGAGACTGCCTACGGAGATGGGCTGGACCTCCCATGGCCCCGACCCTCTGAGAGGGACCAGGCTGATACTTTCAGGACAAATCCCTTATGAGCTTAAGCATCTCCCCGCACAAGCTTCTGGCAGTGCATTGGCTGGGAGCTGGGATGGTCGTGCTCCGGGCTGGTGCACGGGGAAATCGTCCCGACTTTCCGATTAGTGATGTCTGGGACTGAATGCTAAGGACTTGACCTCCTAACAGTTCCACCTGCTTTCAGGAGCCCCCTGAGATAGTCCCTTGGCTTCTCCTGAAGCTGGAAGGTCTGTATCCATATTTAAGCTCAACTATTACTCTCAGACCCCTAACCCACTCTGGCTCTGAAGAGCTGCTGTTGTCCAAGTTAAGGTATTTTAGCCCAATTACAGCTCACAAAAGTTTGTGCCTGTTCTGTCCAGGAGGGTCTGCCAAAGGCCCCCCTGACCCAAATGGTCTGTCCCCACATTATGCAGCACCACAGCCCAATTACAAGTGACCAGGGCAGCAGCCCACTTAATTTTATGCAGTTAACACCTAACCTCTTGGTTTTCTTGGCAAAGCAAAGACATTGGCCTTTTGGCCTCTGCTGGTCTGGTCGGCAATTACCCAGTTATTAAAACTAAATAATTGCCATTGGCTCCCTCCTCAGTGCATCCTGATTCTCACTGCAGGGTGATCTCCATCTCGTTTGCGAAGCTCTCCTGTGCAGGCCCGAGAACGCTTGTCGTTCAGACACCAGGCAGGTGCGACAGGAGAGCTGGCCTGTGGGCCACTTCCTCAGGCCGCGGCGCTCAGAGATGGCGACACGCCTTTGGCCCTCTGGCCTGCACATCGGCGCCAGATCCTCTGCCTGCATGTCTGCGTGGAGGCTGCGGTTTTATTGTCAGGGGAATAGGTTTTCCTCTTGCTTGTTTCTGAGCTGGCTATTGCTTTGTGGCGGTGGTTTGAGATGCAGTTTGGGGGATGTACACTTTCTCCCCCCATTTCTTTTTCTTTCCCTTTCTTTCCTTTGAGTTCTCATTTCTGAAGCGATTCCTCTCTTAAACTCTGGCATTAAAGGGAGGCGTTTTCATTTTCTCTGGAAGCCTTGTTGCACAGACGTGTGCTAGGTTCCTAGGCTCCCCCCCCCCCCCCCCCCCCCCCCCGCCTTGATGCTGATAGCGGCTGTCTGAAGTACAAAGGGGAAGTTAAGATCGCAGGTTGGCTTTCTCTTTTGATTGTATTCTTGACCGCAGCTTCTCGGCCCTTTGCGGAAATGAACTCACATGGAAACAGGAGAATTTTCAGCCCCAGAAATAATTGCTTCTCAGAGTAGATTGTTTGGCCCCTCAATGCCCAGGAATGGATTTAGACTAAACCCCGACAACTGATACAGATCCTGGGTGGGGAGAGAAGGTCTGAGATCTGTGTTTTGAGGCAAAGAAAATTCTGGCAGGAACTGTGCACATATGTATTCAGAAGTCTAATTAGGCCCTTGGTGTGTTTGCACTGCTCTGCTGCAGTGGATATAGTATCATTCAATTTTAACTATTTCCAGAGGGCAATGATCTTTAACCCAATTCATTCCGGGTCTTTTTTGTTTGTTTGTTTTTAACGGGGTTTAACTACAATGAGAGTTACTGCGTCTTATCCTTATGGTTATGGATCCATTCATTTATTCTTTCCTTTCTTCAGCTACTTGATGAATGTTATCACGTGGCTACCACATGTAAGTTATGCTCCTTTGTAAAGAACCAGAGACCATGGTAGCAAGAAGGGTCCATAGCTGCCATTGTCCAAGCTCTAATTTTGCAGATGAGGAAACTCTGTTTTTATCACCTCATCTGTCCCAATCTCTCTCCAGGGTCCAGGCTCTGGGATATCTCATTGCCTGAGTGCCCTGGGCCACGTCCCTTTTAAGTGGCAGCTAAGAGACTTGTGGGTCTTGTCGCCCACAAGTGATAAGCATGTGCGTGCACATGATTTAGCGGGGACTCTGGGGTAGTGCGACTCCTCTAAAAGTGGGAGTGGAGCTCCCATCCCTCTTCTAGCCCATCTCTCAGGCTGCTTCTCAAACCCAGGGGGCCTGCATTTATGTTCTGTCCACTTAGTGACCTGAAGAGGCTAATCTGCCTCCACAGTGCTCCAAATTGACTCCAGACACGGCTTTGCCCTGCAGAAGCAGAGCCTGCTGGGAAAACTGGTTTCCATTCTGTTGCTCTGTTATGGGTTGAAACCCACATGTTGAAGTCCTAACCCCCAGGACCTCAGAATGTGACCTTATTTGCAAATAGGGTCACTGCAGATGTGGTGCAGCTGTGAGTAGTTAACATGAGGTCCTACTGGAATATGGACTAGCGTGGGCCCCTAATCAAATATGACTGGTGTCCTTATTAAAAGAAAATTTGGACCCACACTGATACAGAGAGAGGATGCCAATGGAAGATCAGAGGGATGCATCTGCAAGCCAAGAAGCACCAACGATTGCCAGCAAAGCCCCGGAAACTAGGGGAGGGGCATGGCATGGATTCTCTCTCACAGACTGCAGAAGGAACCAACCTTGTCCACACTTTGATCTTGGACTTCTAGCCTCCAGAACCATGATACAAAAAACTTCTTTTGTTTTATCCACCTACTTAGTGGTATTTGGTTACGGCAGCCCCAGCAAACTAATAGAGGCTCCAAACACACAGTGTTTGAGGGTGCTCTCTGGGATTTGCAGAGGGGAAAAGAGTCACCCAGGGAGGGAGATGACAGTGGATGGGCTCTGTCTTTCTCACGGACATTCCAACACTGCAGGGGATATTTGGACAATATTTAAGTCATTAGGCTGAGGTTTCCTGTAGGGATTATTTGAACACATTTTTGGTATATTTATTATATGTGGTCTTTTATCTGGAATACCTCTGATTTTTTTCTTGCTGACATGTTAACATCATTGTTTGAGAGCCAGCTGAGATCTTACCTCCTTAGGAGTTCTTTCTCTTTTCTCGGGCTTGGATAGGTCTTTTTTGCTCTTCTTTCCCATAACTTTGTGCTGCTTTGTCAATTCAGCAGGTGCTCCCTGGAGGGTCTGCCACTGCCTGGCACTCTCCTGGGGGGTGCAGGGCTACCGGCCGACACAGAGGAGACCCTTGTACTCTGGGAACTTATACAGAAGTGGGGCAAGTGGGTGATAAGCATGCGAGTGGACAGAATAGTGTCAGATCTTGGAGGGTTCAATGAAGAAAACAAAACTAAGTAATGTGCTAGAAGAGGAAGGGGCAGCAACTGGTGATAGGCCGGTCAGCAAGGCCTCTTGGAGAGGGAGGTAGTTGAGCTGAGACCTGAATGAATGGAAACACTTACGCAAAGATCTGCAGGAAGAGAGTCCCTGAGGAGGGAAGAGCAAAATGCAAAGGCCGGAGTGGTTGGAGAATGTCCACTGAGCAGGAGAGTGGGGGTGGGGTTGCCGAGATGAGCGGGAGTGGGGTTATGTGAGCTTCGTCTCCCTGCCAGATGGAGCTTACCTTGGAAGGGATTCCATAGCCTTCATCAGCACAGCACCTAGCACACGGTCAGTGCTTCATGTACATAAATATGCTGAACACATAACCATAGACACTGCAGGTACACATGCTAATTAAAAATCACTAAGCAATAACACATTTATCTGAGGACTGCTTCTTGGGCAAACTCTGCTAACTGGGATGCATCATGAAGCAATAAATAAGCATGAATTCAGAGACGCCAAGGAAAGGTGGCTCAAGGTTATACAGTTTATTTAGCAAAAACTGCTTTTGGCCCTTGTTGAGAGCCTAGTAACTCTCTTTTTACATACTATTGTCATGATGTTGGCTGCTAAGTTGTTAAGTTTCCTAATTTCTATCAAATTTCGAGTAGCACATTATAATTGTGGGGTGGGGGTGGGGGTGAAGAATCTAGAGTCCAACACTTGCTGTGAGTATGTCAATAGGTAGACAAACAGGCAAGAAGTAGAGAGGCAAGGAGGAAAAGCAGAACTGAGAGCCCAGCGAGCTGATCAGGGTCAGGGTGTTAATTCAAGGACAAGCACCATGATACGCCGAGACGTGGTGTATCAGAGCATGGCGAACACCCAGGCTCTTTATAATGAGGATTTGAAGGTGAGACAAAAAAGGTTACATTTTGCTCCATGTATTTTGTCTAAGAAAACAGAAAAGTGTGTACCAATCTAAAATAATTTCCATTTGAAATTGTTAACGTTCGAAAACAAATCCTGTACTTAAGGATATCTTCATTTATCTGGAGAAGGTATGTCCATGGAACTCGACTTCCTCAAGTGATGCCAAATAAATGAGAATGTGATTGTTTAGCCCTTTGATCTTCAAAAGCTTCAGTACAAGTGGTAGATGATTTCCTGTGACCTCCCAATCAGAGCAAGGAATTATTATTTCTGTGTTTTTTTTCTTTCCCCTCCCTAGGAGCCAGGTACAAAGTGACGAGCAAACAATGACATTATTACAGTGGCACTTTAATGGGTGTTCAGGGAACTAAAAAGTCAGCAGAGGCTCTGCATGAAATATTCATGGGTAATTTTCTTTTTCTCTCCTCTTTTCTCTCCAGACATAGGAGTGAAAAGGCATCCAAGCCAAACCCCCTGAGGACAGGAAGCCTGTAGAAATGGCTGCTGCGGGCCTATCCTGACCTCCAGGGGAGGGAGGGATGGAGATAGCGCTTCCCTTCCAGTCCCAACTTCTGCTTTTTTCTCCCCCTGACATCCTGTTTTCCTTAGAAACTGAGATACATCTGCTTCTTACACAGTCTCCAGGACCCAGAATGGGTAGTGACAGTCCCATCTCCCCTTGGGAAGGAGAGAAAGATTTTGAAGATGCAGGTTTCCCCCAAAGGCTTCTGGGAGGAGCGGATGGGATCAAGCTGATTGGTGACATTGAAGGGAGAGAATGGGGCTGACGGGTTGGCCCAGAGTGCGGCTCAGCCACTGCCTGCAAGCTATCGACTTGGTGCAAAGTGGGAGGTGCCTGGGAAGCACTGGTAGGGGTGGGGTGGCTATGCCATGGTCTGCTTTTGTCTTAATGATACATACAGAAAGGTTGGCTGGTATATAGGCCTGCACTGCATGTGTGCACTTGTCCCTGGAAACCCACTGTATGAAATTCTAAGCTTCTGAAACCAAATTTTCATAGAAATGCTTTTCTACACCAAGAAGCCTTCCCTTGAGCATGCTCAGTCCTCTCACTGTGCCCAGCGGCACCTTACCCTGTCCCACCTCCAAACATGTATGCCCATTTCCTCCCAGGCAGATGGCCTTCTTTCTATACAGATCTTATGCATACTTTATGGCCCATCGCTGGCCCTACCACCTCCATGAAGTCCTCCCTGTCCACTCTAGCCCTGTGGGATTTCTGCTGCTAATTATCTTCCCTGGCACTTGTTGCCTGACTTTTCAAGAGGGCTTGTCACACCTGCCCTCTATTCAGTGGTGTGCTGGTAAATGTTTAATAACTGGTTCTCTAGGGGAGTGGGAGAGCTCTGACTTTTAGCACTTGACAATTTCTGCAGCTGAAATACTCCTACGATGGCGTATTTCAAGCTAATGATGTGATGTCACTGAATGCAGAGTTGAGGTGAGATGTACACGTTGACTTTCTCCAGCTGGTACCAGCAGGCACCCACATACTACTATGTGTGCTGCCCCAGGACTCTTGCATATCTATCTTACCTCCCCAACTAAACTGGAAGGCTCAGAAGTGCTCAACTCTGACCTTACGTTAGAAACATCTGGGAAACCTATGGCGCATGCCAGGGCCTATGCTCTGTCCCCAGAGATTCTGATTCAGTTGGTCATGGGAAGGAACCAGGAATCAGTATTTTTAAAAGCTTCCCAGGTGATTCAAATGTATGAATGTACAGCCCGAGTGAAAACAACTGCCCTAGATGCAGGGAGGATATTTTATGTCAGTTCTCCTCAAAGTATGATCCTTCGACCAGCAATATCACCCTGATACTTGTTAGAAATGCCAATTGTTGGTCCACACCCCAGAACTACTGGATGTGAAACTCAGTTGCAGGCGTTAGGCCAGCAGCCTGTGGTTTAATAAGCCTTCCAGGTGATTCTGATGCATGCTAAATTTGAGAACCACTATCTTAAGTCTTCTGAATCCTTATTAGAACTAAAGTCAGTTATAGGCACACAGCTGTGCCCAATCAACACTTGTTGATTAAAATCTATTTTCATGAAGAAAGCTATTTTTTCCTCTTTGTGAAAGGATTTGGTGCAGAGTACCTTAAAATAGAGATTTCTTCTTGTACCCAGAATCACGTGTTTCACAAATATTCAAAGATCTGACATTCAGTGTTCATTCAGCTATGCAGAAACACACACATAAAACCAAGTACAGCGAAATGCATTCATTTGTTCGTTCAACAAGTTATGTATTGATGTCTGGGAACCTCATGCAAAGTATAATGAAATTCACTTTTATTCATTCACTTATTCATTCATTTATCTAATAGGTATTGATTGGCGAGGAACCTCAGACTAGGCATGAATTATTTGTTATTATTATGAATTAAAAATTGTCATAATTTGTTATTATTATGTTTTAGGTTTATTATTGTTGTGATGATGGCCGATCAGCATCAGGGCAGCACAAGCATGAACTTTTGTGTTTGTTATATTACTTAGAAGCTGGGTGGTCTTGTGGCAGACACTTAACTTCTATAGACTTTACTTTTTTTATACTTATGAATATTTAGAGTTTTCAGCTTTAACTGACACAAGATATCTATCCCAAACTTGTAAGTATCATTAATGAAGAAAATAGAGATATATTCTCATTACAGTCAGAGCAAAAATAGAATACCTTTTACTATTTCTATTTTCAGCAGGTAGTAGAGCAGTTTCTCAAACTTTCATGTGCATGTAAATCACTTGGGGATCCTGTTAAAATGCAGATTCTGAGAGGTCTGAGGTGAGGCCTGAGACTCTGCATTTGTGCCAGTTTCCAGGTGGTGCTGCTTGTTTATAGACCACACGCTGAGTAGCATGGCTCTGAGGTTCTGACTGATGAAATAAACTAGGAAAAAGAAAGGAAGGGCATGAGCACTGCAAAGGAAATTACTTGCAAAGACGATTGCCTGCTTAAAAAGTTTACAGGCTAGTAAGCCTAATAAGAATCTTATGTATGATAGTTTTATAAGATGCCTAGCTGCCTAGTTGTGAGGGTCAAGTGATGGTAATTTGTGAATCATAAAGTATTCTAGAATTCAAGCTGAAAAGCATAGTTACTAGTTTCTCAAAGCACAGTTAATTGCATTACATTTCCCAGCCTATTGTAATGCAGTGATTTTTCCCCCCAGAAACTTTAATCAACATTCACCCAGAAGACCCTAGGAATGTATTTTTCACTCATTTCAGGTGTCCTAATCAGTTCCCTAAGTAAATTACCCACTACTTTAAGAAGTAGGGAGCTTCTTAACCTATACTTGCCAACACAATGAAGAGAAGGGTTGGTAAACAGATTTTATCTAGTAGTCAGTTCTGATTAATTGGCAGGGCTTCCTGGAGCCTAAATGCTGAGTGTGCTTCCAGGCCTGGAGGCAGGAGTGCTGTGATCGATTATTGATGTCTGCCTTGGACAGAGGCCAGGAAAAGTGGTGGGTTGATTTCTAGAGCCAGATTGACTTAGGTTTGAATTTTCACCAAGAATCAGACTCATCCAGAAATTCCTCTCATGAAGCCCTGGGACCTCTATGCAGGACTGTGGCAGCTACTGAGCTTCACCTTTCTTTCCTTCTGGCCCCATGGTGCCTAGTCTTTTCTCTCTATCTCAGCCACACTTCCTCTGTCCCCTGTGATTTCTCTCTCCATAAACCTGAACAGAGAGGAAGGCAGTCTCCCCAGCTCTACTCTTCCTCATCAACCCCATTGCCTTAGGGGCCCAACTCCCAATCTTTCTGTGGAAACAGATAAATACCAAAACGAAGAAGTTAAGAGGTCTAAGCACGCTAACGAAGCTATATGGCCGTGGAATTGCTCTCTGGTTCCTAGAGGTCAGAGGAAGTTTGGACCTCCATCCCCTCTTCTGTAAAATTGAGGATAATGATTTTGATGTCTTAGGTTGCTGAGAGATTAAATGACATATCATGTAGCTGAGAATACCAACCCCAGTGGCTGGGGCATAGCAGACATTCAGTAAATGTTGTTTTATTTTGTTTTTTTCTCTCAGCTGACCCCTGCACACCATGCACACTTTCCCAATGACATTGGCATAGGGTGGGGTTGTGACCTGACGTGGTATAGAATCTAGCTGACCTTCATGCACACTGTTGGATGCGAAGAAAGACAATTATTTTATTTAACTAAAAATTCCAAGGCGCTTCTCTGTGCCAGGAATAATTTGAAGTGCATTAGAGATATTAACTCATTTAATTTTCATAATAACATTGGGAATTAGGTACTGTTTCACAGATGAGGAAACAGCGACTGAGAAATTAAATACATTGCCCAAGATCACCCAGTTAGTCTGTGTCAGAGCTGGGGTTCCCACCCAGGGAGTCTGGGTACAGCCTCTGCTTTCAGCCATTGCACAGAACTACCTCAGCTAGGCCTGGGGTGGGGAACATCTTGCTATCCACAGCCACTAACTTGCCTTTTGGGGCCAGAGATGTTAGAGATTGGCTTTATTTTCTGGAGAATTTCTGGTCTTCTGGGATTTCAGAAGCAGCATTTCTCCTCGACTCTGGTGTTATTATGCTGCTTTCAGGAGAAAGTCAGGATGGGAGTGAGACTAAGTCTGGGACAGACCCATTGACCCTGTAAGATCAGATCAGAGAGAACCAAGAGGGTAAGGCCGTGGTCTAACACTGTGGTGTCCACGGGAGGAGAGAGTGGGCCAGGAGAGTCCTGGTGGACTGGATGCATTTACCAGATCTGGTAAAATATTTGCCTTCTAGACCTAGTCCTGGAGCCCCACCCTGACACCCATGTGTCAAGTGGTGACAGGAGCACTGTGGGAGGTGAAACACCTGGCATCTTGCATACCTCTGTCCTAGCACATGACACTCACAGTGCTTGTTTACTTGTCTGTGTCCCTTGTGAGCTCGTGGGAGGAGTAGGGGCTGTGTCTTCTTGTCCACTATTGCATTTCAAGCACTGGCATAGTGCTTGGCGTGCAGTTGGTAAGTGACCCGTGAATGAATGACTTTTTATAGGAAGGGCCCTTTGTGCAGCTGTCTGTTGGGGGAGGCTCTCTTCCTTCATAGTGGCATGTTGGGCATTCACCTTGGCTTTCTCTTGCTACTGCTGTAGGGACCATGATGGAGACAGGATTTGGCAACGTGGTAGGTGGAAGGAAGAGCAGATGCCATTCACTGGGCTCAAGAACATGTGGAGTGTCGTACATAAATAGTATAACTCTCCATTGTAACTTCAGTTGTTTGTCTGAAAATGCTGTTTCCTTTCTGTAGCCTCCCCAAAGGTGCATATTGGCTCTCTGTGACATGTTCTCCCATTATTTTCTCCACCATAACTGCCTACTGGGATTGATTTAGAATAAAAAATATTACTTGTCCTCCAGTATTTTGGGTAAGACCCTACATTCCCTAGGTAATGACTGTTAGGCTTCTACTTTTCTGGATGTAGAGGAGGGATGCAAAAAGCGTCCATCTCTTAGGGTCACATTTGTTTTTGGTGAATAATGTCCCCAAGTCATTCTTGCCCCTGATTAAATGTGGTTGTGACTCTCAACATCTTGTTTTTCCAGCTAAGTTGTAAGCTTTTTGAGAGTTGGTTCTGTGACTTGTTCAGCTGGTGATTTACATAAATGAAAATGCATGGTAAATACTTGCTGAGCCGGTGGGCAGTGTTTGTATACTTAATCTGTGCTGGAGCAGCTGAGAAAATGACCTTTCCAAGAGGGTGGGAAGGTCTGCTTTCTGAACTGCAGAGTTAATGAAAAGCTCTAGGGAACGCTGGGATCTCTACCTGCATGCTTGATGAAATCCCACCTTGAGGTACAGGTGAAACCCTACCTTCTAGGCCTGCAGAAGTAACCCCTTTTTGCAATGCCAGCTCCAGAGGACTTGACTTGGATAAGCATTTAGGTTTTACTTTGAAAGTTGTGTCTCTGCTTCTCTTTAGAAATGTGTCGCCTCTTTCCTTTTATTTTGTGTTAATTACAAGTCTCCTAGAGCTTGGCTGTAGCTTAAAAGATGGCCAGTAGGTGGTGGCAATCTCCGAACCATTGCACTATAGGTGAAGCAGCATCAGAGCTCAACATTGCGGGACAGGACAGATTCCGGGAACCGGGAACCAGGACCCAGGGGGTTAACTGAACAAAGCAGGATTAACGCTCTACCCAAATGTTTTCCTAGAAGAAACTTCTAAATACATTCTCCTTGACCTGGGTTAGAACCGTTAGAGCAGAGCTTCTCAAGGCGTGATTCACAGAACTGCCTCGGCATTACCTGCCTTACTTGTTAAAGTTCTGGTTTCCTGAGCTCCCAGATAGGTGCACAGAATCGGTGTCCAGGATCTGCTGTTCTGCGCGTGGCCCGCAGCGGATTGGGGTTCAGTATCGACGGGGTGGAGAACAGGCGGTTCTGGGGGAAACCTGAGAGTTTGTTATATCAAAAAATAAAACCAGTGCTCTACTTTTTCTATCTGTATATTGTCTTTTATAATGCAACAAATATTTATTTTCTTTTTAAAAAATTTATTAACAAGAGCGAGCGCGAGAGAGAAACATCGATTTGTTGTCGATGCACTTATCCATGCATTCGTTGGTATGTGCCCTGATCGGGGATTGAACCCGCAACCTTGGCGCATGGGGACGATGCTCTTACCAACTGAACTACCCGGCCAGGGTAGCTGCAACAAATATTTAAAGAGAAGTTCTGCTTGAGATGGGGCCAGGAAAAGCAAGAGAAGAGAAGACTCTCGATACACAGTAAAGAAAAACAGTAAAGAAAAACACCACCGTTTTGCTATTCTCATTTTTTGTTTTCCTCCACAGTGTGGTATCCATGACCACCAAGCAGAGCCCCTGTAATAAGCCACCGAGGTGCTTGAAGGCGATGGTGAAGTTTAGTTCCCTCGTGGCGCTTATTAGTCATTCAGGGCTTGCCTGGCTTCTGCTGATGGAGAATTTGCTATTCAGAAGCTGCACGAGTCAGGGGTCACCCCTTGCTCCCTCCAACCCAATTTTCTATGCAGGAAGCATCTGTTTCTCTGCCTAATTAGAGGTGCTCCTCCTCCCGAATGACACTGGGGTGACCTGACGTGGAGGCACAATGCAAGCAAGTGCACAGAGCGTGTGGACAAGTGTGTAAAGACCTGGGCAGGGAAGGAGGTCGGGGGCGAGGGCAGCCCGTGGAGTCCTACCTACTATGCAGCCAGAATCCAAATGGCTGGAGAGGCCAGCTCATCCCGGAGCCCCTCTGCAGAGTCCTGACACTGGGCTTCACCTTGTTATTTCCTTGCTGCTGTGTCTCCTCTTTCCCACCTTCCAAACTCCCACCTCTCCTGTCTTTATGAGTGACACAAGAGAGGGTCAAAGAGCTGCCGGTTTCCTTGCATTTAAGGAAGTAGATCCATCCTGTGGTATTAGAAACTGTGGCTTCACCAGGAATGAGGGAATCACTGGCTGTGGGCTCTTTACAACTCCACCAGGAAGAACACAAGAGACTGGGAGAAGTCACCCCTCCCCAGGGGGCTGTAGCAGGCAGCAGGTTGGGGGGCCCTTGTCAGCTGATCGCCAGAGGGAAAGCCAGGGTGAGGCCAGTTCACAGATGCTGGCTCTGGAGGCTGCCCCGGGGAATGTGCCCACAGGGGTGCTGCCAGCTGTTTCTATTTCTGGAAGCAGTTTTAGAACATAAGTATCTGGTGAGATATCTGGAGTGCCACGGTGGACATTCCTACCCCGTGCAGTGAGGCCAGCCCTCCTCCTTGCTCGGGGGAGTGTGCCCAGGTGTGCTGAGATGCCTGCTAAGGAGCTGGGGGCCCCCAGTGCACAATTCAGCATCAGATGGGAGAGGTTGGCAGGCATTGGCAGGATCCTTTTCTGGTAGACGGAAGGGGGTCTTCAAGACACTTGTTACAGCTAAGGAAGGTCTGCCAGGCATTGGCACCCAGCCTCCAGGAGGTCAGAGTCAGAGGGGCATTTAGCTGCCCAGGTCTCAGGCAGGACTGTTGGGTGAGCACTGACTGGGAGCTTGCCGTCTACCTCTCTCCTTGTGCGTGACCTAGGGTAGGACTTTCCCTTCTGTGTGTTTTGGCTCCTGATCTGTAAAACTAGGGTTTGAGTCCTGGCCTGATCTTATAAGTTACAAGCTTTAGTCAGGTGCCTCTTCTTTTGGGGGCCATTTGGGATAATGATGATGACCGTAATAATGTCACCCATCAGGATAAGAATGGTACATTAGTATCAGCTGCACAACAGTGAAATAGGTTGCCTTATGAGGTGACGAGCTCCTTGTCACTAGAGATATTCATGCAGCGAAGAATACTTTCCAGTGGTCCCAAGATAATTTCATCAGAATCATCTGATTATTAAAAAATTATCCCCAGAAACTCTAATTTGGCAGACTTAGGATGGGACCTGGAGCTTTGCCTGAGAAATGGGTGTGGACACGTGCTGCTGTAGAGAGGTCAAATACTTTTGGGGAACCCTGTACACTGTACCTTTGGTTAGAAGCTCACAAAGCACAGGAGCCAGATAGAGGTTCTGAGAAATCTGATAGAGAAGGAATCTGTTTGATTTTGATTAGCTCAGTGTTTTCAGATTTGAGTGTGTCACTTTACTGGATAAGAGAAGAGCTGGGGGGCCCTGACTGAGAGGCTACCAAAACAGTTCCATGGAACCCTGTGGGATGCTGTTTTGTGGATTTACTGTATTTCACAGGAGAATCTGTGATAGCACTGTCCACTAGAATGGGAGCCTCATATGACATTTACAATTTTCTAGTAGTCACATTAAAAAATAAGAGAAAATAGGTGGAGTTATTTATGCTTTTTAAATATAATCTTTATTGATTTCAGAAAGAGGAAGCGAGAGGGAGAGAGAGAAATAGAAACATCAACGATGAGAGAGCCAATGATCGCCTGCCTCCTGCATCTGCAACCAGGCATGTGCCCTGACCGGGAATCGAACTTCAGTCTCCTAGATCATAGGTTGATGCTCAACTGCTGAGCCATGCCCACTGGGCAGGTGGAATTATTTTTAATAATAATTTATTTTAGTTAACTGTAATATCCAAAATATTGTTATTTCAACATGTAACCAATATCAAATTAGGAATGTGATATTTTGCTTTTTTTTCCTTCTATCTGCACCTTGGAAACCTGGTGCAGATTTTCTTCTTGTATCCCATCTCAGTAGGGACTGGCCACAATCAAGTGCTCAGTAGCCGCAGATCAGCAGCATCAGCAGCACCTGGGAGCTCTAGAGAAATGCAGAACCTCAGGCCCCACACCTGATCTACTGTAATTTGCATTTAGCACTATCTTGGGATTCTGCTTACCTCAAACTTTGAGAAGCTGTGTTAGATGACCTCTCTTCCAATGTCAAGATTTCCTATTCCTCATATTTGCTGTGGGTACACTTAGCTAATAAGTACTGATGACGTGAGAAACAGGGGCCCCATGTGCAAAAGTGGGTGTGATTGGCTTATGCAATGGTCACTTCGCCCCTGACCCTATAAAGGGGCCCTGGGGTCCCTGACTGGAGGAAGACTCATCACATTTTAATGAATTATTGTAATTGGATTCTTGGTGCCGTGGGAGTGTCTTACAGGGAGACCTAACCTCAGTCAAAGCTTCCCTAAAGAAATAAGGTTTAGGATGAGAATTGAAGGGGTAGGTGTCTAAACACTGGAACAGCATAGGTGTGAGCCCTGAGCCCTCCTGAGGAGGCCTTGAGGCTGGAGAGGTGGCAGGGGTCAAATCTTGCAGAGCAGAGAGGCATGGCCCCACCCCATGTCTTCCTCTTGCGTGGCATCATGAGCCTTCATCTGTCCTGCTCCTCCTAATTAGACTGGGAGCTCCTTGAAGACTGAGGCTGCATCCAGAGACCTCGGATTCCTCCCCAGCTGCAGCTGGTGCCTAGTGACACTGAGAGCTGACTGATGCATTTTCAGGAATTTTGTGAGCTGGTTAATGCACTTGGATTGCTTAAAATTGGCCTTGATGACAATATTTACGCTATGGAAATTGGTGAATGCTATAAATCTGGGTCCTTGTATTTTTCCTTTCAGTGAGCAGGTATTTAATCACTTACCAGCTCACCCCTGCCAGCTGACACAGTGCGGGGCATGCAGAGCAGCAGGCAGTGGCGGGAGAAGGGACTGAGGATGGGGAGCCAAGCGCTAGCTGTGTGTTGCTGGTCAGGTCATTTAGCCTCTCTGAACTCCAGCTTTCCCGTTTATCGAATGGGCATATTGAGACACACCGAGACGATGGATATGAGAAATAAGCGAGAAGAGCTGCTGAAGCCAGAGCCCCAACTGCAGGTCAGGCAAAGCAGACCAGTCTGCTTCCCCCTCTCAATGAGGCGAGCAAACTCAAGCACTGGAAATGTCTATTATCTGTTCCTTTTGAATTGTCTGTGGTTATAGTTTTCATTTTACCTTATGCAATGTAACATTCTATGTTGTGTTTAATTTCACAAGCCACCTCCTGTCCTCTTGGAAGAAGGTGGGACATATGCCTTTGTGTAATAGGAACTCCACAAATAATGGTGGTTCATTTACAGTCGCCCCGCCCCGCCCCCCACTGCCCCCTCTCCACCCCTTGTCTCAAAGCTCTCAGTGGGAGATCAGCCTTCGTTTTTATTGTCACTGTCGACACTATTACAGATGTCCCCCTTTCCCCCCAGCCCTTTGCACCCCCCCCCCGGCCTTCACCACTCTGTTGCCTGTGTCCACGGGCTATGCATGTCTGGTCTTTGGCTAATCTCTTCACTTTCCTTCATCCAGCCCCCCCAACCCCCTTCCCTCTGACATCTGTCGGGCTGTTCCATGTAACAGGCTGTCCCAGCCCTTCTCCGCCACAGCAGGGGGGGGGCTCTCATCCTTGGGGCTCCCTGAAACGTGTGGCTGGATTTTGTGAGGCTGCGCTGTGAGCCCCCCGCCTCAGCAGCGCCCTTCCTGAAGCCTGTGCTGATATCGCCACGTCCCCGCGAAGAGGGGAGACAGTGTTGCCCCCCCCAGGGCGTCTGCCGTGTGTGGATTATTTAAGGATAATCTTCCCGGCAGTGGAGCAGGTGAGGCGGGAAATGGCTTTGGCGGGTGATTAAATGCTGAAATGATGTGGCGGCTTCTGTCTGTGGCCATGAGTCCCAATTGCTGACAAGGAAGAGAGGTTTGCCCAGGGGTCCGCCTGCGAGCCTTGGCCGTGAGGGCAGTGGGCAGCGAGGAGTGACACCCAGGACGTTTAGGACGGGGAGCCAAGAACACCAAGGGAACAAGGAGGGTCCGTCATGGATTCTGGTGCTGTCATTGCGGGAACTTGATGTGCGACCTCGAGCAAGTCATCTTCCATCTGTGCCTTTGTTTACCTCTCTGTGAAAGGATGGGCTTGAGCGAAATGGTCTCCAGGGTCCCTCTCAGCACCGAGATTCTGTGATTTTATGAACTTCACCAGCAAGCAGAGATATTCCTACTTAGGCTTGTTTTATGTTCTAATTCCCAAGGACATATTCCTAATGGATTGTACTCCAGAGACTCTAATTATTTCTAAGAATAATTTTAACAAGCAACAGAAGCTGTGAGGAGTCTGGTGTGTGTGTGTGTTCAGTTTAAGGTGTTCTGGGGACCCAGCTTGACTCAACAAGGGTTTCCTGAGTGTCTACTCTTGAGACGACTATGGTGCATTGGAAACATAGCATTTTGAGTTGAAAACATGGGTTTCAGTTTGTGATTCTCTATTTGTTAGCTGTGGCTTTGGGCTCTTAAGTAACTCAGAGTTACTTAAACTCTCTGAGTCTAGGTTTTTCCACCTCTAAAATAGAGTTCCTCCCTCACTGAGGGATACATGAGAGGATGTGTCTAGAGCACACAGCACAAGGCTTGAGGCAAGGACACGCTCGATACGTGTCATTCCTTTCCCTGTGAGGTTGCAAGCCTTGATTAGGTGTCAGGAGTACAAAGACCCATGTAAGTCAGGGGGTTCCTGCCTGCAAGACATCCCCAGGGCTTCAGGCAGACGGGCACCCCCCAGTCTGTGATGCGGTAGCCATCAGCGCTTGAGGTAATGATGCCATGATTGGGGGCACAGAGAAGAGATGTTCAGCTCATAGAGTCACGAACTAGCCAGTGCGCTCCCAGTGACCATTAGAAAATGAAAGCAGTGCAGCTGGGGCCGGCTCTGTAAAGACAGTGATGGGCTTCGCTGCTGCCCTGGGCTTGGGCGTGGCGTGGCACTTAGCTGATCTCCCTCTTGGACTTGAAGTCTTCCAGAGAGAACCGCATTGGCACTTATCCCTCCATGCGGAGGGGGTGGTGGGATTCTCCAGATTAGAAGTAACAGCCCCCTGAAGCCACGAACTCTGACTTAGCTGGGAGACAAGGTCTGCTCACTCGAACAGCAAGAAGCTGGAGGCAGGGCATGTAGTGGCTTCTGACCGGGACAAGTGCACAGTAATGTCCCTCCTGCCCTTCTGTCCTTCCTTTCCGTTGGTTAAATAAGCAGATAGTGAACACCTGTGAGTGTCCAAGTGCTAAGGAGCTTAGAGTGAAAGAACCTGGCCCTTGCCTCTGGGAGATTTCATTTGACTGGGGAGACAGCCACATCACCAAGTATGTTTAGCAAAGTACGACAGGTGCTAAGGACATGGTACAAGGTAAGAGTCTACCTGGATGTGAGGGGGGTATGATTGTACCAAGGCGTAGAAAGAAGGGGCTCGTGGAGTCCATAGTGGACAGGGAGGTTTTCTGCAGGAAGGGATTTTAGCCCTGTCTACTCAGACCTTCCTACAGGCCATGGCACTCTGACATGCCATGGGGTTTTCTAACATTCTCCAGGGTTGGGGAATTCTTATGTCTGTTTTGAGTTCTTTCTGCCAGGCCAGCTCGATGTTGCTAGACGTTGCAAGGGTAACTGGAGTTGGCATGAAGCCCTCGTCTGAAAGTCAATTACATTTGCTTTTGAAAATGGGACAAGATATTTATGCTTAATAGTTAGGTATTTTTGTTGTTGGCTTTTTGGAAACATTTTTTTTCCAGGTCACACTCTGCTAGCGAAATAAGATTAATTTGAAATGGAATTAACTGTCTGTTCTGTGTAGGACAAGCTTGCCAAATAATTACACCAAATATAGTTTGCACAGAAGGTTGTCTTTTTATCAGTTTTAAAGGGCAGTCCAGAATACAAACATGCCCCATGCCTGCCTCTGAGAACCAGCCTGCTCTCGAGTCTTTACCCGGCATCGCTGTGTCAGCTCATCCTTCTCTGAGAACTGGGGTGAGGCAAAATTATAATAATCTTATATCGCAGGACTCAGAGAACCTTTCTGTACTGTCTTTGCTGAAGGTATCAGCTTTAATAAAAATAAAAGTACCCAGGCTTATTCAGCAGCAGGGAATAAAAAATAGAAAAGCCCCACAAAGCCCTCAGCAGAGAGAGAGGCAGAAAGAAAAACCTACAAGGGGGAGAAAGAGATGCTCGTAGAGTGAGGGGGAGAAACGGGGTGTTGGGGAGTAGAGACTTTTTTGGTTTGTGGCACATGCCCAGGTCGCAGTGGAGCTGTGGCATTGAAGATGTCCATGGCTTGCCCTCCTTCTAGAAGCCCAGGGACAAGCTTGCCCTCTGGCCCTGCCTTCTTATGGTTGGGAAAGTTGGCTCACTTTTGGGGAACTTAGAACTCAAGATGACCCTAGGGATATTCTTGCTCAACATGTTCATTTTGTGAATGAGGAAACTGAGACCCAGACAAGGGAAATTCAACAGCTGCTCGCCGTCTCCTGACAAGCGTGTGGGATGCGTGAGTCTGCGGCTGAGCTCAAGGACTGGCTCCCCAGCAACGCAGAGCTGACAGGCAAGCAAGCGGCCGAGTCACTGCTGACTCCCAGGCCGCGTGGTTCCCACCGCCCCATTCCCTCTCGCTTTAGTTAAGTGAGAGGTGTGAACTGAGCAAAGACGGGATGTTTCTGCAGGCAATGCCTTTGCTTTTATAGCCTGTTCTTTCTGATCCCCCATCTCAATGGTTTTCAATGGGGTGCAAGTTGCAATGTTCAGGAGACGTTCAGAAAAGTCTGGAGACATTTGTCACAACCAGGGGGAGAGCGCTGCTGGAATCTAGTGGGTAGAGGCCAAGGATGCTGTTGCACATCCTATAATGCACAACAAAAAATTATCCAGCCCCAGCCATCAACAGTGCTGCTGTTGAGAAACTGTATGTGATTGTGTGTGTGTGTGTGTGTGTGTGTGTGTATGGGGGGTGTATTTGAAAGAGAGGATAGTTTCGTGTGACTGTAGGAAGGAAACCGATATCATTTTGGGATGAATTAGGCTCCTGTTTTATGAACTTGCTCAATCATCCAAATTACACATCTAGCTTGGTAGAGAGGAGATATCCCCAGATCCCGTTTTATGTATGCTGAATCAGAATCCCTGGGGCGTGGGCCCAGGAACATGCATTGCTACTCTGCTCCAAAGGTGATTCTGACACGGAGCCTGTTTTGGTAAATAATGGATTAGGTAACTGCTGGTAGAACACTTGTTCATTTAGGTAAACCTGGATATTCACTTCAGCTCTGCCATTTGTCAACTAGGTGACCTTGGACAAGTCACATATTCTCTGAGCCTCTACTGTTCCATTCTGAAAAGAAGGACAGCCACATCCATCTCATGGTTTACAGTGAGCATACAATGCGATAACCAGTATCTAAGCTCCTTCCAGATGAGTCTGCTGTGTTTGATAATAAGGAGACCTGACAGTCATCAACCACTTGTATTCCAGGCACCATGTGAAATGCTCTTATGGTATTTTTTCTACTTAGCTTCACAGCAGCCTCGTTTTATAGTCAGGGCACATTGTGGTTGCCCTGACGGTGGAAGGCCCAATAATGCTCCCCTCCCCATTGCCCATACCCTGGAACCTGTGAATGTCACCCTACAGGGCAAAAGCAACTTTGCAGATGTGATTAAGTTAAGGGTCTTACGATGGGGAGATGGTTCTGGGTTATCTGGGTGTGCTCTGCTTGGCATTATCCTAGGAGTCCTTATAACAGGGAGGCAAGGGGTCAGAGGAAGTAGGAGATGGGATAGTGGAAGCCAGAGGTTGGAGTGACTCGAGGAAGGGGCCCTGAGCCGAGGAATGCTGTCAGCTTCCAGAAGCTACAATAATTCTCCTCGAGAGCCTCCAATAGGAACCAGCCCTGATGACACCATGACTTTAGCCCTGTAAGACCTATTTTGGACTCCTGACTTTCAGAGCTGTAAGATAATAAACTTGTGTTGTTTTTAAGTCACTAAGTTGTGGTCACATGTGAGAGCAGCCACAGGAAATGAATAGTTACCATAGTTTCGCATCCTGAAAGTCTGAGTGGTAAAAGGGAGGTCAGACGTCCGTTGTCTGAGTAGTTAGAGGAGACACATACACAACTGAAAAGGCCGGGAGAATTCATATCAAGGAGCAAGTGGAAACTACGAGAGGAAACGCTGAGAGTGAGGATCCTTCCCAACTGCTACTGTTAATCCCGGGGAACTTGTGGGAGTGGGAAGGCTGCTGTCTCCTGAGTTCTCCAGCCGATGTGTTGTGACATTTTGGTATCTTGGGAGTGACGGCTCTCTTGCCCAGTGACCCACTGGCCTCTAGATGCTGAGCCTTCAGTCGGGTCTCCTGCCCTCTGTCTCCTCTCCTGGCCGGCACAGTGGCTCCTGCTGCTGGCTTATGTGTTCCAGAAACTGCTTCTGCCTCCGACCCGACCCCGTGACTGATTAGAGAGGGTGGCAGGTCACGAGGCCCCTCTTCCTTCCCTGTCTCCGCCGCTCTGCACGTCTCGGTTCTCCCCAGCCTCACCCTGCACTCCCCCACCAGTTGATGGGGGGTGTAAGTGCTGACGATCATGTTATTAGGAGTGTGAATCATTTAAGGAGACGTGCGCATCTTTCACCTGTCATGCATCAGACGGGGGCCGCCGGGCGTGTCAACCTTAAGCACGTCGCTGTATTGTTGGTGGGAGGGAGGAAGAGGCAGGGGTGGGGCAGGGGGTGGAGGCGGGGGTGGGGGGTGGTACAAAGAATTGAATTGTCTGCCAGGTGATGGCGGATTGGGAAGAGTTGCCCTGAGGAGAGAGACATTAAAAAAAAAGCTGAGTGTAATTTGATAGAGTATTTTTGGCTCCGAGACACTGAATTGGAAACGCAGGAGAACTCGCATATCACACATTCAGAGGCATCTGTGAGCATGCGGCCCAATGTGATCACTATAATTATAATACTAATACATGTTCTCTCGTGGGGTCACCCTGAGATGCGAACATGCAGGGGAAGGAAGGAGGAAAGGGGAGTTATTAATAACCCCTAGGCAGCACCCTCAGAGTTTGTGCACCCCCTTCCCACACTGCACCCTTCCCAGCTCAGCTCCCTTGCCCAGACTTTGATGACGGAGCCGCCCGCTTGGTCTAGTGTCATGAGCCCTGGGTACCTCTCTTATTTCCAGAGGGACTGTTTTCTTGAAGGAGAGGGGCAGTTCTGGTTCTGGCCCCTGTTGGACCTGGAGGGCTTCTAGTCCAAAAGCAAATTTTCCTTCTGTGGAGTAAGAGGTTTGAAATTGGATCTCTGGGTGAGGTAGGTGGGAGATAAGGTGTGTCTTTCCTAGAATATGCTGAACTCAGGCTCTGAAACCAATTACCTTCAGAGGGAGGCCAGGCCAGTGGCCAGCTGAGAGGGGCACCAACCAGCAGCCACCTGTATCCTTTGTCAATCATCAAACATTTGCTGAGTGTCTGCTGACTGCTCCTCGTCTTATGGGGACACAGAGAGAATCTCTCCTCAGGAGCTCACTCCTTTCTTAGGAGAATAAAGCACATAAGTACTAGCTATAGAATATTATTATTATTGTTAGGGGTAATGCTAGAAAAAATATTCCCTAATATCAGAGAGTGATATAATTATGAGATACACTATATAGCTCTGTTACTAGTACATACTATTACCAGTAGTACTAAATGAAGAGCAGTGATGTACCAATATAGATGTGTTGGATAGAAAATGAGTAACACTGGAGATTACAGATGGTAGAAAACTCTGCAGGCAGGTGTACAGTAATGCTGATATCTAACACCTACAGAATGTTTTATAGCTCATACCCACCTCTGTATCTCATTGGATCTTCACGATAGTCAACTACAGCCCAGAGAAGTCAAGTGGCTGCAGCCAAAAAGAGCCCTTAGCTGTGTCACCATTCCTCACTAATCGCCAATATCAGGCATGCTTTCCTACATGCCCGAGAGACCGCAACAGATGCTGGGCGGGGCTCATCTGGTGCCCCCATTTCCTCCTGCTGACCATCAGGCCCAGTTGGGCATATACAGTCGTGCTGGATTTTGGTATCAGGGCGGATCTTCCTGTCCCTCTCCCCTGGATCCTTGGGGTCCGCCCCATTCCTCTTCTTTCATTCGCATTGTGGCGCCCCCTTCAGATTAAGGAATTGAGGCAGAATTAAGATGGGGTTATGGAACTTCACAGATAGTGCTGGTTTTGTTTCTCTCCATAGAGTGGGGTGCATGTGTCCCCACAGACACGCTCACAAGCATGCCTGGGCTGAACTTTTCCTCTATACTCAATAATCTGGTGCGGGGACCTACCATCCTGCCCGTGGATCACTTGGATCTCCAGTTCCGAGGCAGCTTTATTATTTTAAACTCCCCTAAGGATATTTCGGGTGACTGACAGTCACCGTCATATTTCTGCCTGATGCACACTGAGCCTGGAGTTGTTGACTTGGCTTAGGGATGCGTCACCCTGTCGTCTACTGTCCGTCACCCGCGCGGAGCCCGCGGCTCATTTCAGCCGGCCTGCTTTCTCCAGGAGCGGGCAGGGGCCGGGAGCCAGGCCGAAAGGGCCGGGTCGCCCTTCGCCTGGGGCTGCGCTCCTCTAGGGTCGGCCGCCCTGAGCACCCTGTCGCTAAGGACAGGGAGAGCACCGTCGTGCTAGTGAGACTCTCAGAAGAGAATGGAAAGGTGTCTAATCCACCTTTCTCACTGGTGCAGAAACCACACCTTACAAATTATCAGCAGCCTGTTCTGCGGAAATGAGGCGATCACTCCGTTCCAAGGCAACTCATTCTACGTAAGGTTAGCACACCCTTCCAGATGTTCAGTCAACATGTGGAGAGATGGGAAGAGCACTGGGCTGAGTCAGGCCCCAGGCTGGTTCTTCTCTTGAGTCTCTTACCTCAGGCAAGTCACACAATCTGCCTGGGTTTCAGTTTCCTGTGCCTGTAAAATGGGGGAGACTGAGTTTCAAATGGTGCTCTGAGAAAGCTTGGGCTTTCTGGAAGGTTCCTCCCAGGGGCTGCAAAAGACGTTGAGTGGGGGTTAAGGGTGGGGTGGGACCTCAGCCATACTAAATAATAATAGTTAGGATTTTGTGTTTTTTGTGTTGGGCTTTGAATAAATGACTTTTGTAGATAAACAAGTTTAAAAAACAATGGGACTAGATAACTCAAGGTCCTTTCCAGTTCTAATTTTTTATGATCTTTGAAATCTGTGCAAATGCCATTGGGGTAAATAGAGTTGAATAATACTATCTTAAGTCCATTTTACACAGGATAACAATAACCCCTCTTATAAGACAGCCTTTCTGCTGTCTCCTGCTTGTCTCAAGTTCGTACACGCAGATCGTGAATGGGAATACTGTCTCTAGGGCAGGCCTGGCCAGAATGGTGAATGCAGAGGGGCTGGTCTTGGGGTCTCCTTTCCTCTCTTTCTTTCCTGGGTCACTCTCTTCTGCTCCAAGTGCCCTGTGGTTTCCTGCTCCCCACAGACCGTCCCGCGTGGCCAGCTGCCACCCTGAGGAAGTTATCTAATAACTTTACCCTGGATGAAGGGCTAGCTGTCGCTGATCTAGAATTTTAATATCTTCCAAAATACTTGGGACTTTTGAAGCCTGAAAGTCTAAACCTGGTTTCTAAACAGTGATGAAGTCAGAGGTTCTCAGATCACTTGCGTTGCAGGAAGTTGTGTGTCCATGGGCTGCATCCTCGGCTCCTCTGCCTCTTCCTCCCAGTGTTTGCCTGAGAGATACATTTCCAATTTGCCTTACAGAAGTGTTTCCAAAAGTAAATCCCCTGGAATACTGTTCTAAATGCTCCGAGATAAAAGGATTCTGCGGCCAAATTCCTGTGGGAGAATGCTGGGTATTATGTTTCCCTCTTAGAGATTCACCATGAACCCCGATCTGTTTCAGATGCTGAGAAATCCATCAGGGGAGAGTCCTGTTTATCTTTGCTTAATTCAGTGTTTCCCAAACTGTTTGACTACAGCATTCTATTTTCCTTTAAGTAGCAACTGTTCACATCCCTCATGACGTGTTTCCCAGGACACGGATCTGAGATTCTAGAGCAGTGGTCCTCATCAGAGGCAATTTTGCTCTCCAGGGGACATTTGACAAAGCCTGGAGACATTTTTGGTTGTCACCACTTGTGGAGGGAATGCTCCTGGCATCTGGGGATGCTGCTACACATAATAAGTGCATAGGATAGCCATGCACAATAGAATTATCTGGCCCCAAATGTCAACAGTGCTGAGGTTGAGAAACCCTGTTCAAGAGATAGTCCGGGATGGGGTCTCTTTAAATGCACTGCAAGGCTCTGCAAAATTGGGTATGCTTTCCAGACAGTGCAGCCAGAGATGCACCCAGGCGATGTTTCCCTGAACACCACCATAGCTGATCCGGAGCTGAGCACTCCTTGGTGCTCAGAGGCAGCACCCAGCTCCCCTGAACCCCATGTGGGCAGAGGTGACAGGCCCCTCCTTACTGCACAGCGTCTGGGCTCGGGGCTGACATGACGCCTCACTTCCTCCTGCCCTCCCTTCACAGAATCAAGCCGTTAGCACCATCATAGGAAGGGACTGTTTTCCCAGCCTGCACGCTGTGCTTTATTTATTTCTTTAATCTTGCTTCAGGCCTCTTTTCTTTTTCTTGGACTGGCAGGGCTTTGCTGCTCCTTCTGGAGCTGTTGACTTGGTGGGGGGGAAATGTGCTTGCTGTCACGCACAGGAGCGTTCCTGGGACCAGGATTCTTGAAGTCCTGGTGATTTACCTGTGTCCATAAGGCTGAGCAATGATGCTTGCTGGCCAGCAGAACTCACACCTGCAGCTCCCTGCTCAACCCCGCTTCATATCAGGGAGAGCAGAGGAGGCGGTTCCGGGCCTCAGGTTGTTTGATTCTCCCAGTGAACATGGACCTGTTTGGGGCCGAGGCTCTTTGTGAGACTACGGTGGAAGTAATGGAACTTTTTGCAGAAAACTGCATACAGATTCATGCACATAGCTTTACATCTGATTTAGGGTGGTGCATGGTTTTCTGTGTTTGCGAACTCAGAATTCATCAGACCTAAATGATGGGACACTCCCTGGAGACTGTGGATGCTTTTGTGGCTGTGTATTGAGCAGCATCATTGGGGCACACAAGGGAAGGAGCCACCTTGGTCCCTGGCCTCAGAGAACTGCTGTTCTTGGGGAATGATAATTTAACACAGTGAGTTAATAAGGTCTTGTGTTGTAGCTCGTTCATTCATTCATTCATTCATTCATTCATTCATTCATTCATTCAGCACATGTTTATTTAGTTTCTGTATGTCAAGGGCAGTATTTACCACTAGGGAGACAGTCTTCCTTCTCAACAATAAAGGATATAGGAATGAAAAGAAAGATGATAAATAAATAAAATTGAATCCTGAAGATAGAAGCTGAGAGGAGTGGCTTCAGGTTTAGGTGCAGAGCGTGAGCTGAGTGAGAGTAGGCCATTTGGGGCCAGGGCTTCTTTTCTATGGGCACTGGCTTCTCTGGTCTAAAATCTGCCCGCTGGGATTGAAGAACTGTGCAGCATCAGACAGGGTCTGCCTTGGGGTCCGGCATCTTCTCCTGGACTCAAGCTTGGCTTGAAAAGCACTTTAAGAAAAGTTCCAGAACCTCCCAGTGTCCCAAGGCAGCACTGCCCACTTCCCCTTTTAGCTTCTCTGCAGAGCTGGGGCCAGTTGGATGATGCCCCGTAGTTGTTACAGGAAAGGAACAGAGGACACAGAGGGTTCCCCCTTGGAGTTTTAGGACTTGGCTCTCCAGCTGCGATCCACAGCCCCCACATGTTTTTCTGGAAGAGAAGGACATGAGGCCGGGTGGGGAAGGGGGAGCATGGTGGAGTCATGTTCTTGGTTCATTGCTGAGCCTGGCAGGCGAGAAGTCTGACTCTTCTGCTCCTGTGTCCTTCTTGAGGGGCTCACTGATGAAGTCTCTTTAGAGGGGGGCTTTGGAGAACGATGACGAACCCCTTTGCAGTGAATCCAGTTGCTGCCACATTACCTCTGTTCAGTCTGCCCCATTTGGGCTCCATATGAATCTCCCTGAATCCAGTAAAACAACTGGACTCCTTTGGGCCGGGACACATGCTTTGGGCAGCCTGGGAAGTGGCCGAGCTGGTATGTTTGAGCTGCGAGTGCTTTGAACTCAGCCACGATCCGGCCTCACCAGCTGATGCCCTCAGCAGGATGGGCAGGTGGGATTTGTGTCTGCACCAGGTCGCGATGTTCTCCCCTGAAGAGGGACAGTGCAGCTCACAGTAGCTGGATTCAAAAGAGAGAATCACTTTTCCATAATTGGTCCTTTATATATATATATATTTAAAGCCCAGTACTGAATCCCCAGTGAACTGCCGCATAGGAAAAAGACCACATAGAAATTACAGTTGTAAGCAGGTAATGAGAACCAGGTCCGAGCAGGCAGTGCTCTGCCTGCGAGAGCGGGGGTTACAATTACGGGTTTATATGGCTCCATTTTCTGCTTTCAATGTAGCCTGTCGACATCTCGAGCTGACAAGCCCATCGCTGTGGTCCGGGCAGCCTCCTCCCAGCTCCTGTGTCAGGAGAGATTTATTATTCTTATAGACTCTGCTCATATCAGCTCCCTAAAGATGGGCCTACGGAGGGCAGATTTTATTTTATTTCATTTTGCTGAGAACCGCGGCTCTGCAGAGACGTTTATTCTGTCTCTCAGGGTAGGCTCCCAAATCTAGGTGAAGAGGGTGGGGAAATTGAATCAGGCAGAGACTGCGTTGAAAGAAAACGGAAATGGAGCCAAAAGGCCATTTATTGCTGCGCGGTGGGAACAGAAGATTGGAACAATAACCGTGATGTCCGTCAGATGGGAACTGGTTGAATCAATTATGGCCCATCCATAAAACAGAATATTATGCAGCTGTTAAAAGGACTGAGGGAGATTTATTTCCACTGATAAAAACTGATCTCCAGCCTAAAGTGAAACGAGAAAAAGTGAGGGCAGTGCAGTGGATATAGCTTGCTTCCATTTGTATAAAAGCAACACCGATCTATAACCGTGTACCTTGCATCTACAAGGGTCGTCTCTGGGAAGATTCGCAAGCTATTTGTAACAGTATTTGCCACTAGGGACAGACTTGATTGAGGGATGGAGAGGTGGGAGAGCTTTATGTAGGAAACCCTTTTTGTGCTTCTGGGTTATTTTTTTTTTACTATGCTTGTATTACTTCCCCAAAAATCACTTAAGGCTAAAAAATGAATTTCAAATCTCATAATGCCTAGCAAGGTTTGCTTTTGGAAGGGTGAGCAGATTGTGGTTTGAATGTGAGTAACTGAAGCTACCCAGAAATGAAAAGTTGTCTCCAGGAACTCCCATTATAGTGTGGGATTTATCACTGCTAATGATAAGTAAGAACTGGAACCTGTCAGGTGAGGTACGATTTTACCTTCATTTATGGGGATGAATTGAGTACATTATGGTCCACATAAATTGCATTTATACCACACTGATTTATCATGTGCCATCTATTAAAGCTTGGACATCCCCACTAATGACATCATTGTTTCCACCGCCGGGGCTCCCTGCCTCTTCTAGGATGTCTTGTTATTTCTCAGCATGGTGGGGGTGGTCAGTCTTTTTCTCCAGGGGTTTTCAGAATTTTTTCCTGTAATTCAGGCATCAAGAGGCAATGTAAGTGTTTGGAATGGCCATGTGGGAGGCAGTAAAAGTCGTGAGGGCTTTGGCAACCAGAGTGGCCTGCCCCTCTTGAAAACAACCAAATTCAGCTTGAAAATAACCTCCAGGTTATATCTCATTCAAGGTCCAGAATTCCACAGCCCCATTCCTAAACCTTTCTCTGATGTCTTAGCTTCCCCCTTCAGTAATACTCGGCCCTGCACATGTGATAGAAGCTTCGCTAGTTGGAAAGCATCCTCCTGGGCGTTGATGTTGAGAGTCTATGGGGGAAAGTTGACCAGAGAGCCAGGAGGCAGCCTGACTCTTTGTGTCTCTGTACATTCTGCCCCAGGTTATTGAAAAGGCATCTCATCTTTTCTATTGGACATCAGATTCCTGGAGGGCGAGGACTGGTTCATCTCCTTGCTCAGTGCAGAGATTAGTACACCTTGCCCTGGGATGTTCTTCAAAAACCCAGGTCATGCAGGGCGTTGCTGGGTTAGAGCACTGCAGTTGGAAAGTTCTCTTCCCAGAGTGTATTTCTGTGACAGGAAACTTAAAAGCTGAAACAGAGCTGCTGAGAAAGTTAAATAAACAAATCGAATCATTCTGAGCACAATCTGTATTCAGAACAAGGGCTTGAGAAACATAAGAGGAAATTGGTTGCCCTTTGCAAGTGGAGCTGTAAGTGGAGGTGAGTACTTTGGTCTTACTCTGAGCCCTCTGCTGCCATCCACATAAACAATATCCTGTATGTGTGACTTCAGGGCCCATGTTTCCTCTGTCTGGCTTTCCCCAGCTAGTAGGGATCTTGGCTTTCCCAATGCCCAACTTTGTCAGATAATTCAGGACTTTCTCCCTCATCCTGTCCCTTCTTAATGGTTTGGCATGATTCAGGAGATTCTGTGCCAGGGCTGCCGTAACTCTCCTCGGTAACTCACCAGTACAGGAGCTTCTTCCTCGGAGCAGGAGAGCGCGGGGCCGTCCAGGGCCCATATAACACCGCTCCTCTCCCCTGCAGAAGCACCAGTGTGCGGACTGTGTCCGAATGCTCTCCACAGTGCTAAATAACACAATGCAGCAGACAGCGGTTCCTATAAATTACTGAACACTGTGCTGAAAAGACAATGTAGGGTGCATAAATCCAGCTATTTAGCCAGGAGCCCATTAACTCAAGGCAGACAAGAAGAAAGGAAGGACATTTAACAAACCACTTCCCGGTAGGAGCTTGCAGTGGCTGGGGAAGTGGGAGGAGGGGGAACAAAAGTAGCTATAAGGGAAAGAAGGCCAGAGAAAGGGAAAAGGAACGAGAGATCTTTTTCAAGATGGTAGGAGAGAAAAAGTCTTACTGTCCTGGGTTGGAATCCCCACGTAGACTGATCACCATTGGAAGGTCCCCTTGTTCCCACCGTTGGAATAGCCCTTCCCTATCTGCAGTTCAAAAATGTACCCATCTAGTGGCTCATATGCCACCTCCTCCCGGAAGCCTTCCCTGATGTTTCAGATGAAAACAACTTTCACTCTTGGGATCTAATAGCTTTGTTGCTCAAGCTTTCTTCATGCTGTGCTGATGTTCTACCTTTTACAATGGTTATTTGTATCCTTGGTTCCCCCATCCCCCACAAATGTATAAAGTGTCTGAAGACAGAGATTATGACTTGGTAACTGACAATTTAGCAACTATTTTAGCGAATGCTTATTCTAAGACACTCCCAGGGCCAGTGGGGGATCCTTACACGAGCAAAATACGGCCTTAGCACTAATGGCATTTACCTTTAGCAAAATCAAGTATAGTTCTTTGCATACTATATGTGCAAGCTCTGTTGAATGAACCAAGTTCAACCCTCTCTTTTCTGCCCAAGGCTGAGGAACTTGAGGTTCATGGCTACTTGACCTTCATAAGGTGACGCTCCTAGTTTGCATAAAGGCGGAAACTCAGGCAACACTTTTCTTGTTCTATTTCATAGTCCACAAACAGTACCATTCATTTTCTTGGCCATTTGTCTCGTGGATGCATAAGTAGGACTGGAAGAGCCTGGAAGTAGCTCTGACCCACAGTTGGGAATACAACTACCAGGGTGCCCTGAGAGCTAAAGAAAGAATGTGCAGGAGCTCGTCAAAGCAAGGCCAGTGGAATGGCGGGTATGTCTGAGAAAGGCTGAAAAAGGATTCCATGAACTCAAGGGAAGGCCCGTGGTGGAGTGAGAGGGCTGGGCCTGGGGCAGGCAGATCCAGGGCCCCGAGGACTGGTGAAGCCAATGACACCTATAACTTCCTCTTTAACCGGTCAACTTGCAGGTGTTTGTAGGCTCGTGGGTGCAGTATGTACTCAGAGTCCTGCAGTGAGCATATATCTGCCCAAACTTAGCTTAAATCAGTCCCTTGTCAAACTTGAAAAATAGCCTTTCCTTTCCCTGCTTGCTATGCAGGTAAGTCAGAGCAGGAAGATAACTCAGGAAGCCATCTGATCAAGCCCTCTGCCTTTACGCCAGTAAAATACTGCCTCTATTTAACAGGTGACTTTAAAAAGACCCAGGGCAGTGAAAGGGTCTAAAACCACACAGGAGAGGTCTCTAGCTGATGGTAGCCCAGTGGTGATCAGTGGTGTGTAGGGTGGTTGTTTTGTGAATTTTTCTTTTCTAATTAGGATCTTGGTAGAAGAAAGCGCTTAGTTCAGCTGCAACCCAGGCTCCTCAGGGACTGACTCTAAGGCCACCCTTCCCACCCTCAGCTTGGAACACTGGAGTGATGGTGTCTAAACACTTTGCACCCTGGTTGCTGCACTTGTGTGACACAGCAAGACTTAGCGGAGGTGCCCAGGCTGCTCCTAGATGGTCTGGAGCTGGAGCAACCGCAGGTGCCCAAGGCCAGAGTGCCTCCTTAGCCCGTCCCTCTTTACTCATAGCAGACACCCCTTTCTGTGGATACCTAATGGACCACCCAGAGTTCTCTGCTGCTCTGGGAAAATTGGAGTCCTTTCCAAATTGGGATTCTGTAGGTGGTTATGGCCAGAGCAGATATTTATATTTTCTACACCTCTTTCCATAACCAAATCAGTGATTAAAATATTTTTCTAAGACCAGCATTGTTATATTTCTGTTTTGGAATCAAACCAGAAAGAAGGGAGGGGAATAGATTAGAGGCATCGCCTTAAAGGGAAGCTTGGACCAGTGTCTACGTTCCCTGAAAAGAGAGGCTCTTGTTTTGGGGTGATTATGATCTGAATTAAAAACTCAGGGCCCAAGAAAAGTCGGAGTTCTCCTAAGGCAACAGGGCTTGATGGGAAGAAGGTGGGGAAAGTGAGGCTGAACTTCCACAGGGACACAGCTTTGCCGCTATGAGTTGCATCCTCCGGTGGCACTTGCTTGGTCCCTCTTTCTGACTGTATCCCACTCTACTCCGCTTCACTAGGTAAGCATGTTAATGGTTTCAGGAGACCATTTGGTCCTCGAAGGCAATGAGTATTGTATTCCCCTTGGGTTACTCACAGCATTTGTGCTGTTCTGGTTGTTAGAAGAAATGCAATGGACATTTATCCTTATGGCCCTTGTGACATTTCCCACTTGGAAAGTGAACGCCTCAGTGTTCTTGGTATCAAGGTGGCTATAGTTTTTATGTGGCTCCATAATTATTATTTCCTCCCCAAGAAGATTATTGTATTATGCTAAGCGAAATAAGCCAGTCAGAGAAAGACAAGTATCACATGATCTCACTCATATGTGGAATGTAATAAACAAAATAAACTGATGAACAAAATAGATCCAGAGACAGAGAAGCATGGAACAGACTGAGGGGTCTCAGAGGGAAGGCGGGGAGGGGGGAGTGGGTGGGGAGAGATTAGCCAATGAACTTATATGTTTATATGCATCACCTATGGACACAGGCATTGGTATGGGGAAGGCCTGGGAGTGGGGTAGATGTGGGGTGGAGGAGATCAATGGGGAAAAAAGGGGACATCTGGAATACTTTCAACAATAAAGATAAATTTTTAAAAATGCAGCCTTCTTCATGAAACTTGTAATGATTCTGATTTATATGGCCCTACCATCTAAATCACTACCATTCTGTAGATTGTGCAATATCCTTTCTCATCATTTCCTCCAGCCTCAGGTGGACTGTGGGCTCCTCGGGTCTTCCACAATGGCTATGTCTCCACTTTGGGACTAAGTGGTTTTTTGGGTCATTGATTTTCCAAGTTTATCCCTTTATAAGGGATAGGTTTCAGTGCATCCACATCATGGTTGTTGGAACTTGAGTTTATCAATCAGATAAACTCTTTTGTTTAATATATGTAAATATATAGTCCAGCACATTGGTTATATATGTTTTATATAATTGCTTATGCAAAGTTACATGTGTTATATTATATACATACTTTATCTCATTTTAATCCTCACAATAAACCTGGAATAAGCATTGTTTTTCTTTCTATTTTTGAGAAAAAAACCAACATAGAGGTTCTTATCACTTTAGAAGTGAGTTATTTTGAATGTCAGATAACATAACCTCATCTCATATGGATGATTTTTTTTAACCTAAAGTGGCTGAGTAGGAAGTTGAACTATGTACAGTAAACACAGACTCTACAATTAGAGTAATTACAGTAATGAGTGTGTACTCTTGCTCTTGCTGAAGGTCACACAGCCAGTAATCTGTGAACCTATAATTCAATCTCAAGTCTGATTCAAATGCTTCTAGTCCTTCCTGATGGAAAGGACACAGTCATGGAAGGCTGTGGAATTTGGATTCTGCACCATCGGTGACCACTGAAAGCTTGCTGGGAGCTAAATGTGAGATTTGACATTATGTGTTCAGAGGGCAACGTCGTGAGGAGGGGCCATGGGTGGGAAGCTGTGAGCGGGAAGAGGGATCAGTTAAAGTACGTGGTGGTGTAGTATTCCAGGTAAAATGTGATAAAATCTGGACCGGAATTGTGGGAATACAGAGGATGTGACAGCCAGTTGTCATTGCAAAGGTAGAGTTGTTAGGACTTAGTAATGATTGAGTGAGTCTGGAGAACCGCCAGGTCAGTAATATGACTTTCAGGTTTCTTTTGTGGCTGCTGGGAAGGGCAGGGACACCATTAACCAAGACAGGGATACACACAGAGGAATGGGGGTTTTATTTAGCAGAGGAGAGGGAAGGAAAATGTGTGTGGTGTTGACATATCATGATTGAAGTACCAGTCATTCAAAAGGTTGGAGTTTTTTTAGGGACAGATGGGTTTATAGGATTAAAAATCAGGGAGGAGTTCTGGACGAGAGAGGGAACTATTTGATCCATTGGCACTTAAGTGGTAAGGAAACTGTCAGAGTGGATTAAATCTCCCAGGAATTTAATGTGGAGAGAGACGGAGGGCTGAAGGTGGAACCTGGCCATGACCGCAATTGACGGGGCAAAGGGAGGCAGGTCAGCAATGGCAAAGCCAAAGGAGATGCCAGCAGACGGTTAGGAATGCGAAGTCTGCCTCTCTTCTTGCCTCAGTTTTCAGGCCAGAGGAAAGTCACATGCAGCTGCTGTTGTCCTCTGAAGAGTTCTAAGATCTCCTTATCTGGATCATTCATCCCCGAATTTCTGCAACAGTCATGCGTCCAAACGCTTTGTTCTGTTGTGAGACTTCAGGCCCATATTTTTTGTCGGATTTTGTGTCCAGGTTTTTGGTTTGGAAAATGTCATACGCTTAGTGCTCATCAGCTCTCCGGAGTGAAGCATGCGGAATTTCCCAGTACGCCTGTTTTCCTTCAAGGGTCGATGGTTGAGACATTTTTTATCATGAAGCCAAAGTGATAAAGAGCCAAGTGGCTGCTGTAGATGGGAAAGACAAATAGTGATAAAGGGAGTTCTGGGCCTCGGAACAGATGCCTGTGGTATGGGGTGGAGAGCCCTTCAGGAGCCCAGAGGAGAAATAGCGACAGGAACCCAAGGACAATGAACCAGAGGAGCTTCCATCAGAAGGATTTAAACAAAAGATCAAGGTAACAAGGTAGAGAGAGAGTGTGTGTGTGTGTGTGTGTGTGTGTGTGCAGTTGATATGTAATTATCCAGCACAGTTGAAGGGGAGGAAAGTGACTTCAGCAGACAACACATACCTACATACCTTCTTACAGGGTCTGCAGCGGGGCAAGGAGACTGGGAGGGTAACACGTAGATTCAGGAGGGACAACACTGGAGTTGAACTCCTTGGCTAAACACATTGCCCCTCTGAATGTCATAGTCCAGCACCCACAGAGGGCGTGGTGAGCATGAGGAGCCGCCTTTCCTCTACCCTAAACAAGGCCCTGGATGGGCTCAGTGGGGGATGTGGAGGTGATTAAGACAAACCACAGTGGGGACAATCTCGGAGAACAGTATTCTCAGGCATGTCAGCCCAGTCCCCCCTTTGGTAACACGCGCTGTGAAACACTCGCTTTATAGTACTGAAATGAAATTCAGAGTAATGTAACCTGTAACCCGCCTACACAGATAGTTCAAACCAACAGAATGCCCTAACTCTGATAGAAAGAGGATATGAATAGGAAGTAATTTATAATAAAATGTTTGTATTTAATAAATGCTCAGATAGACTATACTGGAGGATATAATGAAGCCGTCAGGTGCTCGCTGCTATGGGCAGAGTCGCCGTGGGTGAGAGCTGCAGAAGCAGCCTGGCTCGGGTGTGTGGGACTGGCAATTCCAACCCTATATGCCGTTTAGTATGTGATTTAAAAAATGGCAAATACTTTTTTTTGTTAAGTTCTTTAAAAAACAAATGGCAGTCTGTCCTCATCCTACATGGTACTTGTTTGCCTAGAAAATTCAGTCTTTTAATACTAGGCAAAAGTATTTCCTGCTTATATGTAAAAATAAATTTAGGTTCTAGGCTTGGTTAATGACAAGCAGGTCCTTCCCTATAAGAATTTCTGGTGGCGATTTCAGGCTGTATGAGATGGGGGGTGATTTTCCTCTGTCCACTAAATACAGTATTGCTTCATCCCACTATATTTTCAAAATGCCCCCTAAGGGCCAATACCTCTCCTAGCCCATATAAAGTGTTTAATAAAACATGCATATTTTTAAAATAAGACTTTGTGGAGGCCAGAAAAGACCAGTTATACTGGGAACCGAACTCCAGTTATCCTCTAGCAATTCTTGGTGCCCACAAGGAGCTGTCCCTGGTGCTGCTTAGGCTTTGGTTCCCACAGATTAGACACATTTCTAGTCCTACCTGCCACCGTGACTTCTCTTTGATCCAAGGCTCTAGTTACCAGCTTTAGCTTTCTCTGTAATGTGAGTTATGTGCCCAATAGCCAGGCCGCCAGCCAGGCCCCCTTGCCCTGCTTTGGATTGAGAACCACCCTGAGCAGTGGCGCAGCTTTGGCTGAACCTTCTCGGTTGGATCAAAAGGAGGAAAGGATCACAACTACTAAGATGTTTTATAGAAAAGTCCTTGGGGAGGGATTCCATGACTTGTCTACCTTTTAACTGGGGGAAGGAGAGTTGTCTTCCCACATTTGGATTTTGTGGGATCTGAGGTTTCCACAGTTTTGTATTTGTGAAAAGCCTGTCAGTATTATATCCTTTTGTAGCCAAAGCTCTTAACAGTATTTTCCAAAGTGTGAGACTTGCAGGCATTCTGCTAGTACATGGATGTGGCAGGAAGTAACATTGTTTCATTTAGTGAGAACATTGATCCCTTTTTAGTTTGCTTTCAGTCCCTCTAGGGCATCAGGGGAAAATCTAAGTTTGGGGCTAGTGTGTGTTTAACACCTTGCTAACACGTGTTAATCTTCTATTTTAATAAAGAAAAGACCAGCTTCAGGCTCAGAGCCCACAGCAGGGGACAGTACTGACTAGACTTTAATGGCCTTATTTCTCCTGATTTGCAATTATTGTCACAATTAATTTGCATTCATGGCAGGTGATACTAAATTTTCATTTTGCTAGTAATACCAAGTTTTCTTTCAAAATCAATTAATTTTAGTAAAAAGAAGAACCCATTTAAAGAAATACATTAAATTTAGTACAGGTGTTACCCAGGTGTAGTTGCCAGGGGGGTGGTGCATGAGGGGTTCAAGTTTAGGAAACATTGTATCATTCAAGGGCAGGTGCCTGGGTATAAAACAAGTTCCGGGGCAGAGGCAGGCCACACGTACAGGGTGTTGGCTGGTTGTCAGTTCATTCAATTATTGGTTTCTTGCACAGACACGCTCCAGATTATTTACTATTCTCGTTGCTGTCTTTGTCCCTGGGTAGGAACGCAGCATGTTAATGCCTCATATAATCGGTGATGGATGGCCAGCCTGTCAGTCTCTGACACCCTGAGTGTTTAGTAATTTCATTATCTGCCCATTTCTCTGCTCTTTGCAGCCTAGCACTTATGACAAGGTGGCACTCATCCCTAATGACATGGGATGGGCTGGGATTCCCAGGAATCGTTCTGCATTTACGAGGAGTGAAATTCTTTGAAAGAAGGCATTTTTATTCCTCCCCCCTCCCCAGTTTAGAACAAAGCAAGAAGCTGGGCCGAGAATATTCGCTGCTGTAAAAATAGAGAAAACTAAATAGCCTAAGTAAGATGCCTGTAAAATGAAACCTTTAGTAACAAATGACAGTTGCTTCAGGTAGATGTTTTCTAACTCAGAATGGAGTTAAAAGTTTTTTGTCCAAATATAATTCTTACAGAAACATTGCTCTGGATTGGGTGCCCACCAAATAAGTGAGATCTAAGGTGTGACATTCATATAGGTCTGCTAAGCCGCCCTGGGCCAGTTTTGCTGCTCTGAAACAGGCAGCAAAGTCTTGAATCAGAATCCAGGTTATCTTTCAAAAGTTGAGAGACAGTCCATAAGTGTGCTGAGTGCTTACAACATTGGCTGTAAGTGTCTGACTAACTTGTATGCATCACATACATTTGTTTCTCCTACTCTTTACAGCCAACTGTAGCTTCAGAGAGGTTAAGTCAATTGCCCAAAGTCACACAGCAGGCAAGGTGGGACTGGAATTTGAATTTTGTATCTCTAGCTAATGCCTCTCTCTATAAAATCCGTGCTTTTGGGACTTAGCTACCTTTTTCTTAGAACACCCTTTCTAGCCTGGGTGGAAATATTTCCTCACGCTCTCTTTCTAATTGCAAAACTCTTCCAAAGATAAGAATCACCTTGTGAGATTGAAAAAAATATTCACCTTGGATGTTTGAGAAAAAAACACACAACAAAACAAAACACAGGTATCCAGGTTCCTGGGCCCCAACCAAGATGTACTGACTCAGCCCTTCTGAGGGCGAGGCCTGATTATCTGACATGCCCAGCAGGTGTGTTCAGTCACCAGGAAAGATGGGACACTGCATAAATCTCGTAGGGTAACCTCAGGGGTGCTACTCAAAGTATTTAATAACCAGGAAGGGCCTGGGCACTGCCCAATCAGAAAGGACTCGGATGTACCTGGAGCGGGGTTCTAGATATTCTCTCTGTGCTTAGCTCCTTGATACAGCATTTGAGAAAAGCAAGTCTAAGCAGCGGGTCTCGGGCTACTTGAGGGGTGTTGGGGCACATGGGGAGCTCGGAGTGATAGTATTTTACTAATGGGCCTAGGGGTACGCCAATATTTTAGCTGCTGTGGCTATATCAGTGGATACCAGGTGAGGATCAGCGGTCGTAACCCTCAGGTGAGAAATTGCAAGCTGGTGGTAAAGGCCTCTTTGTCTATAAGTTCCATATTTTTCCAAACCTTGAATTATCTGCATGAGAATCACAGGGAAGCTCTTTTGAAAAATGCAACTTTGATGCCACTACCCACCCGTTAGAATGGCGGAAATCCCAAGCACTGACAATAGCAAATGCTGGCGAGGGTGTGGGCAACAGGAACTCCCATTGTTGGTGGGAGCGCAAAATGGTTCATTTGGAAGTGAATTTGGCAGTTTCTTACAAAATTAAAATAAACATCCTCTCACCATCCATCCATCAATCATGCTCCTTGGTATTTAACCAAATGAGTTGAAAACATATGCCACACAAAATCCCTGCACATGGATGTTTATAGCAGCTTTACTCATAATTGGCAAAGCTTGGATGCAACCAAGATGCCCTTCAGGAGGTGAATCGATAAACAGACGGTGGTCCATCCAGACAATGGGATAGCATTTGACTTTGACTTTAAAAAGAAGTGAGCTAGCAAGCTGTGAAAAGACATGGAGGAACCTTACGTACACTTTTCCCAGTGAAAGGAACCGGTCTGAAAAGGTCGCATCATGTACGATTCCAACTCTGTGACCTTCTGGAAAAGGCGACGTATGGAGACAGTAAAAAGACCAGTGGTTGCCGTGGGCCAGTGAGGAGGCAGGAGGTGAGTGCAGAGGATGCTCAGGGCAGTGAGAGGATTCTGTAAGACACTGTCGTGGTGGGTACGTGTCGCTATACACGAGTCAAAGCCACTGAATGTGCAGCACCCAGGGCGAATGTGGACTATGGGCCTTGGGGTCAGACCACGTCAGCCCCTGGAAGCACCTGAGCTTTTAGATTTCCTCCCTCACTCCTGGGGCCTCTGATGTCTGGGCAGGTCCTCCCCTTTTGCCACTGGCTTTAAAAAGCACTTCTGTGAAGTGTTCCCTGATTCCCGTAGCCACGACTGACTCTTCCCCCAGATTTGTAGAAGTTAGTGATTGTTCCTTTCCCGTTTGAGTATTTCTATTTCTTTTAGGCTAGAGAGGCAGCTTTAATGTACTGGTGATGGACACAGTCACACGGCCTGCGTTCAAATTCTGTTTTGGCCCCTTGTTGCTGGCGTCACCTTGGGAAGTCACTGAAATCTGCACATACCTAGGATTCCTCATCTGTAAACATGGGACAATTAAGAGGGCCCATGTCATTGGGAGTTTAGGGTTAATAGGTTAGGGCACAGCAGCTTTCATTATTTGTTTTCTACGTTTCCTTTGGAGGGAGACCGTGCGGAGGAGTGGACAAGCTCTGTAGCCTGGCAGATCTTTGATTCCAACCTTGGAAAAATTCTTCAACCTTTTCAAACCATAATTTCCTCCTTTGTAAGATAGAATGAAAGCTGCCTCCCTTTCAGTGTAATTTGGAGGGCAAAGAATATCGCGCCTGTGAAAGGCCCAGCTCTGCGACTGGCTCCGTCAGGGCTACTATCACTTTTGTGCCTGTCACTCGTGCTGCGGTCCACCCAGTGAGTGTGGGAATGAATGAATTATGCATCGCGGTGCAGTGCAAGTGGAATCTTTAAGGGTAAGATGCGAATCTGTTGCGAACATAATTTTTACATCTTAGGGCTTTCATCTGGGCATGTATGTTTTGAAGCAGAGCATGAAAGGAGGAATGAAAACATCGAGGGATGCATTTATTTCTAACACCAAAATTGTACGTGAATTTACAGATATGTAAAGGCTTACAGTGTCATTGTAGTGTACAGCAAGGGTAAGCTTCAGATCCCGTTAAAAAATTCAAAAGTTTTACCACTTCTGAAGGTCTTAAGTTTAAACACTGGTAAGAATAGAACTTACAATGATTCTGAAAGATCCTGGCTCCTTTGATGCTAAAATGGGAATTGAATTCTCTGAGATCTATTTCCCGTTGCCAGCTCACTAAGCAATTGCTCACATTACCTCTTTTCTTTTTATTATAGTTTAAGACATTTAAAATATTTTGGTGAGTCATTCTTCATGGTAATTAGATGTAGTGATTAGAAAAGCTTTTATATTCTGAGGCAGTAAGTTTCTTTTAAACACCTCAACATCATCATTCTCGGTAATGACCTGGTATTTAACAAGGGTTTTGCAGAGATTCTGGGACCCTGAAGCCAAGAGACAGTGAACCTGTCAGGTGATGGGAATGGAGGAGCTGAAATCTCCTTACTCTGGCTATACTGAACAATTGAATTATCCAAGATGAGAAAATAGAAGAGACGAAACACTGAATATCAGCCACAACAGAGATTGACTTTGTGAAGTTTATACAAAGTTGTTTTTAAACATCTCGTAATAGTTCATGGAATTGAGGTAACACTTTTCAGGCTGAGCTGATTAATCTCTCTGGGATTTAAAGAAAAAGATATAGGCTGTGGTTTCCCCCAGAAAACAATGGGCTTATTCTGGGAATAGCCCGGAATAGCAATGTTGGGAAAGGGGAGAATACGTAGGACCATGAAGTCCTTGTTCCAGCTCTGAGGCCCAAGTGGAGCAAAAGCAAAGAGAGGAAAGAATTCCATGTGGCCATAGTCTGGTCCATGGATCCAATCTGGACCCATTGAGCATCTATAGAATCCTTTCCCTGAAAAATGAAGCATAAACAGATTCTGTTACCATCCGGAGCTAAGAACGAATTTTGACTGTCGAAGAGGTCACTGTTCTGGTGTTGTGGCCAAAAGTCATGTGCTCAGAAAAGGTCTTGAGTGTGTGTGTGTTTGGGGAGACACCAAGTTGAGTTTCCCCCACTGTTTCTCTTTCCCTCCTGCCCCCCTGATTAGTTAGGTCACAGGGCATCTCTTACGATGATACACAGAGTGCTGAGGCTTGAACGAGAGGAGAGTTCTTCCTCCCCCACGTCTAGTTGTAAGTGTGTGGTCCAGGGAGGGGAGGCAGCTCTGCTCCACAAGGTCATCCAGGGACCCAGGCTTCTTCCCTCTTGTCGCTCTACTAACCATTGCCACCTCTGTGCTTCTTTTTAAGGAAGTGACTCTGAACTTGAATACTTCACTTCCACTTATGCTCCACCTGCAAAATCTTGGTCTTATGATCACTTCTACTTGCAAGGAGGATGGGAAATGAAATCTTTAGCTGGATAGATTTAGCTAAAATGTGGTGAGGGGGTTTCCAGTTCTAAAGGGCAGAAGGTATGTGTGTGTGTATAATAGGACTGGTAGCCTCTGTCACAGAATCCATCCTTTATTAAGTCAATGGCCTCCTAATTCTGCTGTCAGACCCCTTAGGGTTCCTCAGATCCCTCTAAGAAGCTGCCTGTAGGGGATGGAGAGGCTGTGGGGCTGAGCCTTTAGGCTCCAAACCTCGACTCGTCCAGCTCACTGAGATTTCACTTGTCATTTTACTTGTCTTATGTGTTGGATTTCCACATCAGTTTCCTTTTTTAAAGAAGGATTTCCTGGGCTAAAACCTTTTTGAAAACCACTGCTGTAAGCACTTCTATAATCCTCCGTATTTCCCATCACCGGCACCTTTTCTCCTCCTGCCTTATCCCCTCGCTCCATTTCTGGGTGTCTCTGGGTTGCTGTTTAGGAGGAATGCACTCAGTGTTCCTGTGAGTCCCCGGGCTCTTTGCCTCACTCAAGCTCTTACTGCAGATGCTATTTTCCTGCACTTCCTGGGAGGGCCCTCTGTCTCCTTCGGGGTTCAAGATCTCTCCCCTTGACTAAATTTACTGCTGTCTCAGAGATCTTCTGTTCCCCACGGAAGCCTGTCTCCTCACCCAGGGAAAGAGCAGTTGGATCATTGGGACCCAAATCAACCCTGAGGGATTAGTTTGAGATGTCAGTCCCCATTTACCTCCATTCATTTCATTACCTAATTGGGATGAAGGGTTATGTTAGTTTAGGAAAGATCGCTAAGTGCTTAGTGTTTTACAATCCCCACAGCTTTGCACCCGGAGCCCCCACTTTGGTTCTAACAAGCGCACCGATTGCGCTCACTCTCCAGCCTCCTCGTGGCTTTCCTCTTTAGTTTGCAGTCCAAGGCTCCTGTCTTCACACCCCCACTCTCTACCCTCCCACTAAACTTTCTCTTCCTCCTGTTCCTTCTGCCATTTATCCTCCACCCTCTTTTTCGTGAGTAAATCTCAGTTCTTTATTTTTAAACCTCAATCTCAGATACCCTGCTATCTTTGTACAGATTACCTCAGTCTGCAATGTAAGGCCCACAGAAAGAAGTGGAAAAGAAGCTATGAACATTGGCAGATTAATATTTTTTGCCACTTTTTAAATTTCTGTAAATTAAGCTAAGTTATCCTTAGCTTCCAGATGAGGAAACTGAGGCACAGAGAGGTCAAGTATCTTTCCTAAGACCACACAGCTAGTAATCAGTAGAGCCAGGATTCTAAACAGGATACTTATGGCTAAATTTTCATACAAGGTCATTCTGTCAGCTGAGCTTTTTGTCTCCTCTGAGTTAATTTCCTGTGGCCCAGAGGGTAAGTCTAGGCATAGAGAGGTTGGGAGCCTAGTTACAGGTGATGTAGTAGGATTATGGATAGTGGCCTCAAATAACAGCAGCAAAACATCTGAATGTGACTAATGACGCTGTAAGCTCTAGAACCGTCTTTACTTGAGGGTGAAACTGGAACCACCATGCTGGTATCACAGTAAATCAGAGCAACTGTTTTGGACAGCACTATGCAGGGTGTACCCAAAGCTGTTTACAACGTTGATCATGGCCTTTGACTAAGCAATACCACTCCTTGGAATTTATCCTAAGAACTTGTACAAAAATGAAAAGATAGTACCTACATGAAAAAAAATCACATTTTAAAATAGGAAACATATGTATGTTCCCTGAATACAATAATAATCATTATGAAGACTTTATGGGAAAATGGGAACACATTCATGACAAATTGGGTGTAAATATTAAGGTGTCTCAAAATGGCGTATGTACTTGATCATGACTATGCAAAGCTCTACATTTTATCCAGCCAGAAAGGAATTCTAAAGATAGGAATAGTTGTAAGAGATGAGAGTGGTTATGGAGGACGTTTTTTTTCCTTCCCCAAATTGGTGCTCCGTGGTTTTCATAATGAAAGCATATGGAAGAGAACCGAGGGGCGTTCACTAGAGCAGGGTTTGCTCCAAGCTACTGGGATGAGTTTAGGTTTCCGGTGCCAAGCTCCCAGGATCCCAGGAGCTTTGGGGGCAGAGCCATATTCCATGGAGCCTACAGCCCCAACTTTTTCTCTTCGCACTCTGAAGGCCCCTGGAAAAATATCCTAGGATGAGCAGCCCAGGAGGCACTTTCAGACCCTCCTGGACTGGTGCTATTAAGAAACCATCTCTTCCTAATCATCTGTTCACTAAGTTCCCTGCACAAAGTGTGTGTGTGTGGGGGGGGGGGGGGCTATGTTTTGCTTTAGGAAGCTTCACCCTACCAGTTTATTCTCTCAGTCTCAGCTGAGAGATAACATAGGACAAGTTCCTTTCTTGGGTTCCTTGGCTCAAGAAGGGGATTTAGGGAATTCACGAACACCCTGGTGTTGAGCAGACAAATTTATGTTAAGTGTATGTTTGTGTGGAGAGAGCATCCGTCATCCAATCACTTTCTCTGAGAGCTCTCTGAGCCTCTAAATTTAAGAGAACTGAGCCGAAGCAACCAGGGCACGGAAAAAAGAGACAGCGAGACTAAAGGAGAGGGGATGAGTGGCCTCCTAAAAGTTTCGCAGTCGCATGTTTGGAGCATCTCGGGGAGGTGGTGGCGGGGAAGTAGCATCTCTTCTCCAAGTGCTTTCTCCATCTTTTCCCTTCACTTTCCCCCTTGAATGTGAGGTTGATTTTTATAGCTGAGCTTTCTGACTATGAGGGTGACAGCTCAGAAGTGAAAATCACTCTGTGGCGTCCAGCACTTGCTGCTCTCCTGGCTTGTAACAGATGGATTTATAGCTGTTTTTCAATAGAATATGATGCGTGAGGAGGCCGTCCTCACACAAGAAAAAAAAAGGGTTCATAATTTACCTTCAGATCTGGGTTTGGGTGGGTGCTGGGAGGCCTGACTGCCACGGTGTGAAATGGATGCCCAGGATGGGGCAGGGCTCAGTCGTCTGACCTTTAGAGCATATTTAAATACATATTATGGCACTCACTGTAGTAAATAATATAGCCAAGGTCATGCACCGAGGAGAGCCGAGGGAAACATCTGCAGTAAAGCTGTGGGTTGCCCTGGCGGGGAGACAGACACTTGGCTTTGAACTGGAATTAGGAATCTGGGTAGGGGAGTGACAGCAAATATTTTCCACATGAGTGCCAGTCCTTTGGCCCTGAAAGAGCCAGGGCTCCCGAGGAAGTTGGTTCTGTTGACTCAGGGTGCATTCTGCTTCTGTGAGGCGGGGGAGGACACCGCAGTGCATCTTCACTTGTTTATTGCTCCATTCACTAAGCGTTTATTTAGCACGTACTGTGTGCCGGGTTCTATTTTACGTGCTGGGGATGTAGAGACATGGCCTGTGCCTTCAACTGGCCAACAGTAAAATAAATGAATTGTTATAATAATGTGCCACTCAGTAGGACATGTATAGAGTACAGAGATAGCATAAAGGAGGGACCGATTAGAGAGAGTGGTTAACTCTGTATGGGGGGCTCAGGGAGAGGTGAGCATATGGAGGTAAAAACATGACTTGGGTTTTGAAGTATGGATACGAGTTTATCTGTAATGGGGAGATGGGAAGGGCATTCCAGATGGAATTATAAGCATGTGCAAGGGCCTGGAGGCAAGCGAGAGAACAAGGCTTTGGGCAAAGGCAGAGAGATGCTGGAACTGTTAGTAGTTGGGAATGCTGGGGCCCATCATAAATGGGTGCTGTGTGTCATTTTATTACAGAAATAAACTAACATTGACTGAGCACTTACTTTATACCAGATCTTCTACTGAGCACTTTAGGTGTGTTATCTTATTTAATGTACACAATGACTCTGTAAAGTAGATAATCACATGATCTCCATTTTATAGTCAAATAAACAGAGGCTCAGAGACTCGTCAAAGGTCACACAGCAGAAGTGGATTGATGGTAACTTGGAGAAGCGTTAGTGATAAAGACAGAGAAATACATGGATTTGAAAAATATTTAGGTGGCACTTCAATAAAACTTAATGATGCCCTGGATATAGAAAAATGTAGGGGGGGCAAGGGAAGATTTGAGGAATATTTCTAGATTTTTGTCATATGCAGTGAGAAGGATAATCATGACAGTCACAAAATACTAGAGGTCCTGAGAGGACAACGTGAGTTTACTTTACGTGTGTTGAGTTTTAGACACCTTTGAGACATACAAATAGAGATTTAAAAGCTGAAATAAAACGTCATTTGCCATTTACCTCCTAAGACTTGGTGGCTTAAAAAACATGCATTTGCTTTAGGATACTGAGAGTCAGAAGTCTGGGCGAAGCTCGACTGGTCGGCCGCTCTGTTCTTAGCTGGGCTTCCTCCTGCATCTCCTGTCACACACACGTCAGCTGGGTGGCTCTGCTCCTGCAGGGTGGCTGGCCCCGTGTCCCATCCCATGGCAGCCTGACCCAGGATGGTTAGGATGGTGGCCAGGTGGGGTTCCGAAACAACAGGCAGGAACAGGCAATGGGTTTGGAGGCCTAGATCCAGAGCTGGAACCCCGCCTGGCTTCTGCCATATCCCGCGGGGCAAAACAAGTCAAAGGCCAACAGGTTCCAAGGCGGGGGGGGTAACAGGCTCTGACTCTTGTGGGGAGAAGCTTCAGGTCACAGCTGGAGATGGATGTGGGTACAGGGGGGTGTGGCGGTTGGGGCCGTTGCTGTGGGCAGCGGGCCCCATATGTTCTCCAAGAAAGCAGGGTGACTTTACGGTTTCAGGGCGCATCTTCGCTCTTCCGTCGCCCAGCTCCTGCTCAGGTGTCGCCCGTCCTCGAACAAGCAAGCGCTCCTTGGCTGTCGTGTGGGTTCGCCACTCTGCTAGCTGCCGGGGCCCAGAAAGGAGTGGAGCGTGGTCCCAGCCCTGAGGTTAAGGAAGGTCGTGCACCTGTTGGGGGGAAGGTGAACCTCCTCTGCGTGTCCCCCTCTCCCCCGTGTCCTTTACCTGACATTCTCCTGACGGAACTGTTGCTGGGCCTCAGCCTCGGGGACACGGGCTGCTTCCTGGAGGTGGGCAGGAAATGTGTCACCCACCAGTGGGACGGGCTATTTCTGAACATGCTTCAGACAGAAAGCACGTTCTCTTATGGCATAAGCAGAGCCATATGCCACAGCTCGAACGTTAGGATTTAACCATCACTGAATCATCCAGAGATGAAATAAAGGTTATGAGATTTTTAAAAGCAGAAATAAAGGCCTTTCGACTCTATTTTTATAATCTTTTTCTGATTATAAATGACATAGGACTGAGTATCTATTGTAAGAAATTAGAAAATCCAAAAATATATAATGAAGGAAATAAAAATCACCGATCATTCACTGACAATGATATCAACACACAGGTACATTTATTTTGTTAAAACGTTAATATTTTGTATTAAAATGTTTTGTTTAACACTCTCATTATACAGAATATACATATATTTTTTTCAACACTTGTTAGTATTATATATACTGTTTTATAGATTGTATTTTACACTTAACATTACACAGTTTTACATCATATACAATATTACAAAGTGGGAATGTGAACATATAGTTTTATCTCATCATAAGGAATTGCCATGGTTTCATTAACCATTTCCCTATTGTTGGGCATTTGTGTTGTGTCTGGTAGTTTGCTGTTACAAATCATGCTGTTCTGCCCTTCCTGGTACCCAAGCCACTGTGGCCATCTGATCATTTCCTTTGGATACAGTCTGAGAAGTGAAAATTCTGGGCGAGAGGGAATAAATATATTTTTAAAGATTTCCGATAGATATTGAGAAATTGCTTTGCAGAAAGATCGGGCAGCAGTGATAAGCTTGTCCTCCAAATATTCTGTGACTCAAGAGCTCTCTGGGTGGCTACTGTGGAAACTTCTCCAGCAAGTATTTGTGGGCTCATTCCTTTCATTCAGTTGGTCATCTATTTATTCAGTAAACATTTATAGAGAGATAAATGCCTAGGGAGAAGTAAAAATGTCTGCGATAGTTGGTTACACAACTTTATGCGTTTGTCAAAACTCATGGAACCGTACACCAAATAGACTAAATTTTACTCCATGTAAATTTTAAAAATAAAATTTTAAAAATGTCTGACATGCCCATAGTCCCAAGGAACTTAAAACCCAGTGAAAGAGATACGACATACATAATTACAACACAAGAAAACACGTTAAAATACCACATAGGAAGGGAAAGTATCTATCAGCACATTTGTGCCCTGGGACGTGGCCAGGCGCTTCACGCGTCCGTTCCCTTGTTCGTTCCCTGGGAATCCTCGAGGAGGCCCCAGGGGGTGGGAGTCAGGCCTGCCAACCATGAGACACGCGTGGTAATTATTGTAACATGCACGCGGGACAGGAAGGAGCCTGCGGGGGGAGCCAGGCTGGCTTCTGAGACAGGAGGGAGTGAGAGATGAGACAGGAAGGAAACACTGTGCGTCGCCGCATGCACTCCTCACGAGGGCTGGGGAGGGACAGGCCTCGCGCTGAGTTTACAGGGGAAGGGACTGGGGCTCACAGAGGTTAAGCGACTTGCAGGAGATCCCCTGGATGTATGTTCTGTGTCCTAGTCACTGGGCCCCTTGAGAGGGACTGGAGTTCGGGCTGAGCCTGCGGGAAGGGCAGAGTTAGAGACGGGTGATTGAAAAGCCGCGTCTCCTGGGAAGAGGCTTGGAAGCGGGAGTCGGGCAGGCGACTGGAGGTTCATTCAGGGACGCAGTGCGGGGAGGCGATGGGACACAGATGCCAGGAGGCCTTACATTCTAAACTCAGGGCCATGAGCCTTGGCTGGGAGGTCGAGCGGTGATGGATATTTTGAGAAGAAGGAAGTTGCCTGGGAGGGGTGTGCACCAGAAGAGATTAATCTGGCGGCGCCCCCAAGGATTAGGCGAGGGGGGATGGAGCCTCCATCGCTCGCAGAACTGACCTGCTTCCAAAGGCAGCGCACGCGTGTTAGCGCGAGGCAGCTGGTACATCTCAGCCCGACCACCGGTCCCTGGCTTGTTAGGCTCCTCAGTTATTCCAGGATTTTGTTCGCTATAGCAGTTCATTTATTAATTCAGTCAAAACTGTAGAAAAACTGTGACTTAGATTTTGTTGTATTATTTTCGTGAAAAGAGCAAATAAAACCTCTTCAACTCGAATATTATTTCCTTTCTATTTTCCACTCCCAGCTTGCAATTCCAAAAATAAAAAGCTTTGTTTTCTTTAATAACAGCACACAATGTTGAACCACTCCAGCGAGTGATGGGAAAGTCTGGGACCTGAGATCCCCAGCCCCCAGCAGGGGTCCCTCAGGTGGGAACCAGATTTCTTTCTTAAGGTGGCCCAGCTGAAGCTCAGGCCGGTGGGCGGCCTGTGGTTGGGGCCGGGTGAGCAGATGGCAGGGCAACCCTCCCTCGGTGCTCCCCAGAATTTCAGCCGGGAAAGGTGAATATGCTGAGCCTCCAGAAGGATAGTCAGCATAGTACTGGGGGGAAGTGTGGGCCACTCACACCTCCATTTCCTGTTGATGGGTAGTGGGTGTCTGCATTTTGTCTTTATTTAATTTATTTTTTATTCTTATTTACTTATTATTTTAGCAGCAGAAGGAAGGGCCCTTTCTTTCCTATAGTACCATGGTTTGCCCCCACCTCTGACTCCAAGACGCTGACCCTTGGTCTTTAGCTCCAGCAGCATCCTTAGGATTGTTTTCTTTTTCCATGTCTTGCAAGGCCCCTGCCTGCTTCACCACCTCCCAACTTCATCTCACCTTTATCTGCCTCCCTGCCCTCCAGCCTCACTGACTTTCTTTTGGTTTCTTAAATGTGTCAAGGTCTTTATAGGCTTAGGGCCTTCACCACTACTCTCTTTACATTATCATTGTGTCCACCATAGAACTCACTAAATGTGAAACATCCTGGGGCAGGGGCAGGTATAATTTATCTTTGTATCACTAAGATGTACTAGATGCTACTTATTAATGGATATGGAGGGCATTTTATTTACTTTAAGACCTTTGCCAAAATAAAACAGAAATTAATTATTTGTTGTAGCTCCTATTTTTAAGCCTCCTGGCATTATTACATCTTGGAAATATAGTAAATAATTATGATTCTTTCTTTTCTATTTCTCTTCATCATCAAATCCTAAGTGAGCCCCAGTCTGTGAATGAGCCTTCAAAGATGCTCTCTGCTGATGGACTTGGAAGGAGAGGAGAGATACAATTCTTACTCTCAAAAAGCTTGCATTCTGCAGGGGGTAGCAGGAAGACAAGCAGAATTAACAGAAGGGTGGTGTTTATGGCTGATTGTCAGCTGAACCACAGGGTTAGTGGCGGCTGCCACAGTAGTGACGAGCAGCTTGGAAGTCGGTCACTGGGGATGTGGGAACACAGCATTCTTAGGCACATTGAACTATAAATAAATAAAGATTTGAAGTTGAGATACAAAGTAGATCCATCAGGGCCCTAAATGTTTGAAAATATTTTTCCTGTCTTGATTGTCACTTATGGCCCCAGATAAAGGGGAATATGTATATATATTTTCACAATTACATATTAAATTGATACAGACTTTTTTCGGTGGGTCTCAGTCAATACATAAAACAAAAAGAAGTTTTCATTATGCATATAACTTTATAGGATATGATCTCGTTAATATAAAACACTGGTTTATCAGTGCGCATACATATTTACATGTAGCTATAAGCATGAGCACGCTTTTTGCTCTCATTTGTAACCTCTGTATGTGTGTACATTTCCCTCCCGTATTAATACAGACTCTACAGTTTCAGTTTTCAATTTGTAGTAACAATATGGAGTCCATCACAGAATATGCTATTAATTGCTTGGATATGTTCATGCTGCTGGATATTTAGGTGGTTTGTTTGCTTTTTTCCCCTGTGAGGGATGGCAGCGTTATGAACATTTCCATACAAATAGCCTTTCTCTTTTTTTACTTTTGAATGATTTCCCTGGAATATAAGAATATATTACTGCAAGTGGAATTAGCAGGTTAATGGGCATAAGTAGCTTTGCCATTCTGCCAGCATGCTGCCTGGCAGGCCTAAGCCAGCAAACGGTATTCCCAGAAGGGCGAGAGGATACCCAGGTCTTTAGAATATCTGTACACTTCATAACTTCCAAATTAATTTTCACTAATTCAAATGATATCCTGGCATTTCAGAAATGGGCTAATTTGTTTTTCTTCATGTCTAAATGACCTGTTCTTTGCTTTCAGGCATCTCTGCCTATAAACACAGTTTTGGGTCTTAGTCTAACAAATGGTTATCTGTTTTAATATAGAGAAAAACAGATTGAGCTTCAGCACTTTGCTAATTGTTTTTCCTGAATTTGTCCTTTGCCTCCCAGTCTATTTCTACATTACACAAATACACCTGTCCCAGGCCCACCCGTGTGCAGGGAGTTTGCGCGCTTAGTAGGTTCTTAGCTGTGCCAATGGGACTGACTTCTGCTCAGGTCACCTTCCAGACCCACTAGAAGCTTTTAAAACCACCTTGTGTTGAAGGAAGAGCAAGGGCTTTGAGGTTCGGCCTGGACTCACCACCAGGCTCTGCGCTGTGTGACCTGTGGAGGTTTCTTAGCCTCTCTGAGCCTAAGCTTCCTCAGTTGGATACCAGGCAGAACAGAACCCAGCTTGGAGGGTCATTCGCAACATTAAATTGGTGCTGCTTAGAGTTGTCACTCTCTACTTTCCACCCCCTGTCACCTACCTCTCACCCCTCTTTTCTACTCTACTAAATGGGACCTTCTGGAGTTAATTCCAATGCCAGCTAACATGGCCCAACTTCTTTCTATGTGCCGACACGGAGTTTTCTTCTTTATTTCTCATTGCAGCCCTAGGAGGTCAGGGTGCCTGTGACAGAGGCAGAAAGGGAGGCTCTGGGGGTTAAAGAACTTGCCCAAGGGCGCAGGGGAAGGGGTGGCGCTGGAATTTGAGCCCAGGGCTGTTTGCTTTTGCACGAGCTTTAACTGCTACATATTTTGCCCCTATGGGGTGTCTTTTTTGTTGAACAGTATATGCAGCAGGAGCTCATTTTCTTTGGTCTTGCCTTTGTTCACCCACCCAGCGTCTGCTCGAGCCCCGATCCAGGCGCTGGGATGCAGCGGTGTATATGGTGCTGATGGGCTTACCTCCGGCTCCGTCCACACTGACTGTGGGAGAGCCCAGGAGGTTGGGGCCCTGGCCAGTTCCAGGAGATCCATCTTCCTCAGCATCCGCTGGGGTCTGTACTGTGCAGGCCTTGGCAATCTGGTGGAGGCGAGCTCTATGACATGGGCCCCCCTTGCAGCAAAAGAATGTGTTGACAGTGGTGGCTTGTAGGCCCCTGTGCCTGCATCATGCCATACCAGGCAGCTAGTGGGACAGGTCCCACCCTTGGCTGGGGCCTCAATCGTGTTCCATCTCACGCGGCTTGGGGCTGGGTTCATTAGAGACAACTGGAGACCCTGAGGAGGCTCGTATGTGTAAAGGAAGCTGGACTCCTGCTGAACCATGGACCTCAAGTGCGTGGGCCCTCGCCGTGGGCGATTCCTCCCCCTTGTTCAGGTTGGCTGGGGATAAGCATTTGGCTGTGGTTAGCTGTGGCATGGCTCCCATCAGCTTAGCCCTGCTCCCACGTTCCCTGCCCCCACCTGTCCTCCAGACAGTAACTTCTGGAGGGACTGCTCATGTAGTTCATGACTGTCTTGAGTTTTTGGTGTTCTGGAAACAAATCCAACTTTCCAAGAGGTTGTCATGCCATCTGACCTACCCTGGAGGCTCCCACAGATGGGTCAGGTCTGTGGAGGAACAGAGCCCTGGAAACACAGTTATTGTGTGGGAGCAGCCCCCTCCGGGTACAGGTCAATCCAACCAGGAGTCCAGATGCCAGAGTTTGGAGGGAGGCTGAGCCTTCAGCCCAGGAACCCAAGATTTCACTCTGTCCAGATTCTGGGCAGCATTTCTGCACCCACCTGAGTGGACCCAGCTCCCTGTCTTCTGGGGCAGTGTGTGTCCATTCCCCCTAAGTTCAGAGAAGTTTGTTATTTCTGAAACATTGAACTAGGTGCCACCTTGGCCCAAGCACTTTCTGCTGGACTCTGCCCCCTCAGCACTTTTACCTGCCCTGTATGGAAACATGGTTCATACGTGTTCATGCAGCCACCTCAAAGGGGGTGACACTGCTGAGCATGCTGCCCATAAGACCTATCCAAGCAGGAGCTGTGCGTCAGAGGGAGAACATGGCCAATTTCCTTTCCAGGACATGAGGGGAAACTACTCTTTATTGGACGCCTAAGATGGGCTGCTCAAGCATGTTATTTCAGTTTTTAGTTAGCAATTGCAATAGTCCTGTTGTTTCATGAGCCTGCCATCTGAGCCCTGCCGTGTTGGTTGGTCTAGAGAAAGAAACGGTGGAATGTGACTCAAAATGTGCGGGTAGAACCTGAGTTTGGGGAGAATGGAGAGGCAGGAGGAGCTATATACAGAAGAAGTGCCCTGGCCCTCAGTCCCGAAGAGCTGAGGTTGTTCACACGGCACCGAGACTAGGCTCGCAGCTTCGTGCGTTTCCTTGACCACTGACCTTCACATGGAGAGTTGGCTTGCGGCTGAGTCTGCGGTTCTGTCTTGAGGATTTTGTTGCGTTTACTTTGAAGTTAGCCCGAGGAGATTCCGGAGGAGGTTCTAGTGTACACCAGGCTGTCATGGTAGCTTCAGTGATGCTGAAATTGCTCAGTTAATTGACACCTTAATCAGGAAGGAGGTAGGACATAAAACATTGGGAGGGAACGGACAGATTTTTTAGTGGAAGAATCTATTAGGTGCTGCCCTTTATGTGTTGTGAGACTTTGCTTAGCCACTTAATCTCTCTAAGACCCTGGTTCATCCCTGAAAGGAATGGGGTTAAGGGTAGTCACACTTCATGGGGTTACTGTGGAGTTTAAATGAGGTAACGGGTTTAAATGTAGACTTCTGTTCCTGCTACCATTGTTAGTGAATGAAATTTATCAATCGGCTACTCCTAATCCTATAAATATTTATTTATTAACAGATGCTTATAAGCGCCTGTTATGTATCAGGTAGGGTTATGTTTGTTTATTTGTAACAAAGATGAAGAGCCTCAAAATGGGGGCTCATATCTCATAGTGTAGTAAGAAGGTAAAAATATTAAATTACAGTGCAGTGAGAATTGCTATTCTGCTAGGATGCATTGAGGGTCATCTAAAAGGAGTGGTAAAATTTGTCTGGAGGAGTCAGGATAGGCTTCGTGGAGGAGGTAACTTTGATCTGAGCCTTAAAGGACAGGAGGAGTGTTTCATGTGTGATAGTTAAGACCATAAATAGGCTGAAACAAAAAGGAGGATTTGTTGGCTAATTTTACATGAAAGACTAGAGGTTAATAGCTTCACGTCAGGCTGATCCAGCAGCTCAAATGATTTCATCAAGGACTTAGATTCCTTTAGTTTTTCTGCTCTGGCTTGTGGGGTGTTGGCTGCATCCTCAAGTTCTACGTTGTGATCCCTCAGCAACTTCAGGCTTCCCTTCATTAGAGCCATTCTAGAACTCACGTGCTTATTCCATTTTATTTAGAAGAAGTGGGCTGAGAAGGCCTTCATAACTTGCCATTCACTTTAGATTTTACACTGCGGGCAACAGGGCGTCACTGAGGATTTTGAGGAATGACGTGAGCATATTTGGGTGTTAGGAAGGCAACCTGGCACCTTGTAGAACAGAGCTTGTGTGACTAGATGCAGGGAGACCAGTTAGGGGGCAGCTATAACAAGGCTCATGAGAGAGACTGAGAATTTGAACCTGGGGAGGAGAGGTGGGAATGCTCAGCAGGGGGAGGTGTGACTATCAGGGGCAGGTATGGGGAGGACTCCTGGGTATTTGGCTTGAGGACCTGAATGGATGGTGGTGTCCTCTTTGAGATGCAGCATGCCAACTGGGGGGTGTCTGAGTGGGGATGAACACTCTGGGGCATGTGAGATATAGTTTACCTGTGGGAAGATGTCTGATAGGTTCTTAATCTGTTCTCTCCAGGAGTTTACATTCTATCTATGGAGATTAGGTTGACATAAATTATTAGAGAAAAAATTTCACGTGCATAATGATTATAAACCTTAAATGCCGCATGGGTTTTTACCTTTTCAGCATAACAAACCACCCCAAACTTAGTGGTGCAAAAGGAAAATGCTCTATTATGTTTGTGGATTCTCTAGGTCAAGGATTTTGACTGGACACTATGCATACAGTGTGTGGGTGGGCACAGGGAACTTTAGATCTGATGATGAATGTGTTGAGTGGACACCAGAAGGAAGCCATTTGCCTTGACATTGCCTGTCCCATGGTGTTCCCCAGAGATGTGCCAGTAGCAGGAGTTACCAGGCTTGTCAAAATGCGAAGCCACTTCTCTTGATTTTCCCCATTGTTTTCTGTTCCATTCTGGAGTGAAAGGAGCCTCCACACCATGGAATCCTGAGTCACACAGGCCTTCAGTTAGTGCGGTAAGTGCCCTTGTTAGCACAGAAATCACATTAAATAAAACATTTGCTTACTTACCTGTTTTCTCCCGATTAGACTGAGAGTCTCTGGAGAGCAGAAACTAAGTCTAACTAATTCTAGCTTCCGAGGCCGAGCCAAGTGTGTAGTAGATGCTCAGTACAAGACTATTTTACTAAAATAACCTTGAATGACGGTTGTATGGAAGCAGTGCTATTCACCTGGACACTTTTACACCATCTCAGTCTAGCATGAGGTACGGACTTGTCTCTGCGCCTTTTTGATTCCTTCTTTTTGTCTCAGAACCCGACCTGCTCCTCTGTGCCCCTTGTTCCTCTAGAACAGGGACTCTGCTCTGCCCCTGATTTCTGTTTTTTGTCTCTGACAGTCCCTGTCCCAGAATGCAGGCTCTAATCCGAAAGCTCACCTTGTATATTGTATATCATGGGGGGAGATTTAGACCAGGGTCAACACACAGAAGGACGGCCAGCTCCCTGTCCCCTTTTCCTTGGCAAGTCTCCTTGGGCTGGACTCTTGCTGTAGCCAAGATATCTGAGGAACTGATTTTTTTTTTACAGAGACATTTTGCAAAAGATATATTTTTCAGGACTGTGGCCATGGATTCTTAGCAAAAGGAAGGACAAGGAGATATGATCAGACGTGTGCTGGTGAATCAATACAAATAAATTATGTGTTCTTTGTTATTATGTCTTAGGTTACACGAGAGAGGGCTCGTAAATCATGCACCATCAGCCCCTGGAGGTTCTGCTCCTTTCTAAAGAGTTATATGGAGACAAAATCCAGGCTTGTGTTATTTTAGGCAATCCCAATAACTTTCCACTGGAAATATTGGTGTGGCTGCTGGAGGAATGCTGGCCACTGTAAAAGACTGAGGGGAGCAATTCTTCCCTGTGTCTGGCATGGCCCTGATTACACCCTAAATATTTCCCACCTCTAATGTCTGGGATTTATGGGCGTCTTTTGCTTGAATGGATGGTCCTTTTACTATGATATATGGTACAGACCTCTGGAGTTTTGATCAAGAGCTTGAACAGATTAAAATCTATATCCCCTCCCCACTTCCCACCCCACGAATGGGGCAGCCCTTCATCTGTTATGTCTTGGGATGTGGCTGTCACGGCTCAGTTCTCTGTTGTCCTCGATCAAGACCTAGAACAAAGCCAATTCAGGAAGAACACGGGAATCTGGGTGACCCACAAGTGAGCTCTAGGCAAGCGGTTTGTGAAAGGAGCCCAAGAGGTGACCAGACAGGAAATGTTCATCCAGGGAAGGAGATTCTCAGAAGCTCAGGCAGCTGTGCCGGTAGTGATCGATACGTCCGTCAGTCCTTTAGGCCGACGGGCAAGAACAAGAGGGGGCAGAGAGACAACTCTGGCCATGAGCACGTTTCTCAGACAGGGAGGGCGTACAGATCCAGGGAAATAAGTTGGAAACTCATCCAGCCTACCTGGGGCATGAAATGAAGGTTAGGACATGGGAGCACATAAGGTGGTCCTCCTGTAAGTGCTGGAGCTGGTTTCAAGCCCAGGCTTTGGAATGACAATGAAGCCAACTTCCTGACAGCCTCGGAGACACTTTTGACTCCATTCTTTTCTATTATGAATTTTAGTAACAACTTTCAAAGTTTTCTTTATTTTTCCCTTCTTTGGGTCATGCAGGAATAGACAAGCCTATGGTTGGGTGCCAATTCCTACCTTTCCCTGGCTCCGGGACCTGGACAGTTTCCTCCTCTTGATGATGTGGATAATCTACCCTTCACCATGGCCACACCCATATCTATGTAAAGAGCATAGAGCACCAAGCACGGCTCTAGGCACTTAGTAGGTGCTCTATATAAGTGAGAATCCCAACCTCTGCCCTTTCTGTATTTGCTCTGTTGTTGTCTAAACTTCTCTGCTCTATCAAGTTTTGCTTTTGTATGTGGGTCTAGTGTTTTCTTTAACCTACATTTTGTCAGGTATAAGTATATACCTTGGTCCTCTCTGGAAGTCCCTAGAGAATGTAAAAAACTCTTTACAACTTAATACAGTCATATTTTAGAAGGTCGCTTTCACCAACTTCCCTCCCCTCCCTTGTGGGCCTTTTTTTTTACTCTCTTGTAAATGTTCTTGAAGTTCTTTCATAAGCCGCTTTGACTCCTCCCTTCTGGAGAGAATTGGCAGTCTAGCTTATCTAAGGAAAAGATGACCTTGAAGGTGTTTACCAAATACTCCAGAAAGAAGAAGGCTGGGAATTTTCACCCATGCCCAGCCCCCATCTCTTACACTTCTCATCCCCTAGGGGGACGTCTTGATCACCCCAGCTCAGATTCATCTCTTCCTTTGAGTGCCTGTGGTGACACTTTTAATTCAATGAAGGTGTTACCCCTCTGTTGGTTAATAGGCGCCGTGTCAAGGAGAGCCTAATAACACCCTCGGCACACCAGCGAGAAGGGCAAGGCCGCTGTGCTGAGGGAGCACATGGCCTCCCGGTGGAGGTACGGGACCAACAGGACATTATGGTATAACCTGGGGGCAGCCTGACTGGAAGTATGTGCAACAGGCTAGGGGGTTGGATTAAAGGGGAATCGATTCTGCCTTGGACGACAGGTGGGACACCCCGGTGTTGATGGTCGTTAGGCAGGTCTTGAATGAGAAGGTGGTGCTCAGGTGAGAGGGGGGAAGGGTCTCAGAGACGGGGGACATGGATCGGGGAGGGGGGAAATGGGTATTTCCCTGTGGCTAGAATTTAGATGCCCTTTGGGGGGAAGTGGCTGTAGAGGGGGTTAAAATGTCACTTGGGGCCAGGTTGGGAAAGCCCCGTTATGCTGTGATGAGGAATTTGAAGTTGATCTTAAAGGCAGCAAGAAGCCGCTGGAGATTATTTGTCAGTAGGTAACAGGATTCAGCCTCTGCCTTGGAAAGGTCATCGTGGTGTAAGGACGGGGGCGAAGAGCAGGAATTCAGCGGACTGCTCATTCTGCAGGCCTTGCAGTCGCCAGGAGCTCAGTGCAATGGTCCGTTCTTAATCTTTCCTGTCCGTGAGCTGACAGCATTTCGCACAGCTGAGCTCCCCATCCTCCTTGAAACACTTTCTTTGCGTGGCTTCCAGATCGCGCACTCCCCTGGGCCTCCCCTAGTCGCATGGGCCATTCTGTGTCAGTGAGGGTCTTTGACTCCAGGCGTCTCTAAGAGAGGACACCGAATGAAGGAATTGATGACAGGGGACCTGGCAAGGCTGGGGGAGCGAGGAAGACAAAGGCAGAGTTGCTCAGAGATTGGTAACTGAAAACTATTGTACCCTGCGCTGGAGGGAAGGAGTCCGAGTGGCCAAGGGTCTCTGCCACCCCGATTCCTGCTGGGTGTGCTGAGCGCAGTAAGCGGGCGCCCAGGAGCCTGCCCTTCCTGTCACTGAGACCCCCGCACCACTGCTGCTGCCTTGTTGCTGTCATCGAGTTGTCACCAGAAAACAGAAGTGTGGAGACCGTAGCCTGTCCCTTTTCCACCAGTCCCCACAAGGAGCCCGCCATCCCACTGGCAGAATCACATTAAAAGCCATAAGACAGGAGAGTCTTAGAAATAAAATTCTCAGGGTCCTGGTTACCTTCAAAACATAGGCGGAAAGCGGGCCAGGAGTAAACAGACATAACAATCACCTCTTCAGCTGCTCTGAGCACCCATTTCCGTCCCCTATAAGTACCCCCTTCTTTTGCTGTTGGTTCAGTGGCAGCGTGAAAAGCTCAGAATATCTGGGTATTAGTTTCAGCTGCCAGTTCAATGGAACGGGTGTTTTGTCTCCTGGTGACAATTTTCTCCTTAGGAACCAAGATTTCTCTATCAACAGAGCCAAAAGATGTGGGCGCGCGAAGAAAATATTCTGTGATGGCTTCTTGGGTGTAACAACGAGAGGACCACTGCCACCTTTGCCCTTGCCTCCCAGACCTTTTTATTTTGACCAGATACAGGGTGGGCAAAAGTAGGTTTATAGTCATGAGTACCCGAAACACAGAATTTGTTACTTGTTAATTTATGTATTATTTTCTGTGTGAACAACTGTAAACCTGCTTTTGCCCCACCCGGTATTGGCCTCATCCACACCCTGGAGGACAGCACCACACCTCACAGAGTGTTGGCTCTCAGCTAGTCCTGCCATTGAGTCTTTGAAGGCCCATTCAACCATTGCATCAGGCCAGACGCTTCTGGGCGATGAAGTTTGTGGCAAGACCAGTGAATTCCATGGGCATGCCCATTACTGCACTTCCTTTGCTGTGAAACGAGTTCCTTTGTTAGAAGGAATGTTGTGTGAGATGCCATGACAGTGAGTAAGGCATTCCGAAATGGAAAGATTTTGATTCTACACAGGCAGGAAAGCAATTCCAATCAGAAGCAATTGCTCCCTCTATGTGATGGGAGGGGTGCAATGGAATCAACCTGCCACCAGGTGCCATGATCGGGTCTCGGCGTTGGTTTCTGATGTGGGCAGGTTGGGATCTCAGCAGCGACAGTATCCATATCAGCCTTGGCGAGGGGAAGTCCATGTCAAGTCGAGGCAGAGCCTGTCTCTGCCACAATGGCCCCTTGTGTACAGGAGCTCACAGATCACACACAGGGGAATTTGGGGAAAGGGGCTTACTGGCCTCTAGAGAGGGCCATCTTGTCTGATAATTGAAAATCTCTTCTGTAGTAAATAGCATTTGGTGAACATTCACGCAGGACACAAATGTTCCTTGTGCCAGTTTTGAGAGGTCCAAACACATACTGGTTTTCCTTCCCGAGTTCTCTGGTCCCCAAATTCTGACATGCCCCAGCCTTCAATCTTCATATCTCTACTCTATCCAACTTCATCTCTTGGTGATCTACTCTAGTGTCATGTCTTTAAATACCATCTAATCATGGACAGCGCTCACCTTGGTATTTCTAGCCTAGACTTTCTTCCCTGAACTCTGGACTTATTCATCCAGTGGACCATCTGACTTCTGCCTTTGAATTCCCTTAGGGTTCCCAAACTTAATGTCCAAAGCTAGACATCTCATCTTTACTCCAAACCTTCTCCTACAGTCTCATAAAATGGCAGCTCTATGCTTCCAGTTGCTTAGTCCTGAACTCCCAGGGTAATTCTTGACTATTTTCTTTCATTCACACCCCATGTCCACTGTGTCAGCAAATCTTCCTGGCTCTCCCTTCAAAATATATTCACACCGTGCCCCTTTTCCTGCCCACTGCTATTTGCCCTGATCTAACCCACACCATGTTTCACCTGGATGATTAAAAGAGGGTCCCAATTCTCTTTTGTTCCCTTACTGCCTTTCTCAACACAGCAACCAGCGTGATCCAGTGAAAACGTGATCCAGTAAAATCCTCCAGCAACTTCCCATCTCAAGAGCCAGAGTCTTTCCATGGTTCACAAGTTTGAGCAAGATCTAAGCCTCCTGGTGCTTCCCTGACCTCCTCTCCCCTCTCGGCTCCAGCCTCCTTGGCCTCCTTGCTGTTTCTTGAACATCCCAGCACACTCCTGCCTCAGGGTCTTTGCATCCGCGGCTTCCTCTGCCTGTAATGTTCATTACCCAGATGACTTAATCCCTCACCTCACTCAGGATTCTTCACGGACTTTCCTGGGCTCCTTATTTATTGCAGTAGCCTGCACACCCCTGACCACCCCTGTACATTAGCACTTAGTTTTCTCCTTCTGTTTACTGCCCCCCATAGCACTTACCATCATCTGACTACTCTGCCATTTACCTACTTATCTCCCCTCCAGAATATACATTTTATGAGGGGCAAAGAAGCTGATTTGTTTTTGTTTTTGTCACTGTTGACTCCGCAGCACTTGGCAAAAAGGAAGCCTTCCATACATATTTGGTTAGTGAGTAAACAAAACAAAAAAAATTGAGGACTCGAAATTGGATGACACAGTGGACAGCAATACCTTTCAGAAGACTTAGGGTTCATCTTGTTATGTGTGTGATAAGGAAGGATCCAAGGGTCGTGCTGAGGTTGATCTTGAGCCAGACTTGATGATATGCCCTTTGAAAACCTGGGAAGGGAGACAACGGATTTGTGCAATTCTGTGCATGATATATAACAAAGCTGGTATCTCCTATACTGTTTCCTTCACCTCTCAACTAGACTGTAAGCTCCCAGTGGGCAGGGAGGACCGTTTATGTTACTCTGAATTTGACACACGCCCAGCACGGTCCCAGATACCCAGCTGGTGGCCGATGGCCGTGGACTGGGGATCGGTTGGGCTGTGTGCTACAAACGTTGAATTTCTGCTCCCTGCGGGAACTGTCTGGAGGGGGGAGGAGGACCCCGGAGTTCAGACTCCGCTGAGACTGAAAAATACACTCTCGTGGGCCATCCCTGAGGAGTGTGTCTTAGCGTCCTTGTTAAGCCACCATTGTCCACTGCTTCAGGTAAAGAGCCACTGTCCCTATTCCAATTGGCTGGACACAGAGAGCTCTCAGGTAGGGGCAGGAATGAGGTGGCAAGAAGTGAGGGGGAAGTGGAGGGGGGATAGGCAGAGAACCCTATGGATTGAAAGGCACCAAGATTTCGGGAGGTTTGAGGAACTAAAGTCGTTTTTCTTCAGAGTAAAATTTTACAGACATTGCAGGTCCTCGCTTCACCCAGTGTGCTCATGGTGAGAGCATCCTGGTGATTTCTGAATGCGCAGATTATGCATTATCCTCCCAAGGACAGCATCCCTGGGCCTCCCGCCCTCCTTCTGGAGCTGAGAGCAGGACCCGCGAACACCCCGCCTGATCGGCAGCCCCCTGTTGCCATGGGGTCTAGAATGACGGGTGTGCTTTACAAGGAGCTTCCAGACTCTGAATTCCCCTTTCCCTCCCACCAAAGGAGGATTGCAGGGAACCCTGTCTCCAGAAGAATCATTATGCTAATAACTCCTATTTGCATAGAACAGCTTACAAAGCAGGTCAGGGTCCTTTATTTGACTTGAATCAACAACCGTGTGGCTGGCAGGGGGAGGTGTGTCATTGTCCCAATTTTAGGAAATCGGAGCAGATTCTGACCGTGTCAGTTGCTCAGGCTCGCTCAGCAGCAGGTGGTGGGATTGGGTTCAGAGCGCAGCCCTCTGGTGGCAGGGCTCTGTGTCCCCCATGCTGCCACCCGAGTCCCACCCGGAAGGCACAGCTGGACCCCATGGGCTGAGTGAATTCAGAAGGATTCTCGGGGGAACAGACACTGCACGGTCTTTGCAGCTCTGAGTGTGGGTGCCTCCTCTCACTTGGGAAGTGGGTGGGAAGGGTGTAGAAAGCTCCCTCAGCCCCGGCATCACTCACCCCGGCCCTGCCAGTGACTGGCACCCCTTAGTTCAAATGCAGAGAATGCTGGAAGGCAGCGGGTTTGGGAAGGCTGCACGTTTCACAAGGACAGGAACCATTTCTCTGTGGCCCTTTATCACCAAGACTCTTCCGCTGTGCTGAGAATAAGGCAGGAGGAGGTAAATGAAAGGGGGGATGACAAGAGAAGACCTTAGTTCCGGCGACGTGCGTGTCTAAGGGTCAGGCGGTTAGCAGGAGGCGGGCCTGAGCATCTGGGGGCAGCGCAAGACACTAGATGTCGGGGACAAGAAAATTGGAGGCAGATGACCATCAAAGACCCAACCAATTGAGTTTGTGAGAGGCCAGCCATGTCCCTTTTTGTCACCTTATTATATTAGTCCTTTATTATAATATGGTCCCTTAATATATATCATTTATTATATATAATGTGTATGCTATAATATACACAGCAAGTCTCTTATTAGAAATATAATATAATCCCTCTTTGTCACCACCCTCTTTATTCTTATAAAACTTTTCATTAGTGGACCACAGGTTGGGCTTTCTCCGTCCTTCCTGCACGATTCCAGTGCTCTTTTTACCTTCTTTCCCGTGGAAGGAAGAAGGAAGGAAAGCTGGCTCTGTTTCTTGCTAGTTGATACCTTTGGGGAAATTTGCTTTGCTCTCAGGACTCAGTTTCCTTATCTGTAAAATAGGGATATTGTATAACACTTACTCAGTCTCAAAAATTTGTTGTGAGGATTGAGAAGCATCCAGTGTAGTGTTGAGCACATAGTAGGGGCTCAATTAATGTCTTCTCCCCAGTTCTTTGAATCTGAGTGTTCACTCTCCTCTGGGGACCTCTCCTGGAGGGGAGGGGAGTCAGGCTTTCTTATGGGCCCTCCAACTTTCCTGCGTGTCACATCCAGTCACCAGCGATTCCTGAGGCAACTCGCATTTTCTCTTTCTATCCCGAGTACTTTCCCAGCAGCCTCCTAATCAAGAAAGTGCATGAATTCAGAGGCAGAATTGAATCTATGTCCCATGAAGGCAGAAATAATGTTCATGAAGGTTTGGAAGGGTGTGTTTGTCTGGATCCTTCAAGAAGCAGATACCCAGAGGAGATGAGATACACAGAAAGATATTAGGGACAGACAAGGTGGAGGGAGGGAGGGGAAAGGAGAGTCTCTTGTTCCCAACATTCCCTGGATTTACTTTTTTCACTGGACTTACTACGTGGTGTCATAAACATCTGTTTATGCATTGGGTCCAAGCCACTGGGGAAGGAGACTGATAGAATGAGAACAGCTCTAGATTCATAGAAGGGTTTTCCAGACCCAGTCACTTGTGAGAAGCCCTAGTAATTAAGTGGAATTCTTAACCCCCAACATCTCTTTCTTCTCTCTATGTGGACTTTGCACTTTTTGGAGATTGTTTAATGTCCCTACAGTCCTGATGTTGGGAGAAAATGAAGTGTTCTGACTTTCTCCAGTAGTGCTCTAGATGGGTGTCCTGACCTATTTCCAGAAGAGCATAGTTTTGAATCTGTTTGTCCAGAAGTTGAGATGGCTTCCACATAGCCACTTGTGCTTTCACACATTGACTGTGGGAGTGACTTTGTAGGAAAAATAAGGTAAAATAAAGGGAAGAAGTCTGTTGCATGTATGTGTGTGTGTGTGTATTAATTCAACAAAACAGGAATTATCTGGCACATTGCTAGGCATTTGGTTGGGAAGGTTGTGGACAAGTCCCTTGCCTTTATTAGCCCCTGGATTTAATGAGTGAGGAAACTCATCATGAATGGGAGAGGTGAGGACCACTGAGGGACTGTGGAGAGCAGTTCTTTGCATGGGAGTCACACCTTGCTGTTGTGCTCTGCTCATAGGATAGGTGGTGGCTTGGTAGATTCTACTGTTCTACAAAGAGCCATGCCATTGATGTTCTCGGCTTGGCTGTTTCTTGCCAACCCTCCACTCCCCAGCATAGGACTCAATCAGAGAGGACACCCATGAGCCCTCCAGTAATGGCCCTGCAGAAAAGTTGAATGTCCCAAACCAACTTTGCCATGGACTCTCTTTGACCTATAATAGGTCACATCCTTGCCTCTAATTATTTTCTTAGTTTATATAAAAGAAATGGAAATGGAGCTGACCCACCCCATGGGGCGCTGGAAGAGAACAGATATCAAAGTGAATGTTTTGTTGTCAAATGCCATAAAAATGTTCAATATAATGGCTGATTATTTTTTCTTTCATCTTAAATGGATACCTAGAATGGGAAAGCCCCATCTTGGTAGCAGAAATTCATTATCTCAGAAAGAGTTTAATGGCTGCTGTGCAAATGAACTGGAGGAATTTAAATTGTGGAATGGGAAGGAGCTGAGAAAAGTGAAATGAGTTGTGCATTAAATTTAGATAAACACAATTACGTGTAACTGGATTATCACACGTGTAGGCAGACCCTCTATATTAGGCACCTGCGTTGTGATTAAAATCGATTCAGGTGCATGCACTCAGCATTCTTGTAGGTAGGTATGGAGCTGTGCCTAAGCCACTGTCCAGGCTCGTGAGTGGCAGGCAGGGAGATGTTTTATATCCAAGTCCCCAGGTGGAGAAGTTAAAGGGCATAGGGCCAGACTGACCAGCCCAAGACCATCTCAGCAAACTGTTAACAGGCAGCTCTAGCTCTCTGACAGGTACAGCTTCCTTCTGGGCCTTGTAATTTCAGTTGGAGTCAGGAGATTGGTCCCTGAGTCCAATGCAGTCCATGGACCTGCTTACTCCATGGTGGGGACAGATGCTTCATGGTAGGCAACATGTGGCATCAGAGAATGTTGGGGACTGGACCTGCTTGTCATTCAAGTATTTATGTCCTAGTGATGGTAACACAAAATCTTTTGAACCCCTCAGTAGACAGAATGAGGCCCAGTTCCTTCTACTCTTTTAGCCCAAGTCTGCAAGTCAGAGTCATGTGCAGATCAAAAGCAGCCCGTCCTCTGATCTCTGGGTGGCCTTACTGGTGAACAGAGCCAGCCAGCCAGCCATGCCTGACCTTGAAGGACAGATGTGGAGAAACAACTGTCAATTCCCAGTTAATTCCCGTTGGCATGTTTTTATTTCAAATGCAAATAATCTTCAGGATTAAAATAAATGCCACCAGTTATGGAGATGCATTAAATTAACACGTTTTCCCCCTTGCTTGATCCTATAATGGCTGTCAGCTCAGCGGATAGCTACTAAGCCCTCCTCTGGGTGATTTGCGATGCCCTGTATATTGCTACAAAAACTAAAGTAAGCTTCCTTTCTCTCCCCCTTCTGTTCCCCTCCTCTGCCCTCCTCCGCACCCCCTCGCAGGTTATACTCATCCTGACGAAGCTGTATGACTTCAACCTGGGGAGCGTGACTGAGAGTTCACTTTGGAGGTGAGTGGCTTCGAGATTCTTAAGGGGCTACTTGGCTCAGCTTACGTGAGAAATGCCAGCTAAGGAGCTGGGACGCCTGTTTTGGAAGGAGCAGGAGGTGGTCTCCCTCCTGGAGCCCTCTTTAATGTCCTGGGTGGAACTGATGGCCCACCCCTGTGAACTGCCTTAGGCCTCTGCTTATCTCTTTTGGGGCTGGTCACACATTCTCTTGGGCAGTGTTGTCACTTCTGTGTTCTGGTAGCGTCTCATGCTCTCTGACAAACCTGGGTGTGGTTGAGGAGATGGGGAGGGTTCCTGACACAAGGAGAGCCCGTGGGTAAGGGATCTGCTATAGGAAGGATGCTTGCCCTGGGTGTGACTGCTTTTGTCCTGTGCACCTGTGAGATGCTGTGGTTTTTGAGAAGCCTGCATTTATGGGAAAAGACTGACGTGGGAATCAGGACTGTTTAATGACTTCCACGAGCCCTAGCTTTTGTGGGCTCCTTCCTCTATAAAATAATATTAAAAGCTATATTTTATGAGTCCGTTGGTATAAAGACAAATGTGTTAAAACATTTTTTTCTACCTAAAATTTTACTTTTTGTTTTGACTTTAAAAGAATGAAAGCATGTGTGCCCTAGGCTCTGTGCCCATTGTGTGCACGGGATAAACCAGCCCTGATGGGGTGCGGGGCACCTGGGGCAGGGGGAAGATGCATGTGGCTGGGTCAGGGCTTGCATGCAGCCACGAGCCTGGGACTTTCTCTGGATAGGGGACGGCTGCACACTCAGCCTTCCAGAGGCCTCCTCCCTCCCCACATACACACACTCCACTCACAGCCACATGGCCTGTGGTCACACGGGATGATGCAGGTTTTATCAGCCACTGCGAGTCAGCATTTCCCACTCCGTGCTTGTGCGTATTCTGTCCATGGGACTCAAGAGGCTGTGTGTGTATCCCATTTACTTCGTCCTTTGTAAATACTGGAGGGGATGCAGTCATCATCCCAGAGCCCTGTCCTGAGGGCTTCCTGGGGCACTGGAGCAGGGGGCTCCGGGGCATGAGTATCTGCACACCTTCCTGCTTTGTTTGCAGAGGACCAGCCAGGGCCTCTCCCCCAGGGAGTTGGAGCAGTCACAGCATCTATTAAATATTTAGGGGTTAATTGCTCAGATCGACAGAGGCCTGCCTCCATTTGCACGGGACGTCCAAAACCTAATTTTGCTGCTCATTGAAAATTGGCAGAGGTATAAGTAACCAGGGTGCTTGTAATATATGCAAGCATGCCTCTCTCCACTCACTCGGGACTCCCGGGGAATCAGAGCCTCGGACACCTTCCCCTCAGGCCCAGTCACGGTGATACTGTGCTGACCCTTTAAGCCGTCTCCCCTGCTGTTTGCTTGGTGCAGATAACGGAACAACACACATGTGCTGTGACCTTTCAGGGATTTGAAAAGCTGGTGGATACTGTGGGCTTTCCTTTTGGATAAATGTTATATAGGAATGTTTGCTAATTTTTAAAAAGATATTTATTGATTTTAGAGAGAGAGAGACATTGATTTGTTGTTCCACTTATTTATGCATTCATTGGTTGATTCTTTTATGTGCCCTGACCAGGAATTGAACCTGTAACCTTGGCGTATAGGGTGGACGCTCTAACCATCTGAGCTACTGGGCCAGGGCTAGGAATGTATTTTTGTGTTGTGTTTCAGAAGGTTCATGAGTCTGATAAAGCCCAGCTTAGGAACCTGGATAGTATGACCGAGGAAAGAAACTGCTCCTAAACGTTGTGGGAATTTTCCAAGTTGCTGGGGCCTCTTGTAACTTTTTATGTCTCCCCCCTCAGCCCCTAAAGATCTGTGTCTCCCACCCTCTTTTCTATACTGACGATGATGCGTTTTACAGTTAGAGCCTAGAGCACTATGATCTTCCTTAGTAATACAGTATGCAGAGAAAAGAAATAAATTAAACATGCACCCTTCCGGTTTCATGATTTGGCCCAACATGCTTAACCAAGTTGCAATTGAATTTGGTGATTCTTCAATCTTCTGTGTAACAGAGAAGCCTGGAGCAGTGGCTGTCATGACAAGATGACACTCCCTGGCAGGTTACAGTGTGATAGAATTATTTGCCTCAATGGATTAATAATTCAGAGGCTGTCTACTTCTAAATAGACAAGACTGTTCGAAAGCATTCAGCAATGTAGCAGTATCATGTGCCCTGGTGACATTCTTTCTGGCACTCCTTGGTGCTGTTTATGAGAGGTGGTTAAAGTATTTTCTCCGCCAACAGAAGGATGGCTGCGTAAATTGGCCATTAGCACAACTGTCTGTTGGCTTCTCTTAGGCAAATAACATTTTACATATAGGATTTCAAGCTTAGAGAATTAGTGAGGTTAGGGGCTGAGTTTGTAAAAAGAACCAGGGTTTCACTTTCAGGGTATTTTCAGCCCATAGTGTGTCAAGCTGAGAGGCTGCCCATCAGTCCAGGGTGATACTGGGCCGCAACTCTATTAGATTTGGTGGAAGCCTGACTCATGGAGGAGTGGCGAGTCAAGGTGAGGAGACTCAGCATCAGTCAGTTAATTCTCAGCAAAATATTCAAGTGAAGGCTCTGGGTTCAAGTTCATACTTTTCCACTTAGCCACAGAGTGACCTTGAGCAAGCGTCTTTGCCTCTCTGTGCCTCCATTTCCTTGTCTGTGCAATGAGGAGTCTACTAGCATCTACCGCATAGAGTGGTTATGATATTCCAGAGACATAACATAAGTTAATTTCCTAGAAAAGGGCCTGGCATGCGGTGGGGCATACTCAGGAGAACTACTCATCGCCATGTAACCCGCCTGTGATCGAGCAGCTTCTCCGTGCTAGTTCCTTTACCTAATCTACCTTGTTCTGTCCTTTACAAACTTGAGAGTTGGTTTATCACTGGGCCCATTTTACAGATGAAAACAGTGAGCGTTTCAGAGGTTAAATGACTTGTCCCATGTTATACAGCTAACAAAGTGGTGGGAAGGGGATGGGGGATCCAGGCCGAAGGTCATAAGCCTGAGAGTAGGGACCCTCCCTGGCTCCCCATCTTGGACTCTTTCCAGTGTTCCTTGTCCTCCTAAATGGAAACTCTGAAGCTGGATAGACATAACCCTTTACTTCAAGTCTCCTCCATCTCCACTGAAAATATGCCATTATTACTTGGTGTGCAGGCATCATAGACTCAAAGGCAGGGCCATGCTCTCCCTCATTTCGGTGACACCAGCATGTGGCATGTGCTGACGTCACCATCTTCATGCTCGTCTGCAAACACAGGTGTGCGTATCTCTGCCTCATTTGTTGACATGCCTGGGCCTCAATCTGGGAGCAAGAGTGTCTCTTTTCTCTGGAAGTGGAAGCTATGATGAGGCCAATTATTCTGCCACCTGAGGTTTTTGGGTCCTTAGTTTTGAACATAAGTCACTGTTGGGATTTATGCTTCTGATTGGCTAATCGCTTCTGGGACTCAGTCTATGTGTCTTAAACACTGACACTTGGACTGATAAACACATTACTCTTCCTTCAAAAAAAGAAATAGTTTAAGGAACTAATTTCTGGAGAGAGGAGCTAGCAAGCAACTGTCCAGCTTCCATCTGTCTATCCCCAGCACTACTCTAGCAAAGGTCCCTGAGAAGTCAGTTTATGATCGGGACTTTCCCTGTGGATTTCCTATTGGATTAGGGATCGTCACAGACTAAACGCACTTGCAGTTGTGGAGGCAGAAGAGGAACCAGGGCTCCTCTGCGATGGGTAGTCTCCCTCCATCGCCACCTTGCCTGGGTCTTCTCTCCCCTCCTGTCTTGCTCCGTTTCACCCCCAGCCTAGCAGCAGGGAAGACCTTCTGCCCTTTGATGAGCCCCCGCGCTTAGCCATTCATTCCCCTGTATGCCTGGCCTCGGGCCTGCAGAGCAAGGGGACTTCAGAGCGAGGGGTTCCTGGCCAGGGTATTTATGGAGTGTGGCATTTCCCAGGCACATCCTCCTGGACACCTTCCCTGACCCTCCTCTGCTCTCTGCTAATGTCAATCCCTACAGTGTGTTGTGATTTGTTCCCAGCCTGGGACCCTCTCAAGAGCAGGGGACATGTGCCTTTCTGATTTCTGTGTCTACAAAGCCTATCCCTTGGGCGACACTAAATAAGGGCTTGAGAACTGAGCTGTCCTTCCAGTAGCCCCAAACTGATCCCAGCCAAGCCCCGCCTTGCCCTGTCGCTTTCCCTGTATTGAGTTGTCTCATCCTCCTGCCACTGGGGAATCCCGTGACTTTTCATCTGCTTTGCAAGCTGTTGTCTGGATCATTTATTTCCTCCCCTAATTGTTCTGTCAGTGACCTTTCTGGGGAATGCTGTATTTTTTTCTAAACAGGAATTGGAGACCTTTTGGATTTATTAATTTTTTGTTTGCCAAGAAAACCCTGATAATAATTGCTGAGACTTCCCAGAAGTTATTAGTTTACAAATTTTAATGACACTCATGATTTATTTATGTGCTTCCCTCCCTCTCCAGCTGCTCACCCCAATTCCTTGGTGGAATTCCTGCTGAATCTGAGTGAATTAATGGAAACAAAACAGCAGATTGGAATGACATTTTTTTTCCTAGGCTGTTAATTAAAAGCTGCCCATCCTATTCGTTAGTCTTGTCGTATGTGAGGTCCCGGAGGCTGGGCTGATGCAGGCTGGGAAATCCTCCCTCTACAACGAGGGCCTTTTCCTATTTGCGTTCAGTGGTCATAAATCTGGCGTGAATTCCTGCATGGGTCCGCGAGCATTCAATTGAACAGATATTAATCGAGCATCCGTATGTGAGCAGCCCTGTGCTCACTGCTGGGGACTCAGAATAAGCACGTCCTGATTACTATCCTCAAGGTGTGTTTAGTTTGGCCGACAGATAAGATTACTGTATGTAGGAAGCAGCATCCGACATAGGCGAGAGTGTCTATTTATAAACAAAGTACAGGGCATTCTTCGATGAGTGGCCCTACTGTGGAAATACTCATATTTATTATTACCATCCCACCTCATTCTATAAAGGAGGCAAAGCAATTGCAGGAATAGACAGAGAACTGATCCATGTGCACACATATTTTGTTTTGCTATTTAATAAAAAACATCTTGTTTTTCCAGTAGGATGTGAAACGCCTAAGAGAAAGCACTGTTTCATATGCTAGTAGTTTCCATAGGTTTCAGGAACATGCGGTAACAGATGGGACTGAGTAAGTGGAGTGATTAAAGGCGTGGTTCTGGATTCAAACTGTCTGGATGGGAATCCCGGGTCTACTGGCTGCATTACCTCAAGCAATGTTTTAATCTGCCTAAGCTCCATGCACTTATCCATATAATGGGATGACAATGAGACCTCTCACGAGGCTTCTCAAGGATTCAGTGAGATGATGCATGGAATGCAAAATGCCAGAAATCCAGTTATTGCTTAAGATAATAATTAGTATTTGTTCATAAGCCCATTTCCTCCTAGCCCAGCAGCTTCCTCCAGGCTCCAGATGACAGCTGTGCTGATACCTTTAGGAGGGTGGGGTGCAGGACACATCTAGAATCTGAAGCACAGACTGCCTGGAAACGATGCATTTCTATTGAGAGAACATTCTGGAACCTTCTCCTTTAGACACTTATCCGTGGTTGGCAAAAGGGGAATGTTAATATATTTTTTGATTTTCCTACACCAGATGAAGATAATGATGATTCTGGGTACAGGAAGCAAAGCACAATCTGATTTAAGTTCCCCTAATATAGTGCCCAGTTAACTCATTCATTACTGGTGATTTTACTTTCAATGCAACTATTAGGGCATCTAAGCCCATCGAAGAGTTTTGTTACCTCTCAAGTAATTAACCTGGAAGGCAGAGTGGGGTCATGCGTGGTTCTGAAACTTGGCGTATCCTAAGAATTACTTGTGGAATGTGTTAAAAAATCTAGATTCCTGGGCCCTACCCAAGAGATTCCAGTTTAGTAAGGCTGGGTGTTAGGAGGTATCACCTCAAAAGCTCCCCTGTGGGTTCTTAACTTCAGGTAGGATTGGGAACCACAGAGCTCAGAGAAAGTTGGCTTCTAAGCCCATCTCCGTTGCTAATGAGTTGGATTACTCATGCCATCCTTCTGTTTCCTCATAAAAAAAAAAAAAAATTAGATAAAATATTCTCTCAAGTCTCTTTCAGCTCCAGGTCCGCAGACTCTACCGGCTTGGCAAGTCAAACAGGCAGTATGCGCGTTAGGATTTGTGATGCCCAATAGATAACAGCCCCACTCGTGAGCACAGCCACCCTCCCTAAAAAATCAGTGTCAACAGCATGGACACGCTGTGCTGCTCCCTGATGGATAGTGGCGGTGGGCAGTGTTAGCCAGAACACCTGCCCTAACTACTTAATTTAAATTCATTAAGGATAGGGAGCGTCATTCCCTCGACGAAAGTCTTTGTTCTGAAAAATTGAATGAGAAAGGAGTTTGCCCCAACTATTGAGCCCTCAGCCATCTCACTTGAAGGACGCAGAGAAGCAGATCTGGATTACAGATTTAATGCCTTCATATTTATTATGGGGGAAGGGGGTTCATGACCTAGTGTTTTCTCTGCCACTTAGGGAGGCCCCAGACGTGTGTACATCTTGGTTTTTGTCCAGTCGCTGAGAGAATGTAACACTCTTGTGTGGATCATGCCTCTTGATTATTTTATATGGTTTTTTCTTTCCTCCAAATGCAGCACCCTTTTATCACAATCATAAATTACCCCATCATGTGGAGAAGGGGTGTGAAATCCTGCCTACCCCTTTCCAAAGCCTGAGCTCCCTCTCATTTGCACAGCAGTAGATTCATCAGCCTTCTAATGAGGTTAATAAGTCAACAGGATCAGACAGTCCTTCTAAAATAACATTTATAAATGGATGCATTCCCCTACCCTCTAAGGTAAGCCTTAATTTATTTCCCTGCCAGATGTCCATGTGTGTAAAACCGTGCTAGGTGAGCCTTTGGAATGTGGTTTGAAGCAAAACCCCTCCCCCCCCCCCCCCCCCAAATAACAGGGAAATTTTCATTTCACACAGAGCCTATCTATTTCCAAGTTTATAGGAGAGTAGAGTTTTACACACCCCATTCCTGCTTATATATAGAACAACTATAAAGATTAGGTAGTCAAGCTTTCATAGTTACTTTCTCATCATTTGGTGGCCAATTACCTTATTGGACATAGACTGTAAATGTCTTTAGGAGGCTTCTGGCAGCTTCCCCACAAAGACCGCTGCCCTAGACAGTATCAGAGGAGCAATAAACTGGTAAAAGGCCTCTTCTCTCTGTCGCATGTCTGTGAGGCTCTTTTTAGGAGTCACTGAGCTAACAAAGGAAGCATTTTACACCTTGTTGTTTCTAAATGCTTTGTGCTTAAGATAAAGCTAAAGTCAAGTCTTAAAATGCAATACATAGAGTTTATCTTATAAAATATCTCCCTTTCATTGGTACTCATGTCTGAAATTGGTATCATATTTGTAGCCATTGTCCACATGAACACATGTCCATCTCATATTTCTGGGAGGAGTGTCTTTTATAATTGAATATTACATTCTGTAGATGGATAAACAAAGGTTTTGAATGGGTTGGTGGTCAATGATTTCAGATCTGGGGCCCAGATCTAGGTCTCCTGATTCTCAGCAGCCCTATGCTCTTGCTGTTACATTGGTAATCCCTCTTTCCTGGACTTCCTAGCTTGGCAACCATTCATATTTCATAAGACGCTTATGTCTAAGGGGCTACTTTGGGGGCTAGGAATGAGTTTCCTTGGATATTTGTCTAAGTGATTTTTAATTCTGGTAGGTTATGAGAATCAACTTGGAAATATAAGAAAAGCCAGTTTCCTGAGCCTTATCCCAAATCTACTGAATCAATTTCTGGGATCAGGATCTAGGAACTTAGATCTTTAAAGAACTCCTCACTTGATTCTGATGTAAGCACTGATCTAAGAGACTTCATGGCCATCTCTGCTTCTGAAAAGTCCATGAAAACTTGTTTTGGAGAATCTTTCCCCCAGCATAGCACATTTTCCTTTTACCCAATTTCCATCTGTGGCTGGCTCAGAATGATAGGCACAAATTCATTCATGCAAAAATCCATAGTCGCACCCTTATCTTTATAAATGACAACCATAAAGGTTAATAATTGGAATGAGCTCTGGAACTTACTAATTAGTTCACATTCTGTCAGCATCAAGCTTGTTTAATTGGGCAATTAACATTGATTTTAGAGACTGGTGACACAAGAGAGTGGTTATAGGTGCTGCTTTCCATGGAGTTGTGCCTGAGACAAACCCCATGAGGGATGAGTTGGCCACTGGGAATCTAGGCTTCCTGGGGTATCAGAGAGCATAACCAATGCAGAATGGTTTCCAGATGACTTTTTGAGGGCTTTATATTCATAATTTTTGTTACAGCAAACAGAAACCATACTAACTTAGGCAAGATATAGGATTTGTTGGAAGAATACTATGATGGCTCATCATTTGGAGGAAAAGAGAATGATGAAACCCTAGGTGGGAATGCAGACTTGATGCAGCCACTATGGAAAGCAGTATGGAGTTTCTTCAAAAAATCAAAAATTAAAGTGCCATTTGATCCAGTGATCCCATTTCTAGGAATATATCCTAAGAAACCAGAAACATTGATGAAAAAGAACTCATGCACCCCTATGTTCATAGCAGTGTAATTTACAATAGCTGAGATCTGGAAACAGCCCAAGTGCCCATCAGTAGATGAGTGGATAAAAAAGCTGTGGGACATTTACACCATGGAGCACTATGCAGCTATAAAAAAAGAAGGATCTTTTATCCTTTGGGACAGCATGGAGGGAACTGAAGGGTATTATGCTAAGTGAAATAAGCCAGTCAGAGAAAGACAAGTACCACATGATCTCACTTATATGTGGAATATAATAAACAAAGTAAACTGATGAATAAAATAGATCCAGAGACATAGAAGCATGGAACAGACTTAGCGATCTCAGAGGGAGGGTGGGGAGGGGGTAGTGTGTGGGGAGATTAATCAAAGAACTTATATGTCTGTAAGCATAACCCATGGACACAGACATTGGTATGGGGAAGGGGATACATCCTGTGGTGTCTTGTCAGTCATTTTAAACAGTTTTGGTTTTACTTCGGGGACAACAGGAGACAAAAACTCGTGGACATGGACAACAGTGTGGTGATTGCTGGGGATGGGTGGGAAGGAGGGCGGGTGGAGGTGGAAGGGGCGTAGAGGGGGCAAATGGTGATGGGGAAAAATAAAAAAATAAAGCAGGCATCTATGGTAAAAAGTACCATGCCATCATTTAATGAAGGGGCATGCCGTCATTTGATGAAATTTTGAAAGATTTATTATTATTGAACGTTAATTTTTTATTACTTATTTTGTATTATTGTGAATGGGACACCCTCTGACACCCCATTTAATGGTCTACTTGAAATTCCTCATATGCGGTTTTAAAAAAAAAAAGCATTTTGTATGTTTATCTGTTGGTGACTTGCTTTCCTTATCATTTTGTACACGTTTTTAAAATACAATATACAAAGAGAAAATGTTGTTGAATCTGTTGCCAATATTTCCCTCATCCCGTTTTTTCCTGTTATCATAGCTTGTTTTCATAAAGGAGTTTTACATTTTGTAAATAATCAAATCTGCTCATCTTTATTTAGAAAAATCACGTTCCTTCCTAGTTTTATTTGTTAGGATTGTAGTGCTCTCACCTTTTTAATCTGCTCTAACGCAGCAGCAAATCCATCTCTTAGATGGGAAATGTGTGATAAAAATTGTTGAATGAGCCATGGCATTCACTTGGGGAAACATCTGCTTGCTTTGCGATCAATTATTGAATTCTTTCCCACACCATACAAAGTAGGTACTATGATCCTTTCCTTTGTTCAGATGCGGAAACTGAGATTTTAATAAAATGAATAATGTGCTGAAGTTTGCGCAGGTAGATTTGGCCTCTTAACCCCCATGGGCAGACTCATGACTTATTCATAACCCTGGAATTTCTCAGCTGGAAGCCTTGCATGGTGTCTTGGGTGGCCTCCATCTGTCACTCCAGAGCTGGAAACTTTGCAGATGGGGACAGAGAAAATGCCTCTGGAGAGTGGCTCTAGCCAGGCTTCTGCCTCCCTTTCCAACACCCCTGCCTTTATTAATGTCACTTCTCTTTCTGGACTTCCCTCTTCTCTCCTCCTACTCACTTTTAGGACATATGTTCTACCTTCTTCCAGAGTCCTCCTTGAGCACCCTAGCCCAGCACCCTCTCTCTTTTCTCTTTGAGTCCCATAGAATCTGCTTTTCTACCCACCCATCCGCTACATGGTCTTACCATACGTGGCTTCTCAAGATCACCCACAGCATCAGGCTGCATGCTTTGGGCATCACATGTGCTCATTAAATGTCTTTTGGGTAGACAGAGGAGCAGGATCCACCTGAGTTCCCTTTACCCTGACATTGGGAGGCAGTGGGAAGCCTGGCCGGGCCTAGCAGCCTCAGGTCCTGCGAGCACTCCTGGTGCCAGGCAGCCACCTATGGACGCTTGGTTCTTGGTGCCCCTTGTGCTCCTGTGACCAGCTCTGCAGTGGGGCTGTGTTTTCTGCTCCGTAGCATGTCCTCTGTCACAGTTAGATGGTCTAGGGTGGGGTAAATGTTTATTTTGGAAGTACGGCATGTTTGGGAAGCCCGCCAGCCAATAACTGAGAACCGCACACAGAAAATGCCACAGTTCTCGAAATTCTCTGGCTGTTTTGAGACAGTTGCTAGATTGTTTATCAGGGTTGACAAAAGGAACATTTCCAAGAGATTGAGGGGTAAGTAGTGGAAATATATACTTGGGGGCAGTTATCATAACTGTTAGCATATATTGAATGGCTGCTGTGTGCCAGCAGTAGGTACTTTTCGATATTATCTGTAACCTATATATCCCAATGGCAAGACGTTTAGAGAGGTCCAGGGTATAGTATGATCTGAGCGGGATGCTTCATGGGCATGGGGATGGTGCATGGCTTCTGGCTTTGCTCTCTTGCCCAGAGATGTCAGGAATTATTAAATGTTTATAAAAACCTTAACATAATAATAAAAAACACTTTAAAAATATTTTCCTTTGCAAGGAATCCATAGGAGTGTGTGTGTGTGAGCTTAGTGTTACTGCAGCTACAGCCCCGGGGCCACCCCAGGATCACTAGATGAATGTAATCACAGGGGGGCCTGTCTAGGCTTGGACATCTCAGGAAACCTCTGGCACCACATTTTCAAGCACATTGACACCAAAGCCACAATCGGTCCTTTCAGGGTCCAGCTCACTCACGCCGCCAGTGCACCCCTCAAGTGGTGCCTTGTAGTAAGCTTCGAAAAGTTTGTCCATAAGGATCTCACTGGGTGTTACTCTCTTTCTTTTGTGGCCCTTTGGTGTGCGATGATGGGGGTGTCAGCCAATGCGTGCTGGCCTAGGGGCGCCCACACCTTTGCATCAGGGAGATCTCTGGATTTGTCCTCACGCCCCTTGTTGTCCACTATTAAAGCATCAGTGATAAGGTGAACGCACCAAGCTTATATGGACCTATAAGAGCGAATAACGGGGCAATAATGCATGTGCCCCAAATTGCCAAAGGCACACTGGTGTTCTTTCAGGCTCTTTAGAACACACCAGGCTTTTTCCTGTCTGGGGATTTCACACCCACCTGGAATATTCTCATTCTTCCTACCTCCCCCTTTCACCTGCTCCAACCACATTTTTTTTTCACAAGCTTAGTTCCTTTTTTGACCTTTATTTCTTCAGTCTAAGCATCTCTTCTCCAGAGAGGTGTTACCTGGTCATCCTGCCTAAGACAGGTTTCCAGGCTGGCCTGCAACAGCGCTAAGTATTGTCCAACTCACAGTCATTTCATTTTATGTCTCCTGTAGGGCTTGTTCCTCTCTTTTCACTTCTGTCCCATCTTCCCCACTAAACGTAGACTTACTGAGAGCAAGGATCATGTTTGTGTCATAGAACATGCTTTCTCACCACCAGGCACTGTGCTTGGCATGTAATAGGAGCCAGAGACGTGATGGAAGCAGCAGGCAGGTAGGCAGGCAGGGACCCACAGACAGAAGCCAGGGCAGGCAGGTGGGCATGAGAGTTCCACTTCCCTGGATGGCAGTTCTTGACCTAACCCCTGTAGGTCTCTTCTTTTAATAAGTTCTCCTGGATTGCTGCTCTTTCATGCTAGGAGAAACGCATATCAACAAGCCTTCCCTACAGGCTGTAGAGAGAAGGGAAGTGAGGCTCAGAGAAGGGAAATGACTTGCTCCGTTTCACCTGGTGATGACTAGAGTTTGGACTAAAACTAAAGCAGCAGGCTTTCAGAAAGAGGGGCGGGCATCCCTGGAAGGTCCTGGGAGTCCAGTCTTCAGGGATTTGTGACTAAACCCTTAGCTTTTTGGAGGAACAATAGAAGAAGTGGCACACTTAAGACATGAAGGTGAGCAAATGCTGGGCTTTCACCCAGCAGAAAGCTGTGGGCCTGTAAAAGCCTTTCTCCCAGAGGGACCTTGAAAGAACATTGCTTTTTTCGTTCCCCTGAAGCAGAGCTACAAGCTGAGAACAATGCCCCTGACAATGCAAGTGAGGCTCTGCCTCGGAACAGGCTCGGTGGAAGCCGGGCTCATCTTTGCCTTCTTTGCAGGGCCGCGCGTCAGGGATGCAGACAGACTGGCTGTTGTGCTTTAGTTCTTGGTCACAAGTCCTAATGGGAGGGAGATGCCTGGGGATCGGACAATGGTTCTCTGTTCACTTTCCACATGCATGAGCTTGTGGTTGGTGCCTCATATTATCCCTGGAATTTGAAAAGCAAGGGAGTAAGGACATACACTGAAAATACAGCTAAACAGTGAATGATGAGTTAGAAAAAAAGGTCTGGTAGGGAAAAGGGACACAATTGTATTGCTCCTTTTTGAGGAAATGAGCTGAAGTTTGATTTAATTCTCAGAGTCGGGTGCTTGAGGCGTAGAGGCCTGCGCAGGAAGAAGTGGGCATGGATTCAGGCCAGGGAGAGAGGGGTTTATGTAGCAGAAGCTAATGACCAGCATGGTAGAAAATAAGAAGGATGCATACGTAAAATATGGACAAATATATGTATTTCTGGAAAACAAATTGTCTAATTATGTTGACTTTTTTTAAGGGTAGACTTATTGGATTTATTGATCTAGGAATTCTTTAGACTAACCAGAGTTGGGAGCGTTTAGTCAGGGCCATCGGTAATTGTTATGTTTATACCTTGAGTCCTTGAAGTTAAATCAATCTGGGTGCTTTGTTGGGCTGTGGGAAAGAATAATTTTGGTGCTTAGAGAAACCTGAGCTTGCACGCTGGATGCCTCAGTTACTCACTGTAAAACCATGGAGAGATTGCATAACCTCTTTCTCCGCACGTTAGTGTCCTCATCTGGAAAATGGGAACACAGTTTACTTCCGAAGGTCAATGTGGGCATTAATTGACATAATCTAGAAATACCTGCTATATGTGGGGGTTCACTCCAAATTTTCCTCTCAATGATTTGGGAAAGGGGCCCCAAATGCTTGTGGAGCTCAGATTTTCTGAATCACCATTTCCCAACTTTTTTGTCTCAAATTTCTTTTGGAGTATCTCAACATGTGGCCATGCCACTATTTTTTTTTTTCTGTATGCTTTAATAAGAACAGGAAGAGTTCGGGTTTAGGAGGGATTTGTTGGGTTGCCTAGAGCCACTGGACTCCATTCTTAGAAGAGCTTTTGCAGCCTTGTTTAATGCCATTCAGCACCTGATTTCCTGGAAGCCTACTGTGTGGGAGACTCATGCGAGGCAATGGCGGCTTCAGGCTGGGGATGGGGGCTGGGGAAGGTAGATCACGTCCCTCCTCCCATGGAGCAGGCAGAATAGGGAAGATAACAAGTAGCAGGAAGGGAAACAATGGACTAAGTGACAACTGAATATAGTGAGTGCCACAGGGTGGTGTCATGCGCACTAGGTTGGCATGGGAGAGAAGGGGTGAGGGGTACTTTTATTGGAGGGCCAGAGGTGACCTCACCTAGGAGCAGGGCTGAGATTAGTGTGAGGCAGGTGAGATGTCCAGGGTGCAGTACTTAAGGAGGCACTCGCTCTTAGGGTCCTACACGGGACTCCTTAAATGAGTTCTTAACACCCTGCCTAGGACCTGTGCAAGTCCCAGCCTTGCCTTGGAGGTGACATTTGAGCCAGGCCTTGAAAGAGCTGCCTGGTCATCAGCTAAACAAGTGGGTGAAGACTGCGTTTGCTGTGGCTCATTTCAGTGTGGTTCGAAGATAGCCATGTAAATCCTGTAATTGCCAAAATTGACCCATCAATGTTAAAGACCCCTTTTAAGTGGATCATTTTCTCCCGTTTACATAGCCATCAAATGCAGCCCTAATGAGGGGTGGCATTCATCTTGTTTTACAGCCCTGGGCTTCTCTGTTCTCATTAGCACTAGGGAATCTGGCTCTGCGTGGTTCTTAGCAACATGTGACCCCCTCCTTGCTTTGTATGTTCATATACAGTTGTTGTTTTAATTGCTAAGGAGCCTCGTGGCTCAGCCCTAGTGCTTCCATCGTTTTCTTCTTTACTCTGACTTCCAAATGCTTTGGGGGTTTGTTTTCTGACTGAGGGAGAATATCTTGGCTGCCTTCTTGGGCAAATGTCTCTTTATAAATAACATGTGTAACTGCAGACCATTAAATAAAAGCATATCAATGATGTTAATACATTATTGAGAAATGCAACATTGCAAAGTTCCAAAATTATTAGCAAAGTGCTCACTCCTGAGCGATGTATGAAGTATCACTCTTTCTAATGTGGTCCAAAGGAGTGCTGTCCGGAAAGAATCACAGTTGCAAAGCTGCATTCTCATGGGACTGACCGCCTCTCACACTTCATGTGGTTTGCAAGGGATGCTCACTCGAGTCTTTTGCTTTAGAGAGAGGCCGCCATCGTCTAGCAGGTCCACAGCCATGACATCCCGGCCAGGCTCTGCCCAACCAGTTCAGAGATATTGCCCCCGGCTCTGCTTTCCTGTTGGCATCTCTCAGATGGACACCTCTAGGGACTGCTCACCCACCTCTTCTCAAACCAAAAGCAGAACACACCATGCACCACGTTTGAATTTCCTGGATTAAATCTTGGAACTCAGTTGGAATATCAGGAGGGGTGATCGCCGCACATATTTTATAATGCTGACTGTGTGGGTTCTCTTGTTGGCTCCGTCATTATTGGCTGTGGATCATTTGCCATTATTGTGCCTTAGTGTCCTCATCTGCAGAATGGACATATGAGGCTGGCATCCAACACATAGAGCTGTTGTGTGGAACAAACAAATTGATACACGGAAAGTTCACAGAACATTGCCTGACATATAAGAGCTCTCGTAATACCCTTGATTGTTGTTGTTATTATTATCATTATTTCTATCATTATATCACAAAGCTGATGCATATTCTAAATGTCAACAATTCTTAAAGAATGGTGGAATTTTACCTTATTTCTATTTTTCTGATGAAACATGTAAACAAAAGCACACAATTGAAATAATATATATTTTTCATCATTGGCCCTAGAAACTGTTCTTCTTGGCCAATCTAAATCCTCAAGAGAGAGAAATTATGAGCCTCCTTTAGTCAGTGGCCATGAATGGGCATCATTCATTTATTCATCCACACAGGCTTTTATTCAACAAGCACCTCCTGAGCCCCGCCCTATGCCAGGCTCTATGCCAGCCCTTTGACGAAACTGCTCATTGCTGTATTTCATCAATAGTTTTGTTCTTGTTAAAAACTACCATATTACTTCAAAGAAAGATAACACCTAAAACTGCCACCGGCTCCTGCCCCCTCCATGTGCGAGGAGGTTTTGAGAGAGACTTTTGACAGGGCTCCTGGGGAGAGTGCGAGGGTCCAGGCTGCCTTGGGCCTGAGGAGAGCACAGGGGTGAGGAGAAATCACAGTGGGCGAAGCAGCCCTGCAAGCTCATGGGCGGCCTGTGTGCTTGAGGATATGAATAGACAGAGAGGAAACGAGCCGGTGGTGGCCAGAGGGGCCAGAGGAGAAAGTGATGGTCACCTCTATGGAGCGATTACTCGGTGCCGTGCTCTGTTTGAAAACTCACGCGGGTTAACTTTTCAAATTTTCTCTACAATCCAAGCAGGCGAATGCTCTGATGATAGCTATTTTGCAGATGAAAAAGTTGAGGCACAGAGAAGGCTGCACAGTGAGCTACATTGTGAATTAGACTTCGAAGGATGGCTGGGATTTCCTTATGCAAAGGGGAGGAGGGAACTTTCCAGGAAGGGCTGAGGAAAGGCATGAGGCCTACCTCTGGGGTTCTCTTAGGTAAACTAGGGGTGCAGACCCATTTTGAGTCCTGCTCCTCGGTGGTGCACTATCCTCATTAGAGTTCTGCTACGTTAGAAACGGGGATGCCCTGCTCTCAGCTCCACGATGCTCACCAGCTCTGGGCCTTTGGCGATCCAGGTGGACCCTCAAATGCAAATCGCCAGGAAGATAAATGAGAATTGGCAGCTGTATTTAATTATGCAGCCTTCTGCAATGTGTCTACAACAGACACTTTTCTTACAGAGAGTAATTATTCTTGGCTCGCCCATCTGAGTGAGATTATGCTTCGGTAATTGGTTTTGAATCCTCGATTCATTTTTATTTGAGCCTGCTTGCTGGAATCCTTTCTATCAATGTTTGTGAGCCGAGGCTGAGGTGCGTTTGCCCAAGACACAGCTTAAAGGCCGACTTGTTTCTGCTCTTCCTGTGGGGAGAGGGCAGGGAGATCCCGGGGCCATGGGCAGCTGCCAGATTGCGGGATATGCCTGCTTAGCACTCTCAGCCCTGCTGAGAGGTCTTCATCTTACCCTTCTCCCCCATATCCCGGTTAGAGGCTCACCCGATTGGACCACAGCTGTACTTCAAGCAAGCATGGACTTCTGCTCTGTCCCCTGCTCTCAGACTGCTCTGCTCACTCTGTCCGCTTGATTAAAAAACTGTAGCCAAGCACTTGCTCACTTGGCTGAAAAAAGCACACAACATTTACACTACACCCTAGTCAACCAAATTCTCTTGCAAGTGATATAAAGGTAATACCAGTGATATAAAGGTAATAGTAACTGCTGCCTGAAACTCGCAAGATTCCGGGAGGAAAGTGTGTGATAATTGGCAGAGTGCTCTTAAATTATACCTTAAATTATAAGTGACAGGCATTGTCACCAGCCTGGACCGAACTTCAGCAGTGACTCCCACTGACCTTTGGCAAGTTGCTTTTCCTTCCTGAACTTTAGCTTTATTGTCAGGAAAATGAGGGGCTGTATCTGATGACATTCCCCATTAAGTAGTTTTGAGACTCTATTTGCTTGCTGGGGCCTTTGACCTGGGGACGAAAAGAGAGAATTCGTTTTCAAATGGAACGCGCATCAGCATTACCTGGCCTCGACAGGTCACAGCCCTGCTAAAATGCCAGTTTCTGGTCTTACCCTCCAGGGACCATGGTCCAGTAAGTGAGGGAGTCGGCCTAGGGATCCTCATATTTTGGCAAATATCTCAAGGAATTCTGATGCAGTTAGACCACAAGCCCTGCACTGGGGGAATAAATAAATAGCAAAGGGGAGTGAAGGAGACAGCTACTTCCATTGACACCGCTTTTTGGGGTGTCTGGGTTTCTGACGAGCTTCCTTTCTTCAGATCCATTTCCTCCCATGTGTCTCGTGCCCTTGCCTGAATGTGCACGCGCACACACACTCCCCTGCACCGTTGCAAGCAATATGGGTTGAAAAGTTTGTTTTCTGAAAAGTGCAATATGCTGGAGTCTTGGCAGAAGGAAAATTGTGTTATGTGCTGAGAGCTTCGTCATTTGTCATGCATACAAGCTTATGGTTAGAAGGACTGATATTCCATTTGCGGAATGTGATTTATAATCGCGTGTGCACACAGACACACAGACACCCGTGCACTTGCCTCTTGCCTATGCTCCCACTCAACAGATGTGTTTAAAAAAAAAAGAGCAAAGAAAGATCCAAAGAATCCTTGCCCTCTCCTGGCAGAGAGCAGGGGAGGCCAGCGTGCCAGTCATTCTCATAGGAAGAGCTATTGCCTCCTGTGTTCGAAACTAGCAGAAAATAGCAACATAGCAAGGACCTCTGATGCAGATTCCATAAGGGGTGCGGAATCCTGGATTTCCTTGTCCTGGATCCACTTTCCCTCGGTGGGATATGATCTCTGGTTTTTATTTTTTTGCTCTTCCTTAGTTGATGGTCAGATTTTTCTTTGCAGGGAACCCCTTCATTCCTAAATGGGACTGACAACCGCCATTCACCCCAAAGTGCACCCTGCAATGTGTAGGTTCCTGAGCACTGGGGCCCAGTTCTGAGCACAGAGCAGAGGCGGTCACCAGCCCCTGGCTTTTAACTGTCTTCAGAAGAAGTGCTGTTCTAGCTGTCTCTTCCAGAGGAAAGGGTGCATGAAAGGTAATTCCCTACCCCTCTTTTACAGTGGGAACAATTGCCTTTCGGGGGGTGGAGCCCCAGAATTCTTGTTTGGATGCAGCAGTCATGCAATCACCGTTTGCAGATGTGCAGTCTCTCATTTTTATTATAATTGCGGCATATCTTTAATTTGCGTGGCATAATGCACTTAATCCATAATTATAAAATATGTAACTAGCCTTTGGCCCCTTTCTGCTCTGCCACTACAGAGGCAGCTTGGTGTTTTTATTAATTTAACTTTATACAAGCTAACAGATTGCCATAAAGGAAAACAGAATTTCTCAACCAGTTCGGCTAATAGCTGTGCTTCAGCCCTGTGGTAAGCATTGAACAATAACTACCTCTCTCCAGCTCTACTTGCAATTTTTAATTGAATTGCTGTCCCATGGATATCATGTTGGAACTATTCATCTGCTCCACTAAGTCTTCCAATATTAAACAAGTTCTTCCAGGTTATTATTGTAATACAAATACCATTAGACAGTTGATTTGCATTAAAAATTTACTGCCATGGAGAGGCTTACACAGTGAAGGGGGCTTACCCTGCACCAGGCCAAGCAAGGAGATCACATTAATAGGGGTGAAGATGTAGTGTGCGTATCTTATCTGCTCCCTTCACAGCCCCCTTTTTGTTTGAGTGACAGGATTTGGTGGTGCTGACAAATTTTGATAAATGACATAATACTGGGCATTTTCAGATAGTCCTTAGTTTGGGTTTCGATATCAGCCGTTCAGATCTGCCACCAAGAGGCACATACATGCAGTTGGGTTTCTCTTTTACCTCCATGTCTCCTTCGCTATCTCGTCTCCAGCACAGGCTGCTATTCTGGTTGGCAGTAGGAATATGTGTCACTGGGAGCTCTTCTAATGGTTATAAGAAACAATACAGGGGGCAATAGAGCCTATAAAATGTTTCTTATAACATGTCTTATCTTCCTTTAAAAAACTTCAGGCTTTCTGTATACACAGTGCTTTGCTTGAAATAGATGCTCAACAAATGTTTGCCAATTGGTAGGTATTTTTCAAGTCAAGAGCGTTTCACCATCTATGCCTTGACTTCTATTTTGGGACAAGCATTGGGTCAAGGATGTCACCTTGGTACATATACCATTATTGTTACTTTGGTTTCACAATAGTGATTTACATGAACAGTCGGTCTTGAGCTCAAGTCCTGACTCTGCCGCTAAGTGGCCGTGTGACCTTGGGAAAGTTGCTTCTCTTCACTTCAGTGTTCTCATCTGCCAACTGGGGCATAATGACAGGGTCGACCTTATAAAGCAACTGCTAATTGCATTAATTAATGTTTATAAAGTGGTTAGCATAGGTCCTGGAACTTAGTCAACTCTTAAAAATGGTAATTGGTGTTAATACAATTCATCGACCTGCTATACTTTCAAACCAGTGTTTGCTTAAGGTGAATCTCTGAAATTTCAGGTTCAGCTCTGAAGCACTGAAGACATTCAAGTCTATAAATTGTGGCTGAGGCCCACCCATGCTAATAAAATTCCTAGCTAGTGATTGTCTCTGGCCTGCCCACATCCATGAAAATATTTGATGGGCTCATGGGCTCAATGGTGCCTATTAGAAATGTTTCTAAATCTTAAAACCTGCATGCCTGTCTGAATGAATAAGTGTTAGGTTGATGGTCAATGCAGAGCTTTACAATAGACATAATTATTAGTGTTTTTGAATCTCTAGACACCATGGCACTGACAGAAAAGCTTTAGAATGGCTAAATAAACTCACATGGCATAAGGAAAGTGGCTGTTTTCTGTGCAACACTGCCAAACATAAGCTCACGGGCTCCTAACATTTACTTGGGAGTTTTTGAACCGTGTCTTTTCTCTCTAGTTACTCTAAACTCTATATACATCAAGGGCAAGTGCCGATAAGGAGCTAATCCTGTTTCTCACCTTGGAATGGTTGTTGGACCTGACATTTACATCTACATTTACTCCAACTCTTGTAAGTCACTGAGGGCAGTAAACATTCCTGAAAGGGTTTCTATTCTAAGGATGGTAATCATTTCCTATTGCAGCCAGTTTGTCTGGGATGACAGTGTCATCAGATGTTAATGACTTGCTTTGGTTTTTCTTGTTCTTGGAGGGCGGTGCTTACTTTCATGCTGTTATCCTTCATCTTTGGGTTTCTGCCTTTTCTTTTAGCTATTAACAAAGCAAGTCAGAGTCCAAAATATTTTATAGTTATTCACCCTTCGAATTGATCTATAGGTGCATAGAAATTATATGTCAATTAAAGATCTGTTTCTTTAAGTACCATACCAGAGACCCCAAAAGACCTTCTGGTCCTTTTAGAAAATAGTGATCCCTCAGTTTGATATAAAAGAAAGCCGGAGCTGGAGGCTGGGAACCTTGAGTAGAGCTTCTGTGGCTCTGATGCTCGCCGACTGTAGAACGGAAGGTTTACTTCATCCACACGCCACACGACTCTGTTCAGTGGCCCAATGCTAGCACGTTACGCGCACGCCAGGCCCTGGTCCAGGTCTCCTGTTTTCATCATAACACCTACTAGATCCCAGTGACTACAACCCCTACTTCAGCTGGCCCACCCCCCACTATCCAGCATGTCCCGTAGTTTCCCATGTTGTTTTTCCTTATATGTCCCTCTCCTGTTTCTTTTTTTGCCTGTTTTACTTTCTTCATGTTTCAGCGCCCTAGTTCTTTCTAACCCACAATGATCCGTGTGACCTTGGACAATTTTATTTACCCCTTAGTACCTGTTTCCTTATCTGTAAAATGGATACAGTTTTATCCTACTCTTAATGAGGATTCAATAAGTCAGCAGTCAGTGTAAAGTTATTTGACCCATAAAGACGTTCAATATAATGTTCCACTACCATCAATTTAGGTTATCGTCACTTATTTCTTCAAGCTTCGTGTGTAGCGACCTGAACTGGGCACCGGAGATAAACAAGTTAGTCGCTGGCTGCGCTCGCAAGGGTCTCAGAGTTAAAGAAAGGAAGATGTATACTAGTAATTTCAAGGTCAGGACTTATAAAGAAATGCCATATGATGGACAGAAAACAGGCTAAGAGAAGAGAGGAAGGCTAATTGTACAGCGTGATAAGAAAAATATTGCTTGAGAAAGCATCAGATACCACATAGGGTGTCCTTGCTGTATTGTTGTCTACAGTTTCCCCAAGTTTCAAAGAATATGCAGATTGTGTCTTTAGCATTGTGACTGACAGTCTCTCTCATCTCTATGTTATAAAATTAGTTTTCTTAAGAGATCACTTTGGTAATAACACTTATATTTTGAAATTTTTTTTACTTATTTGCACACACATACCTTACCATTTTCCGGAAAGGATTTCAGGTGGCCTGATAGTGTACGGACTGTCATTTCAGGAAATATACACAGGTTCTTCAATGGCATGTTCATGAAATTCTTTCTTCTTTTTATTGAGCAACCAGCTCGGGGTCAAGGGTACAGCCATGGTGGTTGCGGTAAATCTGGGTGATGCCCGGGGGCAGGTGAGTTTGCACAGGTCAAATCCTCCCCGGGGTGCAGGCCATGCTGGATTCACTTCCTCGCTGCTGGGCTATGCTTTAAATAATGAAATATTGCCTCCCAGCCAGGCCGTAGGATCCTGAAAGTGCAGTAAGCCTCCGTTTCCTTCTCTTTACATTCCTTATAGCCCAGGATCATTAGTGGGCACTTAATGACATGTGCGGCCTAAATGAACTTAGGACTGAAAGAAAATGTCATGGGGTTGCAGGAGACCTTTGAGACTGGCCAGCACATGCGGGCGACTTATTCCTGGTGCAACAGAGAGACAGCGTGAGACAGCAGAGGCCCCGTCCCTGCCCCCCCCCCCCCCCCCCCCCCCCCCCCCCCCCCCCGCCTGCTCGGCCTTTCCTGTCCTCCCTCAAAAGCTTCCCGCCCTTAGGGGCTCTCAAGTGTGATTGAATTTATCACTGTGGTTCGCTTCTGATACACATCTTTGATGCCTAATTACAGGATAAATGATTTTACTTTCAGTGAAAATAATTGTCAGAACCGATGGGAGAGGCATTTTTGAGTCAGGGGCTTCTTTGGCACCTGAAGGCTGCCGCGCCCCCCCCAGTGCCTCTGGCACTCCCCCCTCCCCCCACCCCTGGGTAGGGGCGTTCTCGCAGAACATTGCAGTGCTTCTCCTACCTCATGTTAGAAACGCTGCTTTCCCCCAGCCTGGCCTCCCTGCTTGGCTCTCTGATATTATAATGCAGATAAGCTGGGAGGTGACACGTATTGATGGGGTCATTTCTGAGCAGATCCCCCATCGTGAGCTATCTATTTTGCAGTGGGAATGTCATGATGTGAGCCACAATTGGATTTCACAACCACATATTTGTCACTCTACAGACAGGGGAGAAAGAGATTAATATTTCAACATTCCTGAGATCGTTCTACGAATCTGACTTGTTAAAATATATAATCTCTGTTGTCTGAGAGATAATGCCTTGAAGTTGAAACCATGATTATTTATTTGCTCCAACGTCAGCATCATTTATGCAGCAAAGTGTGAAAAAAGAGTTACGCTCCTCGATAACATCACTAAGCCCATATTTAATACAGATTTAAAAGGACAGATGCTAGTTTATTGGTCCCCCTGATCATTACAAACACACAGAGTTTTAGCAGCTGTGTGATAGCTATGTGCAGACTACAAAAGAGATATGAATATGGGTGAGTGCATTCAGACTGTAGTTTCATCTCCTGAAATATTTCTACGAATCGGTTGCTGTAGCATTGCAGTGTGCAGTTGTCCCCTTTAAACCAAAATGACCAGCCTATTTGTGAACTCCAGCTCCATGCTTCACTTGAGGAAAGAAGTGGGAAAGAAACATGTTAGTAATGCACAGAGCAATACTTTGTAATCAGAATATTAACATTTTGATTGAATTGATGGAGCATTTAAATGGAAATATTCAATTGCAAAGGCTAAACTTGGGAGGGAACCAACAACATGCAGACAGAATCTGAGCCTTTTTTTTTCTCTTCATGATTAAAGAGAATTCTGTTAATAGTAAGAAAAAAGTAACAGACTAAACTTCATATTAAGAATGGAATGGCAGGCAGTGTTTACTTTGCAATAGCTTCTATTCAAATATAGATAAGTACACACATGGTAGCTATAAAGGCAGAGGCTCTGATCTCCTGATGGTTGAAGAAATGTATAATAGTTTTATCAAAAACCAAGCCGAGAAGCAGAGCAGAAAGACCATGGAATGCACTGTGTCATCAGACTTGTGTTAGTGCCACCTCCATTCCTAACTAGCCATGTGACCTTGGTCAAGCCACCTCCTTGTCTGGGCTCAGTTCCTCTTGCTAGTAAAATGGGAGCAACAATACTTACCTTAAGGAATTCCCATGGTTTTCATTGGACCGAATGGGATAAAAGCTCTATGCACCTTCAGCAGTCTGCAGGCATCTCTATTCCCCGTCCCCATCTCCACCCCCAGAAAGTAAGTAAATCCCCAAATGGGATCTAAAGCCAGAGGTGATGAGCTGCTGAGTGGATGCATGGAGCAATTCAGCAGGTAGATTCTCCTTTGAAAACTGCAGATTCTGCTTTGAAGGGTTTTAACAGATCACTGTCATTGATCAGCACTCCAGTGTTTGAGACTAGAAGACATTTCTTTTGTAACAAATTGGGGGTGAGATCCCCCTGATTTACTTTGTTCCTCTGCTTTGCTCTCAATCTTACTGCTTATGAAATGCCCATGGGGGACAGAAGTGGGTTTACAGTTGCCATTACGGGAAACAGAGTTTATTCTCGTGTTATTATTTATTAATTGCTGTATTATTTTCTATACAAAAACCGTAAGCCTACTTTTGCCACACCCTGTATTTATTATAAAGGTGGTTCCCAAGTCACTTTTTTTTGTTTTGTTTGGCTTTGATGTATGATCAAAAGTATGACTATCTCTTGGGTCAAAAGGAAACTCTGGCTTCAGACACTCTTATAGCAGAGCCTAGTATTTGGAATGAGAAAGGAAAAATGACAATCAGTGTCAGCGTGTGACACAAGGGTCCTCAGAATGCCTAAGGCATTGAAGGGAAATCCTGATAAATGTGGTCTCATTGTTTGCGATGGGCAAGGAGCACAACCCCCTAGAACTGCAGAATTCTACAGAATCATTTTACAAATGAAGAAACTGAGGCCCGGAGAGGAAGAGCATGGTGGGAGGTGTGTTCACAGACTTGGCCCAACCTTCCTACTTAAGGAAGAAGCATTCAGGTGGCCACTCCCTTTCCTACAAAATACACTCTGATTTTTCTGTTTCCTTGGACAGCCTTCCAATGTGGAGCTGCCCAGCCCCATCTGATAGCTGCCTGCAGTCGCTGCCTATTTCAGTCTTCCCGTCCAGGCCCCTTCCAGCCACAGCTCGGATGAGACAACCTCTGTAGGTACCACAAAGGCTGGCGACCGTTTGGTCTAGAAAAAAGAATGCTAATTCACCATTTCATCGTCACACGTTTCCCCTCTTGACCCCTCTCTTCCACTTCCAAGAGACTGCTGCCGATTTCTGGTGACGGAGAGAAGGGGACTGACATCACAGAGTCCCAGGGAGGAAGGGCGCACGTTTTCCGGTTACAGGTGGCTGTGCCATCTGCTTGGTTAGTTCTCAGCAGACAGGGCAGGAGCTTCATTTTCTTCTGTGGCAGAGCAAAGCAGTGGGGTGGGGTGGGGTGCGGGAGTGTCCTGGACCCCATTCAAGCCAGTTGCCACAGGGTCTGGGGAGCCCAGGAGTCCCTGCCTTGGGGTGACTTGGTTTGATAGCAGAGGCAGGGAGGGAGTCTACGGGAAAGAGCTACCTAATTAATCACAAGCTATCAGAGCCCGTTGGCAGAAAGAGTCTCCGAGGTCTTAACAACACCCTCAGTAATGTTAAAAACCAGCTTGCTATGACTTCATTTTCTTAGAGACACATGATTGATCTGGCTATTGGTGAATGGAGACACCGTGGCTTCTTTCCATAGACAGTGTCATTAGATGAGAAGATTAAGTGCCTTCTGCAAAGGCTCTGAGAAGACTGTGAGTGATTCACCAGCAATGAAGGGAAACTAAGAAAATTCTGAAATATGTATTTTTAAAGGCAAAATCTTAGACTTACCTCATTTATTAGCATCATAAAAAGCTTGTTGGAGAGTTCTGAGCTAAGAAAAATGGCTCCTTTGGGTCAAATCTTTCAGGGGGGCTGCACAGAGCAGCCAGTGGGGCTGGTATCTACGGGAGCATCTTATTTCTTATTGGTGATCGTACTCTGTGCTTCTAAGCATTTCTAGGTTCTGCAAGGAGTTGGGGAAGGTTTCCTTGGAGCTTGTTAAGTATTAGGAAGCCAGATTGGGGCAACTCAACTTCTTTTCCTCTGAGCAGGCTGGGAGGTGGGTTCCCTAGAGTGGCCCCTGAAACTGACACTCTACCTCCCAAGCTTCCTGGACCTCTTAAAGAAGGCATTGCGCCTCTCCTTTATGGGACCAGTAACACCTCCAGTTACTTCTGTGTGAGAAGCACAGGGGACCAGCCTCCCTACCTTTGTAGCTCCTACTGCCCAGTCGTGGGTGGCTAACACCTTGAACAATTAAATGCGTAGCACTAGGGCCTCACTGTTGAGCATAGGATTGTATAAAATGCAGTAGTGCCCATAAAATACCTAGAACAAGGTTTGGCTCAAGGTAACACTCAATAAAAGTTAGTCAGTATTATGACTCAGATATGTATGAACTTAAGGGTTACAGAATTAGGTACACAGAGAAGAATCATGAGTGAAGCTAGGTGATAATAAGGGGGGAACTGTGGTTAACAGGAGCATTTATATCCCCTCTAAAGTCATTCAAGTTCAAATTTTTAAACAATTCTTGGCAGGACGAATCAAACATATCCAGGAGGAATTACCCAATAATTTCCAGTTTTCAACTGTACAACTGATATAGATCTTCAGAGAAGAGAAGTATGCTTTCATTCATTCATTTATTCCTCAAACATGGAGGGACTACCACTTGCTGGGTTACCATAGAGGAGTTAAAAAGACAAATAAGCCTGGAGACTTGGCTCAGTGGTTGAGCACTGCCTATGATCCAGGAGACTGAGGTTTGATTCGCGGTCAGGGCATGTGCCCTGGTTGCGGGCTCGATCCCCAGTCGGGGGTGTGCAGGAGGCAGGCGATCAATGACTCTCTAATCATTGAAGTTTCTTATCTCTCTCTCCCTCTCTGGAGCTTCCTCTCTCTGAAATCAATAAAAAAATATTTTTTAAAAAGAAATAAGATCTAACCAGTTGTATTAAAAAAATACAACATCTAGGATCTGTGATGTAAAAATCAGTATGCTCTATAGAGACCATTAAATATAATACTGTGAAGTTGAAAGAGAAGATGGTCTGCTTTGGATGCCAGGTTTAGGAAGCAGTCAGCAGACTTTGGGGAGCTGTTGAAAGTTCTGAGTGGGTGTTTGAGGATTAGAAATAGAAGTCCTGGGGAATAATCAGGTTGTACTATATGAGATGTATGTAAAAGTTTGGTCTTAGACAAAGGGGTCCAGGTTCCATCGGATATAGACAGAAGGCAATGTTTTGGAGGGTGGTAATATGGATACATTGGGTGTAAGGAAAAGAAGACTTTTCACAATGAAGTATTGATCCCATAGGTAGCAATTTGGGTGAAAAAGTAGGTGCCCATCAGCAATCGCTCTATAGTCTGGTCTCATGTACCTTTCTAGCTTTTCTTCCACTTATCTCCCGGGATGCTTGCTCCCAATCACAGTCGATCTAAACTAGTTACTTTACTCAGAGCATCCTTTACATTTATTGCCTCTAGATTGTTTTCTCATACCATTTCTTTTGCTCCATTGAAGTAGGAGGTCAGGAAATTGTGGGTGGACTAGTAGTCAATTGCCAAGTCAGTATTTTAACAGAGTTCCTGAGAATCCACCACGTGGCAGGCCCCATGCAGGGGCTGGGTGTATAGTGAAGAGACTGGTCCTGGTTCTAAAGCCAGGCTGATGAAGGGAGACTGAACTGCTGCTCACCCATGCAGGAGGCGTCACCTCCCTGTCCTCTTAGGGATGCTCGTAGGCACAGCCAAGTGGACCACTGCCTCCTTGTCAACAGTGTCTCTTTACTGAACATTCCAGAATCACAAGTCTTACCTTGATCAGGGTCAGGCCAACAAAGCTCTCAAGGGGACAGCAGATTTCAGCTCACACTGCCAGGGAGACTTCAGTTTCTGAAGGCACATACACACTTGTGTTTCAAGTGCACTGGAAGCACTCTAAGGATGTTTAAAACATCCCCTTTTAGTCCAGAAACCTTGCTGTGTAGGTGGTCCTTGTGGTAATATGGTTTTAAGTACTCAGCAGGACTTTTAAGGACTATCTCTAAGTATTTTAATTTTGTTAGGATTAGAAAACTGCTTATGGTTATCATCTTTTAAAATGCCTGTAGGGGATTAAGGCTTAGGAGAAAACGTTCTCCCTCAAATATAAAATGCATAGCCTAACATTATAGAGTTTTTTTGTTTCATTCTACTTTTGTCCCATCCCCAGTTCCATCTTATGTACACCAGGTGTGTGATGTAGAGCCGAAGGCTGCGTCGAACTAACCAGATACTAGCCTGTTATCTTGGGAGAGTTTGGGACGAACCTTGGTACTATCAAACTTTTTAGGATTTCTACTTTTTTTCCTTAATAGTTCCACAAGCTTGTCTTTGCTCACATGATCTGAAGCTGAACAGAAAGGCAGCGATGTCAAGCCGAACAGTTAGAATGGAAAAAGAAATGAGAGGACAGAGTTATACCTATTCTCTGTGACAGGTGATTCGGTGATGCTCCAAGTAAAGCAAAAGCCTCAGAGCCAGAAGAGACCGCCTGGCCATTGCTCCCATTTAACAGATCGGGAAACTGAACTGTCAGGAGATGGCTCACAGGTACTTGGGTAGATAGTGGCTATTCTAGGACTACCATTTGTATCTCTTGGCTCCAGGTTGCAAAGTCTTTAAACATGTCTTTAATAATTCTTTTCTAGGAAGAGTAGCTTAATTCATAGTTTTTACAATGGAGTGGGAATGGAGGCTTTTATTTGGGGGATTATGATGCATAATGATTGGTCGTCCCTTAATGGATCCTGTTATTTTCATCAGTGGTTCTAAAGTTCTTATTTCACTGCTGCTCCTCTCTTCTCCGTGTTCCTGGAAATAGAATTTGAATAGCATCGTCCCAAGGATAATTGGTGAATTCATTCCATTTGCTTTATGGACTTAATGTATATTTATAATTGTTCAGAATAGACATATATACAGAATATGTCCTAACACCGTATAGGTAATAGATTGTATATATTTAGATACAATAGACATACAATAATGCATACGATACACAAAATATTACATACAGGGTGGGGCAAAGGTAGGTTTACAGTTGTGAGTACATGAAACACAGAGTTTAGCCTTGTATTATTTATTAATTACTGTATTATTTTCCATACGAACAACTGTAAACCTACTTTTACCCCCACCCTGTATGTGTAGGTGTGTATATATATATTTTTTTTCCATAAACACGGATTTGGAGTTAGAATCTTCCTTTAGGTGAGAGCCCAAGGCAGTCACTAGGTGTCGACAGGAAATGGCATATAAGATAGACCCTATTTGTCATTATGCTATTTGTTTAAATTAACATGTCACATTTATGGGATAGTGGAGAAAATATTTATCCTAGACTTTCTGAATAAAATGTTTTTGCTTTCATCTATGGCGAGAGCTTTCGGGCTGGCTTAGGGTTTTTTCTCTTTTAGTTGACTCACCACCTTCTTGGTCCAACCTTTTAAGTAACATGATTGGAAAATAAGCAGGTTACTCGCTTTCCTGCCTGGGAGCTTGGGTGCAGGGCGGGCTGACAAGAACATTTTCCAAAAGGAATATTTCTGTGGGAGTCTCTGGGTAATCCCAGCGATTCGTTTTTTTCATTCAACAAGTCATTGAGTGAATACTTCAGAGAGCACATAGCTAATTAACATGTACACTTTTTTCTAGCTTCTTGAACATATGGAATAAAGTTATAATGGCAGGTTAATGTTCCTCTTTACTAATTCTATTCCTTGTGTCATTTCTCAGATGATTTTGAGTAGGATTTCTCAACCGTGGTGATGTTGACATCTCAGATTGGCCAATTCATTGTAGCGGGATCTCCTGTGCATGGCGAGATGTTGAGCAGGTCCCCTGTCTCCCACCCACTAGATGCCACAGCATCTTCAGTCAGGACAAGTAGAAATTTCTCCACATACTGACTAATGTTCCCAGGTAGAAGGAGGAGGAAAATCACCCCTAGTTGAAAACTGTAGATTGATTTATTGTCTTCCCATCATGGGTTTGTTTTTTTATTGCTCTGTCATGCCAAATAATTTTTCATTTGACGCCAGATATTATGTTTTTCATCTTAGTGGGTATTTTTTAGTGCCTATAAATATCGTTGAGTTTTGTTATGGGACACACTTAAGTAACTCAGAAATGGTTGAATTCTTTCAGGTTTTGACATTAAACTTCATAAATTGGGATCAGAACGTTATTTCGTTTAGGGCTAATTTTGCCCCACTACTGAAGCAGTATTTTTCTGAAGTATTCTACCTGATATTTCACGATTTATGAGGTTGACACTCTGGACGATGGGAACTGTAACTATTATTGACCCTGTGGGAGCTTCTGGGGCTATTTCCTCTGATCCTTTCATGTGTTTTTTGGGTAGCTTCTTTACATGCATCAACTGATAAATACTTAGCTGAAGATTTGAGGGGATCATCTGCATATCTCTAGAGCTCTCTTTATTTATGTAGCTTTCTTTGCTCCAGTACTGTTTCCTGCAATCTTTAGCCACCTTTGGCTGCCCAGACTCCCTGCCCCAAGTGCCCAACTCAGGGAGATCACTGGGCTTCACTAAATTTCTTTTCTCTGCATGTGTCCTAGAAACTTTCCATGCCAGGCCTGGGGCAATTGTAAGGCTACCTCACTTGTTTTCTGTCACTCAGGGATCACTGTTCTTCATTGTCTGATGTCCCATTACTTGAAAATCATTGTTTTATATATTTTATTCATTTATTTTTATTTGTTTCATGTGAAGGCAGGTAGATTCAGTCCCTGTTACTCTTTCATGTCTAAATCAGAAGTAGTTATATCTTATCTTATACATGATAAAACTAAAGAGGCGAAAGAGGTGAGTGCTTCCCTAAGATTTACTTACCTAATTTAGTGTCAGAGCTGGTCCTGGACCCCAGATATTTATCTTTCGTATTTATGCTCTTTCAGTCATATCATACAGTGCCACTGCCACCTCCAAAGGTAGTGATTTGGATCTTCAAAAACAATATTTAAATCACAAACAGAGTGAAGCTCATGGAATCCCTGCCTCTTCTGTGATCCTTACTTGTTAATCATGCTTTTCTGTAGGCAGGGTTGTGACTCCCAGGGAGAAGATATAGACTGCGTGTCAGCACGAATATTTTGTGAGAATTCTTGTTTTAAGTTTTACAACTTTATATTGTTTCATGTTGTGAAAACATGTACTTAGTTGATGAATGTCCCTTCCCCAAATTCCAGTTGGATAGTTAACATGTCCATTCAGGGTTTTCTTCATCTTTGTTGTTAGGAAGTCCATGTTTTAAATGTATAAAAAACTTGCACGTACAGGGTGGGGCAAAAGTAGGTTTACAGTTGTTCATATGGAAAATAATACAATAATTAATAAGTAATACAAGAATAAACTCTGTTTCACATACTCACAACGGTAAACCTCCTTTTGCCCCGACTTTTAATTGATTAGCCCAGTGCTGTGTGTATGGAGATGCCTAAGGCTAGTTGGCATTAGGCGTTATTTTGGCTGAGGGTGTAAAATGAAATTCTTACCAAACCAAGACCAATAAAAATGTCTCCAGCATGACTGACTATTCTGTTTCACGCATATTAGTTCTGTCTGTAAGTTTCTACAGGTGAAGGCAATGGCCATGGTTGAAAAATCTTCTCTCTCAGTGCTTGAGACATAGAAAGGAATCGATGCAGTTAGTTCCTTCCTCCTAATATGTGTCCTCTCAATGTGAACCATGACCCTGGGCCACGTAGTGCTTCTGATCGCATGCCTCTGCCCCCTGCTTGCTCTATTCCAGGCTTAGAGTCTTTCTGGTCAACCTCCCCCTGCCTCAGGACCCTTACACATGGCATTCCCACTGCAGTGCCCTTTATTTTGATCTCTGTATGCCTCTAATCTCTAGTCCAGTGAAAATGACATTTCCTCTTTGGAGACATTGCCCCCTACCAGTCTCTGTCATAGTCCCTCTTATTCCACTCAGTGTGCTTCATAATTTCGGTTTTCAAATGTACTTATTAGCATATAAGTTCATTGCTTTTCTTCTACTCTACATTGTGAGCTTCACAGAGCTGGGATTCAGTTTGCTCCATCGCTCATGGAGTGGTTAATTCAGACCCCAAGGACAGTAGGAAGGTATACAATATACACTTGTTAGAATTTGTTTATAAAGCAGTATTATAATGCAAGACTGATAGGGATACTCAGTGGGCACTTGCAGGGCCGAATCTCCAAGGACAGTGGGTCAGTCTCCTGGGTATCGCCATGTACAAAACATAAGCTCATTTTGGGCTTATGAAGAATGGCTAATGACAATGGCCTCTTCCCCCAGTCCCCACACTGTCTGCCTTGTCTGCTCTGGTGATCAGAACAAGGTCCCAGTGCACTCAAGTTTGATGCCACTTGAAGTGTGATTTCCTGGTTTTGGATCTCTATCAGTGGTAGGTACCAGTTATTTTGAATGCCTCTGGCATGTGACAAACCTTTTGTCTTTCTGGTCCCCTTTCGTTCTTTGTCTGACTTTGGGTCCGCCTGTCCTCTGGTGTGAGACCTTCCACCAGGGCTTCTGTAGCGTCTGTTCTACGAATTAGGGCTCATTTCCTCCCAGGTGCCTAAGACTCCTTGCCCTACCTGCTGTGCACATTGAGAGGAAGCCAGCGGTGTCAGGGGCAGGACGAGCAGCTCCTTGCTTTTCCAGTTATTTCCTTCTCAGGCAAGCCCTGTCACACGTAGCAGCCTGGCCAGGCTTCTGCTCTTCTGAGACGCTCCTTTACTCATTGTGATAAGGACCCTGGGTCTTCTCCTGTGGCAAATGTAGGCCTCTCTCCAGCACCTGTTCCCTCCTTCCTTTCTGTAACACTCCTAACTGACAAATTCATTTCATTATTTAGCTATGTCTACCTCTTGCGGATAAATTACTTCTCAATGGCTTGCTCAGGTTCTTCTGATTTATTCAAAGACCTTTTTTGGGGTGTTGTTTTTAATTATTCTGGCTGCTCAAAGACCGGGCTTCTTCCCCGTCATTTGTCACACACTTTGGTGTAATCGCCTCTCTTCTTTCCACCCTTTGCTTTCTTATCATTGCTTTACACACTTGTAACTGTCAAATCAGTTCAGTTTTAAAGCCTACAGGTCCTCTCAACTTCAGCATTTCTCCTAAACAGCCATGGTGGGAAAGAAAAAAATCCTCGCTTTTCTCAGTATTCTTCAGCCGCTAACCATTGCATCTTCAAGCAGCTACTGAGAGCCGTGCGCAGCGCCCTGGGCGGGCGGGCAGTGCTGATGGAGAGCGCGGGCAGGGTACTGAACAGCGGCCTTGTATTTCATAGTAAGTATGGAACCATGAAGGTTCCTGAGCTGGAAGATGACTTTATGCCCATAGCTCTCCTTTAGGGAGGTAGATTTGACACCAGTGTGAGCCCTGGAATGAGGAGGAGGGTGGCCGGAGGCAGGGCAACAAGCAAGGGGCGGTTACAGCAGCCCAGCAGCCAGGAGGCAGGCATTGCCCTGAACTTGGCAGTTCAGCGGGAGAGAGAGGCAAGGACCAGAGCAGGAGATTCGCTGAAGTGCAGCTAACAGGACTTGGCAGCGGTCTGAGGTGAGGGAGAGAAGAGTCATGAGGACCCCAGGGTCCCAGGGTCCCAGGTCTCAGGCCTGCGAGAGTTGGAGGGTGTGGGGGATGGAAGCGGAGAGGGGGCATGGAAGGAGGGCAGGAGAAATAGGGGCAGGAGTGCAGTGGGGGGCGAAGTGATGAGCTCAGTTTTAGCATCTCGGGGCTGCAGCGGCAACGGTTCATCGCACAGCATTGGGAGACGTGGGGCTGCAACTCAGGGGAGAGGCCGGGCTGGGATAAGTGTGGGGAGTCATCAAAGTAGAAGTGGGAGGTGAACGAGAGGAGCAGTCATATGCATATTAAAAGACAGCTAACACTGCAGGCAGCTGGTGTGGGACCCCGGCGTGGTATGGACAGGCCCCGTGGGCTCTGGACGCTCAGGTGGATGGGGCGCCATGGACCGGAGCTGTCGGGAGGACTTTCTCCAAGAGGTCCTCCGCCCCCGCCCATCGTGTCATTTGCATTTACTTGTTTTTCACCCTTTGTTGTCTCTTTCCATATCTGGGCCCTGTTTTCATTTGTATTAATAGTCTTCAGCCTCAGTGTTTTCCTTTCTTTTCATTTGTCTTTAGCCTGAAAGGAGAGGGTACAGTGCAGAGGAAATAAAAACATAAGGTGCAAACTGAGTCTTGCTCCTGCAAGGAACGAGTGACAGCCTCTCTTTGTGGAGCACGCTGGGCAGCAGAGATAAGATCGGAAATTTCTACTCATTTCCCAGGTACACCAAGAAGGATAAAAATTAAATCCAAGTGTTGTGGAGACCTGTGTGCACGATGCCTCCCTGAGAACCCTCATGTACGGCGGGTCCTCTTTGCTTGTCCAGAGCACTGGTTGTTCCAGCTTCTCTCAGGCCTTGCTCTCCTTTCCTGCCTCTTTCTCTGGATCTGTGTCTCACTTGTGTGCTCGGCTGGGGAAAGGAGTTGAGCTTGTTCAGCTGGTCTCACCGGCTATTCTCATTCCTGTGATGCTGAGCTGTGTCTTCGCTGGCAAGGTGAGGGCTTCCTCTGCTCTCGGCGTGTGTGCTCCACGCCTGTACACGCCGACACCCGTGTTGGAGGAAGAGTCTGGGACGCTCTCTCCGCCCGCTAGCTTTGCCAAGGCCATTGAATTAAGCAGGCAATTTCCTCTCACTTTGTCTCTCTGTAAATTTACCAAGCATATGGTATGAGGAGAGTTCTTGGATTATAAATAAACAACAGTGCTCATAAATCTCAGTGTTTTTGTTTTTCCCTCCAACGGGAATAAATAGAAACCATAGATTTGTAACTTCAGAAAAATGTGTTGGAGATGAAGATCATCTCTCCCTCTATGTATATAAATATTTTTTCCCCTTTCTCGTTATGCAGAGTCTTCTTGTACTGAGAGCCATCTATTTGGCTGCGTGCCATTCGTTTTTTATTGCTGCCATTTTCCAACCTGGAAGTAAACTGTTGCTTTAGGCAACAAGAGGATAGCTGCATGGGCCTGGCCATATTGTGCTGACCAGATGGGTTTGGCGCATCTTTTCCCCTGCTGGAGGCGTCAGCTCCTCTCTTTGCAGCGCGCATGCTTCCTCACTGGTCCTGTGGCAGAGGAGGTGAAGTGGTGGATGCTTCCCACTCTTTTCTGGAAGAAGCCCAGCTTGGGCACGGTGCATGTCGGTCCATTGGGTACACTGCAGCTTGGCCGCTCTTAAACCACAGGTCTTTTTTAAGGCGAGGAGATTCACGACATTTGGCTGTCCTTTTGTTTGCTTTCCTACTACTAAAGTTGCAGTGAACCAGATGGGCATGCCAGCCGCCAAGGACAAATGCCAGGATAGTGGCCTGGGACTGGGGTGGTTCAGGCACAGGTCAGCTCAAAGAAGGCAGAACTCAAAGCATGAGTATAGGTTTTGGCCTAGGAGGAAAGTTGAATGTTGGTGCTGCTAGATGGGTAAGAGGAAATGGGCACTCATAGTGGGGAGGGGTCAAGTAGGCAGTGCCAGAGGGCAAGAGTCAGCAGACTGTGACCCACAGGCCAAATCCAGACTCCCTGATGTTTTTGTATAGCCTGTGAGCTAAGAACAGCTTTCACATTTTTAAATGATTGAAAACAAATCGAAAGAATACTACATTGTGACACCTTAAAAATAAGAGGAATTTGCCCTGGCCGGGTTGCTCAGTTGGTTGAAGCATCGGCCCATACACCAAAGGGTTGCAGGTTCAATTCCTAGTCAGGGCACATACCTAGGTTGCGGGTTCAGTCCCCAGGAGGGCTGTGTATGGAAGGCAACTAATCGATGTTTTTCTCTTACCTCTCTTTCTTTCACTCTCTCTCTAAAACAAACAAACAAACAAAAAAAATCAATCAAAAACAAAGCCATATCCTTGGGTAAGAATTTATATATATGGAATTCAAATTTAGTATCCATAAATAAAGTATTATTGGGACTTGTCCAGGCTCATTTGTTTATGTATTGTCTATGACTGCTTTTGTGCTACATGACAGAACCCCCTTCAAGACCCTGTTTCCATTTCCTTTGGATATATACCCATAAGTGGGACTGCTGGATCATATGCTAGTTCTATTTTCAATTTTTTAAGGAAACTTCATGATGTTTTTCATAGTGCAATACCAGTTTACTTCTCCCCCTAGCAGTGTACAAGGGTTCCCTTTTTCTCCACATTCTCACCAGCATTTATGTCTTTTTGATAATAGACATCCTAAGAAGTATGAGGTAATAACTGTGGTTTTGCTTTTCATTTCTCTGGTGATTAGTGATATTGAGCATCTTTTCATGTACCTGTCGGTCATTTGTATGTCTTCCTGGGGAAAATATCTGTTCAGGTCCTTTGCCAGTTTTTTAGTTGGGTTGTTTTTGCTATTGATTTGTATGAGTTTCTTATATATTTTGGACATAAACCCAGTATCAGATGTGTGGTTTACAAATGTTTTCTCCCGTTTCATAGGTTGCCTTTTCATTTTATTGATAGTTTTCTTTGCTGTACAGAAGTTTTTTAGTTTGATGTAGTCCTATTCATCTATTTATTTTTCTTTCTGCCGTTGGTGTAAAATCCAAAACATTGCAAGACCATTGTTAAGGAACTTATCCCTATATTTTCTTTTAGGAATTTATTGTTTCATGCTTTAATCCATTTGAGTTGATTTTTTTGTATGGTGTAAGATAAGGATCCAGTTTTATTCTTTTGCATGTGGATGTCCAAATTTCCCAGTACCATTAAGTAAGGAGACTATTTTTTCCTCCATTATATATTCTTGGTTCCTTTGTCAAGAATTAATTGACCATCTATGCATGGGTTTATTTCTGGACTCTCTGTTTTGTTCCATTAATACATGTGTCTGTTTTCATGACAATACCAGACTGTTTTGATTATTATAATTTTGTGAAATAATTTAAGATAAGAAAGTGTGATGATTCCAGCTTTATTTTTCTTTCTCAAGATTGTTTTGGCTATTTGGGGCCTTTTGTGGTTCTGAATGAATTTTAGGGTTGTTTTTTATATTTTTGTGTAAAATGCTTTTGGTATTTGGGTAGGGATTGTATTGAATCTATAGATCACTCTGGGTAGTATGGAAATTTTAATAATATTAATTCTTCGAATCCATGAAAATATAATATTTATTTGTGTCTTCTTCAATATCTTTTATTAATGTCTTATATTTTTTAGTGTACAGGTCTTTCACCTCCTTGGTTATATTTATTCTTAAGTATTTTATTCTTTTTGATGCAGGGTTAAATGGGATTATTTCTTAATTAATTTTCTGACAGTTCATTGTTGATGTATAGGAGCACAACTTATTTTTTTATATAAATTTCATATCCTACATTTTACTTAATTTATTAGTTCTAACAGATTTTTGGTGGAATCTTTAGGGTTTTCTATATATAAGATCACATCATCTGCAAACGTATAATTTTACTCATGGGCATCCTTGTCTTGTTCCTGATCTTAGAAGAAAATTTTTCAGCTTTTCATCATTGAGTAATCATGAGCAACATCATTAGCTGTGGGCTTGTCATCTATGAACTTCATTAAGTTGAATTATATCCCTTCTACACCCAATTTGTTGAGAGTTTTTTTAAATTAAATTTATTGGAGTGACATTTGGTTAATAAAATTTTATAGGTTTCAAGTGTACAATTCTATGATACATCATCTGTATATTGTATTGTGTGCCCACCACTCGAAGTCAAATCTCCTTCTGGAGAGTATATTGAAAGAAACTAATTATTTTCTTTGAAATCTTGGGGGGAAAAAGGAAAATATACCTATCTTGATATAAAGTTCTCAACACATGGTTTGCTTGTTTTCCTTTTATTGCAGTGTTTTGACCATTTACAAAAGTGTCAGGCAAGTCATAGGCACTGCATAACTATTTAGCAAATGAATAGGTAATCGACAAATTATATTCCTGTCCTTTTGGTGGGTAGGATGTGTTTCTGGGTATCTCAAGTGAGCTCAGAATCTCCTTGGGAGCAAGAAGTCATTAGCTGGTCAGTCTTTTATGTATAAGACAAAAATACTTATTTCAAAATTCTGAAACCTCAGCATTATGTTGCTGCGGCAGAGACTGATTTAATAGTTGCTAAACCTGTTTCATCTTGATCTAGGACAAACAACTGGACTGCATTCTTTCATTGAGATAGAGCCATCTGACTGAATTCTGTTCCTCGGAACATGCTGGAAGTGATGGATGCCACGTCTCATTCTCTATGCTCACTTGCTTACCCATCCATCAGTTCTACCAAGAATTCCTAAGATCTAGAGGATAGCAGAGCTTCTGTGAAATGGCCCTGAGTCTCCAAATCACTGCATAGTGCAGAGCCCCTTTCCACCCCTCACCTCCCTCCTGGTTCACATTGGACTATGATGGGAGTGACATAGTGTTAAGTCACTGAAATGTTGGTGGCATTTGCTATTTCTCTTAGCTACCTCAATGCATATACAGCTCTCCTACCCCTACGTTTACTTTGTTCTCTGGACAGAATGTCTATTTAATATTCCCAAGATATGCTGTGTTTTTCTAGCATCTAGCAGAGTGCCCTTCACATCATAGGCACTCAATAAACATCTGTTGATTGATTTCTGGGTCAAAGAAGGAAACATCAGCTTCCTATAAAATGTAAGCATGTTTTATGTTAGAGCTGATATTCTGAGGAAATGTGCATTTGGGTGTGACTCTCTACTATAGGATCCAGTATAAAGCTTTTAAACAGAGAGTTCAGCTTACTTGGAACATTAAAACTGACATTAAATTTACATACACCCTTTCAGGGAGATTCCTGCGATATAAAAGGAAAATACAGTCATATAGAGCTTTAGAAGTGTGAGAATAGCTCTGCAGATAGGCTCCATCCAGGAGAGAGGGTTCCAGGCCAGAATATACGAACTGGCAGTGAATGTCACAGGCCTAAAGAAATAAATGGAACCTCCATGCCAGGTTTTCCAATCCATATTTAACTGCTTAAAATAGAAAGAGCTTATCTTTCTGTCATTTTTAGAAAGCCTCACCTAACTTTTCTTTCATGCTCTTGCACCTCTGATGAATTGCATGCCCAATATTGAAAACCCAGTAAATGACAACTATTTAACTTTCTGCTGCTTACACAAAGGAGGTCAGGAGATGGAGGAGAGCTGAATTACACTCCTGGACAGAGGTTGTGCAGGGACAGAGAACTGTGCTTGCCCAAGTTGTTTTCTTTCATCCATCACATATGTGGGACATCCTGCCACCTTCTTAATGCTAATGTTCATAATAGTAACAGAAGGCATTTGTTGAGTGTTATGTGCCAAGCCTTAGATTAACATTCCCTTATCCATTGCTGCTACAAGGGAAGTGGTGACCTTCTGTAGAGGTCATCACTGTCTCACATCTGGGATGGCCAATAACTGGCTGGTATGGGGCACAGAAGCCTGGCCTCCTGCCTTAGAATGTGTCAAGTCAATGGTGAGAGTTATGCACGACAGCTGCCCTGTGGATCAGGCTTTTCCTGGAACCGCATCCTTGCTTGTCTGCTGCTCCTTTCCTATCTTGCTTCCCTCTCTCCTGTTAGGTTTTGCCTAAGAGCATTCCTCCAATAATTCTTGAGCTTCCAAATCACAGACTCAGGCTCTAACTTTAGGAAACTCAGCCTAGGATGTTCTTCTTTAATCTGAAACCCAACTTATCATCTATTCCAGAGATGTTGGGTCTACTCTTATTTCTATTAGTGGAACACTGTTCTCTTAGGCACTCAGGCTTGGAATCTTCACGTTATCTTTACCTGACCCTTCTTCTTCATCTTGGCCCCATGTCCAATACATAGATTATGCTTCTTCTCTGTGTCCCTCTTTCATTTCTTACAACCCACTGTCTCATCCGGTTAGTGAGATGGATTCCTAAGAAGTCTTTCTACCTTCAGGAGGATGTGCTTCACCAATCCATTGTACAACATCAACAGCAGATGAGTCCAAACAGGCTTCCATCATGCCCCTAACCTGTTCAAGAAGCTTTGGGCCCCCCGTAGCTTATAAGATGAAGTCCAAGCTCTTTAGCAGATATTCAACATATCTAAACTTATCCACTCTTATGACTGTGTAAGAACATTTCTTTCAGGCCTGGCCCATCTCCTGCTAATCTTCTGAAAATATTTTCATGTTTCAGGTTCTAAGACTTTGGACAGGCTCTCTGTCTTCCTTTTGCCTCCCAATACTCTACCTTTTCCTTAAAGCTCCCCTCCCCTGTGGAGTCTTATTTCCTTTCCTCTGAGCTCCTCTAGCACTAATGTCATTGCCCTCACCATTGTCATATTCTTCCCCCTCCTCACTGTCATCATATTAATGATGGCTATCATTTATTAAGATATCTAATATGCCCAATGTTGTGATAAATGCTATATGTGCACCTCCTCATTGGGTTCTCATTGAGTTTTCAAACATGTGAGATACTTAATTTAGATAGTTTTACCTGTTTTATAGATGAGAAAACTAATGTTCCATGTGGTTAATTGACCTGCCCGCGGTCACATAGTTAGTAAGGGGTGTGGAGCCAGGCTCTGTCTTTGACCCCAAAACTTAGGCACTCAGCCGCCCTGCTATCCTACTGCATTTGGTCCAGTTGCTTCCTACTCATTTATCCTTTATTCATTTATTTATTAAAACTAGTGATTGAGTGCCAGGAGATGGACGCTAGGGGTTCAGTAGGGCTCTTGTCTTCGCAGATTTTTACCTAATTGTGTTTCTGAGCCCCTTTCCTAATCACCACTTCCCTCCCCAAGCTTCTCCCTCCCCTCCCATCTCTCCAGGAGAGAACCATCTCACCCATGTGCTGTGTTGTTTTGCCTATCATTTCCTGGTGGTCCAGGTGTTGTGTTTCAAATGACCTGTTCCATCTTTTGGCCTTCAGGACTCACTCATGCCCTCCTTTCTAGTTATTCAATAAAAGATGGTCTTGTCCCCCAATGATTCTTTTTGACAGTATACCCATAGGTGCCTAGATTAAGCGATCCATAGACTGATTGATGGACCTTTGAGAAGCTGAACACTTATTCCTGGGACATGCCCTGGCTTAGGCAGGTTGGCAGAACCTCAGTGGCCCTTGGTGGTGGCAGATTTGCATCCTTAGAGTATAGATCTGCATTTTGGAAATAACCGGAAGCCATTTGGAGCTCGAGCAGATGCACAGAAGGTTGGCAATGGCAGGGACTTTGGAGATCATTAATTTCAATCCTCTTATTTTACAAAGGAAGAGAGTAATCAAACTGTGAAACATTATTCTTGGTTGTAAACAAGCAGTGTCTGTAACAACAAGGTTCTGGAAACCCAATAAACCAGAACTTACAGGCTTGCTGAATGCTTAAATTTGAGCCACTGGAGACAGCCAATAGCGTCACATTGCTGCCAGGGCTCGTGTTTGGAAATGGGCTGAGACGCTCTATTCCCAACCAGGGATCTGGCTCTCCTTAGCACCTTAACTTGCCTAATTGAGCCCTACCTTTCCTCCAGGGGAGCAACCCACTCAGGAAAGGTGCTGAGTTTCATTAACTCCGAAAGGACATGGGTCTGAGGAATGTCTGTGTATGTGGTGGGGGGACTTGTTTCTAGAGCCAGGGCCCCTATAGGCTCTCACACGGATGGGCAATGAATGTGTTTTGGTAGAAACTACTTTTTAAAGACCCTAGAGTGTGGCATTCACTTTAGCTAAGGCTATGGGAACCAATATACTGAGCCAGCCCATGTCAGCTGGGGTTCAGGTGGGTGCTGCCTCAGATCTCAGAGGGGCATTTCTCTAAGGGCCACAGTGATGGTTTAAGGAATACTCGGTGACTTGAGAGTAAACCCAACTAATAGCTAATTTCTTTTTCCTACTTAGCCTTTGAAAAGAAAGCTTTAGAGAAATGGGCTTGGTTTTCATGCCTACAGCTCTAGTCCCTTGTCAAGAGCGTTTGGAGTGGATAATGTGAGGTCCAACAGGACCGTTGTTTAAATAGTATGCAAATGGCACTGTGCAGGGAGCATAGTAATCAGGATATTTCTCTTTTTAAAAATCCTCACCCGAGGATATTTTTTCCATTGCTTTTCAGAGAGAGTGGAAGGGAGAGAGAGAGAAACATCGACATGAGAGAGACACATCGATTGGTTGCCCCCCGCCTGCCCCGACCAGCATTGAGGATCAAGCCTGCAACTGAGGTCTGTGCCCTTGGCTGGAATTGAACCCAGGGCCCTTCAGTTTGTGAGCCAGTGCTTTAACCACTGAGCCAAACTGGCTAGGGCAGGATATGTCTTTTAAAGAAAGATAGATGAGAATTCAGGCTTCTGGGCCCATAAGGAGATGGCGTGACGATGGTGTAAGAGCCACCAGAGGAGAGCTGCGATTCACTCCTTGGTATCTGGGGATTCCCTCTTTCCCCGTGTTGAGAGATGTCAGGTGTTAGAGGAGTTTAGCTCCTTTCTCCCCCAAATGACCAGTGGGATAACTGATAGAACCAGTGCTGCATGAAGGAACATCAAAACATTTTCACAGGTCGAAGGGAATCTGTCTCAATGTCCCTATTTCAGTCCCTGGGACATATTTGCTCAGTTTGAGGGTGCACCCTCCCTGGCATTATTCAGCATGTCTTAGGGGTTAAAAGAGATGTCTAAGGGAGTCTCATGACCTCAGAGAACTTATTCTGTCTGGACAAAGATGTCTCATCACACAAGGCTAAATAATGACATAAAACAACAGCAGAAGGGAAGAGATGTATCTCCCCAGAGAGCAGGCGCCGTGTTCCCCGAGAATGACAGAGATGCCGAGTGCTAGGAAAGCAGTGGCAGGAGGGATGAGAGGCCTCCTGGAGGAGGAGAGCTGATAAAGAAGATCCTCTCTTCTCTCCAGGGCTGACTGCTCCCAGGAGGCGTACACTCGTATTAATTGGCAAAATAATTAACTAATGCATTGAGTGGCTACCTGGTGCAAGGCATCCTGCTTATCCCTGAGAAGAAAGATTGACAAATGAATGGGGCCTCAGATTGAGCTTCTCCAGGTTAGAGAGGTGGTCCGAAGGCTCTCCGTCAGTTTGCATTTCTCCATTAGGCAGCTACCCACTTTATCCTGGGGTTTCTGGAGGTGCACAAACAGATATAATTGCATGCATGTCAGAGGAACCAGGCTGGAGGCAGGTAATTTTAAAGGGAAATGGTAAACATCCACTCTCCAGGCAGAGATGCCTTGCTAAAACTGTCCAGAACCTTCTAATGCGTGCCTCATTATTTTTTTCCCTGGGAAAACTTAGTGAAAAAAAAGTTGAGTCCGTTTTCCCTAGACTTTAATTTGCAAGTGTTGGCCACCTGCTGGAGGCTATCTCTGATTATGTGGAGCAACCACTGCATCTTCCCGGGTGCCTGTTGGTGGTTTACTGCTGATCTGGTGGGGATGAGATGGCCTTCGCTGCTCACCGGCACTTACAGAACTGTAGCTCAGTTGCTGTTTGCCCAGAAACGTATGGGACAGCTTCTCCTCCAGTGATTACTTTATTGTTCCGCTATGGGGTCTCCCAACATCTGACAGTGAACTCTACGATATTCGAGCTATTTAAGCTTCACAGTAATCCTAGGAAGGCAATATTTATATTCCCATTGAGCAGATATGAAACATGAGACTTAAGTAATTAGCCTGAGGTTCTGCAGGCTGGATTTGAAACAAAATCTGCTTGACTGTGAAATGAATCCTTTTATGATTATGCTGGGCTGCTGTTTTGAAAGCGAGCGCTTATCTATAATAGAGTTCCTCTACAGATGTGTTCATTTACTGATCTGCATTGTAACTGCTCGGTAACGATTCACTTTATTGCGATTATTTTTAACTACAGGAATGATGCATGGAAACGTTTTTGCTTTAAAACATTGCAACGTTACAAATAAGCACAGGTCCCTATAGCCGCCCTACCCCTCCCCACCCCGCCCCAGTCTCTACCCAGAGCTGACTTCTATTCCAGTTATTTGTGTACTCCTCTAGAATTTTTAAATGCATCTGTGTACATGCGTATAAACCTAATGGAAAGATATTGTTTTGCTTGTCTGGGTTTGTATAGTTAATGTATTATTCCTCAGTAGCCCTTTTCATTTAGTAATATGTTTTAGAGATGTTTCCAGATCAATAACCTTGATATTGGTATTTTTTAATGCTGTTATATAGTGTGTAAAATGCACTATGTTTTACTCAGCCTTTCCCCTAGTGATTGCCACTCCATTATGTTCATATGAACAAAGGTGAATGAATTATGGGCTGTCACGTGTTCCTGGGGGTCTGCTGTCCCTTCCTTTTTCTCTGGAGGGCTTCTTTCCTCCCCTCACCTGTATGACACAAACAGGCCTGTTGCCTGATAGGATTGAGATCTTCTGGCATTTTAAAGCCTCAGAGAATAGCTCAGCAACCCTATTTTCTGAATTGGGATTCCTCAGTTAGAACAGAAGTGCTGTAACAGTGAGAAAGACCAAGATGCTGAATGTTTGGCCAGCCCTGCACCCCTCAGCCTTCCCTCCCAGATCAGTGTTGGGAATTCTCCTGCTGGTGGGTCTACATCATCTGCTATAAACCATGAATTTTGCGCGATCTGGTTTTCCGAGTCAGCTACCCTCTAATCTTCTGTATTTGGAGCCCCGTGATGGCTCTCATTCAAAGGGCTGGGACAGGAAGGCACAGAAAAATTCATTATGCCGTGTCACTGTGCCTCTCAGCCTGAGGCTGGACGATGCGGGGGAGGGGTGCAATAATGAGAAGCGGTCACTGGGTGCTTTGTGAGCATCTCCCTTGGCATCAGCCCGCCTATGGTTTTTTTGGAAGCAGAAGGTGGGACCACAACCCACTTGGAGAGGGAAGCTATTTAAATCACTTGCTTTTGGCTTGCGGTCTGAAATTAGTTCCCTGGCTGGTTATTTGTGGTCAGGCTGGGCTTCTGCCATTGCAAAGATACACATTAATGTGGCTTAAGGCATTGGCCCGAAGATGAGGCATGGAACAGGCCAGAGGGGAGCATGCATGGTTTTCCCAGTTCAATCATAAAGACTCTCTGGGCAGCCAGTGGTCTGGCGCTGTGCTGTGGAAACTCTTGACCCTGACCTTGGAATGGGCTGTGGTTCACCACACACTGGAGTCCATAATTGCCTATGGGCTTTGGTGGTTGACTGTCAGTGGGACACACTCAGGGGGAATGGCTGGTGGGTGCTCCCCAAGCCTGGCACTCGGGACCATGGTTCTGTCTGGCACTAGGAAGCATGGTTCTGTCTGGCACTCAGAAGCATGGTTCTGCCTTTTGATTCCCAGGCAGCTGGGCCATGTTGCACTTTCATGGGGCCAATTGGAAATAGTGCCCAAAGATTCTTTAATGATTTATTGGGCATCAATGTGCATCACCCCCTGTTAAGGTTAAGGAGTCTAAATCAAGGAGAAGAAAGTAAGGTGATTGCCCTACAGTCTGTGCTATTCATAAAAATGACAGCCATAAGCGTTTACGGAACAAGGTCTTTATCAGATGCTAGGCCGGGCCTCTCACTACTCTTCTCCCAGCCCCTGTTCTCTGGGCTGAGGGTCAGCGGAGCAGCGTGCACCGCTAGTTCCCCTTGTCTTTGCATGGCTCCAATCTTCCCCGTGTTCTCTACTGAGAGCTGTGCTCCGCAACTTCGGAGATGTGAAACACGTTTCATTTGTTATTTTACTTTTAAGGAGCTTTTAGTTATTGCTAAGGAGAGGAGGAAGCACATATGCATATTCAGAGAGTAAATGGGGAACTCCAAGGTGTTGTTGCTATAAATGGGGAGGAGGGTGTGGGCTGCAGTTGTAGAAGTCTCCACAGCGGGATTAGTACTGAAACTGGGAGTCAAACAGGAGGAAATCCAGACAGTTGCCAGCCAGAAACTCAATGGGAGAGAGACAAATGGGAGGTAACGTGGGCAGACCTTGCAGGCTTTAAATGCCAGGCCTCTTGCGAGCGATTTGACCTGATACTGCAGCCAGGCAGGGACATGTGAGTTGGGACACCAGCGACCCTGGCAGGAGTCTCAGGAAGTTGCCTGAGAGACAGAAGCAGAGTTGGGTGCCTGGGGTGTGTGTGGAGATGGTGGCGACTGATGTTGCAGTCACACAGGCAGTGGCCGTTAAGTTACGCACCGCTGCTTTTATAAATACTATTTGATTATAATACAGCCACCCCCCTTCATTTGCATATTGTGTTTGGCTTTTTTTTCTTTTTTCTTTTGAGCTACAGGGTCAGAGTTGAGTAGCTGTGACCGAGATTCACGCAATCTAAAATATTTACTCTCTCGCCTTTTTACTGAAAAAAGTTTGCTAACCTGAGCTAGAGCTACTCATAATTACCCAGAAAGGGGCAGCAAAGCCTGATGCCTGGCACATGGGAGGTACCCTAGTAGGTAAGAGATAGATGGTAAGAAATGAGCAAAAAATAAAATTGCTAACAGGAAAAAGAACTGTCACGACTGTGGTTGTTGCTGGTTTTCGATTGTATCACCCAGAAGGGTGTCCATTGAGAAGATGTGAGACTGATGAGAGAATTAAAGAGTAAAAGGCTTGAAATTTCCCAGTTCTTCCTCAGGGTGAGGGTTGGGGAGGGAAGGAGGAGGGGCTGAGAGGCCAGGTGGTGAAGGGGGAGAATGCGCTGGCTGGATGAGGGGAGCGGTGTGCCCGCCCCAACCCTGAACATCTGGCGGGCCCCTGAGAGCTGGCAGAGGGCCTTTCGGAGTCCTCTCACCTCTGGCAGGAACGTGGCATTGGGAACGGGTGTGGAGCTTCAGCTCAGCTCTACTGGGAAGCCGACTTGGCTGTGTTGGCTGGAAGATTTTCTTTTCTGTTCTTTTACTTTAAAAATAGCAGCCCATATGCTTGTTGCCACCAGCCTCTCCCCCAGAAGCTCACTAGAGGAGTGGGATCTTGCTGGGTGGGTAAAAATATGACGCATTCACAACTCAACTCTGGAAATTCTCACTGAGGGACTGGCCCTGGGGAAAGAGCAGGGTTATGGAAGATTAGGCTGGGGTGGTCCTCCCAGCATGTGCCGCCTACACTCTGAAGCTCTTCTGAAGCCTATCGGGGTGGGACAAGAGCTCCTGAATAATTGAAGGGCTCAGACCAGGAGTCAGGGTCCTGGGAAAAAAAGACCCGTCCACCTCTGGGAGTCCGCATCAGGTACCTGGGGAGGAGTGTGAGCAGCTGGCAGCTGGGAGGTCCAACTAGCAGGTAGCTGGGTAGGTGGAGGAGCCACAGAGCAGGTGACCTGCAGAGACACAAATGGGAAAACCAGGGACAGTGCCCATGAAGCCAAGATTCAGGGCCCCAGCTACTGGCTGGGCTCAGACACTTTGGATGGAATTCAGGACTCTGGAAAGAGAGATAGCTGGGATGAGACCAGTCAGGAGCTAGGGAAAAAAAGTCCCCAGTTGCTGGAGCTGGAGACTAAGGGATCTCTCTTAGACAATATCTCTTTGAAGTCAAGCCTCCTTGGAGACGGTTTGTCAATACCAGCAAAGTAGAAGTTACTCATAGAGTACGAAGCAGTAATACCCCTCAGAAAAACTTTTCTTCACAAATGCACGAGTAGCCATGCACAAGACAAATAGACAGCGGTTTATTCATAGGCTGCAGTGTTCTACGGTGGTTTAAATCGAAGAATTGTGGCTGTGTCAACATGGATACGCCCCCAAACTGAAATCTGGGCAAAATAAGCAAGCCTAGGAACATATATTGTGTAAGATAAGATTTACGTAAATGTAGAAATTCACAAAGGTTGTTTATGAAGACAAGTGTTTGTTAAATCTAATAGTGGGCATCTGAGGGACATCTTATTGTGCCTTTTTGTGTGCTAGAAATAATTCATAAAAAAGACAGAAAGAGAGGGGAGAGGGACACACACGCACACATACAGAACAATGGAATGACCTGCTGGAATTGGAGTGACCTGAGCCAAGGCACAGAGGCTGGAAGCCCAGTGGCGCTGCACATCTTACCTGCCGTCTCCCAGGTCGGCTGTGTGTCCTGAGCAATTCAGAATGTTAACTGGCACAGTGCCAGGCCCTTGGTGGGTGCTCAATGCATGTGTGTGATGGTTCCAGTGCCAGGCCCATGGTGGGTGCTCAATGCATGTGTGTGATGGTTCCATCTTTCTGAACATTTCTGAACATTTTAGCCTAGTGTTAAAATTTGGGAGGCTAGCTTTAAAATTGGGAAGATGAGCCTGTTTCCTCGAAGTGAGCCCCCTGGCAAATGTCTGGAGCCCCAAGGTGGAGGATGGTCTGCTTTCAGGTAAAAGGGAGTCCTGCAGGCACAGCTGGCCCTGGCAACAGCGCTGAGGCCTCTCTGCCTGCGGCCCCTCCCCCGAGGCAGAGGGGGCCTACAGAACTCTGTGGTCAACACGGTGGAGTTCACGCTGGAAGGGGCAGGGTCCAGGCCACCTTTGCTGCCATGGGCTCACTGGCTCCTTGAGGTGTCTCCAGTGAGTGGGACTGGTTTCTGTCAGCCTGAGTGAGCAGAAACTGCCTGGGGCGGGGGGGCGGTGTGTGGAAGAAGCTGAAATGGGGAGCATCCTTTGATGGGAAGTCTCTATTCTCAGCAGCCACTTTTGGAAAACAGCGAAGTCAGTGTGAATCTGTTGGGCAGCTTGTAGAAAGAGAAACTGTGTGTGGAGCTGGACATACTACCTTTGATGAGGGTTATTTGGATTCTGGAAGGAAAAGTGTGGTGACATAGTCATACAGGGAGCCCTGAGAATGTAGCTTTTATAAATAAGATGTTATATATATAGTATAAGGAAAAGTCACATGTTGGAAAACAGCTTAGTACCCTGTGGGTGGGATAACAAGATTTAAGGTCCAGAAGGAGCTTTATGATAATCTGAGTTAAACCTCTTGTGTTGATGTTGGAACTGGGGCTTGACAAAGACCCTCCTCTTGACCGAACTCTAGTCAGGATCCTCTGAGCCCCATTTTAGCAAGATTACTGCTAAGTCAATTTAGCCAGAATCACCTGAGATATGGGGACCCTCCATATCTTATCATGCTCAATATCTGACCAAGTTCCTCAGCCTCCACCATGTCCCAGGTGATGTCTGATCACCCTGGCCTGTCTTCACCAAGAATCCTGTCAGATTAGTTTAGCAAAGAATGACCCTACCCTCTTAGTCATGTTCATTTGCCGACTGCGCCCTTCTCTTTGGCTGTAAGTTCCTGCTTTTCCTTGTTATATTTGGAGTTGGACCCAATCTCTCTCTCCTGCTGCAAACCCCATTGCAGCAGTCCCTATACCTACTGTGATAGTCCTGAATGAAGTCTGCCTTACCATTCTAACAAGTGTCAGGATAATTTTCTCGTTCATAGGCTAGGAGAATTGGCTTGACCCAGGTAGTACCTTGAATACATTTTAAAATCACTTCTAGAGTCTAGATTTTCAGACTCAGGTTCAATGTTCTTTCCCCATACCATGATGTCTTTATGCCTTCAAAAGTATAAAATCAAGAAGCAATTCATGATTTATTTGGGTTAATAAACTATGCAACTGACAGCCTCTAGAGATTGTAGTCTGTCTTCTGCCCAGCCCTGGGTAGGATAGGAGCTCAGGATGATTGATCCTTTAACCTTAATGCTGGTCTGAGTGAGCTATATAAATCCTTCCATGAGTGAACTAGATAGATCCTTCCCTGACACAGGACTCTGCTAGACCCCACACTCTATGCCAGTTGTACAGCATCCAAAGGGTCAGGTATGTTTTCTAGAAATGGTTATATGTTTGTTGAGTTGCCCTTAGACATTAGAAGTTGATTAAGAACTTGTGAGTAGGTTTGGGCAAGATCATTCATATTCATTCATTCATTCATTTATACTTGCAAATAAAGACAGAGTAAAACAATACAAAATCAATACATCTGGGCTGTTAGAAGAAATTGCTATTGCCCTTAGGGAGTTATAGTCAAGAAAGAGGCTCCAGAATAAAACTGGTATGACCAAAATAGTGGAATAAATACTAAAATAGAAATATGTACAAGATGGTCTGAAAACAATGGAAATTATGAATAATTTGTTGGAAGGAGGGTAATATTGGAGTTGGATGTTGAAGGTTGGAGAGAAATTTACCAAGTAGAAGAAAAAAAGCTTGGGTAGTTCAGGCAAAGGGAATGATGTGGGCAGAAAAGGAGAGGCATGAAAATGTAAGACATTCAGAAAAGTGTAGTGAGGCTGGAGAGAAAGGGGCAGAGAAGCAAGTGGCTGGAAATAAGTCTAAGTAAGTGAGGTGGGAGCCAGATTTTACAAGACTAAGCTTGGAAGGTACAACTTCACAGTAGGCAGGCAGCAAGTAATTCCTAGAAGGGGGTGAGGTAGACAGATCTGGGTGGTTGAAATTAACCGCATGACACCATGGAGAATGGTGGGAGGGAGGGAAGACTGTAAGAGCATCCAGCTGGGAGGCTGTGGCAAAAATGATGATGCTTGAGCCACAACACTGAGGTAAGGATGGAAAGACCAGGGGTCCAAGTTATTTAGGAAATAGAATCATTAAGACTTGGAGATGGAGCTGGGTTCAAGAGATAAAGGCAAAGGAAAAAACTGAGAGTGATTCCCAGTGCCTACAGGAGCCAGGAGACAGAAGATAAGACATAAATTTCAGGGGGTACTGGTTATGAAAGTCAGAAGAAACAATGACCATGTGGAGCCAGTAGCCTAGGGAAAGACTTCAGATATTGATATTTGCTTGTTCAGTAAATGTGCTGAGTGTGCATGATATGTAAGGCCTGACTCGGTATGTTTTCAGGAAGGGAGAAATGAATGTCCTTTTTAAAAAATTAAATCTATTTTAAAAATATTTTTATTATGCTCACACCCTTTAGGAGGTTTCCCACGTGTTATATTTTTGCATCCTTACAAACACCTTGTGAGGTTAAATTATCCCTGTTTTTCAGATAAGAAATTTGAGGCTCCAGCAGGTTAAGTAACCTGCACACAATAGTGCAACTAGAGAGCTGCAGATCTGGGAATGAAACAGATTTTGCTGTGCCCAAAGTTCACGTTCTTTCCCCTCGCCATAGTGTTCTGTGAAGTTCCTTGTCCTGGAGGAGCTTACACTGTGCTTGGGAAGCAGACACAAAAAAGCTCATCATGACAATATCAATGTGTCAAAAGAGGCACCCAGTGTGCCTTGGCACGTGCTGGGTGGGGCATTAGTTCTGGAGCAGAGGAGAGACCAGTGGCCACTGGGAAGAGGGCTAGTGAAGCCTTAACAGAGGTGAGGGTGGGTCTGGGGACCTGGAATTTGGCAGGTTGGATGAGGGTGGGGATAATTCTTCAAGGTCATCACAGTTTGGCTCCTGGCTTTATGAAGCTAGTCTGTGGTCCAGGGCCAGAGCCGATGAGAATTAGAAGGTGGGTGAGGGCTCAAGGAAAAGACCGGGCCAGGTAGTTCCTGGGGCAGTCAGCACACAGCCAGAGTTGGAAACTGAGTTCGGAGGCAGAATGAAGGCTCCCATGAGGTCTGTTGACCAGAGAGAAAATAAACTGGCCTCGTGACTCAAGTTGGGGAAGTTTTATGAGCCCAGCCCAGGAAGGTGACTGCAGAGGGGGAGTGAGAACCTGATGAGCCCGTGGTTGGAAGAGGAGGGCGGCGTGTGGAGCGGAGGGTGGGGAAGGGAGGGAAAGGTGGCAGGGAGGTTGGCTGCCTGAATCTGCTTGCCCCCTCCAGCATGGAAAGGTGAGATGGCAGGAGGGAGTCTAGGGCTTGGCCTGCCCTTATTCTCTGTTTTGGTGTGAGGTCAGAGCCCTGCGAATTAGGGTCAGATGAGGAACAGGTAGGCAGCAGGATCACTGGAATGACAGCTACCGGCAAGCCGCTCAGCATTGCTGGCGCTTCACCCTGCTGAGCCGTTGCTCCTACGTGAAGCATCAAACTCTCGCCTGGTGGGGCCTGGCCTGGCTGTTGGCCCCCAAGGTCTCCGGCGGGGCACACCTGCCTCTCTGAGGGTCCCCTGGCTTCAGGCTCAGTGGAGGGGGCGTGAAGTTGGTTGCAGCCCAGTGATCTCAGGAGACACTCTGGCCTCCCTCCCTGTGGCCCCCCCGGCCCAGCCCCTCAGGAGCAACTACAGCTCCGTGCAGAGAAGCGGAGGCCCCTGAGGGCTGAGCGCAGGGGGCAGGCGCTCTCCTCCAGCAACTGTCAAAGCACATCCGCACAGAGGGCGAAAAGTAGGTCTCAGGCCTCCGAGAAGGGCCCGGAGCAAAGGCGAGCCAGCTCAGGTAGGACGCAGATGCATTAGTCTAATTGCTCTTCTAAAATTAATGGGGCCTTTTATCTCTGAAAAACACTTTTTTAAAGCACTCATGAGCCTGGCTCCCTTTTAAACAACACCCCTCTGGTAAACCAATCTTTGCCTTTCTTTCTCTCTTACCTGCAGATCCACGAACTATGGCACCACCTATGAAAAGCTGAATGACAAAGTGGGCTTGAAGACTGTCCTCAGTTACCTCTACGTCAATCCCACCAACAAAAGGAAGGTAAGAGGAAGGGTCAGTGGGTCCTGGGCACTCCCTGCAGGGATCAGGAATTGGGGGATAGCAAGGCTGCCTAGGGCCAGGAGTGATGAAAAATACAATAGGCATGGAATCGGTTAGAGACGGCCTGTTTTATATGCTAAGGACATCACAGACACTGTAATTGTAACAATAGCCTTGATAGTAGTAGCAATAATAATAATAACAACAACAGTAGAACTGTAGGACCAGGTAAGTGGTCCCTCTGTGCCAAGGATGGTGCTCAGTGCCTTACACACCTTATCACGTGTTTCGTCATAATGAATCCATGGGGTAGAAGTTATCACTGTTCCCATTGTACAGATGAAGAAACTGACACTCAGAGAGATCAAGAATGGGTCTGCTTGACTCCGGAGCTGAGTCCTTCCTTAGCCCCCCTCTTGCTGGGCTATTTTAAGAAAGCGTTTCTGCTGAGGGAAAGATAGGCAGCTCCTGGATTCATCATCTTGATGGGGAGCTGCTTCTGAGGCATTGGAGAGCAGACCTGGCCCTGCCAGTCCCTACGCCTTATGTCTGTCCTCTTGACGTAACGTTAACAGCCGGAACATGGGTGAACTCACAGAAGCTCGGAATTTAGTCATGGAGACCTGCTGAGAGGAGGGGGCCTGGATTCCCTGGAATGATGGACAGTCTTAGAAATAGATGCTGTACCGTATATTGGCTTTGGGGAGAGGTGATCTAGCCCCAGCTAGGAAGGCCCTGCCGTTTAGATGCTTAGGAAGGCCCAGTCCCGATAAACACCCCAGGGATGTAAAAGGCTATTTCTGTTTCTAAAAGCCCGAAAATGGCAGTCCCCAGGCCTCCTGCAAACTGGTTTGCACTCCCCAGTGGCTTTGCGCACCCCTTCTTCAGCGAGGTAAACTCAGTGGGGAGCTGCAGCCTGTCGTGCGAATGTCCCTAATCTCTGACTCCAACTCGGTGGAATCCAGGTGGTGACTTGGAATGATGCCTGTTCATGCTGCTTAGAGCACAGCAGCTTTGGCTGAAATTCTCAGCCCTCCCTTCTCCTCACCACCACCTCCATGGCCCTCAACATCCCCAGAGAAGGGAGGAAGCAGATTTGGTGATTCCTGGGTCGGTGTTGGTGATGGGTGCCCAAAGACCCAGCTTGCTCCAGGGGTCCCCAGACCTGAGACTGTGCCCACCAGTCACGTGCCAAAATCCTGATGATCAGGATGGCTGGTTAGGTACCTGTCACTGGTTTTAGCTGAGTGATTTCTCTTTTCTTTTTTCCAAAGCATTGTCATTTTTATTTTTTTCAGTATTGCTATTTGAATCAGTACATGTTAGAGCTGGAAGGGACCAGAGAGATTTCACCTGTACAAGCAGTTATGAGTCATTTTTGAATTTCAACTCTTTTGCAAAATTGTTTAAAGCTCTAGACCTCCTTTCTAGAAACATGCCTGTGCACACAAAATTTGCAAACAATTTTTCGGGGTTTGTGAACAGCTCAGATCCCACCACGGACCAAAGATGTTGATGGAGTCTTGGTTAAGAATCTTTCACCTGCACCGATAGCCCATAGAGACAGGTAAGGAAAAGAGCCAGGTCTCTGTCCAGGTTTCAGATGGCACTTTGCGCCTTTCATTCCTATACAATCACAGCCTGGGGTTTCAAAATTGATGATCTACTTCTGACGTGGGAGCTTGAGGCAACTGCTTCATGACCTTGATTTAAAACTTGGTGCCATGTCCATGGTGGACACATGATGAAACTTGACTGAATGGAGTCAGCAATGACCTATTTAAATTCTTTCTCTTCCCTTCTCCCTCCACTGAGAAGGAAGCTGAACCCACAGAGGACAAATGTCCCACCCAGGTCACTCAGCTGGGTAGGGGCCGAGCCGGCCGTTGGTCTCATGACTCCCAGTGACGGGGGGTGGGATGGAGTCGCAGAGGGTGTGTGTGTTGGACACGCGGCAGGTGCCCTTCCATGCTGCTCTCTGACCTGTGTCGGACCACAGCAGAGTGAATGATATTTCCATGTAGATGACAGCTCAGCTGCCTTCATGAGGATTTTCTCAAGTGGTATAAGAAAGGATCACACCTGTTTTCATCCATTTTGGTAGTCATCTGTCAGGCATGTTTCCTGTTAGACTCCTACAATGTCTCTTTTGGTCTTTGCTGTTATTTTCTACTCCTGACTGATTTAACTCCTCTTCGCACAGCCTTGGACGTACTTAGAAGTGCGAGACACGAGGGGCAGGTTAAGGCAGATACTGAGGGTAGGAAGGAACATGGCTGAGGTGTGGAGACCGTGGGCACAGAAATGCCACCTCCATTTCTCCTTCACAGAGCTGACGCCAGGCCAGGGACTCTCTGGACAGTTTCTCTCAGGAACTGTTGCCCAGTTAAAAGTTGGGCCTATTTTGGCTCCTCTTAGCAACCCCACCAAAGCACAGCTAACTCCCACCTAAGAGGCACTACCACCTAGAAAGTTAGAAGCAGAAACATTGTCTTCGCTCAACCTGGAGAAAGACAAATGATGGGCTAATGCCATGGATTTATTGTTTTAAAATTACAATAAAAATTAATTTCATAAGGAGACTGTGATCCTGAAATGCTTTCTGAACCACCCAAGAAAAGATGAGATTAGATGCTGTTTCATTTTGTTGTTTAGTGTTTTTTATTGCATCCTGAGTCTGTAGATACTGGCAATGCACAGATATTCTACATGGTGACTTTCCAATTAACCAGAATATTCAGTTTACTGGAACTGCCCTTCTCCAGCCACTTGGGCAGAATGGTAGTTAGATGTAGATGAAAATACTCTTATTTGTTTCTTAAATGGTCTAGAGCTCTGGGTCATTATGACCTTGAATGCAACTTTTTAAAAAAGTGTCTTCTTAGATATATCCTCTTGTTTAAACCTCTGCTTATTTGGGTTCTCATCTCAGTTTGAATTACACAAGAGTCTTTGGATTCTCTCAGCTCCCAGATTATCTGTGGCTCCCCACGTTCATCAGCCAGCTAATAGTGCCACTCTCCAGCAGATTTTTTAGTAAATTGTGTGGAAACACTTGCTTTTCACCTAATGAGTTATTTATTTAACAGCTGGCGATTCCTTTCCTTGGAGTCTGTGAGTATAGCAGAGATCTGTTGCCCCTGGCAAAATAGTAAATTGTGCTTGTATTTATATATTTGTTTCTGAAGCTAATTGTTGATTTTCTAACAACACAAAATCTCCATACACAGATAGCTGATAAGCCCTTAGGTTAAAAGTAGAAGTGCTAACATGTGTATAGTCTCCTTCTATCAGGAACAATCTTAACATTAATTGAGCACCTACTATACTAAACTGCCTTCCAGGAGCTTAATCTGTACAATCTCCAATCCTCCCAGCCACTTTAGAAAGCAGACAAAATAAAGAAATAGACTCTAATTGCCCCACAGCTATACTACTTATAAATGGTGGGTCTGCAACATCTTTCCCATGGGTTTAATTTGGGGGACAGATTAGTCAAGATACACCCAATAGTGCTGGATTACCTTAAGGAAGTTGAGATTTGGACTAGTATCCCTAGGCTTTCTCTAAGTGAGGGTATATTACTATGAAGTGCGGAGAGCTGCTCTTGTTGAAGTTGTTCTAGACCATCCAGTGATGTGGTGGCATCAGCATAGTGTTAGTGATGTTCACCTGCCCTGGCTGTGTTTGGTGTGAATTTCTCTGTCCCTCACTGTTCACTTTTCTCTAACCACTGGCCTGTTAGCCGATTGCCTGGGTGATGTCTGAGCCTGGCACTTTGAACACAAGGAGCAGGTGTGTTAGTTCTAGAAGCGGGTGTGTGTGAGGCGTGCCTCTGGAAGAAGGGGCTCTGCTGTGGTGGGGTCTGAGCTCCAGCTCACAGCTTTCCCATCCCCTGCAGGAGAGAAACGTCCCTGGGTCTCTAGAATCCATGACTGTTAACGGACCCTGGCCCTCAGGCCCATGCAGAATGGCATGTGCCAAGGTCAAGCCTGCATTTAACAGGGCTGTGCTTTGTGCAAACAGGCTGAAGGCTTCGTGCCTCAGCAGAAAGGGGCGTGGCTCCTATGGGTGACTATCTGAGGATGCATCTGCCTGGATAGGAAAATGCTGGCATGTTACAGCCTAATCGCTCTGGCTCTGAAGTGGCTGCCACCTGCAGATTTGGAAACAGTGTTTGGGAAATGGCAGAGCACAGGAAGGTCTGACTTCCAGGGAATGTGACCAGATTACTGCAGGGTAAAGGGGTGTGTGCTTGTGCATGTGGGGTGGGAGGAGGACTGTGAGGTCTGTCCTCAGAGTAGGATAATGACTTCTTTTTCTTGAGCTCCTAATAAGTTCTGGATGTGGGGCTGAGTTCATGTCTACCCTCCATTCTAAGTTTCACTGCTAATCACCTGAGCCTGGTAGTTGTATCCCCATTTGATGGGTGAGAAAATGGAGGCTCACACAGTGAGCCTCTTGCTGTTTGTCAAATAGCTGGTGAGAGAGGGTCCAGGATGCCCATCACCTTTGTCAGACCACAAGGGTCCTGCTCTCTACTCTGATCTCATGGATGTGGACTGTCCCTGCCATAGGTTAAAGACCAGGTTGGGTGCAGTCATCATGCTATTAGTCATAACTCGGTTGCCTGGGGTTTTCTGCCCATTAGTGTGGAAGGATTAGCAGTTTCTGGGAGACGGAGGGGAGTGTCAGAGCCTCCTTTCCTAATTGATTTACCAGTGAGAAGGATAATTCCTTCCAGGCTGCCCTGCAGAAATACAGCGGGGATTATTAGTCGGATTTCTCTGATGTGCAAGCTGCCTCTGCAAGCTGTTAAAGGGGCATCGTGTGTGTGTTTGGATGTTGGTTACCCCGATGTCATTCTCTTAGTACAACTGCGTAACCCCAAGCTCTCTGACATCCTGGCAAACCTCTAGACAAAACAAAACCGAGAATTTTAAAATATTGGACTCTTGTTTTCTCTGGCCATGTCTACGGAGACTGTTGGCAGGTCAGGGGAAGTGAGCTGTAGGGTAGAACACTTCAGTTCACAGACATTAAAATCTTTTACACTAAAGCAAAGCAAAAAAGTAACATGGAAAGAAAGATAATGTTAGGCTGTTAAACAATCTGTTAAATGTCTAATGTCTAATTTTGAGCAAAGCATTTTGGAGGAAAGTGCCTACTTTGAGCAATGTGAAATCTACCTGGGTAGACAAGATGCCCATAGGAAACTACTGCATGCACGGACCTGGGATCTCACGTTCAGTGCATAGGAGGGCCAGGCAGGGAATGCCAGTGAGCGATGTGGCCAGATGGGGAATGGAACTCTGTAAAGGGGCTTCCACTAATCTGCTTCAGATGACTGTCGTCACATGAGAATGAGGGCACAGTGCCGCTGTGACATTATTGTCAGCATTTTCTGGTTTTCTTAAGAGATTTTCTCTGCAAATTTTTGTATGAAATGTCTATATTTTGCAATGTTTTGGATAGGCTAGAATGTGGCATGCAGGGTGTGGGGGCTGGCGGGCTGTCCCAAATCTACTTCAATCCCTCAGATCCGATTGGCATCATGCTCCATAGTCTGAGTAGTAAGTTATCTCCAGGTGAAAAGGTGGCATTTACAAAGCGGTGTTTGGGGCCAGATGATAACACTTAACAGCCTCTCCTGCTGGGGCCTGCAGAGATGCTTTTGTGATCTGTGCGAGACAGAAGCTACGTCAAGCATGGCTCCCAAAGTCTTCTCTTTGACTCAAAGGGACCACATAGTAGGTCCTGCAATGTAAGACCTTTCGTGTCATTTAAGGGTAAGGCCACTAGAGTAGGAGTAGGAGGCAGACATCTGCTTTCTGGCCCTGGTTCTGATTCTGCCCCTGTGTGACTGAGTGTAATTGAATAAGCCAGTCTCTGCTCAGAGCCTCCATTTCCCTATCTGTATAATGGCAAGATTAGGTCCTATATATTTTGACCCTGCTTGGGTTGTCTGAATTGCCACATTTGGACAGCGCCTCTCAGAGGACTACATGATATGTGACAACCCATGGATTTTGGCCTCAGTGGATAGCCTGTTGGAAGATATGATCCCCATAATTCTTGGTTCTATGGCCACATGTTGGCCAGCTAAGCCCTGCCCTCCAGGCCAGCTTTTCTGAAGTTACAGCTTCTTGATCAGAAGGTGGGGTTCTCTTTAACCCACGGGCTCTGCTGGTGAAACTCAGAGCAGCCACTTCTTCGATGACACAATTGAGGGGTTCCATCAAGATGAGCTGATGCAACGTCACATGAGCATCCCTGTCCTTATCCAGGCATGCACAGCCTTCCTCCTGCAGGAAGCAGAGCTGGAGATGCTGTCTGGGTCTGTTCTGGCAACCCAGGGGTAAGGACACCAAGTGTCACCGTAGCAGGCAGGGGGCCAGCTCTGCAGCACCGCACTTGCTCCTTCTTGGCCACCTACTTGCTGCAGCCTCAGCCAGGCATCTCATCTCCTTGGGTACTTTCTCCCTTCAGAAAATGTGCATAAGAAGCTATGTGTGAAAGAGCAAGTAAGAGAAATGTCCGTTAGAGAAAATATTTGTTTCTGCTTTCAAACGTAATAAGTGTTTATAATATTAATGATGATGATAAGGTAGAATTTTTTGAGCATTTATAATGTGCCAAAATTATGTTAAATGTTTTATGTGAATTAACTCATTTAATACCTCATCAACAATCATTGGTACTATCATTATTTTGTTTACAAATGATGAGTTTGGCACTTAGACATCAGTGACCTGCTTACATTTGGTTGCTGGTGATCACTTACCTTGGCCTAAGGTGCTCATCAAACTCACTTTTGCTCATATTTAATTCTTAGATTTATTTCATGTTGGAGCTAAAAGGGCCCTCAGACACTGTACAGGCTCTCATTTAACAGAAGAAGCCACTTGGACACGGGTCCCAGGTCATGAAGTCATTTGCAGCTGGGGCTAGAACTAGGTCTATGGGACTCTGAATCTATATTCTTTGCCAAGCCCATGGGCTGTTGACAGCTGGAACACTCAGGTCTGATGGGGAACCCCAACCGGGTAGAGTGGTGAATGGAAGTAGGGAGCAGATGGGGATAGGTACTCCCCACCCATGTCACTAAATGTGTGTTGTAGCTGTAGAGTTTATGCAGACATCCATAACTTCTCTGTTCTCTGGTCTCAAAGCCCCAAACATACTGCAGTTGGAATCCCAATTCAAATGAACCTGGATGAGAAACTGAGCACCTGGAATCCTAACTGCCTGACACATGTTGGAAGCACAGAGTGGTAGAGTAGCATGGCTGTGGCCAAATGGCTATTGGAGAAGCCAGAGGCTGGCTTCCCTGGGGAAGACATGTCCAGGAAGGAGCTGGGCTTTTTAATTTAGGACTTTCTCTTAATTAGCTGTGGGCATTGGGAAAGTCATTTAAATTCCCTGAGTCTCTGTTTCTCAATCTGTAAAATGGGAGATAAAAGATCATTTACCTATCTGCACCCTTTGGAAGCAGCATTAGGATAGAATGAAAAATATAATATTGCTTTGAAGGAAATTATCTCCGGAAAGGTAGGGAAGGTTGTAACTACCCAGATGGAGCTGGCATTGAGATGACAGACCGGAAGCCAGGCTCCTGGCTGTGCCCCAGTGCTGCCCCCAGGGGTTGCCTGCTTTCCCTGTGGGGCTGCCTGCTTCTTGGCTTCCCGGGGGAGGGTGCAGCTCCCAGGATCCTGGGATTTTAAGACCCTCATCTCCTGCCCTGTCCAGGAGGCACACTGCCTACCTTCTTTTTTCCAGCCTCTTCCCTGTCTCTTAAATGCAAACCTGCTGACTGCCTGGGAGAGACTGATTGTCCTGCTGACGGAGGAAATGGTCCCATACTTGCTAATTCACAACCACCTTGTTTTTGTGCCTCATAAATGAATGGTTAGCAGGAGGCCGGAGCAGTGTCTCAGGTGACGCATTGAGGGGGAACTGTGTCAGAGGAAGGGGTGGAGAAAGGAAAATAACAGAATTTGGGTCGAAACCCCTCCTTTACTGATTCCGAGTCCAAGTCTTTTTCTTCTTGGTGTGTCCCGAAAGAGAACCAGAAATCAGAATAAAGGCATTAAGGAGGCAGAGGAGAGCTGGATCAACGAGGGGAAAGACTGGCTTACAAATCTCCCTCTGCCTTGGCAAGCGTGACCCTGCGATGGCGTGGGGTGAAGGGGGGCGCAGTCCAAACTAATCACTTAAAGGAAAAGGCATCTAGAGCGATTCTTGGAAATTCAGTCTTTAGTCACAAAGTCCCTTTCTCAGCAAATATATGTATGTGGTTCCCTGTATAAATGACTGCGGTGTGCTCTGGCCAAGCATTTATTTAAAGGCTCATTAAAATGATTACTAGTTTTTTTTTTTTCCTCTTGCATTTTACTTGGAATGGGAAGAATATAAACCTATAGCCTGGCTTCTCTCCAAAGTGTCCTTTGGGGTTTGCAGTGAGTAGATCATATATTTAAAAAAAAAATAAAGGTATGATTTGCAGTAAAGATTATCCAGGCTTTTAAAAGGAATAATAAAAATTAGCCACTTACTGCACTTCTTGGTGGCTTATGGTCTGACTTATTTTTTTAATTTTATTTTTATTGGATTCCAGTTTTATGTGTATGTGTGCGTGTACATGTGCATCTGTGTGTATATAGCAGATGTTCAGCAGAGAGCCTTATGAAAACTTCAGAGTTAAGAAATGATAACAATGGTCACCAAAACCCCGTTCCTCTTCTGCGCACACTCTGGTTTGCAGCGCCCAAGGGTTTAAAGGAAGCCTGCATTTCGGGGAGGCCACATGTGATGCTGGCTCTGCTCTGCTGCCTGGCTCACCCCAGGGGCCCTGACTGCCTGCCATAGTTGCTCAGTAAAACTCTGAGGAGGAGTCCCATTCAGGGGTGGCTGGCAGCTGAAGATACAGGCTAAGGCAGAGCCAGGAACAGGAGCAAGACCAAGGACGCAGCCCGAAGGAGAGGGCTTTCAGCTGCAGCACGGGAGCGTCAGGCTGGGCAAGAGAAAACAACGTGGTGAACGTTGGTGGGGCTTCTAAACCGGGCCTGGATGACCAGTGGCGATCATGGGCGTTTTATACTTCGATGGCCTCTAGAAAGAGCTAATACAGCACCAAGCCTGAAGAAAGATGTCATCCTGTGGCATAGTCAGAGCCGGTGAAGGAGAAGCAGTGGTCGGGCCAACTTTGGAAGAAAGCTTGGGATTTGGAGGAAGGAAATTGGACAATCCAACATGGGAGGTTTGGGTGTGGAGGTTTAATAGGCACATTAGGTTTAGCAGTTGTAAATCAGGAGAGAGATGGGGGGACTAGGTACTGAAGACTCCCCAAAGCTCAGGGGTGGCATTAGGACTCAGCGTAGAAAGCCTGTGAGCAGGGGGCGAAAGCGTGAGAGTTGAGATTAAGAAAGGCTAATGCGAGCCTCTTGGGACAGTGAGGTCCCGCTCCTCTCCTCCCCTGCCCTGCCCTCAGCAGCCCTTCTGGGTGTCTTCTGAGCATCACAGGCAGAGCGATTTCAGCAGAGAGCTTGGGAAGGCAGGGCGATGTGTTCTTGGTAATGTCCCGAGGCACTGTCATATACAAATGCACCTCGCTGCCGCCGAGGTGGAGATAGCTGCAACAGAAGCCACCACCACGGCCAGCGAAAGAAATGACTCTATTGTTTTTCTTCCTGGGTGAGCTCAGCCAAGCAGAGATGGCTGTTGGCATGCACGCCTTGCCCCTGCCCGTCCCCCCATTTCCTGCCCATGTCAGAATGAGGGGCGTCAGTGCTCCGCACACACTCTGCTGGTGAGCGTGTCCGGGTAACGAGGGGTGAGCACCCTGGGATCCCCGGGGCCTGCCCAATGGCTCGGGGCAGGTCCGGGGCAAGCGAGTCCCAGTGTCCGCACGCTGGGGTCCGAGCCAGCGGTGCCGATTGAGACACTGGCCTCAGTAACCGATGGAGCCCCGGCTTGGCGCTGGCAGCCCGGAGGGAGGGCCCTGCGAGGCGATGCAGGCCGCCGGCCCTGTTGTTCCGCAGCAGGAGGCTAACTCTGAGAACTGACCCTGGCTGTCTCGTGATGACGGAACAGAGGGAAGAAATGAGCCAGAGAGGATGATGGAGGTGCGAGAAAAACACATGATCTCTCGGCCGCCAGGGACAGGAAAGCTCTTCCCGGTGCCCAGCACGGTGACATGGTGTGGAGGGAAGAGAGTCACAGCGCAGACTGTGCCTCACTAGCTGTGCGGCCTTGACTGTATTATTGAACTTCTCTAAGTCTTAGTTTCCTCGTCGGTAAATGGGCTCCAATAGCATTTGAAAAACTAAATTTAAGATTTAAACAATGACATATATAGAGTGCACAGAGTAGATGTTCAACTATGTGGTTTTCCCCCCTCCCCAATGAATGAACCTCTCCTTGGCTTTCCCCCTGCTCAGTGATACCTCCTAGATCCCAGGGATGCCACACAGCTGACTTTTCTATCCGGGGAAAGGGGACTTGTCTCCCTCAAACTAGCATTAGGCAAAGAACTTCTAAATTCCAAAACAATAAATCGCCCCCTCTGCCTGGCTTCTATTTCTCTTTGTCTAGTCACCTGCCTATGTTCCTTCTCTTCTTGCTGATCCATTGATTACTTCTATCTCACTTAATGAAGTATAAATTAAAAATGAGAGGTGCCAGCCCTGGGCAGTGTGTGCAAAGCGAGTTTCTACCCATTATCCCCCAAGCCAAATTAGGCAGATAGAGCTGGTGACACAGGGATTACTATCCAGGCCCCCTTCCCCCAGGCCCCAGGCAGCATCTTCAGCATGGCACCCCCACCAGACACCACTCCATCTGTGCAGACGCACAGCCAGATTCCTCTCAGCAACATGCATTTGTGGTATCCTTGCTGTGTGGGGGGCACTGTGCCAGGCCCGGGGGACACACAAGCGCTTCAGGCCTGGACACCACACTGAAAAACGTGGTTAAATGGGTCATTTGGGAATCAGTGCTAGGAGAGGACCCAGTGGCCCAAGATCTCAGTGGCTGCAGTTATGGCATCAGCTGCTAATTAGACATCAAGGCCAGGTTCCAGTTCTGGCTTGGACATCATAAAGAAAAATAATGATAACATTTATTGTGCACTTGCTGTGTATGGTGATAAGGGTTTTGCAGGAACATTTTTCTCACACACACAAATATAAACTAAATGCTGTTATGATCCCCATGTTAAGGGAAAAGAGGTTGGGGAGAAAGAGAGTGACTAAGGGCCTCAAGGCAGTGGGGGACAGGAGCACACACTGAGGCAAGAAGATGAAACTGTCCCAGCTGGGGAGTAGCCAAGCCAGAGTTTGAACCCAGATTGTCCAAGTTCAAAATGTAAGCTCTTAAAACGGTGTCTTATTGGCCTCCTTTTGCTTAGATGGGCCCTGAGACCTTCCAGAACCTTGCTTTCCATATCTAAAGAAGGCTTGTGGATATGCTGAGGGACTTGTTTCCTTCCAGCCCAGCAAGGCCATGGGTCCATGCTGGGAGGTTATGATAAACGTTTTCTGCCGGGGGAAGTCAGAGTGGCACAGGGTTGCTGAGTTTTCTTAAACACAGGACAGACACTAGACTGGGGTATGTGGGGGCAGGAACTAGCCGTGGAAAATGTCTTAGCGTTCAATACTTCATAAGAGCCAGCAGCAGGACCAAGCTCTGGCATTCCCACTCGGGAGCCCCCACGGGGCCGGAGCTGGCAATCTTCCAGTTGGGCACGAAGCCACTCAATGCAGATCTTGGCAGTCCATCTTAGCAGCTGGTGGCTGGGGCACATTCTTACATATTTTTAAGTTTCTATTTTCTAGTCTGTGTCATCAGGACGATCCTAATACCCACTCCACAGGGTGATGGGAGAACTAAATGAGAGAGATTTGCAAATGCCTAGCCAGTGACCAACACATGGTGCTCAGTAAATGCTACTTATTGTTCCTCTTATCATGGTCCTAATCTCAGGACTACTGGCTCCTATAAAGAAGGGGTGGGCCCATATTAGATCTGCCCATTTATGAATGGCACTCAGGCTGGGCACTCACGGCCCTCTCTCAGGCATCCAGTGATCTGTTTGGAGATGTGTGCAGCTGGTAGGTGACTGGAGAGTCGTCTGGTTCAAGTCTCTCCTTAAACTGATGAAGAATCTGAGTCCCAGTGCAGGGGAGTATCACTTATTGAAGGTCACATAGCCACCTAATGACAGAATTATGGTTTTAGAAATGAGATTTCTGGCTCCAAGCCAGTGTTCTTCCTATGAAATTACACAGAGAGACAATGCATGATACAGGCAAACCTGGGCAGACAGGTAGCCAAGGTGGACACTGACAGCTTTCAGGCGCTAATCTCTGTCCAGTGAGCCTAGAGTTTCCAGGGCACTGGGATCAGGAGGGGCCAGGTCCATCTTTCAGACCAGGGTGCCTAGTGGGAAGCCTGTCAAGGGCATGAGGTCGTGGGTAATGTCCCCAAGGCCAAGTTGCACCCAGAGCAGCCAAGGGCAGAAAAATTAGAGGAGAGTTTGAGTTAAGGCTGAACAAGGAAAGGCCTAAACCGAGCAGTCATCCAAAGAGTGAGAAAAGGCCCAAAACAGAAAGACCAGCCAGCAGGGAAGAGAGCAGAAAGATAGGCCGTGGACTGAAAGGCAGACCTGGGCACGGGTTTCCAGACTGAGACTCTGAGGTTATTGGCAGCACATTTTTATTGGGTGCCTTTCGCTCGCTGGGGGTTGGTAGCAGGAGAGGCACTTGAGTAATTAAAGCAGTCAGCGGCCAGATGAGAAGGACAGTCACATAAGAAGAGCCGCAGAGATAGGATGCAATTATCCAAAGTGGTCTTTGGCCTGTACCTCCAATCTTCAATCATTTGGGGGACGGCAGTGACAGCATATAACGCACTGGAGATTTCCTGACTCCGCTCTGGACCTTGCCGGGGAGTGAGCTGATGTCAGGGCAGAGCCTTAGCACACGGGCCCGCTCCAGAGAGGCGGGCTGGGGCACTGAGCTGCTGGCTTCCCGGGCTCAACCGGCCCACCTTGGTCCCAAGTCACAGAGCATATGTCATACATTTTTGTGTCCCTGGGTGGTGCTTAACGCATAAACCTGGGCACATGCTCTATCACGTCTTAAAGTGATTGTGTTTTTGTTGAGTCTTTTGAGTGTAAGGATTTAAAAACTTTTTGGCAGGCTTTTGCTAGATGAGTGGATAAGTGTGCTCATTTCATCGATGCCCCTACTATTCTAAGGCTTACAATCAAAAGAGGTTTGCTGGTTTATTCCTCTGCTGGCTCCTGCCAAAGAGATAGACGATCTGCCTCCTTGTGCTCTCTCCAGGCTTGCTGCCCAGCATTTCTACCCTCCTTGCAAAATTATAACCAATTTAGCAGGTCTGACCATGGTTTCCTTTAAGATTGCAGAGGCAGAAGAAGTAAAATTTGACTTAACATCATCTCTGAAAAGAGCCAAGGGGTGCTTTTTGCACGGTTTCCTTTTACCAGTAGCGACTGGAGTGGCAAGTTACTGTAGTTCTTGTTGGAGTCGCTGTGAGCTGATGAGGACACTGAGTAGAAGAATAGTCTTCTGGTCTGTGAACATTTCCTGAATGACTGTGGTACCTCTTGGCTTGTCTGAGGCTCTGAGTGGGACTGTGGAGGAATAGTAAGCAATAACCCATAACATGCTTAGTGCGTGCTGGGGTCACAGCTAAGTCTTTAATCCTCAAAATAGCCCTGGGACCCTGTGAGTTAGACAGTTACCACCTCCATTTTGCAGCTGTAAGGCCAAGAGAGGTTGAGAAATTTGCATCATTAAGAAGTTGACAACTTAAGTTTTAAACTCACATTTGATTGACTCCAGATTCCATACTCTAACCCACTGACTCTACTAGAGTTCTAGAAAATATGCATCTGTGCTTTCAAAGCCAGTTTCATTGATTCTCAATCTGTCTGCCCTTCAGGATTCCCGAAAGGCCTGTAAAACCTACCCATGCCCAGGCCTTACCTAAGGGAGTGTTTTAATGATCTAGGGTGAGGTTCTAGATTAGTAATTTGTAAAGCTTTCTAGATGATCCTCCTATGCTTCCAGCACCAAGAACCATTGGTCAAGTTGGAGTACAGAAAAAGTCATTTATCTCTTGAATATTCTAGAGCGTGCCTTTGCGTCCTGGCCCTTTGCTTTTATGGAGGCATGCCGGGAGGGTGGCATGTGCGGAGGGTCACAGAGGAAGGAGGTGCTGATTCTACCTGGCAGGGCCAGCAGGCTCAGAGTGAAGTTAATATTTAAGCTGAGTCAGCACATTGGTAGGGGTTTACTGAGGACTAATGGTGTTTGTGGGTTGGGGGGTGTTTTCTGGGCAGAGGAAATAACTTGTGTGATGGCATAGACATGCGAGAGAGCAAGGTATGTTTAGGAAGCCCCAGAACTTAGGTGTGTGTGTGGGGGGTGAAAGCACACGTGCAGAGGTGGCAGAGAAGGAAAGAAATAGTAAAGGGCCATGTGAGTGAAGGTCTCCTGTACTGGGCTAGGAAGGTGGGTTTGTTTGTTTGTTTTTTCTTAAGAGAATAGGAAATCATTGGATCAGATCTGTGTCTTAGAAAGATCACTCAGGGAAAAGGGTAGAGGATGGTGAGGCTGACAACAGAGAGTCCAGTGTGACATTGCCTCATAAAAGCAGAAAAGATCCGAAGTCATCTGAATGCCCAACCATGAGAAATACATTAGTAAATTAGAATACATTAGTTCGATGGAATACTATGTAGTGATTAAATGTTATATTTGTTGATATGAAAAGCAATTCATTATATATAAGTAAAATAAAGCTTATAGAACTATATATTTGAAATAAAGCAAGGAAACAAAAAAAATGTGGCTGACATGATGCTCTCGGCAAGGGATGGCGAGGGCATGGACTCCTGCAGTGGTTGAGGGATGGCAAGGAGGGCTGACTATGAGAAGTGCTAGAGAGGTGGCATCAACCCAACTGAGTGCTGGCTTAGATGTTGGAATACCATAGAAGATCTGAGGGTAGTTCTCAGGATTTCAATTAAGTGGTGGGTAAATGAGTGGGCACTAGGGATATTAATAAGACAGAGAGAGAGATAAAGTTTAGGGCAAACGATGATTCATTTGGTTGGGGCATGTTGAGTTTGAAACTGTGGGACATCCAGGTAAGAAGGCTTTTAGGCAGTTGGATTTATGAGTCTTATCCTAGGAGACAGGCTTATGCTCAAGAGCACACCTAAGTCTTGGCAAACAGATAAATTCAACAATAAAGTCTGTTTTCAATTCTTGTTATTGAACATAAGATCAAGCACAGATAAACCCATCCCACCATCAGTTCAGCAAGTGTTTATTGGAAACTTACTCTGTGGTCAGCACAATGCCAGGCACTGGGATCACCAAGACCAATGAGACTTGATGTCTGTCCAAGGAAACACATTATAATAGAGATATATATGGAGAGCTTTGGAAACAGAGAAGAGGGGAGTGGTTAGAGGAAGATGCAGAGCACAGGTTGCATTTCACCAGGTCTTAAAAGATGAGTTAGAGTTTGCCAAGAGGATCGATGTTTTTTATGCATTGTGGTTACAGCTGAATTTCCCTTTAGAAATTAAGCATATTCCAGGAAAAGTGGGTATTAATTTGAATGTAACGGAACTGAATATTAAATCCATTGGAAATGCCTACTCTAAAATTCAAGAAGTTCCTCTCTAAGACAATAACTGACACTGACTATGTTTCGTAAGCCAGCTTGAATTCTCTCTCAGGTTGGCTGAAAGCTCATATCACCTTCACTTGCCATGAGGCAAAGCAACATGGACTATCAGAGTGAAGGCGGGCGGTGCCTGGGACAGGTTTTCCTTCAGTCCACACTAGCCAAGTCAAGCTAGGGTCTTGGATGGTTAACCCTTTCTCAGGGTCCAGGCAGATCCCCGTTCCCACAGATGCTTAGACAGGAAGGAGGGAATCAGTGCTAGCTCACCTCCAGGTGGCTACTGGAGGTCACTCAGCAAAGTGGCAGGATCCCATTGCTGTCTGCACCTTGCCACACCACCGGGCCCTTCCAAATGCTGTGTCTCCGTGTGTTTGGCTGCTCTCCTTTGGCAGTGGGTGTGTGTACTTTTACCTTTAATTACAGGGCACAGTGGCAAGTAGCGGTTCGCTTTCAGGCGCGAGTGGGGCTGGAAGCCGGCCAAGTGGTAGACGCTTGACCTGAGGAAGGATGACTGATGGGCAGAGCTTGGACTCCAGCCTTCCCCTTTGATTTTGCTGCAGTTTAATGTGCTTTCTGTATTTCCAGGGCTCTCTGTGCATGGGAACCCCTTCAACCTCAGCTTACCTCTTTCTCTACTGTGTTAGTACCTTATGTTGTTGACTGGGAAATAAATATAGTGCAGAGACCCAAACCTTCTTAAGCTGATAGGGCTCTCAGCAGTTGGAAGGTACATTTATAACCTGAGACTGGGCTGTGCTTTGACATCGCCCAATTGAATGGGCTTTATTGGTCAGGGAGGAGTGTTTTGGGGGTGAGAAGTGCTATGTGAGATCATTTGCTTCTAGGCAGTTCCCTACCCTGCTTGAAAGCAGCCTGTGACTGCCTGTTGCCTTCAGGATTCAGGCCAAACTCCAAAGCATGGGTTTAAATCTGCTCCATAACCTACAGCAGACATTTTCTCCTGCCTCGGCTCACTTATATTCTTCTACTCTTATAGGACTCAGACACTCTGTGCTTCCTTTTGGCTCTCATAGCAGCTCCTGTGCTTATAAGCTCATCAGTGTCTCCTTTCCATTCTCTCTCCACTTATTTAAATTCTAACCATCTTCAGGGCCCTGTGCAGAAGTCATCTCCTCCAAAGTGCCTTCATGGATCAGCTCTTGTAGTGCTTCCTCCCACCTTTACATGGCATTTCCACTTTGCATAACCTCTTTAAATGTTTCTGTCTCTAGAAATATGACCAGCTCTTTTGGTGCAGGCACTGAGTTTTCCCCATTCTTGTACCCATCGAGTGCCTGGCACAAGGTCTTGCATGTTCTCAGAGCACAGCACTCTTGCGGCTGCCTTTGGGGGAAGCCATGGTGCAGGTGTTCAAGGCGGTTCCATGGAAGCTGGATCCCAGCCACCTGTTGATGGTTCTCAGTGTTTCCCTGGGCAAAGCCCGTGGAGGGCTAACTAAGGAAGCGGGCTCTTGCTTCGGCTTCTACCCCAGCTCCCCAGATCTGCCTTCCTGGTCCAGATGGCACCTGAGCCTGGCTGTTCCTCCTGGACTCACCTTCTGTATTCAGCATCCTGCTGGCCTCTGCTGGCCTTGCACCAGGACTGATGGCTTCCAGCTGTAATAGCTTATCATCTTCCTCCAGGATCTTCTGCCAGAATTCAGAGCCTCCTACCTTCTGCTGGAAGGAGAGAGTAAGGGAGGTATTTATGGTGGAGTTGATTGCTTCCTCCTTGGTACGTTTACAGCATTCTGTTTATCTCCTGTGCTGGCATGCATCTCCCTGCAGCTCAGTCATTTATGTCTGCCTGCCCTGCAAAAAGTGCATGCCCTAGGGCCAGAACCATGCCTTATCTGTCTGGGCTTACTGGGACCTAACACAGTGCTTGGCACTGGGTTGACATGCATGTCAACTAAGCTGAAATCAATAAGCAATCACTACGTGAGAATGTCCCAGAAAGTGTCCAATCAAAGCAGGTGAACCATCTGAACTCCATATTATGTTTCTGTAGCTACTCTGCCCCAGATCCTTAAGAGTGTCCCCATTGGTCTTGATAGTTCTGCACATTGGAGCTTTAGGTGACATTTTCTGTCCACTGGCGAAGAAGGAAGCCGAGGCAGCCCAAACTGTGGAAGGTCTGAGGCTCCATGAAGTGACTGCTCTCACCAGAAGCCTACTCAAAACACTTATTTCCCAGTGGATATTCTCACTGACTCTGTTCCAAAAACTTGAGATTTGGGCATAGGTTTCTCTGGCTCCACAACACTCAGGGCGTAAAGGATAACCCACATTTTAAAAAATGTTGTTTTTCTCTTGTTGAAAAATGAAAAAAAGGAATTGAGAGATTGAGCCCTTGATCACTAGACTTCTATTTCATGTCAGTTACTCTTTCTGGCTCTCTCCACCTTGAGTCGTGTAAAAATGTTGGATTCTACACAAGCCAGGGGAGAATGGGAACGTCTTTGACCTCACTTGGGGACTGTCTTCACTACCCTTGGCCCTTGACAGGTATCTGTGTGGCTCATTTGGAGATGGCTCACTCTGAAGCTACCTCTACTATCTCTACTTCCTCTGTGACGAACTGGGCTGTGCACCCCTTCTGTAGGGATCTCAAGGTCACCAACTCTATTCACAGTCACCCCCATTTAAATTTCTGCCACTCCACTGCTGCTTATCAGACTCAGAGAGCTACAACCCTTCTTACTGCTATGAAATAAGATTTTTAAGGGTTTGGACTCTGTTCTTTTCAACCAGAGCAACCAAACTTAGATAATCTGGCAAACTTCCCTGGGCTGTTCTAGACCTTGGAGAAGAAAGCAAAGATGATTTTAACATTGGCTTCCAAATACAAGCCTCTTTCTCCTCTTGTGCTGGCTCTGAAACGAAGTAACAAAAAAAGCTGTGAAGTCCCCAGTGGGCCAAAAGAGAGCCCAGTCCTTGGAAACATAGACCTGGCTGCCTGTTTGGAAGGTTTTATGTGGCGAATTGGGACTTAACTTTTGTTTCAGCCTGATGAGCCTGGAGCATTGAGAAAAAAGACACAATTTTATGTCTTAATAGGTTATCCTGTTGTGTTAAATTCTCAATAAATCACCCTGATACAAGGGCAGGGATTGTCTTTTCTTTTCTAATGATAACAACATCTTGTTTTCATCAGAGAGGCAATGCAGAGATAGGATGGGGGTCAAGGAGATCTGACTAAAAGATCAGGACTGTGGAAGGAAAATCACAGAGGGAATTTGACCAATGAAACATGTTGCTGCATTTTCCAAGGACTTCTAGGAGTCATACGCCATAGTTAACTAGAGCCACTGTGGAAGTATTTTGGAATACTGGGAATTTTACAATTAAAAAAAAAAGATATTTTTATTGATTTTTAGAGAGAGAGGAAGGGAGAGGGATAGAAAGATAGAAACATCGATGAGAGAGAAACATCATCGAATGGCTGCCTCCAGCACACCCCCTACTTGGGATTGAGCCCTGACCGGGAATGGAACTGGTGACCTCTTGGTTCATGGGCTGGTGCTCAACCAGTGAGCCACACCAGCCGGGCTAACCTCTTTTATTCAGTGTTATATTGAAAGTTGTAGCCAGTGTAAAAGGCAGAAAGAAAGAAAGAAAGAAAAGAAAAGAAAAGAAAGAAAGAAAGAAAGAAAGAAAGAAAGAAAGAAAGAAAGAAAGAAAGAAAGAAAGAAAGAAAGAAGGAAAGGAGGGAGGGAGGGAGGGAATATATAAAGATTGGAGACTAAGAAATGATAATTATGTGGAAAATTTAAGAGTCTGTAAACAAACCACTGGAATTTTTGAGTGAGTATGGCAAAGTTACTTTATATATACAAAAACATTTCTATATGATAGTAACAAGCAAATAAAACATAAAACACATAACACAGCTCTATTTATAATAGCATCAAGTAATATGTGTTAAATATGTAAGTAATATAACAATATAATCAACGAGTAATAAATGATGAGCGAGGCCGCAGTACAAAAGGATCCAAAACATGGCTGAGAGAAATTAAAGGCCTAAATAAATTGGAGAGAAAACTGTATTCATGGCTAGAATGACTCGATGATATAAACATGTTAATTTTCTCTCAGACTCATCTATTAATTCTAAACAATCTCACTAAAAATCCCAGTGGATGTTTCCTGTGAAATTTGACAAGCTAATTCTAAATTTTATAGAAAAAAATTGTGAAGTACCAAAAATATGTAAGACACTCTTGACAAAGTAAGTTGGAGAAATTATATGCTCACATTAAGACTTATTTAAAGGTATAGTAATTAACACAGTATAGTATTAGCACAAAGATGAAAAAAATCGACCCGTGGAATGGAATAGAGCCCAGAATAGAACACAAAAGTGGCACTGAAATGCAGCGATAAAAAGGATATGTTTTAATAAACATAACCTGGTTTATTGATTATCTAATTTAAAAAAAGATTCTTGACTCCTGTCTCACTCTTTACATAAAGCCCATGCCTGATGGATTACAGATATAAATGTAGAAGTTAAAACCATAGATCTTCCCCAAAAAAACATAAGCGATTACCTTTATGGCTTCTGGATAGGCAAAGATTTCTTACACAGGCCACAAACACTTTTGACCAGAAAGGAAATACTTATAAATTGAACTTGAATGAAATGAATAATTTTTATATGCTTACATATTAAATAATGCTTCTGCCCAACCAAAGCAGGATAAGAGGGTGAACATACAATCCACTTAATATGAGAGGTGTTTGTAATACATATATCTGACAAAGGACTCATATTCAGATATATAAAGAAGTCCTACAAATCATTAAGAGCAAGAGCGATGACTCAATGGAAAAATGGGCAAAAGACTGAACTGACATTTCACCAAAGAAGACATCTAAAGGTCCCATAGACACGTGGGACATCAGTCATCAGGAAATGCAAAATAAAATCTTTCTGAGAACCATTTATATAACCAACATATTAGCTAAAATACAAAGCTAGACAATACTAGTATCAGCAAGGATGCGAAGCAACTGGAACTTTCATACTCTGCTGAGAAAGATGTGAACTGTTATAATCACTTTGATAAATGTAGCGTCTACTAAAGCTGAACATACACATAGCCCATGACCCATCAGTTCTACTCTTAGGTATGTGTTAGACAGGAATGCACGCATACGTGCACCACACAACATGTAGAAGAATGTTCATAGCAATAAAGGCCACGATCTGGAACCAACTCAAATGCCGTTAACAGTAAAATGGACAAGTAAATTTGGATTATTTATACCATGGCATACCATACAATAAAGAAGAGAAAGAACGAGTGACTGCTACAAGCGGGCAAGGAGATGGGTTAGTCTTCTAGAATGTGGGGCCATACAAGCAAGATGAAAAGAATGCACAGTGTATGGTTCTGTTGATAAAAATTTACAAATAGTCAAAACTAATCAATGTTAATAAAAGGAAGGATAGGGGTTACTTTGGGGAGGGAGGGGACACAGGGAGGGTTTCTGAGGTTCTTTGCGTTGGAAGTAAATACACGGGCGCACTCGCCTGTGAGAGTTCATCAAGCTGTTGTAGCCTCACAATTTGTGAGCTACGCATGTTGACTCCAGTACATTGTTTACATTAAATTATTTTGTACCATTAAGGAGACGCCTTGATTTAAAAGGGAAGCCGTGGCTGCTCTGTTTAGCTGCACACACATTTTTTACAAAGTTAATCTCTCACATACACACACACACCCTCAAAAAAAGTAGGACTGCTTCATGTTGTGCTTCATCTTTAGGCCGGTAAGTCCATCCTCAGTCACATCGGGGACGCTGGGGTGGCATATCAAGCCTTCGGGGCGCGGTGGGAACGGGCTCTGGCTCAAGCGGTTGCGGCTTTGTAGCCATTTGCTGCGGCTTTTCAGAGCCTCCACGCTGGCTTCAGGCAGGCTTGAATGCTAGGCTCTACTGCTTGTTAACAGTGTTGTTCTGAGTGAGTGGTTGAGCTCTGGAAACTCCAGTGTCCTATCTGTAAGATGGAAAGAAGATTAGTACTTACCCTCTAGGGTGCTGCTGAGTATCACATGAGACCACCCACAGTGATGGCACACAGTGTGCTCGGTAAAGGACAGGTGTGGTGGCGGTGACAAAGGACAGCTCAGGGGGGAGTGTGGGGTTAAGTTGCCTGTGGGTTGGTAGCCTTGCAGACGCCGTGGTTCCAAAGAAACCAGTAGCCCTGCTTCCACTGGGTGTGAATGTTCCCACGTCCCAGGATCACTCAGCTCTTCCCTCCTCTCCCCCCTTCTCCCCGTGGGTACAGAGTTAACGGAGACATTGTCCTCTCTCCTCTCCTTCTGCATGAGGACCGATTGCATGTGGCTCGAGGGAGCGAGGGCATCAGAGCATGCTTGTCTTATTTGGAGCTAATGGTTTTATGTTTCCTTGGTAGGATTTCTGAGTCCCAGGGAAATAAGAGCTCTCACTCCCTCTGAGCCCCCAGACTGTTCCTTTGGTGTGAGGCTCTGGGAAGGCACATGTGGCAGGAGTGGGGACAGCAGAGAATAGGAAGCCAAACTTACCTCTAGGAGTGGCAGATTGAGTTGTTTGCCTGGAGAGGAGATGGCAGCTCACGTCCCAGGAAAAGCAGCCATGTGGCCTCTAAAATTAGCCCTGGTTCCTGGGCTGGTCTGCTGCCTCCATCCTCACTGCTCCATCACTTTATCTTTTGCTCGCATGTGAAGAGCCACTGTTTCCCCTTCCAGGAGGGAAAATGTGGGTGAGCCAGGAGGGACTCTGTCGGAGAGAGGTGCACTTTGACAAAAGAAGGTTCTATGGCCGGGCCGGCAGTAAGAGCCATGCCTGCTGTATTTCATGCAGATTGGAGACACGTTTCCCCTTCTCTGTGGGTGCTCAAAGAAGAGCTGATGCCGTTAAGCATCACCCCAGCTGGGGCAGAGGCAGGCTCAGGAAATTCCAGGATTTACAGAGAAGAGGCTCATTCTCCTTCCTCTCGAGGGAGGGTCAGTGGGTCCAGGAGCGCTAAGTTCTCCCGACACAGGGGTGCTGTCTTCACGGACAGAGAGCTTCACGGGTGCTGCAGACATAGCTCATCCCCATCGGCTCGCAGACAGGCAGTGCTTCCTGGGGCCCACTTTCTGCACCAACACTGGGTGTGATGGTTTTTAAAGACCTTGGGCATAAGGATTCAAAAAACAAAACTGCTTTTGTCTGGACACTAGAGCTGTTTTGTTTTGTTTTTGTTTTTCTGTCATTGTAAAAATGAGTGAGTGCTTAAATGACTTCTTATAGAAGGGGAACCCAGCGGGAGTAAGGATGGGCTTGGCATGAGGAAGAAATCACACATGTACAACCTTATGCTCTTCCCAACTGTATGCTGTGTACCGCCTCTCTGCCTCTCTGAGCGATGCATTTTACTGATTCCTCTCTGGCCCTGTCTTGAGTGCCCCTGGGCCCTGCTTACCTCCAAGGGGGTGGTAGTTGTGTCCCATCTCAGCTATTGAAGTCCATCTACAGGGTTCTGCTATGTCTGGGAGAAGTTGGAAAAATAGTGTGCAAAGCACAGAAATGAGGGCTTTACCAAGTTAGTAGGTCATTACCAATAAATCCTGATGGGGGTGTATCATGCAAGACGGAGAAGTCAATATCCAGGAGCTGGGATGCCAGCTTCAGCCGTAGGCATCCAACTGGGCATGAAAACCATAAAGGCTGGGTGGGTATAGAGCTGATCATAGAGAAATGGGCAAGGGCCAGCAAAGTGGAAGTCAGTGGAATGAAATAAAGGACTTATGATCATGAGCGAAGCGGTCCAGCTGGGAAATAAGTTGGCATATGGATGAATTTATCTGGCTTCTTTATGGGGCCAGCCCTGGAGACACAGTAGCTGGAGCCCAAATATAGCCCCACTGTCATGTAGTTGACTTTCCAGTTTGATGTCTATGAGCCCCTTCCTTTTTTTGACCTTGCTATGGTCCAAAATAAGACTCCTAAATGAAAAGAACCTCTCCAAGAGGAAGAACACACAGAATGTCAGTGAATAATCAGATCTGCCTCCTTTAGGGGTTATCAGATGGGGCCCATAACTCCAAATCCAGCATGCCCGCCATTACCTCAGACCTGGTTGTTCACAGTGGAGGCTCTATGGGAAATATTTAATTATAGGCCAGGATTCTCCACTAAATATTACTTACTTTGTCAAGGAATGTGAATTCATGCTAACAATAACACAAGCTAATTTAAGCTAATTTGTTGCCTGAAAGGCCACCACCCAGGATACAAAAGGAAAAAGTGCTTTGATTAGTGACCACTTGGGATTACATGCCCCTCTAGGTCTTCATGGTGTGAATATCCAGGTTTTGACAGGAGGAGCCAAGTTTATTACATTCCATGTTTCAAAAACAAAAATCAATAGGTCCTTTTAGCACATAATGCCTGCCCCACTCCAGAGGCAGAACACTGAGAGTTGGCTGTATTTAAAATTGCTATGTTCGCTTCGTCTTTAAATTGCTGTGTTTTCCACAGATTCTATGTTTGCATTTGGGCATCAGTGGGGGAGAGACATGGGTGGTGGAAAGAGCTTTTTCCGTGTATTTGCCAGAGGGAAAGCAAAATAGTGTTGGAAGTAGCTCAAGCCTGGGAAGTCAGGTTTTAGTGTGCATTGGCAGTTCGAGAGGATGATAGATGAACTGAATTATTTTTCCCAGAGAGTGAAACACTAACAGAGAAGACATTCTCCTAGGGGTTCGAAGTCTGCAGCATTAAGAGAAGAAGTTAAATATGACTTCTATTTTTTAGGAAATGTGCCGCTGTCTCTTGGAACCCCTTGCGGCGTTTCATAAATATATTCTGTTTTCCTTACACGGAGATATATAACAAAGAGAATCTGGGAGCAAAAATCCCGCTTAGTCTAGGCTTGGGACGCGTTTTCATTGTGGCTTTTTGAATAGGACCAAGTGCATGCTCCAATTCTCACTCCCTTTAAGAAAACCCACTGTATGCACATTTTGAATCGTAAAATATGTAGGCTTTGAGTTTCTGGTGCGCGGAAGAGGGAGGGGTGGGGAAGAGTGAATTTATTGGCCGGCCCCTTGGCATATTTCACTGTTCATTTGCAGGTCATTAGCTACTTGGAGGAGATCTGAGGGGAGAGAAAGTAAATTGCACATTGAATATCAATTTGAAGTGGAACGGTAATGAGCCAGTGGAGGAAAAAGGTTCGATTTACACAGGTTCAGTTTGTGCGCGGCATTTGTTTAAGCTGCACGAGCCCACCTGCCCAGGTGTCAGTGAGTGACAGAGGCGTCAATCTAAGATGCGGAGGCGGGAGCGCGACGGCCAGAGAGGTTGAGCAGAGATAAAGGGTAGCAGCCAGCAGAGAGGAGAAAGCAGGGCTCCTCTGAGTTTTTCTACCTTTACACCTCTGTTCCCCTCTTTGCAGCACCCTTCTGCCTTATTTCCTATTAACCTCCTACCTCATTCAAAGTCCTTTTCAAAATCTTACTCTCTGGAATGAAGCAATGTGTTATTAGTGCCCGGATCAAGGAGATAGTGCATCTGACCGTTTTTGACCAAAATAAATAAATAAGTAAGTAAGTAAGTAAGTAAGTAAGTAAGTAAATAAATAAATAAATAAATAAATAAATAAATAAATAAACAAGCTAATTTTAGAGCACTATACAATAGTAAGTTTTGGGATTAGAAATATTGGACTTTAGTTCCTGCAACATTACCTACTAACGATCTGATCTTGGGTTATGTTTGAAAACTGCTTCGTAAAAAGTCTTAACTCCTACTGTCCTTGCTGAGAGTTAAATGAAGAACTGCATGTAAAAAAAAAATCTTAGCATACAGCTTGTTACATAACGAAAGCAAGAAATATTAGCTATTCTGATGGAAATTATGATTTAAGACTATTTTTATAGATCTGGTTTGGTTATAAAAATGTTTATGAATTGGTTTTGGAGAAAACTGGCTATAAATTTGCATTTGAATAGCAGGACTGGTCCAAGCAGCTTGGGGGAAGCCACTTTCCTCTGGCTTCAATGGAGAAAGCGCTGCTGTGGATTATAAAAGGGCGGTTGGAGGTTCATGTTTTCATCCCAGAAATCAGAATCATCATCTTCAAGCATGTAGCATGGATTTTGAATGTTCTACCAAGCTTTCTAGGGATTCTTAATTTCACAAACTTATATGTGGATGCTGTTCTCTCAGTGGCCTCATAACTAAAAGGCTCAGTCCTCAAGAGCAATGATTTCCACAAAGCATTGTTATAATAGGAGCATCTTACGCTGAATGTATAATTGAAAAAAAGAAAATCAACTTTTTTGACCATACCACACCTACTGAACCAGAATCTGTATTTTATTAAGATCTTTGATGATTCATGAGCATCTTCAACTTTAAAATGTGCTAAACTAGATCTTTTCTCCCCTTAGTCTTAAATTGGGCCTGCTTAGTCTGGATGTCCAGGGCCCTTGGGGTCGGGGCGCTTTCCCCAGGTGCAGGAGCAAATGCTGAGAGTCCTTTGGTTGTCCACCTTGTGACTAAGTTGAGAGCTGTGTGGACTCTTCTAACCAGATTCAGGTTTCCCTCCCACATGCTCGCCTCTCTAGCCTAATTGCATGCACGCACTGACACCAAATGCATGCATTTGCTTCCCCTTGATGTCATGGTGAGCTGGGCACCACAGCTGGAGAGTAGTTAGAGTTGTGTTAACATGTTGTGAATTAGCAGGGGTGGCAACTCTTGCCTATTAATGTGGAAAGAGAATGGCTAATTCCAGCTCATTTCTATTCTAGAAACTAAATGTAGACTCTGAGAGCAGCAGCTCATTGCTGCACAGTTGATGCTAATTACTTCCCAACTATGTTATGCGTTAGTAGGTGGTGTTTAGAAAGCCTGAAATGCAGGTTTTTTAGGAGGAAAGCCACACACCTTCTGGGGGCTTGGTGTGTAGTTAGTGAAGTTACATGAGGGGTATTTGGGGACCCCACTTCTGATGGAGTAGTGGGGAATCGAGGTTATTCAGAGGAGAGTTAGTAGCACATGGTGTCCCGATTTTCTTCTTGTAATTAGCACTGTCCCCAGTGCCCCATCTTCTCTCCTGCAGTCCCTCATTTCCCATTGAGTCCAGGGAAGCTGACCCCGTGATGGAGACTGTGTCTGCATTTCACACCCCATTTTCCTCAGCACCAGTCCTCGGAGCCTTCCGTGCACGTCCTTGATGGGGGGCTGTCAGGCAATAGCTGTTCACTTCTGTTTTGCAAGGAACTGGAAAAGAATGGTTTTCTTGTTGCAAACCCTCTAATGAGGTGCATGTCACACTTGTGTGTACATTAGAATAATCTTGGTGATTGTCAAAAGGCACATTCAGGGATCTGTTCCCTGAGTCAGGAATTCCAACCCAGTATGTCTGAGGTGGGACTCAGGAAGAAAGAGTGTTTAAGAAGCATTTTGGATGATTCTGATTTTTTTTCCCAAGGTGCTACTATTGGCTAAGAATTATATCATTGATAATTGTGGAATTTTGAGAAGATAGCTGAGTCTCTGACATGCCCTCCACTGTATATGAAGAGAGTTGTGATGGATGGTCTCGTTCTATAATCATTTTCTCAGATGTCTATCAACATCTGCAGCGTACCAGATATTGTGCTGAATGGCGTGGATAAACCAGATACTGTCTCTGTTCTCAGAGATGCCACAGTCTGCTGAGGACCCAAACATACAGAGCAATGAATGGTGCTAAGCATACTAGTTGGGACCCACAAGGATTCATAGTTGGGAAGACAGGCCTGGAGTACGTTCCCATTGCATTCAGATAGCTCTCTCTATTGGGCTCTATAGGGATGGCTACAGCAAGGAAGACTGAGAATCTTGGGCAAGTCTTGGTCATATGGGAAGGACAAGGTTGTCCTAAAAAGTCCAGTCTGATGGAGAAGGCAGATCCAAATATTTCACTAACTGATTTTCCTCTGACTAATATGGGATTTGGTCTCTAAGAAGAAAAAAAATAACTGCTAAGAAAACTCATACTACCAGGAGGGAATCTCAAAAGGGACACTGGGTATTTGTGTAATTTCCAGGGAACGTGGTGGCCCTGTTCTTAAAAGCTTAGAGGAGGTGTAGTTCACACCATTGCTTGGAGTTTTGAAGGCTACCTGTCCATTGTTCAATATCCAATAATAAATATCATAGTGCAAGTCACCTTTAACACTTAAATATTGCTGGGATTTTATGTGATTGAATTGAATGGACTGCCATAGTATTAAAAAGTCTTATGGGTGAGGTGCTTTTATAACCCATGCTTCATAAAGCTGTATAAAGCAAGCACCGGTACACTATCCTTTAAAATGAGAGCATTCAAGCATAACACCTTGGCATGAGGGGCCTTTGCTTGTTAATGAAACCTGTGGGCAATGTTAATTTTTAAGAAATAGAAGAGGAGGTTTGAGGCAATTAGGAGAGGGTCTGCTCTGGGAAAGGTGGTCCACCTGGAGCTGTCACTTACATCAGCAGGACATGTGGATTATTTAGTGGCCATAGCCCAAGCTGGAGCTGGGCATCACAGGAAGAAAGCAGACCCGAAACAAGATTCACTAGCCAGTAGTTGGCTGTGAGGTTAAGGCAGCTGTCCAGACTAGCCTTACGGTGGGGCCTGCGGCAAGGGTTTAGATCAACTGTATTATTATTTTCCATTAAGCAGAGGGTTTCTTAGAAGACTAGTCACTTTTCAAGCTAGATGGGAACTAGTATTGTGCTTACTAGTATTTTTAGTTTAATATCGTCATTTTAATTTTGCTTGGTGAGAAAGAGAGAGGCTGGAGACAATGAGTGCTGGTGACAGCTCTCTTATTTTTTGTTTTTTATTGAGATATGATTCATATTACATAAAATTAACCATCTTAAACTGAACAACTCAGTGGCATTTAATATATTCACAATGTTGTACAGCCCCCCCTCTACCTAGTTCCAAAGCATTTTCACCACCCCCCAAAGAAACCTAAAGAGTTGGTCTCTGAATCAGACGTTGTATATCCCAAGCAGGGCACAGCAGCAGGGGACTGTCCCACTGCTCTTTCTTGTGCGTTGAGGATTGGACCCATCGTTTTAAAACAGTGGTTGTCAATCTTTCCATTTTTATAGTTAGTTCATAGAGCTCAGCCTGAGCGACCCCTCTCCTTCCACAAACTGATTCCTGCATTTGCCCCACCTCAGTTGAGAGTAACTGTTCGCAGGCGCCACGGGGAGCAGAAGGGCAGAAAGGCCCTGGGATCTGCTGGCCTCCGAGACGGGTCAGGAGGCTTCCAAACACTCGCTTCTCGTTCTCTCCTAAACCCACCTGGAGGTGGGGCAGTGTGCGATCCCCTTTTGGATTTTACAGTTGAGGAAAACTAAGGCTTCGAAGGCGAGTAGCCAACCGATGAGCTAATAAATGGAGATGGGGTTTGAATCTTGTCGAACTCAGCCTTGTACCCCCTCGGCCACCGCAGAATCTGGCGCACGGGGCCTCAGTGGGTGAAGATGAGCCGCTGAGCGCAGGACTGAGGGACTAAGGGGAAAACAAGGCCTGTGTGAGGCCCGATCTAAAGGTGCTGAGGTTTTGGAAGATGGTGGTTTACTCCAGGGCTCTCTTTGCCACCACAAACCCTGAGCTAAATGCCCTGGAGCTGTGGTCAGTGTGTTCAGGGGGTGAGACGCCACCGCTCTGGCTGAAGTAAGGGGTGAGGGCTCTGCGAGGTTCCTGGCTGGGGATGGCTCAGCTAAGAGAACGTTCCCATCTGTCGCTTGTCCCGCTTCTCCGTACAGACTGCTGGGTGCAGGGAAGTCCGAAGGCTGGTCCTTCTCAAGTCCATTGTCAAGGACGTGTTTTGTCTCTTTGCTGTGGGATTAGAGTTTTTTGAAAATCCTAACTAGAAAAGGGGGGAAAAGTGAAGAAAACAAGATGAAATGTAATTTCCTTTTTAATATAGACGGTCATTTACTCTGATATTGTAGGAAATGATTAGATCTTAAAAACCTATAAATTACATGTGACAACTCTGGTGCGCTGCGCTTTCCCTGTCCCCAGTTTCGCAGGGCAACCCGGGCCCAGGGAGAGGAGCTCTGGGAATGCGCTTAGTTTATTGGCTCTTAATGAAAAGCCATTAATCTACATCACCGTAGGGGCGGAGCCTTTTGCTGAGCGTGGGGATCAGAAGTGGCGGTTGTACCTTTTGACAAACGTGCGGCTCCATCCTTAACAACAGCACAAAGTTTGTGAGGGTGTGTGTGGTGTTGTCTTCTTCCTTTGAGCAATGAGGGGGGAAAACACACACACACTCAGAGCAGTCACTGGGGCAAAATAGAAAACTGTCGCCCTCGGGTGCCGCCACCTCTCAGCCCTTTCGTCTTTCCTGTCCTGCCTCTCCCACCCTCCCGGCCTGAGGCAGCCGGGCTCCTGGTTATGCTGTTACTGCGAGGCCCTCTTCTCCGTTTGTCACCGTTACTGTGGCTTTCTCCTGCCACCCGAATGGGGACCGCCTGGCCCTGGGTGACGGGCCATTATAGAGAGTACCTGCCTGGGAAAATTACCCCCCCTTCCCCTCCTCTCTGGTTCACGTTGAGAAAGTGACGCCGCACAACCAGAACACCCTGAACACGCAACAGGAGAAAATACACTTACGGCCTTTTCGTTGAGGGTAATGGGGTCAGGTTTACAGCTGAGGGGGTGGAAGCCAAAGGGGGAGGGTGGTGGCCAGGGCAGGACAAAGGGACACGGCGGACGAAGACCTGTGGGGTGGAAGCCTCTGAGGTTCCCTCCCTGCTTCTATTTGATTTTTTCCTGCCTTCGTTTGCACTCACCTGTCATTCTCTGGCGTGTCCCCCTCCTTCGCTATGTCACCAATGCGGAGCACAGCAGGAAGAATAAAGCACTCAATTTTAGAGGTAAAATTCTGAGTCCGAGTTCCAGTTTTAGGACTTGGTAACCGGCCGTGGCCTCCTGCAGGTTCTTCGCCTGTGGAAGGGGGCACAGCAGGCAGAATAACTGCTCCCAGAGATGTCCTAACCCCCAGAGCCCGTGAATGCGTGAAGCTGCATGGCAAGGGGAGATCGAGGTTCTAGGTGGAGTTAAGGTTGCTTGTCAGCTAACATTAAAATAATCCATTATAATGACAAGAGTCCTTAGAATTACGGAGAGGAAAGAAGAAGAGTAAGAGGGATGCGATATGAGAAAGACTGGGCAGGCCATTGCTGTTTTGTTTTTTAAATATATTTTTATTGATTTCAGAGAGAGGAAGGGAGAGGGAGAGAGAGAGAGAAACACCGGTGAGAGAGAGTCATTGATCGGCCGCCTCCTGCACGCCCCGTTGGGGATGGAGCCCGCGACCCGGGCATGTGCCCCGACCGGAATCGAACCTTCATCTCCTGGATCCTAGGTTGATCCTCAACAGCTGAGCCACACCGGCTGGCGCCATTGCTGATTTTGAAGATGTAAAGGGGCCAGGAGCCAACGAATGAGGGCAGCCTCTAGAAGTAGCAAAAACCAGAAATGAGATTCTCCCTTAGAGCCTTCAGAAAAATAATGCAGCCCCGAGGACACCTCGGTTTCCCGTTTTGGGCCCAGTGAGACCCATTTTGGGCTTCTGACATCCAAAACTATAAGATAACAAGATTATGTTTTATGTTGTTTCAAGCTTTTGAACTTGTGTTAATTTGTTTTCAGCAACAGGAAACGAAGACAGCGGGGAACCACACCTGCCCTGCCTTCCCCGGGGCGCAGAGTGGGGACCAAGGGCTTGGCAAACTATACAATGCGATGCGACTCTAGGCCTTGGATGTTGCTTAATGCTACCAACGGGCAGGCGTCTTTTGCTGGGGGTAGAAAGCACAGACCAAGGGTCTGCACAAAATGCAAGGGGCTGCCCAACTCCTCGCACGGTCCCATCTTTTTCATTTTTACTCTTCCTCTGAGCTAAATGTCTCTCTGCTGGGGGAATGGGATCAGGGCTCCCTTTTCCTTTCCTTGGGACAGTTCCTGAACTATTAGTGAAATGACTAAGGTGCTGTCAGTTATTACAGCTTGGCTTTCTGTGGACCATTGGCCCAAAAGGCGGTTGCCTCAGGAAGTTGCCCGGCTCCGTGTTGATCAAATCTAGCATTTGCCTGTATGTGAGCCCATCCCTGCCTCTCAGAAGTGTGGCCAGTGACTGGGGGAGAGGAGTTGGGCTGAACTCGTGTTCATGTGATCATCATTCTTACTGGACAAGGTGGTGTTCCCAGAATGTAGTGACCTTGCCACCAATGCCTGTGGAGCTCTTGGCTGCATGGTCTCCTCCAACTAGACCAGGACAAGGGTACTCCCAAGCTTATTTACGCCCTTGATTGTTTGCCTCATGATGATCTAAAGCTTGTTTTGCCTCTCCGAACTAAAATAATCCTTCCCAAATATGGAAGGTTATGTCCCCGAAAATTATCTAGGTTGCCACACAGTGCAATATACAGGTGATGTAACATAGAATCGTACACTTGAAATGTATATGACCTTATTAACCATTGTCACCACAATACATTTAATTAAAGAAAATTGCCTGGATTGAAGGCTTCTCGCATGAGGAATTCAAGGTTCCTCGTATGAGGAAAACAGGATTAGCAGACGAACTTATGAAAGCCCTGTCCCTTTTCTTAAGGTTCACTAAATTAAATACTAAAAATAGCACACTAAATAAATACTCTATCAGTGACAATCTGCAACTCTTAAATTAGTCATAATGGGCCCTGGGCAACTAATTTCCGTTTACCATCTCTTGAGCACCAGGATGTTTTCAGGATCTTCCTTCCACGCAGCTTCAACAAGATGCTTATAAATTAGGTTTGTTGTGTGGTAGATAATATGGATGCTGGTAAACATTTTTTTCTTGACCACTTGATGTAGTCACTGCCTTTCTGATTTTAGGATCTGAAGCAGTGACCCTTAACTCTGGGGTTCCACTGTGGTCCCCGAAGTGCACAGTAGCAACTTGGGTGCTTGAAAGAGCAAACACCTTGGATGATCTTGAGTCAGCTGATTTGATATTTCTCAAAACCTTTCCCAGTACTCCTGGTTATTATCTGTACCCATGACAACATTGCTCCAAAGCCCATGCCTTTGACCTGTTTAACCTGTGTCCACCTGATCTCCTGAGTACATGTCTGGGCTCACATCTTGCTTTAGTGCTCCTATGAGAAAGACAAAACAAACAAACCCAAATCCTGAAACAAACCACAATAATACATTAAACACAATTGAACAAAAGTAATGAAAATTACTTCCAACCCAATTCTGTAGACTTCATTTATTATTATTTTTTAATAAGACTCTTTTTCCCCTTCTCTCCTAGGGTTAGACTTGCTTTGTAAAAATATTGGAGATAAACATCTTGCTGAAAAATAATATGGCCATCAATTTATTAAATTTGTTCTGTATTAGAGTTTCATAAAAGAGAACTGGAGGAGGCAGAGGGGCTACTGCTCTGAGTGACAGTTACCACCCATGGGGCAGGTGATGTCTGAGTTACCAATGGGCAGTGCTTCAAATAAAGGTTCTGCTAATTGCTCTTACAGAGATGGAACTAGCTTCTTTGGCCAGGCCACTGGTAAGCCACAAATATAATGCACTGGACATTTGGACAAGCAAACCTAGATGCACTTGAGTGACCTGCACTCATCCACGTGCTTCACTGAGCCCAGCAGAGAAGACCAGAGGCTGTGATATCATTGAAGTTCTCTGCCTTTAAGGAACTTAATAACCAGGTGACAAAGTGAGATGAAGACTAGTGAAATAAAACATAACTAATATTTATAAATTTTCAAATACTTTAAATATTCCAGAATCATATCATATCAAATCTTATTAAATTTGTGATAACAAATATGCTGATAAAAGGCAGAGATTGTTCTGTTGGAGCACTTAGGAGACTCCATGGAAGGGAGAGAATTTCAATGAACCTTGAAGGAAGGGATGGGTGGGGAGGATGCTGGACCTTCTAGGTAGGTCAGGAGCATTGTCAAAGATAAGAATGTTGGGCATAGCGATTTAAAAAAACTTTTAGGGAATGCTTGTCAAGAGCATATGGTTGTGTTTTAGAAGTCAAACCTGAGAACAACATGGGACTCCCAGGTGAAGTACCAGGCTTGGTGTCTGTGCTACGTAGAGGGTCCTAGAGTTTCTTGTGGCGGGGAAATGCCATAATCAGAGCTGGGCTGGGGGAGGGAGATCTGTCATACAGTGTTAGGGGGGCCACATGGTTTGGAGCATGGGGGCTGGGGTGCAGAGATTTCTACTCCAGGGGGAGGTCAGTAATACCACTATCTGAGTTGGGAGGTGCCCTTGCTGCTGTCTACATTAAGGTCCCATCACCAGCCTCCCTTACTCTACACTGTCCCGCTTTCAAAACAGTGCTCACAACACAGATATTTATCCAACTTTTCAGTGTTTCCAGGGGCACGCAGCAGGTTAGCATAATCTTTTTGAGATTCTCGAAAGGGTTAATGGGAAAGCGTGTCCATGTGTAGAGAGAGAGAAAGGAAAAAATATTATAAAGGTAATATCGGCTTATTGCAGAGTTGTAGAATATTTGGGGAATAATGGAAAACATGTAAAGGTAAAAGGAGAATTTCTCATGATCTTGCCACACTGTAATGACTTCTGTTAGCGTGGAGTGAGTTTATTTATGCATAAATACAGACATTAGATATAAACAATGTTTACCAAAATTGAGATTATGCTTCCTGTGTTTCTAGCCTGCTTTTTATGCTCAGTTTAAACATATGATTATTTTTCATGTGTCATAAAACTGTTTGAATTTGTACTTAATGGATGCATAATATTCCATTGAATGGAGGTAGCCTCCTTTATTTAGCCATTCTATCAGATATTTGGGTTGTCTCCAACTTCTCCTTATTATAAATAACACTGAGATGAACATACAGGTGGATAAACCCTCTATCGGGTCCCTGATGGTTTCTTTGGACAGTTTCCTAGAAGAGAAATTACAGGGTCAGAAGTATAAATATTTATGAGGTTCTTGTTCCATATTGCCACCTTGCTTTCCAGAACAGTCATGCCAATTCATACTTGCAGCAGGACTGTCTGCGCCCTTCGCTCACTGCCTCTGCGTTGATCACCACCGCCCTCCACACTGCTAAATGCAGCGGCCAGTTCTCAGCACTCATCTCACTTAGCTGCCAGTTGCGAGGGACACATTGGACACTCTCTGCCCTGACACACTTTCTCTCCTTGATTTTAAGGCTTCGAGGACACTGCGGTTTCTGGGTTGTCCTCCTCATGCTTTTTCTGGTCCCTCATCGCTTGGAAACTTGGACAGTGCTCCTGGGCTCAGTCCTCCAGGCTCTTTCCTGTCTATATTGGCTGTCCTGGTGATCTACAGATTCCCATCTTCGGATGCTGTTCCGCACTGATGTGTTCTGGGTTCTTGTCTGCAGGTGAGCCCAGTCTCCCGAAAACAAGCTCAATACATTGATCACCTGTCTACTTAACATTCCCTTTTGGATGTCTATTAGGCATCTGGCCTTTTAAAAATCAAATTCCTTATTTTAAAGCCCCAGCCTGCTCCTACCATGGGCTTTCCTATCTTCTGAATGCTAATTCTGTTTTCCCAGTTGTTCAGGCAAAAAAACCTTGTTAGACAATTTGAGATATTTCCAACGTTTAATTATGATAAGCAACACCGAGATGAGCATAGGGGTATAAAACTTTTTAATGGGTCTCCTCACTTTCTTCGACACCCCACATCTAATCTGTAAGTGGACACTTTTGACTGTTGCTTTAAAATACACCCAGAAAGAGACCCATTTTGGTATGGCAGCACTTCATCTTAGCACGGGCCGTCATCCTCTCCCATCTGGATCCTAACAGTGGCCTCCAACTGGCCTCTCTGATTCTGTCCCTCTATTCCCCGCCTCCGACAGGCTCTGTTCAACCGGAGTGGCAGCCAGAGTGGCAGCCAGAGTGGCAGCCAAAATGCAAGCCACAGCCTGTCAGTGCCTTGCTCAGGGCCCAAGGCTCTCCGCATGGCCTGGATAAATCCTGGGCGCTTACACCACCCACTCCTCCCATTTACATCACTTCACCTCCTTCGCCCTGTTCTAGCTCCCCGGGGCTCTTCCACCCTTTTCCACATGGTGCCTTCTCGGTGAGGCCTTTCCTGAGCTCCAGAACTCTTTTCTTCTTGCAAAACTAAAGGTTGATACCCGTTAAACCGCAACTCCTCCCGCCCCCTTCCCCCAGCTCATGGCAATCATCACTCTACTCTCGGGCCCTATGAATCTGGCTCTTCTAGTGACCGCATAGAAGTGGAAATTACATAGTATTTTGTTTTGTGATGGGCTTATTTAATTGAACATAGTGTCCTTACGCTTCACCCATGTTGTAGCATGCAACAGAATCGCCTCACTTTTGAAGACTGAATAATTTTCCATTGTATGTAAATACCGCCTCTGTTTATCTGTTCCTCCATCAGTGGGCACGTGGGTTGCTTCCACCTTTTGGCTATTGTGATAGCACTATTATGAACATGGGTGTACAGATATCTCTTTGAGGCCCTGCTTTCAATTCTTTGGAGTATATATCTAAAAAAAAAATTCTGGATCATATGCAATTCCATTTTTAATTTTTTGAGGAACCACATACTGTTTCCATAGTAGCTGCACCATTTTACATTCCCACCAACAATGCACAAGGATTCTAATGTCTCAAAATCCTTGCTGGCATTTATTATATCCCCTGTTTTTACATCTCGGTTCCTATGAGGTGGCATCTCATATGTGGTTTTGATTTGTATTTCCCTAATGATTAGTGACATCAAGTGTATTTTATATGCTTTTTATAAAATATACATTCAAGTCATTTGCCCATTTTGAACATATTTTTTGATTTTTTTATTGTTTAGTTGTTGTTTTTGTGTTATTTAATTTTTTTCCGATTGGCTTCAATGATTGTTGCTTTGTTGGTGGTGTTTCTGTTAAATTCTGAAGGAAGAGTAGATACAATGTGTTAGGGTGGAAAGGTGGGGAATCTAAATCTCGGCAAAGAGAATGGCATGTACAAATGGTAATAGGTGAAAGACATGCATATAAGCATAAATATGTATCAGTGTCCTATCTGTGAAATGTATATATCATTTTCATATTTCCCCCGAAATAGTATGTATATGCATATGTGTATATGTGTTGTGATTGCTTGTTTCTACAAAAACAAAGACATGTACAGCCCTTGCCTTTCCAGTTTTAATGACAGGTGTGTAGATAGAAAGCCTGTGGTGATGCCTGCGAGTTCTGATTTACGTATTTTGACGACATGAACAGGAAGGAGCTCCCATTGGAGAGTTTTGTTCTGTTCTGTTTCTCTGGCGCTTCCTCCTGCGTTGATTCTTTACCCAGCTCTTCCCACCGTAAGACCTGCCGCAGGCGTGCGCATGCGCTGGAGGAGGCGTGGTTCAAGTCTGGTTTAGCAGAATTATTAGTGGTATAGACTCCGGGCACTGGTGCCTTGAGTTCAGATCTTCAGTTTGCTATTTTATGTATAAATGTGAGCATATTATTCAACTTTCCCAATATGTGATCTCATCTATTAAAAAAGCAGATAATAATTGTATCCAACTCACAATGCTGTTGAGATAATTAAAAGAGATAATTTAGCTCATAAATGCTAAATAAACATTAACCTTTATTCTTAAATCTCCCAGGATAAGAGCACAACTACAGTCAGAAGCAATGCCCAGCAGGTTAGAGACAAATAGAAGTGATTTGGGGATCATTTGCCCCCCTCTTGGTGCCCATACTTCCTGAGGTTTGGGGATAAAAAGGAAAGGGGTGGGTGGTGAGGGAAAAGGGGAGTTGCTGTTCAATGGATATTATTTAAAAAAGGACCACAGGCCCAAAATGGAGTCACTTGTGTTAAGGCCCTATGTCAGCAAACCAAGATTTAATACCTACCCTAGTTATAGCTTCAGCCTTCCCCAGGAATGTGACCTTTAACCAGCCAGCCAGGAATTTCCTGGCCAGCCTTAGGAGGCAATCTCCTGGCAGACCCCTTCTGACCCCTTCTGATCCCCTTCTGGCAGACCTTGCCGGAAAAAATACGTTCATTACCCATAATCTCCTTTGTCTGCCCCCTCTCTGCCTTTAAAAGCCTCTCTACTTGCTAAATAGGATGCTGCCCAATTCATGAATCATTTAATATAGCCAATTGTATTTTTAAAATTTATTTGGGTGAGTTTTTGTTATTGAACGTATGAAGCTGCAGTCATGCAGATGGTACAGTTCTAGAGATGTGCTCTACAATTCTGTTATTGTTAACAATACTGTACCGGGTAACTGGAGAGCTTGACAAGAGGGCAGACTGCACAATATATGATTTTTTTTTTTAACCACAATTAAAAATAAATGGAAGAAGGACAAGGGAGTAAAAAACTACATTTTACATTTATTTTGTATACATTTTACATCCCTGCTAACAATTTAAGGAAAATACACTCTATTAGCAAACGTCAACACCACCAAAATGAACACCAGGCAGGAGGTGATTGTGTCAGTTTGCTAAATACAGCTGCCGCTTTGAATGAGCACTCTCACCTCTTCATGGGAGGCTCCAACCCACGAAGCAACTACACACACCACTGCCTTAGACAGAGAACCTCATGCAAGCGGCCTCTGCATTTGGCCATTCACTAGGCGTGAATTGTCGTATCTCAGATTAGAGATGGGCAAGTTTTAGAGTTGACCAGCATATGGACGGTACAATGCCATTTTTTTTTTTTACTTGCAGTGCTTTTTGCGGGAAATTCCTGGGAAAATCGAATAACAGTGGCCCCAATTTTAATGGCGTGTTGCAAATTTCAAAGGACATGTGTGGAGGTCAGGAACCAGACGGGGATGTGCTTAGTTGACTTACAATTTCAAAAGCCTATAAGCTTATTTGTGTCTTAACCAGTCAAAATTAGTGTTGGAGTTGCCAAAATCCTCCCCAGAAATCTTTCCAGAATACACTCTCTCCTGCTGCTGGCGAGTCAAACAGCATCATTGATGAATATGTTACTTTATTCAGTTCTCACCCTCTTTTTCTCTCCTGTGTGCAATTTATAAAGCAGGGGTGACTAGAGGTTTCTCAGTCCCTCACTCTGCCAGAGATCCAGAAATGCAAAGGACACAAATTCTAGTCCAACGCTTTGAAAACAGTCTTAGAATAGCAGTTAGTAGACTTCCTCTGAACAGAAAGAGAGAAATGCTATAACTTACTGTATAATTGAGTCTTAATGGGAGACCCTTAGTGCAGTTGTAGTCAATAAGAAATAACAATAATATCAATACAAGCTCACAAAAATATGAGAGATATTCTTTAGGCTGACCCCTAAACCTATTGTCATAATTGATATGTTTGTTCAATATTGACTTACACACAAATATAGCCTGTTAAAGCTTTTAATCACAATATAACAATATACCAGAATCCACATCTCTCCCCATCTATCCATCCATCTGTCTATCTAACATCTCCTCTTACAGCAGTGATTCTCAACTGGGGTGAGGGGAGGAGTTGCCCCTGGGGAGCATTTAGCAATGTGTGAGAACATTTTAATTGTCACACTGGGGGAAAGGGGGGAGTTATTGGCATCTAGTGGGTAGAGGCCAAGGATGCTGCTAAACACATTGCAGTGCACAGGACTGCCCCACAACAAAGAATTAGCCAACACAAAAGGTCAGTAGTGCTGCTGTTGAGAAACCTTGTCATCATATGTAATGCAGGTCACATGGCCACGTCATGAATTCAGTGCACAGACATTTAATTTGGGCACAAATTAATTTCTTTTAAATTTCAATTTTAAATATTCTAAGAAAAGGTGGGCATTTTCCATTCTGGCACAGTCTTCGCCTCTCATTGTCTGGCTTTATCTGCTTTGCTCACCATTAACATGCTTTTCCTTTTTAGGCATTTGTGTTTCAAATCCCTTCTTCACAACAGATATGTGGGTGGACATGGGGTGGTTTTCTTTACATCTGCAGTGTATTAATATACAGCATGCATATTTTACCTTTTAAAATTGATTTTTAGAGATAGAGGAAGGGAGAGGAGAGGAGAGAGAATGAAACATCTACCGGCTGCCTCCTGCGTGCCCCTTGCCGGGCTGGAGCCCGCAACCGGGACACGTGCCCCCGCTGGGAACCGAGCCGGCACCCAACCGACTGAGCCACACGGGCCAGGGCCACATATTTTATTTTGAGACAATTCTGATGAGGCATTTGCTCCCTTAGTGTACTTATGTTAATATCATGGTTTCCTCCTTCCCCTTCTTTCTTTTTGAGCACTGACATTTTCTCTTTTGGATTCCTATTTATTTAAATTTTTATTTCCTCTTGGCTGGGGGCAGATATGTGTCAAAGAAGGAAAGGGGCTTTATCACAGCTGCTTTTATTTATTTATTTTTTTGGATATATTTCTTAGAGATGCTTAAAACAAGAATCAAGACCTGTTTCTCTAACTTGCCCTTTGGTTCCCTTGGTAACTGTCCGGCTTTGAGGTCCAGGGAAGTGTTGGTGTGCGTGGGGGGAGGTGGTAGTGCTGGAGTTGATCAGAGGAGGGCCAGGTCAAGTTGCTTTTCTCCCCTGAGCCTCGGTCTCCTCATCTGCAAATGCAGATAACGATCGCTCACATAATTCACACACAGTTTTGATAAACTATCCAGGAAAGTGCCCAGCACTTTGGAAACCCAGCTCATGTCAATCTCTGTTCCCCTTCCTTTCGGTCTTCTCAAAAATGGGGCTTGAATACAGACGCTGCCAGTGATATCCAAGCATCTGAAAGGATTTCTGATGAGAATGTCAGGGAAAGGTCGCAATAAAAATGTACTCTTGCCAACAAAAGCTCCCTAAAACCTCCGCACAGTGTCAATATGCCTGATGCATACACTCATTTCTGTGTGCACGCTTGCAGGCCTGTGCGGCATCTGTGTCCGTGTAAGCCTGTGCGTGCACACGTGGCCGGGGCATTTGTGTGCAGGTTGCTGTGCTTGTGTGTGCAAGTGTGGGTGCGCACGTGCAGAAAGAAACAGGGCTGGAGGAAGAGGGCACATGCAGCAGCTGCTTGGTGGTAACTCTTCTTCGGTGTGTTGTAACTCATGGCATAGAAAATATAGTGTGTTTATGATGTTGGTCTTATCTCCTAATTAAAACATAGGCATGCAGCTTCTTTATACCTGCATAAAATAAGCAGTTTAATTTCTCTGCACCAGGGGAGAAATCATTCCATTGCCTGTTGGGTCGCCCGTCGGTGCACCGTGAGAAGCAAGCGAGGGCGATGGTGAAGCCTCGCTGTCACCCAGGCTCTGTCCTGTCAGCTCTGCAAGGAGCACGAATGCACCCTCTGAAGCTTCCTCAAGGGCAGCAGGGGTGCTTTGCCCAGTTGCTCCTACCCTGCCACGGTGCCACAGGAGAAAGTTGTTCAGTCGCTGAATAACCCATCTGAGAGCTCTTCCCTTAGAGAGCGGTTTTCAGACTGTGTGTCAGGGCCCACTGGTGAGCCGCAAGAATTTTTAAAACATGCAATACCTGACTATTTAGTCAGGGGCACTGAACTCTTTTCCATTAGATTGTCATACACACACACACACACAAAAGTGTCAACAGCCAACACAGCAATAGCCATCCAGTGCGAATTAATCAAAATTATACGTATTTTTTTTTCAGATCAGCGAAAACTATATTTTAGTCATTAGTTTATGTGTGCCTACGAGATGAAAAAAGTTGGAAATCGCTGCCCTAGATTATTCACATATGAATGAAAAAAGAATATATAATGCATCCACTTCTTAAAAATTTGCTGATAACTAGTAATAACTTACTTCAATAAAGCCAAAGCAAATATTTGAGAAAAAGAAAGTAAGCTGGTCTTGGAAGCTGTAAAGAAATAAAAGAAACTAGACTACGAATCTGGCAGTTAAAGGGATTGAGTTTGTTTTAAAGCTTACTTTGTAATACTAATATATGCTATGCTAACATTTGAACAATCCTGCTGTTTAATGGTTTTATTTTATAAAGTATGGAAGTGATTTGTGGCTTTATTTTGTACTTTGGGCCCCGCGATTCAGACCATGTGTAGAAGTAGTCCCAACAACTGGTGGCGGTTTAGCCGAAGATGGGAAGAACTGTAAGAGGAAATAAGCTCACTTGTTTCTTCAGTCACTCGGCAAACGTTAGGGACTCCAAGGAGTCAGGCTGAGCTGGATAAAAATGGTCCAAGGTGCTGTGCTGCTAACAAAGCCAGACGCATAAGCGGGGGGCAGGTCATGCCGGTGTTTTAAGGATTTCAGAATGCAGGATAAAGCACTGAATGGTTTTACATAAGGGAATGCCAGAACCAGATTTGTGTTATGGGGAGACGGTTCTGGCCACCGCATGCAGAGGGAACCGGAGGGGACAAGGCAGGCTCGGTGAGATTGGCTGGTGCTGGTTCACAGCAATCCAGTACAGAGGTGATCACATCTGGGGCTGAGGCAATCACCGTGGGCAGGGAGAGACTGGGTCTGATTTCAGAGTATTTAGTAGGTGAAATACACAGGGCTTAGGGGTGAATTTGGGATGTGGGTGGACAAGCAGAGTGAAGGATGAATCTCCGGCTTTCAGCTTCACATGAATGGTTAGTAGAAGCACTTACTGAGCCAGGAAACACTGGGGGGAGTAACCAGGCTGGGATGAGGTACACTGGGGGACCTGTTGAGCTTGAGGTGCTTGGGGAACATCCAAATAGAGGACTCTACCAGGAAGCTAAGTTTCCAAGTCCGAAACTGAGAGGAGACCTCAGTTTGAGATTGCATTTATGAGTAGACCCCAGAAAGACGGTAATTGAGGAAAAGAAAAGTGAGGGGAAGAAGTCACTGCGAAACAGTGTATTGAGGGAAAAGAGAAGAGGGTCAGAGCTGAGCGCTGAGGAATGGTCATCTTATAAGGTAGCAGGAAGTTGAATATTCAGAAGAGATGACAAGAAAGACCAGAGGAACATATGCTATGGAAGTACCTCAAAGAGAAAGCCTCCGGGGGGATGGGATGGCTGGTGGTGTTGAAGATTCGCAGCTTAACTAAAGGAAAGGCCTCCGTGCCTGAGTGTCTATTGGATTTAAATACTAGGAAAGGCAGTGACACCTTTAGTGGGACCAATGTCATTGAGTTACTATAAGTAGAAGCCAGATTGCACCTAGTGGAGGGGGCTTTTTGGTAAGTACCAAAAGGTAAATTGTAATCATAGCATTCGCTTGTCAAGAGTCTTCATCATCCCAGGCGCTGAAAGACAGTTTGAGTGTCATCAGGCTCAATCATCCTCGTGGAAATCAAGGCCTCTAGAGGTCAAGCCACTTTCCAAGGAGACACGATATGAACCGAGAAGGGCTGAGATTTGAGCATGTTTTTTTCCCTCTGACATCAAAGCCTTTACACTCCACCATTCTGTCCATTTGCCTCGGGGATGACAAACTTTCTCCAGCAGCAGGATTCCCCTCAAGGCCCTTTGGGGAATATGTGCTTTGGGAAATCCCGAGAACAAAGGGATCGTGAAGATACTTAAATATATTGAAACAATAAAACAATTCAGGAAGAACAAAACAAACCGTGAGATTATAGGGGGGGGCCCTTTTCATGAGTGAGAAGCAATAAAAGTGATAGTTTGATGAGGAGTGATGTGGAGAATTGAGCAGGGGAGAGGTGGGAGAGAACTGGGATGGCCCCAACGGCGGGGGAGAGGACCACGAGAATATGCTCCCAGTACTTAAAAGAGACACATAAAAAAATGAAGCCTCATTTGTATGCACACCTAACCTTGCACAGTATTTCAGCTCAATTCAGCAATGAAGAACTAAGTCAGGGGGAAAAATACGAATATTTTATATAGATCCCAGATGCCCCTTTCTGTGTGGTGATATACAAGTATAGACGGCTTTATATTTATGCTTTAATTTCTTGTATTTATTCTCTCCTCCTAACTCTATCCATATTTTCTCCTCTCTTCTTTGTTTAGATTATGCTTCTTAGTGATCCTGAAATGGAGAGCAGCATATTGATCAGCTCCGATGAAGGGGCAACCTATCAGAAATACCGGCTCACCTTCTATATCCAGAGTCTGCTCTTTCACCCCAAGCAAGAGGACTGGGTGCTGGCCTACAGCCTGGACCAAAAGGTGAACAAATACTGTTTTCATTCGCATCTCGTCACCCAGGTACCGCTCGGTGGAAAACACGTGCTTATTCCGCCCACATTTTGGGAGGGGTTCAGCGGCATTTCATTATTCCAAGCAAGTTGATTTTGTCGTCAGCAACTAAATTTCCTATCTGCTTTTTAGTATCAAAGTATGTAGAAGGCACCTTTCATTTCTTGGTAATGCTCTTTATTACTTCACAGGTTCAAGATGGTTTTCTATAGAACTTTATTCATTTGACCTTTAAAACAACCCCGTGAAAGAAATAGGAAATATGTGTTTGCATTAATTTTATAGCGACTGCAGTAAACACAGGTTTTCAAGTGCACCCAGCCAGTAGCTGGGGGAGCCAGGGTTTGAAATCACGTTGTCAGGTTGCAAGTCTAGGGCGTATTCAATTACGCCAAGTTGATTTGGTAAAATTTGAATATATCGTCGTTCTGAGTTTAGCAAAGAAAGCGATGCTTCAAACATGTCCATTTTGTTATTTTCTGAAAGTACATTCAAGATAGAGTGGGCCGATAAGCCCTCCTCTTTGAGTCCCACATCCATATATTCTGGTTTCCCCTCAACATAGCTGATTCTTCTCCAGCATTTCCTAATTGTATCTATTTAGTTTCAAAAGTCAGAAATTTACGAGGCATCCTTAAATCTTCCTTGTAGGCCTAACCCAGCACCTCTAACCCATCGTCAAGTCTTATATCTAAGTATCTCGTGATTCCACGCACCTTTCTTGCCTTTGTTAAGAGTCTTCAGCATTATCTCATTGCTCACAGAGAAAAGACCACAGTCTTCAGTAGGCTCCGCCAGCACCTACTTGGTCTGGCTCCCCCTTCTCTCTGTCGACTCCCTGTCATCACTTCCCCTTAAATGGTTCCCTCCGGCCCCTCGCACCTGCTATCTTTCTTGTTCCATTTCCTGGGCCTAGGATCCCCTTCCCTAAAATACACCTCGTCACTGTCAGATCTCAGATCTAGTATCCCTGCCTCAGGGTATCTTCCCTGAGCCCCCTGATGAAGTTATACCCCCCTCGATATAGCACTGTGAGAAAGAACATCCGTACCCCTTCAGAGCACCTGTCCTGCTTGAGGTTTTACGTTGACTTATGTGATTTTTTGGGTCACCTGCATTCCTCGCTAGATCAAAAGCTCCAGGAAGGCAGGGCCATCTCTGCTTTTATTCGCTGGTGTAGTACCAGCACAGTGCCTGGTACTTAGTAAGTGCTCAGTAAATATTTGATAAATGGCTGAATTAGTGGGGTGAATGCATACATGCTATGGTAAAATTATTTGGATGTTATTGTTGATCAGCCTATACTTAAGAAAATAGACTATAGATGATTCTTCTTCCTATTTCCTGCAATCTCCAGAACCTTAGTACAGTGCTTATGCCCAACTCTTATGTAATAATGTTGTGGAATCAATCAATGAAAGGAAATAGAGCATTTCAAGCACTGTTTTGTATAGAGAGAGACATAGAATAACCTTGGTTGAAATAGCTCTTCTCTTTGTTCTCTCTTAAATCCTGAAACCGTTGCTCCTCAGAACAGATTTGAATCTGTGATTGTAAATGTGAGTGAGTGTATGTGTGTGTGTGTGTGTGTGTGTGTGTGTGTGTGTGTGTGTGTGTATGCATGTGTGATGTCAGCACCTTTAAACAATAATTTCAACATAACCTTTATATCTCTCATTAATGGAGCCTTGAGGTGGGCGTCAGGTGCTTAATGCAATCCCCTAAGGACTCCCGCATGACATTTGCAGAGCAAAAGCCATTGCAAATACATTTCTTTCATGGCATAAAGTGGATATTGTATGAAAGACTTAGCCAAATGTCAGGTACTCTGTGAGTTTAGATGCTTAATATATTCAGGAATTTTGAAGCGATGTTGGAAAAAAAATTACTTGGATGTTATTAAATGGCTGGATGGTAATTTAGAAGAAGCTCAGAACTCTTAAACTGTGTTTTTATTTATACAAAGACAAGTTGGTTTAGAAGCAACAGGCATCTCATGCGAAGAGGCTGACAAACCAAATGCAATGTGCCTGTGTGTATCTCGGAGTATCCTTTCTCTCCCTCATTGCAGCGCTGAGAACATTTGGGGCATTGCTCAAAAGGTACCTACCCTTGCAGATAAAATGCATTCCAAATACTTTCAGGCTTGGTGGCTGCTTTTACACTTAGTAAAAATATTTGGAAATGTGGCAGTGGTGTTGATGGATTTTCCTAACCACACTGCACACTTCTGGATGGATTATCCCTCAGGTAGTCTTTCTTGTTGACATCTTTTGTGTAAAGTGGCTGACTCTGCTTCAGGCCCATAAAGTTGCTAACCTGTGCCCTGCCATTCTTTTAAATAAATGGTATGGGGAGGCAGATGATGCCTCTGGCAACATTTGCAGAGATGATATAAAACACCCAGATCTAGTCATCCGGGTTGCAGAGGAGTTTTTCTTTATTTTGGGGTAATTTATCGCTTTAGAGTCAAGGAGAGTGATGCGCTACAGCAGCAGATGAAGATGTAAGGACAGCTGAGATTGATACGCAGCGGTCCTCGTTCAGGCTGGAGCCTTCTCCGATGTGCATGCACCAAGGCAGCTGGTTCCTTCCAGAGGAAAGGCACAGTGCTAGTGTTACGGTAACTGCAGCGTCAAAGGGAGATGTTTGTGGTGAGGAGGGAATCAATGTTTCCATTATTGTGCCTTTGATGAAATGCACTGGCAATTTCTTTGGAATCCATAAGGCTGTCTCCTTCTGTTGTATGTATTACAAAAGACCTAATTGAATTATATTTTAAAGGGACCATATGCAATTGCTTTACCTTCCAAATTGCTACCCCAGAGCTGCAGAAGACTTGCCAGGAGATCTCACTTGGTAAAAGCGCTGCTGGAGAAAGAAGGAAATACTTTCCGAATAGAACAAAATTGTATCTAGAAGTTGAGAGATGCGCATAGCCTTGTGTTAGCTGAGGTGCCTCAGGGCAACTTTTGAATCGACTTGGAAACATGGCTACTCCGCACTGGTCAAGGCCAGGTTGTGGGTTAGGGTCATCAAGCCTTCCAACTTTCAAAGCTGCGAAGGGCTGGAGAGGTGGGGAGTGAATGCACCTTGCGCTTGACCCTGCTGGAGGGCCAGGCCTCTTCAGTTCTGACGTGTGTGTCCCAATATAGCAAAGTCCTTTCTGTTTCTTGCTCAGCTTGAGTTGGGCTTTTGACCAAGTCATTCCGTTCTGGCCATCCAATGAGAGTCCCAATTCCTGCCAATTTCTGTGCCAGCTCTTGCATTTTAATATAAAAGGACTCAGTAAAGACAAGAGATTCTTTCTTGGGTACAAGATGCTTTATAAGAATTTCTGTGATTAAAAAACAACCAGCAAAAGTAATAGGTTACAGCTGACAAAATTGGAAATAAAAAATAAGAAAGCTCCTCCCTGCCCCGCCAGCGTGGCTGAGCCAGTCGTTGAGCATCAACCTACGATCCAGGAGATCGTGATTCCATTTCAAGTCAGGGCACATGCCAGGGTTGCCGGCTCGATCCCCAGTAGGGGGCGTGCAGGAGGCAGCCCATCAATGACTCTCTCATCATTGATGTTTCTATCTCTCTCTCCCTTCCTCTCTCTGAAATCAATAAAAATATATTAAAAAAAAAAAAAAAAAAAGCTCCTCCTTACCACAGTTCTAGAACATCTTTTGAAGGCTGAATGTTTACCAGTTATTTAAGAGGCAGGATTCTTTTTTGTTTTCATCAGGCTATTTCTTCAGTGATGACTGAAACAGTCCACCTTATGATGTTTTGTATTAGCTGGAGGGCTCCATAATCTTACTAAAACCGAGAATTTTTGAAAGATTTTGAGACAGGTTTTGAGAACGTTGAAATCCTCTAAATAGATCGGTGCCATTCTCATCATAGAAAGCCGGATGTTTAAACATCCCTCATTTTGACAAGAGACTCAATGTATTTTTTTTTTTAATGGGCATGTGCTTATGTATTCACAGTTGCATACATCCTGGCACAGGGGGCTTTCCACCAGAGATAGAGGACTGAAAAATACCAATTTTTCTGCGCAAGAGGTGGGATTGCAAAGCTCTTTATTATCCTTTGTCTTCCTGGCAAAATGAAACTTTAACAAATATAGTTGGCTTTGGGCATCAGAGATGGGATTTCAGATTCTATTGTTTTTCAGATACTTCTGGGCTAGACTGATTTGGAATTGCCAATAATTTCAATGTAAAAACTACTTTCTAGAACATTAGCACGTTAATGAGAGGTTGCTGTTTCAGTAGTTGGAGAGGTGGGTGTGCAGCTATGGTGTTTGTTTTGCTTTGTCTTTTTGATCACCTGCTACCAGCCAAGTTCAATAGCAGCTGACAGGCTGAGGAGCTGGTTGAGAAGCTAATGCAATTTTAGGCATGGTCTCTGGCAAGACATGGTCTACTGTGGAGTCGGGCTTTGCTGCTTGGATCCTGTCTGGGCTGCCACATCACGCACGTGCAGGGCACGGACGAATTAGAGTGTATCCCGAGTGGGGAGGGCTTGAAAATACAAATGGAAGCTTAAACCTGTACTTCTAGGATGCTAGATAAAAACAAAGCTGTTCCTTTCACTTCAATTCTCATATAAACCGTCCGATTAGAAATGTAATTGTGTTCAGAGCCTCCAGGATGAGTAGGTGATGATAACTTCCCTCAGTCGCCATTGGCAGACACAGGCCTCCTGTCTCCCCACCTGGGGGGGATAAAAGCTGTTGGGGATTAACTAGGGATGACAGTGGGTTTTAAGCCTATCCCGCATGGAATGAGAGTAGGACCGAAGGGCACTTCTTATTTAAAGAAGAACATTGCATTTTCATTAGGTCCTCTCCCATGCCTGTAAAACCATTTGCATATCATTTAAGAGAAGAAAAAACATCCGTAGCCCCACTCACTGTGACAAGCTGACAACTGCTCTTACAGATGTCTCATCAGAACAGAGGGATGTGCCATCTCCATCACCATACAAGCACCAGTTTAGAGGAGGCCACTTTCCTGTAGGTGAAAACAAAATCAGTGGACCCAGAATGGCCCTATTTTTTATTAAGAAGGTGGAGCAACCACTGTGTTCTTCAAATATTACCATTAGTTTATTTGAGCTGAGTTCTGAATAAAATAACTGGTTTAATGTACACTATTAACTTGCATTCAGTGAGGGTGGTGCCTTGGGCAAAATGCGGATCTGCTGGCCTTTGTCTTTCCAAGTCTGCTTTTTCTCTGTCATATCTCAGACTTTCTGTTCTCTGCCTCTACCTTCTAGGTGTCCCTTTTGGTAACCTGGCACATTTCTTTTAGGAAAAAGAACATTTGCTAAAGTAGTGGAAGGTGCAGGGTATCTGTATACATGCACGTATGTTTGTATGCATTAAGAAGGGAACTCAGGCCCGGCCGGGCGTGGCTCAGCCATTGAGCGTCGACCTAGGATCCAGGCGACTGGGGTTCGATTCCCGGTCAGGGCACATGCCCGGGTTGCGGGCTGGGCAGCTGGTCAATGACTCATCATTGATGTTTCTATCTCTCTCTCTCATTCCCTCTCCTTTCCTCTCTCTGAAATCAATAAAAATATATTAAAAAAAAAAAAAAAGAAGGGAGCTCAGGTACCTTTTTTCAACGTCTTTCCCAAAGCAGTTATGCCCTAATGGTGCATATCCAGCCGGGCGGAATTTGGCTGACAAAGGTGACCACAGCTACCCGTGGGCAAGGAGGCGACGCTTCCCGCTTCGCAGCTGCCCACTGCGCTCTCCCCCGCCCCCTGCCCGCCGTGGCCTTGGCTCCGCCAGCGCACCTGTCCTCGTGCTCACAGCGCTGCCACGTGCCCCCAGCTCCGACCCCCTGCCTGAATCGGACCTTAGGGTTCCAGCTTTCCAGGTGGACTCAGCATGTTTTCTGCTTGTTTCTTCCCTTTTCAAGCCTTTCTGGTTCTCGATGTCTCTGCCTTCATCTTGACCACTCACCCTGGTGTGATAGCACGTAGCCTTTTGAAGTCGGGGTCAGTATTTAAATCTTTTATTTATTTATTTATTTTTATTTTTTATATCTTTATTGATTTCAGAGAGAGGAAAGGAGAGGGAGAGAGAGAGAAACATCCGTGATGAGAGAGTCACTGATCGGCTGCCTCCTGCACGCCCCCGACTGGGGATCGAGCCTGCAACCCGGGCATGGGCCCTGACCGGGAATTGAACCCCGATCGTCTGGATCCTAGGTCGATGCCCAACTGCTGAGCCACACCCGGCCGGGCTTAAATCTTTTAAATTAGAGTATAATATACATATAGGGACATGCACATTTTATGAGCTCAATGAATTTTTATAGGGTGCTGAATACAGCCATGAAACCAGCACCCTAATCAAGAAGCGCAGCGTGACCGGCATCCCAGAACCCTTTGCGCACTTTTCTAGTAATTATTCTCCATACCCAGTGGGGCCGCAATAGGTCAGGGTCATTGCTAAATTTATGCCAATGATCGATGGCTAGCTAAACTGGTGAAGGGATAGAGACAAGGTGAATTCCTTAGAAGAAAGGTTGGAAGAGAGCAAGTGGGGTAAATGGCAGAGAAGGAGAATTTAAAAAAATCTTAACATTAGAAGATTAAGCTAAAGCAAAGGTAAAAATTCACTAGTGTTGACTAGGAACAACTAATCCAGAGAATTCATACAGAACTTTCAAAAAATGCTGATTTCAAACTAATTAATTTAACATTTCAGTTTTTAAAATGGTGCTTCTTCCTGTGAAATAAGGAAAATACCCAGTGCTGGCAAAGTTGTGGTGAAACCCATATTCTGAAATAGCATCGTGGTTGCCCAGATAAGTTCTCCTGCCTGGGGAACATCTTGGCGGTGTCGTCAGAACACATACGTGGACTCGGAACTGGGATCCAACGGTTCAGTTGTTCCACCTCTGAGACTATCCCAATGGAAGTGTGTTATCAAGTTCATTCACAATAGGAAAAACTGGATAGAAACTTAGTGAATTCCCAGCACATGGGCCTTTACATCATGGTACACACATTCGCCAGAATATTAGGCAGCCATTGAAATGATACATTTTGATACCTATTTAATACATAATATATATCTCATATTACATGCATAAACTATATAAATTCATACATAACACATATTAAGTAAAGTAGTACTCTTCGAGATAGGTATACAAAAATAAAATAAAATAAAGGAAGAAAGGAAGCAGAGAGGGAAGGAAGGAGAAAAAATTTAAAAAGAATCAAAGGAAATATTCCCAGATATTATCTGGGTTCTCTGATAAGATGATGGAATTATGTTTATGAATTTTTTCATACCATTTGTTTTACAAATTTTCTATTCTTTCATTAGATTACTTTTATAATTAAAAAATTCTGAAAAGTAATCTCCCTTGAATAGCTTATGTTCTGTCCTAATTATACGGCAGTGCTCTTAAAAAAGGTTTTAGGTGTTAATAGCATCAATTTAGGTAAAATCATTTCAAATTATTATTTAAACACCTTTTCAAGAGGCGGTGTGGCATAGAGGAAAATTTCCCTGAACTGAGATGCATTGAGCCTGAGGCTTCTCTTGTCTTCCACTTCGCTTTCCACTGTGTCCCTGCTGAACTGTGAAACTGTAGGAATTCTTTCTTTTCCTCCCAATAAACAGCGTACTCTCGTTGGATAAAACTTCAGTCTATATTATTTACAACTTAGCTATCGATATAGATTTTATTTCGAAGCACCCACTATAGATATATGTTAAGAAAGTTATTTATTCTGTTTGTGGTTTTTTTTTCCAGATGCATTTTGCAGCTATATCCCAAAATTGGCCTAGTTTTTAGTTATTTGATTTGACAGCTGTAATGGAAACAAATACTCTGGAGCCGGGGGTGTAGACATAAGCAGGGAAGTAAGGTTTGCCCCAAGTAACTCTTCTTCCCCCCGTGTCGTTACACGCTGTTGGACATATAGGGGCTTCTTGGAAATGGAGATATATGTCCTTAAGTTTCTCCTGGGTATAGATATTAACAGGTGCTTTAATATACATTATTACGTTGAATTCTCATAGGAATCTGCAAGGTAGATATTCTTTTTCCAAGTTACAGGTGAGCATATGACTGTTGAGGGTGATACTAAGTTGCTCAAGGTCACACAGCCAGTATCTATACTAGACCCCGTGTCTATACTAGGCCTGGCTGAGGTGCCCTGCTCCCTAAGGACCACCATACCTCACTCTCCCTAGGAGATCAACAGGCTTTCCACCACCTCGGGGAAGAATTCATTATGGGGCCCTTTCTACTGAACCCCAGCCCCAGAGAGCACTCCAGGAGAGAGGCAATACAGCCAGCCACGAAGAGACCAGGCCTTCAAGTGAATGCTGAGGTTCTTCTGTCACGTCCCTCAGCTGATGGCACTTTCCAGGGTGGGAATTTGAGGAGGGAAGTCATCAAATTGCTTACTGATGGCCATAGGACTAATTAATTCTGCTTCAGGCAGAAAATAAACAAGGCAGTTGTATTTTTTACAGGTTTTGTCTTGTTTTGCTCACTTGTCCCGCTGCTTTGTTCCAGCATTTGGTTAATATATAGATTAAACCAAAGTGTTGGCCATTTAAATAGGTAATACTATGATCTGAAGTTCTTTAAGGAAGCTTATGGAGACAACATCTTTAATATGGTAATGAAGATAGAAGTTGAAATCATTTAACTTCATTTACAAATCATGAATATGCATCCTGCTTTAAAGGAAACCGGCTAAAACTATAGTGTTTGATCAATTTGCTGAAGAGAAGACAATTTGTCAAGATTCCCCCCCACCCCAAACTCCAGCAATATGCAAATGCAGGAAAATCAGACCCCCATGTTAATTCCATGGCATGATGAATATTTTTATAATCCTAATTAGTACCAGTCATTTAGTCTAGCAATTTCCCCCAATCTAGCCAATTTGAAATTAAAATAGATGCCTTGATTACAAAACTCATTAGCAAAGAAGCACCCTTCTCACTAACCAGTTCACTTAAAATGCACAGACTGAATGAAGTGTGGAACACTTGTGTCGTCAATTGGCATAAGTGAAGTGAGTCTTAATTGGAAGCACTGTGGGGTATAAAACAAATACTGCATGTTTCATTGCGGTATAATATATGATTCATTAAATGTAACAAAAGCAACTTTTAAATGGTTTAATTAAGCAGAGTTGGTGCACTTGGTAATTTTTATGAAGTCGGATGTCACAATTGTTTGCATTTGAAGTACTGATGGGTATTAATGTCAGAAAGACGAAGTCTGACTCCGCATTTATCACTCTGGTTATGAGGAGAGTGGCAGGTTTAATGTGAGAGGAGAAAATTAAATGATAGAACATTGGCTTCTGTACCATATACACCGCAATGTCTGCATTGACCTCTTACAAGTACCCGCATGGATGTTGTCCCGGTGCGTTTGGACGTGGAGATTCCAGAACTGCCTGACTTATGGCTGGGAAGGCAGGGGGAAGCCTGGGGATTAGGAGTGAAGCGGAAGGAGAAGAGTTGGGGATTTTTATCTTTGTAATTTTTAAAAACTTCCTGTTTTAATCAAGGGAGGAGGTGGTGGGCGGAGAGAAACACTATCCGATATATTTTCATCTACTCAAAGGAGCAGTCGAGATGGTGGCAGTGCAGGGCGATGTTCTAAGCCAAATGTGGCAGTGGGAGAAGAGGGGGAGATTGGCTCCAGACCAGGGAAATGCTGGAAATAGGCCTCCACAGAAGTCCTGAATCAGGGCCAGATAGCAAGGAGCTCAAGGCTGCTTTTCCTGTAGAAGAGTCTGCAGAAATGAGTTGCCGTAGTGGCAGCTCTACAGGCAGAAGGTACAGTTTCATTGATGTTTATTTTTGGTATAATCCAGATGTCAGCTCTTACCTTGTATTACGGACAATTTCAACACTATATCAATGACTGTAAAACTCAGCCATGTTGCTGATTTCCATGAGGAATCTAATTCGAACAGACACTGTTGATGTCCTGCCCATGCCCATTCGTTGCTTCCACTGTAGGATGCTCCCACTGATTTCTCATTGCTGGGATTTGCATTTCTTTGCTGGAGGACTTTCTCCAAACCCTCTAGAGGCTACTTCACTCCTCTGCGTGGCACACTGTAGAAGTACCAGGGAATTAACATTTGGGAGCAGCCCTCAGCCAGTGGCCACAGAATTTGGTGTATAGATACCCTGGTTCCCTTGCTTCTCATGTGGGGCAAGTCTCAGGTATGGTTTACTCTTTTTTTTTTCTTCAGAATTTCTCAATGGAATTAAACTGTAGTTGTCCACAGAGTTAGCTGGCTTTGTTACATACCATATACGAACTGCCTTCCATTGCCTGGGCCATTTCTCTTCCTCTATACCATTTCCCAAACAAACTACTTAATTCTTGTCTCAGTACCCGTTCCTGGAGGAACTCTAACATACTATGCTGAGCATTTGATTTAGGTGGTGATAGCTGAAGATTTACGGGGTCAAGGACAGGGATCAGAGCACAAAGGTTTCCACCCAGAAAGTCCCTTTTGACATTTCTGTGTTCCTAGTCTGTCCTGGGCCACGCCTCCCTCTGATGTTCCTCACTGCTTAAGCTGAATCATGCCCTCTCCCTGAAAGTTGTCCACCTCCCAATCCCCCAGCCTGTGAAGATGTTTCCCTGCAGGGCAACAGGGACTTGGCAGATGTGATTCAGTTAAGGCTCTTGGGGTAGGAAGAGTATCCTTGAGGAGGAATACCCAGGTGTGCCCAAGGTAATCACAGGGCTACGGAGAGAAGGAGGCAGAGCAGGAAGAGTCAAAACAAGGAGATGTGACAGTGGAAACAGGTTGGAGTGATGCCCTTTGGAGGTGGGGCCAGGAGGTAAGGACTGCAGGTGGCCTCTGAGGGCTGACAAGGTCAAGGAAATGGATTCTCTCAGTGTTTAGGACGTCCAAAGATCTTAAATTTCTTAAATTGTCTTTGGACAGGAGAGAAGGAGGACCCGAGTTAAGGTAATAATTGTTGCGGTACAAAGAAAGGGGACACATAGAGTTCACAAGTGGAGCTGGAGGTTACTTAGTAGAGATTACTTTTCCCATTAGCTCCGTGCCTCTCGCTTGGTCTCTGCTCCTCCATTATTGCCTCTGAATTTTTTAATCTGTTTTTTTTCCCCCATTGGTGAATGAATCAGTATGGTGGTTAAATGAAGTACAATCTTCGTAAAGCTTAGCTCTGGTTAAGCATTCCCCGGAATGAATGAATGAATGAATGAATGAATGAATGAATGAATGAATGAAATATAACAAAACCAAAAATAAATGTCCCAAACCAACAAAAAGACAAAGGACAGACTCTTGGAACTAATACTTAGGGTAGAAAAGACAAGAGATTGGGAAAGAGGGACTACCAAATACATAATATATACGAAGCATTGTGCTAAGTGCTTTACTTATGCTATTTTTATTATTCTAGCTTCTTTCTGATTTTTTCATTAATTTCATCAGTTTCAAACCTCATAGTGGTATGTGTGTTTGTATGTAGTTAAGTGTGTGTTTTGTGTTAGCTCATCTTTACATGGCCTTGCCTAGTTTGCTTTACTAGAGCGTGCCCTGGATTGGGATTTTTGCTGAGTTGGGGAGTAAGGACCACAAAAGAAGTAAGGTCGTGAAGAAATGGGTGGTTTGACACAGCAACCATGAATCACACATGACTATAAATGAAATTAAATGAATGATAAAGAAATAATAACATAATTCCATTCCTCAGCTGCACTAGCCACATTTCAGGTGCTCGGTGGCCATGTGGTTAGCGCCGCTGTAGACCATTTCCATCGCGACAGAAAGTTCTATTGGATGGTGTCTGTGAGAGCAGAGGCAGTGAGCCTTGGCTGTGCAGACAGAAGGCCTGGGCTGGAACCTGGCTCTGCACCTTAGCAGCTCTGTGTTTGCACATGTTCTTGAGCAGGTTTTTAAAATATTTCTCTGCCTTTCTTCCTCACCTACAAAAGAGGAGTGTGGTCAAACAACAAAATAGGGGACACCCAGTAGGGCGCTCACTGTGTTCTAGGCAGCAGTGGCACTGCTTTATTTGCACTGATTGGTGTGATTTTGCAACCGCTCTATGAGGTGGGTGCTGCCAATGTGAAGCCAGGCAGTCAGGATCTAGAATCAGTGCTCTCAGTCTTCATCGTAATTCCTCACATTGGCATCAATCTCCTAGCAATGCTGGCAGAATTAATCACTCCATTAAGATCTCAGTATTTGCCCTGGCTGGTTTGGCTCAGTGGGTGGAGAGTCAGCCCATGAACTGAAGGGTCCCGGGTTTGATTCTGGCCAAGGGCACGTACCTCGGTTGCAGGCTCCATCCCCGGCCCTGGTCGGGGTGTGTGCGGGAGGCACCCAATCGATATGTCTCTCTCACATCGATGTTTCTCTCTCACTCCCTTCCACTCTCTCTGAAAAGCAATGGAAAAAATGTCCTTGGGTGATTAAAAAAAAAAAAAAATCCTAGTATCTGCCTGGCATAGAGTGAGAGCTCAGGAAATGCTAGGTAATATTATTCTGACCTTCAAAAAAGTTAGACACACTTTAATTTTAATTCTCTTCAAGCATCTAGAAGAGATAGACACCTTGCTCCCCTTGTGAGTGGAAAATAGCAAAACGTGGCAGAAAAAGGAGAACAGTGGCCCTTCGCTCTTGTTCTCCCTGCCTCGGACACTCGCGCCCCTTCTCTGCTTTAGTTTCCTCATCTGTGACATGTGGGACTGAAAGAATGTCCCCGGACTCGCTTTTCTTTTCCAGATTCTCTGATTCCATGACAGATGGGGGCTGATTTGCACTGCGCACTTTCAAGTCGTGTATAAATATCAGCTTATGCAACTGGCTAATCACTGGACGTCAGACGGATGTGCAGAGCAAATGTTTGCATAGACCATACAAAGCACGCTGTCATGAATTGTGCTTGTAGTTGTCGCAGCATGAGCACGTCCAGGCAGGGCGTGGGCGTGGGCGCGGTCCCCTTACCTTTGTATTCCAGCCGGCCCTGCTTTCCGCCGCGGGCTCCCTCCTGCACGCGTGGGAACTGGGGTCTGGAAAACGGTTATGGAAACAGCGCGGCCTCAGGAGTGGAGGCGCACGGGCCTTGTCATCACCTTCGGAAGGCTGAGCTCCTCGCGGGCACCTCATTTTACATCCCGTCCGAGAAAAGACGGGAGTTACCACTGGTTTACATCTGGATGCCAAACCACTTTTTTACTTTATTATCCTTTCTTTAAAGTCTTGCCCCAGGAGATCCAGGACAATTTCAGGGCAGTTATGGGAAATTTCTCAGGTGTGATAGATTCTCTGGGTTTTTGTTCCATTGATTTTTGTGGGGTTGGATGGCTGTAAAATTGGAGTGGGCATCGTGCAGCCTGCCTGAGAGCCGGAACCGAGCAAGAAGGCGGGAGGGATTGGGGCCAGAGCGGAACAGTGCCCCGAGGGATGCTCTGTGACCTTGTGGATGTCAGAGTCCAGGCCAGGAGGACAGGGTTGGCCCTAGCTAGAATTCCAGTGAGAACTGAGTGATGGGATTCAATCTTCTTTTCAGAGGGATGTACACTGCATGGCCAGGCACCCAGAGATTAGCAGCAGCAGGAAGCTGTTAGAACTTGGGGCCCAAAGGAGCAAGCCCAGGAAACCACAGCATGAATTCCTGGAGGGGCCTGAAGCAATGGAGTGGGGGCAGGGTCAACAGCTGAGCCATAGGAGACAGACCCCCTGCTGGAAATGTGGGCCCCAGGCCAGAGGAAGGGAGTGGGGGGGGGGGAGTGGAAAGAGGAAGCCTAACCTCTCTCTCTTCTCACCTGCCAGACTCTTGCAGGTGACTTTTTTGGGCTAAATGCCCCTGGAAGGCAAAAGGCAGGGAAGCCAGGTGGGCCAATGCGGTCCGTATGGGTAAGTCCTACAGGGACACAAAACAGGCCAGAGAGGAGCAGAAAGTGGCTGCACTGTGAGGACAAACGGAGACTGTTCAGCAGAGACAGATGGGACGGCTGTGTGGTGTGAATGTGACGTACCGGGGTAAGGGTGGAGAAAGCGGGGTGCCCTGGGAATGTGAGGTTTGAGCTTATCAAGCCTCCCCTCTTCTTCCAGAGTTTGTAGTCGGCCGCTCTCTAAGCAGACAGGTATCAGTTGCTCCCTGGACTATTGCTATGTAGGGGCGACAGTGGATATGGAAAGGGCACCTGCTTGGAATTAGACTTGAATTTTCTTTTCAATCCTGGTATAGTTGCTTGTTAGTGAGGTGGCCTTTGAGCAGTTATTTAACTTTCTCATCCTCAATTTTTGCATCTATAAGGTGGGACTAATTCTACAAACATCACAGTGTTGCTATTAAGTTGAAATTCGATAACAAATAGGGTCAACCCAGCCCAGGGCCTAGTGTTTATTTTTGCATTAATTCAACAAATGCACCCAGGGGTGAATGGAATTAGACAGAATCCTTGGGTGCAGGTAAACAATGGTATAGTTAAAGGTGGATATTCATTGTATATTCTTATACACAAACGTGGAATGACCCAAATTGCCATGCATAATTATATTCATACAGAGATAGACCCTAGATCCATACCTGAAATGCCGAGGAGGTAAAGATCAATGTAGTATTACAAGAGGGAGACAGTTTATATTGGGGACCAGGGAAGTCCTCTCTGAGAAGTTAGTACAAAGTCTGGTGGATAGAAACTATCCAGCAAAGCCAGTGAACAGTGTTCAGCAGGAGGAGGAGGGGGAGGGTCCTAGTTGGAGCAGAACTGTGTGGAAGATGGGACACTGTGCTCCTTTGTGTCTTCTCCCTTGGTGGGTGCTCCTTCCCAGAAGCCTTGCACGGTTCTGCCTCATCTTTGTGATCTCTCCAAACACTGAAGAGCCATGGGGCCTCTTCCCATCGCTGCCCTCTCTCCTTCCCTAGATGATCTCATCAGGCCCCTGGTTTAAATATCACTTATGTGTCCTAATTATTAGCCCCGATGTCTCCTCTATACCCCAGACTTATTCATTTACATCTGCCTACTTGCTGTCTCAACATGGGTGTCTCATAAATATGCCAGCCATTTCATTCTAAAATTAAGCACCTGGTTTCTACTCATTCCTCTTTGCACATTGGCTCCTCTCACAGTTTCGTTCTTCGGTTTTTCAGGACATATACTTTGGAGTCTTGGCTCTTCTCTGTTACACACTCTACCATCATTTCCTACGCATATTGTCTTGGCTCTAGTTTTAAAATACATCTAGAATCCCAGAACTCCCCATTCCCTCCCCCGCTGCTCCTGTCTGGCCCATGTCACCGTCCTCCCTCCCTCACCTGGGTTATTGTAAGAACCTCTCTCTCCCTTGTCCACCCACCACTGAGTCTCCATAAAGTGGCCAGAACTATCTACTCAACAGATCCAACAGATCCCATCTTGCTCGGAGTAAAACTTTGTCTCTTTCATGGCTCACAAGACCACGTCTAAGCTTCCCCTGTCTGCCTGCCCTCACCCCTGCTCTGACCTCACTTCCCACCACTCCCCACACTCCCTGTGCCCAGCCCCTCAGGCTTGCTTGCTGCACCCCCCCCCTCCCGGTTGCTGAGCACAGGCCCGTCTCAGGCCTCTTCTCTTGCACTGTGTTTGGGACGGAGATTGTTCACTTGGCTCAAGGTCTCACTTGTTGGTCTCTGCTCAAATCCCATCTTTTTAGAGATGCCTTCCCAGCCAACCAATGTGAAATGCAGCTTCTTTCAGACCCACTACAGGCACCATTTATCTTGTTTGACTTTTCTTCTTAACAAATTGCCACAAGCCACTTCTTGTGCACCTGTTGGTCACCCCACCAGAATTCCAGCCCTAGGAAGGCAGGGACTTGATCTTTTTTGTCCCAAGATGCATCTTCAGCACCTCGGTCAAGGCCTGGTGTAGGACAGGTGCCACAGACTTACCTGTTGACTGAGTGGATGTGTGAGGGTGAGAAAATCCTAGCACAAGATCCTCACTTTAGTGAGCATTTATCCTTGAAAGGTCATTCCCCAAGGAAGGAAGGGAAGTTACCCCAGCCTAGCATCAGTGGCTTCCGTTCATTCTGAAGTCCTAGCTAGTGGCTGGGCTTTTTAACCAGTTGGCCAATTAATATTTATTAGAAATCTTACTTTCTGTACAGCCCTGCGTTGGGTGTTCTGAGGAATACAGAGAAATATGTAATGTAATTTCAGTTCTCAAGGGTCTTTGTAGCTTGGCTGAGGTGAAACGCGCGCGCACGCACACACACACACACACACGCACACACAGAGCAGTAATTAACATTAATCCCAGTAATATGAATAGCTATGCTTTCGGCACTGTAGTAAAATCTTACATTCAAATCTCACTTTATTTTTATGACACTTTGAGAAAAGTAACATCATTACCCCTACCCCTGCCACCCCCATTTCAAAGAAAGAAACAAACAGAATGGAGGCCTAGACGACATGAGTAATTTTTCCAAGGTGAGTGAGTACGTTTGTGAGGATGGGCTCAAGGAGTAAAGCCTCAGATGCTGGACTAAAAGCCACCTGCCTACCTTTCAGGGCCATAATTGCCAATCATGTTTTCTGACCCCCCCAAAAAAGGTCAGAGCACAAGATCAGTTCATGAAATGCCAGTCGTTGGGATGCTTAATCATTGGCTGTGCTGTAGGAGGGCTTACTGGGCACCAGGCGGGGCGCTCTGTGCTGGACATAAAGTGATGAGCAACCCCAGGCATGGGCCTTGTCCTCCAAGAGCTTAGAAGGTAGAAGGACATAGATTTGAAATCAGGATGGCAGCTGGACATTCAGAAGCACGGACATCTCCATTCAGGGAGGAGGCCCCTCTGGGCCGGAATGATTGGCTGTGTCACAGAGAAGGAGGGGTTTAAGGCTGGCCTCAGAGGTGAGAGAAGAAATGGTGCCGCTGGAGAGGAGAGGGGAAGAAAGAACAGACACCGCTGGCAAAGTATGATTCTGCTTGCACAGTTTGCTTTCTGTTTAGCAAGTTTTCACCCAGCGTCGGTATCTCCGGGAAGCTTTTCTGATCTCTTCCAGGCTGTCTCAGATCCCTTCCAATGTTGCAGACACATCATCTTAGCATCTGCCACTTTATATTATACTCACTCCTTTCTGCTCAGACTGTGAGGAACATTGGAGAAGACGCCTTCCTTTCTTCTGTGAATCCCTTGAGCCCAGGGCATAGCAAATGCCCGGTAACCAGCTCATAGACCAAGGTCTGCATTTTGCTGATGCCCTGGAGGAATTCCCCGTGAGGGGATCACCTTCTTGTCAACCATCCCTGATCAAGGAAATGTACTCCAGCCTGGCTGAACTTGAAGGCTGTCAGACCATTTTGGATGCATCTGCCCCTCTGATATGGCTTTAAGCTATTGTTTGGTGTCTGAGCTATGATTTTTGTTGCATCTGAGTGATCAGCAGAGGCTGGGGGTGAGATACTTCAGGGCCAGGGTGCATGGAGCACACTGTCCATCCTACTGAATGTTACTGATGGAGCAATGGCGAGTAGCTTTGAGAAGGCAGGATTGAGCCAATTTTGACTACACAGTTTTTTCTCCTCTGTTGACACATGTTGTTTTATACTCTCAGATCTTACACGTATCTATTGAATACCTACTACGTACCAGATACTGTGCTAAGTGCTTCCATGTCTTTTTTGTCGTACAATAACCTGATGAGTTTTGTGTGTTTTTTAAAATTTCGAAATTGAAGAGTTAAAAACATGGCATAGAGAAGTATGTGACTAACCCTATACTGAGAGCTAGTAAATGCCAGAGCCAAAATTAATTTTATTAGGAAAATAGGGAAAAGGAAGCAGAGCTTTAATTGTGAAAGAAGAAATTCAAGCAGAGGAACATACAGTAAATGTGTACTGGGGCTTTTTATGCTCTTAGCAGTAAACAGCCAATGTCGAGGCACAGCCCAAAGATGTATTAGTTAGGGTGCCTGCCCTCAAGAAGCTCACAGTCCCAGTGACGAGAAAACATTTCCAGGAGGCATCAACTTAGCCCAAGAGAAGAACAAAAGGATGGATCTTCCCGGTGAAAATGGCAGTGAGGTGAACAATCAGCGCGGAGATGTGTAGATGTATGTTGTTGGCAAGGCCCGGCAGAGATCATGGGGAAACGAAAACAGTTGATGTATTAGCTTTATTGATTATTAAGTAATTTTTTAAGTCTGGTGTTTTTATGATAACATATATTTTTCTCAGTATGTTTGGGGGGGGCAGGAGATATATCAAAGGAAAGGCCAGCCGTTCTTCATGATATAACGGGGCCCTGGCCAAGAAGGAAACTAACCAGCCTTTCAGGCGATCATGAAATGAAGCCCCTTTGTCTCTGGGTTCCTCTTTCTCAGTTTCTGAAAGCAAAGAGAGACTCTGGGATGTAAGAACTGAAGGGATGTTGAAATAGCCCCTCTGTTTACAGAGGAGGAGACTAAAACCCAAAGAGGTTTTAAGATTGGTCCCAAAGTCAATCATTACTTGTGGCAGAATCAGAACCGAGTCCCGAATGCCAGCTCTGCTGCGGTGGTGGGAGCACAGGACTTGGAGTCCGAGGTGTGGGGCTCGTACATCCCTCCGTTTTCTGTGCAACTTGGGTACCTCATGTATCCTCTGAGTCTTAGTTTCTAAGTCAGTATGGGAGGTAATAATACTACACAAGCCTCTTAAGGGGAGCCTATGAGGACGCAAAGATGTGCTTTGTAAATCATAAGACGCATACGAATGGCAGAGACTTAATAATTCTTTCCTACAGCACCTTTGGAGGAAAGGCGCTGGCACCTGCCAGTCCCCTGCCTGGTTCTGTGTTTCTCTAGAGCTGAAGGACTCAGCCTGGGTTAGACAACAAGACAGAGCCAGACATGGTTTTAGAAATAAGAACGGTGTTGTTTTTTTCAGATCAGTGCTATTCAAATTGGTAGAGGACATCTCATAACACTCAGCCACTGATCAGTCACCCTAAAGATTATCTACCTTTTAGGAGCTCCGGAGATCAGGGAACTATAGCTCTAAGTTGCGCTCTAGCTGATATGTGAGTTTCCACTGCATTGCCCCAGCTACTCTTGCATTCAATAAACATGAGGAATTGCACTGTAATAGCAACCAATGCACCCAGACACACACTTTAATTAAAGGAATACATCACGCAATAAAATGCATTTAAATGAAAAATCTTTCTATTGGAAACATACTTTCTATTTTTTTTCTTTCTGTGGTACTTTTCTGATGTTTAAACACTTCTAAGAGAACAGGAGGGACAGGCTGGGGTCAAAGTGGGATTCTCCAGGGAGACACTGGGGGATATGGCTGACTTGGCCCAGACAGAGTATTAAGTAAACCTTGTATAGTAACAACTGGTGCAAACAACCTGTAGCGTGACCACACAGTCAGTGGGGATGGGGGAATGGAACTGGTGCTTGCATGAGATGCTCTTAGAGGACTTCTTCGTCTGAAGGGAAAGAGTGATGGCAGAGAAAAGGGAAGGGCAAGCTAGAGGAAAGGAACGCACTTCAGAGTTGACACTGCACTTTGTGGATGTCTGGCCTGACTGCTGTACACTGTCTGACTGCTGTTGTCCTTTGAATAGAAAACTGAGCTAAAGAGCCATTTGCCTCTCCCTGTCCCTGTTATGGTATTTTTCTTATCAGCTTTATTGAAAAATAATGTATGTATAATAAACTGCATTCATTTGCAGTACACAGTTCAATGCGTTTTGACAGTTGTAGGCTTCTGTAAACACTCCAGCAGGATACGGAACATTTCTGTTCTGCCATAGATTCGTCATCCCCTTTGCAGTCCATCCCTCCCTCCGCCTTTGGCCCCAGGCCAACGCTACTCTGCTTTTTGTCACTATCGGTTAGTTTGCATAAATGTCTAAGCCCTGGCCGGTGTGGCTCGGTTGGTTGAGCACCATCCTATGCACGAAAGGGTCACCTGTTTAATTCCTGGTCAGGGCACATGCCAAGCTTGTGGGTTCAATGCCCGGTTGGGGTGCATGCAGGAGGCAACTGATTGATGTTTCTCTCTCACATCCAAGTTTCTCTCTCTTTCTCCCTCTTCCTCCCTCTCTCTCTCTCTCTCTAAAAAGCCAAACCACAGTAAAAACATGTTTTAAAAATATATATACACAATTAAAAAAAATAAACTGAAGCAACTCCCCTTTAAAAACACATAGAGACAAATAACAAAAGCTAGATTCGGATCGCAAGGTGAGGCTCCTGCACACACACGCACACACGGCACTGGCTTACCTGACCTTCACCATGGCCCTCGTGCTCCTAGGCTGTCCTGTCACTATCGTCATTTATAAATGACTCCCTACCCTTCCTGAAGGGTTGCCAGCTCACAGATCCCCCAGTTAGAAAGGATCTGTCTTCCTTGTCTGAGCTTCCATGACACTAATCATCTGTAGGTCTCCTGCCCCCGCACACTGGCTAACGATGGAGTAATTACTGGGCCCTCACCCCCCACCCCTGGGAGATCATACGCCACTAATGCCTGAAGTACATTGAACAAAGCCTTGTCATTGTTAGATTCTCAGATAATTTTTTGCCTGGCGCTTGATCCATGAGCAGATATGTACACTAAAACAGGACTAACCAATCAATTGGATAGATGTCTCTTCCACGCTGTTTTATAGAGTTCAAGCACTGTTTCTCCCTCCTGAACTCGACACGTTCCCATTTTAACAACAAGTAATTCTAATAACTAGTAATTATAATAATGTCCTCTGACATGGGATAATTTTGGTTGACTCACTTGACATATCTATCTATAAACATGCACTGGATAATATAAAATGCATCTTTGTGGTTTTGCCCTTGCAAGTATTAGGAAGCACCAAGCTTTTGTTTGACTGTTTTTCCCTGGTGTCCCTGATCTGCTTCAGAGGTTACAATTAAGAGGAGAAAGTTAGGACAGACATTTACAATTTTATAAGATACTAGTTCCAGCCCTGTGTTTCCAAGTTAGTAGATTCAGCAAACAAGCAAATGGACACACACACACACACACACACACACACACACACAGGCAAGCAATTTGTTCACAAGAAGACCTAGAAGAAACTTAAAATGTATATTGCAAAGTGAAAGAAATCAATCTGAAAAAGGCTACATATAATGTATGATTCCAACTATTCTGGAAAAGGCAAAACTGTGGAGACAGTAAAGACATCAGTGGTTGCTGGAGGGTAAGAGGAGCAGAGGAATTTTAGGACGATGAAAATGTCCTGTATGACACTGCAATGGTGGATACAGGTCATTAGATATTTGTCAAAACCCATAGAATGTACACGAAGCCTAAACCCTACTGGAAACTATGGACTTTAGGTAAGAATGTGTCGGTATTGACTCATCAAGGGGAACAAGTGCAGGACACTAATGCAAGATGCTAATAATGGTGGGGAGGCGCGAGGATATGTGGGAGCACTCCGCTTGTACATTCTACTTACTTTTCTGTAAATCTAAAACTGCTCCAAAAAATTAAACTCTATTAATTTTTTAAAAATCTTCATTTAAATAGTTAGATAATAAAATATAGCCCAATTGTCGAGAGATGACCTCTTAGAAATTTTACCCGAAAACCATTTTGGACATGCTGGGGGTTTGGAGAAAGGACATTGCAAATATCACTCTGGTGCAGTGAATTGAAAGTAGGCCGGGTAACCCAGAAATGACAGTGACTTCCTCTGAGCATCTTTTCCAAACATTGAGCTCTTAAAACAGTAATTTCCAAGGTGCCACGATGATCATTAAGTCTGTTATAAAAAGACTTTAAAGAGACAGGATGAAAAAAGCATCGGAACATCTTCTGGGAGGTAATCCAAGAGGTACCTGGTTTTTCATACGCTCCCTCTTCTACCAACCGATGACACAGGTTAAGGTACCCTCTCTCCTCACCCCCAGGCTACTCCCACAAACTCTCCTGTTTGGTGAAACACTATTTTGGATTTCTCACCAAGCTCAACTCAACAGAATTAAAAGGGAAATCAAAGCTGGTAGATTAATGGGTCTATTTGTTTTTATTTCTGTTACTGGTTTCATGTTTTTTTTATTACTGTGGGTGAGCCAGGGCTGGAAATAGAAATGCATATGCACACTTATTGTTTAATCTCTCAATTCCTGTCTGCTGGCTGCTGTCTCTGAAACTGCTTGGCCCATGACAGTGGCTGCCTCGGAGCTCCCAGCCAGAGGGAAGGAAGCAGAGAGATCCCAATGTTGGTTGGAGAGAGGGGAGCTGTGGTGGTGGAGCCATCTTTCTGGGTTAGGACAAATCGGTCTTCCGATTTTTGGCACTGATGGACTGAGTCATTGTTTTTGGCACTGCAGCCTTTTTTTGTGCCTGGGGCTTTGGGCAGAAAGCTGTTTGAGTCAGAGGCTGTGTACTGTGCCATCTTGGCAATTCTGTATTTTCAGCATTTTGTCAATGCAAGGGGTAAGAGAAACTGTAATTGAGGCTGCCTTCCTATAAATCATGCCACAGAGAGTGAGCACATCCAAATGATGGGTCCAATAGGAACTTCTGTCCCTTGCCTGGGGACATGGGAGGAGGGGTGTTGGAAAATCAGTCTGAGGCATCTCTGTAGTTGCTGAGCAATGCAGTGAAGAAGAAATGGAAAATGAATCCTAAGTTTCTGCAAAATTATGAACTCTGGACAGAAATAAGATCAGGGGAGACAAATAGCAAGAAATTATTAAACTAAACTGTCCAGTTGGAATTGGGAGGGCAAGCTCACAGGCAGGGTAGTTTCAACATACTTACCCAGCAGTCAAGGAGCTGGAAGCCTCCATTGCAAGGAAAAGCCAGCCTCCCCTTTTCCAGGCTAGTTATTTTCATCTCTGTAACTGGACTCTGTCGTGGAAACACTGTTGGAATACAGTGTTCTTAGTGCAAGCACTGTAAAGTCAAAATGCAAAACAAAATGGCAGAAGGGGGCATCTCCATCTCCCTGAGGGTCACACTCCATAGGTGATGTGCAGTGACACAAGACTAAACTCTGGCGAGAGGACTTTGGGTAGCCCTTGCGAGATTTTGTGGAGGAACTTTCTGGGTTTCCTCCAAGGGTTGCACATATGTTTCTCTTCTTGTGTCCAGCTAAGAATGTAGCTAAGAATGCGTTTGACTGTTGTCTTTTACTGTGCTTTGCATTTGAAATGTCAACACGAAGGGTTATGGGCCCATTTTACAGTCAGCCAAAGATGTAAGCCTATCTCAGCATTGCTGACTCCAGCATCGATGTCATGGGACTCTCCCAGCCCTGAAATGAAAAGTTTGCATGAAATAGAGGTGGAATAGGGGCAGGAGCAATGGAAAAGAGGAGATCAGGTCTTTGCCTGAACCACACCTTTGCTGTTCTGTGCTTAAAGGAATGTGACTTCTGCATTGTTTGCCCAGGGGAGCTTCAGTGCCCCCAGTTCCCACTCATTTTCCTTCAAAACAGCCACTGGACTGGAGTTTCCACTCCAGGCATTTAATCTAGAAAAGAGGCCGCCAAGGTGTGTGTATAAATGAGTGTGTGTGTGTGTGTGTGTGTGTGTGCACAAGCTGCCTACTTAAGAATTAAACAGAGGCTTTTTCCTAATGGGAGCTTTCAGACAGAATGTGTAACAAGACAGGGCACATGCCCCTGGTAAGTGACATTCTTAGCTTTTGTAGGGTCAGGGACCTCTGTTTTGGGAGTGCAACAGTTTTATAGTTTTATATTTTCTCTGTTTATTTCCCTCTTGGATTTTTGTAGTAAATTCTTTCTGAAAATACTGACCTGTAACAGCTGTACTGAGGGGACTAAGGAAAGGGATTGTGTCCTATTTTTCTGTTTTGTCTCTGTCAGCGCTGGGAGCGGAGAGAAAGGTGGAAATAAACTCAGAGGGAAAAGAATCCTGCCCTCAACAGGGATTTCGCTCAAGAGAGCTCCTTTTCCCCTTGCTCAAACCTTGGAGGAGTTTGTTTTGTTTGTTTGTGGCGGCGATTCCCTTGGCTGAGGGCTCTTGGTTTTGTTGGCGTTGGTCCCCAAGAGGTGCTCTTGGTTACACTTGAAAAGCAGAGAGCACATGTGCAGACAGGTTCGGCAGGGGAATGAATGGATATGGGATGCCGTCCGATCGCTGCGCTGTCCTCTGAGCCGGGGGACATTTATGTGGCACTTAATGTTATGATGGCTATTGGCCTGCCCAGGTAGATTTCTCATGAGCCTTTTCCCAAGGAGATTCTAGTAGCAATTGAATCATCAGCTGAGCTACCTGAGCTGAAAGCTCTTCAGTGCGTGTTTCTGAGACCAGTAAAATCATCCTTCCTCAGGTCTCTCTGGAGAAATGGGAGTTTCTACAGACTAGGATGTTTGGATCTCACGCCAGGGTTCTTTCTGTGCAGCCTGGGGCATTGCCTGACACTCTTTGACTTCAGAACTTGTTTTAAGATTTTTAAAAATAAACTCCCGTTTTCTTGTCAGTTTCCCCCATTAGATTTTGAGCTCCTCCAGAAAGTTTTGTTTCTGCCTCAGCCTTACACCTTGCAGAGTACACACAATAGGTGACAAATAAATATTTTATGAGTTTCTATTACTTCATTATAATTTTCTCTCTTCTCTGTCTCTCTCTCTCTTACACACACGCACACACACATAAACACACACATGAAGAAGAGCATGTTAATTCATGCAACCAACTCATGAAATCTTCACAAACTCATTTCTTTCCAGATTTGAATTGCAGTGAATGACACCCCAATTTTGTGTTTTTTTCTTGGTGGATTCACTGTTACAGATGACCCCCGAGTAAAGTGCAGAGGGGCTGTCTAGTGTCCTAAGGGCCAGAAGGTCCTGATGTGCCTGAGGTAGTAAATGCATGTGTTAGCTAAGCTGCCATCAGACATGAGCTACTGTGCTATTAGCCATGAGGTCAATGTTAATAAATTAGCAATATATATATTAAATAATGTGTCTTTAAACAGAAACACACCTAAAACAAGGTTGTGTATTGATTCTTTGATGAAAATACAGGGGTTGGCAAAAATAGGTTTGCAGTTGTGAGTACGTGAAACAGAATTTATTCTTGTATTGCTCATTTATTAATTAATGTATTATTTTCCATACAAACAACTGTAAACCTACATTTTCCCACCCAGTATTGTGACCTGAGTCTCAAAGGAACCTAACCTTGTGTTTCCACTAGGAACAATGGTTTAGTGTTTGATAAATCAGTGTTTGCTCTGACTCTAAAGGCCATTGACTATGACTTAACAAGAATCGACTGTAAATGAATACACACACATGTATTTGTTTTCTTATTTATGAATATATAAATATCTTTTTGCTCACTGTCCATTTTCCCCAGTACCATGTAAACTCCATGAAAATCTGCAAACGGTGTTTTCCAGCATCTTGTTCTCTGCTGTATCCTTAGCACCTAGAACCAGGCCTGAGTCATGGCAGGTGCTCACTAAATTACTGATTGAGCACATGGATGAAGTACCTTAGTGAAGTATAGTCAGGATGTCTCAAGAAAAAAACCTGAAAAAATCATTCAGTCTGCCAGACATTTTAATTTTATTAGATATCATGCTACTCCTAATCTCACCAGAGCTCTTAAGGTGGGATACTTAGACCCCCCTGCCCCCCACCATCCCCACCTCTTGGCGTGGCCCACCCAAGCTCGCTCTACAGCCTGCTCAGCAGTTCCATTTTTCCACGTTGTGGACCTTGGCTGTGTGGTTATTGAGCACAGGGGCCACGGAATCAGGCAGGCCTCGTTGCCATCTGACCTTCACACTTACTTGGTGTTTTCTGTCTGTTCTTTCCAAATCTTGTTTTCTGTTCCATAAAATGAAGATAACCAGAATTTCTCTATAGGGTCGTTGTAGTGACTAAAGGAGAAGATGTAAACCACTTAACCTAGTTCCCGACACTTAGTAAGTACTTGTTAGACCTGTTCTTCTTCTTCTTATGTACTCTGAGCTTCTGTTGGAAAAAGGGATGTGAACCCAAGCCAGGAGGCACTCAGGATAAAACTCCTGTGAGGCCCCCTTAACTTGTACGAAGGACTGAGTAGTAAGTATGTTAGGTTTTGCCAGCCATATATTATCTGTTGCAGCAACTTAACTCTGAATGAGTATTGGCTATGCTCCAATCAAACTTTCTTTACAAAAATAGAGGGATCATAATTTTTCAACCTCTGCCTTAGACCAATAGTATTCAACTCTGCACATTAGAGTCACCTGGGAGCTTAAAAAATACCTGTGCCCAGGTAGTCTATTCTGAGAGATTCTGATTTAATTCTTTTGAGATGGGGCCCAGGCATCAGTATCGTTGAAAACTCCTGGATAATTTAAATGCGGAGATTAGAGCCACTGATTTGGATTATTAAAGCTACGAGCAGAAGAACCTCAAAGCAGTTGCTGCCTTCCTACCTCCACCCCAGCTCCCACCTCACCCCATTTTAGAACCCAAAGATCAGCACTGTTTGAGAGCTTTAGGCAGAGTTGTCCAAGCAGTGGTAAGTCCCTTTTGCTTAATGCACAGACCACAACACTTTGTATCTAAAGGGAAATCTAATTATCTGTGTAATAAATGCATTGTACTTTCAGGGAACACAGTCCAGCTGTTACTTGCATTTTAGCTGAAGCTGTGCTTTGTGCTATTTAATTGTACTCCAGCGCTGGCAGTTGGATAGAATGATTTTGAGTGGAAATAGTCTGCTCATTTCTTTTGTCAAGGCCATGGCTAGATGAAGCTAGTAGTGGGTTCCCATGAGTTAAAAGGTATCTGACTTAGGTCAAATCACTTTTTTCTAATGGGCCCTGGAGCAAACTTGAGGTACTCCCATCTCTAATGAACTCCAAATGCTCAGCTGGGCATTGTCTACGTGTGATGGAGGGAAGGTTGACAAGAGGCAGGGGAATGAGCTTAGCCATAAATGTCTAGCTTCCCTAAAAATTGTCTAGAATACAGTTTCTCAATATGTGGTCCCTTAGCATTTGCATTTACATGAGAATAATCTGCTAGCTTGTTAAAAATGCAGATTTCTGGGCTCTACTCTTGACCTCCTGGATCAGAATTTTGGAGGAGTCCTTGGAATATAAGTTTTAAACAGGAATTTGAATACCTTTGAAATTTGCAAGCCATTATTCTGGAGGAAGCCATGCATCATATTTCTACAAGAAGATTGAGACTGAGGAATTCAAAGTCTTCCTCAAAACAGCCTAGCTAGGTCATTGATAGAGCTAAGTCTGTGTATCAGCTGGCTAATGCTGTGTAACCAACACTTCCTAAACTTAGAGGCTTAAAACAGTAAACATTCATTATTGATTATAACTCTGTGGGCTAGTTGGGTGATACTCCTGGTCTCAGAGAGATTTATTTATGTGTCTTTCATCAGCCCTGGTTGAGGCGGTAGCCGTGTTTCTCTTGGCTGGGCTCTCTTACTTTTAGAGCTTAGCTGGTTGTGTCCTGATCTGAGATGGCCTCTACTAGGATACCTGGGTTCTTTTCTATGTGATCTTTCATCTTCCATCAGGTTAGCGCAGGTTTGTTTACCTGGGGGTGACAGCATTTCAAAGGATTGGAAGTGCCTAAGGTTTCTCAGGAACTACACTCCGAGCTGAAACGCTCATTTACACCGCCTTCTGATGCCAAAACAGTGAAAAAGCACAACCTCAATTCAAGATGTGAGGAAATAAATTCTAGCTTTTGAAGGGAGGAGCTGGAAATCCCTTTACAAAGGCTGTAGATACAGGGAGGCTACATGAATCCACCAAAACCTGCCACACAGTGTCCTGGGCCTTTCTCACAACATTTGGGAACCTTTTAAAAAAGTTACAAATAGTGTGGTGAATGCCTTGGCCGAGGGGGTGGAAGGTGGGGTCAATGGGGAAAAAAAGATGACATCTGTAATACCTTCAACAATAAAGATTAAAAAAAAATATCTGCCAGCTTTTCTAAGCATTAGGGAGCATCAATAGTGACTATTTCCTTGGGTTCTATGCCTAGGATTATTGCTTTTGGATGAAGAATCCAAAATCTTAAGGGGCATAAGAACTCATTGGTTTAAATCCCGACTGACACTTCAATTTCCTGACAGTATCACCTTGATCAAAGTGTTCATCCATCTTATACTCTTAACACATCCCCTAACTCACTCCCTGGAGAGCTTGGTGCCAGGCAAGGCAGCTTCCTGCCTGAGGGAGTTCTTTCCATTAGAATATTATTTCTTATACCAAGCTGACATTTACTCCTGTCTATATTTGACAGACTTACCTCTGCCTTCTTTTGGACTTACCTCTGCCTTCTGATGTAGCCCAGAAGAAATTCTCATTGTCCATCCACAGAATGTTTTCCAAAACTTGAAAACGATTGTAAACCTCTTTGTGCACTGGTCAGTTATTTTTGTGCCAACAATTCCAAGTTTTTACAATTTTTCTTCTTGGGCATAGTTTCAGCTCCATCACAACTCAGGGCACTTTCTTGAAAATGCTTATTTTCAATGGCGGATAGCTGTTTTAGAGTGAGCACTGAATTTGGGATCAGATGCTCTAGAATTGGCTTTGCGATCTTGAGCAAGCTCGTAAAACCCATGGGGCCTCCGTGTCTCCCTCCAGGAAATGTGGACAGAAGTAACCATCGAACAGTGTTTATTCTGTGTCAATTAAACTAGACAACATATACACACATTCCTGTCCTGGAAATCCTCCATAATTATAGTGTGTGTGTTTTTTTTCATTGTTTTTCTTACTCCTCTGAAAGAATAGCCTTTACAGAACACACTATTTTTTTCTTCAATATCTTGAGTTTGAATGAACTCTTAGATTTTCTGGTCATATTGTAATACTACAAAGATGAGCATATTTCAATGTCCACCTGGAGATATGTTTCAAATGGTCTTTCATAAGCTGGGCATAAGAAAGCCTTCTTTTCTTCGAAATTGAAAGCAGGCTAAGGTTTTGACACTAAGAGGTAATAGCTTAAATAAATGACTTAAAACTGAGAGGCTTAAATTCTTCTCTCCTCTTTTAGATTCAGGCCTTTAGACAGGAAGAACAAATCTGCACTCAGGTAAGAGTTAAGGACAAGTTGGCCAGGATAGTAGTGAGCAATGAAGTGAGTGTTAATAGTGGGATGGGAGGTGAAACCAAACCGTTAGGGAGACAGGAAACCCCGGCCAAGTGGGGGTGGGGGTGGGTAAGGGGACTGAGGGTCAGACAAACAAAGCCGGCTCGCGGAGGAGCGCCAGCGTTCATGACCAAAGGTGCTGCTTCAGAGGAGACGTTTCTGAATCGTAAGGTACAAAAATGAATAGAATCTGATTGCAGCTGAAAATGGTCAAGAGACCGGGACTGTGGAGGCAAAAGAATGGATTTTGGTAAATGCTATGTAAATTGTAAGATTATTTTATGCAACTGTTAGCTCAGAAAATGCTCTTCAGTACAAAAGAGGGTCAAATGAATTGTGAACGTGATTGGTAAATAAAAGTGCTAGACAAATTCCAGGCACAGTGTCACTCATGCTTAGTGTACCCAAATGAGCCATGTTCCTGGGAGGGTGTATTAACTTGTTTTTATTTTAAAATCAAGTGGTTAACAGGAAAAACACACACACACAAAAACCCCAGAGCAGTTTACAGTAAAAAAAGAGCACTGAGGTGGAAATGTGGACCCTGGGCTTAAATTCCTCCTCCACAACTAACTAGCTATGTGACATTAGGGAAGTCGCTTGAGTTCTCTGAGCCTTAGATTCCTTAAGTGAAAAGAATTGTTCAGATGATCTCTAAGGCCACTGTCAGCTACAAAACGTGTATTGTTTTCTGATTATATTTTGTTGGGCAACCCAGTGGCAGTTTCTGTGATGGGGGAATCAAGATTTCAGATGGGATTTCAGGAGCGTCTAATCTATTTGAAGAGATTACCTGAAGTTTTGAAGCAGAAGCGTATGCATGGATAGAACAATATTTGGATGAGTTAAATAAAAACAATTTGAGAGTTTATAAGAGAAACCTGTTGTTAGAATCTGGTTGGTCACTGAGTGTTAAATATGAGGTGAGAGGTACTATTTATGGGATGCTCTTTCCTTCTCACCAACTTCTTATGGTAGTGAGTTTCATGAATTTGCTTTTCAAAGTAGTTTTTTAGTGTTTCTGTTGTAATTTTCCCTCTTTTGGCCAAGGGTGGCTTCAGAAAGGAGAGGATTTGAACTAATATTGAAAGTAAGGTAGAATTAGACAATTTGGGAAGGAAGGTGGAGTTCAGGTGGAAGGAATAGAATTTTGAAGACTCGAAGAGCAATATTCATGTATTCATTCAGCAAGTATTTATTGAGCATCTGTCGATTCTCCTGTCCCTGGCACTGTGTTAAGCACCTGGGACTATCCATGTAGTGGTCCCCACTACCTAGAATGAAAGACAGACATAGCTCATAGCATTACACAAGCGTATAATTTCATACTTTGATGAATGTTCTGCAATAAGAGAATGGGGAGCCATGAGAGCAGGTAATAGGCGGACCTGGTGCTACCAGGGGCAGGAAGGGACCAAGGAGGGCTTCCCTGAAGCAGTGTTACTCCTTCTGATACCTGACATATGAGTAGGAGTTCAGTACATGCATGGGAGGAGGGAGAAATGCAGAGACAAGGAGGGGATTTTAGGTGGAGGGGACAGAATGTGCATGTACCCTGAGACTGGAGGAAGTTTGTGGCATGTTTGAGAAGCCAAAAATAAGGCCACTGTGGTTGGAACTTGAAACATGAGCGAGAAGGGGAGACTCCTGCAGGAAGAGGCCAGTGGGAGATGAGCATGGTGTCGCCCTGTTGGCAGAGTGTAGACATCAGTGTCCTTACGAGCCTTTTTCTACATGCCCGATTGGAGGAAAGCTCCCCGCCCTGTGGGGTGGGCACTGGGGAGCATGGGGCAAGCATCGTCTGTGCTTTGTGTTCTCCAATGTGCCTTTAGAGCCACCAGCACCTGTGGCAGGGAGGAGGACACTGACTTGGGCGGCGGGGCTTTGGTTATCGAGATACATATGTAGCCTCTGAAACTGGGGGCTTGGTCGGGCAGAACCAAGCTCACTGTGAGGGCTGACAGGGTTAAGGCAACCACTTTCTTGCAAGTGTGGCGTCACCAAAACCACGTTTCCCTTCCCCACGTTCCTTAAAACTCAATATATTTAAGGAGACTTAAATGAAAACCCTGCTCTTAGGGTGTCTCCCAATATCAAGTCCAGGCACCTAGTTGTCACAGGCACCCAGAAATGAACACAACTCTCCTAGTAGTCACGCTGCACAGAGCACACTGAGACAGTTAAATGAGTCACCTCCCTCAATAATACCTGGGTCTTAATTATGCATCGGACATTCTCCATGTCACTTCCCCCTCTTCTTCAAACTGCACCCCTGGAGTCAGTGGTGGAAAGAAAGTATAGCAGATATGGAGCGTCTTTCTGGGGGGCCCACTTCATGTGAAGATTCATCTTTTATTCTAAGCACAGACATCTTATAGTGAAGTCTACAAAATATCCATGGCATTTTACAGGGAGACTTAGTGACTTAAAAACATTTGCCCGTATGTCAGACTGCGTAAGATCAAACCCCATAATCCTGCTGAGATGCTGTGTTCCCTTTGGCTGTTGGATATGTTTTGATGAAAAATTCTGAGATGCACTGAGTCTCAAGCCACGTGTGATGCAATTTATAGGATATCCTGTGCCTTTGTGGCATGTTTGTGGCTATTTCTTATAGTTGTAAATTTTATAAATTTACCTTTAAAAGTGGTTGCTGTTTGCTTGGTGTTGTAACCTTGCCTCTTAGGTTGACAGGGAGGGAGTTTTGAAATTTGGTAAACAAGTATGTGTCTCCTTACACCTGTCTACTTTTATAGCCTTTATCCTCCCACCCTCCTCCAAGTCTCCCCTTTACCTCACACCCACACCCCTGTGGCGTTGTCGCCTTCCCTTCCTCTGGGGACCTTAGATGGCCTGGTTTGGACCCTCCTCCATCTGCTCAGTCTCCTTTCAGATGTGGCGATCAGACGGGTGCTTACTGGTCCAGGGCCAAGTAAGTCGTACTTTTGTAGGAGAATGAGATGTTTCTGTTTTATTTCCAGCACCTCCCCTAATGTCCAGAATTCTTTACTTTTGTTAGCTTCCAGTGTGTTGGGGGAACGCGGCCTTCAGGCCAACTTCTCTCATTTATTACGACTCAGCTCATGGCCCAGCGCCCAACCCAGCAGGACTGGCCGCTCCTTCCTCGGAGTGCTCCGCACCCCTCCACCTCTCTGGGCACTGGTCTTGTGTTGTGTTTCTCTCGCCTGTCCACGTGCCTGTCTTCCCATCTAGGTTTTGAGTTTCTGGATGTCAGGGAACCCTGTGTTATTCAACTTTGGATCATCACACCTGGCACTAAGCCCAGCATATGCTCAATGCTCAATTAATGTTAAAAAAATTGAGTGAACTAATTTGAGTTAATTGACTACAGGGCATATTGACAATAAGTTTAAATTTTTCTTAAATTCACTCGATGTCATCCAATATCAAACTATAAAGAAGCATAATACAAAAGAGTGTGTCTAATCATCCAAACTCTTAGCAATGAAGTAAGGATCCAGGTAAGGATTGCCAGATAAAATATAGGATACCCAGTTAAGTTTGAATTTCAGATAAATTACATTTAAAAAAATAAAGGCCTATTCCTAATGTTACATGACACACACACACACAAATTCACTTTTTATCTGAAATTCAAATTACATGGGCATTCTGTATTTTTATTTGCTGTAGCTGGCAATCCTACTTCCAGGTCAAAGAGCCCTACCTACATTTTTCTTCAGACAGCTGTAAGTCTACACTGTGATTCGGGTCACAGGTTGGTAGCCCTCAGGCAGCATATGACAACCTGGATCAAGACACTTACACTGCAGTATGTTTTAAATTTTTAACCCAAATTTTAAAATATGGAGATTTTCCATAAAAAATCTGAAATTTCAGGCTTCTTTGGAAAAGTATAAAGCCTGACCACCCTGGATCAGCTCTCCTGTTCAGATAAGGAACAGCTAAGCCCAGTTTTAGATGGCGCATGAGCTCTCTGGATTCCCTGTTTCCCCCCAGCATTGTGGTGAAACGCCGTCTGCCAAGAATTATCGTGCTTACACATGCTTTTCTTAGATCTAAAAGAAAAGGAAACATCTTTTGAACTCTCTCAAAGGCAGGAAAACAAAAGGTACATCATGGAGCACTATGCAGCTATAAAGAAGAAGGATCTCTTAGCCTTTGGCACAGCGTGGATGGAACTGGAGAGCATTATGCTAAATGAAACAAGTCAGTCAGAGAAAGACAAGTATCCCGTGATCTCACTCATACGTAGACTACAATGAACAAAATAAACTGATGAACAATCCAGAGACACAGAAGCATGGAAAAGACTGAGGGATCTCAGAGGGAAGGCAGATGTAGGGGAGAGGGTGGGGAGAGATCAATCAACGAAATTATATGTTTATATGCATCACCTATGACACAGACAATGGTAGGGGAAAGCCTGGGGGTGGGGTGGAGAGATCAATGGGGGGAAAAAGGGACATCTGTAATACTTTCAACGATAAAGATAAATTTTTTAAAAATGGGGGAAGTCTTCTTGGGTAAGCAAATACATTTCCTTCATGTTTTAAGTGCCAGCAAAATGAACCTGTGTCTAATAAATCCAAATAATGGTCCTATTTATCTTATCCATCTTTCACATATTCAACTATCAACTTGAGGTCATTTAACTTCTTGATCTTCATTGGAATATAGGGTTCCCGAAGGCAGAGACTTTTTGTCTGTGTGGTTCACTGATGTATCCTTAAACCATAGAACAGTTCTTACTTCTTAATAGACTTGATCAATATTTCAATGAAGGAATGAATGATGTCAGCCACCTGAGAGAAAGAAAACCTCTATGGCTAGAAATCTTCAAAAAGGGTAGAAAAACAGTGGCTTCTACGAAAGAATGGCATGACCGGGTGAATGTCTGTGTTTTTTTATTTTTTATTTATTTTATTAAAAAAAAAAATCTTTATTAATTGCAGAGAGAGGAAAGGAGAGGGAGAGAGAGAGGTAGAAACTTCAAGGATGAGAGAGTCATTGATCAAGCCCGCAACCCAGGCATGTGCCCTGACCAGGAATCGAACCCCGATCACCTGGATCCTAGGTCGACGCTCAACCACTGAGCCACCCCCGGCCGGGCTGTGTTTTTTAAAATAAATATTTTTATGGTTTAGATGCCTTATATCTTCCAAGGGCAAAGGCAAATGACTGCTGAGGACAGAAGCTCTTACGTACCCAGAGCTTAGAGGGATGTCGGGCGGGATTGTCCCCACCAGTTATCAAGAGAGGAGTTCCTGGGAGAATGTCTGAGGAAGGAGCCAGGGGCCCATGTTGGAGAGCATCCTTTGCTGCTGCGTGACCCTGGCTTCTCTCTCAGCGCCACAAACACTGCCGCGGCCCAGGGGATTCTCCCTGCAGCCCTCTGCGCCCAGCCAAGCCCCCCACCCCTCTGCGGCTGCCAAAGTAATAGGCGCAGAACCTGTATTATTTTGAGCAGAATTTAGCCTCATTTTATTTGAAAGACAAAATTCTTATAACCACGGTTCAGCAGAATGCTACCTACACTATTTTTTGAGGAAAATAATAGGACAGTTACGCAGTAAGTTTGCATTTGCCTACAGGGGGGAGCTTTTATATAAATTAGCTCTCAATCTCCTTCTTTCCTCTATAGGGGAGATCTTCCGGCTCTAGGGTGTCTGGCTAGGACGCTAAAACCTGCCATAAAAGTGTATATTTTGTTTCCTTTCCTGATTATGTCTAGTTGCCGCCATAGGGCTATTATGAACTCACATTTATTTTTAAAAATATCCTTAAGGGTGCAGTAAAAATGCATAGGACAGGGAAATACTGGCCAATGAGAGTTTGGTTTTTAACCACAGTTTAACAACTTGGCCTCTACACCAGATTTCTGGACTCATAACTGGATGACGAGATGTGGAGATGACAAAACTACAGAGAAGTGCAGCCAGATCTGTCCTGATTACTCCTGGTGGAAGGTGTGAGATGTCTGTGCCACTTCCCTAGGGCTCCTGTAACAACAGGCCACCAGCCGGGCATAGTAGACCTCCAACAGTAGAAATGTGTTGTCCCACAGTTTGGGGGGCTGGAAGTCCAAAATCAATGTGTTTGCAAGATCAAGCTCCCTCTAAAACCCAGGGTTCTTCTTATTCGTAGCTCGTGGTGATTCGTCAGCAGTCTTCAGCACCCCTTCAGCCCTCCGTCTTCTCATGGCCTTCTCTCCGGGCCTTCACACCCTCTTCCCTCTGTGCCTGTCTATGTGGCCAATTTTTTTTTCTCCTTATGAAGATACCAGTTATTTTGGATTAGGGCTCACCCTGACCTCATGTTCACCTGATTACCTCTGCCAAGGCCTCATTTTCAAATAAGGTCACACTCTGAGACCCTGGGGGTTAAGAATTCAACCTGTCTTTTTCAAGAGGATACATGATATAACCTCCCCAACGCAATCATATTATTTTTTGCACTTAAGCTTTTCAGATACAATTTGTTCTTCCTGTGGAATATTATTACATTGATTAAATTGCCTCTTTAGTTCTTCAGCTATCAGATGCTCTTCCCTGGCAGGCTGATGTAATTAGGTAACTAATAACTGAATCAATAAGGAAAAGAGCGTGTTATTTCATATTTTCCAGCTGTTCCGATGACTCATTTAGGGCTGTGTGTGTGTTGCTACTGAATACGTGCTTGTTAAGAGAGTGGAAGGAGGGGAAAGGGGGGCTCTGGGTTGCTCTGGTGAAAGGTCAGGGATGACGTCCGCACATGAGGGGCGTCAGGAGGCAGGATACGAGGGGCAACCTGGCCTTGTATGTGTAAGTAACTTTGTATAAGCAAGAACGGTTTTAAAAGATATTTATTGTTCGGGAAGTATACTTTGTTTCATTGTTGCATGAAACATGTTGGGTTGAAGCCACACGGGACTATATAGGCACCACGAGAGCCAATACCCTGCCTGTTCCTGGAAGGATTCACCACTATGCACCGTAATCTCTGTGAAATAACTCTTTATGGAAAAATCCCATATTGCCTTGTCTAATTCCAGTTCCCTCACGAGAAAATTGGAACTTTAATCCGTGGATCTTTAAAAAGTGGTTTTAGAGATAAATATAATGTGTTTATTATAGTTAGAAAGTTATTATTATAAAAAATATAAGTTAAAAAAAAGCACAGGCTTGTATTACTATTGAAATATCTATCCGTTGTAAAGAAATCTGAAAATGACAGAAGGATTTCAAAACTATAAAAATTATCCATAATCCCACAATTCATAGATAACCACTGCTAATATTTTGACATACTTCCTTCTAATACGTTTCAAGTTTTGTGTGTGTGTCTGTGATACTACTTTAAATAGTATTAATGTCAATGTATGCATGTTTTGTAATATATTATACATTATATAAATTTTTTAAATAAATTATATATTATGAACATTTCATATCATCAAATACTCTTCTAACACTATTAAATGGTTGCTTATGTGTTTTATTTCTATTTGAATGGTAGAGCTTTAATTTTTTAATTATTAAACTATTACATATTTATAATAATTTAAAAATCTAGATAAACAAAAGAAGATAGCCCCAGTTGCCCACAAGCTTGCCATTGCGGAGATAGCTGGTGTGACTATCATGGCATACACTGCAGGGCAGCGTAGTTGTCTGAATTTATGTCTTCACTACTCTTGGCATTTCTCAACTTTGCAAGCCCAGCACTTAGTTCAGTGCTTAAAGCACAGCAGTTGCTTGATATACTTTTAGTGAACGAATGAATGAATGAATGAATGAATGAAGAAATGGACACACATAAGTACAAATGGAGGGGCTGCAAAGATCCAGCTCCTGGCAGAATAAAATTTGTTTCAGACTCAGCAACTTTGTCTCTAGATTGAGAGACAAAGTAGCTAACCAAGGCCCTTAATGAATAGGAGCCTGCTCTTTCTGCTCATCTGAATCAGCCTCTAGGCAGAGAATTCAATTTAATTTTTCTCCCATCAGTCAAACTGAAGAGCTGAAAAGGCAAAACCAGAGACAGGGGGAGGCAGGAGTGGAACAGGCTTGGATGAGACCAGCAGCTGATCTCTCATTCTTTCTCTGTTAGGAAGAGCAGAGACGAGAGGAGCCGTGTTTCTCCCACGGGGGAGCGCTGGCGGGAGCAGCGGCGGAGGGCATCCCGCCACCACCGGCGTCCTTCAGAATGGAAGGGCTGATCACTTCCCCAGGAAACTGAGACTCCCGCAGGGTCAGTGTGACCCTCAGGGCTTATCCCTGGCCTGTGTACATACTCCTCAGTGGGATGGGCTGGTCCTCACAAACCCGGTTCTTCCTCCTAAACCACCCCAATATCAACATACATACAGATAGATACAGAAACATCCACAAACCGAGGGATGGACGGAAGTATGACTGGAAAGAGAGACAGATTAATGGACAGGCAGACAGACAACCTCTACCTCCTTTTGGCCAGTAACTCCCATCATTTACCTCCTTCCTCTGAAAAGCTTCCTGCCAACCAAGCTCAAGACCTTGGCCATAGTGACACCTCTGTTCTTATTGTCTCTCCCACCCCGTAAAATCTCTACCCACCCCTCCTGTCCACACCTATCTCCAGAGGCCTAGCTCAGGATACAGTTCTCCAGGAAGCCTCATTGTTCCATTTCTACCCGTTAGCCTTGCCCATTTCCCAGCCTCTAGATCTTTAGCCTCTGCCCCGCTTCGCCCTTTGATGTGGTGAACCTGTGTCTATGTTTTGATGGTCAGCAGTTACCCTTTTTCTGCGTAAAGAACTGGATGTTGTTCTGTGTGCTCTGTAATTTAATGTGTAGAGCCGGTGTTGTTTTTTCACTGAGCTGGTAAAGAAAGGGACTGAGCGGTGGGGAACAGTGCTGCCTGTTGTCCCCATGTGCGGAGTCGGACACATAGCAGTTGGTACTTACTCAAGGAGTGAGAGCCCCGTCCGGGCAACTACGCAGAGAGCTGCGCGTTGGTGTGGTCTAGCACGAACTCCCCGTCAGCTCCATCAGGATCGACATCCTGGTTTTCCATATAGATGCTTTAGTCGCTTTGTAGACCAAGTGTCACTTTAGACTTTCTTAGTCTATAAAATGGGAATGCAGATATGTCTCCTTACTGCCTTATTGGCTAATTTGAGTATTAAGAGGCAGTATGTGTAACAATATCCCACATACACACGTCTGTTATTCGCTGGACAAAAAGAGAATTATTATGTAGTTAATAGTGTCAATGTTCAATAAATATTTGCTGAATTAAATTGATACAGTCCAAAATGTTTCCAAGCCCTCAAAACTTTTTTGAAATTACCAGAAATTCATTCAAAAACGATTTCTGTATGGGCTGTCCGATTATGGTCTCAGAGCTGAACAGATGACAGAGTTACCTGGGTGTGTTGCACTGGACAGCACAGCCCTATAGGTGAGCAGCCGCTGGGGACGTGATTACAGGGACATACACCACCTGACCCCGTTTCTGTAAACTTGAGGGCCACCTACTTTTGGGGTGGCCCTCAATTTCTCTACATATACAAGTTTGTGGGGGGAAACATAAACATGGTGAAATCTTCATTATAATCTAGATGCCATGATTCCATGGAAGGCGATGTGGTCTGGGCATCAGAAAACTTAGATCCTAGTTCCTTTGACCAAAACTTAACTTCTCCAGGATTGAATTTCCTTAACTGTGAAGGAGGCTCGTGTGGGTGCCAGGCGTTGTATATGCACTGATACTGAAAGCGGATGGGGCACGACCCCTGCCCCTCTGATTCGCAGTCCAGTGGGAGGGGAGGCAGGCCGACCATCAGTGGCTTAGTGTGAACCGCCTCCTACGGGCAGATGGTAAAATTAGCGGCGACCCGTGGAGCGAGCGGTGAACTCAGCCTGGGTGGATCAAAAAAGGCTTGAGAGCAGGAGTTTAAGTTAGTAATAACTGCCCTTCCTTTCTCCCAGGGTCTTTTTAAGGCTCAAATGTATGTGAGAGAGCAATGCGGTTGAACGATTATTATTGTTATTATCATTAATATCATGATCAGATTCAGATATTGTACTGTCAGGCTTTCCCCTGAAAACAGACCCCGCTCTCCTGTCTAGTCTCTTATAGGGATGCAGGCCTTTCCCTTGTGCATTACAAAGGAGTCAGACTCTACATCCATAAAATAAGTGACTGTGGCATCGGACTGTATTAGCCATGCAGAGGGCCCTTTATTATTTTTCCAAAGTTCTGGGGCTGTTCTGGAATATTTTCTCATTCTCTGAGTTGACCGCTTAAATTATTGATTTATGCAACAAATATTTGGTGAACACTCTGTGTGTATTCAAGGGCTATAAACGCAACTAAATACAGACAAACCTGAAAGACATAACCGCATATCAGCTTGTGATAAGTGCCCCGTGGAAACGCAAGATGCTTACGGTGAAGCGAGAAGAAAGAAAGATGCGTGGGCTGACTTGGTCAGAGCAAGCTGTGCAGAGGCAGGCACACTCGGGCTGGCCCTGCGCCGATGGGTAATTTTTCCTTCGGCACAGGAGTGGCCCTGTCTTTGACATCTTGCAAAAAACACTGGAGTATAAATAAATGAGCCTGGTGTCGTTAGGGGCAGTGAGGAGTCCATTTCCTTTAGAGTATATATAGGAGCCGTAAGAGATGAAGCTGAGAGCCCAGTGTTTTGCATGTGACGTCAGCTCAGATCCCAGCTGGTGAGCATTTTTTCACAGGTGTCCCACTTTCCCTCTGAGCACAGAACCCCCCTCTTTATCGTGATGTTGACCAGAGTGCCTTACGTGGAGGAGTTGTCCAATAAATACTTTGAAATAAGTGTTGCTGACTTGTTTTAGACATAGCTGAAAACTTTCATGGGTTTTGAGGAAAAGAGAAGATATAATTTTCCCAAAGTTTTTGACCCCCCAAAGGAGAGAATGGTTGATGGAATCAGAAATGGATTTGTACTCAGCTCACAAACATCAGTCGATCGGATAGATATTAAGCACCTACTTGTGCTGGGAGGTGTGAAGATACGCGGAGGACAGACATGTCATATAAATAGAGAGAGAGTAACATCGATGATGAGAGTCGTGGATCGGCTGCCTCCTGCACAACCCCTGCTGGGCATCGAGCCCACAACTCAGGCGTGTGCCCTGACCGGGGATCGAACCCGGGACCTCTCAGCACGTGGCTCGACGCTCAGCCAACTGAGCCACGCCGGCTGGGCTTTTCGTGCGTTTTTATCAGGATAAAACAGACGCCTGCTTGGGTGCGTTCGCACCCTGGTGTGTTGGGACGGCCTTCCCCAGGACGAAGGCTCTTGTATTCGTGCTGACAGTGTGCGTGATGCTCATGCTCTCCTCGCTTCATTCTTTTGCAGCTCTACAGCTCCATGGACTTTGGGCGGCGCTGGCAGCTCATGCACGAACGCATCACCCCCAACAGGTTTTACTGGTAAGCCCCACCCCAGACCCACCTTCCTGGGTAAAGGATTACCAATGGCATAGGGCCCTGGACAGTCCTTGGGCACCTGTATCACTTGAAGGCACGCGTGTTCTAGCCCTTTGTTACTCAAAGTGTGTTTTCTAGACCAGCAGCCTCAGCCTCACCTGGAAACTTGTTACAAATGCAGAATCGCAGGCAGGACTTGCAGATCAGGAGCCACCCTGTGACATCTTCCCTGGTGATTTAATGTGCGCATTAAAGTTCGAGAAGCACTGGGCTAGAGAGCCCAACACGAAGGCCATGCCAGGTGCTCTTAGCTGTGCACTAATCTCCCTTTATTTTGACAAAACAAATATTTTATGCACCTATTCGAAAAGGCAGCATTTCCTAAAACGTACTCTCGTTCCACAAGATGCTTCTCTCTTTATAAGTGTTTTTATGGTCAAATAATTTTAAATATTCATGGTCTAACTCTGCTGAAGACTCAGGATTCAGGTTAGGGTATTCCCTGAGTGGCGGCCCTGAGTGGAGAAAACTGCCGGACTTAAGGTGCTGATTTCTACACTCGTTTTACTACAGAACCTTCTTCTCGTGCCACACCAGATAAATCCTTCTGAACAACTTCTGGGGAGCACATTTTGAAAAAAGCTTTTATAGGAGTGAATGCGTGTTGCGCATGGAGAATTAGCCCTGCCCCCCGATCGGATAGTGTTCTTGTGAATCGGCGTTCCTTTACACACTCATACCGTTTTCCTCTTGGTTCCACAAGGTGGACTTGGTTTGGTATAATTTCGCCTCTTACTCGTCCTTGCTCTAAAGTGAAATGCTTTTTACCTGTGCCTTCACTTTATTTACGTAGAGGCGAAAGCCAAAGAAACAGAGGTTGGGAAGCGTGCACTGAAGTGTATGGCATGCTTAATGAAAACAAAACAACCTTCCCAATGGTTGGAAGCGGCGCCTACTGGATGCCTGTTTTGCATGCCCTGTTTAATCCCCTTAGACAGTCATCATGCGGCCACGTCTGGCCCGCGCAGGAGAGGGCGGGCGGGCCGTGTGTGCCGCAGGAAGGTGGCCGTGATGTGTCTCGCTCACACCCTGTGCGCCCATGTCTTTGGAAGGAGTGGCTTCACCTGGTGCCATCTGTACCTGCAGAACTAGGTCCAGAATTAAAAATGATTCCCAAAGCATCCTGCGAAAACCAGCTGTGTGTTATGCACACAGCCCAGAGCACTGGGGGAGGAAGGGAGTTGGATCGTAGCTCTAGATTCAATGCCCGGCCTATCCCCAGGTCTTTTGCCCTGTTCAGACCAACGGTTACTTGGGCTGTAACTATTGTTACAGTTATTACTTGGCCTGTACTTAGAACTGTTAAAGAGTTTGCAACAGACGCAGGCAGGAACAGGGAACACTCGTTTCTCTCATGTCCCAGCTGTGGAACGACAGCCTCTTGCTCGGCTAACCGGCCGGCGTCTCAGCGTCAGTGTTTGTCACTCAGAAGCCCTCGAACAAGCTCCTGAGCCGCGAAGGCCGTCCGCTAGCTGGGAAGTCGCGTTGATGGGAAAGGACGAGACGACAGACTGGATAAGCCTTGTCACCACTTCTGAAGGAAATCAAAATCAGTAGGAGGGGTCTATGCTTTCCTGTCTTTGCTGCGACCCCCCCTTGCTTTGTGCAGTGGAAGGAATAAGTCCCCGGGGCCTGACAGTTGTGTTTCATCTCTCCGCCACTCTGCGCTCCTCTCGTATATGCCCCATGGGGAAATATGAAACTTAGTGCCCGTGCTGGCGAGCCGAGTGGTAGCTGAAGATTCCATTTTTGTAATTATCGCTTCTTTGTTTCTGATGTATAATTACCATGATTAAGCTTTTAGGTATCAGAGGAGTCCCAGAGGAAGAGCGACTTTTTACATAGATCTTTCTTCCCCCCAGTGACAGAATCCAAGGCTGCTGGAAGCTCTGAACCACTTATGTTGAAAAGACATGGCCCGTATGGGTTAAGAGTGGAACTATCCACGTGGCACCTCCTAGAGACAAGACCAAGTGTGCATTTCTCTGGGTGTGGAGTCTGGCTTTGGCTGAGGCAGGGCCCTCTGTAAGCTGCGGTTTCCTCATCTGTGTAATGGGAGCACTGTTCTTCTTGTCAATTCCATAAGGTCATCGAACGGGTCAGATAGGATCAATTGTACCCTTGGCAATTTCGTTTCTCTGTTTTCGATTTATAATTTGTAAGTTATAATTCTTTAAGTGCCATACTTATTAGCAGTGCTGAAGACCATGGCACATAAGTGATTTGTCATTTTTCTGGGACACAACTGTAAGTCAGATGCGTGGTGAGATTAGACTGTATGCCCATGGACCTCTGGTAACAACTGAATGGGCCTAATTTACCTCCAGGGGTCCACACCTCAACCCAACTATGTGTTCCTCTACTCTTTGAGGCATAATTCTTATGAAGTAGTAAAAATTTAAACAACAATAACAACAAAAAGCCTTAAAATTACTTCTTCGGGAGGGATGGTGTAGAGTGAAGTGAATGGGGTTGGAGATGGTGGAGAAACACAGCGGGGAGGGCAGTCAGGCCCACAACAAGACAGTGAGATGAAAGAGCATGTTAAAAGACTTCTATCACGTGGTATGCAGACAAAGAGAGTGAACATGCGATTCAGAACTGATATTGCCCAAATATTGTTATTCGCAATTTGGGGACTTGCAAATGTCAGGTTTCTTCTCCCATGCAACCTTCAGAGGGTGGAAAGCAGTGTCCCGGAGAGGACTCGTGAGAAGATCACTCACGGAGAAGTGATTTCTGTCCAGGGTGCAGGAGGAAGAACCGACCCCACACAGGCCTCACACTTGCTCTCTGTCTCTGGTGACGATTCCCGTAATGGCTGTGGAAGTGTGTTGGAAATTGTCAGGGGCTATCGTTTTGATCCATTTCTTCCTGAGTGCCCCGCAGGGCCTGTGGGTGGGGCAGGGTATGGGGCATAATATTCATTAATATCAATAATAAAAGCTTCATTGAGAGATCACATTTCTTTATGAATTCCAGGTGTTCTAACTCCGTCAGTCAAGGTCACCTAGGAGCCTTACACACTGGAGGGGCTCAGCCATCAAACACATGCCCCAAGAATAGGATTGATGGGTCGGAAAACCCCTTTATGCGTGTGACCCTGTCACTCATTAGATACCTGGTTAACAGGCAGATCATCAGGCCTGTCTTATGCTCCCCATTCACCCCCCAACTGCTTCAGTGATTACAATTTGTAGGGAGAGGACAATAGTAGAATAAAGTCCTAACATAATCCCTCTCTACTCTCGGCTTGGGCAGCGAGCGACATCACTGGAAAAAGCATTGAGGGTTTTTATTGTTGTTGTTGTTTTTATATCCTACTGAGCTGCAAATGAATGGTATTTCCACTCTTCCTCTGGGAGATATTTAACAGGCAGACACATTCTGCTACAGGGAGATTGTTTTCTCTGCATATCCAGTGTGGATGCTTGTTGTGGTTCACAGCTTTGCCTCTGTGGCCCCTCTGTGGCCCCTCCCTAGGTGTCCACCCTCTTCCAGCATCTTTTCCAAGGAGTTCACAGGCATCCTTGGCCTTGCTGAGTTCTCTGTGTAACTGGACAGGCCTCCCAGTGCCTCTGGTCCCTGATGGCATTTGTTTGGACAGTATCCTGAAAGAGAAAGAATGCCCCCGTGGTCTCTTCCTCACTTATTCTGCCTCTTGAAAGATCAGGGTCTTTTGGTTTTGCTTCCCTGCCATCCCTGCAGGGAAGTGTTCTGATAAAGTAATACACCCTAAAGTGCCAGGGACTTAGGCTCTTACCCCTTTTCTGAGGTATTTGGATGGCAGTGTGGACTGGCCTTAGGAGTAAGAAACCCTTGGAGAAGTCAACAGGTGCAGTAGAAGTTCTAGATCAGCCCACTTTAGGGGGGTCAGGGCCAGGGTCAGCGAGGCCCTGCTCTTGAGCTGCGATGAGCCCGGTTGCAGGCTGAGGAGTGGCTGGTGCACAGGGACCGTCGGGATGGGCTCCAGGTCTCTGCTGTACTCGCTTAAGGTCAGCTAATGCTGACTGTCGATTTCTAGGATGGTTGTGCCAGCAGCTTCTTTTCTGCTTTTTCGGAAAGGCTGTGAGGGAGGTTGGGGAGTGAGGGGCAAACTGGGTCCCTCCTGGTGTGTGTAGATGAGTGGTCCTAGGGAAATGTCCTTTAAAGAAGAAAGGGATGGTGTGGAAATAGAGAGCAGGCTCCAAGTCCTTTGTTGCAGTCTTTCCTTTCCCGCCTTACATGGTTCTCATTCTAACTGGCCTCTTTTTGCATGATATGGTCTTTATATGTCGCCTAAACAATCACATAGGAATTTATAAAATCTTCCTTTTCTCTTATTGTTCTATTGCAACAATTTTTGTTACTATAATATCTGGGTAACAACTGTTTTTAAAATGTTATCTTTATTGTTGAAAGTATTACAGATGTCCCCTTTTTTCCCCATTGACCCCCTTCTACCCCACACCCGCCACTGCCCCCGGCCTTCGCAAACCCATCATTTTTAATTATCTATGCAGCACTTCATTACATAAAGATACATGCTTTATTACTACTGTATTTTATTTTTATTGGAAATAGAAATTTTTCATAGTTTTTATTATCATAAATGTCAGTTGCATTAATATTTTATGCATATTTCTTTAATGCCTAGGTTTGTTTTCTTGGGCCAGTGTCCTGGGTAACCCCAATAAAAACTCGATTGTGTTTCCCCAATCTCAGCAGAGTGTCACATTTTAACGGTATGGCCCAAATTCAACACTGAAAGCCTTTCAGAGCAATGTAGTTTTCAATTGAACATTTTCTTGAAGGGGGTTGCAAAGAAGCATTGCATCACGCAACACACAGCAGGTCTTCCTAAAACTTCTTCCTCCATGTCTGTCTCTCCAAAGTCCCGGTCATCATGGTAGTCATTTCTCACCTTTTCCTTCTCTTTCCATGGGCTCTGGGTCACAGAGGTTTATTACCCACTGGGCATCCCTTCCAGAGCCCCCCATGCCATAGCATGCTCCCCAAGTATCATAGCTTTTCTTATATAGAATAATCTACCCTCTCTCTTTACTTACCCATCTACCACTGTCACCCAACCCTCAGCAAATCAATGCATTATTCCTTAGGTGAACATCCCTTAAAACATTGCAGAGGGGGAGTTGGTAATTGTTAGGGTTCAATACTTTTAGTATAATCACCACTAGAAGGGGAATCATTCCATTAAATTATACGTATTTTGAGTATATTTTTAATGCCTATCATTAAAAATATTAACAAAATCGTGTGCTAGTATATATTCCCACATACAACATATGACAGTAGCAGTCTATTTATAATGAATATTTACTTCCTTCTTGTGGTAGGTAGCCTCCAACATGGTCCCTAATGATCTCTGTCTTCTGGAGGCCATGCCATTGTGTAGTCCCCTCCCATTAAATTTGGGCTGAATTTAGTGATTTGTTTCTAGTAAATAGCATGGGCTACAGATGAAGAGATGTCGCTTCAGACAATGGTTTTCGTCTTAGCTGTGCTCTCTCGCTTGCTTGGTAAAAGCAAACTGTCATGTTTTAAGCTGCCTTATGGAGAGACCCATGTGTCAAGGAACTGAGGGAAGTCTCCAGCCAATAGTAAGTGAGGAACTGAGGATCTCAGTCCAAAGCTCTGTTCCATTGAGGAACAACTGAATCCTGCTGACAATCAGGCGAGTGAGTTTGGAAGTAGATCCTTCTGCAGTCAGGCCTTCTGATGAGATTGCAGCCCTGGCAAGCACACTGATTTAACTCTTGTGAGAGACCTGGAGGCAGAGGTACCCAACCCAGTCATACCCAGATTCCTGACTCATAAAAACAGTGAGATAATAAATATTTGTTTTTAGCTGCCACATTTGATGGTAATTTGTCACACAGAAATAGATAACCAATACACTTCTCCCTGATTTTTTTTTTTTGCTTGTTTATTTTTGAATATCAGATAACTGCTTCTTTCTTGGACCATTTCTCCCATTTTCCTTTTACTGGTATCACCCCCCAGATATTGAGCTTTGCTAATTATTTGGGTCTACTGTGATAGTAAGGAAATATCATGATGTCCTGATAATCTTGACATTTTGATGGGCAGATTCTATGGGGTTTAATGGTTGAGTAACAGACCTCAGAGCCTTATCCTCTGATTGAGGCTCATTTAATATAATGAGGTTGTCTGGTCCTATTGTATTCTATTCTATTCTGTTCTGTTCTTTTCTATTTCTAACCTACATTTTGATGGCAGGATCGCATTTTCTGAGAATATTGCTGATTCTGAATATGTGTGTGTGTCCGTGTATAGATGTGTGTGTAAACATACATGAGCCAAGTGTGCACATGCCCATTTAGAGAAGTGCTGATTTCCCTTAAGGCATAAAATCCCTTGAGCCTGGGTCCTAGAGTTACCCACCTCAGCCTGGTAGCAGCTGTGGGTGTAGAAGACATAGGGAAGAGATGCAGAAGCTGCAAATGGGGAATGATTACCTTGAGATAAAGTGTCTGGAGTGCACCTTTACCTCAGTTTCAACTCTATAGATCTCACCTGTTCTTGAATACATTGTACGTTTTGCTGAACAAATGGGCTCCATCTATTCAGACAGGAACTCATTTAAACCTCAGACTAAGGCTCCTGAAGAACCACATGCCAAGCCATCCTTAGGCTATTAATGCATTATCCACGACAGAGACAGAGTTAAGGAATAGGCAGAATGTCTTGAGATTGCTTCCTGGAAAATCAAGGCCTTTTCAAACAAAGTTAACATTATGGGCTGAAATTTTGAAGCTGCCTGTAAATGTGCATCTACAATTTTGCAAACACAGTCATTTGCAATCTCAAGTAATAGGATTTAGGCATCAACCTGATATAAGGGATCAGATTTAGAGACCCTTTGCAAACCAGGGTATGCCACAAATAATATTTAATTCCGCTCTCCCTTGCATTTTTAAAATGGCGAAGCAATTTAAAAATGCATTACATTCAAAATAATACATGCAAGGTCAAGAGGTGAAATGTGAAAGCTCAGCTTGCAAGCAGAAAACGGTTTCTACTTTGCTGGTGGGGGCTGTCCATGCTGTACGTCTGGTTGCATGTTGGCCTTGGAAGGGCTATCTTAACGCTGAGGAAAATGCAATGCTCAGGATTTACACGTGGTAATCTGCCAGTGCACTGAGGAAGGCTGAACGCTCACCTTTTCCTTGGATATCATCAAGATGTACTGGACTCATGTGATACCAATGCTTAGCATATGTCAATTTTATGAGAGAGGGGGAGAAAGGAGACATATGTAGCTAATTACCTAATGAGTTATGTACTATGAGACCAAGGGGTCATATTTGACCCTGCCTTGGGAAATCTGAAAAGATTGGTGTTGTGTTAAACATGAATTCAAAGATCCACTCACCTAATTCATGCAACAAAAATTCCAAGGTGGAAATGGAAACACCATTCTATTCTCTTTCCCTAGCGCTTTGGCCAGTGTCTCCACAATTACAGACACATGCCTTTCAAATGCTTTTTCCACCCCGATGGTTATGTGGAGAACATCAAAAATATCCATTCAGCTCAGAGACAGTGGAATCTCATTGATAATAAACTCTCCAAGGGGAGAAAATGTGACTGTTCTCACAGCAGGTGAGACTTCAGCTGGCTATTGAACCTTCGGGGCAGGCTCAGGAGAGATCCCAGGCGGAGTAGAGAGGCCTGACTGCTGTTGTCTTCCTGAAGCTCAGGATGCTCGCCCCTGGCTTGCTCCTTACAGGAAGAAGCGGGAGGGTGAATGCACCGATAGTAATGAGCTGCTCAGCAGCCCTGTGAGCAGGGACTGTGAGAACTGGAGGGTCAGGGAGAGGCCTAGAGGGAGAGGAAAGTGAAGAATTTGAGCTGAGCAGCCCAAGGAGAGACACCGCCCTGAGGGCTTGGAGGCTGGTTAAACGCAGTTTGGATGCACAGTTGCAGGAGGAAGGCCTCACCCTTGTTTTCCCTGAGGGAATCTACAAGCGTCCGCCTCCAGCCTGGGTTGTGTGCGTACTAGTCTGTTCAGGCTCCATGCAAAATGCCAGAAATTTTTTTTCTCACTGTTTTGGAAGCTGGAAGTCTGAGACAAGGGTGCAAGCGTAGTCGGTTTCTGGCCAAAGTCTTCCTCCTGCCTTGTGGATGGCCACCTTCTTGCTGGGTCCTTCTGTGGTAGAGTAGAAGAGAGAGCAGGCAAGCTCTCTGGGGTCCCTTCTTACGAAGGACATGCGTCCCGTCACGAGGGTCCCACCCTCATGACCTTCTCTAAGCCTCATTGCCTTCCATAGGTCCCATCTCCAGATACCCAGATACCGTCATGTTGGGGATATGGGCTTCAATATGTGAGTTGGGGGGGAGGGCACAACTCAGTCTATAGCAGGGTAGAAAGCAGGGAAGAGCCTGAGAAGGAATGAAAATTTTCTAGAGAACATCTCACCCAGAAAGGCTCTGAGGCAGAAATGGAGAACGCTGGCGGGAAAAGGAGGGACGATGCCAAGGTGACAAAACTGATGTTAAGAGAGAAGGGATGCCATTTAACTACTTTTTCCTGATTGTAGATACAATACGAACTTGTTTTAGACATTTAAGAAAATGCATAAAAAGAAAAAGAAAAAATTATCTATAATTTCACTACCCAGAAAACGCCACTTAAAAAAAAAAAATCAAGTACTTCTTTCTATATGTTACCCCCTATCATAATATATTTGTAAACATCCTTAAGTTTTTATCACAGTCTAGATCATGCTGTTAATAAAATTTTGTATTTTTTAAAAAATAAACGAACATTTTTTTATATACTTTTATTGATTTCAGAGAGAGGAAGGGAGAGGGAGAGAGAGATGGAAACATCAAGGATGAGAGTCATTGGTTGGCCGCAACCCGGGCATGTGCCCTGACTGGAAATCGAACCCTGACCTCCTGGTTCTTAGGCCGACGCTCAACCACTGAGCCACGCCAGCCAGACAACATCTTTATAACATCCTCTATACTTTCTCAACATGATTTAAAACTTGCATTGCTTGCTTTGTATTCTAATTGGTGGATATATAATAATTGAATCACTGTTTTATCATTCAACATTGATCTTGCTTCTAAAATTTTACTATCGAAGAAGGCATGGGAATGTTGTTTTGAAAACCTTTAAGTAATTATTTGTTCAAGGTCTGAGTGTTATAACTCTTAAGGATAGACTACCAAAACAATGTGTATGTAAATAATGTCATGCCAAATCGTCCTCCAGAAAGTCTGTACCAGTTTCCACCTCAACCAGTAAAATACCATTTCACTACACCTCATAAAAATTTAATTTAAAAAGTAATCTAATTTCATATGCAAAAATGGATCTCCCTTGTTTTAATTTGCATTTCTTATCAGATCAGTGAGTTTAGACATGTTTTCAAATATTTATTAGCCATTGTGTTTCTTTTATGCGACCATCTGTTTTTGCTTTTTTTTATTATGAGTTCTTCATATGGTCTCTAATTTTGTTTCAATATTGTTCCCAGTTTGTTCTTTGGGTTTTACTTGCCTTATAATTTTTAACATACTTTTTAGTTTTAAAAAAAAATTGATAAAAATCTTTTTACTTTTCTTATTATAATTTTTTTATTATTTGATGTTCAGATAGTACCCTCAGCCTGTGATCATGTAAATATTATCTGAAGTTTTCTGATTTATAATGCTGCTTTATTAAATATATAACTGTACTATGTATGCTATTTATAAATTATATACTAGATAATACATCAGACATAAAAATACTGAGCTTTCTTTTACATTATGATGCAGAAATCTCACCCTATTATTTTTTTTTAATGTTTTTTATTGATTTCAGAGAGAGAGGAAGGGAGAGGCATAGAGAGTTAGAAATATCGATGAGTCAGTCCTGGCATGTGCCCTGACCAGGAATCGAACCTGTGCCCTCTCGGTTCATGGGTTGACACTCAACCACTGAACCACACCAGCCGGGCTCACATTACTATTTCATCATGTGACTATGATCATCATTTAATCAGTTTAATAATTTTATCCATATGGATGGATATTTCTAGAATTTATGGGATTTCTATATACTGTTTCTGGTAAAATAAAATCCAATGGACATGCCCCAGTTAATTCTGTACTCATATTTCTGACTGTTTCGTGTGATGGTTTCCCGTCAGGGAAACTGGTCATAAGTTGGGTACTCTTGAGGCTGGTAGCATTTGTCAACTTTTATTCTAATGGATTGGTTTGTCCCCTGTGCTGAGCTGGACCCACTGTGTTTAATTATTGTTTATAACACAACATAATACCCAGCTGGGCAAATCTCCTCTCCTGAAAACCATAGCAAAATAAAACAAAAATAAATAACCATCTTCTTTTTCAAAATATCCTTGGCTTATGGTACTCATTTATCCATCCAAATGAATCAGGAATCACTTTGTCATGTTCCCAAATCTCCCAATTCCCCCACCCCATAAAGCAACTATTGATCAGAATTGCAGCAAAGCTATTATTAATTCATTTGGAGAGAACAGAATGTTTTTCAATATCCAGTTTCATTTTTGACCGTATGGTTTGTCTTTCCTTTCATTCCATTTCTGTGTGTTCCTCGGTAAGTTGTATAGTTTATTTCATATCAGCCCTACACAGTTTCAGCTAATATTATTTCTAGGAATTTTCAACTTTGGTGCTAATTTAAGTAAAGATATTTTGCACACAGCATCTCCCTTCAGACTGGCATGACTGACGGGTAACCACGAGGTGTATCTGTAATTTGCCTGCACTCATACATAGTTGGTACCCTAAGGTTCTTTACCTTACAAAGAAAATATGTTTTTATAAACTTTAAGTGATTGGAGAATGTGATGTGACTAGTAGGGGTTTTGGGATCTAAATAGGAGGGGAGCTCTCCCCTTGATAGCTCTGTGCCCTTGGACAATTGTTTTCATCCCTGTGCCTGATGCCCCGCAGTCTGAAAGGACCCTGGATGGTATCTCCTGCCATTGTCTCGTGGCTGAATGCCAGTCTTCTCAGCCTGGCACATAGTAAGTACTCAATAAATATTAGCTATAAAATTAATAATAAAACAGCTTATAATATGAGAGGATAATTGGACAAGATGACCTTCCTCCTTAATTTGGTGGCAAATAGCTCTTTGCATCTCTTTGAAACTACGCGAGGTTCGGTAGGTCCGAATATTATTTTTCTTCCCACAATCAAATCCCACTGCCTAATAGTCTGTTTGTATTTCTGATCTGTTTTTCCAGCTATCAGCATATGTCTTAATATTTATACTTATTAAAACTATTTTTAGAGAAAATTATTTCTGGCTTGGTGTTAATAAAATTAAATAAAATTCATCAGACCATAAACTAAATTTGGTGCTGTATCAGATCATGTGTGTTTCAACAGACGTGATGCGAATGTTGAGACAGGTCCATGCAGATTGCCCAGGGACCATGGACAGAGATGGGAAACAGCAGAAGAATATTAGGGGAGGTGCTGTGGTTGCCCAGAGGAAGGAGGGCTCAGGCGAGCCTGGCAAGCCCGTCATGCCTTCCTGGAGGAGACCTGGAGAATCTTTAATAGTGGATTCAACTGGCGAGGAAGAAAGGGAGACAGTTTACTCTGGAAGGGAGAATTGGAGCCAGCCTAGGTCGTGGTATGTTTGGAGAGCAGTTTATAGATCTGCTAGAATAGGAGTCTCAACTTCAGCATTTTTGACATTTTTTTTTTTAATTTTACTGGATAATTATCCTGTGCATGGTATGATGTTTAGCTGGGTGCCTGGTCTTTGCTCCATAAATGTCCACAGCATCTCTTTAGTTGTGAAAATATCTCCAGATATTGCCAAATGTTCTCTGAGGGGCAAAATACCCCTCCCCCCTGCCACTGAGAAGCACAATGCTAGAAAAATAGGATTTGCATTGAGAGACAGTGGGAAATAAAAGTAGGAACATAAACTACATTCAGATTATAAAAGGGCGGCCTCTAATATTAGGTAAGTAGTTTAGACTTGTCTTTCTGGTAATGGAAGGCATTCGTCTTTTGTGCAAGGAAATGACATGATAGTCATGTTCAATGAAGATTTATTGGCAGTTAGCACTTTCCTTGAGATGTCCAAGTGCATTCCTGTGCAACTTTCCATCAATAAATAAGGTACTAATATTCTTCACCACAGATGCAAAATATTTTAAAGCATTCTGGTCCTGAGATCCATTCTCCAGTGAAAAATTATGTAATTATATACTTTTTAAAAGTATATACCTAATATGTTTTAAAAAATGACACATTTTTGTTTATATTTTAATCAGTACAGTATTAATGAACCTTGTTAAAGTAAGGACTTAATCATTTTAACACAACACCTTTTATTTTTTCTTGCCCTTTTCTAACTTTTGTACACATGAAAGTCATTTCTCACAAAACTGTAGTTATGTTATAGCCCCATTTTATGTCTTTCTGGTTTCACTTACACCCAGCTAAATGACATTCTGTACGTGTGCATGAAGATCATTTTGATAGTGGCAGAATATTCCACTCAGTTATACTAAAGAACTATGAAAAAGTGAGAGTGGGAAGGAGCCTGAAAGGAGATCCAGCCTGGGGATTCTTTGGCAGTGCCCTGGGAAGCTCTTGGGGGGGGCTGGTACATTGCCCCAGCGACCCCCTGATACACAGAGAAGCCTGCGGGTGCTGAGTGGCCAGGTCCTCCCGTTTTGGCTTCAGCCAGAAAGACGAAGCTTCTTAATTCATTTTACATATGTGTCTTCTGCAGAATAGTACTTTTGAAGATAGAAGACTATTTATGAAAGAAACAAAAGTGTTTACAAAATAATTGATCTAGACTTTCTTTTCTTTTTTTCTGTTCCTCTTTTTCACTTTTCTTGCCGAGAGAGAGAGAGAGAGAGAGAGAGACAGAGACAGAGACAGAGACAGAGACAGAGACAGAGACAGAGACAGAGACAGAGACAGAGAGAGGAGCCTGGGGAGGGTGTGTGTTATGCAGAGAAGGCTTTGTGGAGATGATCCCTGAACTGAGTTTGAGGGTGGTGGTTTTTTTCAGCTTACAGGAGCCGCACATGGGAGTGGTGACAGCTTTCAGTGTCTCCCCTCAGAGGTCACACCACCCTGAAACGTCTGAATCCACAGTGCAGACAGCGCTTGGGTGGGCCAAGCCTTTGCCAAACTCACCAAGCCTGCTGTGTTAGTGAGGATACTGCCTGGTGACCCTCTTCTCCACCCATGGGCTTACCTTGATTTGCCAAAATCATGTCACAGTCACACGGACATGATCTTGGCAATTTAAGTGCTAATTCATGGAGCCAGCTGTAAGAGAGGAAGCAAGGCGATGGTGATCGGGTTGCAAGAAAGGGACCCTTTTATTTGCTTGGTGGCAAACGGTCCTGAGGATCAGTTAGCCACACTCTGCCTATCTTATTTTATTTTTCTCGAAGGGATGCCTAGGACAGGAAATTCTTTTAGGAAGCTATGTTTTTTTCAGTCGTTAGCATATTGCTTTTCAGACCAGCAGTTTTCCTCCTGTGCCCATGTTTTGTGCGCATCTGAACCTAGCCACTGGCGTTTGCTCCCACCGATCGAGGGCCAGAATTCTGATCGAGGATCCATGGCGATTCTCTTCAAATGCCCCCAAATCAGGACGCACGCTCCCCCTTTAGCCACCCCAGTCTTACCTGCTCTTTGGAAAGGCAGCCTGGTGATGGACGGGGAGGCCCCAGCCCTCCGCGCCTCCCGGCGGCAGCCCTGTCACCTTCAGACAGCCCTCAGCCTGTCCCTAACCGTGTGCGGCAGAAGCTGCCAGGTCGTTTGGGCAGAGCCTGCGCGCAGCCCCCGGGGATCTCTGCTGCGCCCACTCAGCACTTTGCATGAACCTGAGGGGACGGAAGCTTCGAAAAGGTCAAGCCCCGGAACCAGCCTGACCGCCACAGGGCACTAACGTGCAAGGACGGCCCGGCCCAGGCCCGGCACAGTGTGCCATTGAAATGGGACAGCTGTGCGCTTGGCCAGGTGCAGCTGGGACTAGGAGATCCAAGGTCTCGCTTCACACATTTTTTAGCATTATTGTTCCCCTTTTAGCAAGTGTCATTAAAAAGAAGGGACAGTGACATGGAACAAAGGGAGCTGGGTTTATGACCCTTTATTTTGGGGAGGAGGTTTGGAACGTGAGCTACCTAATTGGGGAGCCATGCCTCCTTTCTCCTTTCCTGTCTTTTCTTCCTTCCTTCCTTCCCTCCTTCCTTCCTTCCTTCCTTCCTTCCTTCCTTCCTTCCTTCCTTCCTTCCTTCCTTCCTTCCTTCCTTCCTTCCTTCCTTCCCTCCCTTCCTCCCTCCCTCCCTCCCTCCTTCCTTCTTCTTTCTTTCTTCGCCTTTAAAAATGCGAGATTTCTTAGGATTTTTCCAGAGCTGAGAGAAATTCAATAAATTAAGTAGAGAAAATCTGTGACTCACCTGAAACTAATATATTGAATGTCAAATGTAATTAAAAAACACACGTAGTGTGGCCAGGCATCGGGATGTCTCTGGCTTTCTGTGTATCTACCTGCAGAATTCAAGGGCTTACGAGAAGGCCTTGGAGGCCTGAGCCGATGCCTTCAGCCCGAGTCCTCGACCCTCTTGCCGCCTGGATGCTGCTCCCCATCGCGGGGTGGTGGCAGAAGAGGAATTCCTGGTCACTCCTCTCAGGGGAGAATTCTGTTTCTCTGATGATGGTCAAGGGAGAGCCTGTAGAGGATTGACCTGAGCTTGTTAAAAACGCAGATTCTTGATCTGAACCTCTAGCCCTAGGCGTCAGGGCTTTGCATTTTAACACTCTCTCCCTGCAAGTTTTGGAAACCAGAGGAGGTGGTTAGGCAGGTTTGAAAACCAGAAGGCAAATCAGTGGGGTGCCAGGTGTGGTGCTTTGAGTGGTCTAGACTGGGACCCTTACCAAAAGCCCTCTCCTTTCTCTGCAGTATTTGACACCCATAGTTAAAATCAATGAAGACACTGCAATCAAAGAAAACATTGCCACCTCCAGGCATCTTTTTAAAATGCAAACCATCCAGGCTAAATGAGATAATACGTTTAAGTGTGCTTTGAAAGCTGTGAGGCATTATTGAAATGTTTTGTAAATGTAAAATGTTGTATAGATGTTAGCGATTATGAAAACAATGCCTCTAGTTTTTATTAACACATTGGCATGAATGAGGTTATTGATTTTATCAGTGTTTACTTAGATGGACTAACTGAGGAATTCCAAGAGGAGGCTTTGCCTCCCTACCCTGTGAAAGTGTATACATACAAAGGGGTGTAAGAGGCATTAGGGGTGGGCTATTGTTCCAATTCTCGGTTCTTTCTTAAGTAACAGAACTATAGTTTAAACTTGTTGCCAAGTAACTCTGTGTTGCATTTGACTATATATGTAGCAGTTACTTTCTCAACCCCTTGACTGTGGGATCATGTGTGTGACCTTTCTTTAAGTTGAGCGGATGTGAGCCAAGCAGAAGATATTAAAATGTCTGTCTGGGTAGGTGTGTCTCTGTCACCTTTGCCATCCCATGGGAGCTGTTCCTCTTCATCTCAGACCCCACAATGAACATATGGAGCATGCCTAAGCCCACATCTCAGTGAGGAGCCAAGCTCTGCCCAGTCCTAGCTTGGAGCAGGCCTCCCATGGGGTACAGCCTCCACAAGCCAATACCCCGCTGACCCCTAGAGGTACAAACAAATTAAATAACTGTGGTTATAAGCCACTGAATTTTGGGATGGCCCTTTGTGCAGCAAAAGCTAACATAGTAGGACAAAGAAAAGTTGAGACAAATGGACACATGTCTGATACAAAGGATGGTGAAGTGCCACGAGAGGGATACAGCCTGAGATAGAGGGATCATCTATCTCAGGTGATGGCATCGATGACGCCTTCATGGAGGAGGTGGCATCTGAGAGGAAACTTAAAAGATGGGTTCGATTACAACAGGCAGAGCTTCTGTGTGTACTTGTGGGCCTTCTGGTGTGACGTAGTGATGGGCGTTTCAGGCAGAGGAAGGAACAGCAGGAGAGCCTCAAAAGGGGGAGAACATGGGTTGTGTTTAGAAAATTGTTACTAGTTCAAGCTGTCATGAAGTTCAAGTTCTATGCTTGTGGGAGAAGAGATGCGGATAAGGCTGGAAAGAAGATTAAAGCGATAACTTAGAGCTTTTAAATGCCAGCTTGAAGATTTTGCAGTGAATACAGCACACCCTTGAAGGGTTCTGCACAGGGCCCGGCATGCTCAGGACTGGCTTTTAGGAAGGTCATTCTTGCAATGGGAGGAAGGGCAAATCATAGAAGGAAGAGCTGGAGACCAGGTGGCTCATTAAAAGGCTATTGCTGGAGGCAATGAGTACTGAAGAGAGGAGATGGGACTCCAGGAAATTCTAGAAACTGTGCTTTGCAATTAAAAATGAAAATGAACATCTTGAAGAATAGAAAATAAATCCAAATCCTTCTTCCATCCTAGAGTGCGGTTTCCTGTCTTTTTAATACCTCAAAATTCAAATTCTACTTGGAAAAAAATCAACAGGTTATCGTGCCCGTGGATTTATAGACTTTACAAATATATTTTTAGTGAGTGTTCAGATTCAGCATATTATCTACCCACTTCCTGGTAATCCAGGCTCTGGACTTAAGTGTAATTTCCTCCAGGGTAAAAAGAAACTGAAGCAACATTCCTTGAGTGGCTTTACATTTACTTGTTTGTTTTACGGGGTGGGCGTTGTTGACCGTGTTCCCTGGGTAAGTGAACTGAGGTGGAAGCTTGTGTGCAGGAGGTTTGCTGGGAGCTCTCAGGAATGACACCCCCCCTCCTTTAAAAAATATTTTTATTGATTTCAGAGGGAGAAAGGGGGGGGAGAGAAATAGAAACATCAATGATGAGAGTCATTGATGAGCTGCCTCCTGCACGCCCCCTGCTGGGGATGGAGCCCGATACCTGGGCATGTGCCCTGACCCGAACTGAACCTCAACCTCCTGGCTTATAGATCGATTGCTTAACTGCTGAGCCACGCTGGCGAGACATGACACCCCCTTTGAGAGGACAGGGGTGCAGCAAGGGCTGGGCAAAGGATGGAGTGCAATGCGGTTGTGGCAGCTGACCCTGTGGGAGCTGTGTGGCCGGGATGGCCCTTCAGAGATGTCCCACCTTGCGCTAGAGGATTGGGCCTTTATCCTGCACATGACCTGCCATAAGATGTGGCTATCCCCGGGGAAGGGGCGTGACTTGGAGAGGCGGCTGCCACCGGGTGCGTTCGAGATTGCTCAGCGGGAGACTCAGCCGAGATTCAGGTGGTGCCCACACTTCCAGCCCCGGGAGTGCGGGGCTGGGCAGCACAGCGCTGTGTCCACTGCAGTGGAGACAGGAGGTCTGCTCCCAGCTCCTGTCCTGGTGCCCAAGAGGGAGATGGATTTTTGTAACAATGGCAATGAAGCACAGTGCCATAACAAGTAAATAACACTGATAATGGTAAGTCATCACTTACTGAGGACTTATGGTATGTGGAGCAACGTGCTAGGTCCCTGGCACCCATCACTGCGGTTGCCTTTTTGACGAGCGTGCAGTGAGATGGATCTAGTGGCCCAGTGCCTGGGGTCCGCTCCAGGTGGCCGAGGCTCGAGTCACGGCTGTGCTGCTTATTAAGCTGTGTGAGCGGGGCCCCCAGGCCTCAGTTTCTTTGTGGGACTAACACCAGTAGTCGGTTCCACGGGGTTGGGGCAAGTGTTGTGCGAACTGGGAAATAGTGGGGCTGCTTTTCTGAGTTTAAAGCCAGCCCATGCTGTCAGGTTTAATTTTTGGTGTTAGTGGGAAGGTGGGCCAGAGAAGGGGGCCACAATAAGGACCCTGATCAGCCAGAGGATGTTAGATGTTTCGGGGAGAGTCGGGGCTGAAAGCACAGTGAAAGGGAGACTCGTGCTAAGCAGGGGGGTGCGGAAGACTGTAAAGCTCACGGTGTTTATGTGCCTTGTGCCTTTCCTGGCAAAGGCTGACCTGGCCATAAAAAGAATGAAACCCAGGGAGTCTATGCTCATTTTAGTGTGCTGACCACCACCACCCTTGGAGGTTCGTCTGAGAAAGTTCCATGTGTTTTAAGTTTCCTCCATGCCATAGGTTATAGATTCTCCCATTCAACCCCACCCCAGTGCCAGGCTCAGGCAGACACTTTTTGATGGAGGGGATGTTCCTTTAGGCTCAGAAGTCTGCCCTGGTTATCAAAAGAGGCTGGTGACTCCAGGTGCTGATCGCAGGCCTGGGAAGTGGGTGAGGCCAGGGAGGAACAGCCGCGGGGGGAGGTGGCCATGGAGAAACTTACTGTTGTATGTCATTAATCACTAATTGCTGAATGATTTTATTATATAGCAGCTATAAAATATCACTTGAGGTTTTACAGCCAGTTCTGACTTTAAGAAAACAATTCCTTATGTCAAAATGACTATTAAATTAAGTGCTTCCATATTAAACATCCTTTGGGCTCCGGATGATTTATGAGGCTGTGTAATGCATAAGAACCTTTCCTTCCGGCTGCTCGGAGAGCAGTGGCTGTTTCTGGGACAGCCGTGGACTTTGGGAACTCATGAGAGACACGCTGGTTCCTGAGAGACCCCTGGATGCTTAGAGCTGGAAGGGAGTCTTGCGAAAACAGACCAAGCACCCCCTTTCCTTATATTACAGACAAGGAAACCGGCTCAGGGAGGGAAACGACCCACCCCAATCACATTGTATCTGTGCTGCAGTTACTAGTGACAATGTGTTTCTCCCATTATTCCCAGCTGCTCCAACTGTCCCCATTTTGTGAATGACAAACCGAGTCTTAGCAAACTCTCTTTTAGGTTACCTCACATATAACTGCTTCTACCATAAGGCTCAGTGCCTTTCAATGACACTTATTTGCATGTGTTGCCCTGAATTTGCTTTTATGTGTTCTAGCTGGTGGCAAACCGAGAAAATGATCTGAAGCTAAATTGTTTGGGCCTTGCCGTGTGTTTCCACTGAAGGATTCATTCACAGTTTCACGCTTGGAGCACTGTGGGGCCCCTGAGTATGTACCAACCCCAGTCCCTTCCTTCAGAGAGCTTATACAGCAGCTTGGTGACCTGATCCTAATGGTGTCAGATGCCTGAGTGTTCATCTGTGTGATCCAGATAATTTGTGCCGTAGGAAACAGGAGGTTAGTGTGGGTCCCAGCGGTGGTGACACTCAGCAAAGCCAGATGAGGGAGGGTGGGGATATTTCAGCCAGAGAAGCAGCGGGAGCTAGAGATTCAGAGGCAGGAACAAGCATGATGCTTGGAGATGCTGAGGAGAGGGGCTTTCTGAAGCTCTGGATAAGCCTTGGCCAGGCAGGATGTGAGCTGATTATAACGGGTTTAAAACCCAGGCAGAGGAGTTGAAAATCCTGAGCTCATGTTGTCTTAATGTTTATTTTTGCTGATTTTTCTCATTAACTGATCATGTGCATTTATCTCTCCCTAACTAGATTATAAACTCTTTCTAGGCAAAAATTCTGACAGGTCGTCTCTGAATATATCGCCTCACATAGTATTAGATATATGAGTAATTACAGGGAGGGGAGGAAGAAGAAAGGAAGGAAGGAAGTAGGAGGGGGAGGAAGGGAGTTAGGAGAGGGAGGGAGGAACTGTCCCGCCTGCGTGTTGACGTGAAATAATCCTGGAGAAGATGCTCGGCTTGAGGAGCTGAGCTTCCCTGGAGAAAATGTGGCTCAGCTCTGCAGCAGCCCTGGTGTCCTCAGGGGCCTGCCCTCGCCGTGGCAGCTCTGGGCGTGCCGCCAGCTCCCACAGTCCCTGCAGGTGGCCCCAGGGTGCGTTGCCTCTTCACTCAGACGTCTTCTGAACGTCTACGAGGAGCCAGGCAGGGTAGCAGGCACCAGGATATAATGGTGGCAAAGCAGACATGGTCTCTCTCTCCTTAGCACTTAGAGTCTAGCAGGGAAGACAGGCAATGATCAAACAATGAAAGACGAAATTGCTAACTGTGATAAAAAACAAGAAAGGACCACTGAAGTCTGTCATGGGAGTGTCAAGCTGAGGGACTCAGCATCATCCGGGAGCTTTAAAGGCCTGTCTTAATCGTGCATGTATAACAAGGAACCTAACGCGGTCAGACATATACATATACTTAGCAAAACCAAAATATGTAGGGTGCAGGTAATGAGATGCCTTCGGGCCGGGGTCCGTCTGTCTGAATCTATACGTGAGCGAGTCTGAGGGGTTTCCGTAAGTTGCAGGTGGCATTACTAGTTCTGGCTCTAACCTGACTCTCCTGGAAGAGCCCGTGTGCGTGGGGTTAATTGCCTGCCCCCTGTGCGTTTCAGCTCCCTTACCTGAAGAATGACCGTTTGTATGAGCATCATTGTTTCTCCCAGTATAGTCCAGGGACCACTGCTGGCCCGCAAACTGCTACTGGTCTGTGCAGGAAAAAGTGCAGATGTGTATATCCACCAAGAGTCTTCAGAAACATGTGTAGTAATTTGACACTCGGTGACATGGTTGCTGCACTGATGAAAACATCAGCCTGCAGCAGTTCGAGAAAATATATTCACCCTGAGTGGTTTGAAAGCCAACGCTACAAGGTGATGTCTGAGAACCCTTCCAGTGCTAAGAGCCTTTGACTCTTTTTAGATGGGGTAGAAACTTCTAGATCAGTGTTAATAAAACACCCAAGGTGAGAGCTAGAGCCTGGAGTTGACTGATTATGGACAGGAAACTGTTATTCTAGAAAAAGCCCTTCTTCAGCCGGCGTCTCTGAGACATTAGCCGGGCCAACCCCAGTGCACTGACCAACCACAGACGCCGCGGTATCATTGGAGCCAGAAGATAGTGAGATTGTAAGGAGACAATCTCAGCATGTGCCTGATCTCCAGACCGAAGCCGAGCACAGCAGACCTAGCTCGGAGCATCTCCATGAAAGAGGTTAGAAGGAAAAAAGAAAGAAAAAAATCCAATAAACTCAAGTGACCAAGTGTATATATTTGATGTGTGTTCTTTCTTAATCCATTCCACTCCTATCTCATTGCTCAAATGCTACTTTGATTTACAAATGGAATTTAGGAAGTGAGCAGTGAGAAATATAAGCAATTTAAACTTTGAAAAGTAGCTCCCATGAAGCAGAGTAAAGGCACTTAAAGGATTTCTATTTCCCAAGACCCTAGAAACAATGAATTAGAGTGTCTCTGTTTTAACTGCCTTTATGGATGGTCCCCTGGGTATACACTGTGCTTTGTAAAAAGCTAATACTCAGAAAGGGCTTTTAAAAATTAATATTCATTCATGGGCTCATCTGGTGCGACGGTCCACGCTGACGTTTTGTGACCACGTCGCACAAAAGGCCTGCATTGATACTAAGAAGCGGCCCCTCCGCCAGTCCCTCCTCCGCTAAAACCTTTCCCTGTGAGCGTCAGTTCCTTGGCGATCCCTCCTTCAGTGCTCAAGGGGGGGGTCTCTGTTCTGGACACGCGGTCCTGCTGGGAAGCAGTGTACTTGGGGAGGCCGAGATGCGCAGGAGAAGGGCCCAGGGTCGGAGGCTGAGAGAGCTGGAGACAGAGTGTCCACAGGCTGGGCTGCCACCTCACTGGCCCCAGCAGGCTGCTCTTTCCTTCCCCGAGCAGAGCTGGTGTGGGCTGTGGACGTGCCACATTGAATTGTTACATCCAGAGAACTAACTGATTTGTTATCGTCTCCAGTATTTTGGTAAGCACCCACTGCCTGTCATTCCATTCTTTTTTTTTTTTTTTTTAATATATTTTTATTGATTTCAGAAAGAAGAAGAGAGAGGGAGAGGGAGAGAGAGAGAGAAACATCAATGATGAAAGAGTTGTTGTCATTGATCGGCTGCCTCCTGCACACTCCCGACCGGAGATCGAGCCCGCAACCCGGGCATGTGCCCTGACCGGGAATCGAACCTCGATCTCCCGGATCCTAGGTCGATGCTCAACCCCTAAGCCCCGCCTGGCTGGACTGTCACTCCTGATTCTTGAAGAGAGAGAATCATAATCGTCCAGCACCAGCCATGACCTGCTCCCTCCCACTCCTCTTATTTGATTAAACAGCCCTTGTTCTTGCTACAGTGTTTTTCCCGAATTAGCTCCCTCCCAGTGCCTTACATGGGCTCATTCAAATCTCTCCCGCTCCCCTTAGCTCCCTCCCCTTCCAACAATCACCGAGCCTTACATCTCACCGAAAACCTGAGGCTGCAACATGGAAGTGCACCCTACTCTCCCCTGACCCTCTCTACCTAAACTTTTGTCTCTTTCCCCTTATTTCTCTGCTGGGTTGGAAGTCCAGCTGAACCTTTTCAGGGAACTTAGGCTTCTATTTGCATTTTAAAATCTTGTCTCTTTCAGGAGCTTTGCATCATCACTTACTCTCTAGGTCTAGTATCTTCAAACTCTATTCCCTTCCATTAAAAAAAAAAAAAAAATCACAAAATTATCTTCCATCATGAAAAAGAAATGAAAAAGAGAAACAAATCTGTCCTTCTTTCCACTCAAGCGCTTTGCCCCCTTGTCTTTATTGCTAAGTTTTATGAAATTATTTACAGTGAATGCGCCTCCTCACCTTGAAGTCACCTTCACGCCCACTCAGCCTGGTCCCCCCACCACTACCCCCTGGCTGGCGGTCACCAGGGGCCTCCTAGGATCAAGCCCTCTTTCCGTTCTTCATGGGCCTGGCTTCCGCAGGTGTCCTCACTGTCGTCTGCTTCCTTCTAGAGTCTTTGCCCTTCCTTGGCCGCTGTGATTTTCCTCTGTTTTCCTTCCTGTCTTCCTGACCACCCCTGTGCTGCATTCCTCACTGACCAACTTTTGATTTGGAGACCCCATAAATGTCAGTGCTTCCAGGATGCTCTCATTGCCTTGTTTGCTTTTTGAAAGATCAGTTTTTTTCCTAGAAAAGCATACCCGCTCTCAACGCTACTGTTGGCTCCTATAAAGCCCACCAGATCTTTTTCCCACTCTGCCCTCTGTGGAATTACAGACGCGCCCTCCCCGTGCCCCAGGAGGCGTCTCTTCCTCAGTGTTGCTGAGATGCTGGGGCACAGCTCTACTGTGACAGTTCTCCTACACCTCAAAGCCCAAACTAGCTCTTCTCTCAATGCACAAAAACTACATCTCCTATTTCCCCCAAATCCTTAAATTATTCCTCCTGCTCTCTTAGGTTATTTCAGTTAAGAATATCACCATCCCTCTACTAGTCCGGCCTAGAAATCTCAAACCACTCCGGACTCCCTTCCTTTATTCTCTCAGGCATCCGCACACACTTGGTCTCCACACCAAGCTTATGACGCCTGCGAGACCTCTTTCCTAACTGCAGTGTTTGGTTCTCACCGACGCTTCCTTAAACCAGGGCCTTGTCATCTTCTGCCTGGACCGGCTTCCTCTCTGCCCTCTGTGCCTTCAGTTTTGCCACCACTTGAGTCGATCCTTTATATTATCTTGGAATTTTCCTAAAATGCAGACAGTGATGTTATCCTTTGGATGAAAGCTGATATTGAAGTCAAGAGAGAGCTATAGAAGGAGTTTAAGTAAAATTGTAATGACACAGCGGTGAATCATGATTACTTGTGAAGTGTGTCACAAAAATTGTGCGGCCTGTAATAAAGAACTGATGTTGATGAGTTATCTCTCCTTTTTTTTTTGGAAAATTTGAGGCAATTCAAGGTTGTCAGTAAAATTATGTCATTCTTACATACTTGCATTCCTAAATGAGCAGAAATCAATTGAATGACAGCTAATGTGTCCCAGTCTCCTCTGTCTCCCTTACTGACCATAGTAAGCTGCCTTTTTGGATGAGCCATAAGAGATGCAGTGAATGCAAATCATTGCTTTGCAGGATTTTACTAAAGATTATTTGAGATTTTCCCCCCAAATCCCGGCATACTTACCTGATTATGTCTTATGCAAATAGCATCTACCATAGTTTTTTCGGGGAATCAAGACCGAGAAAAACTAGACTAGAGATCAAGTTCCAAACCCTTCAGCGTGGCTTAGACTGCTTTCTCACACCGGATATTTGAAACATTTCTCCGAACTCTCCATCATCTCCTGACCCCCCTTGCCCCACCCACACCCTAGACCCATCACACTTCTGCGTACAGGCCATGAGATTGTTACCTGCAGGTCTTCATCCCCTTTGCCAGGACGGTGGAGGTGAGGCACGTAGTTTCAGGCAACCAACTTAATACTCACTACCCTCTGACGTTCTGGTGAAAAGTTACCTTACTACTGCAACCGCCCAAACCCTCTCTCCTACATTTTCAGAGTTGTCAGAGGATGTTTCCTAAAACAGGCATATTGGCTCCTCCGTGAGAAGCTCTAATATTTTTTCATTGTCTAAGCCTCAGTTTCTCCTTCAGCCCAGTGATGAGAGCCGACGCCCACCCACAGGGTGACTGTGGAGTTTCTGTCAGGCAACTAACCATGCCTGGGGCTCTTCAGACCTCCAAGCGTTTAGACTGGGTATTATCAGCAACTCCATCAGACAGGACATGGCAGGGCCGCGCTCAGCTGGGGTCAGCCTCACTCCACATCCCTCCGGAGCATCTATACTGCGGAGTAAATTAATTTTCAGCGAGTTAGATGTTGTCTCAAGGTAATTCTCGGTGATGCTTTCCAGCGGGGAGGCTTTGAAATGCCACCGCTCTCATAATTAATACGCTGTACTGTGCTGAACCCATCGGCAGATGGATTCATCCCCGCACGTGTGGGCTTGACAGAGGTCGGCCATCTCAGGGTGTCCTTGTGCCTCCCGGCAAGCTGGCCTCTTTTCTTTCCTTCTTCTGCAGCGGTCCCCACCCCACCCGGCCTCCTGGTGCTGCCAGATCCTTAGCTCACTGGCTGAAAGTAATTATGATATCAGGCTGGAGTTTTGAGGCTTGGAAGGACTCCACTCTGTCTAAATTTCATTTCTGGCCAGTCATTAAGCCTTCACATCATCAAACATGCCACATTTATTTCTTCCAAACAATGGAGAACATAAGAAGACTTGGACTCTTCCCAACCTCCCTGGCCCTTAGACTCACTCCTGCATTCAGTTCCACTTAACAGTGTCTTGAAACGTTATTAGGATGAACTGGATGACCATTTATCACTATTGTCAGCTTCTTTGCCTTTCCTGTCATTGCTAGACCTGTTTCACAGGTGAGGGGACTGAGGTTGAGAGTGGCATGTGAGCAGTCCAAGGTCACACAGCTTAAATCAGAGTTGGGGTGCAACTGAGGCTTACGCCAAAGCTATTTTAACCGTAGTTTTATACTACCTCTGTGTCAGGTGGCCGTCTCCTTCAAGGCTATTTTCAGAGTCAGCACCAAGGAGATTTCTGGATCAAACAGACCTGAATCACAAGCACCTGATGTCTTTCAGAGACAGGAGAAATCCACAGTCCTTTGTCTAAGAGCCACGTCCCAGGCAGTGATGAAGGAGCTCCACATCACCTCTTTCCACGGAACCACCACCCCCAGCCCTTTCGAGAACCCTTACTGAAGGGAGACAGCTCATATTTTCTTCACAAATCACAAGACCCTCCCTTGACAGTTAAATAGGATTATATCAGTAAAGCTGACAAGATGTTTCCATGTTTGTTAAACAAGAACCATTTGTTTTGCTCAGGAGCATCTGTTGAATAAACAAGATATCTGATGTGCCATTTGCTCATTGGAAATTAACAAACCCTTTAAAAATGGCAATTTGTCAGGAGTTATATGAGGCAGAATTCATTCCCAGCAAGCGAGCAAATTGAAACCTCCTTCCCAGACTTTCTAGAATCCCCCAGAGCCAATTGTGCAGAAAAAGTTGTTGGATTCTGCCATCAGTAAGGAAAATATGCAGAAAATGGTAAGGGAAGAGAGGCAGTGTCCTGTTAGGGGAATTGAAGGGTCCTGGAGGGTGCGTCCTCTCTAGGACAGTTGGTACCAGCGGTTACCCTTCTGGGTGCTGTTTCCATTTGGAGAATGTAGGTCTCCTGGATGGGAGGCAACTTTTCCTTCTTCCCTGCTGTTGCCAGACATCATTTGGTAAAACTGTCATCAGACATCATTGTTCCTGCATGTGGCTTCCCATGGGATTTAACTTACTATAGGAATGAAGGAGAGGGAACGTAATAAACACAATGAAAAGGCTGTCACTTCTATGAGGGGATGCAGCAGCTCCCAGGGCCCTGGCTAAGATGAAGTCTGGGTATGGTCTTTCCCACGAAGCACAAGAGCTTCATGGTGTTGGTCCACTTGGGCTTAACCCTTGAATGAGTACAGTGCGCTGACACTGGGTGGCCTGAACATCATGGCCGTTGGGGGCTGACGAGCATTTTCTAAGCGCGGGTGCCTTGCTAAGCGTATTGCTGGTGGTGGTTAGTTATATGCCTGCGAATCTCTATTGTTACTCCCATCTACAGGTGAGGAAACCAAGGCTTAGCAAAAGGTAGAAATGGGATTTAAACCCATACAGTTGGATAGCACGTTGGCTTGCATTGCATTAGATAATCTTTGAAGAGGCAAGGTCCCTGGGACCCTGGGTGTGAAGACAGAGGAGCAGGCTCTGAGCCCATGAGCCGCACCCTGGGGAGAAGCATAAGTGTTTCAAGCAAGGTGTTGCTGCGATTCCTGGGAAGCACCAGCTGGCTTGAGGTTGCTATGCTCTTCTTGCTGGGTTGTAATTCAAATTTTTTCTTTAGAGGGAGTTTGCAGATGGGAGGGGTGACTGAGCGAGGTGAATCCTCAGGCTTTATATAAGTGGGTCCCTGTGGGCTCTAGTTATAAGCTAAGGAATTAGCTGACTCGAGGCCCAGAGCAACTTGCTGCCTCATCTCCTCACATTAGTCCTCTTAGCAATTGATCTTGTAAACTTTCTGAATCAGAGAAATTAAAGATGAAAAAGGGCCTATTAAGTGATGTTGCGCCAGCCCTGGACCAGGCGGAATGATTCCTGGGAGAGGATTCCAGAGTGTCTGGTTCAGTTTAAGTTTAATTGTTCCCGAGGGCCTGACTTCTTGCTTTTCCCCTGGGCAGTCCGTCTCGGGGCTGACGGATGCAGGCGTGAGGGACAACTCAGAGGATGCTGCCCTGTATCGGGGATGTGTACACTCATCTCGGGCTCGGTTTTCTAGGGCCTGAGATTTTTCACGTGTGGCCTCTGGAATTTGCTGGGGCTAGGAGGAATCCTTTTTCTGGGGGTGGGAGGGCGGGTGGATTAGCATCTCCACCTGTAGATAGGATCTGGTAAATATTTTATCTGTTTCTTCTTTTAGCCAGGGGATGCACCTGCAGCTGTATCTATGCAGGTAAAATGTGGGAATGGGGGCTAATGGCAGTGGTGGGGGGTCAAGGACTGACGCACTGGCAAGGCCAGAAACACAATGGCTTACATGTGTTGAGTATTTCTAAGCCTGTACTAGGAGTGTTGTGCTATTGTTTGGTTTAATTCTCACAATAACCCTTGAGTTAAGTTTAATTCTTACAACAACCCTCTGGGGTAAGTACGTCCTTACTTCCTTCTCAGAGATGGGGATTCTGAGTCTCAGAGAGGTCAGGTGCATGTCAAGGTCGCTTAGCTGGTGGGTGGAGGGGCTTGGATTTGAACTCACATCTCTCTGAGCTGCAAAGCGCATGCTTTACTCCACTGCACCCTGTCACTGCCTCAGAGTAAAATGTACTGAACGAGAATGAAGTGAGAAGGAGGGAGAGGTGGGAAAGGACCAGTGCTGACTTTGAATTGAAGATGTCTGATCTCAGGTCAGACAGGCTTCTTTTTCTGAATTGGGAAGTTTGTGCTTGTGCCAGGAGCTCTCTGTGCTGGTCCCAGGCACAGAGATCTTGCAGGTGTTTGCATATGTGTGACTTAGACTGTAATCCCTTCCAGGCCTAGGCAAAGAGGATATTTCATTCACGTATCTTCTGTTTAGAGAGTAACACTGGCCAGAAGATAGTCGGTGCTGGTATGTGCACAGTAAGTCTTCACTTAACATTATCGATCGGTTCTGTGATTTTTAGCCAAGTGACAGATAATGAAATAAATTTTACCACAGGCTAATTGATATTCAGAAGAGTGAAGTTGCTGTGGCATCTCATCAACATTATAACAAAATGACATCGAACAAAACAATGTTATTTGAGGACTTGCTGTACAACTGGTTAACTTCGGTTTGCCCTGCTGCCCCCAAGATGTCCTTGCTTGTTACCAAAGGAGATCTCTTTATTGATTCAATGACCTCCCTTTGGCTGCTGTTGGCTGAGGGCCTGGGCATACCCGCTGGCTGCTGGTGGTTGACCTGCGAGCCCAGGATATTACCCGGGGAGGGCGGGCTTAAGGTCAGGGCTCCCTTGGGTCCTGGGGCAGGAGGGCAAGAGGCCTGAGGCCACTGGGTGCAGAAATCAGAGAGAATAATATTGAAAGGGGCCCTGGGGTCACGGATGGGGTTGGTCATCAGAGAGGAGTTATCTGTATCACAGTTTGTCCCCAAGTTGTCCCTGAAGGAATTGCTCAAAGGAACAGGAAATCATACACTTTCAGTTTCTTCCCCTCAGCGCCCTGTGTCTTCGGGGCGTAAATTGATCGGGGTGGTATCACTCTCTGGGAACCATGAAGTAAAGGGAAGCTATGTCCTCCAGGTTTTGGAGTCATTGGAACCCCCTGTCCTTCTTTGCGACCTGAGGGATCTTGAGCCTGTCACTTAAATCCTCGGGCCCTCCAGTGCTGCATTTTCAGTTCCTGGGCAATACAGGAATTACAGGTTTCTTCTTAGGGTTAAATGGCGTAAGAAATAAGGTGCCTGGCACAGAGCAGCTGATTAGCACACGGTGGCCGCCTCCTCGCCTTCCTCACTCTTTCTGCAGTTAGAAAGGCAGCCTCCATGCTGCCTCCCAGGATGCGCTCCAGGCGGGCCATCAGGCCTGGGTTTGAATCCCAAAGCTGTCATTCCTTAGCTGCGGTGACTTCCGCAAGCACTTAGCTCCCTTGAGCCTGTAGTCCCTTGTTTGGAAAACACAGACAAAAGCAGTTCCTCCCTCGTAGGAGCTTTGGTCATTTGTACAACATCATAATTGAGCACCAGCTTTGCGTGTGGTGTGTGTGGAGGGGTGAAGCCCCGCCCTTCAAGAAATTTACAGCCCAGAGGGGAGGCAGGTATGATCCTGATAATCACGTGGATTATTACGAGTATCAGATGAGGTCACACACACAGCCTTATATCACAGGGAGCTACCCACCGTAAGAAAGGGCACATTCTCCTCAGGGACCATCTTCTAAATGAGGGTCTCCACGTGGTTATCACCCAGTCCCTCCCGCACTTGCCGATGGTCTTCCACCCCCCACCCCCGTACACGTGAACTCAGAGCAGATGCCCGTTTTCTACCGACTCCCTAAAACCCCAGATAGACCAGGAACAGTGTGAGGGAGCCTCTCCCGTGCCGTGGGCTGCGGTTCAGATTCTGGTGGCTATGTCCACACCCGTGTGATATACCAGAGCACCTGCCCCTAACAGTTCTGGGGCAAAGATGAGGAAATTCTGTTTTAATTCTCTTTGGAGCTAAGATGCAATTAAAAATGTTACCGCGGTAATTGGCAACATCGATTAACTTGATGAGAATTGCGGGAGGTGGCACGTTTCCCCCCCTTCTGCACGTCACTGGTCTATAAATACCCCTGGTCCCTTCCTCTCCTTTCTCTAGAACTTCCCCAAAACATCCTCCCAAGCTGTCTCCTTCATGCCCTTTGCCTTTTTTTAATTAACTCTCTGAATTCCTCCAGCACTTCCAGTCGGTACCACATAATCTTGCATCTAATTACATGTGAGAGGCAGGCGTGGAAAGCACAGCGCTGAGAGCTCGGAGCTCAGGGGCGGTGGGGCCTGGCCGGAGCCCCAGCTCTGTTTGATCACCTTAAGTGATCCCTGCTACCTGAGTTTGGTCATCTGTGGAATGGCGACAATGCTGTCTACCTCCCAAGATCCACGCAATAAAATTAGACCATGGTATGAAAGTGCTACACTGTAAACTGTCAAGTGCGGGGACCGCATAGCCCGCCATTTGAAAGACACCGATTTAGTAGCCAACGGTCCTTTTAATTTGCCTGGAGAAGCAGAATGCTGAAGGGACAGGAGCTGATCCAGGAGTCATGAGAAGGCCCTGCAGAGGCTGAGCAACTTTGGGGGGAGGGTCTTGGTAATGACCCTCTGGTTGCAAGAAACAGTAAATAACCTGAGGAAGCTTAACTAAAGGGAGAGAAAGAGAATAATTAGGATTCAAGAGAAGAAATGCATTTGGACCCCAGAAAGGACCCCACCCCAGAGTCTCACGGAGTATTCTCTTTCTGTCTCTTACCTTTGCTGCTCTCTTCTTTCTGGCAGAACAGTTAAAGGTGTCCAAGACAAGATGCTCCATGTCTCATGCTACCGTTTCTCAAACCTATCCTAAAGTCTGGGAAACAAATCTCTTTGACCCGGCTTGGGTTGAGATTCTAGCCCTGATCTAATCAACTGTAGGCAAGGGACAGGGCCAAACAGCACTGACACGAACATGGGGTTCTGCACCTAGAGGCCGATGGATCTAGGGGAGCCAGCAGTTGACAGGCAGGGGGATTGCCAGTGGTTTGGGCAGAAAGCTCCCAAAGCGCCCGCGAGGGGAGCCACGCTCCTTTGACCTGGATGCGATCCCTGAGTTTTCGCTGCCTCAGCGTTTCCACAGGATGACCACATTTGTCAAAGGAATCACAGCTGACTGTGTGTTTGACAGATCCAATATTGCTTTGAGGATAAATGGTGAAAACAGCCGCATAATAACGTAAAATGAAGACTTTATTCACTTAATTGCCTAGGGATTAATTAAGTGAATGAAATCTGTTTCACCATAATATGGAGCCGTTTTCAACATTTATCTTAAACATACTGCTGAGGTTATTATTACTCCCACTTGTGTATTTATCCATCTTCTCAACAGATATTTAATAAATGCCAAGCAAGGCACAGTGCTAGGCACGATGGCTTAATCAAATTAAACCGTAATTTAATCAGATCTAGAGCCTGCCTTTAGGAAGAGTCCCATCAAGAAGGGGAAACATTTCACGTACACAGATAACTAAAGGTGGGGTAAGAAAAACGATATCTGAATCCAGGCTTGATCTCTTTCTTACTCTGGTTGGGCGATTTAGCATCTCAAAATTTCCATTTCCTCATCTGAAAAAAAAAAAGATATTGCCTCGCTCAAAAGCTGGTTTAAAGATTAAGTGAGACAACGTATTAAATTGATAGCAAAAATTTTGGTACATTAGGTGCTCAATAAATATAGCTGCACTTTAGATAATGTGAGCACTTAATATAGTAAGCATGATATAGTGTCAAGTGTTAATACATGCCTCCCTGTCTTCAAAATGTTTTACATGCATTTATATAGTTCATTTAGTTTTCATAAAAACAGTAAGAAGGGTGCTTTTATAATCTCCCTGTTGTGCTGATGAGAAAATTGAGGCTTAGAGAGGTTAAGTAAATTGCCTGTGATCCTACCGTTAGTAAGTGAGGGACCCAAGACTCTAACTCAGAGAGTCTGATTCCAGGATTCATACCCTTAACTACCCTGCAAGTCAATAAAAAGGAAAGGCTATTTTAGTTCCAGCTTATTGAGCTTGTGTTTCAGCTCTAATGAGTGATTCTCAACTCTGGATGCACACTCTTATCACCCAGGAGCATCTAAAACTATTGATCCCTGGACTAGGCTCCAAGCGAGAGGTCCTCAGAATGTGACCCCTGACTGTCATTATCATATCATCTGACGCACTGGCTAAGATTGCAAATTCCTGGGCCCTACCCCAACCCCACCCCCCAATTATAAACTTTGAGGGTGGAGCTCAGCATCCGTGTTTTAACAAGGAGATTCTGAAGCTTCTCAGATGTGAGAGGAGTGTTGCTCCTGATTAATTCAACCAGGATTTCTGGGAGTAGGGCCTGTGCATTGGTATTCTATGTTTTTACAGAGTTTTCCAGGGGAGTTTAATAGCTGGGGTCTGGAGCTTTCATGGAAAGCAGGTATTGAGCTGAGCCATAGCCAGGGGATATGCAGAGTAGAAGAGAAGTATTGCAGGTGGAGAGACAGCCTGGGCAAAGACATAAAGGGGGTGAGTATTTGTGTGTAAATTGGAGAAACATATTGAGAGAAGGTTATTTTGTAATTTAAGTGTATAGCTGATCAGTTCATAAAGTGTTTCCTTTGACTTTATCAGTATTTTTACCCTCAGTACTGCCTCATGCTTACTGTTGGGGAAGGTTTCACTCTGGGGATTCATATCCACATGGAGAAAAAACACACAGGAGTTTAGCCAGCCTCTTCCTCATGGCAGCAAGTATGTCCTGAAGGGTCTGGGCTGAGGTTCCAAGTTGGATTCTAGGGCCACCTAACAAAGAACAGCTGTGTGTCTTTGGATAATTATGTGAGGCTGAGTTTTCTGCTCTACGATATGGAGAGGCTGGCGAGATGCGGGTGTTTCAAAGGTTGCTGCATCCAGCTCCTCGGGCACTGCTGTGTGTGGGTGAGCTGTTAGCCTACGTTCCCTGTGACTTAATTTATATTAGGACTTGGAGACTGTATTTGAACAGAGCATTCAGTTGCTAAAAATAAGCTTGAAAGCCACTTGCCCTTTTTCAGGTACTTCCATCAGTAACATCTGCACTTCCCGCAGCAACATCTGTGATTGCAGGGTCCTAGGAGCTGGTCTAAGGGTCTTCCCTGGAGGGCTGGCTTTGGCTTCTCATTTCTTTTTGTTCCCTGTGTCCTTGGTCCTTGCTCAGAAGGCAGAAGGGCTCTCATTTTGGAGAAAAATCACCCCCCTTCCTCTTAGGCTTTCACATGGTCCTTATGCTCTGATGTTGGGATTGTTGGTTGTGATTTTCCCCCCTTTTCAGCACCAGTTGAGCAGCCCACATGATAAACACTGTCTGGTGCACAGGAAGGAAAATGAGATCCCTTCTGAGCATAAGGAACGTTTGTCTTTGAGACCCAGGCGTGAGCTCAAGGCTTACACAGGGCCTTATGAAGTTTGTCTGAGTGGATGAAAGTGTTATAATTGTTCATTCAACAAATATTTGTTGATAATCCAAGCACTGCAATGGAAATGTTGATATAAAGATCCAGCAAAAGCCTGTGAGGTCAAAGATTATATCCCACCAGTGAAAAAAAAGGGCAATGCAATCCAGTGTAATGATTTCTATACTGGAGAGGAGAACAGGGCATTATACGAGCCCTTACCAAGAGTTGGTTCCAGATTTGTGATGTATAATCAACTGTAGAGGGAGAGTGGTGCCTAAACTGAACTTCTCCAATAGCTAGAACTTTCTGTACCCAGTGCCTAGAATAATACTATAATTACTAGGACTCAACAAATGTAGAACTCAGGTATGTGGGAACGAAGAAGGCAGACAGGAAGGCAGATGAGTTTTCTGTACTTCAAATCAAAAATAAAAATAGCTTAAATATTAAGAGGGCTTCCTGGGTCAGGCACTGTCCTAAGTGTTTACTACTTAGCTCATTTAATCCCCATAACATGAGGAAGTAGGTATGATGATATTCCCACTTTACAGCTTTACAGATGTGGAAACTGACAAATTAGTATTGAGATATATATATATATATATATATATATATATATATATATATGATATGTATATACATGTATATTCAAAATGTGGTGAGAAATTTGCACAAAGGGGGCTGAACCTCCTTCCCTTCTTGAGGAAGGATGGAAAGATCCACTGGAAAAGACTAGATTTCCCCAGTCATATTGGGTTTTAGAAAAACTTTATGACAAGAGAATTCACCATTGAGGAATTTGTAAATGTTCATAAGGGTTTTCATAGATTCATATTTATTCCTTTTTTTTTTTTTAGTTGTTTTAAGTTTATTTCATTGTTGAGAGTATTACAGATGTCCCCTATCCTTGATACACTCTAACTCTATTTTGTTCTATTATTCTGTTTTATAGTTACCACTTTCTTACACCATATGAAAAATAACCTCAAGTGGATTAAAGACTTGAATATAAGACCTGAAACAATAAAACTCTTAGATTAAAATATAGGGCAGTGAACTCTTTGACATCAGTCTTAAGCGATATTATTTTGGATATGACTCCTTGGGCAACGGCGACAAAGGCAAAAATTAACAAATGGGACTCTATCAAACTATAAAAGCTTTTGCTCAGAGAAGGAAACCATCAGCAAAATGAATAGGCGACCTGCTTAATGGAAGAATATATTTGCAAATGATATATTTAATAAGGGATTGATATCCAAAACATATAAAGAGCTCCTACAGCTCAACATCAGAAACACAATCTAATTAACAAAGAGCAGAGGACCTGAATAGACATTTAAAGAAGACATACAGATGGCCAATAGACAAATAAAAGGTGCTCAATATCGCTGATCATCAGGGAAATGCAAATAAAACCACAATGAGATATCACCTGACAGACATCAGAATGACTGTTGTCAAAAAGACAAACAACTAATGCTTGGTGGGACTGTGAACTAGTGCAGCCACTATGGGAAACAATATCGGAGGCCCTCAAAAAATTAAACATACAACTGCCATAGGATTCCATTTCTGGGTATCCAAATATCAAAAACAATAATTTGAAAAGATGTATGCGTCTCTGTGTGTGTTGCAGCACTGTTTACAATAGCCAAGATATTGAAGCAACATAGGTGTCCATCGAGAGAGAGATTTTAGGTAGGTGGAAGGGAGTGAGCAATCCTGGAGGAGGGAACAGTTTTAGTACTTGTTTTGTGGGTGTTGTCTGGCTTGTTTTAAGCTCCTAAGAGGCAAGGACTTTTCTCCTTTTGTTATAGAGCATAGTACTTGATGATCACAGCTAGGTTTTGTCATTATGGTTCCAATTCTGTACATGCTACCCTGCCATTGACCTTGGGAGAAGATAGAAAAATAATACCCGAAAAGCCTCTAATCCTGACAATACCAACTTGCTTATAAAGAAACAGGGAGGCTGTGGAACAGAAAAGATGTCCATATAGTCTCCTCTGGTGCCGCCCTCAGCCCTCTGCGCGTCTGGTCTCAATTGAGTTTGACATTGAAATTTTGGCATTAGCATGGGCAGATTGGGCTGCTTATTAATTCAGTCATTCAGTAGCACCTAACATATAGTAGGTACACAGGTGCCAAGGATTTAAAGATAAGCAGACAGGATCCTGCTTCTTTAAAGTTTGCATCCAAGTAGAGAGGACACAGAAGTGTAATTATGAGTGATGACATTGAGCCACGCACGACATTGGTTCTCACCTGGCTGTGCCTGAAATCACCTGGGAGATTTAAAAAATATTGATGCCTTCATTCTACCTGCAAAAGTTTTTTTTTCACTGGTCTGGGGAGAGGCCCAGGCATCCAGTAATTTCAAAGCTCCCTCAGTGACTTTCAGGAGCATCCAGGTTTGAGGACCACCAAGGAGAGGAAGCTATGGGAGCAGATAAAAGGTTCTTCAGTGAGATGGGTGATGGAAGGGCTGCTGGAGGGGTGAGGCCGTGTGATCTTCAAGGAAGGGTGAGAGGTGGCTTGAGAAGAAAGGGGGCAGGGAAATGGTTAGATAGGAAGGACACTGCAAGCAAAAGAGATAAGGGCTGAGAAGGAGAGGAGCAGCTCTTGGCTGAGAAGTCAGTAATTCTTTCTTGTTCTGGCCTAGTCCCTGTGTCACCTTAGAGAAACATCGATTTCTCTGTGTCTCAGTTTCTCATTCCATCATATATAACTAATGATACCTGCTGTCCTTACCTCAGGTGTTTGCCCTTAAGACCCAATGAGGTGAGGCAAAATTAAAAGTTTAGTAAAGGTCATTGGGGAAAAAGGAAGCATTAGAGTAAGGACTCATTCATTCAGCTTCTTTGGAAAAAGGACTATGTTATAGGAATGAATTTTGTAAGTAACTGACGTTTAACCATTTAGAACCTAATTATTTTATTTTAACAATTATTTTATTTTTCCTAATGTATATCACTTGTGACCCAGGTCTCTCAGACAGGCTCACTGGTCCCATTAGGCCCCGGCTCCCAGTTTTCCAAACCTTCAGCCCCTCAGTATAGATGTCAGGCACTGATGCTGCAACACAGTAATGACCTCAGGGCCGTTGAGAAACGTGGAGATGTAAGGGGTGGAAGATTGCGTTTTGAAATCTTAGCTCTGTTTTTCATAGGTTTTCTATCTGCCTTGCTCTCCAGGTACCAGCTGTCGATTATCACTATCCCAAATTCCACATTTTCTTTCTAACTTGCTGCTTCTTACCTACTGAGGGCTGGAAACCCAGGAAACCAATCTTAGGATGATATTTAAGATGAGAGTGCACAGGCTCTGAGTAAGAGCCAGCCAGAGAGCGTGGACCGTGTGACTTCCTTAGCGCAGGAATGTCGTAATGTCTCTGTTGCCTTTTGTAGCTGGCTTTCTGAGTCTCGCGCTCTGGCCAGGATATCTCTTGCAGGAGACGCTGCTGAGCTTTACATGTGGAAGCTCTGAGGGCAGGAGGATTCCTTTGTAAACGTTCTCAGCCTCCCTTCTGGCTCTTGGCAATAGAGCTCGAAAGTTTCCCACTCTGATCGCAGGGAGAAGTTTGTCTTTGTCGGGCCAGATTTTGCATGTTTGTCACTAAACATTTATTGTTTGCAAGGCAGGAGGAAGGGAGGGCAGTTGGGATCTCTCAGGAGGACAAACAGCCAGGACTGAGGCTAATCCAGCCTCCACAGCCACAGAACGGGTAGGGAATAGCGAGCGCATTCCTGCTGGGAGGGCAGGGGAGGGTGTGGTGGGTACAGTCAGGGGAGGTAGGAGGCGAGACGGGGAGATGGGAGGTGAGAGTGAGACGGGGAGATGGGAGGTGAGAGTGAGATGGGGAGACGGAAGGTGAGAGTGAGACGGGGAGACGGGAGGTGAGGGTGAGACAGGGAGATGGAAGGTGAGGGTGAGACGGGGAGACGGGAGGTGAGAGTGAGACGGGGAGACGGGAGGTGAGAGTGAGACGGGGAGATGGGAGGTGAGAGGCAAGATGGGGAGACGGGAGGTGAGAGTGAGACGGGGAGACGGGAGGTGAGAGGCAAGATGGGGAGACGGGAGGTGAGAGGTGAGACGGGGAGACGGGAGGTGAGAGGCAAGATGGGGAGACAGGAGGTGAGAGGTGAGACGGGGAGACGGGAGGTGAGAGTGAGACGGGGAGACGGGAGGTGAGAGTGAGACGGGGAGACGGGAGGTGAGAGTGAGACGGGGAGACGGGAGGTGAGAGTGAGACGGGGAGAGGCAGCCGCCTAGAAGGTGCAGGCGGAGGAGGGGCAATGGCAGGTTGAGACCCGCATGGCTCTGGGCTCTGGGCTCTTCTATGTGTGTCTGAGTCACAGTCTTCCCGGGACTCATGTGCTGACAGCTGCTGGGGCCGCCAGTGGCCTCATTCTGTGGGTCCCCAGGGCGCAGGACGGGCCCTCTGGAGGAAATGGCTTTCCCGGGAACCACCCCGCGCGCTCCCGCGTGTCGCCTGCCGTCAGTGGTCACTGAGCCTCTGTCTCCCTTCCTCCCGCAGGTCGGTGGCCGGGCTGGATAAGGAGGCGGACCTGGTGCACATGGAGGTGCGGACCGCGGACGGACGTGAGTGCCGCCTCTGCCGGGCTGGGCCCAGATTGATCGCCTCAGCTTGCTCTCCCCCCGTTTGCATCTTAATGGCTTGGGAGGGTGACAAGCCCTGAGCTCCAGGCTGCCTCATCCATCCTTATTTCCCAGAGTCCCTGAGAGCCTCTGGTCCCAAGGGAGGCATTTCATTGAAATAAACCCTCAGGAATGAATGCAGGGGATGTGAGTCCATGACTTGAATTTTGAGGCTCCTGCTAGTCATTTTCCGGCATCCCCAGTGTCACTCAAACAGGATGTCCGCTGCTCATCACGATATTTTGCATTCACTAGGTGAATTGCAGAAGTCGCCAGCTTTAAAAAAACAAACCCTTCATATACTCAAGCTTACCCCCAAAAGTAACTGGGCGATTATTTGCAAAGCTTTTTATTTATTCATTCCACAAATACTTAGGGATGGCCTACTAAGTGCCAGGCATTGTTCCAGGCCCTGGAGATGTAGTGGAGCCCGAGACCTGTATTTTCCCTGCAAACAGCAGAGAAACCCCCCCGGTTTCAAACACGTGACCGCTTCACACATTGTGCATGTCTGTATGTCTTACACAGGCTGGACTGGTAAAGTAGCATTTTGCACCACTTTAAGCATTTTACTCTTCCCAGAGTTGATCATATTTATAAGGCTCTTTCCTAGTCAAGAAAAATAAAATCAACTTAAACAAAAATATGTGAAAATACAGAGTGTCTCCAAAAAATGTACATACACTTTAACAGCTGATAGCTCAATTGCTGTTTTTTTCAGGTTTAACCCACTGGAATTAATAATGGGTTAAAAGTGTGGGTACATTTTTTTGGGACACTCTGCATATTATGTATATGAAATATTTAAAATACATGAGTATTCTAGGTCAAAAATAGAGCCACATAATCCATGAAAATGGTGGTGATCTAAGAATGCGGCCGAATAGGTACCTGCTGGTGAATTGAGATCCCGGGTTCAGCTGCCCATTAGCACTGAGACTGGGGAAGTCCCCTCCCCCCTCTAAACTCTCTGTGCTCTGCTCTGACTTTCTCTGTTACCTGAGATTTTTCCATCCTTGCCCTGCCCACTGCACAGGGCTATGGGTTCACCAAATGGAGACGGATGTTATAGAAATTATAAAATGTACGAATGTCAGGAGAGTCTGTTTTAACGTGGCTGTGAGTGCTGGAATATCATTCTGAATGCATGAAGTAAAAATGCATGTGTTTTGTCCAAATATGTTTTTTTTTGAGGCCAAACACAGATGCATGCCAGGAACATGCATTTCGGGTGATATATTTTATCTGCTTCATTTTTATTTTTGAAGAGTTAGAGAGCAGTCATCATTACCACATGTCTGGCACTGTGCCTAGTGCTTTATTTTTTCTTTCTTTCTCTGAAGCAGACAGGCCTGAGGAATGACCCACGCTCTTGAATGTTTTTTAAATAAAAGAACTGTTTAAGATTTAGGGAGATAATGTCACGTACTCAAATTCACTGATCATAAGGATGGCGAAACCTGGAGTCAAAATTATATTATCTGACTGTTACTGCTGAGGGGAAAAAAAAAAAAAACTGAGGAAAGAGGTGTAGGGATTTGAAGAAACTTAGCAGGACAGTAGAAGGAAAGCTGACAATAATGCTCAGAAGATGACCCACAGGCCAGTTTTCCAGACAACTGCCGCCTTGGTTCTAATTCCCATGTCAGTCTCTTAAAGCCATCTATGTGATCTATGATGGTACAATAAAGACAGTGGGAGGAAATATATTTAAGTGATATATGCAACAAAGAACTTATAGCCAGAACATATAAACAACTTTCAAAACATAGCAATACATAACAACCCAATTACTTTTTATAAATGGGCAAAAGTTTGAAAAGACTATTTATACCAAGGAAGATATAAGACAAGCACATGAAATTATGCTCAACATCACTTGACATTAGGTAAATGCAAATTAAAGCCATAATAAGATGTCATTACATATCTACCAGCATCGTTAAAATAAGAAAACCAACAATATTAAGTGCCGACAGGGATGCGAAGCCACTGGAACTCTCATACATTGCTGGTGGGAATGCAAAATGATACCGTAACTCTGGAAGAATATTTGGCAGTCTCTTATAAAGTTACACACCCCTTAGGATGCAACATATTTACCCTAAAGAAATGAAAGTTATATTCACAGCTCTGTCACTTTCCTAGATGGTAGGATTCAGGCAAATTTCTTCATTGTTCTGTGTTTCAGTTTCCTCCTCTATGGGATGGACATAATGATAATTGTAAATCTGTATTGCGTTGTTGCAGTGATTTTTACATTCTTGCAATAATCAGTTAATGCAGGTACTTCCTGCAACACCAGACAACACAAGAGCAAACATTAAACAGTGTTACTTATTGTCATCACCACCATCACCACCATCATCACCATCGCCTAGTTGTCATATTCAGGATTAGTTTATTTGGCAAGTAGAATGGAAAGAGCCCCAGATGGAGTGTCAGGAGGCCGAAGATATTCAAGGTTGCTATGATTTCTAAATGTCTATATCTATGCCAGCCATACCCCCCCCCCCCCCAAACTCCCACACCATTAGAAAGCACAGACATTAGACTTCTCCTATGGGCAGTTAGAAGTTTTACAAAAACTCTAAATCCATAAGCCTAAAAGGAAGAACTGGAAGCAACCTTTTATTTGGTTTGTTGATTTTTTTGGGTTTGTTTTTAGTATCTACTACCTCTCAAGTGCTGTATTAGGCATTTGCAGCAACGTCAATGTCCTTTATTTGCATTATGCTTGCAAACGTATTAGCCCCAACTCCCTGGTCAAGGAGCAGTAGGCTTATGGAAGCTAAATAACTTTTCAGAGTTGCTTGGAATCTGTTTTTACTTATTTGCATTTGAGAGTTTATGTTCTTATTTAAAATAAATAGCTCCTGGGTATTTCTCTGAGAGAAGGCCTGAAGAACTGAATTTACTTTTGTTCACAGTTTTAATTCCCTTTTTCAATTTTTGATAATATGTATATTACCCAAAGAGATGGAAGTTGAGGGAATCATGGGAAGTTTTTTCTATGAGGTGACAAGAATATAGAAACTTACAATAGTTGAATATTTAATAATCTCAAAGGCAAAACATAATCACTAGTCACAATATAACTCAAAGTAAAAAAATTCTAGGCTTTTAATGCAATTCAATTCAGTTTTAACCAGCATTTACAGAGGCTTAGAATTAGCCTGAGGATAGAAACAAAGATTTCTAAGACTTTATTCCTGTTTCTAAGGAGATGACCCTTTGGGGAAGGCTTGCCAGAGTGGGAAATGCTGGGCTTTGTGGTGAAACTTGTTGATGTAGATAGATGAGAAACTTGCCCTGCTGAATGGAGAAAGTTAGAAGCTGTCTCCCTGGGCTCTACCACACTAGCAGAAATGCAACCTCTTAGGAGGAACAGAAGGCTAAGGATCCCAGATTATCTCCTTCCCTCTCTCTTTCTCCACATTTCCAGTTCTCTGGTCGTCCTCTATCCAGCATAGGCCCCAAAGCACGCTCACCTGTGAATATCCCATTTCCGTTATTGGTCTGGGGTTCTCCTGAAGACAAGAACCTGTCTTAAGTTCTCTGCTTTCTGGAACCTCAGGGAGTATCCAACGCATGCAGCTTCTCCATATACCTTGAGCCAGTACAAAGTGAATGAATCCATCAGTCTGAGGCCACCCCTTTTCTCCATATGAGACCCTTGGCCCATCCGCAAGGTGAGAGGGTGTGGAGGCTGGGTACACTAGGGAGATAGTGGCACCTTCCCTAAAGGTCCTCTAGCAGTAGAGCTAGCTGAAACAGGGCCGGGCATTTCTTTTCTTTCTTTCTTTTTTTTTAAATATATCTTTATTGATTTCAGAGAGAGGAAAGGTGAGGGAGAGAGAGAGATAGAAACATCAATGATGAGAGAGTCATTGATCAAGCCTGAAACCGGGCATGTGCCCTGACCGGGAATTGAACCCTGATCGCCTGGATCCCAGGTCGATGCTCAACCGCTGAGCCACGCCCGGCCCGGCAGGGCCAGGCATTTCTAAAGTTGTCAAACAGATCTCTATTCACAGTGCAGGGAGCAAAGCCTCTGGCTTTTAGCTTTTGGAAGTGGAGCAGTGGTCTCACCAGATCCTACAAATACATCAGAAAGACATTTGACATTTAGAAATACATCATTCAAGAGGGTGATGTGACTTCCAGACATTTGGGAAGTCGCTCTCTGGTTTTCCCACAAGGACATGCAAATGAGATCTTCATCCAGTCTGTTCTTTCTGGTTTTTCATTTGAGGATTATTATTATTATTATTATTATTATTTTTTAAGGGGAGGAGAGAAAATGGAAGTTCAGGAATAAGCATTGATGAAAGTCCACATGCGATTGTATATATAGTGCCTTCCAGGAGCTCCGCCTACCTAACTCTCCCTGTGCGGCTTCCACTCCCTTTTCAGGAGCTCGCTTCTCACACAGCACACTTGTCCATCCAGGCTAAACACAAGGGTGCCTTCTCCTTCAGGTCCTGCTCGGTTATTCTAGCTCGATGCCCTTTTCTTCCTGTCTGAACACCCATCACACTTAAAGAAAGTAAGGGCTATAAGTTTGGAATATGATTTTACTAGCAGGACCTGTGCTATCACGGTCTTTTGATTTTCCACAATAAAATAAAACATCACTTATTATTAATTGAATGTATGAGAGATGCTGAGCATTAAGCCCTCTTCTTTTTTTCTTCATAGTAAGAAAGAGCTAACATTGATTGATCTTTTAAAATGTACCCAACAATGTACTGAGCATTTTTCATACATAATCATATAATCCTGATGACAGTCCTCAGAGGCCAATACTAATTTGTCTGCACCCCACAGATGAAAAGCAGTGAGCAAGTAGCAGGTCCAGGATTCAAACTCAGCGCGTTTCACTGCACTGGTCTTGCTCTCACATACCGCAATGCCCTCCTGAGACCTGGGCCTCTTCCGTTTCATCAGGCATCTGTTACTGAAAAAATCAACAGAGGCCTCAGTTGTTAGAAGCCTATTTTGGGATTTCAAGTTATATGATGAATGTCTTCTTTCGGTTTTATCATGGAATCTTTTATGACTATATCCAGCCTCATTTGGAGATACTATCCAAAGCCTAAATTTGAGACCTTTTGCAAATTCAAGCCTTGAACAAATGGTGTCCTCTGCTCACCTGTGACACCCAAAGTCCCCTGCGACCCTCAGTCACTTCCGTCTGGTGGCCAGGTCTGCCTGATCATTTATTCTTCTCAAGTCCCCTCTTTGGCTTCTCACCAGGAACTGGGGACCACTGCATTTATTTTCATGGCTCTGTATTTTAAAAAATAAAAGCATTGAGACTTCTAATACATGAGCCCAGTTCAAGACTGCAAGGCCCCTGAAACTTATGTGGATTTCAGAGACTCATTTTAGGGCTGCTTTCCTGTTAAATTGGACTTTCTGTGCCATGCTGGGCAGTGGCAATCAGGGGGAGAGCCAAGGAGTGGGATGAGTTTGCCACAATAGCCCACTTGCCACGAGCCGAGGTTCAGGTGGGCGTTGATTTGGTTTGAGGTGGTGTCGAATACACTTGATTCTTTTCAAAGTGTCCAAATTGAGAGCCAGTCATAAGTGGGGGAAATGAGCCTGTAGAGTAGGGACCAGCAGATGGTCTCCTGTGTGCACCTTTGATGACCAGCCTAAGGAGCTTTCTGACACACTGGCTGGTGAGAAAGAAGCCGGTTGTCATGTCAACACTCGTGGTTTCTTTCCATGTGTTTATTGTAGCTCTTCACTGAGTGTTTAGTGCTTTATTCTAAGAGCAAATTACTAAGGCTATGTTGGTCCAAGAGAATTCCTGGTGGGCAGGCGGGCCATGTTCCCCAAGGCACAGCCGGGCTGCCTGCCTGCCCCTGTGCTCTCAGCCAGGAGTGGAAAGCCAGGCCGCCCTGGCTCCCTCTGTGACAAAGAGGAAGAGGCGTGCAGGTGGTACTTACAGAATGTGAACAAGCTGGTCTTGCTCGCAGGTCAGGAGATGTGGGAGGGGGGGTGTCTCTTTTCTGGAGAGGTAGGTAGGGACTAAATTACAGTGTTGAGATGGGTAAGTAGCAGCTTCCGGGGCTTGTTTGGACTGTAGGCTTATTTGTTTGGTCCTTAGGATGTTTGGCCTGTGCCCTATCTTTAATTTAAATTCTCTGTCAATTGTTTTTTTAAAAAATCAGGAAATTCCACATTAAAAAATAGGGACAGTTAATTTCATTGAGAAACTCAGACTTTTTTCTGCAAGTTGATAATGAACCGATTCTGAGAAGCAGCTCAGCCTTCAAGAGGCAAGTGTTGGGCTTGACTGCAGTCCCCACTGCTCCTAGGGGATCCCTGTAGTTTTTCATCAAGGAACAAATAACCAAAAGGATTGTCTTCCTTGGGTTTTTTGACATAAATCAGTTCATACAATACATATTGCTAAATAATTTTGTAAAAGGTCTCAGTAGAGTGCATCTTGGAGAAATCAGCGTGGCAAGGCATATGTACCTCCCTGACACTTTTGCACCAGGGTCCTGTTACATGTGCATCTTGGTTAATTTAAAATCCCTTTGTCCCTGGACATTTAACCTGTTGCCGACTTTTGACTGCTATGGACAATGCCACAATGAACAACTGTGCCCTTGCCTCTTTGTAAAAGTATATGAGTATTTCTCTAGAAAATATCCTTTGAATTAGAATTGTTGATATAAGATACGCATTTAAAATTCTGATAGATATTTCACATTGGTTCTTCCAAAAATCTCTAGCACCTTACTCTTTTGCCAGAAGAATATAAGACTCTTTCCCTACTCCCTTGCCTGAACTAGATTTTATCATTTTAAAAAAATTTATTACAAATTTTGTGGACAAGAAAATGAAATCTCATTGCTGGTTTTAATGGCATGACTGATTTCCCATGAGGTAGAGCTTCGTGGGCTGATGAGAGCTCTGCTCACCATTTCCCCTGAGTCTAAGTGTCGCTCTGCCCTCCCATTTCAGATGCTCACTACCTCACCTGCAGGATCCAGGAATGTGCCGAGACCACTCGGAGCGGGCCTTTTGCTCGCGCCATTGACATCAGTTCCCTGGTCGTCCAGGATGAATACATCTTCATTCAGGTGAGTCCAGAAAGTGTTGTCAATGGTAGAGGGGGGATGTGTAGGCAAAGTTAGCTGCTTACCAAGAAAATGAGGATGGCTTTCCTGAGGGGTGCTGTCCCTCCTTTGCTTGGTCACCTGCCCCCCTGGGGAGATCCCAGACTTCTGGTAAAAGATGAAGGCATTGCGGGTCAGTATGGTCTACAGGGGACCTTAATGGCCCATTGAATCCCTCAGTTGGGTGTGGTTTGACTATACCAAAGAGTATAATCAAATCTTGAAATGAAATGGGACTTGAGCTGGGGTTTGAGGTTATTTACAGTCAAATCTCTAATGAGAATTGACTTTAATATATCTAAGCCACATGCTGTTTCTGTCCAAATTGATTTGTCTAACTTGTGAATGAGAATCTCTCAGAAATCAAGCATCTCTAGGATTTTTATTCTGGAAAAATCTTGAATGCACTAAATATCCCCTTCCCTTTTTAGTGCTGACTACCTCTTCAAATCTCTGAGTCCAAAATCTGTTACTCCAAGAACTCTGACTTAGAGATAGATAGCCTAGGTGGGATGCACATTTTTAGGTGGGCAAGGGAAGCCTTGCTTTAGGTTTTGAGTTTCAGGAAGAAGGGGCAATATACATAGAAAATGAGGAAAAACAAAAGATGATGCTCCACTGAGTGAGTGAGTGACTCTGTGTGTGTGTGTGTGTGTGTGTGTGTGTGTGACAAATACTTGGCACAGATCGTCTTTTATGAACTTTGAACTTTGGAATCTCCCTGAGTTAGGAGTTGTTACTTAAATCTTAATGGATTCATTTATCTCCTTCTTTCCAAATTGCATTTTACACCCTCTGAGGATAGGGGTAATATTTTATACACACAGCTTACCCCTCACCCTTGGCCCAAACAATATGTCTTTGCAAATCAGGGGTGCTCAATGACTACCTGTTAGATAGATGGATTATGGATGTAGCAGTTATTTCTTTTTGCAAATTAGTTGCATAGATTTTTGAGGTCTAGTAAGATACAGGGCAAGTAGCCATCTACTCAAAAACTAGCTTGAAAGGGGTAGTGGAAGAGAGGTCTTTGCGGCTTACAAAATCAGTTTCTTAGCTTGATTAAAAGGCAGAATCTCAGCCAATTTTCCCTAAATTTTGGCAGGTCATTCGCTCTATCATTCCTTTATTTACAAGTATTTACTAAACATATACAGTGCAAATTAGACAGTTCTAGGTACCACTCTTGGTGTTCTCAAGCTTTCTGCCCATGACCAGCTTCTCTTTGCACCCAACCCATGACCTGGGAGTTGTCATGGTTTTAAGTACCATCTCCATGTTCTGATCACTCTCAAGTTACTGAAACTCTACCATGTATTGCAGACCTATATATCTAATATCTCAATATCTCAACTTGGACATTCCCCAGGTAAAATAAAATCAACATGGTCCCCTTGAACCTGACACATTTGTGGCACTACCTTCCATCAGATTACTCAAGCTAGGAACCTGAAATTCAGTGTACGTCACCAAATTAAATGAATCCACAGCCTATGCTAACTAATATCACCCTTAGTTATTTCTTAAGCACTTCCTTTTATTCCATTCCCATTGTTATGGTCTCCATTTAAGGCTTTATTATCACTTTCTAATTTTTTAAGTTAGAAACACAGAAATGATTTATGAAGTTACCAAACTGGTTGTACTTTTCTTAATGCTCATACTGCACATAATGATGAACATGGCAGAACTGTTTCTGGGAAACATCACTTAGAATTTTAAATGTTCAGATTCTTTAGTTTCATTTTTCCTTGTATTGCATAAAGTTTTCTATAACTCTGCAGGCAGATATCCAGATTTTTTGCTAACTCTTTTGAAACATTTTTTTCATTATACTGGAAACCAATAGAAGTTTTTTCTTTAATCAGCATCAAATTTTATTTTGTTTGAAAGAGAGATGAGTTCCCATTATTCAATTAAGTTTCATTGATTGCCTACTATTTTGCAGATCCCTTGTTCAAGGTGCTGGGATTAAAATAATAAACATAATAAAATGTCTGTTTTAGTGGCATATACATTGTAGTGGGAGACAGGAAAAATACATATATGATATATCCATCTGTATTATACATATATATGAGAGATAGTGGTTAAGGGCCTGTAATTGGAGACCGACAGCCAGCATTTATTCTGACCTTGGCTTGCCACACTCAGCTGCATGACCTTGAGCTGTGCCTCATTTGACTCACCCACGGAAAGAGGATAATTGCAGCTCTCACTTCACGGGTCGCTGGGAGGATTGCATTTGTTAATTACACCTGTAAAGCACCAAAACAATGTTATATAAGTGTTGCTCTCTGTCTTTCTGTCTGTCCCTGTACGATCAGCTGCTTATCTGTCTATAAAATATATCAGGTGACGACAATGCTATGGATAAAAATAAGAGGGACTGTGACTGTTGAGTGTGTGTGGGTCTTGGGATTTATTTGGGATGACCTGGGAAGGCCTCACTGGGTGGTGAACCAGGGAGAGGGTGGCAGCAGTCGGCAGTCGGCAGTCAGAGGGGGACATGGGGCCAGGTGTGTTGGGCACCCAGCTCCTCCGAGCCTCTCATGGAGCTGTGGGGTGAGCAGGTCAATACTAGAGACCGGATTTAGAAGCAGGGCTCGTGGGAGGTCGGGCTGGGGATATAAATTGAAAGGGTGTCAGCATTTAGATGATATTTTTGAATCACACAATTAAAGTCACTAGGGAGCAAGTATCTAGAGAGAAGAGAGACAATCCAAAGGCTGGGCCACAGAGCACTCAAATATTTAGAGTTTAGGGAGATTGGAAGGAAGAGACGGAGAAGGAGAGTTTAGAGATAGCATCGGAAAGTCACAGGGTGGTAAGTCGCGCAGGGCCTCGAAGACTGTTTTAAGGATTTTTTTGTTATGAAAGAGATGAGAAACAATCAAATAGCAATGCCTCAAATAATGCAAAAGGCCAATAATCCTGAGAAAACATTGAATTTTATTAATCATCAAATAAGCACAGATTGAATGCTATTATCTGCAACTATCAATTGGCTAAGATTGAAACAAAATGATGTCAGTAGATAGCAGATAGAAACTGCACATGCATACAGTATAAATGTAAGTTAATTACATCATTATTTAATTATAAAGCCCTTCCCTTCTCTCGGGTGAGTTTGGCCATTTGCATTGACTGATATGAGAGATATGTCTTAGTTCTGTGTGTGTATGACTAGTTTTTAGTTATAATTGCTTTTCTAAGAAAACAACAACGCACTCATTATGTGGTCTGTTATCCTTTCCCGCCTATAGGATTCTTTGATAATTTGAATATTTGTTCTGTCTACTTAGCTTTATGAATATAGCTTTGTATAACATGGTAAATCTTCTCTTATTGGATAATATCTATTGATTTCTTCCAGTGAGCTATTATAAAATTAGTGTATTTATATGAATTTCCATTTCCTCCCCTCTTGCTTTAATTCTTCCATCACTAAATTTTGCTTGATTTTATTATCTTCTAGTATTTACTTTTCTACCTTACAATATAATCCCATTAGCCTTAAATGTTTTATGGGGCACTGAACAAAGAGGGGAAATAGCATATGTTTATGACCTCCTGCTCTCTCCTCTCTATCCAAACCCAGTTTTAAAATTAAATTATTTAGAGCATTTAAATTCTGCTCTGAACAGTCATTCCTATATTTACTTTGATTTTAGTTTTATAGGCAAATGTGTTCGATGGTGACCACCAGTCTTCTTTCATACACTTTATCAGTGTATGTTTTGTGTTGGTCATATTGCATCAATTCTTTCCCTTGGAGTATATCACATTCAGTTGGTTCAATTTCTCCTATTACAGTTTGCATTCAATATTCTTTTGTGTTAGTTTCAGGTGTACAGCACAGTGGTTAGACAATCATATACTTTACGAAATGATCCCCTCCACCCCCATATTTCCAGTAACCCACCTGGCACCATATATAGTTATTATAGTATGATTGCCTACATGCCCTATGCTTTGCTTTGCATCCCCATGACTGTTTGTAACTACCATTAGTACGTCTTAATCCCTTCACCTTTTTCATCCAGTCCCCGACCTCCCTCCCTTCTAGCAGCCATCCGTCTGTTCCTTGCAACTATGAGTCTGTTTCTATTGTATTTTTTCATTTGTTTCCCTCTTTAGATTCCACATATAAGAGATCATATGGTATTTGTCTTTCTCTGTCTGCTTTATCTCACTTAGCATAATTCTCTCTAGGTGCATCCATGCTGCTGCAAATGGTGAGCTTTCCTTCTTTTTTATGGCCGAGTAATATGCCACTGTATGTATGTACCACAGCTTTTTATTCCACTCGTCTATTGATGGGCACTTGGCTGCTTCCAAATCTCCCTTACTTTTTAATTTCTCAGAAGTATCTGTGATTTACATCTTGAAATATGTACTTTATTTCAGTTTCATTGTTTTGACTCTCTTTCTTCGGGACACTCAGGATGTGTACAATAGACAGGAAAGACAAGGGGGGGGGACATCATTTTCTTTCTTCTAATCTGTGTTAATTTCTTGAGCAAAATGAGATTTAAAAAACCGAGTCTTACCCACATTAACCTTGAATGAGCTGCAGTGTCCAGGCTCTTCTTTGCCTTTTTGGCTGCTATTGTTGAACTTCCTTCCTGAGTTTTGCCAGTTGTATTTCATCACTGTTTGTCGTCCCAGCATCTCTCCCCCCAAGCTCCTGTATTTCGGCTTTGAACTCCTCTTGCAGAAGGAGAACTCATCACACAGGTTATTTTCGGTCATAGCCATATGGCCACAATTTTCCTTTGCTCCATGGAAGCATTTTTTGTCCTATATCTGCTGTTTGTTTCTCCTTTCCTGTTTCCTCCCTTATTTTTCTGTGATACTTTATAATGCTCATGCTATTTTCCTTTATCTCTATTTTCTCGGCCATTTTCTTGCTTAATGTCATGAACCCTTTCTGGATGAACGATTTGAGGAGGTTCTTCTTGGTGACAGATCAGGCCTCTGTTTCAGCTGAACAAGGGCCCTTCTTGGTTCTCAGTGAGGTTCTGTATGACTCCACATTGTTCGTCTGAGGGTAGGTTCTTCTCATCGGGTAGGACCTGCGTGGTTCTTTATTCAGCCGTGTCTCTCCAGCTTCTCCTTGTCACCAATCTGTCCCAGGAATACTCCCATTGCCAATTCCTGGCCACATCCCCTTGGTTCCAAATAATAGATGGTTAGTTTTGCTCCTTGGGAAATGTCCTCTTTGGAGAACTGTACTTCCCTCTCTTTACCTAAGATTTGTAGCCGTGGGCATTTCTGCCCTGGTGCCCGTTCATACCGTTCGTCCTTCGCTGCATTGGGCTTCCTTTCCTCATATATTGTGCTTCAGAGTTATATTTTCATTAAGTAGAGACTTTGCATTTTTCTTTCTTGTTTTTCTAGTTGCTCCAGGGTGATTTATTTGTAAAAAGGGGGAAAGCATCATTATTACTTGGCTATTTAAAACCATTCATAAAGCCTTATCATGCATTTTCTGAAATGTTGCAATAGCTTGCTAACTGATTTCCCTGCTCCCAGATAGTGCTCCCCCCACCAATCCATTAACAACACTAGTTCCAAAGTAATTTATTTAAAATGAAAATCAATGTTCCTGACTTCGGCGGCTGCTCATCTCCTATAGGTTAAAATCTAATTTCCTTAACGTTGCCTACAGGCTCCTCTTTCATCTGAAACCTACCTAATCCATCAGCCTCTGGTGAATTCCTTGCCTGCCATTGTCCCCCACTTACCTTCCATGTTATATTTTATCCTTCAATAAAAATAAGCTTTTTAAATTTCCATGTACACACTATGTTCTTTTTGCCTAATATTCCATTCTTACTTTTTATTTCTATTTGGAATGTCCCTTTAGCAGGCAGACTCTTCCTTCATTGGGCAAGGCCTCCTCTGGGAAACCTTGCTTGGGGTTGGACCAGGCTCCTTTGCTGACTACTTACCCGTCAGCATCTGTCTCCCCAGCCAGGTCTGTAAACTTTAAGAGGCTCAGGACTGGGCCTAATTCATCATTGTTTCTCTGGCACTTAGCGTAATGACTGGTACTCAATAAATGCGTGTTGAACTGAACTGAGCTGAACTGAGAAGATAAGATACCATCTTTACTCTCAGGGAGTGTAGTTAGTTATCTTTTTAAAGCAAAGAAACCTTGTTTTTCCAACTAACAATATAAGACGGCTTAGGGTAATCGCCGATTGCTCACTGCCTAAGAGATGGCCATGTGTAGCCTGCACTTTTATAAAACTGCCGTGCAGGAATTATCCATTATGTTATTTAGCGTCTTTTTTATATTCATTCATTTAAATATATTAAAATGCATTCAGCCCCATGGAGAACACAGACAACTGAACGATTATAATGCAGTGTGATGAGAGCTGAATGAGTGGGAAGCACGTGTCGCTCTTGGAGGGACGGGGGAGAGTCCCGGCCCCTGTCCTGGGAGGAGGGTCAGCACGGGCGTCCTGGAAGGGGCACTGTGGGTGCCAGTTTTGCAGGTAAAGGAGAAAGCCCATTTCGGGGGGAGGGAAAGGCATGAGTGGTGCTGAGGAAGCAAGAGAATGCAATGTACCCCCAAGACCTACCTGTCCAAGGACAACTGTGGTCGTGGGAGGGAGTGAAGTGGCGGAAAAAGAAATTAGAAAATTGTCATGGAGATGTGAACCTTTTCTACGCCTTTTAATTAAATCTAGGTAATTTTGTGTTTCTATAGTTGCTAGAAAGCTCAGAACCAATTTTTTTTTGGTGTCAATTTGAACAGCTTTCCTGCTTTAGCCTTTAGGGTACTAGTCTTCCTTTCTCCTCTAGCACTGGCCATTTTTTAAATTATTTGGCTGCTTTTTTAGAATATATTTTGTTTGTTTTTTGCTTTTTATACACGATTGGAGTCGTCTCAAATACATTCTGAAATCAGTATGCGTGTTTAATCTTTTTTGGTGGGTATGGGTTTTGAAAACTGATATGGGGATCAGGAAAGGCTTTCTGGAGAAGTGAAGATTCGCCCTGCGGGGATTACTATCTGCCCCCGAGGCAGGGAAAAGACTTGGAGTCCTCATTCTGGTCACTGACATAAAGCTGTCTCCAAAGGTTTTTGTCAGAGCAGAAAACCCTCAGACCAACAGTAGTTTCTTCTCCAGGGTTTAAGCCACAGATTTGTATCTGAACATGGTATCAGGGCATCGGGGTAGGTCATATTCTACCGACTGTGCAAGAAATGTGCTAAACAGTGATCTTGGGAAAAGACACTGTAGCGCTGCGAGGCTTGGGTCCAGCCCGGCCTGCTGGGGCGAGGTCCCCAGGGAGCACCCTTCAGGCAGGGCTGACACTGAGGAGCGTGCATGCCCGAGAGATGCTCGCCCACCCTCCATAGATTCGCTTTTCAAGGGGAGCCTGGGAGAGGCAGATGCTTTCTTCTACAGCCACAATTTGAGCAGCTAAAGAGCAGTGGGATGGGGCATAAGCGGCTTTGGTGGGCTTGGCTTTTCATAATGTCGAGGGACTTACGCACTTACATTTTTTTAACTTTTTAAAGTATGGATATATTTTGTTTTAGTGCCACCAGAGACATACAATTCTGAGGGGGGAGAAAAACTCACAGAAAATGAGACCCGCAAGTCTGTCCCCTCACTCCTTCCTACCCTGTGTGCTAAATGTGGTTTTTGGCCATTTTTTAAAAATCGAGTTTATTGGGGTGACATTGGTTAATAAAATTATATAGGTTTCAAGTGCACAGGTCTGTGGTTCATCATCTGTATATTATGTTGTGTGATTACCACCCAAAATCAAATCTTCTGTCACCATGTATTTGACCCCCTTACCCGGTACCACTCCCTCCAGCCCCCTTCCCTCTGGTAATCAGCACAATGTTGCCTGTGTCTATGAGTTTTGTTGGTTTTTTCTGTTCATTTGTTGCTTTCCGTTTTATATCCCACATATGAGTGAAATCATATGGTTCTTGACTTTTTTGTCTGACCTTCTTCGCTTAGCAGGATATTCTTGAGGTCCATCGGTGTTGTTGGAAATGGCAGTATTTCATCCTTTCTGATGGCTGAGCAGCACCCATTGTATATATGCACCACATCTTCTTTATCCAGTCCTCTACTGCAGGACACTTTGGTTGTTTCCATGTCTTGGCCATTGTGAATAATGCTGCAATGAACATAGGGGTGCACATGTCTTCGCAAATAAATGTTTTCAAAGCCTACAGATAGATACCCAGAAGAGTGGTTGCTGGATCGTATAGTAACTCTATTCTTAATTTTTTGAGGAGCCACACTGACCCTTAGGGAACTTGCCTCAGGGGCAACCAAAATATGGGGGAGGGTGTCTCAGGGTGGGACTCTAGGACCCTTAGCCTCTCCTTAAACAGAGCAAAAGGAGCTCTGCTTTTGTTTGCTCTGTATATCAAGGTGTTTTTTTTGTTTTGACCCTCACCTGAGAACATATCCACTGATTCTAAAGAGAGGGGAAGGAAGAGAGAGAGGGAGGGAGGGAGAGAAAGAGACAGTGATGAGTCCCCTCCCGCACACACCCCTCCTGGGAATCGAACCTGCACCTCTTTGGTGTATAGGGCACCCCTGCAACCTGCGAAGCCACGCCGGCCAGGCCTGTCCGGGTTCCTAATCCTTTCCATTTGACGAAGGGAAGTGGCATTAAGTAAAGTTTGTGCACCACTGGCATCCTGTAGCACTGCTGGCCCCACGGGGCAAGGGCCAGTCATGTCTGTGTGTGGAGAACTGAGCCACTAGGATTCAGGTGACATCCCATAGCCTTTCCCTGCATATTAATTAATGCGATGTATATAGTTAAGGCATAGTTATTTACCCATGAGTGAATCATTATCTACAAATTATATGCATTTGAGAGTGCAGTTTGAATAACCAAAAACCTAGCTAACCTCTTCACAATGAACTTCCCATGATATTCATTGTGTGCGCGCGCGCACACACACACACAAACACCAAAAACCAACCAACCAAACAAACAAGTCACCCCCTCTCATTTGCCCTGGAAAGGAAAGCTCCCATGCCAGTCACAATTTCTGTTTTCTCCACGTGATGTTATTATTTCTGAGCCTGTATCTTCTGTGTGGTGGGAAGGTCCATATGCTACTCACACGGCTCCTGTAACTTGGAGAGACCCCCCAGGTTCTGCCTCGCCTTTCATTTTGCTATTGACAAACGGGTAAAGGTAGTCATCCCAATGGTTGTGCTTGAGGCCACCTGGTAGTGTTGGATCCCCTGCTGTGGGCAAAGCCGAGCTGGAGGTAGACAGAAAGCTGTGACTTTTGTTCACCCTTCGATGCCTTTTCTGTGGGGGGGGGGCAGGGCCTGGGATTTCCTGGTGGAATCAGAAGGAGCTAATCCTCCCCAGAAGAGCCCTTGTTTCAATGGGAAAGAGTCTGCCTGAAATGTCTCCGTTTCACATGGATAAAAGAGAAACCGGCTTTTGTCTGTGGGCAGGGGGAGAGAGACAAATTTGTTTCTGTGTTCCAAGTCAAACTGGTTAGAAATCCTGTCTTTTCTCCCATGGAGTAGCTTTGCTAGTGATTTTCTGAAGAATGTAGTTCAGCAGTGTGAGCCTTAAGTCCCCTCAGTGACAGCATTCATGCCCTGCCCGTTAGGGAGCGTGATGACGTACGGGAGGCGGCCTTCAATGTGATAAGGCTCCATTCACTCATCACGAGTTCCATTGTACGTGCAATTTTATCTTTTCTCAAAGTATGATACTGATTTTTCTTCAGATATCTAAAATGCAAGAGGAAAAAACAGATTGATAATAAAGAACAAATAAAGTACTCCAGAGTTGGGGAAAGCAAAACATTTGAAGGGGGAAGGCCATCTCAGCTCCGTCAAATTCTTCTCCATACCCAGTTAGACCAGTAACACTGTGTAGACCAATCTACTACCTAATGGCACTTTCAGCTGCCAGTCTTGTGTGGCCATGGTCAAAACAGAAGCCCCTTCTCCAACAGGGCATTCGAGTGTGGAGCAATGGCATGCATCAGGGTGGTTCTAGATAATTCCAGTAAGGCAGGAAAGCCAGTCGGCACTTGAATATACATTGCTCTTACTTTTTAAGAGCTCTGGTATAAACATAAAAAAATGACACTGCTATAAAGGGTTGGGAGATGTTCTAGGAATATTAGCAATTAATAAGTACCAGCCACCAATTAACAGATATTTGGTGAGCTCCTAAATATGCCGGGTGCCCTGGAGCAGAGCAGAGTTAGAAGACATTGTCCCTGATGTCAAGCAGTTTAGGATTCATGAAGCTAGTGGTCTGTTGTGGGCAAAACAACCCTGAATTTGGGGACCCGGGTTGTAATCAGAGTCTGCCACATGCCCACCGAGGAACACTGGGGCGGTCCCGTGGACTCTCCGAGCACTAATTTCCCCTTCTCTGCACAATGGACTCATGCTACTTGCTCTGCCTAAATTGGAAGGTTGTTGTGAGGATCAGGGGAGATAATAACAGCTTCGAAATGCTTTGAAAACTCTACAGCCCTATAAAATTCAAGAATCAAGACTAATCCACATGCGAAAATCAGCCTCACCATTTTGTGTATGTACACTCTCTTTTAAGGGTTTTTATAAGCCCATCACATAAAAGGTTACTGAATCTGTTTCCCAAATTCATTTTTAATAATTCATAGATCCAACTGTGTATTCACATGTGTGCATGATAAAATCTTCTCACATACCTTTCCTGGTTATCAAATAACCCAACTGCTAATGATACATATGTAACTGTAGCTTCTCTGGGGTTTAATTATCTTGAGAACCTTTTTGTCGCATCCTGGTCCCCAGCGCCCTTGGGTTTCGATACTTCATTTAAGATCCTGCTTTATGCATCAATGTGGGAGGTGGGAAAGCCTCTATGGCATGGCCATTGTATCTCTAATAAATTGTTATCTTTCTGAAAGAAAAAAAAAAGCCCCGAGGCAGAAATTAATAGAGTGTAATTATTCAAAGAAAACCTATTTGGCAGTATTTTAAATGATGTTAATTTGGTCTTAATGGGAGAGATTTTGAATGTTAAATAAATAGCAATTTCATCATTAGGGACACATTTACAACACCGGAGCTTAAAGGGAAATGAAAGAGTTTCAGAGACAGTCTTCAAAAGCAATCCAAAAAGACGTCTTCAGGTTAATATTCTTGAGCACTTTCAGAATCTTAAAAGTGTTTACAAAAGCCAGCACTAATGGAAGTCCTTTAAATAGCATGTAGCTGGGATAGGTCCCCTCTACACGTAATGATTTTATTAGCTTGATGTAAAAGTTGCTGTTAGTATTTGAAATCCTTGTGTGAATAAATGCAAGTTAGCGATTGTGAAGTAGTGATGTTTAGTTGACCTTTGTGTTGAACATCACGTGTGTCCCGTCTCACATCCTTCTGGCTCACCTTTGCTCAGAAACCAGCTGTGCGCAGAGGTGACCTGATGTCACCTTGCCTCTGTTGCACTGTGAGCCTCTTGTTTTTTATTCTGGGGCTGATTTCTCCCCAAGTAGGATGCTCATGAGAGACCCCTTAGCCATTCTGGTGCAGATGCAAACCTTGAAGTAGAAAGTGTCGAGAGCTTTTTGGACAATTTGACCAGCAGGAGCCAGGAGCCAGTGGCAGGCACTCCTCTCTCTGTCTGAGCTTCAATCTCTGTGAGTCTTCGTAGGGTCCCCAGTGGGATGGAGCACCAGTTTCTCATAGTCCCAACTAGTTCATTAGCATGCCCTGGAGTGGCTTTCTCTCCCTCTTTGGTTCCTGCTTCCTAATTCTGCCACTCTGTGGTCACTTCTCAAAGACAAAGGACCGAAGATTGCCCCCCCCCCCCCCCGCCATAAAAAATCTACCTGCATAAAGCCCTTGTCTCAGGCTCTACATTTGGGGGGAACTCAACTCAAGGCTGCCTTGAGAGATTCTCAAATTTATTGAGTCCCTGCTATATATCCGTTTATAGATAGAGTGAAAATTGCAGTCAGCTTCATCCCATATACATTTCTCACTCCTAACACCCAATCCCATCTGATTTCTCAGCGACCTGGCTTTATTGGTTATACTGCTTCTCCCTATATCTTTATCATATTTATCCTTATTTCAGGCTTTATATCAGTTTTTAAGGATTTTTAAATACCTACCATCCTTAAAATAAAACTTTCTCAGATCCCCCCCGACTCTTCTCTAAAAATGCCCCATCTCCCACTCACAGCCAATTCCTTGAGAACTGTCTCTATTCGTTCCTTCCCTCGAACCCACTCGAGCCTGACCTCGGCCTCTGACACTCCACTGAAATCACCTTTGCCAAGTTCATCAAAGATGCCTTAGAACTGTACCCTGACTACGTCTCTCAATCATTCACTTCCTTGGCTTCTCTGCAGCATTTTAATCTCTTGACTGCCGCTTCTTTCTTGAAGTCCCCTCTCCCCTCGGCCTCTCTGATGACGCGCAATCCAGTTTCTCTCCAGCCTCTCAATATTGTCCTCTCCTATGCAGGTGCCTCTTCCTCCGCCCACCTTTTAAACAAGGGCTGGTCTCAGAGCCCTTCCTAGATTTCTTTTCTCTGTGCAAATCCTGCCCTCTCTCTCTCTGAGTAATCCCATCCCATCCATCCTCACAGCACAGTATCGATTGCTACCCAGGTGCCAAGGAGTCCCCAGTGCGTCCTGCTGAGACAGAGGCTCCAGGGAGGGGCTTCTTATTTACAGGATGACCACCCATCCTTTAGGCACAGCGATCTCTTCATTCCATTCAGAGCTTTGCTGTGCATGTCCCCAATAAATTATTAAGATTTATTTCTTCCCAAGAGATCTGCTGAGGCTCCATGGAAGTTACAATACTTGTTTCTTACTAGGCCAAAATAGCAAGGACTGTTTTTCCCTAATCTCAGAGACCGGTTGTGTAACTTGCTCGGTGTTATCATGTAAGCATTTGCCTTGCTGGTAGTCGATGGATGGCAGATGTCTGGTTCAGGGGTGTCAGATTGTTTTCGTTTTGTGTATCACCTCTAAGCAATTGGTACTCGCTGTGTTACCGAAGGCTGTGCTATTGTGGTTAGGTAGGAGGCATGGCTGTTGTTAATTAGCGGTGTCTCCACGGGCACGGGAAGGGAGAGCGGTGGCATGGGGGCTGCGCTGCGCAGTGCATCGTGTGGGATGGGCGGCGCTCATTGCGTTTAATCGCGCACAGGCCTCATAGGGTTAGATGAAGCCTGCGAGTTCTGGTCTGGAAGGTGGGCTTGTTGTCCCGGGGACCACAAGCATTTCTATATTCAGCTCAAAGGAGTGAGATGAGCTACAAGACTCTTAATCTTTTCCACTGTTTGGAAAACTGCAATTTCTTGTCTCCAAAGCAGTGGTTCTTCAGAGCGGTCTCCCCACCTAGCCACACCATCTCTCCTTACCCACCAGCCAGCAAACTGGAAGAGTGGGTGGAAATGGACCTCGTGTTTATTTACTGTCAAGTTTATGTCTGGCAGGTGTGCACTTTATTTAATTTAATCTGCTTTAATTGTCACAGGATCTTGGTGTGGTAGATGTTATTATTTTTCAATGGAGGAAACCGAATTTCAGAGAAGTTTAGAGAATCACACTTTGTCATCTAGCTCGGTAAATGAATGGTAGGGTCAAGCTATGACCTCAGGGCTGCCTGGATTCATAAAAGATGACAAAAGAGGACAATGATAAATTTCTCACTTTGTTTGCCCAATCGGAAGATCTTCGCATTAGCCCTGAATAGTTGCTGTTCCCAGAAACTTTTCCAGATGACTGTAAAAGAGAAATAGGCAGAGACTGGCCCTGTCTTGGTAGATCCGAGGGCAGGAAAGCCTCACCTCACTCCTTGTTCAGCCGACTGTTTGTCTGGGTCTGTTTCAATTTTGTTCCAGATCAGAAACTTTCTGCATCATGAACCAAAGAAAGGCTTCATGGGATTCGGTACAGTGTAATCACACCCGCGCCTCTGAGACTTGTCCCTCCGATACACTTGGAGGATTATTCAGACACTCCACTGGGGAGCCATGGGGACCGAGTGGCAGTGTGGTTAATCATTACCATCCCTAGCTCCATTCTCCTCCTGCCTTCCCCAGTTTCTATCATGCTTTTTGGGGCCCAGCTTCTCCCGAGTCCCACTTCAGGGGGCACAGGAGCTGTTGAATCGTGACCCAGCAGGGTCTCCCCATTGTCCTTCCCTTCCAAGTCCCAGCAAGTCCCAAGCACTCACTGCGCTAAGCCCAGCTCCCAGGAGGATCCATTTTCTGGGGCCTTCTCCTGTTAAGGATAATTATATTGTTATAAAACAACAGTGCTGATAATGAAGGCGGTTGGGTTGCCAACTGAGAAGTTGACCATTAAGTCCAGTTCTCTCCCCATTACTGTTCTAAGTAGGATGTATATCTATTTACTTCAGAAGTCGAGCTTTTAAAAATTTTAATCAGTCTTCCTCTAACTCCACAGCGAGCTACTGGGGTAAACAAGCATTTTGGATTTCTGCAAGCAGCTTTTAAGAATCTGACTCTGAGCGCTGGCTGGTTTGGCTCAGTGGTTAGAGCATCAGGCCGTGGACTAAAGGGGTCTCGGTTTGATTCCCAGTCAAGGGCAAGAACCTCAGTTGTGGTCCCATCCCCGGCCCTGGTCGGGGAGCATACAGGAGGCAAACAATCAATGTGTCTCTCACGTCAATGTTTCTCTCTCTCCCTCCTCCCTCCCTTCTGCCCTCTCTAAAAATCAATGGGAAAAATATCCTTGGGCAAGGAGTGAAAAACAAAGAATAAAGAAAGAATCTGACTCTGAGAGCCTTTGTGGTCAGGCAGAATAAGTTCTTTTTTGGAATTTAATAGTGGCAGAGCCAGTGGCTAATCTATTGACTTGATTTGATTGAGCACCTACTAGATACCCAGAGCTGTGATAGATTCTGCCTGAGACAGAAATATTGATGGATTGATTGATTCATTCATTCAGCAACCATTAATTGAACACTTAATATACTCCTGTCACTGTTCTCCATGAAGGAGATATAATGGCAAACAAGACTGACCAAGTGGTTGTTGTCACTGTGTTTTTAGTCGAGATGTGGATGTTGGACTTTATGGCCAGACATACTCCATGAGCAATGCTCAAAAGCACTTAGAAAAGCACTGCTAGGCTCCTTCCCCGGGTGAGGGAGGTCCGTAGGCATGACATGATCAAGGTCACCTTCCTGGAGAAGGCAGGGCTCAACCTAGTTCTCAAAGCAGAGAAATGAGTTGAGGAGTCAACTTTAGCACCAGCCAGTGCTCCAAGGAAAAGAGACCCTTCGGTGGCAGGAAACAGTGTGACGAGATGGGGAGGGCAGGCTTCCTGGACTTCAGTCTGGTGTCACCATTAACTCATTCTGTGACCTTGGGCCGTGACCTTGCCTCCCTGGAGCTCAGACTCCTTATCACAAAGTGAAAGGATTGCATCCAAGAAGAGCTTTCAATCCTTTTGTTGTTGCTGTTTCTAGCAGTGAGAACTGCTTTTCAGACAATACTATTCAAGGAATTCCAGTATATAAAGCAGATACCCGTGAAATGGGTCTAGTTTTAAAAGGCTTAAGGACTGTATCAACACCTCCCCTCTTCACCCTTTTGTGGACACCCCAAGGCATCGCTGTAGAGGTCTAGAACTCCAGAGAACCCTTTGGGAAGGCAGTGGGCCATCCGACTCCAGAGGTTCCCTTCTAACGCTGAATTCCAGAAGTCCGCTCACTCTGCACAGTACTCTGTGTAGTTAGACTATTATTCAGAAGTAGCTCCCAACGTATTTCTCCAGTCTCAGAATTAAAAAAAGACATTTGGAATATAGTTAATTCGTCAAGAGGGTCGCTGAACTATTCTTTCCTTCATTCCATACACGTCCACTGAGGGCACAGGATGGAGACAATGCAGAAAATAAATAAGAAAGTTTTGATCCCTGGAGGTCGCGCAGCCTGTAAGAGGTGAAGATGGGAATGAGAAAGGCAGGTCCTGCCATAGGAGGGTCTGTCGTCTAGCGACAGAGAAGGATAACACGTAAGCAAAGAATAGTCAAAAGAGTAATCGCGTACTGTGGTAAATCTGAGAAGAAATCAATGCAATTCTGAGAGACAATAGAAGCAGCGATGGCATTTCGTTCATTAACTTCCTCCGTCTGTCCCTCAGTCAGTCCTTCTGGAGACACTACTATCCACAGAGCTTAGGCCTTATTTGGAGATTTTGGGGTAAACAAAACAACCCCCAACAACCCTCTTCTCAGGGGAGCTTATGATTTCAAAGATTCACCTCTTTGATCATGGGTAGGAGGCAAAAGTTTTTAAAAATAAATAAAAGCACAAATTAAGAGGAAAAGCGTGAGTGTGTATGAGTGTGTGTGTATAAAATAGCCACACATTTTGCTTTTGAGACTGGGACACACCAAGGGATTCCACCACCGGCAAATACGCACTCGCTCTCTCCGCCCCCCTTCCTAAACCGGGAGCCACGGGGTCTGAACAGAAATCGATGGCGGCAATTTATTTTTAACTTCTTCCTCCTTAGCCAGGATTGATTTTTGTCCTGGTGATCAATGGCACAGAGAATAGCTCCACGGCCCAAGCAGCTGTTCCGGCGCTTGGCCCGGTGGGCCCCACAGCTATCGAACAGAGCATTAGGAGCTGATTATGAAAGTAATGGAATGGAGATGTTTAAGGATGGGCCTGATTAGCCCGGCCTTCCTGGCGCCCGAGGGCTTGGTGGCAGGACACGGGCCCTCCCGGTGGCAGAACCTAGCGGGCGACGGGGAGGGAGGGAGGCGTGGGGATCGGCTCCTGCTTTGCCACCCGCCCCCCGCCCCTCTTCCTTTTCAGCTCCCTTTTCCTCCCTCCTTTATTTCATCTTTCCTACAGCAGCTACTGCTCGGTTTGGAACTGCAAGGGAAACATCTGTTGCGTAAAAATAAAACAAAGAAAGAAATTGGCTTTTCCCTCTCTGCTTCTTGGGCTTTAAAATTGCCCGATTCTTTCATCTCCGGCGTCTCCCCTCCTTCCTTGTTTCCTTGTAATTCAGCTCGTGTGCGATGGCAACAGGGGCTGAGCCCCTCCCGCCCCTCTCTCGAGCCGGTAGCCCCCACCAGCTTCTCCGAGAGGCATTTGGGGCCGGGCCGGGCGGGCGGCACACCTTCAATAACTATCACGCGCAGCGGGAGTTCCCCAAAGGCGGCGAGGTCGCGGGCCTGCCTTCCCGGGCCTGCCGTCCGCAGCCCCAGCCTGAGCGCCGGCCGCAGGCCTGCCTGCCTCGGGAGCGACGGCCCCCAGACCGCGGTCTGCAGGAGTAATCAGTGCTCTTAATAGGACTGTGTCTGATCTCCCCCTGCTCTGTAATTGCTTCTGAGGGCTCTGCGTGTGCAGTGTGGGAGGGAAGGCGTGGAAGTGTTGGCTTCCCTGCTCCCTGTGAAGCATCTCAGATGAGTCCCTAGGAAGTGGGTTGAACAGAACTTTTCTGTATATGGTTCTCAGCATTTTCTTGCACAAGCCCTGTCCTCAGCCTTCTATGATTTTTACCTCCTGGTGAATTTTCTTATTGAATAATCAGTAGTTCTTGGAGAATCAATTACATATAATAGTCGTGGCTAAGACTTACTGAGTGTTTAGTGTGAGCTAGGCTTGTTATTAATGCGTTTAATCTTTATGGCATCTCTGAGGTAAGTCCTACTCTTCACCTTCATTTTATATAAAAGGCACAGAGAGGGTAAGTCATTTTCCCAAGGTCACACAGCCAGTCTAGAGTGGACCTAGGCCGGCTAACCCCAAAGCCCCCTTTCTCAGCCACTACACTTGTTCTGCTCTTTAAATGAAAAGGAGTTACAATGAACACTTTCTCATTTGCCCGAAGCAAATTGGGTCAAGGAGTGTGTAGGGGCAGTGAGTAGAAATGGAAAACTTTATAACACACAGAGGCTGCTTAAGCCATGTTCGTGGAGTCAGTGACTCACCTGGCAGCACAGACTCTTCAGATATGGGAGTTTCAGAAGGCCTTCCCGCTGGGGAAGCTGGACACTGGAAGTGAAGGGATGAGGGACATAGCAGATCTGACATTTTTGAGTCCCTGCTTTGTCTCAGGCACGTGTTGGGCCTTGTTGTGAGCATGCCTGTGGAATTCTTTTAAGATGAAACTGAGGCTTGGAAGCAATTATATGCTTTCCCCAAAGACCCACAATAGCCAACAGGGGACAGGAGTTTTGGATTCTATGTCTAGGCTTACATTCCAGAGCTCTTTGTGAATTTTCACAACAAACGACTAAATCAGTAACCCTGAAGTTACCAAAAGTCAACATTTTTAGTAACCCAGCTGTAACTTTTGGGCATTTCTTTGAAGCAGAACTTTATTCCTGATATGAACCACCTCTGCAAAGATAAACAAACAAATAAAAAAATTTATGTAAGGTTATTAAGCAGTGTAGTGTAGACTTTTTATCAAAGATGTCAAGCAAAAATGGAGCATGAAAATAAGTGGAATAAACCATTATGGTTCTTAGGAGGGGATTTCTGTTTTATAGCACCCAGGCTTTACCCTGCTCAGGGTATCATAGTATTACCACCGATTGTATGTGGTCATAGGTACATCTTATGTGTTAGGCTTGTTTTTACAAAGAAGTGAACTCCATGAGGTCTTGGCCTCCTGACACAGCCTGGGCACAAAGCTCTGAACGGGGACTCGCTGATGGATTGGAAAATGGAACACATAGTAGAATTGGGGCCAGTATCCATAATGAGATGTCTAAACACAATTAATGTTCCAGGAATGATGTGAATTTGACCAGACCTTTAATTAATATGTGAGTTCGGCAGTGGGTGGGAAAGAACATCTTGTCATCTGCTTCCCCGTTTCCCACCGGAAAGCGCACTCTCTAATCACCCTTGCTTTTCCACATGGTGTTGTTGCCAACCACTCAAAGGCATAATTGATGAAAATCATGACCCATTTGTAAAAATCCATGCAATTATCTCCACTTTGTGTTTTTCTGATCTTGACTTAGCAAACACAGGCTGAAGCAGCCTGGCAACGTGAATGGAGGCTGGGGTTTTGAGTCAGAAGTTCTGCAGTTGGCTTTGAACCTCACTGTTTAGTAAAAGGGTGAACTATCGTGGCCTGTCTGGGCTTCTGCCCCTTCATTCTAAAATCAGGATGTGATTAGACCTCACGCACGGGGTTATGCTCTGACCAAATGACATTAAGTCCAGTAATGAAAACTAATGGCGTAGAGTACTCTATAAATGCTAGTTGTTATGACATGGTGCTGGGCACTAAGAGAAGGTTAAATAGGAATAAGGCACATTATCTACCCTCAACAACATTACAGTAGAAGAGACCTGAGCTGTACCCACTTTCCAGTAGTTCAGGACAACAGTTGATAAGTGCAGGAAGAGGGCCATAGACAAAGAGCCCTGGGAATTGGATGAACACAAGATGAAAGCCAACTGGGCAACTGAGGTGTGGGGAGGCTTTATTAAGAAGATAGCTTTTGACATAAGCAATTGTGAAAGTCATTGGTGCCAGAGCCTTCTAGTGATCTAGGTCAGAATGAATCCCTCCAGGTACCTTGTCCTTAACTAGTCATCCTTTGGAAAGGCTCTGCAGTAGGCCCTTTAGGCTTGTTCAGGGTTGCACAGTATAGTGAAAAATGCCAGGATTTAAAGACCCAAGTTCAAAACCAGGCTCTGCCACTTTGGAGCTGAGTGACCTTATGCATGTCAATTAACTTATCAGTAAGCAGGGCTGCTTTAATGCCAGCATCTTCCCTACATCTTCACTGTGCGCAAGGGCGGACAGTGCATACAGAGTGGTGAGCACAGAGCTTGGCTCTCCCACAGTGACACTTCTGCTGGTGGAAGACAGGAGAAGCGTGACCCAAGGCATGCAATGGGGAGACTCTGAGAAGTGGCAGTTGGCATTTCACAAATATTCATGGCTCTCTTGGGGAGGTGGCATGTTTTCTGAGAAACAGCTTGACAGATGGTTTAATACGTCCACTGCTGTCCCCAAATTCACTCACGAGGCATGCAAATCCCATGCTTGCGAAGCTGTGCTGTAATATCTAGCAACCTGCCCGTATCTCCAAGGCCGTCTGGAAATCCCATGTCCCAAAGAAGCATTGCTGCCTCTCTAGAAAATTAATGATTCTGTTTGCCTTGCCCTTTTAAGATATTTAAAATATCATGAACATATCAATAGAATTAAGCATTGTCCAAGCAGCTACATGCATGTGCCATTCATCCCATGTGACTGAAGACATTTCTGTTCTATAGCTCTGCCCATCCCTTTCCTGCTGGGCTTGTTATGGTCCTTGGTGCCTCCAATCTTCCAGTCTGTGGGTAGCTGTAGCCTCACTGGCAAATGTCAGTGCCCCGCACAATCAATAGAGTGGACATATCTGGATCACCAGCCTGATTTCTGTTTTATGGTTGCTATAAAAGAGTACTGTAAATTGGGTGGCTTATAAACAACAGACATTTATTTCTCACAGTTCTGGAGGCTGGCAAGTTTAAGACTAAGGCACTGGCAGATTTGGGGTCTGGTGAGGGCCCACTTCTTGGTCCATAGTTAGCTGTGTCCTCATGAGGCATGAGCAAGCAAACTCTCTGGGGTTTCAAGGGCTCTAATATCATGTGGGAAGTCTTCACCTTCATGACCTCTCAAAGACCTCGCCTCCAAATACCATACATCTGGGGTTAAGTTTTAACATATGAATTGGGGTGGGGGGAGCAAAATTTAATCTATTGCCATTTGTCTATAAAAATGCTTCTAAATTAGTTAGGTTCCTAGATACAGACCACAGATCAGTTTTAACACTACTCCTTATATTTGTGGAACACTATAGTTAAATGAAAGCATTTTATTACCTCATCTCATTTGCTTCTCTGTAAGAGAAGGGTAATTATTACTCATTCCATTTTTATAGAAAAATAACCCCAAAACTCCAAGAGGTTCATTATCATGCCCAAAATCACATGTCTGATAATTGATTGAGCTGAAATAAAATCACAGATGTTGCAGATACCAGAACCTTACAGCTTCTTTCTTCTTCTCCTTTCCCACCACTCTGTTTTGAGTTTATGAAATTCTGGGGCACTATAGAGACGATAGAGGGTAGTGTCTGGCTTGGGAAGATTTCAGCCAATTAATTGACCTCATAATGTCCATCCGTATAAAGGAAATAGGCTGTGGGATATCTTGAGTCAAAGAGAACAGCTTCTAATAGCAGGAAGACTTTATAAGCTAGCCTCCTAATAATATCTAGAGAGCTTCTCCTCAGTTCCATTCTTTACTAAACTATATTAAACTCAGTCTACAAGGAAAAGGGTCAATTTTGAAAGAAGAAAAGGAAAGGAAGGTGTTTTGATAGTAAGTTCTAAAATTTCTGTTTAAGATTTCCATGGGTAGTGTTTTTTTTTGGGACACTGGCATCCTGAATCTGGAACACTCAGAGTAGACTGTCTAGGTTTTAACTTTTTATCTATTATTATATTCACTAGGAGTATCCAGATGCCCCCAATTTTGTACTTCAGGATGGCAATTTAAATCTGGATTTGTTCTTTTTTATTTCTGTACTTTGCCTTTTTACCATCGCCCCTCCTTCCCCCTCAAAAAAAATAAGTTAAAAAAAATGGAGAGAAAACACAAAGAACTTTCATTTTGAAGGGTTAGGTGGGCATCTCAAGAACTTCTCCCCTTCCTGAGTCATAAAAGCCAGAACACTAAGATAAGGCTTGCAGCCATTAGTGGCTAAATCTCTGGCAGAAACACTTTAGCTTTGTGGTCTCCATAGGTAATCTTCTTTGTGAAGTCACCCTTGTCGAGGGCAACAAGAATTTCAGTCCTCTTCCCCTGCTCAGTTCTGACCAGGTGGCCATGTAGCCACCCAAGCACTGTCCTAAGCCTCCAGGTTGCATACATAAGCTGTCACCATAGTCAGTTGCCATAAGGCCTCCAAGGTGTTGGGCTGACGTAGGCATCTGTGCCTGTAGTTCAGCAGGGCCAGGTAGGATGCAGTGAGTACTTAGTATATGCCAGGTTCAGGGCTAAAGCTCCTTACATGCTATATTGTGTTTAATCATCATGATAGCATATCCATAGTATGAATATTTCTGTTTTTCAGAAGAAATTAGGAAGATTCAATTACCTGTCCAAAGTCACCAAACCGACAAGTGACAAAAGCAGGATTCAAACATAGGTGTGGGATCCCAACCAAAGGTACTCTAATACTTAAAAATCAGAGGAAAAAAATCAGCCTCTCTGAAAATATATAACTGGAGACATATCGAGTCCAATTACTTTATTGTATTTGAAGAGACAGACTCAGTGAATGAGGCATATGCTGATTCTTCTCTCCTAGTGTTGCTGTGGTCTAGACACACAGTCTTCATGCCATGCTTTTCTAACTCGCCACCTGTTCTCTGCCTTACTAACATTCCCAACAGGCAGGGAAGGCTTCAAGAAGTTTCTTGGCAGGGCTGGTGAAGGTGGCAATAGATTTGCGTTTTTTTGGCCAATGAGTGTGCCAGCAACTTCAGTACATGTCTTCACTATAACACATCCCCTACACACACACACACACACACACACACACACACACACACACACACACACACACAGAGTGAGATAGAGAGAGATATTCAGTGTCTTCAGTATCAACTATCTTATCTCAAATCTATTCTCAATGAAGCTGTTTGGGGGTTATTATGTTAGGGCCCCGATAACAAACTTTTCTGTGCAACTCTGTTTCACAAGAGGTTCAGCCTCAGTGCAAGCGGTGTGTTAGGTACCAGATCCACCCTTTCTAGAAACAAACAGAGAAAACTACATGTTACATTAATATCATAGAGTCTCCAGGACATAAAATGAGCAAATACCAGCTGGACAAATACTAAAACTCAAGACCAGATAGTCTAGCATGGGAGATGGCTCATAGGGCACCTTGTTTCCAGTGCTGTCCCACAGTTTTGATTCAGACACATAATGTGGCACCTTAGCTAAACACTTTCAGAAAATGAGCTCAGGATGGCAGAGATGACATAGCCCATCCTGCGGAAGCTTCCAGGGTCATCCTGACACAGTCACACCTTGATGAGACTGGTGGCTATTACTGACTTTCGTGGCCCAGCAGTCAGAAGCCTGTTCCTTTGTTCTTGGAAAGGAAATGTGATCTTTGAAGGAATTATGTAGGTGGAAAGGAAGAGAAAGGCCTAACAACGTCAAGATTTATTTTAAATAATCTGAATAGAATTAATGAGCAAAGAAATTGGAAAAGTTAATTGTGCATTGTAACAACTTGGCTGTTCCCTTTTGTTTCTTTGCTGAAGAGGAAACAGCGCAGAGGCCGTGAGCAGTAACTGACTTGAGCCCGCGTAGGTAGCCGTTTCTCTGCGCTTGGACTCGGCATTCACATGAGAGTGGGCCCAGCAAGATGCTGTAACTGGAAAAGTTTCTAAATGTCATTTTCTGTGAAGGCAGCAGCCAGATTTATTTCCATTATGGTCCCTCTTATTCTCAGATTCCAAAGCAGCACCCTTCACTCCTGTACAACAATGGAGCATTGATTTCTCACGGCTGAGAAATTGATATGAACTCTCACATAGAAATATCTGCCCTGATGGTAGGCATCTTATCTGGGAAATTGGAAGTTGAATGACATGGAATCCATTCCCCTCCACGGACAGGGGCCAGCATAAGAAGCCAGATGAGCTTGGCTTCAAATTCCAGCTTCAGAATTTATTAATTTATTAAACATTTTTACTTTGTAAGGTACTAGCAATGGGATTACCAATAATATTAATAGTAATAATTATTATTGTGGATGTAAATAGTTGTCATGAACGTAATGTACTCATCACATAATTGATACTTGAAAATATTAATTTCTGCTTTTCTTGTCAAATTACTTATGCACAATCATGAATTCTAGACACACTACACATTTTCATCTATCTATGGCAGAAACAAGCCCAATATGACTCAAAGCCTTCTGGTTTCAATTTGGGGGGGCAAATTTCTCTCTCTCCTCCAGGGAATGCCATCATCTAGAAGCAAGATAGGAATGAAAAAAATAAGGATATGTCAGGTAGACTTGGTGGCAGCAAGGGTGGGAACAAGTCAGAAGAGACAGATGCGTTTAATGGCCAATGCACTTGTCCAAAGGAATCATTTTCACTGGCCAGGAGCCCAATTAAACCTGTAAAATGGAAATGCAGAAAATCAGATTAACGAGCCAGTCATTAGCGAGGAAAAGACCCAGCTAATTCTGTGTTTAGCATGACGGATGGGCCCAGAGCAAATAATTGGATGACATTCATCAAATGTAAAATAAAAGGTGTCACTGAAAGGGAGAGTGGTAATAATCTCTGGGATTTACAATGCCAGCAGATTTGCTTGTAAGGGAGAGAAAAGTTCATCAAAATAGATTAATAGTCACTAAACTTTATTCCTTCCTTGTGTGGTTGCCAGAGAGCCATGCGAAGAGCAGAAAGGCAGCAGATGCCTTAGCCTAGTGTCACCCTGACCTCATGAGGATTCTGCTTGGAAGCGGGAGTGCTAGGACTTCCATCTGGAGATAAGTTCCTATGACCAGCCAGAGACTGGGCAGGGATGGAAAGTCCTTCTCAACATCCATGGTTCAGCTACTAAACACTAGAGGAAATCAAAGTCTTTCTAGTTAAGCAGTTTAATCCCAATTCATTATTCAGATAGTCAATATGTATTGACCCCTGCCCTGTCCCTGACATTTTGGGAATATACTCATTTACAGTTAAGGGTCTAGGTTAGGCTAGGGTCATATACTGGCCATGACAATGAAAGACTATGATGTCGGGTAAGTTAGTTGACTTCTCTCAGCCCCAATTTCCTGAACTGTAAAGTAGAAGTACAATCTATATCTATATCTCTATGTATTTTACATATATGCATGCACATAATACTTAATACATAACATATGTTTATGAGGTATGGTTTATAAACTGCTTATCATAGCATCTTTCAAGTAATAAGCTTTTATTGCATGGTAGTTATTGTTATTATTACTCTTTTATTACCTTGACTCTTCTCTTTTAAGAAGACTTCATTTTGAAGATGCAGCATAAATGCCATGACAGACTTTCCTGGGAATATGAGGAAATGCAAACATATAAGCATATGCCAGTTACAGATATTTTAAAAAGTTAAGATTTGGAATCAAGGAAATATATTGTTGTTACTCATCAAGGAGATGCATGGTTGAATGGAGGACTCATCTTAGTCACAGGAGGAGAAATATAGGGTTAGAGCCAAACTTGACTGGGTTCAAGTGTGTCTTATCTTGGGCAAGTAACTCAGTGTCTTATAGCCTCTGTAGGGTTGTCATGAGGATTAAAGTAGATAATTTGTATAAGGGCTATGTGCAGTTCTGGAGATGGGAGATGAACTCAATCAATCACAGTTTTATCATTGTCTTTATCATCATGGATTCATTAACAACCTGCCATGAGACCAGCTCTGCGTAGGACTCAGCAGATTACAACCTTATAAGAAGACATGGAAGACCATTATATGAATATATGTACCACAGAGTAAACCTTGAAAGTGCTGTAGAAATGGAAATCACAAAGCTCAGGAGTTGAGAGAAGGGAGGAATTATAATGAATTGGTGGCATCCCAACAAACTCATGGGTCTGACACTGAGGTTTAAAGCATCAATTGGCTTTTGATGCTGCAGAGAAGGGCATGGCCAGGACAAGGGCAGAGCTGCAGGAGCCAGCTTGATATCACTGGGAGATACTGTGATATCAGAGGCACTGGAAGAACCTCTGGCCTCTCGGGCTTCATGAAACAACTCAATAGTTTGAATTAGTCCATGGTGTATCCAAGGTGTAATTTCCATCTTTATGATTTACTCAACCATAAACTGCCCTGAGTTCTGTGTGTGTGTGTGTGTGTGTGTGTGTGAGAGAGAGAGAGAGAGAGAGAGAGACAGAGAGAGAGAGAGAGAGAGAGAGAGAGAGAGGGAGAGTCTGTGCTTGTACAGGGCTACAGTAGGCATGGCTGGGCCCATCGCTGGGCCCCTAGTCATCAGGGCCAATCACACTATCACAGGAACCACTCTGTTCTTTTTAAAAATGTTTTTGTTGAATTTATTGGGGTGACAATGGTTAATAAAATTATATAGGTTTCAATGTACAGTTCTATAATACATCATCTGAACACTCTATTGTGTGTTCACCACCCCAAGCCAAGCCTCCTTCCATCACCGTCTATCTCCCTATATACCTTCTACCTCCTCCCATTCCCTTCCCTCTGTTCTTCAGCCCTCAGTGATTTGAACCCCCCAAGGGGCCCAACCTTGAGCTTGGTGCTCATAAGAGGCCCAGGGGTGCCAGCATCTTGTTCCCTAAGGAGGTGACGGGATCTTCTGTGGAAATGTTTCTTTTAATTGCTGGGCTCTGGCTAGGACTCAGAGAGGAGACTTACCTCCTTTGATGCTAGTCTAATTCTCTAAGGGTGAGGCTGGTGAGGTTCGGGCTATCCTATCAAGAACTGATTTTCAAGCATATAAGTGACCAGAGGATATATTTTTGAATTTACAAATTTTATTATGAGGTTCAGGGTCTCCTTTGAGGGGGATGAAAACATTTTAGAATTACTTAAGAGGTGATGGCTGCACAACATTGAGAATGTGCTAAAGGCCACTGAAGTATACACTTTAAAATTGTTAATTTTATGTCATATGAATTCCACCTCAATTTAAAACAACTTTATCATCATTGTAAATGTGAAATTTGGGAAAATCACTGCATCGGGGAGGGAGGGGGTGCTCAGGACAGGTGAGGAGCACAGGGGTGCATGTCAGTTGTCATTAAAGTTCTAGTTCTGTGCTGCTCCGGATGTGGTCCCCAGACCAGCAGAATCAGCATCGTCTGGAAACTAATTAGAAAAGACAGTTCTTAGGCCCTACCTCAGATTGATTGAATCAGAGACTCTGTGGGTGGAGCCCAGCAGTCTGAGTTACAACAATATCCAGGTGATGCTGACACATGGGAAAGTTTAAAAACTGACCTAGGTTTGGGGTTGGTGGATTTACGTTTACATGTGTTGGTTTTATAATAAAAAATAAAACCCAATTAAACAAACCAGTAAGTCAATAAGATCTTACAAGCACTAATGGTGACTGTTCAGGGATTATATTTTAATCTGAGTCTATATAGTTGAGATTTATTTTAAAAAGAAGGACTTCCCAGCAACCCATTGATCTTAATATGTCAACACCCCTCCTCTAAGCCAACGCAGAACAATATAGATTAAGAACAGATGTCTCATATATAAAAAAAAAAGTCCCGGAATACAAGACATAAATGATTCTAATTAGAAAATAGAGATGTAAGGAGGGCGGTGAACATCGGGGAGAAAACCACTCTCTGCTCTTGGTTCACAGCCGAAGTGTTTGCACCAAGTTTTCACAAGGTTCTGCCTTCACGCTGACTCTAACATCTGCTCTACCTGGCAGCTTGTGGTGCCTGATTTGCGGGCTTCCAATCTGTGCAGAGCCAGGGGGAGCCATGGGAGATGCCATCTCTCAGAGTGAGCAGTGATGGGTGGATTTCAATAGAGATGTTAGACCCCTCCTGCTCTCAGCAGCCGCTGTGGCTGGGAGCCAGGATTGGACCAGAGTAGAGGACTGGCCTGTCTCCAGCAAGTGCTTGGGTCTTAATGAGAACAGAGCATGTGCCTCCGGCAATTGCCGGCCCAGCACAGCAGCCTGGTTACTATAGCCACCCTACTCTTTTCTCCGCACAGGCTATGTTATCTTCTCCTGTGAATATTAATTTCCCCTGAGTTAGGGTGACTGGACCGAGAGCAGCCATCTGCAGAGCTGTGCCATGTTGAACCTCCAGCCCAGGCCAGAGGTTCGTTTCTTGGAATGGTTTCCAGGTTCCTCTAAGAATCCATAGTTTCCCAAGTGAGATCACAGAGCTCAACTCCCCATGACAGCAGCACTGAGACTCAAACCCAGGTCTCTGACTTGTAAACCCAGAGTTTTTTCTCTGACTTCTGATACCTTTTAGTAACTTGCTCATGGAAAGTCAATAAATATCTGCTTAATGCATCAATTTATAAATATAAAGGAAATACATGGTACTCAGATCAGAAGTGAAATTAATTTCTAAGTAATAAGAGTGCTGAGCAATAGTAATTACTCACATCAAGGAAAAAATCCTTTGGCTATCACATCATGGTTGCAGTGGATTAAAAATTGTTTCAAAAATAGAATAAATAGATCATGGGTACAGCCCACATCAATAGCAACTCTTTTTTCAGTGGAAAATATTTATTAGGTGTGTGCATATGCAGAGCACAGTGACCAAATACACAGTCCCTGTTCTCATGGAACATGCCACCCACAGGGAAAGACTGTTCTCTAGGTACCATAATATGGGGGCAACTGAGGGTGCCGTGGGATTGGTGGCTCAAAGCCAGCAAGGGACATCCTCCAAAAGGTTGTCACAAACCTACTGTGGCTATTGATGGAGAGGCGAATACCTTCCAGCTTGAACTATGATGCATGGCCCCACCTGACCTCTTTGTGTTTCCCCATGACCCAGGTGACAACTGGTGGAAGAGCCAGCTACTACGTGTCCTATCGAAGAGAGGCCTTCGCTCAGATAAAGCTGCCCAAGTACTCCCTGCCAAAGGTACGCACCACCTGCTGTCCAGGGGCCTGCCAGACAACGGGCAGGGAGAGGCTGCCTTGCTGGGTGGCAGGAGGTTTGATCCCTGCCAGGGAGCCAGCTGGGATTCAGCCTGACCTACCAAGGCGAGGTCGCTGAACCTGGGGTCTGCGTTCTCCTCTCGGCAGTTTTGATTTGCTATGACTCAAACATCCCGAATAACTTTGGGTCATTCCCTGGGAGGGGGGTGGTGAAAGGAGCACTAGCCTTGGAATCTCCTGTGAGGACCCCTCCCTTTGTAAGGGCCTCCCTGCCAAATAGAAGGATGTGCTCAGAAGGCCCAGGCAGGGGCATGGATGCTGTGTGTGCCCATGAAGGCTGCAGGGCAGCCTCCTGGCTCTCCTGATTCTCCCTACACGTTAATGCTAATAAATCCACTACCTACGTTCCCACTCCCTTCTGCCACTGTGAGTAAAAAGAGAGGTACTTTAAGTTACTACAATTTTAATATCAAATGATGGCATGTTAACTCCTCTGTTGAAAAAGCATGAAACTTAACTCTGTGAACCCCATTTCCTGTGAACACTGGCTCTTGGGAGAAGATGGGTTTTAGAGCCTCAGTGTGAATGCGGACAGGACATAATTGCATCACCTAACAAAGCTGCAAAGAAGCGAAGTTTCAGGTTGGCCACATATCAAATGTAATGTTACAGAGAACTGGGTCTCTAAGCTGGTGCTGGAAAAAATTATGGAAGGCTAGCTGAGCACAGAGGAAGGAGGGATTAGCCGATAAGAAGGCGGGTGGTTGCCTACTCTCCGATTGTGTCTGCGCATTCATTTATTCATCTATTCATGTGTCACTCTGTCCATCCATCTGTTCTTTCTCTAATTCACCCATTGAACTATTCTTTCTAACACTGAAGTTTCTACTCTGTGCCAGGCACTGAACTAAGGTCTATGGACAGAGAAGTGAGTCGGACACAACGGACTCTGCCTTCATGGAGCTTATATTCTGGTAGAGAGGAGACACTGAACACACGATCGTAGGTGGGAAGGGCGTTATAAGTCTAGAAGCTCAAGGCTCATCGTGGCATAAGAGTTGGAGCTGAGCAAATACGAGTAGTGAGGGCAAGTTTCCTAAAGAAAGTGATGTTTAAGCTGATAAAAAAAAAAAAAAAAAGGAGTTAACTGTACAAACAAGTGTTGGGGAAGCTGATAGAAAATCCATGCATAGGCCCTATTTTAAGAGAGAGTATGGTTTATTCAACAAACTCAAACCACGCTGAGAGACCGGATTACGGAGACACGGGTGAAGCGGCTGGTGAGGGAGGCAGGGGCCGTATTATCCTCAGGGACCATGGGAATCAGTCTCATCTCCTCTGCCCTCTGTGGTTGGCATTTATAGGACCACTGTGGAGCATTGTGGTTGCAAGATGTACCCATCAGGTATTTTAGCCCAAGCAGGAAAGAGGAGCCCCTGCTGGAAAAGATGAAGAAAGGGGTGTTCATAGCCATCCTCTCTCTACAGGACAATGGCCCCTTGCAGGACCTTGGTGACTTCCATGTACTGGCCCAGGAAAGAGTTTCAGGCATTTTCCAAACCAACTTTCCAACGCAGGGCCTATTTTGTCTGTGTATTCGTGCCTATTTTATGTATTTTTAACCTTCTTAGGAAAACAAACAGTTCTCCGCCCTGGGCAGCGTGGCTGCAGGTGGGGACCAACGAAGCCTGGAATTGATCCCAACCCCAGAACACTCCATTAACGGTTAGCTAACCCATGGCCATTTATTGTGGTGGAGACCCCTCCGTGCGGCCCCTTTTATAGACCTTCATCCAGAGCAGCTTCTCATTAATGCGAGGGTGGCTGTGAAAACAGCTGGATGGCTATCGATCCCCTTTGTTAGCTGACATTGTCCCAGATTTTCATCAGGGGTGAAGACAGAGGGGGCGGGGGGAGATTGCTTCTTCCCTTTGTTGAAAAATGGACATGGCTTTTAAGCAAGTTGCTGCTGTTCCTGGAGTTCTGCGACCGCCGCTGGGCATCGTGCTTAAAAACAAAAACAGAAGTTCCCTTCGCCACTGCCCTCACACCTCTACTCCCAGCCTGTCTGTTCAGGATTTGCTTGCCTGGGGCACTCGCGGCTTTGGAGTGTTTTGCAGAGAACAAAATGAATGCTGTTGATAATAAGCAGCACTATTAAGAGCAGCAACCTCTTGCCAGTCCTGCAAACCCAGTCCCTAGGCATCTGGTTGGCATCTCAGTCCAACGGGCATGAGAAACACAGTAGAGGGCAGGGAAGAAGAGGAAGGGGAGCCATGGTGACTTTGGGAAAAGGTGATGGAACTTATGAGCAGAAACCCTGAGCTCTCATTCCAGTTCTGCCTCATACCTATCCATGAGTCGAGGTCTTCTCATCTGTGAAATGGGTATCATTTTACTATCTGACAAAGTTGTGAGGATTCAACAAATGGCTCATTGTTGGTAAAGTGGAAAGTGCTGGGTGAGTCTAAGCAACGATTGTGATCCAAGGGGAAACAGTAGATGCTCTTAACCTGCCAGCATGGAGATCCATGCTCCTTGTGGGGTCAGGCCCCAGCCTGCCCTTGACTCAGTGCCACCTGAGGCCTTCGCTTTACCACCCTGACTCTCATGGCTACCAGTGACTGCCTACATGCCATATCCAAAAAATAAATAGAAATAAATAAAAATTTAAAAAAATCTCTAGCTCTTTATCTTTTTAGACCTCTTTGTCGCTTAGACTCTGGATTTACTCTCAACTTGCTTCTCTAATAGTCATTTCTACAAGAGTACATTTCCATTAAATGCTTGTATGTATGTGGGGACTCAGTTTGTTAGTGACGATGTTGAACTTCACCTGGGTCCTGTGCTTCTGGGAAACAGCAATATTTAAGAAATCTCTCCCCCGCCCGTTTGCATCCCTGGACATGACTTACTGCAAAGAACGCCCCTCCCCATTGCCTGGATAACACACCGATGTCCCCATGTTTACTCTTGACCACCCCAGATGCCCACTTTTTGTCTTGTCGAGGATGAGCCGAACTGTTGCTCCCTACTGACCAGCCTGTACCAAAGGCTTGCTAATTTGACTTTACCAAGTTAAGTTCAGCTTTTCTTCCTCTCTCAAGCCCCCTGACTTTGACTGGCTCTTGAGCATATGTGAGCACTGGGAGCTTATGCAAGCGCCGGGACTCAGAACAGCGCCTCCTGACAGTGCCTCTGAGAGCCACCGATTCTGAGGGGAGCAATTTCCTGTCTAATTGCTGGATCGCACCACCTGCTCCCCACACCCCCTTCTCTGTGGCCCTGTACTTCTCCCTGGGAAAGCCATTCCTTTCTGCCTTCACTCGGAGGCGCTTGCAGATATTATGGTCAGAGTGTCGCAATAGTCTTTCCACATCAAGGCTCTTTCTACCTAAGTCTGGGTTTGTTTTCATTTGGCAGTAGAATATAGTTAATCTTATTTTGAATAATAAGAAGAGAGGGAAATATGGTTTAGAACATTTATTATAATGATAATGGCAATGATATTAACCTTTTCCTTAATTTCCTCAGGAAAATTTTTCTTAATTTTTACATATCCCCAAATGCTGATTTATCTTTCTTTGCCGTGTCGCAGCCGCACTTATTAAAGAGTTATCTGTAATTCTAACCTCTTTTTCTCACTTGGCATTCACTCTTCAGCTCACCGCAGGTTGCCCCTGCTCCCCCACATCCATCCCACTACTGCACTAAAAAGACTTCTAGCCATTGCTACCAGGGACTGCCTACATGCCACATCCAAAAAATAAATAGAAATAAATAAAAATTTAAAAAAATCTCTAGCTCTTTATCTTTTTAGGCTCTCTGTATCATTTGGCACCGTTGGGGTAAAATCCACCCTTGGTACCCTTCCCTTTGGCAGCGTTTACTCCTAATTTCCTTTCCTGGATCCCCTTCCCCTTGCCCCCTTCTGATGTTGATGTTTCCAAATCCTTTTTGTGTTCTTCATGGCTCTTGCATGACCTCATCGCTTTTCTTCATATGGGTCACTCCTGTGTCCACAGCCCCAGCCCACATCTCTCCACTGATCCCGGACTGTATCTCCACCCCCCCGTTCAAAGTACATCCCCTTCATGGTTTCATTCGGCAGCTCAGAACTGAGCTCAGAGTCTCTACCTTACTTCCCTTGTATCTCCTTCTCCATGTTTACTTACCCATTTATTCATTCAGTAAGCTTTTGTTAGATATCTACCATGTGCTGGAATAATTCTATACTCAGCTGCTCTGATAAGTGCTAGAAATAAAGTGAGAAATAAGAGGGGCATCGTTCCTGACCTCAGGGAGTTTACAATCTAATGAGAGAGACAGGCATCAAATCGACAATTTACGTGAATGAATATTGAATTATCATTTTAATGACTACTCTAAAAATGCAGAGGATTTTGTACGTCAGATATCTGAGATATTAAAGCTATGGCCTTCCCCCTTCCCCCCTGTGGATCTACCTCCTTGATATCCCACCGATCCACTGTTTCGGGTTATAGAATACCTACTACACCTACTCCTTAGTTCAGGCCATTGTGTGTTGCTACCTAGATTGTCGCAGTGGCCTTTTAAGCCTTCCTCCCTGCCCTGCTTAACTCCACTCTTTATACTGCTTGCACAGTGAATATTATCATGCGACGAGGGTAATCGTCTCCAGCTCAGGCTCTGCATTGATCAACTCTAGTCTCTTCTTTCTCCTGCTTAAAGTCTTGCGACAGCTTTGTATTTTCTTCTGGGTAAATTTAGGTGTGTCATATAGAACCCCTTGTGATGTGGCCACTCTACCTCACTGTCCCCAGAAGAAAACTGCTTTCAAACTGTTCCAAGTTCCCCACATTTCCTTGAAAGCCCCACCCTTCCTCTCACCTACCTGAACCTTTCTCCTTCTATCACCATTTTCAGTGCCTCTGTTGTAGCACTTACGAGTTCACGGAGGTCACAGGAGCATGGGATGTCTCTGCCCGGTGGGCATCTTCCTGAGGTTAGGTTCTATATTTCATCCCTCTCTGCATTTATATTATGGTATTTGGCATGTGGCATATGCTTGATAACACAGGTCTTTCTATATTAAAGTTACATTAGGCCCAGGTTACTAGAAAATGTTTCAGTAACAGGGAAGTATTTTTACTGTTTTCTCCTACGAAGTCACAGGTTTAGGTTTTCAAAAAGCAACTCTGATCTCCCCAGTTACTCCTTAGGGAGGATATAGAGGACTGTTGTTTATTATTGCTTTAGTATGACGGTGACACATGCTTTGGAGTTAGATTAGGGTAGCAGAATTCATTATCCTTCAGATCCCGATTGGGCCACATTTAATTACCAGGGCTTTTCTTTGGTTTTGAAGACACTCTCCAGGTTGTTATGGTTGATCCTATGCAACCACAAGGCCTATTAGAAGAGGGGACACATAGCTCAGGTTCAGAGCTGTTCAGAGAGTGGTTCCCCAGATTGTATGCACCAGAATCATCTGGGGGGCTTATTAGGTAGCAGAATCTAAGGTCCCTCACCAGACACACTGAATCAGAACCTCGGGCAGTGGAACTCATGAGTCTGCATGCTATTAAGATCGCCAGGTCATTTCGATGCCCATGGAAGTTATACTCCCACTGATACGGAGCTTAGCTTCTTGATTAGGATACTCTTAAGTTTAAATTTTAGTAATGTCATTTATTAGCTAAGTGACTTTGGCCAATTAATGATTTCTGAAGCAGACATCCCAGAATCCTAGATACAAAGAAGCAGTCTTTCACCCCAGAGCCCACAGCACCTGTTCACCAGGTAACACAGTCTCAACGCAGGCCTAAAGTAAGATGCATTCACAGCAAAGCTGGCTGCCTCTAATCCCGACCAGTGTTTTAAGTTGTTTTTTTCCACTTCTCTTTTTTATTAGTTCAGTCTAAAATAACTTAGCTCATTCATTTTTATAACCAAAACATCTGGGAAAAGCCAGGCATTTCTATTGCATTTTTAACAGGATAAGTGAATTTAATCTGTTTTTCCTGCAGCTGTTGTTTCCCCTCCTACTGGGTTCTTGGGCTTTCATTCCACACCAACACAACACGATGTAATCACATGGTTTTTAAGAGTAAGCCTCGTTTCCACGTTCAAGCAGCTCAGCAGGAACCTGTAAGGTGTATAAGCACAAATGAGTAAGGAGGTCTTAGTCAAGGTGACCTAGGGCCTTCAGAGACTGGGATGTGACAGAGAATCTCCAATGCAAAGATGTAGAGCTTGCTTCTCTGCTTTCCCCACCTCCCACTTGTCCAAATCAGATAAGCTTGCTCCTTTTGAAATCATCCAAATCAAATGAGCTTGTGCCTTTTGAAGTCATCTTGATGGAGCTCTCCATGGTTCTGACATTATAGACATTGCTGCCTCCCTTTATTGTTGAAACCATTTCTGGGAAAGGTTGGCCAAATAAGGTAGGGGCTAGATTCAGCCTGATTATCTACTTACTGTCAACTCCAATTGCCTGTGCTCCTATTACCAGTGCTTTCCATCACAGTGAGGAGGGGGCCTCTCTTACTTTCTCAGTATGCTATTACTCTTTGGCATATACATCTGTATAGTTATGCATTTTTTAACTACTCTCATTTTTTTCAGATGTTTATCCTTGTCAACATTGCCTCCTGGCATTGTAAGCTCCTTAAGTAAGGACTTGGGATTATGATAACCTTTGCACAGTGTCTAGCCATATATGGGAAATGGCTTTTATAAACTGCTTTGAATTCTGGACTAGTGGATTTGATTTTAGAACTGATCTACTCCAGGAATGCAAACTAAAGTGACTTCACAAACCAGAAGTGGCAGATCATAAGAAAATTGAGATATATAGAACTGAGACTCCAATGACTCCACCAAAAAGACTACATTTTCAAGTATTGCAGAGACTTTGGTCAAACCAAACTCTTGTGATTTATGTTTATTTCATGGGCCCTTGGTTTGCAAATTCTAATCTAGAAGCTATATACATAAATGGTTAGAAGCCAACAATTATGTTAGAGTCATACCACTGCAGTTCAAAACAGGGTTCTGCCACTTACTAGCTATGTAATTTGAAGCAAGTTTGTAAGCCTGTTTCCTTACTTTAGTCCTCAATAAAATAGGAATAATTACACTACCTCCATTGTAGAATTATTTGGATTTTAATGGAAATACAGTAATGCATTAAAGTAACTTAGAACACTGCCCAATTGTTAGCTATTTTTTACTGGTAGCCCAGCCTCTTCACTATTTTAGTAAGAAAATTGAAGCTGATGGAGACTGCCACATTCAACAGTCCTACAGAGCTTATATTATGGCCCAGATCACTAAATTCCAGGTTGAGTATCTGTTCCTCCATATCAGTGATTTTCAAATATTACTTTATTAACAGAAGAACCCCACCACACACCTTTTACTTCTAAAATATTACACAGAACTCTAGTATAAAGCAGATTTGAGTGGCTCCGCTCTGGTTGAAACACGGTTAGAAGCCCAGAGCCCCACCCATTGGCCATGCCTCCCAGCCACCCTTCCGGCAATCCCCCTGACTGTGAAGATTCCAAAGAAAGGCGTGAAAACCATTACACTGAAAAGTTTGAAAACATAAATGAAGACCTAAAGAAGGGATAGACCCTGTCTTCCGGCATGTGTGAGCTTTTTCTTGCAAGACTTTTTATCTCTTTTAGCACTAACACTACCTTTCAGATATAAAAATAAAAAATGAAAGTGGATAAATCCCTCAAAGCCATGGAAAATGATACCCACCAGAGCCCCTCAGACCCATCTTGCTGTCACTTAGCAAGGAACAGAAATCATGAGCCTCATAATTTATAGCCTTGGCCCGACACAGAATTGTTTAACATTACCTATAAATCAAGCTTTTTCTCAACCATTTCATAAGTCATGGTAATCATTCTGGGTCCCAGTGCACAGGGAGCTAAGAGATCTGCTGCCTTAAGCCTTCCATCTTCTTACAGGACATGCACATCATCAGTACTGATGAGAACCAGGTGTTTGCAGCCGTCCAAGAATGGAACCAGAATGATACATACAACCTCTACATCTCAGACACCCGTGGGATCTACTTCACCCTGGCCATGGAGAACATAAAGAGCAGCCGAGGTCTAATGGGAAACATCATTATTGAATTGTATGAGGTATGTAGCCGAGATTATCCCCCACCTGAATGTGCCTTTCTTTTTCATGAGTTTTAATGGTATAAACACAAGTGTGTGTATCAGATGGTCCTGGGACATATCTCAGCTATACTACTTAGCAATTGTATGGCTTGAGCAAGGGCCTTAATTTCTCTGTGCCTCAGGTTTCTCGCCTGTAAAATGGAGGTAAAGTATTTATCTAATGAGATTATTGGGAGAACGAGAGATAATGTTTGTGAAGCGTCTAGTGTGGTGATTGGCTCAATAAACCTTCAACAAATGGTACCTAAAGTTGATGTTCTTGTAGGTATGAGCATAACTACAAGTCAGAAATGAAGGTATGTGGCCTACATGATCTCTTAAGTACATTTTCAATTCTGTGCTTCTGATGGATTCTGGGTGGAGGAAGCAGTGTTATTTGTATACCTTAAGTTATTTATAAAATTAAAATAATTTAATTTCCTGGAGATCAAGCATCAGCTGTGTTGCATTTTAAAGTTTTATGGACAAATTTTATAGAAAAATAAAAGTAAACACTAATGATGGGTATGAGGGTTTCCCTAAAATGCCCCCAAATGCCAGCCTCTGTTCATGAAGAATTAGTCTTGACTTTCATTGAGTTTTTCTTTTCTTTTTAAATATGATTACCTTTACTGAGTTTGCACTTTTTTTTTTTTTTTTTTAATGTGACCACTAGTTAAAGAATAATTTATCTAGGAAACCAAGTGACTCCATTATAGGAACTAGATTAAAGGAACTAATTGTTTCAGTGACCCTAATGATGTAGTGCTTTTTTATACCTCTAGTGACAAGTGTGTCCTTTGACAGTCCTGGCCACAGTAAAGGTACTTGATTGACCACCTCAGTATGATGGATTGATTTGAGCAAAGAAAGTGTGTCTCATTACCCAACATTCACTAGTGACTGGTGGACAAACCTACATAGGCTGTGCTGGTTGAGGTCATTTATTCCTGCAAGGACAAGTTGTGTGCTCTGGGTGGTAGTCTCAGATGGTCTGGGTGAGCTGCTCCCTTGTGAGATTTTCTCTTTGAGGAGTGGGAGTGGCTTTCAGAACAGAGGGGTCAGTGCATGGACTTCTCCTGCTTTATAGTGGTCTCTTCTTAGCAGCACCTAAGATCCAGCATCTCTACACTGGTATGTAAGTTGGCTGCTGAGTTACTGGTAGTGATAGAAACATATAAAATTCCAGTTCTTTTATTAGGGTAGAAGGAGCATTACACAAAGATATAGGGTGAATGGAAGTACATTTATAAAAGGAAAGAAGTGAATGTCATTGGTTATAAAACAAAATCAGGAGAAATATCCTGATTTCCTAAAGAGGTAGTTGACAAGTGCTAAAATAACTCCCTAACAACAAGGTTTACTTGGAAAATGGCCCAGATATCTTCCTAGAGTTATAAAAACTGGAAAAGATGACTAAAGTGTATAAATGGTTTTGGGAAGCTCCCATTTCCATGCCCCTAATCATACCAGGAAGAAGAAACACACCTTTGTTATTCGGCAATAAGTCACAACTCATGGGAAGGTGTGGATGAATGTTGGCAGGACTGAGGCCACTCCAAACAAGTTCCTGTTTGCACAAGTGAGGCTATAAAGATAAGAGAATTATTCATGGTCCTGTGGCCAGAACCAAGAGGAGGGTAGACCTTGCTGAGGGTGACATTTCAGAGATCCAGGTGAGAAATCCCTGGGTCTCTGACCCCATTGATAATGGTGAGTGAGTTTGCGACTCTGCTGTTTCTTTCCTAAGGGAGTCTGAAAACTCTTGGTCATTTAGAACAGCAAGACACTGATCTGATGTGGAACATAAATCAAAATAAAGAACGCACCTAGATCCATGTAATTTTGCTTTCTTCTTGTTGAAGTCAGCCTTGCCTCTTTGGTCTTGTTGGGGTGGAAATGCATGATGTCATTGCATCTACAGAGAAACAAGATGTACCAAGCAAGGTAACTTCTCTAAAACCAGAGCTGTTGAGATGGTTTTCCATTCAATTTTATCAGGTTTATTGTGTCCCTACCTTGTGTTCATGTCCATGAATAAGACAGGAGAGATGATGAGTCTTAGCTTCATGGAGGTTGAAATTTAGTTTGTTGGGCTTTCAGGGAGGTCAACAAACAAGTTCCCTTTTTACCTGCCCAAGACTGGAACCAACTGAGACAAAGACAGGGTGAGACAAATAGAGATCAAACATCAGCTGTATTGTTTTTTAAAAAGTCATGTAGGAGGACGTGGGCTTGCTAATACTGCACTCCAGAACTGCACCCATCCACCAGTAATAGGCAGAAATAGTAAATCGAAAGATCTCCTGTGGAAGCCTGTTTCTACAACACCATCACACTGAGGTACAAAAGATGTGATCTTTGCAGGTAGATCCCCCAAATAGTGGATGTGTGGATGAGCTGTACATGCCCAGTTCTTTTTCTCAACATTACCGGTTATTATCAGATGTTTTCCCTGGGCAGGAAGAAATGAAGAAGTGGAGGGCATGAGCCAAGAATTGGCTGGAGGGTGTAGACTTGTAAGATTATGAGCTAGCCAGTCTCACTGAATAGAAGAGATGCTTGTCAGGTACAAGAATGACTACTGGATAGACACTGGAGTTCAGATTCTAGAAGGCCTTTAATACCAAGGGAATAAAATGGATCCTGGCCCTATCGAGACAACAAACAACATATTGAAGGTTTTTAGAGGGCAGTGCTGTTTTGCACCTGGAGATACATTCTGTGATTTGGAGACAAAGCTCAATTTAATTGGTCTCTAGGGGTCATTAGACTTTAACCTTCTTCACTGGAGATTCTCATAAAAAATGAGATTGTGTACCATATGGCCAGTTAACAAAGAGACTATCCTTTGTCTGGACTCTGAGTGCCCTTGAGTAATGTATCTGAGAAAACCAGTAAACTTTCACATTCAATTCAGCTAAATTAACACACTTTCATAGAGTGTATTCTGTTTGATGAGATGAGATTGGTACATGAAACTGACAATCCACTGGAAAGATATAAGTGACTCTAACTTGAGGGACTTGGGGAGACTTGTAGATGTGTTGGCTTGAAGGATAAACGCTGGAGCTTGAGAGAAAGGCATTCCTGGTGGAGTTTCAGCATGAGAAGAGAGTCAGGGTCTGAGAAGTAGAGGTTTATTTTTATAGAATGTTGAGTGGCCTTGGAGAACAGCAGGGATAATGATTGCAAAGATACCCACTAAAGAACTTGATTGAAGACTTGGACTAGTATTCTATGGGCTAGTATTTCTCTGTTTTTCCCCTATAACTACATACTTAGTGAGTGATATTTGCATGCATGATATAGTCCCCTATTTCAAGTTAATGTGTAACTTTATATGATAATGTAACAAAATACTATATCTGTATTCTCTTGTCTGAAATGTCAGAGATGCTTTTGGGTACCACAGATGTGAGGTGGGTTGGGCCGACCATAGCCACTTAAAGCTACTGGGGTATCGCTCCGTCTTCCAACAGCCTCTCAAGCCTCTTCCTGATCATGGAAACGGGAAAAAGAAAGCAAGAACTTGCTCAAGAATTCACCTTGTAGGTCTTGGCTTTGAGAGACCTTGGAGGCCAATGGGGATCAATCCCACTAAGTCACTAAAACTTAATAAGGCAAATACAGTGTTGTTTCCTGATCTGTTGGGAGCAGTCTACAGCTGTACAGAGCCTCTTGCTTCTTGTATCTTTAATCTCTGCCTCAAAATACAATATTGTCATAGATGTAATTACATAATCAGGGGAGAAAATAATTCTCAAAGGCCAAATAATAATCAAAATCATTTTTAATGTTTCAGAACCCATTGTACCAAAGCAAGGCTGGTGTTGCTCTGAGTGTGGTCCATTGTGTGTGTTCACCATTATTCTTGACACTCTTCCCACATAGAGCTCTGTTGTGGTTTCTACACATCCCTAACTACAAACTATATTTCTTTTTGGTTTCTCTCCACTGATAAATCAAGAAACAAATATTCTTTTCAACACCCTCAGTGATATTATGAAAACATGCTCTGAGCTGCCTGTCTGATGGATTTTCTTCAATACTTTCCTGATTATTAAGCATCCAACTTGTAACTCCTTATGATAACAACAGCAGCATACCAGGCAATGTCTTAGACTGGCGTTGTTGAATAAATATATAATGTGAGCTACACATGCACTTCTAAATTTTCTACTACCCACGTTAAAAAAATGTAAAGTGAAATTAATTATAATGACATTTTATTTAACAAAAGTATCCAAAATATTATCATCTTAGTATATGTTTGACATGAAAAAATTGCTGAGATACTTTATGTATTTTTCGATACTAAGTCTACCAAATCCTGGGTGTATTTTACACTTCCCACACACCTCAATTTATATGCTCAATTTTTACCAGAAATCCTTGATCAGTATTGACATTTCATAAAATTTATAGTAGAAAAAAGTAGGTTCACACATGCAAAGTTATTCCAAAGATATTTAAAAGTTTGCCAACGACTAAATCTGGCATCAGTGTTTAAACCGGTTAAAATTAAATAAAATTATAAGTCAGTTTCTTGGTCCCACTGGCCGCATTTCAAGTGCTCAATGGCCACACATGGCTAGTGGCTATGGTATTGGGCTGTACAACTCTAAACAGCTTATATACTTTTTCTTATTTATCTACCACAGTATCCCTCTGTGGTAGGTGTCATTCCCCATTGTGCCTTATACGAGTACAGAGATGCAGAAAATTTAGTAAGGTGGCACAGATCACACAGCTAGTAAATGGTGGTACTATGTTTAAGCAAACCCATGTTTATTTGACTAGAAAGCCCAGGCTTTTCCCACTATGTATTTTTTTCACATTAGTTTTTTATTGAGGTATGATTTATATACAGTAAAATGTATCCTTTTGGGTACACAGTTCTGTGAGTTGTGACGGGGTACCCATTTGTATAACTACAACTGCAATTAAAATATAAAATAGTTCTGTTACCTCCAAATATTTTCTTTTGGCCTTTTTGTAGTCAACTCTCCTCCTACCCAAAGTCACTGGGAAACACTGGTCTGATTTCTCTCTTTCTCATTCCAGTTTTGCCTTTTTTATAGTGTCATATGGAGGTAATTAGACAGTAGGTATTTTTTTGAGTCTGGCTTTTTTCACTTAGAATGAGATTCACCCATATTGTTGAGTATGTCAATGTTCCTTTTCATTGTTGAGTAGTATTCTGTTGTTTGGATGTGTCATAGTTTGCTATCCATTCACCAGTTTGAGGGCATTGAGTTGTTTCCAGTTGTGCATGATTATGAATAAAACTCCTACAAATAGTCACATGAACATAAGTATTTCTCATGGGTAAATACCTAGGAGTAAGATTGATAGATTGGGTGTGGGTATATGTTTATAAAAGGACACCAAACTGTTTCCAAAGTGGGAGTATCATTTCACATCACTGCCGGAGCTGTATGAGAGTTCCTGTTGCTTCACATCCCCACCAACACTTGGTATTGTCAGTTGCGTGTGTGTGTTTAGCCTTTCCTGTAGGAGCATAGCGCTACCTCGTTGTGGGTCTAATTTGAAATTCCTCATGACTAATTATGTTGGGTGGATAAAATGCAACTCTCCGAGACATCCTTAGCGTTCTGGTCTCTTTGCCCATCTTCTTGATGTTTTCTTGTTTTCCTTGTCTGTAGTGGTTGCCTTCCACCTTCTGCTTTATTATTATTTTAGGTGACCCTTTTTTAGCCAGATGGACAGCTGCTTGTAGCCTCCACAGGGACATTTTTTTCCAAACTGACCTTCATCGGATTCTCACCACAGGTTTGACTCAAGGGACAGCCCAAAGCAGACCATGGTAATTGCTTTTCTCAGCAGAGCCCTAGCTTTCTTGTCCGGAGGGCCTGGGGAGGGGAGCGACATACAACCTTGCCACCTGGACCCAATGCTCTGCCAAGGGGCCATTGTCAGTTTCCCTTTGCAATTCAAATTGAATCCCGGAGTGAAAGTGGGCCATGCAGTCCTGACACCTTGCACTACCCTCTTCCATGGGGGCCACCACCAGCTGGTGCCCTTCTCCTTGAGCTGCTGGGCCAACAGCAACAGCCAGGCTTCTGATTTCAGACAACAGTGGGAGGAAGCATGTTTAAGGCAGATTCCAAGTACGTCCTAGGATGGAGAAGAGTTAAAATGTGTCTCATTATCTAATTCCTTTACATTGTGTATAGTGAAGGTAAATTGTGTTTCCTGATATATATGTACTTACATATGTACACATATATGCGTATAGGACTCTGCTAGGCTGTAACATAAATGTATTTTATTCTTGGTTTGCATTCAAACTGTTTGAAATCTGTTGGCCTAAGGTGCAGAAAAGCAAAGTGACCTCCAAACCTATAGTGCATTTATATACAATATGGAGCCAAGAAGTAACTCAGTAATAATGTAAGGGCTTTAACCAATCCAAACACAAAGGGGAAGTATTCCAGCTCTCTCAGACAAGAGGGAGATCGCTGTGGCCCTATGTGGTCTGCAGGAGAAAGGCCTTCAGAGCTATCGATGGGTTCCCTGTAGTTCTGCAGGCCCCCTCCTATTGCTTTTCAGCCTCCATTCTCCTGAGCTTGCTCTCAGGATATGTGGGGCACACAGAAAGCGCCCATCCGAGTGGGAGAGCTCTCGGTGGGAAAGTATGGTAGTGACCATTCCATTTACCAAACATGTTCATCCAGAAACACAAGAGGCAGCTGGATGACCAGTAATTCAGGCTGTCATGCATCTCACCGGAGGCAGGGGAGGGGGTGACAGGAACCCCACAGGAGCACACTCGGAAGCCTGAGTCTGACTGTATTTTCTTTGGGGAAGTAGAGAGCAAGGCCCTGGGTACAGGTGAAACAGGCAGCTGGCTAAGTGAAGAGAGTTCTTGGAATCATTATCCGGTGGTCTAAAGAAAATGCCAAAAGGCAGAAGGTTGTAAAGAAACACAGATCGCATTCTGTGTGAGGAATATCAGGTTTAAGAAAAATACCTTTGCATTTGGTTTTAAAGACTGAGATGATCTGAGAGCCTCATGGCCTCTAGATGAGCACGTAAGATGCCAGCCTTCCTGACGTGGCACTGGCTCTAAGCAGCTAGGGCAGCAAGGGTACCTCCGGGCAAGGGCATAATATGGACACCCCTGCCTCTCCCCCAGCTTGGCTTCTCTCCTTACCCACCCTCTGTTCACGCTGGGAATCTAATCAATTCCACTCTTGGCCCCTTGTCAAATCCCCCTGGTGGTGTCCTTCCCAGATAATTCTGTTCTTCGGACATCCTTTGTCCATTTGTTTGTTTGTTTTTATTTGGGTTAACATTCTCTTGAAGGCCAGTCAGGTTACTAACAAAATTAAAAACAAATTTAAAAAAGACTTCTTATTTCAGCAACGAAATTATGCCATTAAAAAAATAAAGGGGCTCACTTCTGTGGAGTTGTGTCCCACTAGTGTTCTCTCAGAACTGCAAAAAATCTCAGTGAACCGTGATCCTTAAAGAATGGAGGAAAAATACAACTATAATTTTGAGATCTCTATTTCCCGGAAAACCTGGCAGTAAACCTTTAGCTTATATATGCTTAAACTATTTGAATTACCTTTTAGCTTTGGAACATACTGAAATTGTACAGGAATTTAAGATACTCTTTTTACTGTTGTTTTGAGATAGGATGTTGTCAATATAAATAGCTATTCTTATTGCCCAGAATGTAGACATAGTAGGAATAAAAGTTTGAGTGAACCTGTACTTACTCCAGGACCCTTCTAGATCGCCAATCTCCTTTAATCCTCTAGCTTCTTGTTTTGTGGTGATGCTCTTTTCCCTTCAAAATATTACGGGAATGCAAATCCCAACAATCGGGAACTCTGGCAAGAGAGCTCTGCATTATCTCATGGGTCCATCGCCAGCCAGTGAGGGGAAAAGAGAAAGCAGGGCTGATTTTTCGTGTTTCAAAGTGACCACTGGCTGAGACCCAAAGATGACATGAGAGTTACCTAGTCACACAATGAGCTAGTGACACAGCCAGAGATGGATTCCAGGTGGTCAAGCTGGGTCATCTCCCCACAGTATACCTACCTCATTACTTTGGGGCACCTCAACTTCCATCACTAAGGAGCATACCTTGGTGCCTTGAAAACCTGTTGACGAGCCCCTCCTGAGCAGGAGGCGGTTACTCCTGAGGTTATCCACCCTCCCACCTCAGAGGGAATTCTCAAAGTTAGGGATCGGATGGGCCCTAGGCAACAAAATGCAGAGACACGTAAAGAGGGACAAGCAGGTGGGTAGGAGCGGAGCAGGACATCTGGGTTGGGGGGTGGAGGGAGCAGAGATGAACTCCGTCTCTCAGAGACCGTATGGCATATGGCATGTCTCTCCATGTTCCTCCACTTCTCTTCTGTACTCCCAACACCCTGTGGAAAATGCCGGGGCTTCTCTCTGGGCTCCTCCAAGATTATAGGCATTTTGGCCCAACATGGTTCTCCATCTCTCACCCTTTTTCCTAGGTAGCAGGTATCAGAGGGATATTCCTGGCAAACAAGAAGGTGGATGGCCAGGTGAAGACATACATCACTTACAACAAGGGCAGGGATTGGCGCCTACTGCAAGCTCCAGACGTGGACCTGAGAGGAAGCCCGGTACACTGCCTGCTGGTCAGTCACCCAGTCTCGTGTGAAGTCCACCGGGAAGGCTGGTTACCTGGGGAGGCTGCATCAGGGGCTCTCTTCTATCAGGGTGTCTTAGGAAATTGGCTGGTGCTGGGCAGGGATTTCCTACAACTCCCAGGGTGCTGATCTGTGGACTCCACTTGGATGGAAAGTTTAGTTGAATACCAGGTGTTTTTACTGAGAAAATACTATGTGACGTAACTCTTAGTATGATGAAGAAACGTAGAGGAGAAAGTGCCTGTGTTCCAGGGTCCCCGACAGCTCAGTAGTGGCAACACGCCTGTTAACTGGTGCTGATGTACTACAGTTTGATAAGTGTTTGATGGATGTCAAGGTGAGCAAAGCCCAGGAAAGGTCAGGCTGCTATGTCCACATGAAGTAATTAATCTACCAGCATCTCCAGGGTTGCAGCTGTGTGGAATATTGGGGACAGGAAGTATAAGATGCTATTTCTGCCCTCGGGTGCTACAACTCTAGGTGGGGAGGAAAGACAGATAATTAACAGTGACAGTCACAGAGCTCAGTGACATCTTAAAAGGACCAGTGTGAGAAATTCTTCTAAGGTCCCAGGAATGGTTATGTTTCTCTTTAGCAAAAAAGTGGCCTTTTGCCACTAATTTAAAAGGTTTATTAACCACTGAATCATATTGCAGACATTATTTTTAAAACTGGGAGATATAGTGGTAAATAGGGCAAACATGACCTTTCCCCTTCTGTAGTATCAGTCCAACTCCAGATACTAGGAAGGTCAAAAACAAAAGCCTACCCATCTCTAAAAACTGGCCACAGCCTGACTTCCGCCCACTCCCCACCCCCACACAAACCTCACTCATGGCTTCATTGTATTTCCTTAACCTAATTTTCTACTTTCCCCAATTTCATCATTTTCATATTTTTAGTTATTATATTATATAAATATAATACATCCCTATAAATCATTTTAAAGAGTACCCAAATAGAGATAAATAGGGAATGCAAACTTATATGAGTTTTAGATAATAGCTTCAAATATTTTAAGTAAAATTCAGTGAAATTATAAACAAGAACCAAATACATAAAACAGAAACAGAGAATCTGGTTGAAGCAGAGGGCAGAGGGCTTGCAGACTGTCTCCCTTAGCTTCCTCTGTTCACCCCTCCCAGTGGGGTCCCTCAGAGCTCCACGAAGCAGAGTGTGATGGTCAGGGTTAGAACTGGGGAAAGGTCAGTGTCATCCTGGGGAAGGAATGGTCAGGGAAGCTTCAGAAGGCCAGCCATGAACTGGATCTTGATGGACGGGGTGGGGGTAGGAAGAGAGGGGACAGCAGACAGTGTGATGGGAGCAGGGCCAGGAGCTCAGAGCAGCTTCTGATGGGACCATATTGGCGATCTCAGGTGGAGATGGCTTCTGCCCAAACCTGAGTGCGTGGCTCCGTCCAGTCCTTGCTGTTTCCAGAAACCTAACACCTAGGAGGCAGGGTGTCTGTCAAGGTTTCCAGGAATAAAGCTCTTCCCTTCTTCTTGTAGCCCTTCTGCTCCTTACACCTGCACTTGAAGACCTCGGAAAACCCATACTCCTCAGGAAGACTCTCTAGCAAGGCCACGGCCCCAGGACTTGTGGTGGCTACAGGTAAGGAAGACACTCCCTGGGTCCTTTCCTCTCTGAGGCTGCCAGGATATCTTTATAACCTCTTTGGGTTCCTTTGAGCATCAGATGAACGCTATGGTCACTGTCCCCAGGAAATAGGCAGGATACCTGCATCCCCAAGGCCATGCTAATGACCCAGGGTAAGGGCTCCGGATGACACCTGTACCTTCTCGGTTAGTGTGCCATCCCCACAGCCACAGAGCGGTCCCCTGTGCCTGGCAAGCGGTCAGAGTTCCTCTCAAAGTAAACAACGGATCAGAAAGATGATTTGTAACGGGGAATTCTCACTTTAAGAAAATGTGATCTATGAACTTCCTAGCTCACCAAATAAAAGTTGGGGTCGTTCTCTGTTTACAGAGAGGATGCTTCACCAAGGGTTTCACCCCTGAGCTCTTTTTAATCGTAAGGGCTCTGGTGCCTGTGAGGTTTGTTTGCACATGGTTAACCACTTGGCTGAGAGCCTGGGGGAGAGGGCCGGAAACCTTAAGGTCGGCCGCACTGTTGGAACCACTGTCCACTGAACAGCAATTGGAAATGAAGGTAAAGAAACTGGAATGAAAAAGAAGTCTCTGGGGCAAGGCGCTCTGATTAGCATGCGTTTGATTTACATACACCTTTTCAGGAATACATTAACGGCATAAAGCAAGCAGGCGTCTAACCTTAGAAGTGAGAGCTCTGGAGGTAGGCTGCTTTTCACTAATGAAAGCAGATAAATTCGCAGTGACTTTCTGAGATGGTGCATCCTGCTCTTTGTCATCACCCTGAAGCTCTGCCTGGGCACTTACTTGCTCTCTTAGACGTGGCTTCATTGTCCAGGCCTCCAACTGTGTGAACTTTAAATACCACCAGTGCCCAACCCCTCTAATCAGACTGACAGCTAGTGTTGCCTTCTGGCGTTTCAGGCAACTTCTCCAACCCCATAGGATTGGGATCCACCGTGTTTAACACGGCTGGCTTCAGAGACACTCCCTGGGCCCCTTCCTCGCTGAGGCTGCCAGGATATGAGCGGGGAGGGCAGGCTCTGTTGCTGTTCTCCTGGCTCGGGGAGTGGTGCCTACACTCTGTAATGCGTGTGGGTAGACCTCCCAGCTCTGGGGCCGCTATACATGAGGAAGGCAAGAGAGAGGGTGGCCATTCCGTCGGAAGAAATTCATCTCTCCCTGGCCTGATTTTCTTCCCAGGAACTGGGACCCCTGCACATCTCCCCTCTTCTCCCCTGCAAGCCCTCACCCACTCACACTGACCAAGAACAACTCTCACTTTTTTCTCACAAGTCTTTAAGGAGCAGGAAAGGGCAACCCTGGAGGAATTGGTGGGTGAAAGCAAGTTGTTTTGAGCTGCCAAAAAGTACAGAGGCAAGCCTCCATGGTTTACCAGCTAAGCTATTGGTGAGAGAGGCTCCCGGGTCTCCATCTCACACCTCCTTCCTCCCTCCTGTCACACCACCGAAGTGGGGTGACCCGTTCCAGCCTGCCAGTGATAAGCCTCCAGCTCCACTTTAGCCAGCGAGGCGCATTAGTCACATCTCCCTTCTCTGGCACCGTAACCCAGGCTCTTCCTGCCAGAGATTTCCCACGGGGCCACTTAGGGACTGAACATGCTCAAAGATCAAATCATCCCGGAAACATTTTCCGTGTCTCTTCATCAGGGAATCGACTTTTTGGCCCCTGTGATCAGCAACATTTCTTTCAGGGCTCCTTTCAATTGACAGAAGGTATTTCCAAAAACAGACTTCAGTGTCAGCCTTGGGCTCTCATCACCACAAAGCCTCCACAGTTGATCTACTGGAGCTTTGAAACAGAGGCTTAGCATGTTGGCAGAACCCATAACAGGGATGGCAGAACCCGTGACAGGCTCGCCTCTTCTAGCCCAGGGGTGTGTCTGTCTGTCTGTCTGCTTCTCTCTCCCTCCCCTCTCCAACCCACCCTTGGCAGACATTGCTAATCAACCACCAGGCTCTATTCTGTTGAAATCAAATATGGCTTCAGAATCCTTATTAGTACTATGTTCCAGGCCACTGCCAAACACCAAACAACTCGAGCTGACATTCTCTGCCCCGTCCTTCTTACCTTTATCTGTATCTTCCAAAACCTGTATCTGGAGACTGGAATTCCAAATTCCGGGTAGGTGTCCCCAGCCCTGCCCGCCGGGCCTCTCCCCCCTCACCTGAACCTACTGCCTGAGCCTCAGGGCTGTTTTTGGAAACCTGAGTGTCAAAACAAGTAGTCTAGCTGTGTGCTCCTGACGTTGCCGGGAACTTGACAAGCTGCAGCCTGGCTTTAATTTCTCATTTTGAAACATTAAATGTCAGGAGCTCAATTAACATTCTCATTATTGCATTTTTATTGTGTTCTTATTTAGGCTACAGATGTGTGGGAGCCAACATTCCCTTCCTGCTTTTATTAAAAGAAAAAATATCAGTCAAAATGATAAATCCATGCGTGTGTAGGGTACTTTCCTGGCTCTCAATACCTCCCCAAGTGCACATCAGCCCTGGAATGTGACTCGATCCTTTGTCTACTCATTCACTCATTCATTCCGCAGTTAATCATTGAGCAACCAGCTACTACGTTTGGAACACTGTTCTAGGCTCTGTGTGTCGGGGGTGTCCATTGGGGACACTCGGGAAATACAAATATACTAGAAAATCTTGATCACTTTTTCTTATAATAAATATAAACATAGGGAATGAAGTGCAAGATAAAGAAAAGGAAGGGGAGAGAATTAAAAGACTGGAAAGAGGCAGTAAGTGTGGCCAGTCTAGGCACAAACCAGGTGACTTCTTTACCTGGCATGCTTGGTGGCCACAGTCTGCTAAGCATAGTTGTCTTATTCTGGGCACTTTATAATTTAGGTCACATAGTCTATACAATTGGGTTACTCAACTGCCTGGCACTCCAAAAGATATGTGGATGAGTTAAAGTTAGAATGACATTTACAGGCACATGCATGGATATACACACATATACACGCAGACACACATACATGCACACCAGATTTTCTTAGGCTAAAATATATGTAAGGAGGAAGGTGTCCCTAGGCCCAGCTTCTCCGTGCCTACTCTTCTACTCTTTGCCACCTTCAGGGAACACCTGTCGAGATGAATTTTTAAGAGATTATTGGTATACAGAATGAATAGTTTAAGAGAGCCTAACTAATCAGTATTCAGTCTTTGAGTTTTTACTATTTAAAGATTAATTCCTGACACATTATTTGCTTTTTTCTCATATTGGGTTTATCTTTCTGCTGGGTTTTTGATATGACACCAAGAAAGAAACTGTACATATCAACTCTAAACATCACTTGGGAAACCTTTACTCACTGTTCCCCTCTCCCCTAACCCCAAGCCCCCTAATCTGTGAACTGCCTGACAATTTCAAATACTCTGCTTATGTTTCAGGCAACATTGGCCCAGAGCTTTCATATACTGATATCAATGTGTTCATCTCTTCCGATGGGGGCAACACGTGGAGACAGGTAACTGGGAGATTTGGGGACAGGGAAGAGGGATTTAGGGCAATTTCTGTCAACATCTCGCCTTCCTATAGATTCTCAGGCTCATTAGGACTTTGTGGTTGCAAAGAAATGGGAGCAGCTGTTCAGTTTGGTCAATGGGCTGGAAGATTAGCTGGGCAGTGGGGTCAAATGTGAAGACCACTAAGCAGGGAATAGGAGGAACTGGAATCTTCTCAATTCTTTCATTCTTTTATTCAGCAATATGTATGTAACAGTCACCGGATGTGAAGTACTGGGCTGGTTGGTAGGGACACAAGCAATAAAATGTTTTTACCGTTAATGAGCTATGGGATCTTGGCAAAGGAGGTCTTCTCACCTTTCTGGATCTGTTTCTTTATCTACAAGATGAAGGGGGTAGAATACTAAACCAGCAAAGCTGTGGAAGTCTGTGGTTAAGCATTGCGTAGGCAGCTATAAGTGAGTATAAAACAGACTCATAAATACATGACTACAGGGCTGTCCAATATAAGTTTCAGCAGTGATAGAAATGTTCTATATCTGTGCTGTCCCATGTGGTTGCTGAGCACTTGAAATGTGGCTAGTGTGATAGGGAAACTGAATTTTAAATTTTATGTGTTTTAATCAATCTAAATTTGAATAGTGTCGTGGCTACTGTATTGGACAACACAGATTTATGCACTGTCAGCTAGCTATCAAGTACGAGGCCGAGAAGGAAGTTGAATACTTCAGATCCCTTTCCTCGTGGAGCTTAAATTAAGGAGAGAAAATAGGCTCCTAAATAACTAACTAGAGCTTAGGGTGGTTGTGTTATTTTAGTGGCATTATCACATAGAGGAAGGGAAGGAGCTGTTTTACTTGGGGACACTGGAAAAGACTTTACAAGAAGAGCTGACACTTCACTAAGTCTTAAAGGTAAGAAGGCTTCTACCTGGAAAAGAGACAGGAAGAGCCCAGAATGTCTTGATGATGAAGGTAAAGTCACCATCTGAAATCTGGTTGGATAAGTTCCTGTCTGGAACCCTTCGTGAAGATTATCATCACTATCACCAACATCATCACCACCACCCCCATTGCCACCACTGTCACCGCTACCACTGTCAGAAGATTTACCAGGGACCTCCTAGGCACAACCAAGCACTTGGAGGCATGCAACAAAGGACGAGTTCAGGTTCCTCCTCACAAGGCCATTATCATGTGGATGAGAAACAGACTCGTACATGAAAACATGCCTTCAAAACATCAGATAATCTATTATAAGTGCCCAACGAGCATAGAGGCTGGGATACAAACTCTTCTAGCATAGAAGCTCTAAAAAGACAAGCCCATGTCCCTCCTACTCCAGGAATAGCTCACGCAGCCAAGTGGTGACTCAATGTTCCGTCCTTGCGCTGTCACGACTTTGGTTTTCTTTTTTCTTTTCCCAAACAGCTAAGGATTCCAGTTTCTGTTCCAGTGCTGGACAGGGCAAGAGTTGGTAGTGGCCAGAATGATAGTATCAAGAGGAAAGTGTGAGCGTAACAACTTCTCTCTCCTCTCCAATGCCAAGAATCTTCTTTTAGCTCTCATTCTTAGACTTTAATCCAGTGTCTCCTTTATGTGGCTTCACAGAGCCCACCTTTAAGCTCTGGAGAGAAAATGCTAGCATTGCAGGTTCAAAGTTTTTGATTCTATCTGAAATATAAAAGAATCCCCCTTATGTTCTTTGTGCATTAAGATTCGCTGTTAGTACTGGCATTTTTCTTTCCTTAAAAGTCAAATATGGGAAAGAAAAGCAATTGAGGTTTGGCCTGAGAATCCACTTTTTTTTTTTTTTCTGTTGTGTTTCCTAGGGCATATGTGTAGAGGCCCCATTCCTCCTACTACCTCCCTTTCACATCTGCCTATCCTTCCTTACACCTTCCAGTACTTGTCACTTAACCCACCATCCCAACCTCTCCACCCAGGCTACAAGAAGCATCATTAGTGCTTAAAAGCTAGAGGAATTCTCAACAATCCCACTTTTCTCTAATATATTTAAAGTAAGAAGTTGGTTTTCTGCTGGATTAGTTCTGAAGCTCTCTTAGCTAAGAGCCTTGAATTGTAGCAGGTACTTAATAAATGCCTATGTAGATGGATGGATGGATCACTGAATGAGTGAATGAGTAAGTGGGTGGATGAATAGATGATAGACAAATGGATAAATCAAAGAATGAATTACTTTAGGTCCCCAGGAGTACAATGTTTCAATGAGCATTTATTTACTGTAAAGATCCCCAAGCATCAAACTTCGGTCTCCATCCATCTTGCAAGGAAATCTAGGAGGTGGCGGCTAAGTCTAAGAACTCAGCCATCATGTGTGCTATAATTTCTACTGAAATGTCTTTTATCTTCCTAGACAAAACGGCACTATAAGACACAGACCATCTGTAAATTAGCTAACATCTGCATAGTTGAGGAAGAGGAGAGCTGAGTAGTAACCTACTCAAATAAAGATGGAGAAGCTCCTTGAGTCGTATTTTCCTTTGGATTATCCAGTTGAGCACGCACCTTGTTGCCTCCCCTTCTTGTAGCACGCTGATTCACAGTACTAGGGGGAAGAGCCATGGGAAAACTGTTGCCTTAGTCTAGGGAGAGGTTTTGTTTTTTGCAAGCCCGTTTCCTCATCTATTAAGTGGGGGTGCTAGCACTGCCAAATTGCCTGGTAGAGTTGTTGGAAGAAGAAACAATATACATGAAAGACTTTGTAAACTGTGAAGCACTATGCAAATGTAAGGTGCTGCTATGATTGTTGTTGTTGTTGTTGTTCCAGATCTTTGATGAAGAGTACAATGTCTGGTTCCTAGACTGGGGTGGCGCCCTCGTGGCCATGAAACACACACCTCTGCCAGTCAGGCATTTGTGGTAAGGACAGCTCCCTGCCCTATTCCTGAGCAACTGTATAGTGGGAGGGTTGGGACAAGTTATTCTGCATGGTTTTGTGCCCGTTCACCCATTTCCTCATCCATTAATTCATTCATACATCCATTTAATATGCATTACATCACCTAACTCTTAGGTAGTAGTAGGAGGCCAGATAATTTAGGTGGGAAAGTATGATATATAGGGTGGGGTAGTAGGAATGGGTGCTCAGATCAGGCAAAAAAAAGAGCAGGAATGACCTCTGAGTTCAAATGGACAAGATTAAGAATCCAAAATCCGGGAGATGGAAATTGCTTCAAAAGGAAGGTTAGTGCATGTAGCAAATGCTAAGTTCAGGCCTAGAGAATCTGGGTTTGAGATGTCTATAAATATTCAAACAGGGATGATCATCAGTTGCCAGGTATACTCATCTGAAAATCAGGCAAGGGGGCTGGGCTGAAGCTCTAGATTTAGAGTCGATTAGCCATCAGGTGGTAGCTAAAGCCATGGCAGTGGGCTCCATGCCTCAGGAGAGTGGGTACAACATGGAGAAACCAGGGACTCCTGTGGAGCACTGGTGAACACTAGCATGGGGAGGGGAAGAAGAAACTGTGGAACAGACTAGGAAGAAATAGCCAAAAGGATAAAAACTCAGGAGAAATATTTTCATGGATGCTGAAAAAAGAAGTGATTAATAGCACCAAGTTCTATAATCAGATAAGTCAGTTATAGAGTAAAAAACAATCTAACATTAATCAACATAAGATGTCATTGGTGATCTTTGTCAGAGTAGATTCAAAAGAGAGGTAGGCCTGGCCGGGATCGTTCAGTGGTTGAGCATCGACCTAGGATCCAAGAGCTCAAGGTTCAATTCTGGGTCAGGGCACATGCCTGGGTTGCAGTCTCGATCCCCGATAAGGGGTGTGCAGGAGGCAGCCAATCAATGACTCTCTCATCATTGATGTTTCTATCTCTCTCTCTCCCTCTGCCTTCCTCTCTCTGAAATCAATAAAGATATAGTTTAAAAAAAGAGAGAGAGGTAGGGTTAAAAGATAGATTGCAATAGATTTATGAATGAATGAATGAATGAATGAATGCATGAATGAATAAATGATAAGCAATGGGGAAATATAGAAAGAGTGCAGATAATTCTTATCAAGAAGGCAGATTACAGAATGAAGGTCATGTATGACCTTCCAGTGAGGACAAATAACTGAGTGAGGATATATTATGATGATGATGATTTTATTTAATGATGATGCTGCTGTTGTTTGTTTTTGTTTGGGGCAGGGGTTGGATAAGTATCATGTGTGTTTATATCCTGAAGGGAAATAATTTCAAGTTCAGCTAAGGGAGTATTTGGTGGTAGAGAATATGCTATCTAGATCACGGTTACAATCAGATCATCCATGGTCTGGAAGATGGACCCTGGCTTAAGTACCAAGCTATGATTTGTGGAATAAGAGTTTTTAGAGACTTTTACTGGGAAGCATCAGATTGTAATCAGGAAAAGGCATAGGATCCGCAGGTGCCAAATCCAAGCCTTTGCTACCTTGGCAAGGGCTTATGATTTCTCTCAGTCTGACCATTTATTAAGTTAAACCATTTGAAATTGCCATTTTTGTAAATCAAAAATGGTGAAATATTGTCAGTTTCTTAGAGCTCAACCCAGCATAAAGTAAAATGGTTACACCTCCTGTTATGTCTTCTTAGAGAGAGATTATGACAATAAATTTAAACAGATACACAGAGCCATTTGTAAGAAAAGTACTCTACCAACTCATGAATGAGCTTTAAAAGTTCCCAGCATACTTGTTTATCACCCTTTCATTGCTGATTGTATAGTTTTTTCCTAGTGTCACAGGAGTGAAATTAGGTGGTTTTAATGGTAGTCAGCAGTTACTGAGAGATTATCACAGTCCCACCTCTGTTCTAAACCTTTACATGAATTATCTGAGTTAATTCTGGGGAAAAACCTATGTATGTGGGTATTCTTTTTATCACATACTTATAGTGGCATTGAGATGCAGACATATTAAATACCTTGCTCAAGGCTACACAGTTAGTACCAGCAGCACCAAGTTGGGTCTCTGTAATGGTTGCTCTTCTGTTTTAATTACTAATTTCCCAGATACTTTAATGAGCACACAGAGGCTTATCAACTGGCCCTGCCTTCTGGGAGATCACAGTCAAGGCATTCTGAGTCCACAGATCACCACAAATCAAAGCAATGCTTGCTAAAGGGTGTTGGATGTATGTGTTGCTGGAATCCTGAAGGAGTATGGAGTCCTGCCTGATATGAGAGGAGATTTCATGAAGCAGGTGGCTTGAGGGCTGGTCCTTGAATAAAGGATGCCAGGAGTAGGAGGAATGATGGCAGGCAAGCCAAGGGAAGAGAAAACTTGACCAGTCAGTAATTCAGAAAATGTAGGGCGTGTGCAGAAGACTCTGTATTTGGTAGGAACCAAGAATGTGGGTAGGGTAGGTAAGACTCTGAAGAACTTAAATGCCAGTTTAAGGGGGTTCATGCCAAACCTGTAGGTAATTCCTTCTACCATGAAGTCCTGTCTCTCTCTATGGAGGGACAAGCTCTCTCTACTGAGGGCTGAGTGGGACTTGCACTCTTAGAACAGCTTGACTATCAAAACAAGTTTTTTGCTTTTTAACCAAGAAAGGCAATATGTCTCAGTCCCTAGCATGATGTTTTAAGAACCTCTGTCTAAGTCTCAACAGGAGAATTGATAAGTGCCCTGCAGACAGATACAGCTGGGCACATTTCTTCCACTGAAGTCCTCGGAGAAGGGAGTGGCACCCCCATCTTACATTTGTCCACCCCCCCTCCTGCTTTTCTCCTTTATTATGTTAGGAACCTAGTGTCTATTTCATGGTTGATTTTTAGAGCCTTTTGCACAAGTTTCCTTGTTGTAAGGAAATAAGGAGTTTGCTGTGTTGCTGTTGATGCTGTTTCATCTTGGTGCTAGAAGGGGAGCGTATATTTGTCCTGGAAGGAGTGGGTGGAGCAGAAGCTCCAGAGAAAGTTTGGCTTTGTGGAGTCATAGCACCCTCACCTCTGACCACACAGTCTGTTCTGCGACTGTTTCTCTGCAGGGACCTGATCACTTCCAGACGGAGCACTTGTCTGGAAATTTCTGGAGGGGAACTATCTAAGTTGGGAAAATTATTTAATGTTTACTCAGGGATATGTAAGTCGGATCAAATCATGCCTTTCAAAGTTATCAATACTAAGTTTGAGTTTTCTTTGGTTCTACGACGAATCTCTTTTGTTGTTGAAAACTATTTATAAAGCGCAGTAAAAATGAACCGCATTCCCATTGAATTACCTCTTACAATAATAATGATAATCCTGACCTCCACTTGTTCACCTACTCCAGCTGACAGAGGATTAAAAATGATGTTTCAAACTAAGCTTTTGAGATAGGATTTTCTCCATATAAAAGATGTTGACACCGTCATTTGTCATAAATGCTACAAATGTCCCCCTGAACTTGGACGCAGTGCATGATTTCTGCTACCTTGCTTGTCTCTGATTGCCTTCCTGAAATCAGGCCTTCGGTGGATAAATGCCAGCTATTGTGCTAGAAAACAACCGCACATAACTCACTCGGGAATTAATTCTCCTTTGAACTTGTGTTGCAAAGGCTAAGGGGATGTTCTGTAAGGGCTTGACCATGTCATTATCATCTGTGTTTCCTTAAGACATTCTTGACTGATTTTGCCTCCTGCTTATGAATTGCAAGCTTGTGAAACTCAAACTCATTTTCTCCATTACCAGCAGTTTCTAATTAAGTCGCAGCCTTCAAGATAAACACATAGCTCATTTTAAGTGGAAGAAAGGTTAAGTAATCAGTTCATTGTTGTTTTCTATTGTATGTCCCAGGCTGATGTTGTTTTGTATACAGATGTATATATATTTGCAGAGGAAAAAGACACCAGCCTACCCACTCTCACACGAGGAAGGGTATTGTGCGTCTCAATTTTTAAATAATAACTACATTGCATTTCAGAGAAAATAGGAGTCATAATTGAAAAGTGGGAGAGACTTTAGCTAAGCTACCAAGGCATGCTGTTTTCCAGAAATTGAAATGATAGGGAGCTAGATAAGCATGAAGACAAAACAGCATCCAAATGAGCCCGTCTATTTGTGACCATGTAAATTTGGATGCATAGCGTTTAGAACCTAAGTGCTATTTCAGCTTAGCCTTCCATCCGCTTTTACCTTTGTACCTTAGAAGCATTAGGGTGAAGTGAACAGTGGAGCCCCACAGAACCAGTGCTCTAATGAAAACTCACAATACACAGAACTGCTAATCAGCAGGTAGGCTGGGATCCTAGCGTTTGCTTAACCCTGAGAAGTATCTCCTTTAACGGGATGTTCTTGGAACCTGAAAGCAAAACATCACCTGGCCTTTTTTTCTCTCCTTTGTTCTATAAATGGTTGTGAGCCTCAGTGTTTTGTTCAGAGAAACACACACAAAAACAAGTTCCAACGAATATGTGTCTCTAAGAAGTAAAAGGCATGTGCTATTCTGAAGACCTTCCAGGTGGCTAAAATGCCACACCTCGGGCGTTGCGATAAAATAAAACAGAACAATGCACCTCACTGAAGGGAGGAACACTGATTCTCAATGACCATTATAACTCTATTTCTGTGCTGGAGACTTCTGGGGAGGGCTCTGGTTGTTCCTGGAAGATTCTGTTTCGTTTTAGTGGATATTATTTCAATATCATAAAGTCATAGACACACGGAGCAAGGAAGGGTCTTAGAGGACATGCAGTCTGCTTGCACAGATGTAGCGTGGCAAATACCTCTGTGACACCTAAGAGGGTCATTCTACTTCACCAGGATACCCCAGTGCTGACCAACTTGCAAATACCCAAGACAAAAAGTTCTCATCTTGTATAATGTCTTTAGTTTGTTAAATAGATTCTTTGTGCTGAGCAATGCTGAAAATACTTGTGACCTCTGTCCATGGGTCCCTGTTCTGCTGGGCAGATCTATGCAGAATGTTCACTCCAGAATTGAAGGTGATTTTTAGAGCTGCGGAAAGAACCACAGTTGGAAAGGACCTCAAGATATTTCCTTCCCTAGCCTTTATAAGTTCTGGAAAATGATCAGATATGCAACTCAAGACATATTTTATGCATCTTCCATTTATTCCTCACATTTTCATCGAGCATGTACTATCTATGAACCATTAGCGTAGGGGTGGGAATATACCAATGATCAAAACAAAATACTTGGGAGCTTATATTCTGATATACAGATATTTGACTCCGATCTTTAGAATTATGAGAATGGAAATCTCTTCTCCCTTATTCTAGCTGTATTTTTAATTGATATTTTCATGCATTTAACTATATTTTCTCAAATTTTATTCAAAGACATTATATCTTTTCAGTAGTCAACAAATATGGTTTTTTGTTTGTTTGTTTAACTGTTTTGAAGCTTTCTTACTAAAAAATTTTAGAAGGCAATGGAAATTAATTCAGCTCTATGATTTTCTTCCCTAACCTCTCTTCAACTCATCCAATCTGTTTCTAGAACAACCTGTTTTTTACCTTTAATTGCATTGATTGTTAGTTTTCTATAATAATTGAAACTGAACATAGTATTTAGGATCTGGTAGAAGGATAATTTCCTTTATTATACATGTTACCTGTCTGTGAGCCCAAGCTCTAGGTGCAGTAGCTTGATTACCTATCACAATAGTAACATTTCTGGGAAATATTTAACATTGAGACAGACAATGACCCCAGTTTTGTTTAGTTTGAGCTTATCATTAGTTACTATTTTCCTTTTTGACTATGAGCCTTTCCTTTTAAAATGATCAGGCTTTAATTTGGTCTTATAAGTGACTTCTACATCTGCATTCCCAGCTTTGATCACTCCGCAGAACCCCGGATTCATCCATCCAAAGGTCTCCTTGACAGTGTCACAGTTTGGAAGCCCAAAAAGCATCTAAACCTCGAGTGGGACCAAACAGAAACAAACAAACAAAAAACTTTGCTTCTCCTTTCCTTTCCATTTCCCTATCTCAGTTGATTCACCCTCCAAATCCATGTTGTCCATTTTTTCTTTATTTTGCTCCAGCTATCTGTACACATTCTGTCACCAAATCTGATCTACTTCACCTCTGAAAATATTCTAAGTCTTTTCATCTCTTTCTATCTCTACTCTTATAACCTTTGTCCAAACCTCTTCTCTTACTTGGACTCTTGACAAATTGCCAAACCTCCCTCTAAATTATCTTCTTGCATCCACTTTGGGCCCCGACAATCCACTCACCACAAAGAAATAAAAGTTATATTTTAAAGTGTAAATCTAGTCGTATCTTTCCCATTTCAACTGGAAAAAGGACCTTTCTAGTGCGGTGCAGCCCTGTTGTTTTGACTCCATTTCCTTCTGCTAATTTCCTTTCCCACTAATCTACAGCCACTGGTCACTTTTCTGTCCTTCCCACAGGGCAACTTCATTTCACATTAGATCTTCCCCCTGGAATGGCTCTCACCTTGATCTTTGCACAGCTTGTTCCTCATTATCATTCAGATCTCAGTTTAAATGTCAACTCCTCAGAGAGGACTCTCTTAAATTTCCAATACAACGTAGCAAAGCAGTCGCTCTCCATCACATCACTCTGTTTTAATTGCCTTCATGACACGTTTCTCTAACTCATATTTTTGTATCCATTTATCTGAATATTGTCTTTCTCCTCAGTCTAGCATGTAAGTTCTAGTAAAGCTAGTCTTGTTCACTGCTGTTCCCCCAGAATGGAGGGCACTGCCAGAGCTGCCACCTTAGGCTTCAATAAGTAACTGATAAATGAATTTTATGTTATTTGGATTTTGTAGTCCTGTCTTGCCATTATTTGGAGGCCAATTATAACTTTCCTCCTGCCTCCCGGAGTATTGGCAATCCTACCAATTTCAATTTCTCCTGGGGACCTAATAAGGAATTCCTATTATTCCTTTGTCTTGGCCATTAATGAGCTATTGAACTGAGAAAGGGAAGGTGGATCTCCTGGGGATACCATTCAATATAATTACCTCAGACCATTTAAAAACTCCTAGTCATCAAAAAGAATGGCTCTCACAAGTGGCAAGTCAATCAGACCCAAATTTCTGATACTCAAGAGATTAAATTTTTTATGTATTTTTTGGAGTTTTCCATAGGAATTTTGCTTTGTTTTTAGTAATTAGTCAATAATCAGCAATTGCTGATCTCAGAAAGTCACCTGAATGGCACAATCCTGAATTTTCACATGGTACACTGACCATAAATGAGAGTCACAGGATTCGTTCCTCACCCTGGCTCTGGAGACCTGTCCCCTTGCTTATGTCATCTTTGGACTTTGGTTATTGTGTATGCTAGCTTTCCCACCTGGATTTTGGCATTTCTCATTTCCTTGTTCATCCCAGTCTCCCCTCTAACCCATGCTTCTGCTCCTTCCGTAAAATTCAGTTTATACAGCTGGGCTTTTGAGTTCCACAATTTTTCTCTTTGTCTTTGCCTTAGATTATTTTGGGAGCTTACATCTTGGAGCTTGGAGGCTGTGGTGGTCCCTCTAGGTCTACTCTGTGGTGACTTATCTTCATGTCTAGTGTAAAGATAACTATTCTCTGCCCTGCCATTAATGTCAGGGGTATGAAGACTTCTTTCCTGGGATACTGGTGACACTCACAGCAATTTTCTCTGATGGTGTTAATAACTGACCTTCATGGGTAAGGAAATTCTGAGAACAAGACAAGGACAGAGGCCTTCAATCCCTTTGGCTTTTTTTTTTTTATCAAAACAATAACCAATTTATTCAAAGTCACCAAAACAAACAAATCAGAAATTAAACAAATATTTTCTTACTTCCTGGACTTACCACACAGAGTTAAACAGTTAGTGGCCATGGCACACTCTTCAACAACTATGATTAATTTAGGAACCAAGATGATACATGACAAAAACAATGAAGTCCATTCCCAATCATGCTTTTGTTTTCACCTTTGCAATGAGAACCTCATTTCTAAGAAAAGCAACTTAGGTCTGCCCAACTTTCTCTGAGTCAGCTTCTATGGTTATTTAGCCTTTAGATTATTAAAAAAAAAAACAAACCCTTAAATAACAAAGTCCTTAAAAAACAAAACAGTATTGTTAACTATCATCATAATGCTTTACATTAGATGTCCAACACTCATTCATCTTACATAACTGAAACTTTGTACTCTTTGACCTACTGCCCCGCCACACTGCCTGAAACAAGCCCGATTGTGCCGATCCTCTCACAATGTAGACATCGAAACATCAAATTATATACTTTAAATATAAATAATTTTTATATGTCAAAGATATTTTAATAAAGTTGTTTGTTTGTTTTTAAATGTCAAGGCATACACTGGTAACTTAGGAACCCATAAAACTTTTGACCAGCTGTCTGCTTTTTGTTCTCGGATATAGACTTAGGAACACCATAATTACAAAAATTGTCTGAGAGGTTAATTATTCTCATTTTTTTTCATCAATATATTGGGGAAGAGAGGATAAGCCAATGAGAAAGAGAGAGAGAGGCTGAGGGAGTTAAAGAAGTGAAGGAATAGAGAGCAGACTGAGTGGGCTGACTAGTGGTGAGGAAGACTCCACATCCAGTTCATGGGTGCCAGTATAAGTCATGCTTGAAAAACTTCTTGGGTGGATCAGAAGAGTGCTCTTAATCACTCCTTATTTTTTTTACATTCGTTTACTCAGTTAATATTTATATAGTACCACGTGCCAATTTTTCTGGCATGGCCTCTCACCCCAAAGAGCTCCCGGTTCAGCGTGAAAGTCAGACATACTTTCTGATAATATATATGTAATATCAGGAAAGAAGCCCTTTAATAAAGATATGTAGTTGGAGTTAACGGGTCATTCAGTGAACATGACATCCATGACCCCTCTGAACTCCCAAGATTATAATGTTGAGTTGAGGGATTCCAAGATAAGTTAAGAAGCCATCATTCAGCCCTACAATAGAAGGCCTGGGTCTCCTGGGTCTTTATAGGAAAATGGAGTCTCTACAATTGAGCTCAGAGAATTCTGTGTTGTGGAGTCAGAGAACAATTAAAAATTAATCTGGCCAGGCCCTGGCCAGTGTGGCTCAGTTGGTTGGGTGTAATCCTGTGCACCAGGAGATTGCCTGTTCGATTCCTAGTCAAGGGCACATGCCCAGATTGTGGACTAGACTCCAGGTAGGAGGTGTGCAGGAGGCAGCTGGTCATGTTAGGTTGTCACATCAATGTTTCTCTCTCTTTCACCTCTCTCTCTGATAATCAATAGACTATTCTTAAAAAATTTTTTTAACCTGGCCAAGAAGGATCTCAGATAATGAAGCAAATAATGCTGCCTGTGGAAGGGGTATCAGGAAAAGCTTTTCAGAGGAGGTGGTCTTTGGGCTGTGTCTTCTGGTTAAATCAAGGGCAGGCGGGTACTTGATAATATCAAGAAAGGGAAGGAAGAGTCGCTCAGAATCACGCAAGTCCTTAGCAGCATTCCTTAAAGATTATCTGATGTCCTATCCACAAAGGGCCAGACCTTCCTCTTACCACTGGATGAAAGATGGCACAGTGTTGCCCAGACTACCTCCAACACTCAATACTCGTCCCTAAAAACCCTTAAAATGGCATCAGGGAGGGAAAATGATCCTAACATCCATTCTGAACAAATAGGAAATTGCTTTTTTTAAGGTATGATCTGAAAGACACACACCTCCCCCTCCAATAGTGTACACTCAGCACTACTCAATTTATCTGTATCAAAAACTCCAAGGGTTGAATTGATTGCGCAGTAAATTGAACCTCGGGTTCCATTCTGAGTACTTGAAACATGACACTCCATCCACTAAGCTCCTTTGCTTGTTTTTTTTTCTTCTATTCTAATATGTTGAAATATTTCTGCAGCCCTGGTGTTGTCTCTGACTGGGCCAGGAAATGTAGTTTTGATCAAATCTCATAATAATATAGGGGGATGTTGAAGATTAATGCCTATTGATAATCCAAAGTGTGAGAGAGTGAGACACGGAGGAGAATTTAATAACCTGAAAAACTGTTGCAAAAGAGTGTGGTTTTATTTTCAGCTGTCTGTTTCATGTACTTGTTTCTAACCCAGGGTGAGTTTTGACGAGGGCCACTCCTGGGACAAGTATGGTTTCACTCCGGTTCCTCTCTTTGTGGACGGGGCTCTGGTGGAGGCTGGAGTGGAGACCCAGATCATGACGTGAGTACTTCTTTTGCTTTTGGTCAAAAGGAACCCAGAGACCTGGATTCTACTTTCACCGCCCCCCCCCCAACCAAGGCCATGGATATTTCACAGGGACCCCTACACCAAAGCATATCAATTTCTGGGCCAATGTTTTCTCATCTGGAAAATGGAAATATTTATGCTTGCACCATTGACCCAAAAGACTACTAACCAGAGTAGAGAAGCCAGGATACTCACTGAAATGTTAAGATTTCTAACAGAATTTAAACTAGTATTATAACAAATTTCCATACATCCAAAACCCCACGCAAAGAGAAAGCTTATGTCTTTACATGTGTTTCTCTCCTTCCAAAACATTCCAGTAGAGACTAGGGACAGGGACAGAGGAAGCAAAGCAGCCGACATACTGAACACAGGGAATATTTTAAGAGAAATTCCTACAGTCTGTCACACTCACACACTTACTCACACTCATACTCACACACTCACACTGACAGTGGTTCTTGTTCAGATTAATTTGCTGTGAAAACTGTTCTATACTCCTTTACAATGTGAGTAGATGGTGAGATATAGATCTTACAGCTGTAAAACGCCATGAATTAGTTTTTGAATATTAAAGAAAATAATAATTTGATACTGTTTTCTAAACATATATCAAATTTTAATCCCTAAAAAGTTGATCACCTGTGTGTGTTTGTGTGCACTTATGTATGTAGGGGGTAGGGGAGAAGAGTTTCTGCCGCCACTTCTACTTTGCTTATTGCGATAGTTTAAATGCTAGCAAGCAGAAAAGGAGCTAGAAGAGTTCATACTCTTCTTATATGAGATTTGGGACAGAGAGGTATTTGTCCTTTCATGAAATTAAGATGAGTTTGGAAGCAGTCATCTACCCAAGTATAAATAATTCAGGCTACCTGTTTTTAACATTTTATTAAATTCAAAAGTTTTCTAGTACGAAAATGACAGAAGCTTTTCTGGAGCTCTTCACACAGCCAGAGGGTGAGCTCTTAAAGGATTGTTAAGAGGCAATTTCTGCTTCTGTCCTAGATTTGAAAAGGATTTTAAGATCAAGTGGCCTACCTGGCAGGGCTGACCAGTACTGTTTCCTCATGTAATGTCAATGGCAAGAATGGAAACAGGAGTTCATAAAACGTTCCTATATTTCTTAGGAACTGTGAGGACAGGGAGTCCATCTGGGGACAAAATGTTTAACTTTGCAATTTAACCAAAAACATTAATGATGTAGGCTATCCTTCTGTACCCTTCCCCTCACGGCTAACCCTGACCCTAGCTCAGCTGTGGCCAAGGAGGAAAAATGCCTAGCACACTCACACTAAGGTTTTACTGCCTTATTGTTAACTTCATTGGGAGGATTTAAATGTTTAACAGTTTGTGATGTTTCATTTTATGTGTCAACTTGACTGGGCCATGGGGTGCCTAAATATTTGGTCACACATCATCCTGGGTGTTTCTGTGAAGATGTTTTTGGATAAGTTAACATTAAAATGAACAGACTGTGTAAAGCAGATTGCCCTTCATCGTGTGGGTGGGCCTCACCCAATCAGCTGAAGGCCTGAATAGAACCAAAAGCCTGTCCCTTTCTTGAGCAAAAGACACTTCCTTCTGCCTGGCTTGAACTGGAGTATGGTTTTTCTTTACCTTCAGACTCCAACTGAAACACTCACTCATCCTGGGTCTCAAGCCCTCCTGTCTGCAGACTGGAGCTCCACCATTGGATCTCCTGGGTGTTTAGCTTGCCACTCACCCTAAAGATCTTGGAACTTGTACACATGCAAACACACACACACTTTATTCATTCAAATACATTTAATAAGCTTCTAATATGTTTTAGAAGCTCTTGAGGGATATAAAGGAGGGAAATACAATGATGTCTACCCTTACGGAGCTCTCAGGCCAATGTGTGTGAGGAGTGGGGATACTTTAATCATCAAGGAATCCTAGTTATGTAGCCAGGGCATGAGTAGAAGCAAGTGACTTCCCACATACAAAAGGTGATAGTTGAATTGATATGGAAGTTTCAATAGCAGCTCACCTGTGGAAAACTGATTAAAGGTAAATAGAATGTAAGCTTGAAGAAAGTACTCATTTTTAATAGTTTTGTTGAGTACTATAGCCTCGGTGCCTAATGTGGGGTTGGCACATAATAGGGTGTCAGTAATTATTTTTTGAGAGAATCAATTATTTCAAGACAAAGGACAGGACACAAACAAAGGAAAGAACCATGAAAGAGCATGACCGGGTGCTAAGGGTTGGGACAGTAAAGGGCCTTAGTTTATGTTTAAGAATTTGACCTGTTCCCAGACTGATGTTCTCAAAATTGAAAATATGGTAACACCACTCCTCTTCTAAAAACCCATGGAGGTGTTCCCATTGGTTGCCTTTAGGATAAAATCCAAACTCATTGAATGGCCTACAAATATCCGACTGACCACATGTCTAGGATCTCATTTCCAGCTTCTATTCTCTGTACTATGGTGCCTTCATGCCCAAACATCTTTGCCTCTGGATCTCCCTGACATGTGCTTGTCCTCCCCACATGAACAACAAACTTCTAAATATCTTCCAAGTCTTATTTGAAGTATCATTTTTTCTAGTACATCTTCCTTCAAGCCACCAGATGAGTTTGAGTCTCTGTGTATGCTATCCTAGCCCTACAAATTTATCCCTTGATTACATTTTAGACAATAAATATTAGTAAAAGTGGCATTGTTTGTTCAGTGTCACCCCTCTCCACCTTCACCTACTGGGTCCAGGGGTGGGGAACGACCCTTGAAATCATTTGGTCTGGCCCTGCCAAGGCAATTGCAGGAGGGACTCGAAATTCAATAATCTAGGAGCTTTTCTTGTAGTTAATTTTTAAGTTGATAATTTTGTATGGCCCGTGAATAATATTATAAATATCTAAATGGCCCTTGGTGGAATAAAGGTTCCCCACTCCTGAAGCCTTACTACAGACCAATAGGCACACATGTGCATGCATGGACACACACACATGCACATGACTTCAAGTTCCCATGAGAAAGGATCTTTGTCTCTCTTGTTCTTTGAGTGACATATATTTATAAGTTTTGTGTTAGTACTGAGGATTTAAGAGCATATATGTATTGAATGAATAAATGAATGAATGAGCGAATGAATTAACCAGTACAGCCTATGGTCCCTAATAATCTTACCAGTGTTTTGATTGTCATGACTTCTCTGGCCCATTTTAGGATGTTGATTATAGATTCCTGGAGATTCTGAAGTGCTACAATCAGAATCCAGTAGTTGCAAGTCATGGGGGCTGGAGGCTAGGTAGCCATCAGGGCAGTCTGCGTCTGTGTGCAGAGGTGTGTGTAGGGGGTGATAGAGCAGGGGGGTGGAATGGCATGTGGGCACGAAGGGAAGTTAGAGAATGGGGGCCCTCTGGGAATGCTTTCTGATTTCCTCCAGCTTCTACTTCTCCCGAAGCCCACTGCTCAGGGGTGTGAAATGTTCTAACACTGGAACTCTGCAGGGGAATCTGTGTGGGAGAAACAGTCACCAGCCGCAGGCATGGAGTTGGCTTATTTTCATTGCTCCTTTTTTTTGCTGTCTTTTCAAATGTTATTATTTCAACATTTCCCTGGTAACCTTGACAGGAACCATCTAGTCTAGCCTAATGCACAGTGAAATGTGACCGTTCTTGTTACTTACGGCAGAGGACAGGACTGGGTGATTGACAAGCCGGAGCGCCTATTGCCGTCTCCGGCAGCGACTCTCCAACTGATGAGATGCCTGTGGCTGTTAGAGCCCTGGGCTTCTTTGGTCCACTATTTCTTGAAAGGTTTGCGCCCAGACTAGCACTTTAAGAAAAGCTCTGCTTTGCTTGGCTCAGATGTCGAATCAGACGGGAAAATGCGGTTTTCCTGCATGCTCAAAGCTACATTTGAAATTCTTTCTTGATGTGAAATGTTTGAACCAGTTGGCTGTGATTTAGCTGATGTTTTACAGAGGCCAGGGAGAATGTAGCAGCCTCTCAGGAAAAAAAATCCCCAAAGAGAGAGAGACGCAAAGCTCTCCTGGAAGAGAGAGCAGATGCTCCTTCCCAGGAGTGAGTGGCACCAACTTGTATGTGCTCGGCACCTGCCTTTGTGCGGGGTATCTTGTTGAGCACTTTCTCAAAGTTGGTTTCGCTGAAATCTCCCAACAACCTGCCAGGGAGGTCAGATTATCACCATTGGGCAAATGAGAACAGGGAAGTTAGGTGCTCAGCTCGCATGCTCTGTAAGAGGCAAAAGGAGAGCAAGGAGTGTGAATTTCAAACTTCAAGCTCAGAGCTGAAATTTGAGGAAAGGTACTAGAATTTTCCAAGGTTTCTCCAGTCCCTTAAGGATCATGGTGTGTGGGGAGAGTGGTGGGCTGTTAGTTACTCACTGAGAATTGATGGAGTGTCCATGGTGCTGCTAGAATTACAGCAAGCCCATACAAACCATCTTTAGAAAGATGTGACAAATGTGAAAGTCCTAGAGGACAATAAAATTGTAGTTGTTGTTGGATATCTAAGAAGTGGTTGAAGACAAAGGCTTTGTGGCTATGTGGAGAGGAAGGAGAGGGGGGCATTCCAGGTGGGGCAACAATGTAAGCAAACGTGGACAGTAGGACCCGGACCCTGCCTGGTCTGCACAGGGCAGAGTGAGATGTGGGAAGGGCTAGGGATTCTTTCAGCAGATTGTCTAGGGCCAATTGCCTTGCTAAGTCCCTGCATAAGTCCAGTCTACTGGCTTATATCCCTGATCCATTGTTCCACCAGCAGAACTAGTAGCCAAAGTGAAGGGGGAGAGAAAACATTTTGCCTAGGAAATTATGCAAACCCCAAAGCTGCAGATGTTTAAAGGAAAACAAACAAACAAAAAACACAGCAAAGGCCTTCTTTCCATTTAAGAAACTGTGATCACATGCTTAGCGGGGAACATACTCTCAAATACAGCCTTAGCACAACGTGGAGCCCAGGCCCTGAGCTTAAATGCATTGTTTAGCCTCCAGTAACTGCATTCAATAAAGTCATTGGAAATGAACCAGTGTTGCTTCCATTGATCTGTTTTGCAACCCTCTGTTGTTTGCTGGAAGAGCCTGATTTGACTTTGCCTGAAATAAGTGATTCGAGAAATCGGCAAATCCAGTGGAACTCGCAGGTCATCGCCTCTCAGGCTGGCTGCTGGACTCACATCCTTCAGGTTGTTTTCAGACTTGCCATCCACTCAGAGGCCACTATTGTTTGTGCCAAGGAATGCAGATGACACCGGGATGTACTGGAGGCTGGCCGTAACCTGGGGAAAAAAGTCTTGTTTTGATCAATGGATTGCTGTGTGAGGATGGAGTAGTGACTTAGGGTATGGGTTTTAGAGGTCGATGTTCCAGGAACAGCACTCAGGTTGCCACTCAGCCATGCATGTGACTTTAGATGCTTTACTTACCCTCCATCTGAGCTCAGGTTTCCTCACCTGGATGTGAGGATTAAGTTCAATGACCTCCATCAAGGGACATTAGAGATGTTTGCAGTTTGCCTAGTCTAATGATTAAGAAATGGCCTTCTGCAGGGAAGAACTTCAGTCAAAGTGAGCAGTGATCAGCAAACTTTTCTGGCCCCAGGGTCTTTGTTGCACCCACTTGGCTGATGTGATGTAGTGTGAGAGCTACTATAGACAATCCATAGTGAGTGGGCATCAACTTATAGGCAGTGAAATTTAAATTTCTCACAATTTTCACATGTCACAAAATACTGTTCTTCATTTGCTCCCCACCTTCCATCCCCCATACACTCAGCATTTAAAATGTAAGAACAATTGTTAGCTTTTAGACTCTCCAAAGCAGGTGGTGGCCAGATTTGTCCCATGAGCTGTAATTTGCTGACCCCGAACAACAGTGCACATGGAACTCAATCCATTGTGAATATATCACAAATATCATTGAAATTTTTGACACAGTTTCTACACAATTCCCCTTCCCATAAACTGCTTCTCCAATTGCACCCTCTTATGAAGTATTGAAAAGACAAATCATTTGAAATGGCCTAAAAGTGTTCTCATTTCTGATCCAGAATCCATAGACCAGTCTCATTTCTTTCAGGAAGCCCTCCACAATTTGTGCAGCTCTTCCTCATTTCCTTTTATTGAATTCCTATCCTAAGCCTCAGGGCTTGGCTCACAGGCATTTTCAGTTTGGTTTGCACTTGCTTTTTTAAATGGAGCCAAACTTTGCAAAGTCAGAAACATCTGGTAACATTGAGCCCAAATGCCCATAGTCCACCAGCCCGCTAGAGCTTCACGGTAGCTGCCCACTTGCGATGGGATGTGATGTTCATGTCCCGGCTCTTACCCGATGTCCGTGCATCTGCTCCCATTGCTTCGGCCCACTCATCCTTCATTTAAGTTGCCCTCCTGACTCCTGTAAGATTTTGAATATGTGATTCTTAAGATAAATTCTACATCTACACTTTCATAGCTATATTGTGTTTCTTACAGTATTTTTGAAAGTTTTAAAAATGCAGTTAAGTATAGAAAGAATAGTATCACAAGGACCTGTGTACCAACTACCTGGAATGAATAACTATTAGCATGTTGGCACTTTGGCTTCAGATTTTGAAAAGAAAAGTGCAGGGCAACCCAGGCAGAGGTGGTCTTCTCGGTATTGCCGATTTTCAGACCTTTTCTCCTTACACTCTACATAGATCGATGGCTGCCATGAACCTGCTGTATATTCTTCTACTACATGTGTTGATGCATTTAGCACATATCTAATTATTCAAAGAAATCTAAGCGATATTGCTTTAAGTGTTTGATAAATGTATAACTTCTCTGAATGCTATAATTCTCCCACACGCATCTGTCACTCAATATTATCCATCTCGGGGTACATCCTTCTGGTCCAGACACTGTCAGTGCCGCGTGGAATCTTGCCATGCTATGAGCGTGCACAGCTTATTTCCCCATCCGCCTATCAGTGGGCACTTAGGGTATTTCTGGGTTCGCATTACTGCAAGCAGCACTGTCCTGTCTTTGTGCAAGAATCTCCAGAAATAAAAGCTCTCTGAGCTGCACGCCTACGAGAGGAATTGCTGGGTCACGGTGAGCTGGCATCGCCGCCTTTGTTTGGAGTTTCCTGGTGGAGTCACGCGTGGCCGTCGCCGCAGGTAGCATGAGGGCTCCTTCAGTCTGTGAGGGTTCGTGACGTGCGGCTGCCTTAGGCGTCAGCCCCACGGAACGTGAGGCTTGCGCGTGAAGGGTACTCGGCAGACATATGGTGAGTAACGCTGTTGGGCCGGACCGCGCGCTATTTAAGGCAAAGGGATGCATCTTAAACCTTTTCTGTTTTTAGCCCTTGGTTCAGGATTTGACACAAAGCAAGAGACTGAGAAATGTAATGACGTAGGAAAATGAGGTGTCCCTCCTTAGGCCCCTCTCTTATAGCTCTTTTAATTAATTTCCTCCTCTCTTAAATGCCATCTTGAATATCCATTTTTGCCCTCTTGTTTCTATCTCTTAGGGTCTCCATCACCCAACTCATCTTTCACAGGTTCACAGACCACAGTTTCTAACCCACTGTTACAGACTTTAGGCTTTCAAACCAGCCCCTGGACCTTATTACGTTTTGAGAAAAGAGTCAAAGTTGTCTGGACATAGAATGATTTCTTTCTTTAATTTGTACAGCTTGCTCGCTTCTGCCCCTCCAGTTGCAATGCCTTTAGGTCCCCCATCCCCTCCTCCCCCAGGACTTATTTCCAAGCCTCTCATCCCTCCTCCTTCCACCATCTAGCCAGTCGCTGTGTCATGTCACTAACACAGGCCGGCATGTGGGATCCCTTGCTATTGATCCCCTGCCTATTTCCATTAAGGTCCAGTCGGTGTCTCACTTTGGCTCAGTGCAATTCCCCTGGAGCTGCTGACCTCCCTTTCCACAAGCCCCACCTACACACTCATGGAAACAGTCGGGTGGCCTGGACGCACACCAGTAGCCAGGAGTGTGGCCTGAATTTCTGGAGACCTGCTATCGCTGGCCGCTGATGGCCAACCTGCCCAGAACATTACTCTCTGCTTTGGTTGAAATCTTTCCTCAGCAGCGTCTTCCGTGGAAGCAGAAAGGAAGGCTTGTGGAGGCAGGAGGCAGGAGGCAAGGGGGGGCGTGGGAAGCCTAAACCTTTCAGAGAGAACTAGACTTTTACAGGAACATTTGAAAAGGGGCTCAGGGGTCCACGTGGATCAAGTTCCTCTCATCAGGAACAGTTATTATATCTTCATTCAACAATATGCGTTGAGTGTGCCCTGTAAGGTGGGCACTGTCCTGAGTGCCCAGGAGCTGGGCTAGGACATGAGCAAGATCCCTGCTGAGGGGAAGCTTCGATTACAAAGCCCCTTCCACACCCCACGGAAGGAGGATCTCTTTGTATGAGACTTATTTCAGTTCTAGTGTCCTGGGGTCTGCTCTACAATCCGGTTCTGAGTTTTGAACGGTGGTGGTAGAGAGAGAGGGGGTTGGGAGAAGGCAGAGGAGGGGGAGAGAAGGGAGGAGAGAAGAGAAAGAAAAGAGAACAAAAGAAAATAAAACAAAAGAGAAAAGAAGAGAAAAGAAACTAAAGGAGGTACTACCACAAATGTCAGAGTTTCTCTAAGGTCCAAAGATTCTAACCCCAGCTGCGGCTTCAGATTATTGCTTATCTCGTCTAAGAAAGAACAGTACATGTAACGAATGGAAGGGAACATCGCAGAATATTAAAAGTGGTTACCTCTGCGGGGGTTTTCAATTTCCTCATGTATAGATTTTTGTAGTTTTCAAAATTTTTATAATGAGAATGCATTCTTCTTATAATGAGAAAAAGGAAACCATTTATCAAAATGTACGCATGAAAAAAAGCATCTCCCAGTTAATGAAGCAGAGGGGCTGCATTTAAGTGGGTGATTGTGTGGGTCACGCTTACATACCTTTGAGGTTGTCACCTACAGGAAAGGAGAGTCTTAACCACCTAATGCGCTGAGTAAATTAATACTAAATCATTGCAAATAAACAGGCTACCGGAACCCCATCAAAGACAAGAATGGAAAATGGACACAAGTCTCACTCATGGAGTAAAAATTCAGAAAATTGCTAGATAGTGGCTTCTGATGAAGCAGTGCTCTAAGTAATTTTGTCAAGGTCACCTGGTTAATTTATGCTGCATTTATAAGTTATTGTGTATTTTAAAAATTAATGAAAGATTTAATTATAGCAAGGTTGCCTGTGACCTTTTGCAGAATGACTTCATCATAAATCTGCAGGCATTTCAGAACTGTTTTCCAGGTTTCTCATAATTTGCTCTCAAATTAATGACATGCAGCCCATGGAAGGAGTTGAGGCCAAGGAAAAAGATGGAGGTGGGATTTGCCGTTTCCTAGCAATGGCTAATTCTGAGTCCTGGACGGAGGTGGCAGAGAAGATGGTGTGTGACTCACTGAAACCCACAGCAGATTTAACTGTTTACTTAGAGAAATGAGAAATAAATCCAGTGTGTCAATGGAGGAGATGGCAGGTAGCCAGACTGAATGATTGCAGAGCATTCGATTCGGGGCACAGTTACCTACATGCCAATGTGGAGGCAACACCTGGACCAGTAGGAGAACCCTTCTTCTGCCCTGACGCTCGCAGGGGTTCTCCCTCATTCATATATTGAAGGTCTGTGCTTGCCCTCCAGCTTGCTGGCCACCAGTAAAGCCCAACTTAGACTCCATCACCCTAGTATATCTGGGCTCATTTAGAACAGCTAAGCTCTCCTTGGAGGGAAACAGGATCATTTCTCCAGGGACCAGGAATCCATCATCTATTCATTCTGATAACTCATTTGATCCAACAGAGTGAGGGAGACTCTTCAGAGGAATGCCACATCTTAGCACTTCAAAGAAAATCCTCTCTCTCAGTAAAAACTGGTAGCACACATCTGTGGTTCCAAAAAGGCAGGCTAGAGTTTGGAAAATGCAGAGCACCCTTTAGATATAGAAGCCTGGGAGAAAAGCCAGCACAATGTGGAGAGTGGGTTTTGGTTGAAGCTTCCCTTGCTTAACTGCAGCTCTGGATGCAATCGCTTCTCTACTCTGCATTCCTCCAGCAGTTGTTCATGACACTACTGTCATTAGTGGCGGACCATGATTCAACCCGCAGGCTGCAGAGGTTTCCCATGTGGGAGGAACAGCTGAGTTTCAGGAGAGCTGGGTTCTTATCCTTTGTGTTCTTGATGAGACCGCTACCTTATCTGAGCCGTGGTCTCCAGGTCACAGGTTCATCCCTAAGGACTCTTCCAGCACCAAGTCTTTATAATTCTCTTTGGGTTTCTTACTGCCCCAGGGACTCACAACTGAGACCAAGTAAATAAGATTGTCATAGTTGAGATTCAAGTATGTAATTGCCCATAGATTAGATCCTGTAGACTTTGAGACAAATAGAGCCATAAATGGAACTCTCTAGATACAAATCTATGGATTTCTCTTTTCTTCCTTCCTCCAACTGTGCTTTCAGTTTTATATATTTCATGGTATTTCTGCCTTTTGTTCTACAGCCTATTATGAAATAGAGCTAAGAGTACAGCCCCTACCAGAGTACCAAAGTACCAAAATGCACAGTCAAATGACTGCTAATGAGCTTAGGTAAGCTGTCAACTTCTAAGAGCTTGAAATCTAGTGAGGAGGCTAAGACACTTATGTACATCTTCGATGAATTTTGATACCTTGTGGAAGTGCTAAGGTGATATACTCAAAATACAGAAAAACATGATGTAAAAAATCAGAGGAAAGAGATATTTTTTTCTTTAAAGGAAGAAAAAGAATTGAGGAGGAAGAAAGATCATGGACGGCATAAGAAAGAAGTTAGCGTTTAAACTGAAACTAAAAAGAATAAATCAGAAAGTCAGGATAATCTCAAAACCTGCAGAGTGTTGTGGTTGCATACTACAAAAACCTAGTAACAAAACAAGGAGAAATGGAAGATTTGCAGTAGCTTAGGGAAACATTCTGATAACCTTCACGTGAGAACCAATAGGCCAGGCGGCCGAAAAGCAGTATGATCTCGGATATGAGTAGTACTATTAGCAAGCGGATTTCCAAGATCTTTAGATAACCCGCATCTCCGTGGAGGACAATCAAGGAAAGGGGTAGGTCCTGAGAAAGGTCCATGACGATATGACATTATCTGAATTGAGTTCATTCAGATGTTCCCACAAAAGTCAGTCTGCAGTGAAGCCCTCATTGTCCCACTGCCTAGGTACTGCTTGACATTGCTTTTCACATTTCTAGTGGCTCCCTAGTAATGAAGGCTCTCCTTTTCTTCTCTGAAGGACTGTGGTCAACCACCCTCTCCTTGAAACTTCTCTCAGCTTTGACACCTATGTATAAAAGTTGATATAATTGGGGATGGAACAAAGAACCAGATTACCATGCAGGAGAGAATCAGCTGACCCAGAATTGCTCTCTGGTAAAGAGGAAAACATCTTTACAGAGCCTACTCTTCTAATTACACTTAGTGTGGCATTGTTTCCACCTAAATTATAGCAATTATATACCAAGATCTCCTTTGAAATCATTTAATTAATGAGTAGGTAACCCTCTGTGTGTATGGAATTCTAATGAAATCTTTTATTTTTGTGAACCAACGTCCTCCCTCAAATTAATCACTCCCCTCCACACAAGGCTAATGCAGGTCCGGATGGTGGATTAGAGAAGCTGTGTCATTTGGGGTCCCAGCAAATCACAGTTGTTTGTGGAAATCCTAGCATAGTCCAGAATAACCAGGGACAGTGAAGCTGCTGCTATTTTCTCCCCGAGATTGTTTCTGTCCTTCTGAACCCCAGAGGACACACAACTCAGCCATGTTCTTTGGCCCAGAAATAAGGGCAGATAAAGCTATTACCCCAATTTTGGATGAAGTGAATGATTTGATAGATTCATTCTATCCATTAATCAACCCAGAACTATTTATTGAGCATCTGTTGTGTGAAAGAAGTTCCAGTGGAGACAAAGATGAATGACTTTAGATAAATCCTTTCTGTATGGGGTCACCAGGAGATAGATAGTTTGTACACCTGGAGGTAGATATAGGAATTGAAAGAAAATAAACTCTTGAAAATTGCCTTGAAAGGGCTGCATTTTGTCTAGGCTATTTCTGCCTCCCATCTGTTGAGTATATATGTCACTGATTAAACATCGTCTTCCGTAAGGAGTCTTGAAAGATGAAGTGATTTGCTCAAGGTCAGCTAGCTAATTTAGTGGCAGATAGGGGCTAGGAAAAGACAAAGTCTTCAATTTTCTGGCCTAGTACTCTTGCTATCATGCTCAGACCACCTGTATGTTAAAAGTTAAACAATAGCACGAGAGTATAGGATGATACTCTGTGACCAGAGTCACACTAGTACCAGAGGAGTTAGAGAGAGAGAGAGAATATTAGGTTTATAGAGCCCAAGAAGATAAATCTTCAGTAGAGCCAAAAAAATCTCATGAAAAAAATCTAGATGGCAAGGTAAAAAGAAAAAGAAAACCAGAAATAATAAATTTTAATTGATTTTTTCTAAAAATCCATATAGTGAGAAATGGCTTAGAGAATTCATTTATTTTGTCCGGTGGCTGGGCACGCCTTCTTCAGGGACACTAAAGGGTAGGCTGCCTGTTTACAGACAGCCATCTGCACTTATGTATGAGGTGCCTGCTTCTCCAAAGTTCTGTAGATGTGTCACACACACACACACACACACACACACACACACACACACACGACAAAGAAAATGCTTGAGTTTGAGATTAGGATGTTGAAAAAAGGATTTTGAACCAAACTTATTGAAAGCCCTAGCTGAGCAGGGCCTTGGGTTGAGTCCATGGGGGTTCCAGTAATAAGAATAATGATGATGATAATGAACATTTTTGTCCATTGAGGTTCTCAAGATTTTCACATACATTATCTCACATGATACAGTTTTGATGATGTTGGTAAAAATACCGGGCTGGGCCCTGGCCAGGTGGCTCAGTTGGTTGAAATATTGTCTTGTACACCAAAAGGTTGTGAGTTGGGGCGCATGTGGGAGGCAACCAAACCAATGGATGTTTTGATGTTTCTCTCTCTCTCTATCCCCATCACTTCCTCTCTGTCTAAAATCAATAATAAACATATCCTTGGGTGAAGATTAAAAAAAAAAAAAATACAGCGGTGGGCAAAAGTATGTTTATGTAATACAAATAAGTAATACAATAATTAATAAATAATTAATAATACAAGAATAAACTGTTTTGTGTACTCACAACTGTAAACCTCCTTTTGCCTGTACTTGGAGTTAGGAAGAGGGACTGGGAATGCATTTCTGAAGGAGAAGTTCAAAATAGTTTTTCTTGGTAGTTTCAACTGTGGTAGACATCATTCATTCACTCAGGATTCCAGTCCCCATAGAGTTTGCCTTCTAGGGGAGGAGGTAGAAAATAAACTAAATAAGTTATAGAGCATATTAGCATGTGAGTGTCATTATGAAGAAATATAAAGCTAGAGGGAGGAAAGAGACATCCAAAAGAGACTTCCAGACATCAGAAAAGAGTGGTCACATATGAATGAAGACTCAATGGAAATGGGCCTGCTGATGGCAGTCGGAAATTTGCTAAAGATTTTACCCCACTGGGCTTTGTTGAGGTTCAATGAGAAAATGAACAAAACTGATAATCCTTACATGAAATGTTTAAAATTTTGCATCTGGCATATGGAAGAGACCACATGGCAAAGAGATTAGCACACTCCTAAGTGAAAATATTAGTGTATCAATTTCACAATGTAAGAAAATCTGGGATAGAAGCCAAAGAAATGTAGATGAAAGTAATGCACCTGCCAAGATTGCAGAAGAGAAGAACCTGAATTAGTCCACGAGTCCTGACTGGGGACCTATTTTTGTGTTCAGTCCTGAAATGAGCACTCTGAGATCATAAACAGATCATGAACATCCTTAGAGGCTCAGAGTCAATTAGACCACGTACCTGAATCATGCTTGTATCCTCTGCAACAAGAGCCCTGGGAAATGGTTAAGCCTTTTGAAGTTCTGTGCTTACTAACACTTGAGCATTCCTTTCCTCTATGGGCAACTTCATCTATTAGAAAGATCTCTCACATTTTTTAAACTTTTACACTTTTATGTTTTGTTATTTTTTAATACTCAAGAGATCTCCCCAGGATGCCTGCTAATTGGTCTTCTCTCTCCTGCCCTTCCTAAGTCATCTACAGGTAAACCAACCATAGTTTTTACATCACTTCTTGGATAAGTAGATGAAAAATGGTCTCAAATTATATAGCCATCTGTATTAATTTCCTGAGGTTGCTGTAACCAATTACCACAAATTGTGTGGATAAAAGAACAGAAATGTCGTCTCTCACAATTCTGGAAGCCAGAGTCCAAGGTTAAATTGGCAGCAGGGCTTCACTCACTCTAGTGTACTAGGGAGGATTTGTTCTGTGCTCCTCCATCTTCTGTTGGCTGCAGCTGTTCCTCGATGTGTGGCCCCAGAAGTCTAATCTTTCTTCTGTCTGAACACGGCCTTCTCTCTGCATGTATCCCTTCTTTGTATTTTTATTACTTTTAATTAAATTTATTGGGGTGACATTGGTTAACAGAATTATATAGGTTTTAAGTGTACAGTTCTATAATACATCACCTGTATATGGCATTGTGCTCAGCACTCAAAGTCAAATCTCCTTCTGTCACCGTATACTTGACCCCCTTTATCCGTTACTATCTCTTCCCCGCCCCCCTTTTCCTCTAGTAACTACCATAATGTTGTCTGTGTCTATGAGTTTTGTTTGTTTGTTCATTTATTGCTTTCAGTTTTATATTCCACATGTGAGTGAAACCATATAGTTCTTTATTTTTTTTGGTCTGACTTATTTTGCATAGCATTATATTCTCAAGGCCCATCTATATTGTTGCTAATGACAGTATTTCATCTTTTCTTGCATATATGCACCACATCTCTGTCCAATTATCTATTTAGGGACACTTCATTTGTTTTCATGTCTTGGCCACAGTGCATAATGCTGCAATGAACATAGGGGTACTTGCATATATCTTTACAAATAAATGTTTTCAGATTTTTCAGGTAGACACCCAGAAGAGGGGTTGCTGGGTCAAATTGGACTTTGGGCTCACCCTGATAATCCAGGATAAATTCATCTGGAGATCCTTAACTTGCAGATCAAAGACCTTTTTCCAAATAAGGTCTGATTCTCAGGTTGCAGGTCACATCTCTATGGGGGGCCACTATTCATTTCAGTATACAATCTTCACCACTCTCCTTTACAAGGATTCCTAAACTTTGGAAATTGTGAACCCCTTTGAAAATCTGATAAAATATATGTAATTTCTCCATATATAAATACACATGCCAATAAATGCATATTTTTATTTAAAATTTCAAACTCCACTATCACCACTAAAGCCTATATGTGTGCGGTACATTGAGATACTTCGTTTATATCGTTCTTGAATGATGGCATCCAAACCTAACTACAAGTTTTCTTTGTGATCTACTGTAATGTAGACTAGACGAGGATATTGCCTCTTTTGTTATACATAACATACATAGTTCTGTCTTAATTAATGCATTCTAAGATCACCTTAAATATTTTTGGTCTCTCTGAAGTGTATACTTATATTAATCACATTGTATATGAAAACTCTTAAACTGCCTTCTTCTTCTTCTTCTTCTTTTTATTATTATTATTATTATTATTATTATTATTACTATTTAATCTGAGTTTCACTGAGCCTCATTTCTTCTATATAATACTTAGGTAGTTGATAATGGGAGGATCTGACATTTCTTCCTGTTGTGTCACCTGTCATTAAATTCAACCTGTCTCTCATTCTGTCAAGACCTTTTTGGGTCCTGATTTTGCCGTCAAGTATACTGACTGTTTCTTCCAGCTTCATGTCATCAGAAAATGTGATTTCCAGTGATGACCATTATTTTCATGTCTTCAAGTCATTAATAAAAATATTGAGCAAGAAAGAGTAGCCAGCAGAGAACCTCCCAGCTGACTCCTCACACCCTCCCTCGTGGTTGGTTTTAATGCCTTAATTAGGTACTGTTCGGCCACATAATTTTACTAGTGCCTGGCTCATATTTTTTCATCTTTTTTTCAAGACTGCTGTGGCAGACCATGTCAGATGCCTTGCTGAGAGGTAAATCATGTGCCTCATATTTCCCTCTTCTGTCTGCCTAGTAATCCTTTCATAGAAAGGGATGGGATTAATCTCATATGATGTAGTTTATGATCCATGAAATAACTAAACTATTTGGAGTAGGCAGAATGTTTGGTTTAGCATCACTAATATCCTGCTACTCAGAGTACAACAATCAGGGATGATTTACTAGGGGAGGTGGCATTTGAATGTGGCAGGATTTTGATAGGCCGGATAGAGAGGGAAGATACATTCATCAAACTCTCCTCTCACTCTTTTTTTTGGTTTTTGTTTTTCCTGATGAGCTTTCAATTTAACTATCCTCTCTTCAAACAAGTAGACATTTTGAGCTATTTTGTTAAGATTTTAAATGGACTGACTCATGACATCTCCATGAAATGAAGCAGAACTATAAGGTGGAAATACCTTAGTTGAGACCTGGCGTGGATGTATTGGATTAGGAGACCACTATATATAGCAAGAATATAAGAGAACAGAGATAACCAGGGAAGATACTTACATTAAGTCCACTCTCCTCCAACAATGTGGGCCACACAATCCAGGATATTCAGCCCCATGGCTTCCACTGCCCAGTGCCGAGCTAAGACTCATAGAGACTATATAGTTTTACTAAAGGAGAGACCCTCAGTCCCCCCTCAAAGTCTGTTTAATCTTCTTTTAGACAAAGCTCTATGTTGAACCATTAAAACAGTAAAACATTTCTTGAGGTATATTTTAAGTTGTATGATCTACACAGCAACCCTATTTCTTTCCCTATTTTACAATCTTAATCAGCTCCCACTACTCCCAAAGCATCCTCATGTTTCAGGTAGCAGAAGGAAATATCCCTTGAGAAGAGTTAGTCTCTCGGTGTCACTATAAGAGTACCTGAACTTGGGGAGAGAAAAACCCAGGGCTGGGAGCATAAATAAGTCTTGATGAAATGGAAGCTATCCAATTCCTTGAAAGACTTCAGTTGATTTAAGTTCCCGGCATATTGGTCTCCCCTTTACATCACTGTGATATATGCCTTGCATTATAATCACAAGACATACCACCTGAGTGGAGTATGGATGATCAATCTATTTTTCTAGAAATGATTGATTATTCATATTTATAGGGCTATCAACTGCTGGGCTTTGTAAAGGTCAGTATGGATTATCTAAGTCATGCATATGGTATACTGTTTTACTATACATAAATATGAATTTCTTTTATGAGACTCCTGTGATTTTTCAGGGAAAGAGCGAGGAGGGTGGCATTCATAGGAATGAAGAAATGAGAATTTCAGTCAAAATTTTGGAATTGGAAGGGCCATACTCTTGATAAGCCAACCCACCTCCCTCCCCAACATACACAGATACGATCTTCTTTACAGATGAGCAAACTGAGTCCTTGTCAGTGCACATCAGTAAAGAAAATACCATTGCTTGGAATTAAGGACATACAGGGCTGTATGTCAAATGAACAACAGTTCTATTTGGGTGGAGGATTTTGGACTATTAGGTGAATTTTTCCTTCTCCATGCTTTTCTATATTTTAAATCTTTACTGTAAAGCACATATGCTACTTTTGCAATTAAAACCAAAAGGTGGTTTTTAAACCCACTGTGAATGCCATGCATTTGGCTGGTGTTTTGCATACAGTGGACTTCCTACTCAATGGCCTTCAAAGAACATACTCTGAAAAAACCGGTAAAGTCCAGGCTGCGATTCCTCTATCCCCCCAGTCTTTGTGCATTAGTGACTGACTATGAGGCTTTCTCTGCTTGTCTTTCCCACCTTCCCCCAAACACAGAGTTTTTGGCCACTTCAGCCTCCGCTCTGAATGGCAGTTGGTGAAAGTGGACTACAAATCTATCTTCAGCCGGCGCTGCACCAAGGATGACTATCAGACCTGGCACCTGCTCAATCAGGTACACCATACGAGGGGGCACTCGCTTCTAGGGAGAAGAGCTACTGCAAACCCTGTTATTCATATATAACATGCATGGAAGAGGAAGGTAGTGGGTCCTCTGAGAATAACGGTGGATTTGGGGGAAGGAGGGAAGCCACATATCCCAGTTCAGTAGGGTTAGATGGTATTTTGGAACATTCGGCATCCTAGGATCCTGATCTACTCATAAAAGTCATAGAGAAGTGCAAGGGTTGGGGGGGCAGTGATACCCTGGGTTTTTAGATCTTCTCTTGGAGAAATAAGCCCAGATAGCTAGAATACTGACCCTCTAAAGACTCAATCATTCTACCTCCCCCTGGGGATGGTGAGAGCATTTTTCTCAGGTGAGCTTGGAGTAAATGCCCAAGAGCATTGAGAAAAGGACCACTAAGAAAGAGCGAAGGGTGGGATGAGGGCCTCTACCAATAGCAGGTATTTACTGATCCACAACATAGTCAGGCTCCTGTGTTCTTCAGAACCATTGGGTCCTTGTAATTCTCACCAACTTCTGTTCTTTTTGCCCTTGATTAAGAATAAAGGCTTGGGCATGGTGGTTTATCATAGAGGGGGAGCTTCAGGTCAACTTCAGTTTTATTCTGAGGATGCTGTGAAACATAAGCCAGAAGTGGAATCCTTTCCACCAGAATTTCTGCTAAAGCCATTTGGGCAATTGCCTGGTGGTCAGTGAGGATGACGGGAGTCTTTGCATTCCCTGTGGAGGTGAAGGAACAGGTTGAAGTAGACATCACTGGCCAAGGTGAGCGGAGAGGTAGTGATGGGCAGCCTTGCTTAGCATTCCTTTTGTATGGGAGTAGAAGAGCAGCCCTTTTATCCTCAAGGCCCCCAAGTGGTTCCTGGGAATGAGGTTGCTGCAGAGCGACCAAGAGAATGAGGTGTCTAATGCTTCTTGTTGAGTAGCTGGTTTATTTCGCATGCATGTTCCTACCTTTCTCACTATGGCCTTTCTTTCTAAGGGGGAGCCTTGTGTCATGGGAGAAAGGAAAATATTCAAGAAACGCAAGCCAGGAGCTCAGTGTGCCCTGGGCCGAGACTCCGCAGGGACAGTGGTCTCAGAACCCTGTGTGTGTGCCGACTGGGACTTTGAGTGGTGAGTCCCTTGGCCTCTTGATGCCAATCTCAATCAGACATTTACTTGTTTGGGGAGTGAGAATGAAGCCGAGTTAGGGGAGGAAATACTGGCCTGTGGGCCCAGCTACCCAGCTCCTGGGCGAGATGGAAAGTCTGCATCCCTGGGTGAGGGACAGAAGGAGGCATTTTCACAGGAAAGACCACTATGCTATCAGAGGAGCATGTCCAAGGGGATTTCTTCGCATCTTCAGGTAGCAGCTATATTGGAAAGTACCAGAGAGGATGGGCTGGGCACCCACAGAGCTCTGAGAGCTACTGCCTTGGAGAGTAACCTTCAGACAAGTTTGCTCAAATTACGCTCCTCCATTTGGACAGGCATCGGCATTTCTTTTTTCCTTCCTCCACTGACAACCACAAAGAACAACGTTAAACTTCTCCTACTCACTAATGACTCACAGATTTCCAAATACTTTCTTCTGCCCTGTCCTCCCCTCCTCTAGCAAGGAGACTTTGTGCTGATCCATATGTTCAACAACCATCTCCCCTTGCCCTGAACTTCATGTGACCAAAGCAGAACTCTTCCTGAACCATCACTGTTGGAAGCAGTTTTTCAATTCATCTTGAATCCCTACCCCAGCCCAATTTTTCCAGCCTCAATAAAACACACAGACATCCATTCAGTTACTTAAGTCAAAATCCCAGGGGAGCTTGATCTTTCCCTTTCTCTCACCCAAGCCATCTGGAAGTCTTTGCAAGCCTCTACCTCCAAAATCTATTCTAACTCAAAGCATCTTTACCCATGTCTGCTGCTGTCTGAATTCTTCCGACAGTCTACTAATTCCTTCTCTATTTCCATCCTTGCACCCCAAAGTCTGTCTTCCTCACAGCTACCATAATTCTATTTAAAAAACCCAAATCAGCTATTTTAACTCCTGTGCTGAGAACACTCCTAAGGCTTCCTCTCACCCTTAAAATATAATCCAGTCTTTTTTCCTTGGCTTGCTCACTGTAGGTGACTTGGCTTGTTATTACCATTGTGCCTCTATTTCTTACTATTCTTCAATTGTTTACAGTTTTGCGGCCACACTACCATCTCCTGTATCTTAATTAATCCAGACTTATTCCTAGCAGAGGAAGTAGCATGTGGGAGGATCTCTTTCACATTTTGACATGGCTGGCATCTTTGACTCAGTCAAGTCTCAGAAAAATGTCATCTCCTCAGCAATGCATTTTGAGACCACCTAATCTTACCTACGCCCGGGACTCTCTAGAACATCAGCCTGTTTATTGTCTTCTTTGTATCAATTACCATGTGGAGTGATCATGGTTTTTGATGGTTTTATTATTGCCTGTCTTCCCCAGTAGAATGTAAGTGCTATGAGCGCAGGACTTTTAGGTTTTCTTCATTGTTGCCCCCTCAGTGCCTAGGTGATAATAAGCAGTAAACAGCTGTACCATGTTTCTTTTTCTTTTTTTAAAAAATATATCTTTATTGATTTCAGAGAGAGGAAGGGAGAGGGAGAGAGGGAGGGATAGAAACATCAATGATGAGAGAGTCATTGATTGGCTGCCTCCTGCACGCCCCCGACTGGGGATCGAGTCTGCAACCCGGGCATGTGCCCTGACTGGGAATCGAACCCCAATCGCCTGGATCCTAAGTCAACGCTCAACCGCTAAGCCATGCCTGGCCGGGCTGTACCATGTTTTTGAATGCTGTTCCTTTTAGGAGAGTCAAAAACCTTCCCAGTTCTGGGAATGGGAGCATATCACTCTGATCCCAGCTGGATGAATTCTTCCTTTACTCATGGTCAAAAGCTAAAGTTTACTTTAGGAATGTTTTAATAAGACATTCCAGATTAAAAGACAAAGCTAAGGGCCCCAGTGTGAGCCTGTAAACATAGAAGAGGCAAGACAATGACAATTGCTTTGTAACTTTTCTGGTGTTAAATAACAGAAATAAGTCCAAATGGGCACAGAACAGCTGCCCCTGACCAGCCATCAGCCTCACCCCTATTTCATCCTATTTCATCCTACCTGTTCCTTAAAATTGATTTGTTCTAGAAGCCATATTTGTTTTAAACTTTCTACTAGGACTGTAACTGGTAACTGTAAGCTTGTCAGATGACTTTGTCTGCTTCCTACCTGCTCTTCACCCCTGAACTCATAACTTAGAAAGCTTAGGGGGATAAATGGTGATGGAAGGAGACTTGACTTGGGATGGTGAACACACAATACAATGTACAGATGATGTATTATAGATTTGTATACCCAAAACCTATATAATATTATTAACCAATGTCATCCCAATGAATTCAATAAAAAGGAAACAAACAAGAGAAAGCATGACTTCAGTGAGTAGCATTCACATGGGTTGTGCTAAATGGAATTTAAATTTGAATGGCAGGATTCTATCAGTGGCAATTTTGACCCTTTGGAAATAAAAGATATTTTCACACTTGGGAAGAATAATTTTCAATTATTAATCACAATTCAGCAAAATGGTCTTAGCAATGTATACAATAGGTCAATCAGAATTATTGCACATGACATATTGATGTCAACCTAAATATTCAGAATATGAGTATCAGGCTTCTTTGTGTCCTTCTGCAGACTGACTCCATGCAGCCTTACTGCCTTTACATATGTCCTGCTACATTTTCTCCTGTGTCTCTGTGAGCTGTAATAGTCCCTCACCCATCGTTGGGAAAAATCACAATTGAGAAAGAGTAAGAATTGTAACATAAATGTGTTTTGTTTTGTTTTTCCTTCAGCAATTCCATTAACATTTACTATTCTGGAAAAAAATCACAACTCTAATATTTATAGTTTTTGACCTTGGGAAAAAATTTCTTAATCTCTTTGATTTCCCCTCCTCAGCTGTAAAATACAAATACATTATATGGATCTCATTGGGTCCTAGGGAGGAATAAATGAATTAATATACATCATTAATGTGGGTAAAGCATTTATCCTAGTGGTGTAGGAATCCATATGGTGGCTGCTGCTGCTGCTGTTGTTAATATTGTACCCCAGGGTTAAGTGGTCCCCATGGTATTTTTAACAAGCAAACCAGAGCTTATGCATTCAAATAAGCACTATCTTCAAAGTTGTAGCTTTGAGTGTTATCCATTTATTCCAATATTGGTGGCATGAACTGCTCTCAGAATGCATCTATAAGTAAACTGGCTGGGGGTGGGGAGTATCCTTTCAAGGTGTTCTGTGGTTCTCACATTCGCATTGGTAGACTTGGACCCAATGCCCTGCAACGTCAGCATCATTACTACAGCATTTTAGTGAGAAGAAAATGAGCATCTGGAATGTAAGTTACTTGGCCAAGGTCACATAACTGGGAGAGAAAGAGCTGGGTTCAAGTGCAAGTCTAGCTAAATCCCATGTTCTCTCCTCTCATCGTAACATTTCTCAGGAAATCAAGCAAGTCTTTATTATTTTACATTTACTTCATGTATCAGAATAAACAGGATCCCCAAGTTTAGTTATTCCAAAATTAAAACTAATCTTCACATGAACTAGGTTAATGCAGTTGATGAGGTTTAACATAAAATGTTCCATTAACTCTAAAACAGTTATGAATAAAGTAGATTTGACCATTGGTACTGGAATTGTAATAGGTATATGGTATTCAAGAAGACTTTATACAACTTGGGGATGGAGGGATATATAAGGTATTGTATGTTTGTCTTTCTATAGCCAATCATACCTCATATTAAAAAGAAGATAGAAAGACCACTTGAGTCTGAGGTAGGAGAAAGAGACACACAAGGCTGGATGCCAGGTCACTGGTCATAATCTGAGAAAAACAGCAAACCCCCCCCCCAAAAAAAAAACCCCCACATGGCCTACACAGTATTTTTGTACTACTTTTGAGTATGGTTTGATATCTGGAATTGCTGTTTTGTGTTTTTTTATAGTAATTTTGTGGACAATGGGACTGGGTGTTTGAAATTGTCTTTGTTTTTCCATCAACTTCAATAAGCATAGCTATCTGTTAAAAATAGTTTTTCCGTCAAATAGTTTGTCTGTTTGTCTTTAATGTTCATGCTGGAAAGCAGTATATAGAAACAGTTTCATAGCCTTGTCTCCTTCTCAGTGGTCCTTCCTACCAGGAAGTGTTATTAGCTAAGGAATCCGAAACTCCCAGCTCGGTTAGTATAAGCAATAATCCTGCATATTCACCTAGTTGTTGCCCTAAGCCAAATCAACTCATAGCCATTCCATTGATCCAAGCAACTTTTAGGTCTCAGAAACAGCAGGGAGAGGAGGGTGTCACCTATTCAGATGGGGCTGGGGGTGGAGACTGGGCAGATTGATCAAATATCTTGGTTTTGGTGGAAAAGTTAAGGAGTGCAAGTGTAAATGCACAAAAGCGGGCATTATCCACCTGTATCCCTCCTCTGCTCAGAGAGAGTAGGTTCCATAGATTCTCAGATGTGTTTATTTGTGGACTCCCATTGACTTTCAACCTCCATCCAAGCAGGTTTTATTCAAGTATGAATTTTGCATGAATAATAATGTTTCTACTTAACAGCCTTGTAAATCCCTAGCCTTGTGTCTACCCTAGAGAGCCACTTTGCAGCAACCTCCACCATGGCACTGGTGTGGGGCCAGGAACAAATCCTAAAAATTAAATTTCTCAGAGACCAGCATGTAGTCAGGAAAATAGCATAAAGGGCCTGCTCTGAAGTCATATCAAGGCTCCTAGGAATGAGTTGCCCTCTGAGAGGCCCAAATACTCTTGTTTAGTGAGAACCAGATTGAACCAGAGGTCCCACCTAGAAGGTCACTTTTCCTACTCACTCCACCAACCATTTACTCAGCAATAACTCTTGCTGAGCACCTACTACGTATCAAGCCCTTTAGATGAATTATGTTAATCTCAGCCAACTATTGGAACAAGAACCTGTTATTATAGACGTTTTATAGATGAAGAAATAGAGACCCAGAGAGATTAAGTAACTCACTCAAAATAATGATGTTATGATTCCAGAGTCCTAAGCCTTCGTATGTCTTAGTGTCTACCATGTTCAGTAGGTGCCAGGTCCACAGAGCTAGTTTATTTATCAAGTGATAATATAGAAGATAGAGCAGAAGAGATTAGAAATGCCACAGCATATAAATTCAGACATGTCTGAAATCCATTCAACCTTTAGTATTCTGCATGTAGAACACAACCAAGCTTTTTTTCCCCATAGACTAGGCATTATGGAAAAGTCAGAGATGTATAAACCAGAGATATTGAACTCAAAGAAGGCGTAACAGCAAATAATGAAGAATATAGTTAGGTGCTGAATTTTATGACCCAGATCTGTGTTGTCCATTAGAGTAGCCATTAGTCACATGTGGTTATTTGAGTTAAAATTAAACATTCAGCTCTCCACTTGCACTTGCCGTATTTCAAGTGCTCAGTTGTGACATGTGGCTAGTGGCTACCATAGAAATAAAGCATTTTCATTATCACAGAAAGTTCTATGGGACATTACTGGTCCAACCTGGAAGTGCTAGAAAAGGTCAGAGTGGAGAGATCACTGAGGACTGGAATAATGACGGAAAGCTTCCTGCAGGAGGTGGCAACAGAGCTGTGTAGACTTGCTGCTGAGTAAGTACCAGGATCATGGGCAGCACTTCAGGGAAGGCAGATAATGAGAGTGTATTTGGTGCCTAGAGGATAAGGGCATGGGTTCGGATTAGGAGAAATATGTGAGGCATGATGGGTGGTTTTTTGAACAGTTTCTGAAATGACCTGCATGTAATTATCTTGATGGCTGTGTTTAGGCTTATGCTTAGCTAGATGGTGATGATGTTATTATTCCAGTTTTTCTTGTGGTTGCTTCTGCTCGTTGCCTGGTCACCCTGTGCCTACCAGAAAATCTCTCTCTGCTTGATCCAAACCCAGCAGACTATGCTGTCTCCTAAAGTAGGACAGAAGCCCATGTGGATCACTGATCTTAGAATCCCAAGTGCCAAATGGGAGAATGGAGAACGTGGGGTGAGCGAGGCTATGATGGGACTGTGCTTGGGGAGAGCAGCACAGCCCCTGCAGCTGGGCCAGCAGATGGCTTCTCGGCTGGCCCCAAGAGTCTCAAAACGTCATTCCTGGGGACCAGGGGGCCCCTTACGGATGATTAAATGGGTGCCCCTTGGGATTGTGCTAATGCTGAACCAGAGGTCAGGAGTTTTGATTATCATCGCCACCTGCCATTGTCAGTTAAGTACAATCTTTGACAAGTCACTTCCCCTCTTTTTGCCCCTCCTTTCTAATCTACCAACTGAGGGGATTGGACCCAAGGAATACAAGTGTCCCTTCCTGTTCTGACATACAGAGGCCTTTTGGTTTCCAAAGCGGTGATTCCTTCTTTAGATTGTCTAAGGCTTCTCCCTGGACCCCTGGATGAGATCTGGACATACAGGTTCCTAGAAATGGACACGTGTTCCCCTAAACTTTCAGAAGTTCTAAATCTGAGAAAGTCACAGAAGTGACATTTCTTGAAGGAAGTGGCTTGTGCATCTGCAGAAGCTTCCCTGAGGCAAATCAAACTTTCTGGTATATTCGCTCCAAACTTCAAAATTCAACAGAAAAACACCTTTCTGCAGGAAGCTGGAGCAGCAGCTGAAACTGCTTGTTCGTCTAAATTATGCGAACTCCGGAGCTGGGAGGGAGGTTGGGCCGTATGAGAGATTTTAATATACACTTAGCAGAAGTTAATGAAGAAGTCTACAGCTTGGGGGCAGCCAGTGATGTTTCCATTAATGTTATTAAATATTAATGAGGTGCTTTTTCTCTTTGGGGCAAAGCAGCATGCCTGATGCCCTCTTTTTAATTACTATATGGCTAACAGGTCGCAGAGCTCAACAGAACTGCTAAAGATGGTTGCATTCAGCGAAGAGCATTAAGGATTGCCTCTCCCTCTCAACGCTGCTTAGCAGAGCACCCTTCCTTCTAAAATTACTAAATTTCTTAAGGTTAGCAGGACATTCAACAGATTTATCTCATAAAGCAATCGGGGGATTTTCTAGAAATGATGCAGGCACACCACAATCTAAATGTTTCTACAGGTAAACAATGCTTAGAAATCAGACATTCAGTGGTTTGCAGGTAAATGTTTAGCCACCAGCTCTCTGGGAACAAAAAATAAATAAATAAGCCCTGATCAGTAGCATTTGCTGGTTGTTGTAAATATCCGCACCATGGCTGATTTCAAGCTACCACCATGACGTCAATGACTGCAGACTTGGGAAGGGATGTGCAGTAATACAGCATTACGTAGTGTTTCTAGTATACAGATACTTAGATATAAATAACCTTCAGAGCATAAATAATATAATAATATATAATAACATTTTATATGCTACATACTCTATAATAATAATAAAGTGCAGTAAAATAATGAGGAATTTCTGTGTTTTGAATATTTATTACCTTGAAATTATATTTTATTTAAATGAAATTTTATATGATTTGATTTTTAATAATGACTTTACTAGCCAATAAACTGCTTGCAAAATTCCTGATATGTTAAGCTGGCTCTCGAGGACAGTTACAGGCTGGTACAACACTGAGTCCTTATAAACTCTCATGCTGGGAACTCTCCAATCCTTATCAGGAGGCATGGCAAAGGATTTTCTTGTCAGATGTGTCCCTTTCTCCTTGTCTTTCAGTTTCATTTAAACATGGTCTTATCAAAGCTGGTTTGAGTCCCATCTTTACACATGTGATCTGGCAGGACTCCAGGTCATGCTCACTCCACAGGCACCTATTGAGCACTTGGGATGCTCTCTGTGGTCCTCACTGGGAAGTCAACTGTGGGCTCAGTCTCCTGGCAGAGACACACCAAATGCAATGGCATAATTTAGTGCAATCGTTTTCAATGTAATTGAAGTATCCATTCACCCAGTAAATATTTATTCAATACCTTCAATGTCTAGGTTCCATGCTGGACTCCTATAGGAAGCCAAAACCAACAGAGGTCTCTGCTCTTTTATAGCCTCAATGTTTCCAACATGCTATGGCCACAAAAGTTTTGTCTGGGTGTCATGGATGGTCTCATCTGACCTTGATATTGAAGAAGGATCTGTAGGAAACTGCCAAACACAGAAAAGGGTAGAGTGCTGCAAGCCCAGGGCATAACACATACAAAGACAAAAAGGGCTGAAAAGTTGGCCTGAGTGTCCAGATGGAGTTTGTTGTGGAGGAAGGTGGTAAGAAGGTAGGGTGGGGTCAAACTAGGGAGATAATTTATATAATCTCATTATTCAGTTGGTACTTCTTAACTATACTGCTTCAAACCGCATTATACTGTGTTCTGCTTCTTACTATATTATTCTGTTCTTTCATTCAACTTGAGGCATGTTGTATCCCTGCCTTCAAAAAACTGAAAACCCCTTAAGGATAGGCATTGTTATACTTCTTCACAGGACAGGGCGCGCATTGAGTGATAAAGAAATGGGGAATTAAACTTTTGTTCCTATCTCCCTTTTGTTCCTGTCCTACTTACACATAACAGAAAATTGACCTCTAATTTCATTGGACTTTAATTAAATCTTGGCTCAAAGAGCAGGGAAAGAAAGGAGGGGTGGGTCCAGAGAGAATGACTTCCCTCCCTGTTTTACGTTTTATTAACACTCAGTGGATCAATAGTCAAATGTCCAGGTTGTTCTGATCAATCTGTGGGTTTCAGGAAATCCTCAGATGCTTAACTTAGAAGCATGAATTTTCCTGCCAACTGAAGCCACCCTCAGTGACCTCTGGGTGGTTACAAGAGCAATAGCGCTACGTGGCTCTTGTTCTCGAAACTCTAAGCAGTGAGGAAATATCACTTAGGGTTCCGACGGGTCCCTCCTTTCCGTTATTTTCTCACCTTCCAATGGGGAGGAAAGATGAAGGGCATCACACCTGGCTTGCTTTCTTAGTTTTGTTATAGCTATGCTTTTATGAGAACATGTAAAAGAGCTCCAGTTTAGGCGTTTTGTTTTCTGGTTTTGTTTTTGTTGTTGTTGTTTAAGACAAGAGGGGGCCTGTGTTGTATGTAGTTGGGAAAATTTTGAATGGCTGTATGTGAATGCAAATGCATATATGTGTCCGAGAGAGAATTGGCAGGAAAAAGGAAAATAAAATCTATGAAATCAATTTTGGAAGAGCACATGTGGGATCGTAACATAGAAATGAACCTTGATCTGTGAAGTCATTTTCTTGGTTGTCATCGGATTATTTCAGTAATTCCACTTTGATCCCAAAATATGCTTTTAACATCCTTCACACCCACTCCACGCCAGTGTCCCTGCCACATTATGTATACCTTACTTTTTGATCCTAGAATCCCCGTTTGATAATCTACTACTTTCCTCTACACTGGACTCCATATGACTTGGGATTATTTATACATCTAAAAACTTATTTTCCAAGTATGAATATTTGCCCTCACTGGGAATACTTGAAAGAATGTGTTGTAGCTCTTTGGATGGCTAGAGGGATGTGTTTCTGTTTGTGTGTGTGTGGATATTTTAACATTTTCTCATCAATACCACTATGTAATATTCAATTTTGTGGACAGTGACTATGGCTACGAGAGACACGGAGAGAGCCAGTGTGTCCCAGCTTTCTGGTACAATCCAGCATCGCCATCAAAGGACTGCAGCCTTGGTCAAAGCTACCTTAATAGCACTGGGTAAGTGAAACAATTGAAGGAACTCCACTCACTGTTTTTGTGTTTCTCTAAGTTGGGATTAACAGGAGCATTGCTATTGAAGCACAAAGGAATGTAGATAGTTTGTTTATGTGGTTTCTGAGGAAAGATGAGGAGTTCTTTAGCTGAGAGTAGCTTTTTGGGAACATCAGAAAAGATTTCTGATTATCCAATCGCAATGCCTTTTGCCATTTGACAGACCATAGCTATTATTTTGGTTAGGCCTTCTCTCCTGGAAAGAGGTGCCTCATCTTATTTCTTGGGCCCAAGGGAAATAACGTTAACACAAGTGGTGTGCAGCCATTACAGTGCTCTCTAGTGATGGAAGCTCTCAGAGACCAATGCTGAAAACTTACAGTGAAGATGTAAAATTTTTATCCCAGGAACTCTTAGACTAAGAAAGTCAAAGCACACTTTCTGTAATTGTTAAATTATGTGCGTGATTCTCTCATTGTTCACTTATTAGTTACTCACTCAGATGCTTGAAAAACATTTCCTTGGAGATCTTTTGTCTTTCCCTTTCCTTGGCCACTTCCAAGGCCCAGAATAGGTTTGGAAAGTGACTGGTCTAAGATTACACTTTACAAATTTTAATGGGCTATGAATCACCTGGGGATCTTGTTAAAGTGCAGCTTCTGATATGGGAGATCTAGGTGGGATTGAGGTTCTTGGTTTCTAAGAAAACTCTCACATGATTTCGACATTTCCGGTCCCAGGGACATTGAGTATTCAGGAACAAAGGTGTTCTGGACTCCAGTCTCACCTCTTTCAATGGATCTTCTGCCATCTCATACAAGTTATCACCATCTCCATACTTTTTTTACCTTACCTGGTTGTAAAACAGTGGTAGGTATTATCTACCCAACGGATGTCCATAGAGGAAAAAAGAATACATGGTAGAAGAGAAGTGTTGAGTGGACTGAGCTACTCTGAGAAACATGAATATTTTAGCCCAATATTTAGTTCTTAGGGGGCTAATCCTGGGGTCTGAGCTGGGGTTTAAGCACTTTTGAAGTTATTTTATTATAGGTATATCCAGTTTGCATTAGGGTATGGTAGCCACTAAAATATCTATCATAAGTAAAAACTGAATATCTTGTGAATGACTAAAGGTTATCAAGAAAGTGTAAATTGATTATAAAAGTTTGATTATGTAAACCAGAACTCACCAAAAGAGCTATAAGGTAGGCCACATGTAACTTAACATTTTCTAGTAGCCACATTAAAACAGTAAAGAAACGTGAAATTAATTTTAATAATATATTTTATTTAACTCAGTATGCCATTGCATATCATTTAAAAATGTAGCACTAACCACATTTTATGCTCAATATGCATAGTTGGACAGTGGTTAGCATATTCAACAGCACAGTTCTTTACCGATTGTGAGCACAGTTGGCAATTTAAAATAATGTATATTTACAAGAGGATATAGTGTAATTCCATCTGAGACAATAACTACATACAACAAGATGTTTGCCTAACATCTTCATGAGTATGGCTAGTAGTTTGGCAATTGTAGGGGCAGGGGGACAGGAGAAATATCAGGTATAGTGGACGACCAATATCACAAATAAAGAGTTTGGTTTCATCAGTTTCAAGGCCACCAGAAGAAGGCAACATGGATGGATTGGTTAATTACTCCTGATATACAGGGTGAGAGAAGACACGATGTGATAATGATGATGGTGATGATGATGATCGTGGTGATGATGGTAGTGGTGGTGCATTTATTTTATGTGGTTTTACCAGAATGTTGATATTAGGCAAACTTACAGACAGTGATGAGCTTGGAAAGAGCCTGTCATGCAGGTCAGGGCTGTGGGCAAGCTCTTGGCTTGACTTCAGGTGCTGGGTCTGTAGTCAAGTGAGCTGACGGCATCACTGTGCACAAATACGTCTTTGTCCTAGAAGGTCGCAGTGCTTTGTGGGAGGTTTTCCCATGCGCACTTCTTCTCTGAAATGGTTTTACTTCAGCTGGGTTGAAGAGGAGTTTCAAACTCGTGCTTCTGATCTGGTGTTTGCAATGAATAAGAAATGAAATATTAACAAAGAGAGAAAATATGCCATAAACTATCCCAGTGGCTCCAGAGTAAGGACTGTGAAGAATTAAGCTATGGAATGATGTGCGGGGGGTGGAGGGAAGACAGGAAGAGGCTTCCTAATGAATGAGAGTTAGAAGTCTCACGCTCTGGCTGCTTTCTGGTACCAAGGAAACTGGGCTTGGCCTCGGGGAACTGGAAACAAGCCTCTCCCTCAAAGAGAGAAGCACCCGTTCCTGCTCCCAGAGTCCAGTGGGTCTGCCTCCTCCTGTCTTGTGTGTGAGTCAGGCATTGATTTTCCTTGGCTGCTTTAGACACTGATCCGATCTGTGGCTCACCAGGTAGGATCGATAATAATGTTTAAAGAGCTACTCTTCCTGAGATGGAGGGATAGCGGCTCCTCAGCATTTGTTTAGCTTCCTAAATGACTGTCTTCTTTGAGACTCTGTTTTTAGGAACAGCTGTGCAAAATGTCTGTCTTGCTTCCTTGTACTCTTTCTAGCACACACACGTACAACACAAACCACACCACTGACAATTGTCAATACCCCTTAGGTACCGGCGGATCGTGTCCAACAACTGCACAGACGGGCTAAGGGAAAAATACACTGCCAAGGCCCAGTTATGCCCTGGAAAAGCCCCTCGGGGCCTCCACGTGGTGACCACTGACGGACGCCTGGTGGCAGAGCAGGGGCACAATGCAACCTTCATCATCCTCATGGAAGAGGTAGGTATCGGCCTGGGTCTCTGAGGTCTGGACTCACAAGCAGACCGTCCCTGTTCTCTGAGAGGGAAGAGGGAAAATAAATCCTGTAGTCAGGTCCCTGTAGGAAAGTCAATGCTGAAAAGCTGAGAGCTCGGGGAGAAGATACAAAGATTGAAAGAGGGCTTGGGGTGTTTAGAGACCGCCTTGCCTTCATCCAACAGCACAGCCTCAGGCTGCGGTGGGGTGGCTTGTCTCCCGCAGAGAAGACCTGGACATATTCTTTGAGGTTCCCCTTTAGGCTCCGATTTGCTGAAGGCATGTTTATCACCATAAGACCATATACTGTAAACTTTGCCAGGAGAAGGGAATTCAAATTTTATCTGTTGCTTTCAGGAGCCTCTTTTGCTTTAGTCTAACCCTTTGCCCCCCCCCCCCCGAACTAAAAATCCCACGAGGTTTTCAAAGGGACTCCACAGTATGAGTGTAAGGGTGGGGGCGGATATTGAAATCCTCTCAATTTATCCTTATGAAAAACATCATATTAGTTGCTTTTCCATCAGCTTGCTGCTCCATTAGTTCATTTTCTAGTGTCTTCTGAAGCCTGGGCAGCAAAATCAGGCTGCGTTCATTGATTCCAGGATGGAAATAGCTCTGCTGGATGCTTCTTGCTCCCTATTTGAGCTGTTTCATCTCTTCTCAAGCCAGGTTGGATTTCAGGCACTCCTCACTGAGATGGTGGAGCAAGGAGTCTTGCCTGATTTACAAAGCCCTCTAAATTTATATGCAAATTGCTCTGTGCTCTTGAGATCTTGGAAAGAGACCAAAGCGGGTCAAGAGTTTTATTTCCCCAAGTGTGAATACTTTAGAAACCTTTAAAGTCAAGCCCGCACTGGACAGGATAGTGAAGGTTCCTTATCCTCGGCTGACAGACTCTTCCACAGTCACCCACACTGGGTGCTTGAATTAAAAAATGTTAAGATTCAGAAGAGGTCATTATCACATCCTCACTAGGGAGTTTCTAGGACTAGAGCTATAAAAACCTTCCCTTGAATGGATGTGAAGAGCCACGATCTTATCCATTTGAATTTCCTCCAGTTCATTTCCACTTTAATTTATATTCATAAACTCAAAGGTAGTTGACATTGTATGTGGGGCAAGGGAGCACCTATCAATATTTCACTCACACCTGAGTTACTATGGGGGAGGAGACAGAAAGCGAAAGTATGATGGATGCACATTGGCTGGGCAGAAGGATGGGCTCATAATTCCAAAATGATGCATTTCTCTTTTCACTCCATCAGCCATCTTTGTATATGAACAGAAATCGGATTCTTTTTTCACCTGTTCTTGTTTTGCGGTCAGGTTCAATTGCATTTATCCAGAGTGTTGGCCCAACATGGGGTGGGAGGGGCAAGGAAGGATGAAGTTTAGCATTGGCCCCTAGGAAGCTGAGCATCTTGGGGTGGTAAGAATCAGCTCACCTGAGCCATTGGTGTCACATTACCAAACAGCGCCAAGAAGGCTCTTGGCCTCTTAAGAGGCAGAGATTTCTGTGACCTGGGAGAGTCAGAAAATGATTCAGGGAAGAGGGGTCTTAGATAGGTCAACAGAGCACAGATATAACCATGGCTGGTATGCAGTGTTTATCTGCAGAATGGGAATAAATCATCCTACCTCATAGAGTTATTTGGAAGGTGGTATTATATAATATGTGTTAAATGATTAGCATAATGTTTGGAACATACTAATAAATACAAAAAAATAAGAACAATTATCATTATATCATGGTGGTTGAGGACATTAATTTTGACGCCAGATTGCCTGGGTTCAAAACCCGTCTCTCCCACTATTAGCTGCAAGATATTTGTAAAATGGTGACAGTAATACTTCCTACATTATAGAGTTGTGAGGAAATTACATGTTTGGAACTGAAAAGAAACTGTGTTAGCTGTTACTATTATTGCCATTATTATTATTATGCCACAAGAGAGAGATAATTAAACCATGTGTGAGGGAGCCAGGGTTGCCCTTGGCTCTCCCACTTCAGAGTTGCGTAGAGTCTCTACCTTACCTTATTGCCAGTGTCACACTAACCCAGGCTGCCCAAGCTCAGGTGTATGCAGACAGCAGGTCCATGGTGCCTGCCCACAGTGCCCAGAGGACATCAGATAGGAGTCTGTTGATTGTGTCTAGGGTGTTTCAGCCCCCTGGGAGAGACTAGGTTTTCAGAGGGTGATGTTGAAGGCACAGGGCGAAGCATCCGCCAAGAGTCGGGCTAGACCATGTGATAGGGCCGAGGCCAACCACTGTTCCCTCTTGCAGGGTGATCTCCAAAGGACAAACATCCAACTTGACTTTGGGGATGGGATTGCGGTGTCCTATGCTAACTTCAGCCCCATCGAGGATGGCATCAAGCATGTGTATAAGAGTGCAGGGATCTTCCAGGTGACGGCCTATGCAGAGAACAACTTGGGCTCGGACACAGCTGTCCTCTTCCTGCACGTGGTTTGTAAGTAGCATGAGCCACCCCCTTTCTTACTTTCCTCCCAGTTGACAGCTCCCTCTGTCTAAACTTCTGGGATTTAGAGCTGAGATGGGATTTGGTGTGACTACTACCCTAAGTGATGGCCGAAGTCAAAAGATTGAGACTTGTGCTCATCTGTGTTTCAGAGTTTCCTAATACTGAAGTGGCTTGGTTATTTCCAAAGTTTGGATAACACATTACCAACTGGTCTCTCCTTTTCAGCTCTACTTTGTGCTGATGTTAAGTGTGCACATGCAGGCACACTTTGAGGTGAAAGTACCTTCCTTTTGTTCTCTCTGTTGGAAGAACTAAAGAATGATAAAAAACAAACACATGTTTAGATTTTTTAAATGTAGGACTGAACACACAAAAGACCTTAAGTCCTACATCTAGGGGTCCTGCAAGTTCATTCCTGTTGCAAACAATTCTAAGAACCTTCCAAAATGTTTTCCTGTCCAAGAATGTATTTCACTGCTGTTGTCTGTTGCTCGGCACAGACCAGTGCAGCAGGTGAAGTCCTGAATATTTTGTTTGTACTGGATGCATTTTGTGTATTTGCTATCCTGGGATTTGACTCCTATAAACTGAAACTTAAATATTATGATTTTAGAGTGTCGGGTTGAGGAAATGTTATGGGGCTGGTATTGGTTTCATAAATCTCTATCAGCGCTACTTATGGGTCTATGGACTTCCATGGTTCTTACTTATACTCCCCATGGTGTTTTTGGAGTAATATGCTACATGCGGTGTAAATGACATGCTTTGAAAGAGTCTAAGTGATTACAAGGAGCACCTTTCCTATTAACAACTTAGTGATGATATAAACTCCACTATATAAACAACTCACACTTAAGAGGTCCCTGGCAAACAGCAAGCTAGCTGGTCTCCGAGCATTCTAGTAATAATAGCAGAACAGGAACCGACAGTAATAGGGGAAGTGCTTGGGAGGAGACCTGGATTATAGCTTAGTGGTTCCATATACATTTTTTGGAATATTTGTTCTAGTTCTGTGAAATGCGCCATTGGTATCTTTAAAAAATATATGTTTTTACTGATTTTAGAGAGAGAGGAAGGGAGAGGGAGAGAGGGAAAGAGAGGGAAAGAGAGAGAGAAGGGGGTAGACAACAATCAGTTGCCTCCTGCACGCCTCCTACTGGGGATGGAGCCCACAACACAGGCATGTGCCCTGAACGGGAATCGAACTGGCAACCTTTTGGTGCATGGGACGGGACGGGACAATGCTCAACCAACTGAGCCACACTGGCCAGGGCCTGCCATTGGTATCTCAGTAGGAATTGCATTCAACCTATAGATTGCTTTGGGTAGCATAGACAATTTAAAAGTGTTCATTCTTCCTCTCCATGAACACAGTCTATGCTTCCACTTATTTGTAGATTCTTCAATATCTTTCTTCCAGCCGCATAGATTACAGAGAACAGACTAACTGCTGTCAGAGGGGAGGAGAGTTGGGAGGCTGGGGGAAAAAGGTGAAGGGATTAGCAAAGAAAACCTCCTTATAGACACAGACAAGAACATAGTAACTACCAGAGGGAAAGGGGGTGAGGGGAAGTAGAAGAGGGTAAGGGGGGATAAATGGTGAGGGAAGGAAGCTTGACCTGGGGTGGTGAACACACCATACAGATGATGTGTTATAGAATTGTACACCTGAAACCTGTATAATTTTATTAACCATTTTCACCCCAGTAAGTTCAATAAAAATTTTTTTTAATGGACCCATACAGTTCAAACCCATGTTGTTCAAGGGCCAACTGTACTAAGTGCTTCTTATTAACTCTCTGCTTGACACTCTGCTGCATTTAAAAGTAAAGAGACGGACAAATAATTCTTTTTCTCTATTCCAAGGATCTGCCCCACCCATGTTCCTAATTGTCGCAAGAGTGGGCCTTGACTGCAGGGTGCAAAGACTGATGTGTCTTAGTGGCAAAAAACACAACATTAAGGAGCAGGTTTCTACTGCAGGTTATGTGCATGAGGGAGGAAATGTTCCTTGAAACCTTTATTGTGCTCATAATTCCCTCCAAATCAATCATGGCTGCATTTACCAGACAGTTATTATCCTGCAAACTGCTCTTGGCCTCACCTTGGGCCATTAGCTAACAAAAGTAGTTGTTAGCTGCCCATAATAACCAATCTCTCACAGATTATTAGATTTTTATCAAAAAGTACACTATTTGACAGTGACGATTTTAGGTGTTTGCCGTGCTTTCTCCTGAATCCCTTCAGCTCTCTTCTCCCTGATCCGTGGTCTGTCTCCAGCTTGGAGCCTGAAGCTCCTGGTTCAGGCTCTTTGCACTACACAGCTGCTACCTGTTGTTACTTGAGGTTATATTTAGCTATATGTGCTTGTCCTGGAGCTGGAATAAATGTGACCATGTGTGATGGCGTTTCAATTCATGGAAGCCCCATTCCTTTTGTGTTTGTGTGAGTTTAGGGAGGAGTCTCTTTTAATCTTCTTGGGCCTCAAAGGACCTGGCAGTGTAAGCCTTGGCCGCTGGGTGCTAGCAGGCTCACAATTTGTGGGGCCACAAGTCATAGTGATCTCGTCCCGTAAATGTGGAAAAGCCCAGGATTCCCATGAGCTGGCCAGAGGAATGGGCTTCAGGCCATTCTCCCATGAAGAGAGGAGGTTTACTTTGAGGGTAAAAAGAAAAGAAAGAGGGATCTGCGTGTGGGTGTGGAGGACTGAGGTGTTAATGTAAGAAACAGATCTCTTACCTCCCTCCTCACACGTGAGCTGGCCAGGGGCTCCTGTCCCCTGCCTCATTCCCTTCCCCACTGGTCAGTACAGTGCAGACAACAGAGAGAGAGAGAAATCAGGTAAACTCCTAAAAATGAGTCTATAAAGCAGTGCAAGTAGCCAGGGTTTTCTCACACCTTCCTTGTGTTTTGCATTCTCACCAACAATGAAATAAAAAGTAATTGAACAGACTTCTTCATTGAAAATAACTAAGCCTTTAGCCAGATGTGTATCTGACATGACAAGGTTCAAATTATTTGCTGGAAGAAATCTTGACATGACGTACGTGTGGGGTCAGGTCAGAGAGCTGTAGGCAGAGAGTATGTTCAGGGTGTAGATACAGAGATTCTTGAAGACCCGTTGACTGTCCAGGAGGGTACAGTCTGGACAGTGGCAGGCAGACCTGGTTGGTCGTATCATCCAAACATCAGTCCATCTCCAAACACCTTCTGCCCCGTGTAAACTTACCTGCAACACAGAATAGGCCCAGTGAGACCCAGGAGACGGCCAGTGTCCTTAGAGGGAAGTCTACCCGATGACACACAGAAACAGTGATGCTGTGGTGGTCATGGCGGTGGGTGTAGGGTTAGTGCCAAACCAAAATTAACTACATGGTACTTTTAATAACCATTCATCACTTTCATATATTCTTATTTCTATAAGGAAGGCAGGGCAAGTGTCATCCCTTATTTTTAGGACAGAATAATGGTCTATTGTAGGGTCAAGGCTCTGTAAGACAGAGGAAACAATCATATAGCTAAATTTGAACCAGAGCAGAAACGAGAAACATCCATCCGTTTTCGTGTCATTTCTCCAATTTAAACGTGACTATCTCCAAAAGCGAAGGCTAGGTGGCCTGAGAAATGTCCTACCTACGAGAAACGCCAAAGGTCCCCAGGCTCAAGGGATATCCTTGCTGCAGCTGTGACCTCTAGTCACGTTCACTCATCAAACTGTGGCATTGGGAACCAGGAAAGGTGCCCTTAATGTGAACAGGTAACTAGAAGATTTTAATTGGGTTTGATTAAGTAGGAAGGACATAAGGCAAGGCAAGGAGGAGGGAGGAAGAAAGGAAAGAGGGAAAGTAAAGGAAGGAAGGCAAGGGGGGGAGGGTAAAGGGAAGGAAAGAGGAAGGGGTGGAGGTGGAGGTGGAGGCGGGAGAAAATCCCACAGAGAGTTAACTAATAGCATCTACCCCACAGATGCAACATGGACATGTTAACCTTGTACATTAGTGTCTTCCCCTTCTCATTTTTTTTGGGGAAATGAATTTAATTAAAATCCTTATTTATTATGCAGGGAGTGTGTTCCTGTATGTTCTCTTACTTTAAAACTTGATGCTGCTGATCTCAGTTTTCTGAGAAAAAAAGAAAAAAAAAGAAATGTTGGTTAACTTTTTGCAAACAGCTCTTTTTTATTATTATTTGGAAACTTGGCATTTATTCCTCCTTCCATTTAGGGAGATGGGCTTTTTCCTTTTTGTAAAACAGCCTTGCCCTGTCCTGAATGACACCCACTGAGTACTGCCGATGACAGGCACATTGGCCCACGGTCGAAGGGGATCGCGCCAATTAACAATTAAGGATAAAGGAAGAGCCCTCCACACAGTGCATGGACCCTGGATCACTCTACAGGCTGATGGTCCGAAATGAAACCTGTCTGCTGTTTTCCCTCCTATCTCTTGGCTCAGTGTCTAGTAAAACTAGCTCTGTCCTTGGACTGGAGTTTTATATGCATTGCAGTTTGGCTCATCAGATGTAATCAAATGTCACTCAAAAAATCTGAAGCCTGACTTGATTTCCCTGTTACAGGCAGTGCTTCATTTCAAGTTCAAACACACACACCCCCTCAACATCTGTGAGCCTGTGCTCCTTGTTTGCTCATAGGTGATGGAAATTACGGTTAAGATTACAAATCTGGGAGTGAGATCAAGTGTGACTATTTGTTCCAGGAATTTAAACACATTTTCTTCGTTCCTTTAGGTCCCGTGGAGCATGTACATCTCCGAGTTCCATTCGTTGCCATAAGGAACAAAGAGGTCAACATCAGTGCAGTCGTGTGGCCCAGTCAGCTGGGGACTCTCACCTATTTCTGGTGGTTCGGCAACAGCACAAAGGTTCGGCCCCTTCTGCTCGGTGTCTGATTAGATCTATGCCGAGTGCTCCTGGGCTCCGGCTTCTGCGTCGATCTCGGGGACACTGGGGATGTGAGCAGGAGGATGTACTTACTGAAGCTGTGAATCCACATAATTGAATGTGACATAACTCCCTAGTTCATTATAACAAGGAAAGTTCAAATAACCCTAAGGAAGAAAGAGTACTTTGAGAAACTGTATAAATCGGGTTGCTCTTGCTTGCGTGATCAGTATTTTTAAAACTTCCTTTGCACCATGTGTTTTAATCCTGGCCTTTCCACGAGCTATATAATATCAAGGAAGCCACTTAGCTTCTCCAAGATTAAGTAATTCCATTTGCAAAATGTGAATTGGATATTTAAATGTAAGGCTGTAAAGAGCAAATATAGGTCAGTGCATGCAAAGAATCTTTATCAAGACCTACTAGGTGTTCTCTGAAGGCCAGGGTCAGACCTGAAACCCTGGTCTCCTATCTCCTCCCTACTACATACCATCCCTTCCTCTAGCCCCAGGATGCTTTAACTGCATTGCTCTGTCCCATTGAGGGTACAGACCCTAAAATCCTGCTTCAAAAGCTAACAGTCATGCAGGGGGAAGGAAAAAGAAAAACATCATTTGGGCAGAGAAAGTGAGAATGAGAAGAAATTTAAGTTCATTTCTCCTCTGATGATGTGAGGTTTTGTCTGTCAAGCCAGGGGATTCTTTTCTGTTGCTGTTCATTTACTGATGATTTTTACTGAGAAACTACTGTGTGCAAGAGGAGCAGATTTTGGTCATTGTCAACATGATGATTTACTCAGCAGCCTGCAAGGAACCAAACGCACGGTGTTTCTCTCCAGCACCGTTTATTTCCTTTGAGGGTTGATTCTAAGACCTGAAATACCAGACAGTGTCTAATATACATTTGATAAATAAACAGAAAAGCATACAAAGGGATTGGAGAGTCTAGTTCCAGTTTCTGTAACAATTATCTGTGTTAGCTTGAACAGATCGCCTGAGTCTCTGTTCTTTTCTCTAAAGCGAGGATACTAATATGTAACCCATGCACAGTGAGTTGCTGTTGGATGTATCATTTGTATCTAATCTATATGATGCCACATTATGACAGGGGCAATTTTAAATTGCAGAAGGACATTGTAGTTTTTAAGTTTATGATGACGTGAGGTGTTCCTTTGGATAGGAATTATTCATCTATAAACTGGCTGGAGGCCTTCAGTTAAACCTTATCATTTCTCTGGGCCCCAGTACTGTTAACGGCAGTGTCAGAGTTCATTGTAGCAGTAACTATACCCTGGTATTACTTTGAGGATCAAGTACAGAAAGGCACGTAAAGCTCTTAGAGCACATCTAAGCACATGAAAATGTCACTCACTGCTGTGCATGCTCTCATTTGCATCAATAACACCTACATCTCAGGGGCAAATCTGACTTGGCTCCACGGATTTCCCTCTCACCTCCAAGAAGGGTTATTCGGTCCATTTGAAAGAGATACATTTTCAGCACTTTTTCCCATGCTGTGAACACATCAAGGTGGCCATGGTATCCAATACTTAGTCCAATGAGCACCACCTTTGGCTGACAAACGATGAGTGTCTTTGGTGTCATGGTAAGTGCTCTGATTTTAGAGCTATTTCGTTCCCTTTGCCTGGCAAACGGACCTGTAAAAGGAGCAAAGTATTTATTCCTAGCGCTGCTTTGTATGGGTTCCTTCATACATATCATTTTATTCAATCCTTAGAACATTACTGATAAAGGAGAAATCATATTCTATGGAGAAAACAGGCTAATATTCTTGGAAGGTAGTGTTGTGTGTGTGTGTGTGTGTGTGTTGTGACTTGGTGAATTAAATAGGTTCATCCAGGTGGTTGAATTAAATCATCTCTCAATAATAATCAATACCAGCCCTTTTGATCTAGCCCCCTGCTTGGTGCCCTTAGGAATTAAAGAACATACACAATATCGCCTCTGCCTTCCAGGAAATACATCCGCACAGAAGGCCAGATGGACATACATGCAATGATTGGTGAGCAAGTGTGGCATATAAGCACACAGAAGAGAGCAAGCATCCCTGAAATCTAAATGCAGGCTCATATACCTGCGGTCCTATCAGCAAGGGATGGGAAGTTCAATCCGGAGCTCTATGGCTCTTTTTCAGGAGCCTGTATTTTGTGTTACATGTTTTGAGGAACATAAGGCAGTGTAGATTCCAAATGTTTCCTTCAAGAAATATAATCTATTTGAGGATACGAGGTTCACATCGAGAATAGATACTGTAAGGTAATAGGTACTATAGGTAAGGTACATACTAAGGACTGTAATATTGCCGGCCCAGTCCAGCAGCCTAGGGCCTGGTGGACACAGAGTTTGTTGCTTGTGAAATGAGTCCTGTGCAAAGCTTGTCCTAAGCTGGCATTGAAGGAGCAGTAGAGCTGAGGCAGAGAGGAGGGGATTTGCGTGTAAAGTTAAGGCTTTGGGCGTGGTGGTTGTGTCATGTGCAGACTGATTCAAACAACGCACAGGGTACACATATGCAGGAACCGGAGAAGAAGATGAGAGGAGAGGAGGCTAGATAATAGGTGGTTTAAAATGACATAAACGGGTGCTTTTAACTTTGTCATAGGAACTCAGATTTAGGATACACTAATGGAAGGTAGAACCAGGTTCATGGACTGTGATAGTTTAGACGCTGAGATACTTTTGGAGTTTTTGGCTGTGTGTGTGTGTGTGTATGTTTGAGGCCTTTTTTTTCCAAACTGAATTTTCACATTAACCCCATAGTCACAGTAAAAATATACTATTTTACTTTATTTCTTTCTGTTTTTATATGTATTTTATAGATTTTACATAGTTCTAACCATAGCATACACAAAGGACCTATTCTGCCTTTTCCACTTTACATGGTAAGCACTTTTTGTACATTACTATGTAATTGGCTGAAGGCTTTGGGCAAGGCAGGCATGTTGATGGCATATTCTGTCCAATTTGGGAATGACGGCATACATTTAAATTGTACAGATTGCATAATATTCAGTATTAACTTGCCTTACTGTGTCCGGGAAACTGGTGTAGGCTGCATCCAGCCTGAAGTTCCCTATTTCATTGGTCAAGTGGAAGTCTCATAACTGTGTAGTCACTCAGAGCTTTGTCGATTTCTTGCTGGGCTCAGTGGATAATATGTGACCTGCCGAGCACGGGGGATTCTCTGTGGGAAGGTGTGTAGCCCACAGCCTAGGTAGGACGTGGGCTATTATGCTAAGCCACCTCACTGTGGGCTGGCCCTGCAGCTTGGACAAAGCACAGAGACAGAGAAGTCAGTTGGCCAGCCGCCTGTTGGATTTGTGGGACTCTGAAAGGCCAATTTGCTGGGATTAACAGAGGTCTGGCTTAATAAATGCATCTGCTTGCCTAATAGATTCCGTAAATGAGCCTTAAATACTTGATTTAATTTAGCATTGGGCACTAGATACCGGTGGCCAACACAGAGCTCAAGGATCCTGTTGAGCGTTCCAGCTTTGCAAGGAAGGTGATAGCAGCTGTGATGCCATAAGCACTGACGAAAAACAAAAGCAATTTGGGAAACAAAATTAGCTCCTGCCGTTTTCCCAGCCCATGAGCCTGTGGCTACCACACCGAGTGTTACCTTTCAGCACAGTTTGTTTGCTGTGGCTCAGGGCCCTGTGTGGCTGGTGGGAGGACATTCTCCTTCCCACTTCAGATGACATTCCCTTGTCCTGCTGCCCTGTGTCTCTACTTGGCCCCTGGACCTCTTACGGAAGTAGCTAGATGGGGGGAAGATCAAATCTGCTGGGATAAGAGGAATTCCAGTCCCTTCAGAAAGGGATGTCGTTGCTTGGCCCAGCATCAACCATTAGAGTCTAGGACAAGAAGAGTGTGCAGACAAAGGAGAGGGGCCCATGCAGACCATTGAGAGCTGAAGAAGATGGGGTGGAAGAAGTGATGGTTCCCCAAGACCCAGCTATTAAATGAGAAAAACATCCTGGGGGTGAGAGGTGGGAAGAGATGAGACATAGCTGAGGGCAGTCACCAAAGCGGAAGGGCAATGAATGCAATATAGTCACGGTCAGAGAGAGTAATTGATGGAATCAAGAAAAACAAAAACACATTGATTATCCCATTTTTGTTTTGTTTATTTCCCAACATTTTATTATTACAAACTTCAAATATACACTAAAGTTGAAATAATGTTATAACGAACGTCCATATACTCACCACCTGTTGTCTACCATTAGCATTTCCTGTGCTTGTTTTATCACATGTCTGTATCGGTCCATCCCTCTATCTATCCATCAATTGATATGAATGTTTTGATCCATTTCAAAGTTAATTGCAGACACTTATATGCTTTGTCCTAAAAGCTTTAGCTTGCAAATCATTACTAAGAATTCCATGTTCATTTACATTCTGCCCCCATAGAGGTATAAAATGTGTCAACAACGAAATGCATATATCTAAAGTCTTGACAAAGCATACACCTATAATCCAAACTTCTATCGAGATAAATACTTTCACTGTCACCCCAGAAGTTCTCTCATGTGTCTTCTCAGTCAACTCCCATACCCAGTGCCCAGAACCACCACTACTTTTTTTTATCATAGATTAGATTTGCCTTTCTAGAACTTCATAGAAATGTAACCGTACCATATGAGTTCTTTTATAACATGGGTAGGCAAAAGTAGATTTACATTTGAGAGTAGGGAAAACACAGTTCTCGTTTTATTACTCATTTTTGTATTATATATTTTTCTATACAAACAAGTGTAAACCTACTTTTGCCAAGCCCTGTGTATGGTTTCTTTCATTCGTATGGTTTTGAGATTCATGTCTATTGCTGTGTACATCAATATTTGCGCTTTTATGTCCGTTGTACGTATATACTTTGGCTTCTTTGTTCATTTTTCTGTTGATACATTCTCCTAGGTTCCTTTTACTCGTTGGCCATTGCTATGAACATTTCATTTGTTTGTTTGAACTCTGGGGTTTACCCTTAGTTAAAGGAAAAAGTATATTTTTTCCCATATTCAACTTCTCTCTTTTATTTAGCAAACAAAAAGAAAGAGTGTCAAAGGTTAGAGCTGTATCTTTCATCCAGCCAAACTCCAGCCATCGTCCTGGTCATACAATGGATCTATGGAATTTTAAAGCAGAAGAAACCAAATTATTATTTCAGAGGCCCAGTTCAAAATCCTGAGTTAGGAAAGGAATTCCAGTCTTGGGGCAGGGACGCTGTCTGAAAGCTGCATCTCGACCCTATGCACTGTTCTGGCCCATGCATCCAGGCCATGTTGAGTTAAAGTGCATGGGTCTGCTGTGTGACCGCCGGTGGACACTCACCCCCTTGAAGGCCAGCTCTCTGCCTCCCCAACCGGCAGCATTATTACTCTGTATCCCAATGCTGTCCTGGCGCAGAGAGGAGAGGGAGCCTGCTCTCCTGGGCTTGTGATGCCTCTTTATGAGCTGCCTTAGAGAAGCCTCCCACCGTCATGCCTCACCTTGCAGACACCGAGAGCTTGACGGGGTGCGGGCCTCAACATGGCCACTGAAGTGTGACTCTTTAATCTCAACATCCTCATACTCTTCTCTCCAATCAGCATCTGATTTTATCAAGACGCTAAATTCACAGGGGAAAAATGTTATTCTGTTTCTCTTTATCCTAGGCAAATCTCCATCTGTTGTGATAAGGGAGATAAAACAGAAAAAGAAAACAATATTTAAAAAATGATTACAGCTATGTATGTGCATATGTTTTCCAACCTACTAAAATGTTGAAATGGCTTACAAAGGAAAACACAGATATGATAAAATAAAGTCAGTAGTATGACCAGGCATCCAACTTACATATAAATTCTTCTCTATGTAAGACAGTGCACCAAGGGTGGGACACAGAAGTCAATAAAATGTGGTCACTTCTCTGAATAGTCTTAGAGTCCAGTGGAATACAAGGTGAAGATACAAGTGGCCTGGAATATTGGGGAAGAGACATGATCTATTTCCAGAGCCATTAGGAATAGATTACAAAAGCTGCTTCTCCTTTGCCCCAGGAGAAGGGACAGAATGACAACCAAAACCCAGGGTGTCCAGTTGTGCCTTCATCTCTCAGGCTTAACATTTTACAGTGTATTTCGACTTTATTATCATTCTTCTTGGATACTGTCTATAAGACATAATCACAGTTTGGGAAGCTGTGTAGTTTTATTTTTCTTTTCCCAACTTAGGATCCCCTGGGATATGTGAATCCTACACGGATTTGTGACGGCCTGATACTTACGGGAAAGGAGGAAATCTCATATGCCCCAGAGGAGTAAATTGGTCTTTCTGTTCTGTTTAGCCACTCATCACCTTGGACAGCAGCATTTCCTTCACCTTCCTCGCTGAGGGGACCAACACCATCACTGTTCAGGTGGCCGCTGGGAACGCCCTCATCCAGGACACAAAAGACATTGCAGTTCATGGTAAGCCCTGGAAATTGTCCTTGTGATGCCTCCTCCTACCCAGCCAATTCCCTCTCTCCACCCTAGTGACAATTGCTGACTGCTTTGGCAATGCCCCAGGCCATGGGGAAATTATGTCTGTCCATAGGAGGTATCCAAACCTGTTTCCTACCTTGTTCCTGAATAAAGATAGGGCTTAGGAGAGAAGCAGGGCACAGGCCGGCATTTGTTGTCTTCTGGGATGTGTGTACATCACATCCTAATGGTCCCATTAGATAGAGACTTATTGTAAGTTGAAATGATACTAAGCTGGAAAAACTGTTATAGAAGCATCTAAGTGTGAGGTCCTGTTGGGGTGTCTACAGGACACATGCAGCACCCACTCTTTGTAAGGATTGGAACCAGTGATTTCAAAGTAGGAGGAGTCATGATCCCTGCCCTTGAAGAGACCATGATTCAGGAACTGAGAGAAACTACACACAACCTATGTTTTTTTGTTTGTTGTTCTTTTTTTTATTTATTTGTGGAGATTCTAACACCATTGGCTGCAAACACTGAACTTAAGGCTAAGAATTTAAAGATGGAGGAAGGCAGGAGAGTGGTAAATAGGACCACTATCCTGTTCTCAATCCTGGAGAACCATTCTTAATTTTTAATTTATTTTAAATAAAATTGTGCTTTTACCACCATCCCACTCAACCTCCCTCACTCTCCTAAAACAATCACTAGCAGGGGTATTCTAGAAAGTTGTACTAGCTCCTCTGGCCTTTTCCTATATCCCTTCCAAACCTGATGCTCACTCTCTCTCCTTGGACACCTAGAATATTTTTTAAAATGAAACATTTTTGTTAAAGTATAAATATAATACAGCAAAGTACACACCATAAATGTTTTAGCTTCATGAATTACCATGAATAAGTGAACAAAGCTGTGTACCCACCAACCAGGTCAAGAAATGGAACGTTACCCACACCCTAGATCCAGGGTTTCAACCTACGTCCTAGCCCCCTGAGGCAGTGCTCACAGTTATGGACAAAGGAAATGAGAGAAAACAAAAGCTTCTATTCTCATTAAGCCCAATTTGTTAGTGCTTTGTCATTGGCTCTGCATGGTACCACCTACCATAGCAGAAGTCTTCTGGGATTTTATACTTATGTTTTGCTTAAGGTAATATTTTTTTACAAGAAGGGCTTAAGATTTTAGGAACTAAGAAAAATGGTAGAAGCACAAATCTACTTCCAGTCATCAAATCCCACACTCGTTCAGAGGCCAAGAAATAGGCTGGAATGAAGGAACTGTAGTTGAGACTATGTGAAAGAGCAGGCCCACCCGTTCTGTACAGCACGGTGCTTGGCAGTCTTCTGGCCCAGCGCATCCCCTCACAGCCTCACTCACACTCTGTCCTTGCAGAATACTTCCAGTCCCAGCTATTGTCATTCTCTCCTAACCTGGATCACCACAACCCCGATATTCCCGAGTGGAGGCAAGATGTTGGCAATGTCATCAAGAGAGCTCTGGTCAAAGTAAGTTGGTTTTATATTTGCTGAAATCTTTATGAGTGAAGAGCCACATGGTGTCCTCTAGAATACATTTTCATGAATTAAAACCACCATTCTGTAGTTCAATAAAGATTTACTGCAAAAAGAAAGAAAGAAAGAAAATAAGTTGAAGGAGTGAAGGAATGATGGAGAGATGGTAGGGGTGGGGAGAGGAGGAGAGAGAGAGACTTCTAGCTACTCAGCATCTCACCTCCCAGCAGGACACTGAGGCCTCCGGCAAAGCCACCTCAGGTCCCAAGGAGACACTTCTCTGCTTGCTGGATAGTTTAGGCTTCTGACTGCTGCTTATTACTTCTCAAGTTGACCCTCTCACTCATTGTTGTCACATTTCTGAGAGTTAACTCCAATCTCTAGGCCTAGTTCCAGAGCTGAGCAAGTGGGAAACAACTAGCCCCTCCAATTCTGTTCAATCCACCAACTATTTATTGAGTCTCTACTCTGTAGGGTGTATTTCAAAGGAGTGAGGTGGCCACAAAGACCCCTGGGAATATCTGGGCAAACATACAATAAGAAGCGATCAGAGAAAGGACCATACCAGGTGGATGTACTCATCTGTCACTGTGGGCATGACCTAAGTCCCTGGGGTATAGTAGGAGTGGTCTTCTGGAAGGCCTGGGGCCAGAGGCTGATGGGCCGGCGGTCACTTCCCGCAGAGATCATATTGCTGCCAAATCAAAAGCTATATAACCATAGTTGGACTGGGCCAAGAGGAAGTATTGTTCTGGATAAAAGACCTTCCGAAGACATATAGGAAAGAAAAGTCATCCTCTTTAAAGGGGAAAACTCAGAGTTTTGTTTTCTTCAGGAAATGGCTTTCCAACAGAACCTTACTTTTACATTTTTATCATAAAGCAATATAATCCTTTTACTAAACACTCAAGAATAGAAAAAATTAACTCAGCATCTCAGCATCTTAACATAATGTTTAGTGCCTTGTTTTCCTTTTTTACTCCTATACGTTTTTTATGTTTATAGAGTTGTAACCAAAGAAATGGAAGGAAATAGATCAGAATGCAGCCATAATAAGCGTTTTCCGGGTTGGCTCCCGGTACTAATTATCATCTTAATGGTAGAGTAACATCCTATCAGGTTGATGATATCATTTATTTACTTAATTTTTTTGAATGTTTGTGTTTTTCCCACTTATTTGCTATTATAAGTAAAGTTGTGAGTACTTCTTCCTGCATATGCCTTTCCCCCCCCCCCATCATTCCTTTAGGACAAATACTCCAAGTTACAGTTATTGAATGAAGGGTATGAAAATTTTTATGTCCTCAACTTTAGCCTCTTGCAAAAAAAAAAAATTGGCAATATATATCAATTTTTAGCGCTGCCAGCAACAAATGAGGGCACCTCTTAATTGAAGCCTCACCAGTATTAGCTATTTTAAATTAATAAAAGATCCTGCTTTAGTAAGTGAAAACCAGTGCTGCTTTGCTTTTTTCTTTCATTTGCATTTTCCCATGTTTATAAGTTCCTATTCCTCACTTGCAGCCAGTCTGTTTGTGTTTTAGCCAGAACTCTCTACATGCAGAAAAACAGAAAATATGAGGGGAGCTTTTGCAAGTGTTCCCAGCAAACAAGAATTTGTAAATCACTTCTAATAGTAGTTTAGCTTCAGTAAAAATGTACGTAAGAGCAGAGGAGGCAGTGAAACTGATCATTCCTTCCCTAGCACTTCTCGGGGGCAATAGGAAGAAAGCTTGCATGTCTATTGGAACCTGTGCCTGAAACGCTGCATTTAAAAAACATATAGAAGCCTTATAGCCCTGGCTGGGTGGCTCAGTTGGTTGGAGCATCATCCTATACACCATGAGGTGGTGGGTTCAATTCCCGGTCAGGGGACATACCTAGGTTGCAGGTTCTATCCCCAGTCGGGGGACATACTGGTGGGAGACAACCAATAGATGTTTATCTCTCACATCGATGTCTCTCTCTCTCTCTCTCTTTCTCCCTTCCTCTCTCTCTAAATATCAATAAAAACATACCCTCGGGTGAGGATTCAAAAATATCTGCCTTGTCCCTGTGATATTCTGCTCCCGTTGTTGCCTTGAGAACACTGGCTCCTCTCGGACCTCACTGCCTGGCCCACATCTTTGCAGGTCGCCAGTGTCCCGGAAGAGCAGATCCTGGTGGCCGTGTTCCCCGGCCTCCCGACGTCAGCAGAGCTCTTTGTGCTTCCCCCGAGGAACCTGACGGAGAGGCGGAAAGGCAATGAAGGCGACCTGGAACAGGTAGGTGAAAGCCAACTGGCCGGAGCACTTGCCTGTGCGTCACACTCTAAGGGGACCCAAAGTTAATTCCAGCCAAAAAGGGAGGCCAGGTCTCTCCCACTGGCCTGCTGTCTGTCCAGTACTATTTGGCTCTGAAGAGTGCTCAGCCAAAGCCCAAATCAATACAGATGCGCACAGGCTGGAGCCACCGGCATCATTCATCCCAACAGCTGGCATTCCTGCAACTTGCTCATGCCTCCCCCCCGATGACAGGGCCCTGGGGATAGAGACGGGGTGGGACAGAGAGGAATTTGAGTTTCTCTACTCCTGGGGAAATGTGCTTTGTCTTTAAAGATCCTGGTCCATCTCCATTCTGCTTCTGGGGAGAACATGAACTGCTTTAATCATGTTTCCTTTTTTTTTAATATATCTTTATTGATTTCAGGGAGAGGGAAGGTGAGGGAGAGGGGGAGAGAGAAACATCAATGATGAGAGAGTCATTGATCGGCTGCCTCCTGCATGCCCCCATCTGGGGATCGAGCCTGCAACCCGGGCATGTGCCCTGACCGGGAATCGAACCCTGATCGCCTGGATCCTAGGTCGACGCTCGACCGCTGAGCCACGCTCGGCTGGGCAATCATGTTTCTTTGGAGACAGATGGATTGCCCCATCTGGCTTTGACTAAGGGAGCCCGTTTCCAAACGAGATTGTGATTTACTGCCCTTACCAAAGGGGCAGCGTTCCCGTGATCTGCACACTGACCAGGAAGCAAAGGCGATGGCCAGTGCCGTGCGCCTCCGTCTCTCACCCCTGCTCCCACGGGCTGGGGGTCTGTGCTCTGCTTCGCCCTCCCCTGCCGTCCCAGGATGCTAAGTGAGACGTAAAAATAAGTGAGAAAGAGGCCACTAAAACCCGGCGTGAATCAAACACGTTTGCTCCCAGGTGAGGCAATCGGCGTACAGACATCCTCCAAGTCCCTCTGCGGCTCACCTGGCCATCACCGCATCCCCACATCTCCCTCGGTCCTCCCCAAGCAGCACCCATGTCATCGCAGCCATTTCTCTGGGAAATGCGGATCCTTGCATTTCCAGGCTGCGTGGTGAACTTGGCCAGGAAGAAATTCAGCTAATGCATACATCACTTTTACAAGACCTCTTTATTCCGAAATATTTTGCAAGTGGCATGTGTGAATTATATTTGGAAGCTACGCGATCCATTCATTTAGATAAATAGGTAATTACCGTGACAAATGGCAGCTGTGACAGTGAGGCGCGACCGGCGAGATAAGCGTTAGGGACAACAGCCTCAGCCTGCCTCTCTCCCGTGGGAGTTACCCAGTGACTAGATCGACGTCATGCGATCTGGGACTTGCTGGGGAAGAGGAAAGAGGGAAATTATCCCGGAAAAGGAGGCAGCTTCTGCTTCGGTGTTTGCCCCCCATTGTCTCTGAGGGAGGAACAGGGCGGGGGAGCGGGCCGGGTACTTGTGCCGGCTCTAATCCCGGCAGGGGCCCCTCCGCCCCGTGTGTATTACTTGATCAGGTTAAAGAACTAATGATGGGTTGACTTTCTTTCATTGAACCCCACCGCCGGTTTTTCTACTGTAAGTTGAAACGTGTGGATAAAAGAGCACTGAACAAGGAGTTAAATGAGACATCAATGCCTGTTACCAACTCGAATCCACTGGGGGGACTTTGGACACAGCTTCCCGTCTCACTATCTGCTCCAGCCTAAGCGAATCATACCGACTACGTTTTTGGCTTCGCAGGGCTCCAAGAGAACCAAATTAATAAAGACATCCCTCTAGCCTGTCCTCTGATTGAACGTGGCCTTTTTCTTGCCTATGGACCCTGGTTTCTTACCCCATGAGGGAGCACTGTCACATGTCATGCCTTCCCATGCGGCCTCTCTCTCTTTTTTCCTAGATTGTGGAGATGCTGTTCAATGCTCTAAACCAAAACTTGGTCCAGTTTGAACTGAAGCCAGGGGTTCAAGTCATCGTGTACGTCACGCAGCTGACGTTGGGTGAGTGCCCTTTGGGATCAGGGGGAAATGGGTATGGTGATCTGTTATCCTGGAGAGAAAAGGGAGGAGACAATCAGCAAATTCTTCTCCATAACGACTGCAAGTGGCTTTTGGCAGAGCTCTTTTGCATAGTGATGGTTAAGAAAGACTAATTACATCTTTCTTGAGGATTCCTGTCGAGGTGGCAAGAAGACTTTCCTAGAAGTGACCTTGATATTGAATCCCTAGGTGATCTCACAAAAAACCTACAATTTCTTTGAGCCTTGACTTTTTTTTAATCTGCAACAGTTGGGATTATATTAGGCAGTCCTCAGACTCTTAATTTCTGCAATTTTTTGATTCTATGAATCTGGATTGGAAGCCAGATCAGATAACTGTAGAAGTCCCTTCTATTTACATCATATATGAGTTTAAATTGAAACAGGGATTGTCTCTAGTTGGTTGGTTTGTGAAAGTAATAAAAGAAGGCATGTTTCTTTGGGCATCCACTGCTGGCTCTCTGGGAGAGCCTGTTTCCTAAATGTCCCTAATTGCTGCAAGAGTTTTCAGATGTGGAGATTCCAGATGTGCTCATCCAGCAGGGTTTCACCAGAACAGTGTAAAGGAAAAGACTGAAACATTGCATCGGTGTTTAATCCAAAGTTCCCAATGAGTTACCTGGAATCGTGTCGACAGACACTCAGGCTGTCTGAGAGAAAGGACATTCAAGTCCTTTTGTACTCCCCTTAGCTGGGCACACAATTGCTCAGCTCACACCAAGAACGCGAGTCTCTCCAGGAAGAGCAGAGGGATTTATTTTCCCTAAGGAGCTCTGACTGGGAATACAGTTTCATCATTGAAACCAGGCGTCCTGTGCCCAGATGGCATGCAGGGCAATTGGAGAGTGAATAGATATACAGATGGAACCCACCTGGCCTGCTTTCTCCAGTGGGTACTTGCTTTTTAGCTAATAGCTTCCAAGTGAGCATGTTGTTTCCTCCTAGCTCCGTTGGTGGACTCCAGCGCTGGGCGCAGTAGCTCGGCCATGCTTATGCTCTTGTCCGTGGTGTTCGTCGGCCTGGCTGTGTTTTTGATCTACAAGTTTAAAAGGTATGTGCTACCATCACTCAATTTTAATATTGGGGCTGGATTCATGGGAGCCGATTCTTCCTATAACTAACATTTCTAAATTCATCCCAAATATGTGATACTAATTCTCCTTGAAGCTCGGTTTGGCAATGAGGAAAAGTAGGACTAACTGGTGGTCAGGGAATAAATAAGTTTATGAATCTGAACTCTATCTAATGTATAACTCTATTGAGTTAAGGGAAAGAAGGATAGTCTATTAAATCAATTCTCTTCATGAGAAGTGTAAGGAGTTTTCAAACCTCACCTAAATTTCTAAAATAAGGTCTCAAATAATCACGATATCTTTTTCTACAAATTAACAACCATTCAGGGTGGTTACACAGAGAAAATGCACCTGAAATCTTATACACACATGTATAAACACACACACACATTTTCTTTCCTTGTGCTATAGCTATACAGTATCTCTATTGAAATGTGTATGCTTTACCTCCTCCCTCCCTTCCCGCTTCTAAAGGGAAATTGATCGGGAAAACCAAACTCTACATGTACTCAGAAATTATATTTGAAGGCCACAGGAGGGATGACACATCAGGATACTTATTAAAAACATGAACTTGAAATCAATAATTCTTTACCATTCTTTAAATATGTACTGCTTTTGCCAAAGGTGGACTAGCTAACAGTATGAACTCTGAAATAAGGCAGACCCAATTTTAACTTTTAGCTTTCGTAATCTTGGGCAATTGGATTTTCTCTCTAAGCTACTTTAGTTTCTTCATCTGTGAAAAAAAAAAAAGGGAAAACGCTAACACTTTATAGGTTTGCCATATGGTTTAAATGTAATAATATCTATACCAGGTACATACTAAATAATCAACAAATCTAAGTTAATATTATAAATAACAAAGGACATGTCTTCCAAAAGTGCCTCTGTGTCACAAACTGGCACTTAAAAGACTTACAAAATCGTATCGGTGGCATAGGATGTACTTCATAGGAAGCCTGGGTAAAGTAGGAATATCATTAACTATCATCAGATGAGTTTTGAAAGGATACTTGGTCCTGAGAGTGTTTCCAGGTATTGAATGTAATGCTTTTAGATTTTGGAAGAGATCAGCGGCAAAGGTGCTTCAGTCTACCCCTTCCCCAGCCCCCTTTAGCTCTAGTGGATATCTCAGGCTTTAAAACACCAGTTGTACTCAATATCCACTTCAGCATTAGCCCAAACAGCAGGAATCCTTCACACCCTCCACCTGACGGATAGAGTGAGGTTCACCTCCTCCTCAATTTGCAGAGCAGTATGTGAGTTCATGTCCTCTTGGGTGAAGACGTGGCAGCCCACGTGCCATGTTCCTTTTGAAAATGGAGGAAAAATTTTTCATATTGCAAGCAGAGACCAAAGATTCAATAAAGAAACAGTCTGATCAAGGCAACACCCATTTATGGATGTTCTTCAGTTACATGTAAAGCACACTTTCGTTCACCCAAGAATTTGATTGTGGGGAAGCCTGATGGTTGCTGGGGACTGAAGATCAACTATCCTAAATTTATTCTTCTAGCCCCTAGAAATTCATGGTTGCTGAGGGCAAGGGCCAATAGAAGCCCTGCAAAAAAGTACTTGTGTCAGGTGTCTCCAGATTAAGGATTAAGGCAAGACATATTCTGTTTCTGAGAAAGTTTTCTGTTCTCTTATAAATGCTGCTAAACTCCCTAGACAGTCAACTCATTAATGTAGGTGTCTCTAAATGTGTACGCTTCGTACTTGGATCTCTGCCAGGTAGTGCCATCTCTGAATTACTCCCTGTCTAGTCATCAAATAGCAGCCCTTTCTATGACCCTGACATGGTATCATGCAGCCCAGGCTTCAGGAAACAAACACCAGGCAAACTGCATAAACAGCAGAGTCAGCTAAGAGTTACCAGTCAGCAGTTACCTTTTTTTCTACACCTTTTCTGGATGTTTTCCTCCCAATGTTCAAGTCCTTTGGGAGAGGTCTAATCAGGTCTTCTATTTCTTTGGTCTCCTTTCCTCCTTATGACCCAGAACTCCAGTGATGGCTCTACGGAAGGTCAGGCTCTTACCCCTGAGTTCCATAGTCTCTTTTGCTTTATATTATTGTCCCAAAGGACTTTCTGCAATGATGCAAGTGCTCTATAATCTGTACTGCCCAATACAGGAGTCATGAATATGATGGAGAAACTGAGTTTTACATTTTATTTAACCTTAGTTCATGTAAATTCAAATAGCTACACCTGGCTAGTCAACACTTGGTTAATAGTGTAGGGGAAGGACAATTTGATTGTGTTTTTTTCCAAATCATTGGCCATGCTGACTTTTCAGAACCAAAAGTTTCTCTAATCATCAGCATTAATTCATTAAGCCATTAATTCATTCAACAAACATCCATTGAGTGTGTACTGTGTGCCAGGCACTGAAAGCCATCTCAAGATCCCAAGTCCTCACTTAGCAGGGGAAGGAGAATAGAGTTACGATGAGCCCCAAGCTTCCTTTGAGTGAATGTAACCCTGTCTCTCACATTTGATCTTATGCTTTACTAGTGACTGCTATTATCTAATGTTTTAAGCAATATCATTAAAAATAATTATGAGATTGCTTTTATCTCCTGAAAACGCTGCCTCATAAGACCTTCTTTCTATAGTATAGATTTGTTTCCTGATTATCCAAGAAAGCTTTTGCACTTTTATATTTATTTCAGTACTTTTTTTTCAGTAAAGCTTTCTTTCATCATTGTGAAGCCTACCGCACTTTCTCTAAATTTCCTCTCATGGGCTTCTAACACTTATCATAGTTGGAACAAACAATAAAAACTGATGTGTTTATGGGTAGCTCAGATTGATCCATCTTACTGCTCTTATTAAAACCTATATGATTGTGTAGCCCAAGACATGCCTCTAAATCTACTTCCCATGTTTCTTAGCTGCAAACTTTAAGTTTAGTCTTGACTTAGATGCTCAACAGCCCTACAAGTGGGTGTGTTAAGAAATGAAAAGCAATTTGATAATTTTTTAAATGCTAAAAATTGTAACATGTAAAATTCATTCTCTCCTGACTATCTATTAAAAATGTTGAAAAGAATCTAGCTGTTTTCAGAGATTGAAATAAAGTGAACAATCTTTATAAGGGCAAATTTGTCCAAATTCTCACAGATATCATTAGGAAAGCAGGAAGGTGCATGGAGGGTGGGGACACAGTGAACTCTGGCTACAGCCCTGAAGCTATATAGGCTTGTAATGATCAGCAGTGGTTTGAGTGCCCCCGGCACCTAATTAATATTACAGTTGACCCCAATGTTCATGAGTAATATGTACTTTTATGATTAGATGAAATCTAAGGCACTAGGCTGCATTTCTATTTATATAAGAAAGTAAGAGCTAGCATGAATTTTCAATTAGACACATTTAGAGAGCCTGAGGTTTGCTATCTCACACAGTCTATTCATTCAAGGTTCTTGTAAATTATATTAAACTGGTTCAGACCAGTAGGAATCACGAGGACACCTCCCTTGATGTATGGAGAGCAACTGTGAAAGACCTGAAAACTGAACATAAAGGAAACGTAGAAACCACCAATGTTTTAAACCTTTTTTTTTTTTTAATCTTTCCTTCTAAATTACCTATGGGAAAGCCTTATTAAATGCCCCCACTCTATGTCTATTGTGGATTGGAGTGGAGAGGGGAGTGTAGAAGCTTGAAAATATCACTGGTTGGTGCTGGGACAACAGAGTTACTTTCCATTAAAAATACACAGGATGTTCTGGGTTGGGGTGGATGTCAGATGTCTCAAGTTTTGATAACATCTATGGCAGTAATCAGCTTCATGAAATGTCTAGACAAAAATTTCCCTATATTTAACGAGGTAGATCTCTTCTAGATGTAATATTCCAAGATTTTAAAAAAAGGGGATAATTTTGCCTGAGAACATAATATGAAAGTAGAAAGTTGAAAGAGCCTGGGCTTTGATGTCATTTATCCATTCATTCAGCAAATTCTTACTGAATGTAACCCATGTGCCAAACACTGTGCTAGTTAAGTGTATAGCAGTAAAGATAAAAGCATAGACTTTACATACATTGGGTTTTTAGTCTAATTAGAAAGAAAGAAAACAAGTCAAAAAACTTTGCCTGTTAAATCACCCTAAACCAACACCCTATTCATTTCTTTCATGGACACAATCCCATTAGATATTGATAAGAGGAGAGGTTGGGTGGTCAGGAGCGACCTCTTGGAAATGACATGTAAGCCAAGTTATGAAAGACACTATCATGAAAAGGCGAGAAGGAGATGTATTGCAGACAGAGGGAAAAGTTCCTTCAGAGTTCCCAAGATGGAAACGAGTTTGATGTATTAGAGTCTTGCAACTAGAAGTTTGGGTCTCAGACCAATGGCATTAGCATCACCTGGGAGCATGGCAGAGATGCAGAATTTCAACCCATCCTGTCCAGACCTATAGAGTCACAAAAGCATTTAGGGAGAACCTGGGTTTGAGAAGCACTGGCTTATAGGGATTCAAAGGAGGCTATGGAAGCTATAACACAGTGGGTCAGGAGATAGTAGAGATGGGTCAGGAGATGAACCCTTTGTGACTTTTATATGAATCAGCCTGCTCCTCTGACCTCAAGTCTGCGTGCCTCATTTCTAAACCCACACTTTTGTGTCTTTAAAGGAAGTTATTTAGCTTCTCTTCATCTTTGCCTTAATTGGCTCTAATCCTAAAAGGAAGCTATTGTTATTCCTATTGACGGATGAGGAAACTGACTCTGGAAGCATTTCAGATACTTAGCCTGAGAATAGTGTTCTGAATGCACTAGCGATGGCTATAGGCCTTTTATTTCTTGGCTTTTCCTAAAGTAAACCGATGCAAATTGATTAAATTGATGCAACCTTAGGAAAAAAGCTGCCTTTTCACCTTATGAGTCTCAAAGCCCAGCTCCTTGAAAGACTTAATAAAGGATAAATGTTTTAAGGGTTTTAGTGCATACCTTATGGACAGCATTGCCCTTCTGTTTCCACCTGCTTGCTTTTTACTCCAGAAGAAGGTGCATTCCTCAGGGAGCTCTGTGGTTTACATACCCCTGGGCATCTGGGTCTCTGGCCTTGTGTTTCTTGGCCTCATGACCACAGTGTCTGGGTGACCAGCCCTTTCCCTGACATTGGCCTGTCTTGTTCGATAGCTTCTCCCTCCTGCTTATCACCCAGGGTTCCCAAATGCCCCAGTCTGACATGCCCTGTGATCATAATCTGGTTTTGCTCCTGCCCCTGTAGGAAAATCCCCTGGATTAACATCTATGCTCAAGTTCAACATGACAAGGAGCAGGAGATGATTGGGTCAGTGAGCCAAAGTGAGAACGCCCCCAAAATCACACTCAGTGACTTCACCGAGCCTGAGGAGCTGCTGGACAAAGAGCTGGACAGCCGGGTGATAGGTATGTGTGCTGGTACCTCCAAGGTTCTGTGTCCTCTGTCCTGTAAACACTAGGTCAGCCAACCCCCTTGGCCTGTCCTTCAGGTAGTGCTAGAACTGGCCACAGTGACAATCATGTTTGAAAATTTACCCGCCACCTCTGGCCACATGAAATTAGCAGAATTTTTTCCCCTTAAAAGTAGATCACAATCGAAAGTGTTGGAGTCAGAGTGAGGGGGAGATAAGGCCAGTTATCTATCAATGTTGGACTTTTTCTTCTATAAAGCAAAAGCATTATTTGTCCTAATTAATAATTGCACGAATGTAGGCTCTGGCGTCCGATAGCCCTGGGTCCATTTTCTTGCCCAACCAGTCCTCTTGGTCTGCCAGTCCACTAGCTCTACGACTTCCCTGTGCCTCATTTTCCTCATCTGTGACATGGGAACAATAGTACCTACCTTCTGAGATTGTTGTGATGACGGAATGGTATTACATCTTTAGCACAGTGCCTGCCTCATGGTAAGTGTTCACTATATGTTGGCTGTCACTATAGTTATTAGTCCAGTATAAGGTGGCAAGGTATTGCTCCTATCTTGTGTGCAGGCGTGGGAGATGGCACACGTTAAATGTAGGTGAGATAAGCCAGCCAACTGATAGGATAGACTATCTGGGTGCCCTAATAAGTAATACATGCTAAGCACCTGTTCAAGGTGGCTCTGTATTAGCAGGAAATACCTACAGACTCCTGCCCTTATGAGATTCACATCTTTCTCTCCCTCTGTCTTCTCTCCCCTGCAGGAGGCATTGCCACCATTGCAAACAGCGAAAGCACAAAGGAGATTCCCAACTGCACTAGTGTTTAATTCCAGCAGGCCACCTGGTCAACCATCTTTCTGACTTTTATTTTTGATGATGATTACTATTATTATGGGGGAAAAATGAAAATCTCTTGTTTACCCTTTACTTACCAAGGGCCCCTTCATAAATATTAGGCAGATGCTTAGCATTGGGAGGTAAAGGCATTCTTCGCCGATTAAAATGAGATGGAAAGGAAAAATGGCTGTATTTGTGCTATGGGCGAAGTCCCTATCTTCCCATGGCCTTGCTTTATTCTGCCATTAATGGTGCAAGGACTCTCTTTTTCCTTGTGGGTCTCTCTATCTTTTTGTTTTCAAAGTTGGGTTGGTTTTTCATTAACTTCCCATCTTCCCCAAATCACCACCAAACCCCTCCCCCCACCAGCACACACACCTAAAACACAGACCATTTCTTAGTTAGATGTGCAGGAGGTAGGTTGGTGGGGCGTGGATGTAACCGCAGAAAGGGTGCACACCCGTGTGATGAAGGAGGCCCTGCCTCGTGCATGTCAATAGCGAGGCTACTGATGGCTCATTGTATATAATTACAATGTAAATAGCTTTTTATTTCCTAAGAAATAATTTAATGTTTAGTAAAAAAGAAAACAGAAAAAAGAAAGACCCGTGTGTTGGCTTATGCACTCACCCTCAGAGCTGATCAACCCCCAGGCCTGGTTGATGCGTTGGGTTCTGGATGCTCTCCAGTTGTCTGTCACAATTAACTCTTGCATCTCTGTGTCCATGCCATAGCTGATTTCTACTTATGTATATAAGGGGGGTGGGGGGCTTCTTTGGGACAATTGGTAAAGGAAGGATTATAGTGACGCTGTAGAACTTGGAGTCTTATTGTGCCATCAGTGACATGGAAGAAGTAGCAAGATGAAGCCCACGAAAGACTTCGAACTGAGATCTAGATGGACCTACCAGGGTTCCCCTCCAGACGGACAACATTGAGGGTGTCAGCCTGAGAAAATGGTCTCCTCTGACAAAGCCAGGCAATGGATGTAAAAGGGACAATGATTCTACCTTCTGGTTGGATTCCAAAGAAATGTATAATGTTTGTGGGGGACTCTTGGATTGTTCATAGCTGAGAAAATTCCTCTGGGTAGTAGGGTAAGCCCAGTGAGTGCCTCTTGGTGTGGAAGGAGTAAGAGAGGTTGGGAGGGAGGTGGCATTTGTGGAATCAAGAGTCCATGCAAACCCTGCGGGTCTAGTCTTTAATGATATTAGTCAAAGACGATTTTAGCAAAGCTGTGCTATTTGCTTGTCAGATGTACACAACTTCCTTAAAGTCAAATGTCTGCCTTCAGTTCCCTTAAGATAGTTCTTGCCTCTGGAGTGAGTGGCTTCCAATGCCAGTGTTCTCTTTTCCAGCACCCCAGCCCTTCACACTTATACATGCCAGTTGTTTTCAGCAAGGTCACTTTAAGCCATGCTGTAAGCATTTTTTAATTTAATTTAATTTTTTATTTTCAGGCTCAGCCTGTGCACACTGTTTTAGAAAATGATATACTGTATATATATGGGAGGAAAGGCTGAATTTTTACCTGTTAATATATGTGGGATGTTGTTCACATTTCTCTCTATGAGACACTGAGAATGTGATTTCAGAGTCACAGAAATCTGACTGGCTACAGCATAGGTCAGGATTAGGAGCATTTTCAAGATTGTGGTTTTTCGTTTCAAGGGTTAAATGGGGCAGACAATTGCAATACTTGTACTAAACACTGGAATACAAATGCATGAGTCATATCTATATATACAGTATATGTACATATACTGTTCTTGGTTTTATTGTTCCATTTGAATATTTCTACTGTATAAAAAAAGACAGTGGTTTTGAAATTGTTGAAAATAAATGTATTTTTGTACATCAAAGCAACATATCTGTCTGAGATTTCTTTGGACAGTTTTTTTTAATCTATTGTATTAGTCAGCTATTGCTGCAATAATGCTACGTGGCAAAAAAAAAAAATTCAAATAGCTTATAACAACAGATATTTATGCTTTGCTCTTGAGTCTCCAGATTGGCTGTGGTTTGGCTGAGCTCTGTAGGGACCAACCAGGCTACCCTGAGCTAGTTTGGATGCAGGCTTCAGTTGCTTCAGTTCTGCTCCATGAGTTGTCATCATTCAGAGACCAACAGCTACCCAGGGTATGTTTTATTTCATGGTGAATTGCAGAATTCCAGCAGAAGACTCTATGTCTCTAACATCTTGGCTCAAAATGGTCACTCTATTCACCCATCACCTACTTTCCACTGACTAAAGAAAACTACACGGCCTTGTCCAACATCAGTGCTCTAGGGAAACAGACTCTGCCTATTCTGGCGCAAGGCACTACTAAGTTACTTCAGACAAGGTGTGGATTTATAATTCCAATTGACAGAGGGCATGAAGAATTGAGAACAGTAGTTTAACCTACCTGTTTTCTGTGACCCCATTTGAATCTATATCCAAATTTCCCATCCCTTTGTTTGTGGCCAGGAATTCTGAGCAGATGTCTTCGTGACTGTATGGACTTTGAGTGGTAAAAGCATAACTCCAAGTCAGGTCTTGAAGATTTCAGCAGAAGAAATAAAAACAGCAAAGGAAACGAAAAAGACATATCTTTTTTTCCTTTCTTGCCCCCCTCCTTTTGCATGCTGGTTTTGTTGTTATTTGTTAATTTTTTGTTTTGTTTTGTTTTGTTTTTAGGAGCATGCTGTTTGATGCATCACACCAGTAATGAATCTTTTCTTGCCCAGAGCTGAGTAAAGAATTTGGAAGGAGGGAGCTGCTCTTCTCTGCATTAGGTAATAAGGGAATGTGGACTCAGTTTCTAGAATAAGAGCTATAAGTTGGATGTTTTAGTATTTATAGTGTTGAAAGAGTGGGCTATATTTCCCTGGCTCTCAGAAACCCAAGAAACCGGAGTGCTTTGGTGTAATTTGCTTCCATATTTTAGATACTAACTAGCTATTCTGGAATCATATATCCTGAACTTAAATTGAAGGTGTAGGATTGAACAGAGGTGGGCTTTTTTATTTGCAAATGTGTGTAAAATTATGTATTATTCTTAGTATAACTTTTCTTGAGTTATATTAACCTTTTAAACAAATTTACATTCTATAAGCACCTTCAGCAAATATTGAGAAGTTACTTAGTTACTTTATGGTACCTCCAAAAGAAGTAATGGTAGAATTTTTCAGCCTCACTAGCTGTTCATAGATAAAGTGCCTGCAAATCTTTAAGGGATTTTTTTAATGGTCTTGAGCTTCCCAAATAAATGTAAAATGTCTAATATTTTTATTCCCAGTCAAAGGTGAATTCTCTAAATGTGTCAGTTTTGGCTCTTTTTGCTTTCCAATGCGATCTGAGTTCTTTCCACATTAATTTTATGCCAGGTTGATAAAATTGCTCCACCAGGTTAAAAGGGACAAAAAAGACATAAAGTGGAAAAACAGTAGGAGATAGTTGGTTCATTCGGGCTGAGCTGTGCTAAGAATATAGCCTCTGTATCCACCACCAGCATAGTTCTCTCGGTTTTCTCAGTCCTAGACCAGCAAAGGCAGGTGGCAGAGGGTGTGACTGACTTCGCAGCTACTTCTAGTGGCGAGGACACGCTCTACCTCAGAATTGTCCTGTTTAAGGCAACCCTAGGCCTTGGAAGGAAGCCTGCAGAAGCACTCTGGGGCTGGAGCCCAGCTATCAGCACCATCAGCAGATTCTCCGAGGGTTCTCACGTGCACTGATGTTTGAGAAGAGCCTCTCTATCTGCCACAAAACAGTCCAGGGAGTGTTACTGGGCAAAAGGCCCCTGCCCTGCCTCCTGTTACCATGATACAAGGCACCTTAATTTACAGAAGTGAAAACAGCTTCCAAATTTACTCATTTCCTTCTGGGCAACAGCTGCGACTCCGAGAGTTACTTAATTGAGTTATCTGGAACAAAAGCACACTGTGAATCAAGGTGGTGATGGATTGTGCCTTGGAGAGAATATTAAGCCAGGAATTAGGAGATCTCTGACTTTCAGCTGGTCATCTGGACCACAATTTCCTTGTTTGCAAAAGGAATACACTTTATGGCCTCCCTCACTGGCGAGCTTTGCTTTCCAGAGATTATTGAGAGGTGGCTAGTGTGGGCTGTACTTGGGAGAACACTCTCCTTCTATAGAAGGCTATAGCGACACTCAGAGAGGAAAGTGACTTCCCTAAGGTTGCACAGCAAATTAGTGCAGAGCTGAAGCTGGAATCCAAGCCTTCTTTGCACCACACAGCTCCCTAGCAAATGCGAAGCCGATTGAACTGCAGGTCATTGCGCATCGGCAGGAGCCCGATTGTTATGCCAGCATGGCCCCGTGTTTATAACGTCCAGAGCTCTTTAGACTCGAACCTCCCAAATGTGGGTATCATTCAGTGGCTTGCAACCCTCCGCGTGCTGTTCCCCTGCTGACCCCCTTGTTTGGCCGCCCAGGGCCCGAGGCCCTTGCTCCCCTCGCTGAGCTGCAGTGAGGCTGCTCAACAGGCGGTCGCCAAGGCCCAGCCTCGCAGGCTGCCCTGCTCGCCTTTTGAAGAGGTTGGCTTGCTCCGAGGCAAGAAAGCCAGAGAGCACAGGCAGGCAGTGGGGTGCCTCACCCTCACACACACCAGGTCCCCCCAAATTCTCCTGTCTGCTCCAACGGCACGGCCAGAGGAGACCAGATGTAGCCCAACAATAACCTTTCAAAGCACCATAGCAACACGATGTCCCTTAAACCTACATTAGTTACCATTAACTTCACAGCGGCAGAGTGCCCTTTAAAATGGGAGAGCCTGGCCAGAGTTCAATTCAGTCGGAGACTGGAAGTCTCAGTAAAACTTGGATCCATTTCTTTTTAATTATCTGAGGCCCAGAGGGGTAAAATGCCTTAATCAGGGCCCAATTTTCCCACCTATAAATTGACAATAAGGACATCTATCTCTCAGGGTTGGATCTCAGATCAAATAAGATAATTTGGATAAACACACACACACACAGTGACTAGGGCTTGATAAAAATGAATTGAATCTGAGAGGTTCTAGCTCTGTCATGCTGGATCCTTTACCCTGTCCTCCCTGGACTCAGGTTATAAAAATGATCTGACCAGCCTCTCACCTAGGGCTATATTCCCAGGGAAAGAATTCAGAATTACCTGGGGAGACATACCATCTCCCTAGTTCTCCCTCAGAAGGAAGATAATTTGCCTTAAATCACACTCTTAATTCCTTGATTCCCAAATTCACTGCTGTTTTTATTGTGTTTTTTTAAATAAAACTGACAGTTTTCCTTGAACCATTTGGAAGGGATAAGAAATGGCTGTTTCTAATCAGGGCTGCCAGAAATGCCTCATAAAATGAGACTGGTGGCTCTCGGGCTCTGCAGCATGTTCACTCTTGCCAAAAGTGGTGCAGCCCTGGAGGTAGCTGTGCTATGGGGACAGAAACACCTTGGCCTTGCTTATTTCTGGTCCGGGGCTCTGGTATTTAGAATTCGCTTCTTGGTTACTCTTCCTTCTTGTGCAATGCTTTTGTGATGACGTGAGCAGTTTCAGGTCCTGCAGCCCCCCAAAGCCTCTCTGAGGGTCAGTGACTTGTGTTCCTTCCTCTGTACACATTGGAAAATAATCAGATAAAACAATTACTTGTAAATATATACCTTTTTACAGATCGGGAGGCACCAAGGACATGGGTTCTTGCCTTCAATTCTGGTCACAGCTTCAGGGGAGCCCTTTCAGAGAGTGAGCACAGGATGTAGATTCTTTTCAAAATGTCAGGAAAGACAGAGGAAAATAGATCACGACAGGCACACATGCCATCTGTCATTGCCACTTAGTCTCTGGGGAACGGTGCTGTTTGCAGCTATTAGAAATGAACCAGATAAAGTGGGGCCTTCAGTAATTTGCTCTTGAGAAAGTGTGTGGTCTGGTCCCTGGGGAGCAGAGACTTCCTCTGCTGAAATGTCTGTGTCCAAAGTGTCCCATGTGCTGGAGGCTGTGGGGCTCCAGGGATTTCTCCCCGCTGAGAAAGCCCTACGTCTCCTCCCTGGAGCCTCTCTGGGAAGCTCTTCTTCTGATGCGGGTCCTTTGTTGCTTACTCTCTGTCGCAAAGGGTTATTGCTGTCGGGTCCTCCAAGGACTGGCTGCCATTAACATTGTGTCCAAGCATGGTGGACAGGAAGACAAAGGAGGCTGTGCAGACGCAACAGAGACAGAGCAGAATTGTTCTTATCACTTAATCTGCCTTGCTTGGTTTTTAGACAGAACCACGTGGGAGGCACATAACTGTCTCTATAAACAACACACCTGGTCCTTGGAGCACCAGAATGGTTTTCTTGCACTGACCTTCCAAAATCTTATGGGTCAATTAGAGAATTGCTGGGCTTCATCCATTGGCAGCCGGGACATTTTGAGGGAGGAGAGCCAAGGGAAGAAGAGGAGAGAGGAGCCTAGAGAAATGAAGCTAATCTTCGTTCATTACAAAGCTCTACTTGGTTCATTCTCATTACAACCTGTCAATTTCAGATTCTCCTCTGTGAGGGGAAAACGCAGATGCGCCCAGATTTCCAGTCTATTTATACTGGTAACATGACTACTCCAGGCAGCATGTGCTCATCATGAGCTAATCATCCTGCGCTAGGCCTTTTGCCTCCTAATTAGTTGCAGGGTGGTTTCCTACTTATCAACTTGGAGCCTCAACCAGGCATTGGAGAGGAGAGCAGTAGCGGGAGAAAGAGCTCTGAACTCTGAGCCCAGTGGAGCTCAGATTTTGGCAGACTTTCCAACAATAGGTGGCCTTCACACCTTGCCTTGGTATGAAACCCATTTAAAGAGGCACCCACCACTTCCTTGGGTGCCAGCAGGAACGTGGAAAGTCTAGGAGCTCTTCATAGCAAGGTGCTGTCTTTCTAAGACCTCTTGGCTTAATGATTTATAACCAGCAAGTGACAACAAGTAGAATAAAAATAAATATTTAAAGGTGCATCTGTATCTGATAAAGGGGAAATATCCCTTTCATTCATTCATTCAAAAATGTTTATTAAAAACCTACTGTCTGCTAGGCTCTGTTCTGGGGAATACATCAATGATCAAAACACAATATAGGGCAACCATATCATTTTTTAATCCAAACTGGGGCACAGTTGGAGGTGAATCAATACTCTAGGAAAGTAAATAAGCAGACACTGGACTGTCTCAAGTGAACCAGAATATGTTATTACCCTAAGTTAAAACTTAGAGGGAGAGTAAAGTCAGAGATGTGTCCATGTTCCATTTACCCTTGAATTGTTTTTTCCCCCTTTCAGACCCTGACCTATGGATGGAAATCCAATTCTCTGAGCACAAAAGCTGTTTATGGAGACCCCCATCAGCCACGGAGTCCCCGGAGTGCCTCTCACTGGAGTGGTGAGCTTCTAGTCAAGGTCAGTGCACATAGCTTTAGATGGTTTTTAAAAATATATTTAAAATATTATATCAGTTAATAAGAAAGTAGACACCAATCCTGGGTAATTCAAGCACAAAGGCATTTATGGGAAGGCTATCGGGAGCCCAGGGACTCAACTAAAATTTGGAGAACACAGCTTGGAAAGAGGCAGGAAGTAAGACATCTTTGGAGGCATGAGAATTAGGAAGCTCAGGAATGTGTTCCTGGCAGAGAGCATTTTACACAGTGCCTCCTCTGGAATGAATGAACTCCAGTCATCTCTTTTATCCCCATTTTACTAAAGATTCAAAATTCCAGATAAATGTCCCAACTGGGGAAGTTTAGGTCTCATACTCACTGCATGAGAAGCCCTAACCTCTAGTACCTGAGAATGTGACTGTATTTGGAAATAAGGTCTTTAAAAAGGTGATTCCATTAAAATGAGCCTGTTAGGGTGGATACTAATCCAACCTGACTGATGCCCTTATACGAAGAAGAAATTAGGACACAGACAGGTACAGCGGGAAGACCATGTGGAGACACGTGGGAGAAGATGGCCATCTGTAAGTCAAGGAGAGAGGCCTCAGAAGAAACCAACCCTGCTGACACCTGGATCTCTGACTTCTAGTCTCCACAATTGTGACATAATACATTTCTGTTGTTTAAGCCTCCCAATCTGTGGAACTTGTCATAACAGCCTTAGAAAACTAAACAGTGAAGTCAGCTATGTAGGGGAATAAGCCTATGACTATTGCTCAGGCTTTTAAAGTGGGAGTGGGGGCATTTGAATTTGCTATTCCACGTAGACTAAATACACTAGGAGAAAACATATCCCTCCACAACTGCCCAAGGCAGCAAGCGGGTGGTTATGAAGGCCCAGTGGATGCTGCACAGAGAATGAATGTCCACTATAATAACCCTTCAAATAATTAGTAAAATCACTATTCTTTCAAAATTTATCGAGCATCAACTAAGACACTAAGTGCCTAGTACTATGTGAGGTGTTGGGATTTCAGATACGAATATACAACCTGTTTTCTGGTCTGGCAGAACTTAAGATTTAAGGAACATTCTTGTAAGTATTTATTCAATTTTCTATTGCACTTTTTAGGGAACAAAGTGCTTTGATAATTTATAGAGGTTGACAGGGGTTACCCCCCCCCCCCCAGAAGAAAGGGTGGTGGTAAAAGTTAAGGAAGAGTTAAAGGAAATTACATTTACAGTAGGCACAAAAAGTATGTTGGAATGTGCTCACACTTTTTTCCCCCATCTAGAATCTTCTTTTCCCTTCTCTCTTTGGCAAAGTGAGAGAACTCTGAACTTTGAGGAAATGGCAGAAGTGGAGGGCGAGTGGGGATGAGGGACTCTCAGGAAATAGGCTAGAAAGACAAGTGTGAAATAACAATAAAATATCAGGGTTTTGGATTTAGAACAATATTGACCATCTGATCTGCACATGACAAAGCTTCTTTTTCTGTAATATGCCAGCATTTTATCATAAGCATATATTCACTTCATAATTTAAAACAACAAAGAAGGAAGTAAAAGTCACAGCAAATACCCATAATGGTGTTCCGGATCTAGTGGGTTTCCAGGTATTTCATTAGAGTCCTTTTAAATAAACTTTCACAAACCATAATGAGATTGTTCTGCAGTCCTGATTATTAAGCATAGTTAAAACAAGAACATTCATAGGTCAAAGATGGGCTATAATTTCAAAAGAGACTTGTGGTAGCATAATATCTGCTAGAGGATGGTTTATTGGTCTTTATAAATGGAAAAAGAAGCTGTAATTACTTAGGTCCTTCACAATGAGTATTAAAGATACAGGAAATCATTACTCAAGAGTCTTGGCAATGACAATGGCTTTTATGTTGCTCTCTGCTACTCTTTTGTCTTGTTCCTTTCACAGAAGTAGACAAACTTTTTTGTTTAGCAAATTTGCTGGCAACGTCCCATCCATCCCATCCATTAAGTAATCTGCCATTGTTAACAAATGTTGGAACAGAACAACACCAATTAAGGTTTTAAGTGGTTATCAAACATGGCAGGCGATTCTGCATGAAGTGTGAGGTGCGGAACTTAGCTGGCCGCAGGCGTTGCCTGGTGTTGGAAGATATTTTAAGCAGAAGGAGAACTTGGACCAAATCTCTTCCCTGAGCTTTTGCACCCGCCTGACTGATGCAGTGTGATGGATAGAGGCTCAGAATTGGAACTCTGGAAGCCATGGGCCTGAATGAGAGACGCCGCGTGGTAAGGTTCAAACTATCCCCACCAATTTTGGAAAGTATTCTGCTCTCTAAACAATTTTCCATTTAGAGTACATGCTTTTTATGGGTGTTCATCTTGGTATCATGCAACCTTTCTTTTTTCAAATGAAGTCCCACCCACTCTTAGCTCTCAGAATTGGGGGTTGCTTTTCCCCCAGACCCATCTAGGGCATTGCCTCAACCTTTAGGGCCAGGAGCATGATGTTGCCATGAAGTTTTAGCCTTTGATGAGCTATAGATCTGGGTCCACCACCTCCTTCTGCATTCATTAGCTTGGTGGTCTTGGGTAAGCCTCTAACCTCCCCATGCCTCAATTTTCTCTTTTGTTCTTATGAAGAAGAATAAAAAATTAAAATGACATAATGGATTTGGCATAATGAGCAGTCCCTTTGCCCCCAACCTTCCTCTGCACTGTCCTAAGACACCTGTGTGGCAAAGCCCAAGAGATTCCTTGCCGGACAGAAGCTTAGGAAGGCTCAGACCCCCAAGGGTGCTCCTTGACCCCCTCTCAGTTTCATGGGCCTCCTGGGCCCTACTCCAACCAATCTATCAACCCAGTGCTGCCTCCCCTCCCTTGTGCAGGAAACAGTGAAACGCATTTAGAACAGAGAGCCCCTCTCCCAACCCCACCACCCCATGAATGTTTACACCTATTTTTTCCTCTTGTCTCAGGGAAGAGCCAAGATACCAATAATTTTGTAGAGGCAAAATGAAAACTGGGACAGTGCAGGAGACAAGTGGCCGGGCCTGTGATGTGGCTGGTGGGCTGTAGTTGGATAAATGGCACATTGCTAAATGCAGCCATTCCTGCCAACCGAATGGCTCCGTTTCATTATAACAGATCCGAGACTAAGGAAGGTCCTTCCCAGAGCCTATCATTAACTTTGTTATTATGGTTATTATCAGCAATGTGCCAATTTCCCTGCATCTTATAGGATCTTTCAATGGTTACATGCTGAGATTTTTCCCCTCTCTTTCTTTCTCCTGTCCTCTCCACTCCCCTCCCTGTCTCTCTCCCTACCCCTCCTGCCTCCTGCCCCAAACGCCAAGGTTTCGTTTCTTTCCGCCTCCCAAATTGTTTTCTTATAAATGAAGGCAGTGACAGGGATGGAAACGCAGCAGGATTTGGAATCTCTTTGACGGAGGGGAAAGCAATATTTGTATATTACTCAACGTCCTCCGAGTTTTTCATCAGAAGTTTCATTTATCACTAAAGTCTTTTCCTTATCTTAAAGCCACTGACATGAATATATATCATGAAGTTAAAAAGACTGAATTACACTTCACTGGCTACTGCTAAGATTCATGAAGGCTCAAAGCCCCAGCTTGTCCCTGGGTGTCCCAAGCCATGGCATTTTACGTTTTTTGTTTGTTTTTTTCTTTCTCAGCGAACACATGCTAACAGGGTGTGTTTCTTCATTGTGATGTGGGAATGATTGAAAATATGCTCTGTGTTACTTGATAAAGACCTTTGCCAAAAAGAGAACAGCTCAGTCATTTGAGTGTATTTCCCGGGGGCCTGGAGATATGGTTGAGCCAGGTTTAATAGGATGTTTTTTAACAGCGATGCTGCCTGATGGGCTGAGGGCAGGTTTCTGTGTGGGTCCCGAGGCCCCAGGGAGACTATGGAACTCCCCATTTTCAATGCAAATTATAACGCTGGATAGCCGAGGTACCGGGGAGATTATGGAACTCCCCATTTTCAATGCAAATTATAACGCTGGATAGCCGAGGTACCTGGGCCGAGGCAGCCTGGTGCTCCATCCATCCTCACAGTTGCTATGGAGAGGGTTTACAAGGAGCACCACCTAACAGGCTGTGTTAGTGTCCTAGATGCTATGACAAATGATCACACACCCATCAGGTAGCTTAAAACAAGAGAAATTTGTCCTCTTGCAGTCCTAGGGCCAGAAGTCCAGAGTCAAGGAGTGGGCAGAGCTGCTTCTTGCAGGGGAGACCCTGAAGAGGAATCTGTGCCCTGATTCTCCTAGATTCTGGAGGCTGCTGGCAACTCTTCGTGTCCCTTGCCTGGTAGATGCAAGACTCCTATCTTCACATGGTTTCTCTGGGTGCTTTTACCTTCTTTCTTTATAAGGAGCTGCATCATTGGATTTAGAGTCCATTCAGTTAATCAACGATGATGCCATCCAAAGATCCTTAATTATACCTGCAAACATCCCTCTTCCAAGTAAGAGACCTGTCGCATTGCCAGGTTGTGGGTGGACGCATCTTTTGGAGAATCATCATTTCAGCCCATTGCACAGGCTTATTCCTGAAAGTAAGATAAACACAGATGCAGGTAAAAGGATGAAATTTGGGATAAGCAGAATATTTGCATGGGAACCAAAACCATACAACGACCCTTCACCTTAGCCACCAGCATCTAATGCCAAGCCTCAGGATGCATTTCTTTTCCTTAACTCTGTCTTCCCCATCAAAATGTAACAGGCCAGTGTCCCTGTCCTTTGACTCTCTAAAGTGAATCTGAGCTGTCTGCTCTGGGTTTGCTCTTCTGGTCTGCATTTTTAAACTATTATTTTATTTTTATTATTAGATGCCTTTAAGTTGGACAAGTCTTTTAATCCCACAAGCCTGGTGGCCTATTTTTAATAAGAAATTTGCCACTGATACTCCCACCTTCACATCTCTTTGAAGGAGGAGAGAAAGTTGTCCCATTGTTCAGACTTTAGGTCACAAACTGGGTTTCCTTTGCTTATTGTTGGGGCCACTGTGCCACTATAATGTGACCAGTCTTCAGCAAAAATGGGAGTTTTATTTCGTATGCGTTTTTGCAGTTTTCTATATTTTCATGAAATAGACAGAGGCTTTGTAGGCTTGATTTCATATAAACTGCATATTGGATTTAAAGGGCTTTGTTACTCTTCACCGCATGGTGGAAAGCAACTTCATGCAACTATCCACCATCTAGGACCAGTTATTTAGGAGGTAGCACAACCAGACATTGCAACTGAATTTAGAGGCTAGGAAAGGGTGTGGTGCGGAAACATGGAGGAAGATCTCGTGGGAGATGAGAGCAAAGACAAGCTGTAGTGATTGCAGACCCACTTCCCAACACATGCAGGCAGCTTAGCATTGCTGGTACATTCACAGCTAGCCCCTCTCCAGAATGACCCACATGCTATACTCCGGATGTCCCTGGGATCATTCTAGTCTTGCACTACCCGAGCCTGGAAAGCTCTCATCCCTCTATCCCTCTAATTCCTAATTACCATGGAATAAACCAGCATAGACATGGCTCCCTCATCCATGCTGATGAGTCCAGTTCAATACCTCTCACCCTTTTCCGCTTCCCACAGCATCTGTTTGCTCTGCTATATTTTACTACGGTCATTTTACTTTTCTCATCTGTTACCATGAGAGTGGCAAGAGACAGAGCGATGCAGAAGAAAGAACACAGAACTTAAAGTCAGATGTCTTAGATTCTAGTTCCAACTCTTCTCATGTCACCTGGCTTACTTAGGCTAGCAATTCAGTCTGTCTGGGCACATTTCCTGCTCTATAAAATGTGCACAGTGTAATAATGAAGATCACAGAAAATGAATGGGTCTTACCTGTGATCTCTGGCTGGTGACTTTGGCAAGTGACTTAACACCACTTAGATTTAGTTTCATTTCATCTCAAAATGCAAATAATAATAGAAGGTACTTCATGGTACTGATTGAGGATTATATGAGATAATCTCTCCTGTTTATCAAATGTTCATCTGGGTGCCTTTGATTTGTGTTATCCTTGTGACTTGATTTGGGGCTCTCGGTGAAGAAAAATGTTTGACTTTTATAAAATAGAAGCTGGTACTGACGGGAAATTATGTCTGCCCAGTATATTTTATCAGGCCATTGTAGAGATAACCCATTCTGTAATGAATTTAATATACTGGCTCAGAGCTGCCACCACAATGAGCTGAGTGTGAAGGCAATTTCCGGGCTTCTCCCTACACCTGTATTTGCATTTCTTTGATTGCAACAGTGCACCCAACACCAGCATCTGTGAGTGTTGGCTGCTAATGTCTCCCAGCTGCTCCTGCCCCAGAGGGATCCCCTAATCTCCTCAAAGTAACACCCCAAGCCCACTCCTAGATGAGACAAGTCTGTGGTTTAACGTATGCTCCAGAGGCCCCTGCGGGTCAAGTGGAAACTAAACTTAACCTGAGACTGCTTCCTTGCCCCACCCTTTCTCTCATTTCATACTTTTTCCTTCTTTCTTTTTGAATACTCTCTTTGTAAATTGCATACCCCAAATCTCTGTCTCCGAGTCTGCTTCTAGGAAACCCAACCTAAGGCACCATCCCATGGTTGTCAGATCACAAAACAAGACATTCCCATCCCTGGAGTCAAAGTGTCCTTACAGATATAAGATATGTAGGACAGCTTTGCCATCCTCAGTATAATATCTCAAGGAGCAGGAGAATCAGCTCCCCTGACCACCGCAAATACAAATAGCTGAGTGCCACAGTCCCAGTCTCCATCAGTGAGCCAGAGCAGAGGGCTTCTGGGAGATGAAAAGCAATTTGTGTGTGTGTGTGTGTGTGTGTGTGTGTGTGTGTGTGTGTGTGCGTGTATGAGTATGTGACCAATGAGATACACAACAGGCTGAACCCCCCGATCCCCAAGGCTAGAGGACCATGGCCTGTCACCGCAACAGGCCTTAGATGGCAGTTCTCCCTCCACTAGGATCTTTCTTCTGTGACTGCTAAGACCCTCAGACTCAGTCACTATTATCATCCATGCACAAGCTGAGCTTTCTTGAAGGTGACTGTTTAGTGGAGCAACTGGTGTATGAATGGACGGCCCATGTATTTCCTCTCTCTCCCTCCGGTCAGCTCTAAGTGAATATTTTAAAAGGCTGTCCTGCTTCCCTCCCCAGGACTGGATACCTGTGTCATGACTCCTCTCTGTGTTTTTATTGCTCCACAAACTGTTTTTACAGAGCCCCTGCCTGGCGAGAGGGAAGATGAGCCACAACTTGTGAGATTTTCTTGCTAATTAAAAATTTGCAGCCTCTCTGTTTGCTAAAGAAAGCACGGCCATATTACCTCGTTCAGTTATTGCTCACTAAGGCGGACCAGTTCATCATTCCCAACATTGCTGTAAGTACTGTGGACTGCTTTTTTTTCTTGCTTCAATATGTCACACCCACACCCACGCACACTTTTCTGTGTGTGTGTGTGGAAGACACCTGATGAGTCCTCTCACCCTTTCCTGCTTCCTACAGCGTCTGTTTGCTCTGCTACCTATATGCCTGCCACGCTCATTTTACTCAGTGTTATTAATTTTATTTAATTAAGTCCAGCCTACTCTAGGTGGTTCGTTGCAACTGTCCCTCCTAAAGACAAAGGCCCCTCTGGGAGTGAGAGGTGAATGTGTAACTTAGACTGTCGATCGCCTCGCGGTTGCCATTCACACGTGTTTGTCTGGGTACGAAGCCTTCTGCGCTGCCTGCTGCATGCGGTACAATGAAGACCACGGAAACAGAACTGCGTCTTACCTGTGGCCTCTGGCTGGTAACTTTGGCAAGTGACTTGACATCACTAAGCCTTCGTTTCTTTTCATCTCAAAATGCAGATAATGATAGTAGGCACTTCGTGGTACTGATCGAGGATTATAGGAGATAATCACTCCTGTTTATCAAACGCTCATCCGGGTGCCTTTCATTTCTGTTCTTCTTGTGACTTGACTCGGGGCTCTCAATGAAGAAAAATATGTTTGACCTTTATAGGAATTAGCCAAGCCAAATCGACCTATTCCTCTTGGTAAAACCAAGAGGTGGTGTTCAGACTATGGCTCTGTAGCAGAGAGAAACGAACCAGTCTGTTGAGTGGACTAGATGTGGTCTGAAGTAATGACAAAGCTCCTTGAGTAGAAGCTCTCCTTGGTTTGCTGTTAGAAAACCAGCCTGCCCTTTAAAAACTGCAGAAATTCTCTACTCCAGAACTGTAATGGTAGCTGCTATTTTCAGTTTAGCTCCTCTGCTTTTCCAATGAACTCTGAGCACAGAGGCTTTTCTTTTCTGTCTCCCACTCTGAGAACTGTTTGAGGACAGTGCCTTATTATCTGTGTGTCTGGTTTAGAGTATGTGCTTAATAAATGTTTGCTGAGGGCGTCGCTTTGTAATCACGAAAAGATGGTGTCTCGGATAAAAGCCATGTCTGTGTTAATTGTGACTCTTTTATTACCATGAATTGAGATCTTGAGTAAATTGTCTTTGGATTTGGCTTTGTTCTTCGTTTCTGACTTTCCGGTTGTAAGTCCCAGTTCTTAGGAGGCTTAGTGGTAACCGTGCTCTCTCTGTCTCGCAGGGAGCACATGGTCTCTCTTCTCTGATGTCCTCTGCCTACCTACCTGCCTGCCCATATTAATCTCTATTTTTACTGCTCTTGCAGCCCATGCTCCTGCAACAGGAAGAATTCAAGCAAAGTTCTAGAGGAAAGTTTTAGACATAAAGAATCTCATTACTGTAGCTTGTCTTTTTGAGCCAGCAAGTCACTGTTTCTGTTTAGATTTTGAAATGACCGTCTGTCGAGTAGCTGTCCATCCCCAGCCCCATTATCTGAAACCTGGAGAGTGGGCTGTCATGGCACAGAGCCTGACCATCTCTCAGTTGCATGTAGAGGAGACAGCTTCTCTGGGGTGGGGATGGGCTGGTTGCTGACAGGCAATGCAATTCTCATACCCTTCTCTTCTTTTCCCTCTCCCCCAAGCCTGTTGCATCTTTTATGAGCTAAAAATGAACAGAGAAAAGATTCTCTCTTGGAGCATATGCTCACGGTAAGAGTGAGGTACTCCCTAAGCATGACATTTAGATTACCTTCTGAGCAGAGTGCTAGGAAAAAATTCAACATGAGGGAAATAAAATTAGCCATCTGTAGAAAAACCTACCCTAAATGATAAGCAGTTGAACTACCAGGTTCAATGACTTGGGTGTCATGAATCTCAGGAGAGTATGGTTGCTTAGCAGAGCTAAAGCTGTTACCTTTTTCATCCCCCATGTGAAGAAGGAATATTAACAGAAGGGTATTTCCTGCATGAAGGAAGAAAAGAAATTCGGGATCCCAGAGGTGAAGGTTAAAATAAGAATGTCCAACTCTCCTCTATCCAGGAGGGAGGGGCTCCCAGTCTTCAGACACGAGCTCTCCCGTCCTATATCCCTGTTACCCTCCTTCAGTCCCCATCTACTCTTTACTTTTGTGCATCTGACTTCATTTCCCCTTACTCTTTGGAAATGCTTTGTCCAGGTTTATCAACAATTCACCTTATTCCAGCCATCACAATTCTTGGACACTTTCTAATCTTCAAACAATAGTTTAAAAGAATGAACACAGCAAAGTGGAGCACTTCCTTCTGGGAATATCTTATGCTGGATACTTCAGACTTGATGCACTTTTTTTCTTTGCTCTTTGCCTAATCATTGGTTCTTAATTTTTTAAGCTCTTTTCTCAGTCTTCTCCTTTTATCACTCTCTCCTAGGTTAGGATATGTATTCTAAGGCTTTTACTACTACCTGTATTCTAATAACCTGTATTCTAATAACTTAACTACAGGTTCTAGAATCTGAGGAAGTCCAAGTCTTTCTCCTGGTCTTCACATCCAGGCCTCTGCTCCTCTATCCAAAGATGGGCCCATAAACAATGGGCTCCCGTGGGGACAGGGGAGAAGGGCTCTGATTCAAAGTTTGCCACTTTCCATGACATAAATATACTGACTATGGTTGATTTTAACTATCAACTTGACATCAACCAGCTCACAAAATAACTGAAAATTTAACAATTGGCTCTCCAGAGCTGGTGTGAGGCAGCCCCAGCACAACATTGCTTCTGTTGGAAATGTCCTCTTGATTAACTCATAAACTCTTCAAACTCTACAAAGTCAAAGCTGAGCGTCTTATGACTTGTGTGAGTGTCTTCCTCCCAACTAGCAAATCTAAATCATCAGACCTGACAGTGTCATCACCATGAGAGCAGGGACCTGACTAATCATATTTCCTGTCTTATCTGTAGCACCCAGAGCCCTGCTAGCTCTTCTACACAATAAATATTCATGGAATGGATGAGATGTTACACCCAATATTCCAGTCAATTTTCTGGTCCTATTTAGCCTTATAAATAATAAGTTAGAATTCTTATTTATATATCAGATTCCTGTGAATTTAGCAAATTAGTTTCTGATGATGGGCAAACTGAGTTCTGAGCCTAAAAGCTAAAAACACAAAACCGGTCTGTGGGAATCCACCAACGGTCCGTGCAGCCAGATGTCACCTACTGTTATAATGCTCTATAAATGTGCCAGAGATAATAGTATGAACATATTTGCTGAAGCCCTATGAATGAGGAAACATCAGCATATTAAAATCACTTCAAACATGCTGGGTAATCTACTGAGAGTGGAAAGTGCATGGGTTTGAAGTAATCCTAAATCTGTGCTCAGATTCCAGATGGGACAATTGTTAAGCTGATGGCCTTGGGTGAATTGTTTAGCCTTTTGTTAACTGTTAAATGCTTATAATATTTAACTTGCATTGTGAGGAAAGGAAGTAGTGTGTGCAATACAGCTGGTGCTTCATCGTGGGCTCACAAAAGATAGTTTATAATATTATTGATATAAAGAAGTGAGCATTGTTCTGGTTTCTAGTAGACCTAGGTTTGGGTATTGATTCCTACCAAAAATGCATGAATGACCTGTACACAGTAGGTATCCATGAACCATTTATTGAATGGATGGATGGATGGATGGATGGATGGATGGATGGATGGATGGATGAATAGAAAATGAGGTACCGAGAGGTTAAATGAAATACTTGCTTTTCCTATTCAAGTTGCAATGAAATGTTTTTTCTGGAGAATGAGGATTGTCAGGAAGATGCCTTGAGGCTAATAGGAATGATGTCCTTTGAGGACCCTTGTTTGAGGTACCTGCTCACTCTGCTGCTAGTGACAGAGACTAAAACATCTTTGTTTCCCAAACTGGCACTGGTACTGGTAGTGGAGGAAGGGTCAAAGCCTCGGTGGCTGGTGGCTCTCTGTGCCAGGGCGGGAGCACACTGCAGGAGGGACAGGCCGGTTGGCATTGCTATGCCGCAGGCTCTTCTATCCGGAGGAGGCAGACTCTCCCCTGCACTGGCAATTGCTGGACTTCTGCTCAGCATTCAGCTATGTCTTCACGAGAGCCCTGAGCTAGGAAACTAGCCCTGGAAAAGCCTTCAAGTGGGCCGAGCAATAAACAAAACAAATCCAAAAGATGTGATTAGAACAATTTCCTTTTTTTCATAGATGTGATAAAGTCATCTTGCTACTCTGGGGCTGGCTAGAAAATTTGTCAGGGGATGTTCTTTATCTTAAACCAAGGAATTCCCTGAGATTTGTTTCTAGTTCGTCCCATTGGTCACCACTAACAAACTCAAAGCAGTGCTTGATAACAGCAGGGCCCAGATATCAAGTCTTCAGAATTCTAAGGACTGAGTTCTGTACATGAGAAATTGCCAGGGATTTGTAGGGCCTGGTGCTTGAAAACTCAATGACTCAGTGACTCAATGGCTTATGACAGGTGGGTTAAGGCAAAACACTTCCTTGGAAGGTGAATTTCCTCAAATAAGCAATAGAGATAAGACAAAGAAGGAAGATGCCCTTCATTTCTTGGTTGAATTGCCTTAGTCCCTTTGTTAAAAACCATTTGACTATACACCTGTGGTTCTGTTTCTGGACTCTTGTTCTTTTAATCTATGTCTTGATTGCTGTAGCTTTATAATAATCTTGAAACTAGGTACTGTGACACTTCCAACTTTGTCCTTTCTTATAAAAATTGATTGGGCTATTTTAGTTCCTTTGCTTTTTTATATCAATTTTAGCAGGGTCACATTTGCATGACTGAAATTACATAGAACCTATTTACCAATGGTGGAAGAATTGTCATCTTACCAATATTAACCTTGTAATCCATTAATGTGCTTTATCTCTGTTTTTAAAATATTTTTGTGTTTCGATGATGATTTATAGTTTTCAGAATCAAATATTGTACAAATGTGGCATTTTTATACCGAAAAAAGTAATTTTTTTTTTCTTTTGTAAATAGTATTATTTTAAAAATTTAATTCCTAATTGTTTTTTTTTTGCCAGGATAGATATATGTAGCTTTTGTGTCAATTCTTTGGGGCCCCCTCTGAATGTAGCTTCTTCATCTCTGATGGGCTACATGTAAATTCCCCCCATCTCAGCTTCCTCAGATTCCGATCTTTGCCTTCTAAACTCAAGAGGACTGCCAAGCCTGCTTTGATTCTAGCTCTCTGTGCCATGGTCAGGAAATTATCTCCAGATAGAAGGCTGGGCAATTGTGGATGGACCTCACATTTTTAGTTCTCTTTCTCTCAGGGATCACAAGCTTATGTCTGCTGTTCAAACCTGAAAGAATGTTGCCTCATTTGCTCTGTCCAGTCTTATAGGTATTTATGGCTGGAGAGCTATCTCATACCAGTTACTTCATCATGGCTGGAAGTAGATGGTCCTCTCATCATTTATTTATCAGGCAACTATTAACAAGTATTTATGTTGTGTTCTATCTTACTTTTACCCAAAGTATTGCAATAAAGGTCTTATAAGCATGTCATGGGAGTTGGGCTATAAGATAAATACATAAGAGTGGACTTGGGGAGGAGCTCCTTAAAATATTTACTAGATATTGACAAGCTGTTGTGGCTATTTATAATTCCCCAGTCCTCATGTGTGGGCACCCATTTCACAGCTCAGCACAGCAGTTTATGGATCTTCACTTCATGGAGTGATTAGTTCACGAAAAAGGAAATACACATGGCTTGCCAACATTTGAAAAAATGATGAATCTCACCCATCATCAGACATTCACATACTCTAAAGATACCATTTCTCACTTACATCTGATTAGTAATATCATGTGGAGCTTTCTTTTAAAAAGCAAGTCTATGTATATATAGATGTAGAAAGAATAAGCCCTCCCCCCAAAAAAGATGGAAGCTAAGCCTGGGCGGATCGGGGGAACAGCAGTTCCATTTTCCCCTGCCTCTTGTGGCTATGAGTTATTGGAGAGGAGCACTAACCACAGCCAAAGGACCCCTAAAGCCTCTATAGTTTGCTGCCAAACTTGGCTACCCACTTGGTATGGTTGTCCCTTACTGCATTCCAAGAACTGACTTGTGTGGCTGGCATTGCCAAGCACAAAGGACGGATTGCCCGAACTGCTTCCACCAACACGAAATCTGCAGAGCAAACACAGAACCAAGTCCCAGGCCAGATTCTCAGCACACTTCTTAATTACCCCATTAAATCTGTGCAGAGCTGTGGTGAACTCGCTCTGTTCCTGGTAGCCAACTGCTAGGAAGAAGAAATCTGTTGGGGAATTAGAAACGAAGTCTTATTTTGGATAAAGGAGGTTGGGTTTTTTCCCACCCACTGGTTTTCAAGTACCCTTTTTGCCATTAGACATGTTAAGCTCAGGAGAACACAGTTAAATTTAAACTCAGGATTTGCAATGTAGGCAGTCTTTAAATTATGTCCTAAGTATAGATAATGCATTGCCAACTATCTCTATTTAGAGTGTCCCAAAATACATGTATTTTTAAATATAGCTTTTCTTTCTAGGGCCTTTAGTAAAAGGTCTCTTGTCTCATAGAAACTCAGAAATGAAGACTAGACATTGTAGATTTGGGAGAGGGGTGATTAAGTATACACAAGCTCCAGAGTCATCATGTCTGCATTTGAATCCCAGACCTATTTGTAGTGGATATAGAAGACTGGGAAATTATTTAACCTTCTCTGCCAGGTAGTTTTAATGTTTAAAGTGATAATAATACTATATCTTATATAATTGTGCTTAAATTATTTGATTCATGCTGAATATTAGTAATAAGATTTATTAGGAAGTATTATCGTTATTTTTGTGGTTACTATTTATGCTCTGATAACTACAAGTGGAGGCACTTTGGAGAATTGTTCCAAGAACAGAAGGAGAATGGCTTCTTATAGATTAATTAGAAAATTAGCCAAACATTTTGCATTGTAACTGTATCCTCAGCACTTTGCTAGCCTATGACCCTCATCTTCGTGGAGTCGGCAGTCTATTTAAAATTCAGTGGGTAGTGTATGTGAAGGTCCAATGACAGGAAAGTATGAGAAAAAAAAATGTCAGTTACTGTTGCTATGATGAATAGTTAACAATTTAAGAATTTAAGAATTGCACTCTTAAAACCATCAACAAACAAGCCAAGATTCTATATGTAATGAATTCAGTTTTGTGTCACTTTGCTTTCCTTGGACTTTTGCAATAGACTCATAATTGCTTCTGTTAGGAATTAAAAGGGCAGGGCTTAACTTGTATCACTGACAGGGTCCTCCTCTAATCCATCCTGCTGCTCAGGCTGACAGGTTAATCCTCTTGAAGTTCATCTCTGATCTTGTCAACCCACATTAAACACCTTTGAAAACTTAGCAATGACCAAGTGACCAATTCAAACTTTTTAGTATATTTTTATGTCTGTCCTACGCTATTTTTAGTCATCAGGTCCATCCAACCCTTTCTCATATTAAACCAAACTACTCACTGTTCCCCTGATAAGGCTCCTGTCAAGTGCCATGAACCTTTGTTGCCATCTGAAGTTTCATAGCTGTTTGTCTGTGCCTTTCTTATTCTACATGTGACATTCGAAATATAAATGTCACCATATATTTCCCTGAATGACTATACCTACAGACACACACACTGTACACATATAATTATCCAAATACATTATAGCCTAATGGCCAAGTGCTTTGTTTCTGGAGTTAGACAGTTCTGGGCTTATGTCCTATCTCTGCCAGTTACTAGTAATGTGACCTTGGACTGCAGTGTCCCAGTTCCATGATCTATAAAGCCCTCTGGGATTGCTCTGAGCTGTCAGTGAGATGACACATGTGAAGCCCTCATATCACACATAGTACATGGTGCATAGTGATTCCTCAGTGACTCTCCTCTGCAATGCTGTTAACTCTTTGGAGCAAGATCAACATGCTCTGAGTTTTATATTAGCAGGGTACCTATTCTAGAAATATGCACAAGGAAGGTGCTCAAACATTTTTAAGGAGTGAAAGAATGAATATAATTGATTTCTGATAGCGCATGGTCCAGACAGGTGTGAGATATTTTTCTAGAGCAGTTGGGAGAACTGGGTTGAGTCTTCAAGACTGAGAAGGACATGAAGAATTAGAAAAAAGGCAAGAATGATTTAGGCAATGTGTTTTGCTTAAGGAAGAGGAAATGTAGAAGACTGGAATCATCTTGTAATTTTGACCGTGACTTGGCCAAATAGGGCCAACCATTATTCAACCAAGCAAGACTCTCCTACTCCATGCTCAGAGAAATAAATAAACTGGAGGCAACAGCAGCAGCTCCAGCTGAGACATTTCTCAATGAAAATGTGATTCTAGTTTGAAAACTGCTTTGTCCTTTTGCAAAAATATCTTCATTGTAGTGAAGTCAGGAACCTTGCACCTCACTCAGGATTCTTTGGTTGTGAGTCAAATCTTAATAGAGAAAGAATGTGGAATAAAGAAGCTGGAGTCCTGGACTAGGCAGCCATCACTCATTACCTGGAGACTTTTTAGCAAATCACCCACCTTTCTCTAATTTAAGTTCCTCGGGAGCAAAATAGAAAGAATAATTTGACCCACCTCCACTGCAAGTCTTGAATATTCTAGGTATAAATGCACTTGGAATAATCTAAACTATTTGCAATTTTATTTGAAATGGTAGTTTGGGGGTTACTGTGTCATTTAGAGGGAAGACAATAGAAATTGTTGTGGTTGGAACCTTTTACAGGTGCCGATGCTAAGGAAACACCTGTTTTTGCTATGTTTCCAAAGGTATTTTAGGCCAATGTTAAAGCTACAAGGTTGATACTAAGTCTGTCCCTGTGCCTAGATATTTAGCAGTAGAGGTATTTCTTGTGGAAAACTCAGATATGTTTGAAATTACCATGGACAAGAATTCTATTAAAATGGTCAGTGTGATGGAGTCAAGTTGCCTGTAATTCTTTGACATTCTTCTCGTTTAAAGGTGGACCTATTTTCCCTCCCCTTGAATCTGGGGTGGCCTGTTACTGCTCTGACCAAGGAAGTAGAATTAAAGTGACACTGAGCCTTTTCCAGGTCCAGCCTTTCAGGGAACTGGCAGCTTCTTTCTCAGACTTTTGAAGTACTGGGTTGACTACCATGCTGGGGAGACCAATAAAGGGGGCCCAGAGACAGTTGGAGAGGGAGTCAGCCGAGCCCTGTGTTCCATCTAATCTGACAAGGCACGGGGCCTGCAAATAAACTATCTTGAACCTCCAGAGCCATCCAACCAGCTGAATACTACAAAGTAACCCTAGTCAATGTCACACGGAGCAGAAAAATTCCCCAGTGGAACTACTCCCAAGTTCCTGACCAACAAAATCACGAGATGTAATAAAATGATGGTCGGTTTAAGCCATTCAGTTTAGTGATAGTATTTTTTTAATGTAATATATTCTCATGAGCAAGGTGCACGCATAGAAAGTCATATAGAAAAATTGGGGAAATGACAGAGAAAAAAAGCTTGATACCTTTGTAGCGTCTGCAAGCATTAATGGGGAGCCATCAATGAGGAGTTTATTGGTGCAGTTCTAAGTGAGGTGCTTGCTTCATTAGTACTGAAGGTCATTTAAGGTGCTCAAGGAAGCAGTGTGCTATATAATTCTAAGTTCGACCAACGCCCGTTCTGACAATAATACTCTTATTCAATTTAAACAGGATATGTTGTAGTGTAAGGAACATATGATGCCCAGATTTCACTTTGAGGTGAAGGCAGGCGCAGCGCCCCCTGAACACGCTCAGGAATAAACGCCTGCCGTCTTTACCGACCGTCACCTGCACCTTGGAAGCTGAGCGCATCTTAACTCATGAAGCCTCGGGATGCTTCTGTGATGGCAAAGGGGAATAATGGAATCGTTTCACCCGCCGCTGACATGTAGTCCCCTCTTGGGTTGAGCACAGCAGCTGCTTAGCAGCCATAAGGAAAGCCTCAGCCATCATCGCGGGCAGCCGCGCTGGAGAGGGTGACGCTTCTGATTGAAACTGCAGAGGCCGCTTGAGCAGACGGGATGCAGTCACCTGGGCGGGAGCTGCGTGGCGAGCGCCCGGGCCGGGGAGCACGCCTTCTGCATCTCACAGGCCAGCGGACGCGCGGCGCCCGGGCCCGCAACAGTCAGAGGCTGTGTAAGCCCGTGACCCCGACTCTGCTTGCCTATCCCTCAAGCACACCTCCTCCTGGGACGATGCGGCCACTGTTCCACCTGCTTGGGGACGGAGGCTCCTATGGCCCTGGAACCTGAGCGTGGGCAGCCGAGATGAAGCAATCTGATATTAACCCTTCAAACTCCTCCTCCTAACACAATCCAAGGCGCAAGCTTTTAGCACCTGAAAAACAGTAAAGAAAACGTGACAGGTCCATGCATAAAACTCATACTTACAAATATATTATGACCGATTCAGGAAGCCAGAGGTGCACGAGATCAGGACTATTTGAGTTTAAATTCAAGATGCATGGGGGCTCCCATACTCCTTTAAAATTTGAGGAAAGACTGAAGGTATAGGCACTAAATCTTTCTGTGAGATACTGGGCACAGGATGTAACCAGGGTCTCCACCTTCTCATCTGAAAAAGGAGAGTTTTAGATAACATATGCCCGAATAACCTGCTCAACCTAGCGTTCTGTAAGTCTCGGAATTCAAAAGCAATTGCTGGCTTTTAAGTGAAACGACACATTTTCCGAAAGCATGTTTAGTTGAAGTCACTAACTGAACATTAGTGAACAGAAATAAATTTACCTAAAGAGAGTACACTGTTTCTTAAATGTAAAACAAGGCCCCCTATGGCAACATCAGAATATTGGGGTTACAGAATTATGTACTTGATTTTCCTGTGTAATTTGCCTAATACCCTATAATGAAAGACCCCCTGCTAAGTGTTTAGTGGAAGTGTGGATGAGAAAATAGAAAAGATACTGAAATTAAAAGATCATCCTACTTAGTAAAGGTAAATCACATGTACAACAATTTGCAATAAAATAATCTTAAAATTGGACACTTCTCTCTCTTCCCACAAAAGATAAGTGATATCAAAAGTGCTGCACTATATCTATTCAACTTCCTCACATATAGCCTGCAGGTACTTTTGCACCTGTCTACTCAAAGTGTGGCACAGACCTGCAGCTCTGACATCACATGGAGAATTCAGATTCCCAGGTCCCGCCCCAGACCTGCAGAATCCTAATCTGCACTTTATTTTTATTTTTTTAAATATATCTTTATTGATTTCAGAGAGGGGAAGGGAGAGGGAGAGAGAGAGATAGAAACATCAGTGATGGGAGAGTCATTGATCAGCTGCAGCCCTCAACCCGGGCATGTGTCCTGGCCGGGAATCGAACCCAATTGCCTGGATCCTAGGCCGACGCTCAACTGCTGAGCCACGCCCGGCTGGGCCTAATCTGCACTTTAACTTCATCCTCAGGTGATTCATAATCACACTCAAGTTGGAGACATTCTGCTTTAGCATATTAAATTTTTGAGGAGTCCCGCACCTCTATAAGTCATCTGACCCTGTTTAATTCAGTATCTGTCTCTGAATATTATCACAGATCCAGACCTACACATACAGTGGAATATTATTTTCTCCAATGATATTCACTTGAGTTTTTCAATATTTTTTACGCTTTACTTTTGCCAGGTAAATATTGAGATAATTTATTTATATTTGATTCTTCAGGGTCTATTGTTTAAGAGAGAATTTAAACTATGAGTAGTTTTGGAAACCAAAGACTCAGTAAATCAAAGGCCTGCCTTCCATTTCTCAGCCGCGGCAATTACTTCCCTTATGCTAAAGGATTTACACGTGTGTGATGCATCGCCCAGTTCCGTCGGTCTATTGTGAGCTGTAATTTTACATCAACTTATTCCATTTAACTTAGTAATATCCATTTATAGCTCAGTTTATAATACATTCTCTACTTAAGAGTAATAAAATGGCATTTTGTTAACAAAACGTCTGCAATTGAGTTTGGTTACTGAGTCATATTAGCCTCATTATTCTAAATTAGTGAGGCTTTTCCGAGTGTGTCATGGGTGCCGACGGTAGCCAGAATGGTGTGAGAAACACCAGCGCTGAATCTGAGGTCTGGAAACTTGTTCAGGGGCGTGCAGAGCATCCCTCTGAAGCCCCAGGGGACCCTATCAGTTCCCCACCTCAGGGCTGAGAGTACGGGGTGAGTCCGATGTAGACCGCTCTTTGTCTTCGGCCTTTGCATTGACTTCCACTTGAAGCGAGGTTTCTGCTGCTAAGCGTGAAGCTCACTCGTGCTTGTCCAGTTTCTCATCCGCCGTGAACACGCCTTGGTGGGGAGAGACAGTGCCTAAAGCAGCCCAGAAGACTCCAGGGGTAAGACGGTCCTAGCCCAAGCCCCCACTGCCATCCCAGTACTGTCCCCATATCACAGTCACCAAAGAGAGCAGCCCCAAAGGATCTTTGGCTCCCTCTTTTCTTGCCATGCCCCGCTGAGCGTCAAGAAGAAACAGATCCCCAGCTTGCCTGGGTTACTCCATCCTAAGAGATAGCCTGGCTCAGTCCAATCATGTCTCACATCTCTGTCCTGTGTGGTCCTCACAGCACCTAGACTATTCATTGCCAGGTCCCCCTGTTCATACTAATCTCATACTATAGTTACTCATTAGTGCTGATTTCCCGCAGAACTTTCCATGGAGCCCTCTGGATCTGTGACCTATTAGTTGTAAACCACCTGATCCATGTCTCTGTCTCTCAACTTTCTCTTCACCGTCTTGCCCCAACAGAAATTTGGGTGTTTCTTTACAAAGAATAGTCTCCCCTAGAGAATAGTCTCCAGAAGGCATTGCACGTACACTAAGAGCCTCGGAGCATGCAGATAGCTACTTAGAAACCACTCCTTTACTTCTTCAAAACCACTGCTGCTGTGAATTTCTTGCCATCAGGTCTCGCTTCATACCCACTGCAGCTACCTGGCTCCTTCATTCATTGATAACTTAATGCTCGGCTCATCTCTTCTACCTCCCCTCCTGAGACCACTGGTAATGATTTCAATGTAGATTTCCTCTTGGTTCTTTGACCTTCAATAACTCCATCCTTCCACGATTGCCCTCTGGAGAACCTTCTAAAATAAGTTATATCATGTCACTTCCCTGCTTAAAATTCTCCAATGACATTTCATTGCATTTAAAACAAAAGGAAATTCTTGCAAGCTCATAATGAAAAGGTTCCTAGACTGGCAAATCCCTATACAATCTGGCTCCTGCCTAACTCTCTTTTTACTTTTCATTCTCCCCACGAATCTCAGCCACATTGGCCTTCTTTCTGTTTCTCTAATATGTCAAGCTTATTTCTGCCTTTATCCTGAAAAGTTATATCCTCGGGTCTTCACAGGCCTGATCCCTCTTGTCAATATCTGTTTAAATGTCATCTTCTCAGTGCCCCCTCCCTGCCTCTATGCCTGATTTAAAAGACACTCAATCACGTTATCACATCACCTTGTTTTAAATTTCTGTACAGCTCGTATTACTTTTTATTTTGGGGGTATTTGTTATTTGTCTTTTCTCATTAGAACATCAGCTTCATGTTGTGTCTCCTTTGTCTTACAATAATCCCCATTGGCCAAGACAGGGGTCAGCACATTGTAGTTGCTCAATAAACAGTTTTTGAGAAAAATTTAATAAATGGCATTCTTCTACGGCAATGTCATAACAAAGCCAAGGTATGCCAACCCTTGGCCCATTTCCTCTCCAATCTGCTCAATCTATTGAACATTTTTTCTTGGCTGTCATGCAGGCAATGTTGGCTATGGGTTATTAACTTCAGAAATGAACTTATTCCAGCCCCTGGGATAGAGCACCACCCGCATCCCTCATTTTTTCCTTGTAACCTAGGAATGGTAACGATTTTTGCCATGGCTAAAATATTTATTTTTCCGCCGCTCGCTTGCTTGCTCTTTCTTTTTTTTTGTTTTGTTTTTAAAGTTTTTCCATAACCTTTGTCACCAATTGCTTCTTTTAAATTAAAAGGAAGTTATACATACATATAGTGGCTTTCTTTTTTTCTTGATAGGATCCTATCAGATACACAGGATAATAAAATTTTACAAACTCGTTATGTTTCCAGACATGTTTTTCATTTTACATTATTGAATCACATTAGATTATTGAGTCACTATATGTAAAACTTTACTTTAGTGCACATATAAGTGTAATGAATTTTTGAGATTCTAAAGAGTGTTGTAGATACAGAGATGATTGATTCCAATTTATACTTTCAGTAAACCCTATTATAGCCAAATTGTGGAGGAAGGGAGAGATTTCCTCAGAGAACAACTTAGTACAGCAATTTTCAAAGTGTGGCTTGTAGACCTCTGGGGGCCCACAAGGTCAAAGCTATCTTTATAACATTATTAAGGAATTATTTGCTTTTTTCACTGTTGAGATGATTTGTAATCATGGTGCAAAATCAATGGTGGAAAAAATTGTTAGCACCTTAATAAAAATCAAGACAGTGACATTAACTTGTACTAGTAATCATATTTTTCACTGCTGTACACCATAGTTAAAAAAGGGAGGGGTTCAGTTAAAAATAAACTTGATAAAGCAGAAAAATATTAAATGTGTTAAATAAAAAACCTTCAGTACATTAGTTTTAAATAGTCACTAAGCATAAAGTATGTCTGATGCCGTCAGAAGTGCCGTGGTTGCTCCTAGCAAATACACACCTACAACCATTTGAGTTGCAAGCTGACCCTAGCCACTTTTTTTATAGAACAGTTTTTACTTGAAACAGGAACTAGCAGACAAAACTGAGGTTATGCAGCTTAAGTATTTGGCAGACATTTTATTTTATTTTATTTTATTTTATTTTAAATATATCTTTATTAATTTCAGAGAGAGGAAGGGAAAGGGAGAGAGATAGAAACATCAATAATGAGATAGAGTCATTGATCGGCTGCCTCCTGCACGCTCCCTGCTGGGGATTGAGCCTGCAGCCTTAGCATGCGCCCTGACCTGGAATCGAACCTCAATCTCCTGGATCCTAGGTTGATGCTCAACTACTGAGCTATGCCGGCCAGGCTGGCAGGCATCTTTTGAAAAATAAATATTGCATGTCACTTACAGGAAACAACCAACAATATTTATTACCAATCAGAAATTTAAGAAAATTTCAATTTGGAAAACTAGTTTACCCCACCCTGATCTTGACTGCTTAACAAAACTTAAAGACATTTCTGATGAGATCAGTGGTGACATTAATGATTGTCATTTGTTTGATATTTTACAATGACGTATGTCAATATTTGAAATATTAGCATAACCCAGTGAACCAATACCTTCTATTTGACTGTGTAAAAAGAGCTACCCAAATGAAAGAGTGACCGGAGCTTTTTTTTTTGTCGATTTTAATGTAATATAGCAGTAAACATTAATAGATATGGCTTCAGATTCCACATTGTAACTGATATTTAGGTGGTATGTTTCCTGTCACTGATGGTATTCAAGAATGGGAATGCGTTAGGCCAGAGCTTTGCAAATGTTAGTGACCATAAGAATCACCTACCATTAATCTTAAAATTCACGTTCTGATTCAATAGGTCTGAGGTCTCAGTCCCCCCTGTGATGTTGATTCTGCCAGTGCTTGGAACACACTCGAGGGCTTTCCAGCAATCAGGAAAGACTGAACTAAGCAGGGCTTCCCAATTTTGTTCAGTTACAAGAATAACCTAGTACCCTTATTCGTCTAGCTCTCTAGGTGTCTCCACTGCAGTTCGTGACTTCGTTGATCTTGGGTCGAAGTCTAGAAACTCTGTGTTTAAGAAGGAAATTCTTATGATTAGGAAATTTGGGGAACACTAATAGATGATCTTCATGATGTTTCCACAGTGCTATTTCTCTGTGTTTCCCGTAGGGCTAGACATTGATTTTTATTGTTGTTGCTACTAGTTTTTTCTTTTTTCTTTTGCCTTTTTGTGTCTCAGACATAGCAAGATTGCAGCTAGATGGAATCACCCCCTCTTGTTTTTAATAACGAAGAATAAGAAGTCTATTCGTGAACCTGCCATCAGCATTTGGTGGTAAAATTATCTTAGTAAGTGATATGATTTTATTTGTATGACAACTCTGTCAGGTTTATATAATACAAATAATTTCCTTTATTCTGTGGATTAGAAAACAGAAGTGGATAGGGGCCAAGTGACTTGCTCAAGGTCACACAGATGGAGGAAGTTGTGGGGTTCACATGTGACTCTCCTCTCAGTCCAAAGCTCAGGTTACTCAGACAGTAGACATCTGGCCCCCTGTGGTTGTGCCTCCTCCTGTATGCTTGTGAGGCTCACGCTGTTCACATCTTCTGCTCCTGCCTCCTGAACTCAATGTCTCCATCGACCTGGGCTTTCTGCCTCCTGCTCAGGACTCTATGATCTCACTTTTGCATCTGCTCACCCAGGCCTTCCAGCGCTGACCATCTGTCCTGATTCTGACCAGCGTCGGGTTCAGACTTGCTCTTTCCAGTCCCTCTCTGGTCTTTGTGAACAACCTCATGCATCTTGGTCTGGAGAAAAAGCCAGTGTGATGCAATAAGGTTCCTCAGACAGGCTCTTCAGAACAGCAGTAAAACATATTCCCTTAACTATTCTTCAGTGAGAACCAGCTGTTGGGCACCGAGCCACATTTTAGGGTTGGTGGGGTGGGGAAATTTGCCCTCTTAGGTGGTTAGTGATGACTGCTGACTGTCTTTCTGCCTCAGTGATCACTGATAGAAATTCCATGGAGGTCATTATTTATTTAACAAATTTGCATTGCGCACCCACAGCATTCCAGGATTGTGCTGGTAGTTAAAGATGTAGTACTGTCCAGAGCAGATGTGATGCTGTGCTCCCAAGGTGATGGTCCAATGAGGCCGATTTTAAGCAAATAATGACAATAATGAAGGTATAATATGAGCCCTCATCAGAGTCATAAAGGAAAAGAATCTAGTTCTGTAAGTTACATAACTGCAGAAACTGACTTAATTCAGAGGGTCAGAAAATAATGATGGGTACCTTGTGCTTTCCTATGTGCCCCACACTATGCATGAGTGATCTCATGGTGTCCTCAGAACAGCCATACGAGGGAGTTATCTCATATTATAGGTGAGAAAACCAAGGCTCAAGAAGTTAATACCTAATCGCAGAATGTGCTTCCAAGGACCACCCAAGTTTCCTGCTGGTTACTCACTCCATCTCCTCATGGCAGGGACCAACCCTGCAGTCAGGGTTTTCGTGCAGAAGGACTGCTCTGTCCCGCTGACAGTGGGATTCTCTGCTGGGCTCCCAAGACCTGCTTCACATGGAGGCTAAAGTGAAAAATCAGGAGCTTAAGGCAGGCCTGGCTCAAGATTGCACGAGGTGGCTGCTACAGCAAATGTGTTCAGAGGCCAGTAGGATTGGGCCGGTGTGTGCCGAGGAGCTGGGCAAGGCAATGGGAAGTGGTCTCTAACTCAGTATAGGGCAAACCTCAAGGAAATTTGAATTCAAACAATAAATGTTTAACACCTTGATGATCAAATCTAAAATAGAAGCAATACCCCTGAAACAAATTGCCCCATTCCAATGTGTGGGCCCTGCTTTGCCTTTGTTCTTTCTGAATTATCACAGGAAAATTAAAAGTGCAGTCCATTTAATAATAGGTAAACTTTGTATCTTCCCAAACTCTTTAGCAGGTTTCCCTTCATGCAATGCATATAATAGTAGCTTTTCATTTGTATAGAACTTTGAGATTTTTCTCAGTGGGCTTACTTGGGTCAAGTTGCTCCCCCAAATCTTGTAAGTATGAGGCTACATATTGTAGTAAGTAAGTAACTCTTGAGTCTTAAAGGGGTGGGATCAAAGTTCCCAAACTCACATAGCAAATTAGTGGTCCAGCTGGGATTGCCACACAGGCTTTCTGATTTTTGATCCCATGTACTTTCTACTAAACAACATTGCCATAATTTACTTTAAATTTGTGAAACTATTTTATTATCCAGTCTACCTTATACCATAGACTTGTCTGAAAATGCAATAATTGTGTATAAAATTTTAGGTGATAGAATGTCAACATAATCTATAACACAACTGTATGCTGTTTTATAGATTTGAGTATCTGTCAGGGCGAGTCATGTTCATCGATATAAAGTAACATCTATGCATTGATTTTAAAATACCAGGATAGCCAATTTCCCCTGCCATATTCTATCAGTGGTGTAAAATAGTGTCATACAGAATACTATTTTAAACTAACAGATTCATGACCCCTGTGTTTCTGTTCAATAATGGTGCCATGTTTAAAAGAACACAGTTTATACAACAAAATTAATCGTAAGTTAATTCATTTTTCTAACTTGCATTTTTATAATATTATGAAGGTGAATCATAGTCTTATTAATGACTCTGAAAACTCCCCATTTCACTCTTCTTCTACTGAATCACTCTCCAAAAAAATAAACTCTCCTACCTTTTTACCTAATTTCTAGCACAAATATCCCAAGGATTTATCTGGCCCATCAGAGCTCTCTTTCATGTGGTGAAATTAAAAATAAAATAAAATAAATAAAAAAGACTAAGTGGGCCAAATTACCTAATTTAGGAATGGAAAGGGGCTTGGAGCATCATAAATTATATTTTATTTTTTCTCATCACAGGTGTAATTGGTTTCACTGAGCTTATGTTGGGCATTCAAGGCTTGTAGGGCATGACTCTGCCTGATCCCCCCCACCCCAGTAATTCAGCATGTTGGACAAGGTTCTGGTGAGAGCAGGCTGCCTAAGGAAACCAACTTAAATTCAAATTCACAAACATCTAGAAATAATGACACTGAAGACTCTTCTATAAAAAATATGTAGCATTTGAGGCATCTGTGCCTTTCATTTTTTCTTAACTCATTAATTCGCCAGGAATGCATCGCACAGTAGAGTTGTCTGAGTTCTTTACAATGGATATCTTGAGTAACTATGTCTACTTCCCAATGTCACTGGCCCAGGTCAGTGGTGGATCTGAGACCCTCCGTGTTTCCAACCCAGCTTTCTGGCGACCACTGTGCCAGTCTTTATGCACTAGATAGATTGATTTTGTGAGCAGTCTCTGGCAGGAATTCAGTGCTTTATAAAATACAAGTCGTTTCATTATCTGCTTGCTCCCTGTTTTGCTTTTTAAGAGGCCTCTTAATTTTGTTTCTATTCTTGTGACCTCTTTTTGATTTATTAGCATATGCTTATCAGAATTACCAGAGGCAAATGCAAATGATTGCTTAGAAATGTAACTGTTTAAATACCAAAAGGATGCAAATTCAACGACAGTCAAGAACCTAAGCACAGGGCTCTTGTCTGCTGGGGACTCTAAATTATCTAAAGTGACCAACCATCCTGGTTAATCCCGAGCTGTGCATGGCAGGGTGGGATGGGGAGGTGTTGCAGGTGAGGGACTTTCTGGGATAAGACTGAGACAAACTCAGGAAAACTGGAATGATGAGTCACCATATAATTGCCTGCAGTGATCACGAAGGACCTAGGCTAAAGCTGGCTCTATACAGCATTCATGTCCCTGAAAAGGGGAGGCTGCTTTTTAAATATGTTTTTATTGATTTTTTTAGAGAGAAAGGTAGAAGGAGAGAAAGAGAGCAAGAGACAGCACCATCGTTGTGAGAGAGAAACATCTATTAGCTGCCTCCTGCATGCCCCCTACTGGAGACAGCCGAAACCCAGGCATGTGCCCTGACTGGGATCCAACTGGTGATCTTTTGGTGCACAGGACTACATTCATCAGACTGAGCCACGTGGGCCAGGGCAGGGGGGCTGCTTTTTAAAATGTCCTGGCTATGCTGGCTACTCTGGCAGGGTCCCTGTGGACCAGAAAGGGTCTAATATTTAAACTGTTGGGCCTGAAATAGAGGGTTCCTGCTCTTTGCTTATTGGTCCTTTAAGATTTACCATCTAGATTCTTATTTACACAGCAAAACCCCTGAGAGAGAAAAAAATGCAAGTTAACTAGTGTACAAACTACAGTAAGTCCTCAGTTAATGTTGTCTCTAGGTTCTGTGACTTTAAGCAAAACAATTTATAGCAAAACCAGTTTCATCAAAGGCTAATTGATATCAAGAAGAATTAAGTTGCTATGGCATCTCAGCATCGTTATATAACAAAACGGCGTTGAGCGAAACAATGTTATTAGAGGACCTGCTGTAGTCCAGGGAATCGCAGTCCCCTCTGTGGCATGCAGGCTGTTCTAGGGAACATGCTGGAAGTCTCAGGGACAGGCGAGCTCAGCAGATCAAAGAGCCCGTTTTGTTCACCTTTGGGGGTTTGAGATGGATCTGTGCCTGCTTTAGATAGACAAGGTGCAGACATAGGTCCCTAACAACTAGTCAGAGAACTGAGTTTTATTCTTGACTGTCCCTAACTTCATACCTTGGGATGAGTCCCTTCTCTCCGGGCCTCTGTGTCCTCATTGTCCAATGAAGATGTTGGAGTTGATAATTCTCAGTTCACGTCAATTCTGGATTTATACGTGAGTGTACCACGTGACCTGGGGCAATGCCAGCTCTTTAGATGCTTTAACTCGTGCCATCCTTGCAACAGCCCTCAGAGGTGGGCGCTACGATCGTCTCATTCCATGGGCCCTTGCCTGCTTGTAGGCCCACTTTCCATTGTTCCTCAAGCTGCCGGATACCTTTGCGACTGGCATCCCTTCTCTCTGGCTTCTGTTCCAGTTCTATCCACAGGAAGCGGGCACTTGTAGGAAAGACTGAGAGTGAGGTTGGGATACTTACTCTCCAGCGCCCCTATTTTGAGGTCCCCTCTTGATGAATGCGTATCTGGACTGAAGCCTGCTTGGGCCAGCCAGCCCTCTCCACACGGCTCTCCCTCTTCTGTGGGTTCCAACAGTCTCCCCCCTTTAGCCTCTTCGGACTTGGGGAGTAATGGTTCCTGTCACTGTTACTTGCTGGGGATACCAGATCTTTTCTTGTGGTTTCCAGAAACCTGCTTACACCTTTGTAAAAAAGTCCTTTATTAAACTCTCCTTAAATTTCCCAGGCTTTTTCCTAACAGGGCTCTTTGACAAATATAACGGGAAAAAATGAGGTTCAGAGTGATGAGATAACATGCTTACAACATACAACTGGCAAGCGGTTAAACTAGGATTTGAAATTACAAGGATGAATGTCAAGCCCAGGCTGGTAACTACTATGTTGTGTTGCCCTATAAAATCAATAATTACTTGATTTGGAACTAGGTTTAACTCATCTCTTATAGACTTAACTCTGCTCTGACAGACTTCATAAAAATGAATTTTAACACTTCTGGGGATTTTGTTAGACCCCACCTATATGTAAATGTTGCAGTCAGATGTAGAGGTTTGGGGGTTATGTCATCTGGGGTGGCCCCCTTGTTTCTGTCCATCCTCTTGCCTGAGAAAGGCCTATGGAAGGTTCTGACTTCACGGTGTCACTTTCTCATCTGAGGTTTGTCGGTGATGCTGCTGGTAAACCTTTCCAACACCTTGGCCTTTCCCCAACTATTGCCATAAGTAGAGATTGTTCGGCTTGTTCCTCTTAAATAGTTTCAATTAATTCTAGAACCAGAGGTTGCTCGCTCCTGATTCATTTTGTTCATAAGTCCCCCTCCCCCAACTCTGGGTTGTTATGAAGCCAAACTGAATTAGAGAATATATCAGATTGAAAAAATTAAAAAGGAGCCTGTGGTGAGTGAGCGCATCACTCTTTTCTATATGAATATGGGATTTATGGGCAATAAAAATCTAAGAAAAACATCTCCCAGTTTACTTACAGTTTGTTGTTAGCATGTGAGCTGAATATACCCTGGGTATCAGTTTTCCTCTTTACAAAATATAGGAGTTGCTTTCGATGGTCTAAAGCATTGTCCTCAACTCCCATTTGGAGAGTGCATGATTCTTGGAGATTCTGCCCTGAACCAATTGTTAGAGGTCCATAAAAGCAGCACAATAGTGGCCCCCTACCAACTGGCTCTGAAGATTAAAAGAACCTCAGCAGTCGTCTTCTTTGAAAACGTTAACCATTTAAAATAACCACTCTTGGCAGGAGAGTTATGCGGCTATGTGATTAGAGGCTGGAGGAAAGAAGTGAGACCCCCTGGGAACACGAAACTGCTCTCTGAAAAGAAAGCCGAGGGTGGCTACCATGCTGCGATCCTCTCTCTGAAGGGGCTCCCTGAGTGTTGAGACCAGGCCAGGGTATTTAAAGAACCCTCTCCTTGTTCTTTCGGGCTCCTTCTCTCCCTCCTCCAGCCCCCCTCCCCCTCAGCATCTCACACTGGGGATTGTAATGAGGGACATAATGCCGTTGCAAGCTGGTGGCATCTGACATCCAAGGGTTCTGCTGAAGATGTATTTTCTAACCCTTTACAACCTCAGGGAGTGGTGTGGGATTGTTGCTGTAAAGTAAGGCATGGCAGTAACCTTGGGAATTTGAAATCACTGCAGGAAATTGAAGAGTAAATTCCTCTTAATAGATCCGGGCACAACAAGATGTCCAAGAGCGGGAAATGAACTCAGGCGGCAGTGGGGCTTAGGACAGAAGAGAGACTGTCTGTCGCTGCCACAACTCATCCCGGTAGGCGTGGGATACTTTTTCCACCCCCAGGCCCCTGCTCTGTTCCATGTGGAATACCTATTTCCATAAAGGGTCAGCTCAGATAAAGCAACACTGTCGCTTATCTCCTTTGCTTTTATTTTCCCCCCAAATTGGACACATCTCAGAGTGAAGCATAGATCTCATTAAGAATTTTACAAGTCATCTTACACCCTTGCCTCATATCAAGTATCCTATCCACAAAATCCCTGTATGGAAATGTTAAGTGTCATCTGTATTTATGTAGTTGATACCCTGAACTCAACAGGTAATTCTGCACTTTTATTTGCATTAAATGTCATGTTGTTAGAGGCAGACTCTCATTTCAGTTGACAGCGATTTTTGTGAATGCCGATTTTATCAATCAGCGTATTAGCTCCTCCCTTTAGCATTTTTCGCCCACAGTTGTGAAGACTGATCCCTTCTGGTGCATTTATCTAGGTCCACTGACAAAATATTTCAGACAAGGCCAAGGAAAGAGCCCTGGCCCATGCTGTTAAAGACCTTCATCTGGTCAGTCATCCAGCAAAAAATCCCTTTTGCGTCTATTTGTTCAACCAGTTGTCAGTCTACCTGATTGTCCTTACATCTTGCCGCTCCCCCTCCAGCCTGGGTCCAAATATGACCAGAGACAACTTGTCCCAACCCCTGCTGGCTCTCCACACACCATTGGCACCAGGTTTCCCTGAGGCAGTAAGTGATCCACAGTTGTGGACTTGAGCACTGCAGTCAGCTAGCCTTGTGTTCAATTCGGCACCCACTGCTCACTGGCTGTATCACTGTGGGCAGGCTACATAAGTACTCTGTCCACAATTCATAAATGAAGAAACTGAAGTGGAATGAGAGTAGCTATTTTATGAGGCTAATATGGTGTCTGTGTGGCTAAAATATGATGAAGCATGTCAAGTGCTTATAAGAAACCACTTGTACATAATAAGAACTCAATAAATGTTCGCTCTTTTCCATCTATAAACGTTAGAACTCCACTAAAGAGGAAACAAGGAGAAATGAGGTTAACCTGACCTCATGTGTTTGCTGATTACTGCCACTCGTTTTTGACTTTATTCTAACTCTGTGTTCCTTTCCATTGTAGCCCTGATCTCTATTTGTAATCACACGTGAATTACTATCATTATTTAATTTAAATTGTCTCCCTTATTGAACCAGAAGCTTCATGAGGACGCCACGCATGTCAACTTGTGCCCTGCACCGCATCTCCAAGTACTCTGTACAGTGCCAGGCAGGTGCCCAATGCATATCTGTTGGTCAGATGACCTCCATGCAACATGCACCAATGGTCACCGAGGCACAGAAAAGAATCAGCACGAGGGAGGGTTAATCACCCACCACACCAGCCCCACCGTGTGGCTCGGTGCCCAACAGCTGGTTCTCCCTGAAGAACAGTTAATATGTTTTACTGCTGTTCTGAAGAGCCTGCCTGAGGAACCTCATTGCCTCACACTTTGGCTTTTTCTCCAGATTGAGAGGAATGAGTTTGTTCACAAAGACCAGAGAGGGACTGGAAAGAGCAAGTCTGAACCCTACGCTAGTCCAGAATCAGGGCAGATGGTCAGCGCCGGAAGAGCTGGGCGAGCAGAGGCACAAGTGAGATCATAAGCCCAGGCAGATGGAGACACTGAGTTCAGGAGGCAGGAGCAGAAGATGTGAATAGTGTGCAGGCGCCGAGCCTCACAAGCTCGCAGGGGGAGGCGGCACCGCAGGGGACCAGTGTCCAGTGTCTGAGTGACCAGAGCTTTGGACTGAGAGGAGAGTCACATCCGGACCCCACAACTTCCTCCATCTGTGTGACCTTGAGTAAGTCACTTGGCCTCTATTTTTCTAATCTACACAATGAAGAAAAAATACAAACCTTCAGAGTTTGTATTTTTAAAATTATTCTCACTGAATGAAATCACTTAAGGGCTAATAATGCTGGCCTGTTCAATGTAAAGTGCTTATTTTTGTTTATTAAAAATAAAAGGGGTTAATCCTTCTAGTAGGAACTTTAATGTCCCTGGGATGAAACAACTCACCAAGGCAAAACTGGAAATAGGTATCTATTGAAAACTAGTCTATAGCTAGTTTACAGAGAAGCAGAATCATAGAAAGTCAAGATTGAAGTTCATGTTAAAGACTACTTAGTTAATTTTTCCCCAAATTGGCTGATCACAGCAATCATGAAGTTAAACACAAATTCCAGACTTCACTGAAGGGCAACTGAGGCACAACGGCCAGGCTGGGGGACTCGATGTTGGCATTAACAAGAGGACGAGGTGATTCTTATGATCAGATGAAATTGGTAAGTACTGCATAGTAGGTTCAACCTTTGCTAATTATTCAGCCTCTTTAAGCTCTCACTGCTCCAAGTGCGGTCCCTCAGCCAGCAGCATCAGCGTCACCTGGGAGGGTTAGACTTCCAGAACCCTGGGCCCTGCCCAGACCTACTGCATGGAAAGCTACAGTTTACCAGACTCCAGGTGATTCTTGTGCACGTTAAATTCTGAGAGGCGCCGGCTTCAGTCATCTTCACCTGTTCTTGGACGCAGTCAGTGGCGGGGAAATCTCTCTACCGGGAAAGCTTTTTCTGCCTCTTGGCACTTCTATTTAAAATATAAGAGCCGCTACCTTCCCTACTGAGTTAACATCATGGCAAGAGTTTCGGGTCTGAGCCACAGCTTGCGACACAGACTGGTAAGTGCTAACAGCTCCAGGACGCCTAATGAACGTCAGTATTCATTCATCCTGTAACATTAGTCCTCACACTGGAAAAAAATGTGTTTTGTGCTTCCTGGTTTTTGTATGTTTTAAAAATTGTGGTAAAAACATAATGTAAATGCACCATCTTAATCACTTCAAGTGTAGAGTTGAATAGTGTTAACTGTATTCACATTGCTGTGTAACAGATTTCTAGAACTTTCCCATCTGGCAAAACTGAAACATTATGCCCAGTGAAAAGCAACCCCCTATTTCCGTTCTTCCCCCCACACCCCAGCCCTGTCTTTGAAAAACTAAGCTGTCGTGTTGTGAGAGGGTCTCTGAGGAGGTCACCTGGCAATGAACTGCAGGTGGCTTCCCAAAAAATGAAGCCCTGCTCGCACCTTGATTGCAGCATTTTGAGACCCTGTATTGTATGTTGTGTGTCATTTTAAACCGCTGAGTTTATGATAGTTTGTTGTACAGAGAAATCAAATATATCTTTGGAGGATTACTTTGAAACTGTACAAATATCCCAGTCACCATCCATTTCATCTGATGATTTCATTATTATCTTGTTACCTTTAAACGATTATTCAAAGAATTATCCTGCACTCTTAGTTGCCAATTTTCAGAGTGTGGAATTGGTGTAAGAGTAACCTCCAATGGTCGTAAATGGTTTATTCCCTTTTGCTATTATGGACTCATGGGGTTTTACTTACTAAACACAACGCATGTGACACAGTCGCCCTTTTCGTTCTGCATAGCCTTTGAAACATCGTATTGTTCACTTAGATAATCTAAGAAACCGGGTTTGTTCACCTTAGTTGCAAATGCAGTCATGGATCTTGGACTAATTGTCCGTTCCTGGAAAAGATCATATCTGTTTTCTGTTACTTAGAAACCCCAAGTTTCAGGGCTCCGTTTGACCTTGCAGACAGACTTTTAACAGACTCAGATATGAATCTGGCTACTTTGCATTTGTTAATGCAATTCTTAGTTTCTGAGAAACTTGTGAATACTTGAGGTCAGATCATCGAGAGCAATTCTATCGATCGGGATTTCTTTAAACAAGTGTTTCTCACAGCAAAAGCTCTCCCATCTAGTTCCATACAGCATCACTTCACTCGAAAGCACACACTAAGAAGCTGAGGGTTGGTTTCTGCAGCACTGAACTTTCCAGTGTTCTCTCGAGGCAGCTCATTGTGGGCCTTGGTCCTTCCCCGTGTGAGTGCGGCTGCATGTTTTCTGAGCATTGTGCCTAAACTTCTTGAAATACTATCCTCCTGAAATGCTCTCCTCTCTGCTCTTTTATGAAACTGATGAACCCCTAGTCCTTGTGGGTTCTGCCTGAGTAACTTCTCCAGGCTGGAAAAGGGAGGGACTCTGGATTTCCCTGGGAAGTGTAAAACTTGGCATTTGCAAGCAGAGTAGAAAACATCATGAAACATTAATGGTCAAAATGCAATAGGCAGTTTTGCGCCAAACACAATTACTATGTGTCTTGGGAAGCAAGCCTATCATTAAACTAAGAAAATGCTCACTTCTAGTTTCAGTGACAGGAGAACATAATGCTGAGAAGAGAGAAGGCTCTTCCAAAGGGATCTGAGAAATGCTTCTAGAGGAGGGAAAAAATCTACACTATGATTGAAAATGTAAAGCCATTGAGAAAATGAAAAAGAAGATGTCTGTGGAGTTCAAAAGATTTGTATTTTTTTCTGAAGTGAACGAAGGCTTGGGAACCCACATAGTTCAGTAATGCCTCCACTGATGATTAATGTATCTAAGAGAGGGTAAAAGTGTAGAGACTAGTAGAAATACACCTGGGCTGTGATCTAGGGGATCTGAGCTCTAGCCTTGGGTTCCTATCTCCAGTTTTGTGTTCTTATCTTTAAAAAACCATTATCTTTTCTTTCACTGTTCATTTTCATAAGCCCACGTGAAGATTATTTTGCTACATCTGTCAAAAAGGTAGAGCAAACACTTGGAATAGAATAATAGAATGTTAGGACTAAAAGAGGTCTAGTAAATCCATGAATCAAACACGTGGTCCTACTGGTGCTTAATAAAAAAATGTGTGAAGCCGGCTGGGTTTATTTCATAGTGGTGACTTCAGTTATATTACTTCATTGCCTACACATACACATGGAAGAGTATTCTTTATGTCCACAAAGACTTCTGCTCTCTCCAACTTTTCTTGAAACATGTGATCAGTCAGTCCTCCTTTGTTGTTTTATTTCTTTGAATATTCCTGATACAAGAGCCAAAACTCTTTCTTCTATGTTGAATGACACTGGCAGGCGATCTCAGGGTCTACGAGACCAGCGAGGCAGGAGACCATGATAAATATAGACAGAGGAACACTCAATGGAGCAGCCTCTTTTCAATTCAACAAATTTTGCATAGGATTAGACATCTCTTCAATTTTTAAGATAAAGCCAGAAACTTAAAGATTAGTGTAAAAATGCCAGCTTTTTCAATGTTGATTAATTCCAATGTTTAAAGACCAATTAGGATAATACTGAACAAGTGGATCCTATCCAAGGGCAACTAACCCACAAGTGATTTAGTTTGTTGGTTATTTTCCCATCTTGGAAATGTAAGTGGCCTAAAGCTAGTTAACTACAAAACTTAGAGCAGACATTTCTTCAACACTCTCTGTGTAAGGAAGCATACAAATACAAATGTAACTTGAAAAAAACAATGGGAGATGTGACCCCAGGGACTCTGAATCTTGCTCTATGATTTGTTCTTCCATTTCTTTGTTCTGAGAGATAATCTGGTCAATGGTGAAACAAAGCTTTTATTCCATTTTTAAACTTTAATGTTGGTTAAAAAATAATAATGCATCTTAAAGGCATGTATTATAGTGGTAAATATTTAAAGTTTCATAAATCCACGATGACAGAGATTCCCAAGTCAATGAAAACGGGGAGCAAACTGAAATGTTCCTTCTAGAAGGACCTAAGAAAGGACAGTCTTCTCTCCAAATCCTTCTATCCCTTTTACCTTAGTTTAGGATCCGTGATTTTTCCTAGGCAGAAGCAATCTTGGATGTTCCAAGATTAAGGAAGTTTCCAGGCATCTTAAATTCTCCTGAATCTGTGGATTTTTCTTGATGAAACACATTAGGTGAAGGGTCTCAAATATAGTCCAGAGGAAAGATTGATGGTCATCAATTGTTTCCCCTGGTCCTCATCGGGCCCCAAAGACAAAACAACCTTTCTGTTTCTTGCCAACATTCATGATTTACTTCCATTCAGATCTTGGCTTAAGTTAAAATTAAAAATGTATATATGTAATATAAAACATATAACATGTATTACTTATATATTTGTATATGCCATGTATAGATATATAAAAATATTTTATATATATTTATATAGAGAGTGCACATCAGAGGGCCTTTTTAGCATGCTGGGTTTTTATTAAAGATCGAATATTTATTCAAGTATCTACGTGCATTGTAATGCTGTGGGGTACACTAAAGGATATTTTTTTCTGGCTTACTGATTCCTCATACATGGTGCTGTACAAGCTTAGAATCTTCCTGGAAGGTAAAATAATTAGAAAACACAACCGAAGAGAATCCCGTTGTACAAGGTAACTTTAGAGTTATCTGTTGCAACTTAGGGAAACCATGTTCTTTGGAGACCAGTCCCACCATACACATCTATCTACCAACAGGAATGACAGGGACAGCCATATACATGGGCCATGTGTGAACATCTGACGCAAGCTCAAAGCAGAATTCCTGCCCTTGGAATTCTGAAGTGTGCTTGCCTCAAAGGCGTCATGTAAACTTGACGGCTGGGGTCATCCCCCCACCTGGGCATGGAGGACAAGGGAGGAAATCGGAGCAGGCCTGCAAGAAGCGCAGAGGAGGGATCCAAGACTGAGGCTCAGAAATTGGATTCTGAGTCCTGTCTCAGTCCTGGTCTTTTGCAAGATCCTGCATGTTTCTTGCCCTTGGGCTCTGTGAGACAGCCACCACAAATCTCTTTGTTAGCCTATACTCCTTTGAAATCAGTTCTTTGCTTGCAACCAAAAAGACATGAAGCAGGAATTACATGTTACATTTTATTTTTAGGCCATAAGTACTATAAAATGTGGTTGTGGAGATTCCTAACTGGGTACTAAAAGTCTTCAGGATCTTGGCCTTTAAAAATTAAAATAGACCTGAGTTTGTTAAAAAGAAGTGAATAGAAGCTGGAAAGCAAATGGCATCAATCCAACATTTCTACAGCGATTTGTGGCTTACAAGAAGCGCTCCCTAAATCTTCATTCTAAGCCTGAGTGTTCAGAATAATATATTCCCGTGGCATGGAGGAGAACACCAGGGCTCATGGGTGTTGAGTGAATCCCATTACATCCCAGCTGCCTCTGTACAGGGTCCAACACGCAGAGGGGTCAATGTGCACTAAGCCACTGTCGCTCTCTGTATAGTTAGGTATTTTATTGCTTTTTCTTGGGGGGTAAGATGATTCTCAAGGGTTATCTATTTTTAAGGCAACAACTAATCAAGTAGTCAATAGTAAATAAGATTGAAAATGTATAGATTTGTGTTTTCAATTATTTGGTGCAAGATCCTATGTGCCAAAAGCAGGTTTTATGGTCACGAAGAGACAGCAAGACACGCAAGAGAGCATAGGTTAAGTGCTAAATCAGCAGTGGAGTTGGAGACAGTGATCAGAAGTTACCCTACTTCAGACACAGATGTAGCCTTCAGTACACACAATTACAAGTGTAAATTCAGGTCTGCCCAGGGAAACTTTTCCAGTGGCATAGCCTGTCCGTGGCATGTGCTTAATCTCCCCTTACGTAGTGTTGGCCAGTGGATGTTTGCATTTGCTGGGAAACCAAATGTTTGCTCACTTATCTTGTTTTCATAAGGAACAAATGCACACATGTGCTCATGACAGAATGAAAGGGGGCCCTTTCTGGCAATGTGACTTTGACTCTGAGGGTCCCTGTAGAATTCTTCCTTTTGGAAGCATGGACTCCACATGTTTCAATCAGCCATTCATTCGGTTATCTGAAAGCGAGAGAAGGGTGGGGGAAGTGTCTGGTTTTGTGTGAACGGAGTAGAGCACACTGTAGGTGCTTAAGGATCAGCGATGGGGGGTTAACTTAAAAGTATGTCCATGGAGTATGTCCATATGTGTGTACACGCTCAGGCACATGCTTTGAAACACAGCTAACTCACACAGTTGCAGAGGCTGGGATTGTGGGAGATACGTGGTCAGTTTAGGGCTAGACATGGCTGGGAAAGTGAATGGGCCGAGCCAGCAGAAGATTCCCCACCATGCTGGAGAGTCTGAATGGGAAACTTTTTTCTTTGGGGACATTTTTCTGAAACCAAACTCTCTACATATTTGAAACTGAGAGATGAATGGACTCTGGAAAATAGAGTTAAGTGAGATTGTTTAAAAGCATAATGTACAAGGGTTCCATTCGGCATAGTCACACAGCCTGGCAGTAAACCATCGCTCAGTGAGAATTAATCTCCTCCCCGCAGGCTTGTGGTGCTTGTCCTTACGTTAGGAAACTCAGCACAATGTGTAGCGTGTTATAAACAGGAAGGGAATTGGTATTTTTCTGAGAGGTCATGATGTACCGCGTACTTTCTTATATTATTTCTTTTAAGTTCTTCATAAGAGGATATCTGGCATCTTAGGCTCATAATTCCTGTTTTATAGAGAAGGCAATTGAGGTGTGGGAGGTTAAATAATTCCTTAATTAGTAAGTTTCTGTGCCAAGATTTGAACTCAGATTTCTCCCTTCCCTTCCCTTCTGCATGATTCTGCCTGTGGAGGAGCATCTAGAGAGAGGCAAGTCATTCCTTCCTCAGCTTAATGACCTACTGTGCCAAGTAGGTGCCCAATAACATCTTATTAATTGACCAGCGAGCACGTGGCAACTAGGTGTGTCATTTTGCAAGCTGAAGACTCAGTAGTAACCTTTAGAAACTTTATTCAAATTGCAATGCAGCAATGTGCTTCCGATAAGGATCGGCTCATTTTTCAGACAGAAAAATTCCTGAAAGTGCACAAGAGAAATAGTGACTAAGAGCATCTCAATCTTTACATCAAGAATGGACTTGCCTTATAGATAGGGAGGACAGGCATTCTGTTTCCTAGTCATTTTGATGAGTTCTGAAATGTCTATTTCCTTTAATATGACCCTAACACCAGTGGAATGCCTACAGTTTCTACTATTGGAGCTAATGCCTTATGTAAAATCATCTAAAAACTTCAATTAAATTGTTTATCTGCACTAGACATAAAACATAAAGCTCCGCTTTGTGGTAATACATATATACACACAAATCAAATAATTAATTTACCCTAAAGAAGAGCCAGGGATCAAGGGAATTCTATATGCAGATTTGGAAGGAGAGGAAGGAGAGAAAGGGTTAGACATGACAGAGTCTTGCCACCCTCATAATGTTGCCCAAGACTGGTTCTGAATTAGAAGCACATTCACCATGTCTGAATGATGTAACTAAGTAGAATCTAAATCAATGTGACTTTTAAAAAAATGGTGCTCTTTGGCCCCTATGTAATGTCATAGGAGTGCTAGACCTGGCAACTCTCCAGGGCCAGGCTTGCTGGGTTCCTGAGTCATGTGTGAGCCACTGGGAAATAAAGCTTTGGTGGTTAATAAAGACAGGGGCCCTGATGTTTCAATGTCCAGCCAAGTCTGGTTATCACCTGATGTCCTAGCAAAGGTCTTAGCAGTGAAAGGTTTTGAAAAATTGTGTGAGAGTAAAAAGGAAGAGTTAAGAAGGCCCCTGACTTTGAGAACTATAAAATCTAATCTAATTATGGAGAGGCACTGTGTGTGTGTGTGTGTGTGTGTGTGTGTGTGTGTGTGTGTGAGAGTATATAAGTGTGTAAAAGAGAGAGAGAAAATGATGAGGATTAATGACGAAAATGGAAAATATTGGGACAGTGCCTTAAAGTTACAAAGATTTTTCATGTTTCTTCCTTGGACCTTCATAAGAACTTCAAGAGAAAAATATTGTTATGGTAGAAAACTAGATCCAGAGAAGTGAAGTTGCCCCAAGACAAATGGCTAGAAAGTGACAACCTGAAATAAACTCTCCCTCCTGAGTCCACATCTCATGTTTGCAGGTGTGTTATGCTTTCTGCTGCATAGAAATATAGAACATCCTATAACTTAGGTGCTGCATGTGGTCATATGGGAAAAAGAAAGGACAGGAGCAATGGATGACTTTCTGGGGAAAGTGAGATGTGAGGTGACCTGTGCAGGGACTGGGAAGGTCATGGCTGCAAGTGAGGTTTTGCAGTGAGACCGCCTGAATGTGAAGGCCACCCTGCCACTTTTCAGGCATGTGAACTTGTTAATCAACTCTTTGTCCCTCCCATTTCTCGTTTGAAAAATGTGGTGACTATTGTGAGTATATATGGGTTAAAGTTGTGAAGTGTCTAGAATAGCCCCTGACATTTGTACACACTCAACAAATGAGATCATCAGGGTGAATATCTAAGGGGAGAGGGGCTCAGAAGAAAAGTGTTTGTTTATCCACAAACCCAGTGATTCAGTATTTCTGGAGTGTGTCCACAAAGGCTAGACAGGCTCTGCTCGTGGTACTGAGAATAAAGGACCTAATCTAGGCTCTGCTGGCAAATCATGGGACAATGCAGGTATGGCTGTCACCACCTGAACCCACCCCTCCATCTCAGCATCACTAAAAGTGAGATGGGCGTGAGGTGCCTCCTGTGTGATGCAGCCAAAACCACACGGCGCCACCTGTGACACATTCAGCCAAACTCGCTTAACTGGAATCTAATGAAGCCTTCAGGACTGACTGACAGTCTACAGTCCAGGTAGGAACACAGGGGGTAGAGGGGCAAGTACAGGACACTATGAGGAAATAATTAGCTAAATTCAAAATGTGAAACTGTCTCCAAGACCATTAACCCTGTTTATTCAGAATATTAAAAATGTGAAGAAAAAAAAGGAAAGGAGAAGATTGTTCTGGATTAAAAGGGACTGAAAAGAGATGTAAGAGACAAAATAACTCAATGTAAAGATGGACATTGTTTTACATACCAATCGAACAAGCTACTTGTAAGAAGACATTTTGTGGACAATCATGGATGATCATAGATATTATATTGCTATTTTATAAACACAGCTAATACTGTTAGGTTTGAAAATGTCCTGTAGTTATGTAATAAAATCTTTCTTTTTGGAAAAAGGGAGCCTCGAATAAAACTTTTTATTTTAACATTTTACTCCAGAGAATATTGCTAAAAGTAAAACTGAGTAAGCCAAATTTGAGAAGCAGGTGGAACTATTTAAATTACACTTCCCCTCTCCTTCCTGCAAGACCCCAAAGGAGCCCCACCGAGTATTCTGGACCTGTACAGGAGCTGGCACCCTATCTGTGACCTCATCTTATCTGAGCATCTTAAATATTTTACCTGCAGAGAGGAGCTTATCTCAATGCAGGAGCCAGAAAAAAGACTAAAATAAGAGAAAGAACAGAAGGTGACAGGAGGGATAAGACACAAGGACACCAAGAGGGGATATATAAGGACAAGGGATGAGATAGGGGTTGGAATAAAGTGGAGCGCGAAGAACCTGGGCTCTCCAAGATACAGATTCCTAACACTGACTATTTGCCAGGCGAAGAGAAACGGAGCTTACAACAGGGAGAAGTAGCAGGAACAAGGTCAAGGTCAACCAGAAGACCATGGGCAAGGGGCAGTCAGGGCTCTATGTGCTTTATTTATTTAAAACAACAATACCTTGAAGTGTGTATAGTCCTTAGAACATGGAAACTGAGGCAAAGGAGAGTTAAACCACTTGCTTAAGGTCACACTAATCAGTGGAAGTCTACTATTCAAGCCCGGGAAGTCTGGCTCAGGAAGCTGCGCTGCAAATCACTGGATTTGCACCTCCGCGGAGGGCCTCGTGGACATGGTGCTAGCCCATAGCCAACCAACGGAATGGAGTGTGATTTAAATGCTGCACATTGGGGTTTGCTTTCTAACCAGACTGCCCACCCTCCCTGCCCTCATGGGTAGTCATTGCATGCCACCCCAGCCTCTCTAGGACAGGCAATCTCAGCCCTCCCCCTGCCTTAATTAACAGCTCTTATCTCAGAATATTTAAATTTATTGATATGCTTGCACCGATCATTACACTGGGATTAGGCACTGCCTTTCATCTCTCTCTCTCTAACATTTAGAATATTATATCTCATCGAATTAATCTTAGCAAATTGATTGAGTAAATAAACAAAAAACAAAAAAGAATTCTGCGACTGGGCATGGAATGTCTCCGGTGCCTAGCGCTCACGCCCCTTACAAGGCTCTTGTCCCCTGAATCAGCCCATCGGTGCCAGCTGAAGTTGTCAGCGCCATCTCATAAGCCCAGCATCCTGCCCCGTGCTCACACAGCGCCGCCTTCAAATATGTAAAAATGTCACGCAAGACAGCTTTCCCTTCTGGAAGAGGTTGATTAAGTGCATAATTAAAAAGTGATGCCGTTTTCTTGGATGCAACGGGATTTGGCTGTTTCTCTTCCAGCAGCATATAAATGGAGATGAACACAAAATGGACTGGTTCCCGGTTGTGGGCACCCTTCCCCTCCTTCCCTGCTCCGGAGGGAACAGAGCCCTTGGTTTCCTTTCCCCACGTTCAGAAAGAGTCATGTAGCTCTCGGTTTGCAGGACCTCTGCTCAAATGCAGCCTTTATTCTTACACATGTCGTGGGATATAAGGCTCCCAGACACACATTTTGCTATTTGCAGGCCACATAGACGCGGGCAAGTTGTATAATAAGATAGAAAAACACACAGGTTTTCTGTCCAATAAAGTCCTAATTTTTTTTGCAACATCTGTGTTTTTATAACTTAAACTTGAAAAATGAAACGTTGAGAATCCCAGTCATATAAAACTGTGGTAAAGGAGGAAGTATTTAGATGCAAACTTTATTGTTAAATCACACCCCTCCCACCACCTATGTTTTCTTCTTCCATTCTATGTTTTTACCCACCAGATTCTTTTAAAGAAGAGAATATTTATTTTTTACTCTTAGAAGGCTACAAGCTGGAAAATGGAGATGCAGGAGTGTGGAAAACTGGGGGGGGGGGGGGGGAGGAAGTATTATAAAGAGAGAGTAATACTGGACTCAGTTAGGGAGGCTCAGTGCTCATTCATGGGATTCTGCACCGGCAGCGTTTCATTTATTGTCATGGTGGGGTTTCCTTCCTTCCCTCCCTCCCCCCCCCCCCTTTTTTTTGTTTTGTTTGTATTTTAGATATAGCTAACGGATGGGCTGCTGCTGAATTATTCATCTTATGCTGTTTGTCTAAGAAACTACATGAAGCACATAAAATGGTAGAAAAATACAGCAGGAGTTAGATCTTCTGACTGCCTTCTAACTCCAAATCTTGTGACATTTTCTCTGACCCAGGGACATGCATGTGACCCCCTGGAGCCTCACCTTCCTCATCGCTCACCAGCTGTTGAACGCTGGCTGCTTTGCACGCATTACGAGTCTCGGTGTTAGTCTTGGTCTGAGAGAGCACAGGAGGCAAGGAAGCTGCGACAGGTAAAGGGGCCTCACTTGTAGGCTGTGGCTTCAGGAAAGGCTTCCTGGGAGGCCAGCAGGGAGACTGAGCTTCCCTGGATAGACCCAGTTTAACAGAAGGTGAGGAACAGACGAGAGATGGGGGAGCGCATTTCAGGGGCTGGGGGAATAACTTAGAATTACCATTGAAAACAGGCAACCTAGGAGTGTGTTTGGGAAAGAATTTAAAAAACTAAGAAAATGATACTATATCTATTTCATGTCAGCTTTCCTTCTTACCTATTAAAAAGAAAAAGAAATGTCACCAAAGCGGAAATGAAAGGATATCAGGCAGCCTGTTATTTTGTTCAACACCTAAGGGGCAAAGAATGAATGCAATTAAATTGTCAATAAAGCTCTCCTTACATTTGGCCTTTTAATCCCTCCCTCCCCGAGCTGCCTCTCTCTGCAGCATTGATTGGGTATTGTTAACCTTTATCTATCTCTTGTTTACATTTCCCTATTAGGGCCAAACATCAATAGGAAGCTTTTAGAAAGGACAGAGGCAACCGACAGATATTAGAGAAAGGTCAAAACTCTCTGAAGTGAGGTGCAGGGTTCTCAGCCAGGCCCAGGAAACAGGAGCAAGGTCAGGGCTCAGTGGCTGGCATCCCTGGAGCCTGTGTTTTGGGAAGTAATAATCCAGGAAATGATGCCCAGTGCCATCCCTGCCAGGGCAGCTGTCAGAAGCAGACACCAGCCTAGAGGAGGGGGGTAGATAGCAAGGAGGCTTCATTGCCCGTGTTAGTGAAGGCAGCGAGAGAGTGTTGGCTGGTGAATCAAGACGGGGAGGAGGGACAAGCTGTGAGCAGTGCCCACCCCTGCCTGGCACTTCACCCAGGACCCCCTTCAGCTCCACCCCTGCTCGCTCTGCAAGGCTGCAACATGAGTTTGCATTTCCAGCAGGAGGAAACTCAGGCCAGGAGAGGTTAAGCAGGCCCCTCAGTGGCACATCTGCACCTGAGAAGCATGGAAAACTCCTTCCCTTTTGTAAAATCTAACATATGCCCTCTATCCCCAGAAGCCATAAAAATTTGACAGAATAGTTCTTTTGCACACTACAAAAATAAAATATATTTACAGATACTAAATTAGAACCTAGTCTAGTACTAATTATAATATTTAATGTGCTCCCTCCCTCCCTCCCCCCATTACCTCTCCATTGGGGTGGAGCCTCCGTGTCCTAAGCCTTCCTGCAGAGCTGGCTGCAGAGACATGTCTACTTGGGGCTAATCTGCGGGTACAGAGGCAGCCTCTTCTCCCACCCACAGGCGCTGGAGAATCCCATGTCCAACTTTTCCCAGGAAACTCTAGATTTCAATTATCTTGCCCCTATGTCCCAAAGTCTGCTGCTACTTGTCAGACCCTGTGGTCTGATTCTGGGCCTGGCCCTAATATGGCTGTAGGGATGGTACCACTTGAGGGCTGACCCTGGGCAGGGTAGGGCCAGGTGTTTGGCTGCACAAAATAAACTACCAGGATGAGCCTTCCCTCTAACCCTCGCCTTATAGGGGCAAAGTCCTAACATATCTCATAGGTGCACATTTCAAGTCAGTAGGACTGTGCTACAGTTTGGTGATGGGTTCCTTGGTCAAGGAAGGAATAAAGGAGATGTCTTACGGGTGTTCTGGTCCATAACTAACTTTATACTTCAATATCTTGGGGATAAGTGGGTGGGTGGTGGTTGTAACTGCTGGATACTATAGAAAAATCTAGCTGTAAAGCTGAGTCCTGAAATGCTACCTTTATACACCCATCCTTCAGTTAAGGCACTAATGAAAATTCAAATATCTCTAAATGGGAAAAGTATATTAAACTGTGTTGGTCATTAGCAATTTAGTACTAAAGTGACTGAGATTTTTTTTTCTTACCCAGACAGCCAGTTGCCATTAGTTTTCTATTAGGAACAAGATACATACCAGTTGTGATGGCTTTGGGAAAGGGAAAGAGAGACCAGAAAGTGAGCCCTGTATGAGAAGCTCTGTCTTGAGCATATTGATAGAGTTGTCAGGGCAACATTAGAAGGAAGGACATTAATTTTTTTATTCAGATTATATTAAATGCTAAAACCTTCACTGTACCATCATTCATCCATCCATCCATCCATCCATCCATCCATCCATCCATCCACCCACCCAACCATCCAACACATAGTTTTGAGTATTTGTTAGTTACTGTATTAGTCCCTGAGAGTCCAATCTAGAAAGAGCCAATTTCCCTGCTGTTCAGTCTGCATGATTGTGCCCCTTCATCCACATGTTGAAGCCCTGACCTCCAATGTGATGATATTTGGAGATGGGCCTTTGGGAGGCTGAGTTAGATTAGGTCATGAGGGTAGAGCCTCCAGAATGGGATTAGTGCCCATACAAGAAGGTGAAGGGACCAGAGCCTTTTCTCTCTGCCCGGTGAAGTCACAACAAGAAGACCATCTACAAACCAGAAACTGGGCTCTCACTGGACACTGGTTCTGCTCTTGCCTTAATCTTGAACTTCCCAGCCTCTAGTATGGTGAGGAATAATTTTGTGTTCCTTAAGCCACCCAGTGAATGACATTTATTTTACAGCAGCCCAAACTGGCTAAGATACCTGCCCTCAAGGAGCTTAGTCTCATGGTTATGACCATAAGAATGCAGGCAACTATGATAAAAATAGGAAAGAGCTACCATTGGGATAGAGGGATCCATGCAGTTATAGGATGTCTTTCCATGCAGATGTGGGGAAGTCGGAGAGAGTGTTAATGCATTGTTTCATTGACTCCTCACACTCGTCCTGGGTGGTAAACTTTTAACCTAATATCTCTGGATGAGAAAACTGAGGCCCAGAGAACATAGCATCCACAACCGTGAAAGCGAAAACAGCCAGCCAGCATTCATTAATCACCAAACCCATTACATGTGTCAATGAAATGCCTAATGTTACAAAACCAATAGGGTAGAAAGTCTAGATCTGATTTAATGGTGTATCTGACTCTAAAGGAATCATTCACCCCCTCATTCTCTGGTTTGAAGGGGAGGGTTTAAGGGAACAGGGGTGAGTGTGTGTGTGTGTGGGTGAGTGTGCATGGGGTACTGAACCAGAGAGTGGAGGGGTCCATCATTATTCTTTGGCCTTGATGACAGCCATAGTGAAAAATATGTGTGCGGAGGATTTTCCATCAAGCAGCTTTTGTGTAGTGTCTCTTAAACAAAGAGCACAGGAAGACCACATTTCAAAAATGTCACCTATTCCCTAACCACCTCCCTCTGGCAAGAGCGTTGCTATTTTCCTTCATTCGAAAAGCCAATTGCCTGATTGGGGCTGGTTGCCCTGATCCTTCATCTTCTCAGCTGAAGAGGCCATGGGAACTGCCCTTTTAAATTCCTTGAGATAGATAGAGATTGGATGAAGATATAATTTATATGCTTGACTTAGAAGACACTAATTCAATAAAGGGTTAACTAATGTCCACCTGCCCCATGCACTGCCCTGGGCTGGGAACAGGAGGCTCTATATTACAGAGGTTTGCTGAGATTTTCCCAGACTTCTTAGGAATAGAATTTCTCACCTGGCTGTCAAGAATCAAGTCTCAGGAGGAAAAAGAACAGAGAATTGCTCTAAGAGGATTTGTAAGTCTTAAGAGAAGAAAACCTGACCTCCCTCCCCTTGGGGCTCAGAGGAGGCCCCATCATTGTAAATAGCCCTGCCCTGATTGCTGTGAAGGAAGTGGGGCCATTAAGTCCCTTCCCACTGACACAGGCTGTTGATTGCTGTACTGGTCTCTACATGGCTTACTGCTGGATTCCGCTTGTGCTTGCTCCCCAAAGCCAGCGGTTTGCCAAGGGTGCAGTTTTATAAATCGCAAATAAATAAACACAGGAGTTTCATCCAGGAGGCTGAACAAGCAAAGTCCAAGCTTTAGTGAAGGTCACAGGAGGTGATACAAGTGGCTGCAGGTTTGCAGAGCTCTGGCCCGCACTCCTCATTACAGCATCACTAATACTCAAGGCAGGGATATCTGCTCCGTTGTCCTGTACTGCTCAGTACTGAAAAGCCTCCAGTAAGGGGTCCGTGTGCAAGATTGTGAAACAAATGGCAGGAAAGATAAAACCCTCTTAGATTTTTTTTCTCCCTTTTTTATTTATTTTTAAGTGTAGTTACTATACAATATTATATTAGTTATAACAGTTTTAGGTGTATAATATGCAGTGATTTGACATTTTAACCTCACAATGTGGTCACCCCCCAACTTCTAGTGATCATCTGTCACCATGCAAACTTATCACAGCGTTATTGACTATCTTCCCCTTCACCTTTCCCACCCATTTTCCCACCTCTGTCCTTCTTGTAGCCATCTCGTTGGTCTCTGTTTCTGTGAACCTGTTTTTGTGTTGTTTTGTTGTTTGTTTTGTGTGTGTTTTAGGTTCCACGTGTAAATGAGACCATATGGTACCCTCTAGAGCCATCCATGTTGTCACAAGTGGCAAGATTTTTTGCTTTTATATTCCTACATAATAGTCCACTGTCTATATGCACCACATCTATCCATTCATCTGTCCATGGACACCCGGGTGGCTTCCATATCTTGGCTATTGTAAATAATGCTGTAGTGAACGTAGGAGTACATATGTCTTTTTGCATTAGTGTTTTTGTTTTCTGTAGCTAAAAACACAGAAGTGGATCTTTGATTTCAAAAATAAACGTATCATTAACAAAGAGACAAAGCTAGCTGTTGGGTGGAGATCATGGAAGGGTAAAAAGCCATGACTGATGGATGCAGAGTCACTTCGTGAAGTCATTTTGAGGTAGGGCTCTGTCTGCTTGGGAGAAGAGAAAGGATACAAAGATTGACAGTTTGGTAAAAGGGAAAGAAAACGGCTGTTTAGAAGATAAACCATGAATGAAGGCTGCCTGCCTCCTGTTTCTCCTGGTCTAACAAAATCACCTTGCTGGAGGTTTCTTACTGACTTCCTGTCCTGGTGCAGAATAAGAAAACAAGGGACTTCTGGGGCTAAGCCAGTGTTTGCAGAAATCATGACTGAAATGTGGTCAGGTTCATAGTGCAGTGAATATCGAAATCCTTTTATTTTGAGGAGCTACGTAAAGTCGCACTGGGCATCTCAATCCTCTCTTCTGTGAAGCGAGTTGATAGTAGAAATAGGGCAAAGGATTGAAGATCAAGACAGTGGAAGTGTCTGAGAAACCCTCCCTGTCCCCGCCTCATGGCAAAAACAACCAGGTACGGTTCCAGAGAAGCAACCATTCTCAGTTTCATACCTTTGCCCAACAGAAGAAACCCCTGTGTTGATGCCTCAGTGGAAATGCATTTGTGGGCCTCTTTCTCCTGTCCTATCAGATTTTCATCAAACTGTAGCAAATGGAATAAAAATATTGCTTTATAAACTCTAACGGTCTAGTATTTCATGAAGAGGCTATTAAAAATATGCAGTGTTTCTTCAATAACCAAGGAAAATATCCCACAAGTGCCACTTCCTAATAGGAAAATGACAAATAGGCACTCACCTTTTCAAGCTTTGGGGCTTTCCTCCCACCACCTCCTAAAATGAGTTTTTAAAACAAGCGCTTAAGAACTTGAAGTGATATACCATGAGAATTAAGATAAAAGGAAATCTGATGATTGGACACAAGGAAAAAAACCAGGAGAAGCTTTAAAACATAGATTAGACATGGAGAAAGATCTTACCGAATTCATGGTGATTAGCAATCTTTTATTCTTGCTGAATAGGGAAGAAAAGGAAAGATTTTGAGCAGCTGTGTAGGCACTTCCACTGGCTATCCGCTGTGCCCTGGGTTGTTGAGGTTAAGATTGCTCCTCTCTCTCCGGCACCACCGCCACCTCTCGAAGTCCAACCCATCACCGCCTCTCTCCTGGGTTTTATTAACCGGCTAATGCCCCTGGATTTCCACTTTTTCCACTCTCCGATTTATTCTCTCAACTGCAGTTGGAGCTGAAAATACAAATCTGATCCTTCCATTTCTTTCTTAAAAGCCTTTAAGCACTTGATTGTTCTCAATGTTTGGACTAAAATATTGAGTTATAAGCGGCCTGCGAGGTCTGGCTTATGCCAGCATCCTCTCCATCCAGAGCCTAACACTCTCTCCTCCTCTTCTCGGGGCTCTAACCAGGCTGAGATTCCTCTAGTACCTGACATGCAAACGTGCCACGTGCCTTCCTTCTTCAAGTGCTTTCCACATGTTGTTCCTTCTCCACAAGATCCTCTCCCACCCAGTGTGCGGCTTCTACTCATTTTCACGCCCTAGATTTGACACCCTGCCTTTACCTTGCCCGACACTTTTCAGACTTGTAATTACTCCTCCAGTTACATGGAGGCTCCCTGAAGAGGTATTCGCCTTAGTTGCCCCTGTGTTGCTTGAGAATCCGGTTGGTGCCATGCCTCATAATAAGATTCCAATAATTATTCATTGAATCAACAGGTGATTCTAATAGGTACTCAATAAATACCTGTGGAAGAGGTGAGTGGATGAGAGAGTGGGACTCACAGAGAATCCCCAACATACAGGCCAGTTGAATATCCTATAAATGTGTGAATCGAAGTTGTTTCCCTCTGATTCGCAGTCATTTTTTCTATCCCAAATCCTGTGGATGCGATTAAAGTTAGATTGGTTAGTGTGCATGACTGATAATCAGCAAATACGTGTATAGCAAAGCTGGGTTAATTTTGAATTTGCTAGTTCAGATTTTATGGTGATCATCCCAACCCTTTCACCATTTGTACGAGAAACATTTTCTAAAGGGCTTCATTGACCCGGCCCTTGGATGTGAGGCTGGTGGGAGTGTAGATTGGAGCACCTTCTTTGAAAGTAGTAGATGGGGAATATCACTAGCCTTGAAGAAGCAGGACCTGATAACCTATTCTGAGGAAGGTTTCCTAGGTAAATATTACAATCAGAAATGCAAATAAAGATTTCCATGTGACCATGCTCAGTGCAATCATTTTTACAGTGACCGAAAACTGGAATGTCTAAACATGTCAAACAGTAGCTGGCTGTTGGAGTAAATTATGGCACTTTCACATTGTGATTGTCAATAAAATGATGTGTTGAGGTAATTTTTGAAGATGAGGGAAGCTCCTGATATAAATATTAGGTGAACAAAGAAGAATGAGCATTATACATCAAAAAAATCTTGACATTGCAAATATCAGACAATTATAGAAGGTATTTGAAAGGAAAGTTATCAATATGCTTATAGCTGTGTGGGGAGAGTTTCTACGTGCCTTTGACTGCCTCCTTTTAGATTTTCCAGCCTCCTTTGCTAAGTCCCATGTCAGCCATGCCCTAACAACAAAACCCAGAAAAAGAAAGCAAATAAACATTAAAATGCAAACTCTTGAATAAATAAAAAATGGTAATACAAATGCTAGTTTGGGAAAGCAAATGAGGGAAAAGTGGGGCATTTAACTTTCAGCTTTTTAAACTTTCTGCACATTTATTGATTGAGCAACTCCCCTTGAAGAAAGTCGGTGATCACTCTAGTGTGAATGCTGCTTCTACCCCGCTGTTCCTCTATGATGTTAGACAAGTAAGTGGGGCGGAGCCTGCTCTTTCAGCAGCCCATGCCTGTTACCGGCTCATTCCAGCTGAGGGGTGCTCACATGTAAGACAAGTCGATTATTTACATTCTAACCTGAAATAACACCTTCACCCCAGATAATTGATTCTGCATGGTGAGGAGGCACAGAGTTACGACATAGGGGAGCCCTTTCTAGGGCTTCTCAAAGTCAGCACTTAACCACATGCAACATTTAGCCGCCATCAGGATCAAGGTGGACGCTTTCATGTCTGTCTGTTATACCTGCACACTAGTGCCTGGCCGGCGCTATTAACCCATTTCACAGCTGAGTTCAAAAGCATCATGTGACTTTATCACAGTCCCAGGAGAGAACGGAGCAGGTGAGATTTTTAACTCAGGTCTTTCAACTGTAAATCATACTCAGCTATCAAGGTGAGAAGCATCTACTCTACCCACATTTAAAACGTAGGCTGGCTTAAAGAATTAAAAATAAAAAGTCATTTGCTTTGAGCCCATAGGCTATGGTGATCTCTGATCCCCCAAAGACTATTTATGGATGATAACAAATAACTGTGTGCCTGGCACTGTCTGAGAACTGTGACGTGCTCATTCACCTTATCCTGAGCACACTCAGCCTGACACACAGTAAGTGTTCAAAGCAAGGGCACTGAGCGATGCCCCTAAAGTATTAATTATTGTTTTATCCGCTTTTAAAAATGAAACTGAGGCACAGTTTAGATTAAGTACCTGTGTCAGTGACGTACAGCAAGTGGGATTCACAACCAAGCAGTCCAGTTTGAGGGCCCACGTGTAGAAAGTGGTGGCCAAAGTCAGCTCTGGTCACACACAGGTTAACAGACTGGGCCGTATGGGAATATTGTTGGGACAGCTTGTTGCAACTATAGATTTTGGGATCTTCCACGGAAGTTCTGATTGAATGGATCTAGAATAGAAAGTAATAACTGTATATTAAGAAGCGCCTTCAAGTGGTTGGGAAGCAACCAGTCTGTAGGACTAATATTTAAAACCAAGAGTGCCAGCTTGGAACTCAGATGGTTCTTTGTTTGTACCCTGGCCACTTACCATGTGACGGGGCAGATTGCATCAGTTTTCTAGCTTCAGACTTCTCATCTGTAAAATGGTGATACTAACAAATTCTCCTAGGGGAAGTGTGAGGATTCAGTGAAAAAAATACATATATTGCTTAGCACGATGTCTTGCAAGTAGCAGTTACTCAATAAATGAACTACCATAGAAACACTTGTCATCTGTGTTTATTAAAATTATTTTATTATTAATCAATATTAATGATAAATTGCTAATCAATGCTAATTAACATTAGCCATAAAATATTGTTAATGAATAATAGTAACTTATTGTCCTCAGGATCATTGATTTTTTGCTATTATGAAAGACAGTGCGTGTCTCCGAGTCACCCACAGAACAGGACTCCTCCGACCTGCTCTAGCTTAGCCCCCAGGAAGCTCAGCTGCGGCTGAAATAACGGAGGAGGTTACCACTAGTTTACTGACAGCCCTGTAGCAGGGAGCCAGCTGCAGCCCAGCCCCAGCATTATCAGTATGGATTTTGAAATCACCCCTGGCTAATAGCCCAAATGAATAGCCTTGGGGTGACTCCAGAGCAACTGCGAAAGAAAATCCATAGCTTCACTAAAGGCGCTGGCCCCTGCTCAGGGAGAGAGGTCTGCATTAATTAACAGCTGAGAACGCTGGAAAAACCTGGTACATTGGGGAAAGTGAGAGAGACACTTAAAATTAAGCAAAGACAACGATCCTATTAGACTCTCCAGGTTAAGAAGCAGGGGGAACCTTCCCCAGAGAGGCTGGATGGGAGGCCACCCTGCCGCTCAAGGACACAGTCCCCAGGGAGGAGTCAGATCCATCCTCCTACCGGCCGGGCAGCCCATTGCTCATCGGAGCCTGTAGGGCAGGCCTGTCCTCCTAGCATCACCTATAAACTCAGGGAGCATTCTAGTCTGGGATGTGCATAAAACTCTGTGACCCTTTCTCTTTTTTTTCTGCAGCAAAATCACTCAATTCCAGTGGCCTCCTTTCTCAAGGTCCCTGCTGGATACTTTGCAAGGCGGGAGGCTCACTATGAAGAAGGTTCCGCCAGGAAAGAGGGCTGGAGATGTTAAAACAATAGTCATTACTCTTCAGCAGCCTCTCTCGGTGGTCTGGTTTGCACAGGGGAGAATCAGTGCCTAAGAGCACTTGTAATCTCAGGAGAAAAGTACCTGCACTTAGGAAAAACTGTAGTGTCCAGAGCACACAGCAATCAGGGCCATTACAGCAAAGGAGTGGGGCTGGAAACCAGGCGTCCTGGGTTTGAGACCCACCTTATCACTTTCTACTGAATTAATTTAGGCAGGTCACTTAACCTTCCTGCGTTTCCCATTGGGGAAATGAGAAATACCACCTACCTTGCAGAGACATTGTACGATTTCTTAAGCTAACGAGCATTGCATATATTGTATATTATTCACATCTTAATTATGTTTTCTTTCTTCTAAATATCTTATATTCTTCTAAGTACATTTTACCATATGCGATCTTACTCACTGGGGTAGCTTTAAATACCATCAATATGCTAAAGACTATATACATTTTTCGCTCTCCTGAAGCACAGACTACATATAGACTTATTCACTCAGCCTCTCCTTTTTGATATCTAATGGGCATCTCAAACTTAACACATCCAAAACTGAGCTCTGATAGTCCATTCCTCATCACCACAGTTGGTGACTCAAGGCAAAAGCCTCAGAATCATCTTTTCTCTCCGACTCCTCAAAGCCAGTCCATTAGCAAATCCCACTGGCTCTGTCTTGGACATTTATCCAGAACTGACTGCTTTTCACCCCCTTCGTCACCACCACTCTGGGCCAAGCCACCATCATCTCTCACATGGATCATCATTACCACTGCTTAACGGGACAGGCTGTTCCTGCCTTCACCCCCTCCCAGCCCCTTTCACTCTCTTCCCAGTGCAGCAGCCAGAGTGAGCCTGGTAAAGGTCAGGTCATCTGGCCTTTAAATTCTTCCAGTGGTTTGTCATCTCAGAGTTAAAGGCTAAGTCCTTGCTCTGACCTACAAAGCCCTGGGTGATTTCTCCCTCCCCCTTGCCTCATCCCTCCCCTCCCACCTTTCACTGGGCTGCAGTCCCACCGGCCTCCTTACTGTTCCCTGCACAAGGTGAGAAAGCTTCTGCCTCAGGGCTCTTGTGCTTGCTGACCGCTTCCTAGAACTGTCTTCCCTCGGGGAAGTCTATAGCTCAGCCTTCTACTGCTTTCAGGTTTCTGCTCAAATAAATCAGAGACATAATTGTACCCTGACCCCCCATTAAAATAGCACCTGACCTTGCTCTCTGCATTCCTTCCTGCACTTAGCTGCTTGCTTTTCTCCATAGTATTTATCACCATTAGACTTATTATATAGTATTTAATTATCATGTCACCTCCCACCTACAATATAAGATCCATGAGAGCCTTACATTTTCTATTTTGTTTCCTACTGTAACCCCAACACCCAGAATGGGGTGTGCTACTTAGTAGAAAGGCAGTAAGTATAGATTTTGAAAATCAATGAATGCATGAATGCATGATTGTTACCAGTTGAGTTGGCATGCCCATGAAGCCTTTTGGGAGGTTATGATAGGTCCAGAAGCACTAAAGAAGTTTATTCTTTGTATTTGTTTTGTATGTTTGCTTGCTATGTGTTTGCTTGCTTGTTTCCCTAGGATCATAGAGGGAGGGTCAATTTGAGGGCAGAAAAGTGCGAGGCTCCTCGTCAGTGTGCGAGGGAGCCTGGGCATGACCCTCAGAGTGAGAGGGAAACCAGCAATTCTGGGCCGGGGCAGTGCCTGGCTGAACCTCTCACTAGGTGACCGCTCTGGCCCCGAGGGCTGCCTGAGCAGTACCACAGTCTGGCTTGTTGACAGATGCCCCCATTCCTCCCAAGGTGAACTGGTAAAGAGTGGCTCCAGCTCACATATCTGGGAGCTGTGCACGCAGGCCAAGTGGGTCCTTGGCCCCTGGGAGCAGAAATGCTGTCAGGTAAAGCTGAGGTCAATGGCTAAGTACAGTTTGGAGAAGGTATCATTTATAAAGCAAAGTGTTTTGCATTAAGAAGCAGACAAGGTTCTAGTATTGATTGTGCAATTACTACCCTGTAAGATCTCTGGAAAATTTCTGGACTCTCTCCCTTTGGTCTTGCCAACTGTTTATAAGGATCAGCTGAAATGATTGGAATTGGTGCCCCGGGCTGGTTAACAGAAGTGGCCTGGAAGTCACCTAGACTTGTGTTAAATCTTGTTTCTGCGAATGAAGCTGTGTTATCTCAAGCAAGTTACTTAACTCTCTAGGACTTGATGTTTTATCCCTTAAATGGAGGTAATCCTGGATCTTAAGGTTGTATGATAAACTGAAATAATGCATGTGAGGGGCTTAGGTTTCGGTCATTCATATAATAAATGCTCAATATGTTTATTATTGATATTATCATCTCCATTAAAAAGATCATCAAGTTCTTTGGCATTGAATTGGCTCCCAGAAATTTCCTGGGAGATATAATTTAGATTTATAGCTTCATCTAATGGCACTTTTTGAATGTCTGATTGTATTTCACTGTTTGATAATCACAAAATGCGTGTGGAAAACAGCCCGCTTTACATAGCCACTGAGTTTTAGGAGCATTTTGAAATGGTCCCTAATATATTCATCATTGTCTGCAGCCTAATAAGATTGTGCTTTCTTTTCACCTTTCGTTTGATCACTGTCTTTAATAAAGGGATGCATTAATTTAATCCATAAATACAGATCTGATGGCTTTATCCTGTGGCGGTGAGTGGTGCTTTAAAATATAGAATCAAAATGACAAACCCGTGCAGTAATTTACCATAATTGCAGCAATGAAATGTTACTTTGAATTAGTCATGACATAATACACAGCCCAGGAACTTCTATTGAATTCTGCTAAGTGGAACAGAACAAAGAGAGCGAGGAAATGGGGTATAAGGACACGCAAGGTTTCCAGCCACTAATCCAGACAGTTGGGAGAAATATGCAAGCTGGAGGACTCGGGGAGAGATCTGCCCTGGGGGGAGATGCCCCTGTTTTCTCGGGAAAGCCCGCCAAGTTTAGGAGACTTGCCACAGTTTAATTAAAGTCTGCAGCTGGTGTGAAAGCAAAGGCGAAAACGAAATTAGGGCAGCGCGAAAACTAATGAAAGTCTAGGATCTCATTTTAAACTTTTCTCTCTATTATGAAAGAAATATTACTTGTCAGTTGTGCCCCCATTCGCTGTGTCAAAGCCTTCAGGGAAGGAACATTCTGGACTAGGAAGAGAAAGGACCTGTCGTCAGCTTGCTTTGGACTTGACTGCCACTGCCTTTTACAGTAAAATCTCATCTCTTTTGCTTGTTTGTTTGTTTCTTTTTAAGCCAATTGGTAAAGAGGACAGTGCAAATTAAACAACTTTGAGTAACTACAGGAAAGTCTCTTGAAACTTTGAGGCAAAGAACAAGCTCTGCAATCAGATTTGAATTCACATGGTCTTTATCACCTGCATTAGTCGGGGTCTTTAGAAAAACAAAACCAGTAGGATATAGCCCATCGTCAGGGCCGGCAATTCCAAAATCCATAAGGCAAGCCCGGGGACTGGAAATTCAGGAAAGGGCTGATGTTGAAGTCTTGAGTCCAAATTCCACAGAACAGGCCAGGCAGGCTGAGAACCCAGGCCAGGTTTCTATGTTGCCATCTTGAGGCTGAATTCCTTCTTCCTAGGAAATCTCAGTCTTTCCTCTCAGTGTCTGCAACTGATGAGATGAGACCCACCCACACTATGGAGAGTAATCTGTTTATCTCAAAGTCTATTGATTTAGAGTTAATCATATCTACAAAAACCTCCATGGCAACATCTAGTGTGATATATGATCAAACAAATGGACACCATGGCTTAGCCAAGTTGACACATAAAATTGTCTATCAAATCACCTAATATTAAGAATAATATAATAGCTAATATTTTGCTAGGCAAAATGAACTCATTTAATTCTCTCATCAACCTTAGGAGATAGGTAATATTACTATTCGCATTTTATGGATGATAAAGCTAAGATAGAGAAAGTTAGGTAACTTCCAAAGTTCACAGACAGTAAGAGACAGAACTGAGATTTGAACCCATGTAATCTAACTCCAGAATTTGGTTTTAAGCACCACAGTATAATGAGTTGGTCAAGTTAATTCTTTGAGCCTTTGTTGCTTTATGAGAAAACATATGTAACAACAAGTAACGTGTGGTTTGAGGGGGGATTAAAGTAGAAAATAAACGTAAAGATCCTAGCAGACTACCAAGTTGGTAGTAGTTGCTCAGTAAAGTTTAACTCAATTTCTCTAGCCTTAACATTTATTGCATTTATGTTGTGTCTTATGTTTAAAAATCCCTTCATTCTAGAAACCTTCACTAAAACATTGCGGTCTTAGTGATTTTAATATAATTATTTTTGTCATTATTTGCTTAATATTAATTTCTTCTCCTAATCTCTAGTGTGATCATCTCTAGGTTCTAGCTTCTTTTGGGCTAGAACCTGTGTTTTTCCAGGCTGTTCCTCAGGACTAACCTTAACCCTTAGCATATAGTAAGGCCTCCATTTTATGAAATTAATCAGTAAATAGATTTAGAAATGAATGGCTTTTATTTTGAGTTGACAGGTAAGAAACTGAAGCACAATGATTAAATGACTTGCCCAGGTGTATGCAATTTATGGGCAAGTGTAGACTTGTGTATCTAGGTCTCCAAAATTTTATATTTTTTTGTTTATTTCCTTCTAGAAAGCAGTGTTGAATGTAAGCAGAGGCATATGCAATCTTAAGATTCATCACCTGCCTGCCCAGCTGGAGTCTGAGAAACTTTAAATAAAATTCAAGTGTTGAGTGATACTGACCCCCATGTCTGGGTTCCATAGATGGGTCCTTATCAATATCTGAGAGTTGTTGACCCCAAGAGCCTTTATTTGGAAGGAGCTTCTTCTGATCAGGCAGATGAATACCTTTGGAGCTCAGTAATGAACAGGTCAGTGATTTATGCAAAGTAATTTCACACTTAGACACACATAACTTGCACTTCAAAAAGAAAAAAGATTACACCTTCGTTTCTCCAGCTCTCTCACTTTCCTGGAAACTGATAAGAAGCATCTCTGTAATTTAAGCCTAATGACAACTAAAGTGCAAAGTCATTACCTACTTTTATAGAATTGCCTTCTGTTTTATGGACTAATTGAAGGAATGACACATTGCTACAGTAATCCATGTGCTCATCCCCAACCAGCCCTGACTCTTCCTGCCTAGGATTTGCTGTCCTTACTATAAGAATCCTGATCTTGGACTTGGAGTCACACATATGGAACCAGTTCTGGGTTGGCCACCTACACACTGAGTGACCTCAAGAAGATGCCTTGAACCTCTCTCTGCCTCAGTTTCCTCACGTATAAAATGTGGGTAACAATTTATGCCCTGGCTCCTTCAAGAATAAGTGAGATTTCAGTAAGATGATTTACATGAGTCATTTAAATAAGACAATAAAACAAATTAAAAACAAACAAGAAGATGTAAAAATATAAGCCATTATTACTATGGATTTTTTGGAAGGAAAATACATCCTACTTGGTACTGAGTTTTCTTTACACTATAAATTCAACATCTAGATTTTAAGTACAAGTTGACAAATGATCAACTCACCATCTTCGGGTCATTCTGGCTTCTCTCTGAATGCCAAAGTGCTACTTGGTCACCCTTTACCTCCTGGTCTCCTATAGATTCCTGGTTCCTATTATTTATAACTTCTTTTCCATTTCCATGGCTATCACCTCAAACTTTCCTCTTTGCTAAGAGGCCTCACTGCTTCCCCTCTCTCCAAGACTCATCTTCATAATGGCTTTCCTCTGCCTAGAGGAAATTCCAAGTCCCCTTAGCTCTCCACAATTTGGAACTCTCAAGACATGGCTGCTTTGTATTTTCAGCTTTCATAAAGAAAAATTCTGTCTCCCAAATGTGATAGTCCTACTATTCCCTCAAATCTTTAATGTGGTTTATTAGAGTACTTCACACATTCCTTTACTTCTCACCCTACAAACCATCCGTCACATTTTATATTCATTTTATAAAAACTCCATGGTCATCAATCCTCTCCCTCTCCCAAAAACTTCTGCAAGCCCACACTGTCCTTAGCCCAACATCCCTGGGACTGATTTTTAAGTTTCTTCACAATGATCTTATGTCACAGTCTTCTCCAAACAAGCCACTCTTATCAAACTTGAACACCACCTTGAGTACTAATACTGCTCCCTGATCTTTCTTTTTTCATGGTTCAATTTCTCTGCCTGTCCCTTCTCTACTTATCTAAATCCCAGCAGCTTTTTATGAAGACAGCTCATGTAAAATCTCCCCAACAAGCTTTCTCTGTTGCGTTGTGTTTTCCTTCACTGACCTCCAAGAATGTGGAGGAGGCAGCGTAGTGTAGGAGAAGCAATAAGGCATTCTAGATACAAAATTGCATCTGGAGTCACACTGAGCTAGGGTTGGCATCCCAGCTTGGCGTATAATACCAGTGAGTCCTTGGGGGGAAATCACATAACTCCTTGAGCTCTCTTATCTGTGAAGTAGGAATATTAATTATAACCTTACATAGATTGTAGTGATTGAATGAGGCAATTTATATAAAACATCTGCCACATAATAGTCATTCAATAAGTGGTAGCTACTATCATTATGAGCACTGGCTCTATTGCTCATTTGGCATCTACCGTATGCCACCTTGTGTTATTACCGAACTGCTTTATAGGTGTATATCTGTCTCCTCTAAGAGTGGCTTTCGTGGATGTGCTGTGTGTTACTATTTTGAATGTCACTGTGCGATGTAAGCACAGGGATGGTGTCTTCCCATTTATTAGAAACCAAAGAAGCTCATCCCTAGGAAGATTCATTAGCATGCCTGTTTCTATAAGCACATACAGCTAACTGTGTATTACCAACACTTATAAAGTGTTGCTAAGTAGAAGTCCTTCTGGATTAGTTTGGCATATTCATTGAGAATCACTTTACAGTCCTACTCTGCTGCTTGATGACCTCATTGAAGACTTAGGAAGAGATTCAGACCATTTCTTGGGGTGATAATAGATTATCAAGTCCCTTCATTTCAACCACACCAAAACGGAATATTTCACAAGTTATATATGCAGTGGGCACATGGGGGGATTCACAATCATTCTGAAGTCTGAGAGCTCTTGATAGAGGGATAGCTGAGCAGCTTTGAGCCACACTCTTTACCTGACTGAACCTCAATTTATTTTTTAAGTATAAATCACCATAGTTCTTCCTCTAGAGCTTGTTAAAAAAGCTCTGAGCCCATTAGCTGGCACATAGTAGTTGCCTCAAGGCCGTAGCCAATATTACCCTTGTTATATCAAAGGATGTGATAATTATGTTCCAAAGATGACATCCTACACCAGCTGGGTCCTTCTTAAAGAGTAGTTTGCAGGCCAGCAGCTTGGACATCCTCTGAGAGCTTATTAGAAATGCAGAGTTTCAGGCTCTGTGGCTAAACAACTAAATGTGTATCTGCGTTTTGACAAGAATCCCTAGGTTGTTGGAAGGAACTTTACAGTTTGGGAAGCACTGGCCTAAATTATATTCCGCATCAGTGGGTATAAGAAGGGACCCAAGACTCTGCATGTCTCCCAGGTCATACCTGTCTGCTAAACCCACAGACCACACTGTGAGCAGCTGGTTTGGATTACTGGACCCAAACTTGGCTTTACATGGAAATCAACTTGGGAAGGGGTATTAGAAAATATGGGTAACAGGCTTCCATTTGCAGAGATTTCATTGGAATAGGCTGCAGTCTCAGCATAGAATTTCTAAAATTAGCTAGTTTGTTGTAATATACATCAAAGTTTTGAGAACCACTGCTACGGATTAGTTCGGTTGGAAATTTTTCTTTTTCATGCATGAATCAAGAGTAGCATTTCAACCACGACATTGTATGAATCATAAAATTTTTAAAAACCCATCATTGAGATATTACTAGAGACATTTTGACAGAAAAAAATGTAAACATAAATATGCACAAACACAGAGACATATAGATGAGTTTAAACCCTTTTAACTCCTGACTTGGTTGTGCACAACAATAAAAGTTGAAAGCCTGTGAAAGATACTGTTTCATAGGAGAGTTAGGGCACAGACAGAAGTTGAAATAGTTTGAAAGGAAGCTTCCCTGAGCCCTTCAAACATTAGAAAATCTGCACATGACTCATCTGCATTACCAGATTTTCACCCATGAGTACATAAGATTTAAGGTTGAGCCAGATAAATTGTTAATGATGTCAAATCTGATTGTTGCAATATGTTCTAAATCACGGCTGCCAGGGATGGATCTTACTGACTTTTGCATCTTCCTCAATTCTCAGAAGAGTGATAGATGGACATATTCTTTTTCAAAGTGCAAAACAAAAATTTATTTAGAAACAAGTGATAGTTTAGTGGGCAGGCTTGTGTGAAAATATCCCACCTACTGTATATGATTACACAGATAGCATTCAATAATAGGGGACTATTGATTACATTTTCTTACTGGTGTCACTTTTTATATTGGAGTTAATAATCGCCTTTATATAAAAATGTGCCCCACCCCCTTTCCCTCTGGCTGTCACCATATATAACAGGATATATATTAAACCAGTAGAGATGACATTCTGGCCATTGCCACTAAAAGCCATCTGATTACCATGCCTACAATTTCACTCCTGATAGGCTGATATTTTTTCACCTCGTAAGCTTTTCTAATAAGAGTCTAGTAAGTGCCTCAGATTCTTCATGGAATATGGTATAAGGTATATATAAACAACTGAATAAATGAACAATAGATGAATGACTGTTGTTTATTAACACAGTGGAGCAACACACACAAAAAGATGTTTTCCAATCCAATGCAGCGTGGTCTTTGGACATCTGTTTGAGCAATAAAATATTTTGACGCCAAGGGCTTTGTGCAGCCTTATCACCAGAATGTCAAGTGAGCTTCAAAGGCCGACCAGAGTGAATGGTCCACTGGTGTTCTCTGCATTGGCACAATGCAATTATCATGCAGTTATTACAAGCGTGAGATTGGATTTGAGACGTCTGGGAATTGCCAGGTTCTGACAGTGGCGTGCAGGGAAATGAGGAGCAGCATGAAGAATGGTCGTGCCCTCGGCAAACATCCATCCTGCTCTGACCCCCCACGGAGCCTCTGGACTTCTCCAGTATTGATAGCCCTGTTGATCCCAGCGGATTCTGAAAGCTGTCTCATTAATGCACCGAATGGATAGTGATGTTTAACCGATGCCATTTTCCAGGTCTCCCTTATCAATGTGTAATAATCCATCATGGAAGTCAATTTCACTCCTAAGCATTCCTCACTGCACAATGTTTCTTCTAGAAACCAAAGCTGCCCTTTTGCTTTCCTTTGTCATCACTTTTCCCCCCTTTCACAGGGAAGATGTGCCTGTTCCTTCCCTCCCTCTGTCTCTCCCTCTGTCTCTCCCTCTGTCTCTCCCTCTGTCTCTCCCTCTGTCTCTCCTCTCCCTCTGTCTCTCCCTCTGTCTCTCCCTCTGTCTCTCCCTCTCCCTCTCCCTCATTACCATCCTCAGGGCTCATCTTTTCACGGCCTATGATGTGTTTGACAGTCATCGATGCCTCACTAGACTTCGGCTCGTGGGGCAAGCCATGTAAGGCATGAGCTTTCCTGACAGATTAGAAGGTGCTTTGTAACAGGGGGGAAATCAAATCAAATGCCTGCCATGAGTAATTCCAAGCTGCTTTGGATGGCAGGAACAGAATGAGAGGAAAGCAACCTCTGGGAGAAGATAAAAATGCAGTGGAAAAAATACAATGCAAACACCTGGAAAACAGCATCAGCTGGTGAAATAATAGAGACTCAGTTGTAAGGCTCCGGAAGGATGTTCCCTGCTCCTTGGTAACCCACTGAATTTTAACAAGAATGCTACACAAATTGAGAAAATATAAAATAGGGAATTGGTTAACAAAACCACAGTGTGTCCAATCATAGGAAGTTTAGGTGGCCATTTAAAATGTTGGCTGTGAAAAGACTGCAGTGGTATGGAAAATGCAAAATGAAGTCATGATAAGTGGGAGAGTGAAATAAAACTAGAAATGCTGTGATCACAGCCAGGTAAAAGATACGCATAGGGAAAGGAAGCATCTACACCAACAAATTAAAATCTAGTGTAGGTAAGTTGTAGAAATTCACAGAGAATTTTGCCATATTTTCCACCTTCTCTTTAAAGTACAATTCACCCTAATTTTATTGGGGGGGGGCATGTCTGTTTTTCATAAGGAAAAGGTCTGAGCAAGCTTCAGGCCCCCAAGGAAGATTCAAACTCTAAAAGCATGAGAAATATAACTGAGTTTATTAGGTATCCTGGGCCTTTGGTCTAATGAAAATGGAACCAAAGAAAGAGCCAAGATTAATGAGAAAGGCAAAGTCATAGCAGAAGTTTATAGGAGTAAGATTAGAACAGCTAATGGGGTAAGGTAGAAACAGTAAAAAACCTTAAGAATCTAGGAGACAATCCTCTTTGAATGTCAGGAATATATGATCATTTTAAAAGATCATTTTCCCTTAATTTTCATTTTCATTTTAAAAGGTCATAGGTATTCCTGAAACATGATAAAAACATGAAATATATTGAGAAGGGTCTCGGAACCAATTTGGAAAATGTATGGATAATATATTTCTTAAGTAAGAATTAATTAAACTATGATAAATGAACCTGTTAGTACTTTACAACCATAAAAGTGATAAATATCAAAATTATAGGAGCGTGAAAAATGCCTACAAAATATGTAAATAAAATATGCCACACGACGATATGTAAACACTGATTAAAACAATGTGAAATGTAATGTGTACATGGAGAGATGTAAATAGTTATGCTAAGGGGGATGACTCTATAAATATTTTTCTTTACAACTGTTTAATATTTAATATAGTTTTATTTTATAAGGAAGATTACTGATATTGGCCAGATGCATGCAAACACTGTGGCTCAAATTAATCGCAAACCGGAATAGCAAAGGAATCCCAGGATGGCATTCTGGGGTATCAGGGTCATTTTGAGGGCTGTTAGGTTGAAGGACATTAGAGGGCTGTGGTGGGGAACAAAGGCCTCAGAAGGGAGCATCCAGTAACCAACTTGGAGATACTGGGTTATCCTGAAGACAAGATAAGCCAATCTGGAATGAACTTGAATGTTTCTATCTCTGTAAACAAGAAATCCCACAAATATCATAATACGGTATCAGGCAAGCAGTTCCTGACTTCTGCCCATCCCATTCCCAGACAGAGAAAGTCTAATTTTCTTTTATTATGGAGTAGGGGAGGGGAAATGTGGAAGGTAGACTGAAGCCCGTTCATTTCAACAATCCTTGGAGGACACAAATGCCGCCTTGCATATGGTTAAATTTTTTTGGATACCACTTACTAAGGTATGACAAGATGTTACTGTACTAATGAGAAGAAAACCCCCTTCACCTCTCCCAGATGGACATCACAGACGAAGAAAATACCAAGATTTTCCTGTAAACCCGTGCTCTTCCAAGACACCTGTCCAAAGAGTCACTGAGCATCATTTTTAGCGATGTTGTTTGCGGCTCTTTGGTCTGATCTTCTTAAGAAGTGATAACTTTTATAGTTTTGTCTTGGGTGGGTACTTGAAGGTGATCGCCTCTGGTTTCTGTTGGGTAGTGTGACGGTCAGGACGGGCTAGGTTATGGTGTGATAACAAACAGTCCCCAAACCTCAGTGGTTTTAAACAGCAAAGGTTTGTTTCTCACTCACCCGACATGCCCACGGAGGGTCAGCTGGGCCCTCTGCTACAACACTGTCACTGTCATCTCTTTAAAGTGTAGGCTGACAGGGCCCTTTTCATGGAAAAGCGAACAAAGAGGCCGTGGTGAGTCATACATTGGTTCTTAACCTTTCCACACAGGAGCTTCTCATGACAATGTCCTTTAGTTCCTTGGCTTGCAAGTCAGGCCTGAGTTCAAGGTGGCAGGAAAGGAAAACTCTCCCTGTAGGAAGAGGAACTAGATAAAGTAAATAGTAACTCAGCCTGCCTGGTAATTAAGTGGGAGTTTGGAATCCTGACTCCTCTGCTTGATTTGTGAAACTACAAACATGCATATGCATAAACATACATATATACATGTGTGGAGTGTGTGTGTGTGAATTCAAGTCTGGAAATAATTCCACTCACATTCTCATATTTGGGGGCTAATATTTCCTTCTTTTCATATACTTCTATTTTTAATTTTCTTTTTTACAATGAAACTTTATTTTCAACCCAAACTATATTATGTTGCTGTTCTAAAGCAACTGATTAGATGTTTGAACTCGAAGTCTGGTCTTTGGTTCAGTGTCCTGGTGACTGAAAGAGACGGGCCATCCGGTCACCTGGGATACTGCTACGCAGGTGGGTCAAACCCGCGCCTCCCAGGACCAGCCACCTTTGAAACAGGCCTTTCCCTGCTCAGGGCGAGCGATGCTTGTATGAGCGTGGTTTGAACCCGATCTCCTAACACGGTTTAAGGACTGTGCTCTGGGGAGCGGCTCCTGACGGTTGCCCGGGTGCTGTGCTCTCGTAACACACCATTACAACCACACGAGTGTAACGAGGAACAGCAAATAGGACAGCTGCAGAAGGCTCTCTGGAGAAAGGCGCTCCGCAGACGGAACGGGGCCGCCACGCCACTCCCTCCCCTTGCAGCCTTCAGGTGGGAGCCTCCAGGTCCCTCCTGAGCCCTGCTAGGTGGAATGCATTTTGGAAACGCAATTTACGTGAACTACCTTTTACTTATCTGAGGATGACAAACTGAGCTCTTGACAGATTTTCTCCCCTGCGTTGCACTGTATGCTAATTGGCCGGCTGGGGTTAGAGCTCCATAGTGAAGAAAGCATGTTTATTACTGGAACTCCGTTCCGGCTCATCTTCATAATGATATTTTATGACGATGCAGCTGGAGAGAAGGGGCCTGTGGCAGCCAGGGGTGCAGAGGAAGGGCTGGAGGTGCCATACGTTTCTACCTGGCCTCCTCATGTTTGTATAGCATACGCACAGTGTAACAATAAACAGGGAAAATCAGAGGCACGATGTCAGATGGCGCCCACCCACCTGAGGTGGCCCCACCACACTCCTGCCTCGAAGGATGGTGCATCTGCCAGGCCACACTTAGGGCTGTAGGGATTTGGGCACCGATGGGAAGAGGGAAGCGCACTCATTTTGTAACACACAGTGACCAAAGTATTAAAAGGACAGCTGAAAGCGTTTAGGACTCGAATTACTTCTGCAGGAGAAAACACTCAACTCTCCTGGGTTGTGTGAGACATGGAGTTCACAAGGGAGAGCCCAGCAGTCAAGCGGCTTGGGTTTGAGTCCCAGCTCTGAAATGTGCCGGCTGTGTTGTTTTGGGCAAGGCTGCTCAAACCCCTTCAGGCTCTTTTTCTCACCGCTATAGTCATGCGCAGCTTAAAGACAGGAATATGTTCCGAGAAATGCTTCATTACGGCGATTTCCTCGTTGCAGGGACACCACAGAGTGCACTTACACAGCCTGTATGGCGTAACCTACGGCTGTAATCGTATGTGCTGAGCTTTTATAGGACCGGCGGCTCAGTAGGTTTCTTTGCACCAGCATCATCACAAACACGTGAGTCATTTTAGTGAAGTCCTGACAGATGGCTTTTCTTACTGTAATGCGAGTGCCTGCGTTAAGCTTTGATTGCCCAGGATTCCACTTTAAAGAGGCATCCACCGATTCCAAGAAGGCTGGCCGCTGCCCTCAATGAAATAAAGAGCCAGACCACCTCCCTCTGAGGCTCCCTGGGTTTAGAGATCTTGGTGGATTTAATAACTGACCTTTTGGGCTACTTGGTTTTTTCTCTTCCTGAGCTTTAAGTTCCCTGCTCTTATGTTTTAAATTCATCAATAACGAGTGAGCTTGAGAAACCCTCAGCCCCAATAAAAGCAGAACCCCAGGCCTCACTGCTCCTGCGGCTCTCCCTGTCTCTAATCTTGACCTCCCTCTGTGCCTCCAGCATGCCTTGTGTGCTCCAGGGCCGGTAAGTAATAAACTCTTCTTTTCTTCAAAGTTTCCCAAAGGTTGTTGCTGAAGGGCATCTAGCAATCCTAATAAGAACCACAAGGGTTGGTCCAGTTGTAACCTTGGTTTACAGGGGGGCATATTTCTGTGGGAAGCTCACCTGGGCCCAGGCGCGTGCCCCAGGCCCTTCTAGCCTATTGCATTTCTATCGGTAGCCGTAGACCAGCACAAAACAGTGATGCTTTGGGTCAGGACTTAACAGTTACAGAGTTACTAGCCTTAGGAATATGCTGTCCTTGTTGGCTGAAATGCTGTTATGCAGGGAGTGACTAGTTGAGAACAGCGTTCATCTCATAGCATGGTTCTGAGGATTATCTGGGACAGGATAAAGGGAAATCAGCGTTGTCCCCATTCATAACAGTAACTAAAGTTTACTGATCCTTCACTTTTAATTGTTTCACAACAATGGCCTCATGAATAAAGATAACACATTTCGGAGTGCACCGGATAGATATAAAGTGATAGAAGCATAAAGATGGATTTGGGTGAGTAACCAATTCTATTGAGGACCAGAAGGCTGGGCAACATGACCTGGGTTGGGGGAGAAGGTTTTGGGGAGTACATTTGAAGTAGCTGGGGCAGTGTTGTTTCTCTGAGTTTGTTACAAAGGAATTTGCATAAAAATGGTTCTTTACCAAATAGGTCTGGAAGATTCGAGGTTAATTCATTGAAGGGTTTTTGCTTACTGCGTGGATTCTCAGGGGGTTTTGTACCCGGTTGTGTGCTCTGAATCTCCAGCAGACGATGTGATATGCAGCATTTTCCAAACGCGGTTGCCCAAAGAATTCGCTGGACATCTTGTGGAATTTATGTCCCAAAGGACACACTTAAGAAATGCTGATTGAGGGAGGTAACAGAATTGCACTTTCTCCAGGCAGCGGGTCATAAATATCGGTTCTATCTGACTCCAGTTAAACGTGTTGTTTATTTCTCAGCCTAGTTGGAAGAAGGGATGGACGTTCTACCATAAATATTGAAGAGAGTGAGAAAGATGTGTCATTGAGTAATCGGTATCTTTTAAAACCAACAAACTGGTTTTGGCTAAACTTTTTTTAAAATTTTTTATCCTGAGTGTTGGTTCTCTGGGATTGGGGGGAGTGTTACAGAATTCTAAGGTATCATTTCTGCTGAGTTCTCCATGTCACCGATATGCATCTATATAGTTTGACACCATCCATCAATACATGCATATACATGCTAATTGTAAAACAGCCCAAGATCCCAAATCCCAAAGTATACAAAAGAAAGAGGTAAAGAAAAAAGGAAACTTCTCTTTTCATTGGGCCTTACAATTTCTCTGTCCATTCCCTTCACTCATATTATATAAATACATAGTTTAAAAAAATAGGATCAGAGAGTATACATCTATTTTTACACCAGGTTTTTGTACCTTAAAATATCTCTTGTGGTTCTTTCTTTGTCTTTGTCTCTTTGTTTGGACTGCAGATAAAAGGAGGACCTGTGTAAATACACACAGTTATCAATTATAAAACAATACCCATCAAAGTCTCCAGGTTTTGCTTGTTTGCGAGAATCCCGTCCATTTTGTAAAACACCAGAAGGTTACAACCTTCTATGTTCTCTGGAAACCGGTGAACACGTTGGTCTTCTCAACACAAGAGAGCGGTCAGCCTCGGGGGGGTGAGCATCTTCTCTCCCTGAACTAGTGAGTCCCCTGAGCTGTGCAGGATGTTGACAGACAGCTTCTGAGCTCATGCTCTGGGCAATAACACGCTTAGGTTTTGCCGGCTTCTTTCACCTGGTCCAAACATCAGGAGGGCATGTCCTTCCTGATGCTGTTTGTGACCAACCACATTTTCTGCTTCTCCAGCATCCCTCCGTGACTCACTGTCTGTCAGCCCTGATGAGTATGTACGCAGGCAATGACTTGAGCGCCGTTTGTCATCTTTGAAGAGGGGCGTGATGCCCTACTGTCACCACTCGCCGGGGGAAAGGCACGACTTTTGTGCATGCCAGCTAACTGGTGTCGGGTCACATTCCCTCGCGTTATGGAGATGGCACGAATCGGAGTGCCACAGGGTTGCCCGAGTCTCTGTTCCACCGGGGCCCAGCTGCTATTTTAAATCTCCACAATTTAGCATTTAGGAGCCGCCCCCTCACTCCAGAACCGAAACCAATTTTGCTTTAAATTGCCTTAATCTTCAGGCCTTACACAGTTCAGGCGCTCGGGCGACTGAGCCCATGTCACTGCTGCCGAGGCTGAGGCTGCCTTTCTCTCTCCTGGAGTCAACGGCAAAGGGAATTGTGCTGAACGCAGAGCTTGGAAGGAAGGCTAATTGTGGCGAGGGAACAGCTTTGGTCCCACCCGGCCTTTTTGTTGTCGTTAGCTGCCTTGATCCTCAGGCACTTAAACTTATAAGAAAAGAGGGTGAACAATTCACTTTGAAAGCAACCTCTCCGTTTCAGAGGGTTCCTTCCAGAGCCCCGGGAAACGTCCCCTCAGCACTCCCAGAAATGGCTTCTTATTAGCAGGTCTGAAAAAGAACAGAGAACATGGTCCCTAAGAGAGGAGCAAGTTCCGCTCAGGCTGGGCCCAGGCCCTTTCCTCCTGCTCATTTCTGCTCCTTCCTCCAGCTGTGTCGGCTCCTTCTCGGGCTGCAAGGCTCCCTTCCAAAGCAGCCCTCGCCATCTCTGCCTTATCTAAGGTCCCCTCTCAGCCTCCGCCGCAGCACTCTGCTTTGTCACTCTATGGCATGTGTCCCCATCTCTAATGATTTTGGTTCATTACTTGTTCTAATTGCACGTGATCCGTGCCCTCCACTAGAATACAAACTCCCTAAAAAGACAGGGATTTTCCTATGCTGTTCATCGCCAATTTATCAGCGCAAGCTCCTGGCGGGTGCTCGATCAATACGTAGGTGACAGGGGAAGGAAGGAAGGAAGGACAAGAGGAGAGGAGACAGGAAGGGGGGAGAGAGGCGGTGCAGGAGGGAGCGGGGTAAGGAAGGGAGAGGAAGAAAGGGGACCTAACTTTAGCACGCTTGTTTTTGCTTTAGTGCCTGGTGTATTTATCAAGGTTCTCTAGAGGCACAGAACCAGTAGAATAAAAATGAAAATATAGAAAAGATTTCTTATAGGAATTGGCTTATGTGATTACAGGGGCCGAGAAGTCCCTGCTTCTGATGAGTGCAAACTGGAGGCTGTAGGGTAGTTCAGTCCATGTCCAAAGGCCTGAGAACCAGGAGGCCGCAGGGGGAAGTCCCAGAGTCCAAAGGTCCAGGAACCAGGAGCACCATTGTCCGAGGGCGGGGGGACATGGATGTCCCAACTCAAGCAGACACAGCAGATTCACCCTTCCTCTGCTAGTTTTTCTATTCTGGCTCTCCACGGAGTGGATGGAGCCCACCCACATTGGCGATGGTGATCTTCTCCACCCAGTCCACTGATGCAGATGCTAGTCTCTTCCCGAAACGCCCACACACGGGGTTGTACCACCTGCCTGGTCATCCCTGAGCCCAGGCCAGAAGACACATCAAACCGGGCATCACACCACCTCTGCCTCCCCTATGGGCAGGGCCCTCTCCTGTCCTTGGCCCGAGCGTGCGGCCTTCATCTGGGTTTGGATTATGGGATCCGCTGAGCCTATTATGCTTCCGTTTCATTGCTCATGGGTGTGTCATATTTTGTAGGTGACAGGGAAAATAAGAGTCAGATGAGGGACTCAGGGATGACACGTCCGAGGGTGGTCTTGGCGGCCAGTCCTGTGGTTGCTGAGGTGGGGAGAGGGTGTCAGGGAAAAAAGCAGCCCCGCTCTTCCTAAGCAGCTGAGTGTAGCTTTCGTTCCAGTTTTCCCGTCGCTACCCAGCGTGGCGCACGGCCTCCTGTGTCAGGTCGGCTGCTGGTTTTAGACACAGCTTAATTAATTTAGTCAGAGCTATACCAGAAGAGAAGCGAAAGAAAACTAAGCCAAGTGTTTAACTTTAATTTAAAACGAATTACCTGATTTCTTTCAAGGAAAAGCTCCTTAAGCTTCACAGAGCATTGGCAGCTTTTTTTTTTTTTTTTCTCTCCAAGAGACAGCTTAATACACAGTGATTTCCATGTGGCTTTTAGAAGCTGCTGTGCCTTCAATATGAGCCTAAAAGTTTGCATGATGACTTTTTCTTTTGTTTTGTCTTTTACTGCTGTGGAAATAGGAATTCAGTGCTTCTTGGGGTTTCTAAAACCCCCTTCTCCGATGACATGTCACTTTAGGGGTGATGTAACATAATAGGGATTCTCTGTTGAATATGCTAGAAAGCATTCAGGTCAGAACCCATCAAACCACCTAAAGGGTGTCCAAGGGTGGGTAAATCTGCTGTTTCTGCTTGAGTTGGGACACCCATTTCCTCCCACCCTTGGACACCCTTTGATGGGTTGGTCTGGAAGGTATCAGAGCAGGTTACTCTACGATGCTCTGGAGATACTTGGCTATTTGTGGCCCATGAGGTTCGTGTGAACTTGCTAAAATGTAGACCACCTGCTCCCACCCCGGGGACTCTGACCTAGTATGTAAGGAATGAAGGTCAGGAATTTTTGTTTTTCACTATCCCAGATCACTGTGTAGTTTAGAAACACTGCTCTGAGAGGTGAACATAACAACAGCAATATGAGCCAATCTCTATCAGGTATCAGTATAATAAGTGGATCACTGAAATAGCCTTTTAAATGGACCCCAATGAGTCAACCTCTTCACAACTACATCTTGTCATTTTCCTACATAAGACCTTTTAATGGCTCCCCGAATCTTTCAAGATCTGTTTCAAATGTCTTTGCTCAATGTCTCAGCATTGAAGACTCTTTATGAGCCAGAACAGTGCTTTGCAAAGAGCTTATTTAAAAGGTAGACTACTGAGCCCCACTGATCAGATTTTCTAGACTCAGGCAGGAATCTATCCCTGGGTGATTCTGATGTCCATCAAAATGTGACACCTTCCAGTTGAGATGTTTTCTGGCCTATTTCCCACCACTGATTGCATGCATTGTCTGTGGCAACCACTCCAGGATCCTCAAAATTCCCTCAAACTCTCAGGCTGCTTCAAGTGTCCTGCAGTGCCCCACCATGTCTCCCAACCAGGTCCCTCACAGACTTACCTGAGGCCTCATATCTTCCATGAACCCTCTCTTGTCCCCCGAGTCTGAAATCCATACATCCGTTCTGTGCTCTCATAGCATCCTGTACATATCTTCAGCTAGAACTTACTTTGGATAGACATTGTCAATATACTCAGAATTCCTTGAGATCTGGGAGCATATCTCGTTTCCTAGACTCTGTATCACCAGTGGTCAGCACAGGGCTTCTATGCGTGTTCATGTACTTGATCTAATGACTATTGAATAGATGAGCCAGGATAATGCAAAAACAATAGTCGGCAAATAGCTCTACTTAGAAAGGTGTGGGTTTATACATAAAAACTCAAAGTAGCTCGGCTGGCGTGGCTCAGGGGTTGAGTGTCAACCTCTGAACCAGGAGGCCACAGTTCAATTCCCTGTCAGGGCACATGCCCGGATTTCGGGCTCAATTCCCAGTAGGGGGTGTGCAGGAGGCAACCGATCAATGACTCTCATCATTGATGTTTCCATCTCTCTCTCTCCCTCTCCCTTCCTCTCTCTGAAATTGATAAAAAGCATATTAAAATTTAAAAAACCACAACAAAAAAGCCCTCAAAGTATTCTTGATTGGAAATGTTTTTATAGGGTGTTAACCTGGGATGATTCCCCGAGGGGATGCATATGAAGCCTGGCCTTGACCAAAGACTATGCTGCGAAGAAGGGAGTATAATCAATGGGAGGAAGGTTGAGGAGCCCTGCATGTGGGTACCCCAAGAAGAGCTGAGTTTGAATGAAGTAGAGAGGACAGACTGTGGATCAGAGAGCCAAAGGTCTAGAGAGATTTTATATAGACTACAGAGGCTGAGGATGCTGGTTTGCCTTACTGTTCTTAGTTTAAGCTCTGAAGATGACATCTGAAGATTAGCCTTATCGCCCGGCAGGGTGTGGCTCAGGGGTTGAGCATCAACCTAGGATCCAGGAGACTGAGGTTCGATTCCTGGCCAGGGCACATGCCCGGGTTGCGGGCTTGGTCCTAACCATGGCCTTGGTTTTAGACTAGGCCTAATGAAACTGACATTTTTGTGGATCAAAAATATCAAATTTCATAATTTCAGAAAATGAAGAAAAAAGAGACCAACAACTTTAAGCAAACGATCCTTGAAATTCTTTAATGTTTGAAGACCAGCTGGCATGTAGAGTAGACTTGCAGGAGATAATTTGGTTAATATGATTCTTCCTCCATCGTTTTCGTACCTCGGCTGCATTCTGTCATTCCTCTATTAATGTCAGTCAGAAACCTAGAAATCAATTTAGGCATTGTCCCAACCTCTCTAATTTGTTACTCAGCTTTGTCCCTTTCAGCATCACAGAATACATTTTGCTAATTTATCTTGTAATTCCATTTGTAACCTATAACTAATTCAGAGTTAAGTTTTTAGCACCTCTGTAGAAGTGTATCCTGACACATGTACATTCAGAGTTGCACTTTTGGTCAAAGAATGAAACGATGGAACCTACCAGAATTGAGTTCAGAACACAACGTGCCTGCCCAGGTCCCGTTTGTCACAGTCAGTGAAATGCTGTAAACAGGGCACAGACATTACACTCAAAAGCTAACTTCAGCTTCTGCCCCTCTGTGACTGCGAACAGCCAAAAGAAGGCCATGGCCACAATGAAGGGGACAGCAGGAGATGTAGCACCTGTGGACCCCATGTGCCCTTCACACGGCGATTCTGGGAACTCATACCCATCTCCTAACTCTATCAGTTTATGCTTGGCACACAGAGCGTAATTATAGATAATGAAAGTGAGTTGATTCTAGGCAGATACCCACTCTTTGCGCGGACGTGATGTGAGACGTGCTCACAGATCAATGGGGGTGCTGATTCTAACTAGGATACATTTGGTTAAAGAGCTAGCTACAAGAGTAGCAGAAATAAGTATGTGTTCTACGAAGAACCAACCATGCAAGGAGTGAGCGTCTGTGGGGACCGTGCAAATGGGTAGTTCCAGAGGTAAATAGCCAATTAATTCACTTTTTGGGATCATAAAATATTGACCACTTCATCATCAATTTTAAAAACATAGTAAGGAATATAAACATTCATTTATTAAAAAGTAAAATAAATATATATTTTTTTCCTTGCAAGAAGTCTACCCCTATCCAAGCAACATTAACCCAGATCTTTTTAAGTTATTTCTGTAATGAGATACAAACCACATTGGTTTGCAGCTCATTCTTCCAAAAAAAAAAGTCTCTTTATATTGCAGCAGTTTGGAAATTTCTAGGCAATCCTCTGTAAGGAAAATGAGCTTTGGAAACTCACTCCTAAGCTCAAGGGGAAACTCTTGTAGATTTTACTTTAGGAGGTTCCAGAGCTTGGGAAGCCTGCTGGCAATGGCTGGCTGGCCTTTAGTAAAGCATCAGTTCTAGGCAGTGGCTGTGCGTCCGAATAACACATTAGACAAAGTATTTTTAAAACATCACAGTGTGCATATCATTTATCACACATTGTCCCCTTCTATCTGTCACCAACGTAACCCAAAGTCTGAACTCTACCCATCTGACCTTATTACCTGTTACTCCCCAATATGAACACGTATTTCTATTCACTGTCATTAGCGTGTTGAAGTCACCACCCACCCTATTCCATCTCTCTGCTGACCCAATTTCTCTACCTATAATTCTCCATTGACAACTTTCCAAACACCCAATCAATGGTGACTGTCATCTCACATCATGGAAATGTTTGACATATAATAATTATTTCCTTGTAATAGTGAGTTTAAATGTCTCTAAATGTATCCTTGGAAACTGTGGAGCAGGGACCAAGTCAAGGAGATATCTCACATTTCCCAAAGAGCCAGGCATGTGTTAGGCAGATACTAAAACAGCCAGGAAATATTTAAAGGCTTTGTATTAGAGTATATGGGGGAGGGGACATAAATTCTCTCTGCCATGTAATTCACTGGCACCTTTGATTAAAAGAAGTATCCCAGAGAACACTTGCCAGGAGTAAGAACTGAATTACATTACTTTGTTGGGTATACTTATGAGGCATAGAATGATTATTAGGAAGCACTGTGATGTGTAATTTTTTATGTGCACATGTAAGTATACATTGTTTAGCGCTGCAGGTAGTTTGCGTTCTGTCTTTGTTCCCTTGTGTGCTTTGCTCTCTAGGAACCCTGGGGGACAAAGTGTTACCACTAATTTGTTAACATTATTGTGATTTATGTTACCATACAGAGAGTGAGAACAACTTTCAGAGTTTTGAAAACTTCATCACTTACACAACAGGTGTTGTAATAACAACAGGTGCTCAGGTTTAAATGGCCAGGACCATAACCTGAAGGCAATGCCTTGCTAATGGCATCTCTTCTCCCTCACCACATAAATGCCCATGTACCCTGTCCAAGGCTTCTCAATTCACTATTACTTCAACCCATTAAGGAGCTAAGTGGCTGGGTTACCCTTCAGAAGTCCCTATGTGTCATTTTAATATGTTGTTGTCTGTATGAATAATCACAATAAATATACTTAATAATTAATTTGTATCCATTTAACATAAAATTATGCCACTAAAACTAAATTAAATGTCTAGCCCGAGATCTTAACAGAGCTTATTACCCCCCAAATGCAAAATCCCCTTTCAATTAGAACTCTTTGCAGCAATAATTGTAACAATAATTGCACCAGCCCACTTACATTTCTCTCTCACCATCCTGAACATGTCTCTCATCTTGGCACGGTAGGATATCTCTGTGTTGGCAGGATATTAGTGAAGCGTATTGGAGTTAACACTAATTAATTCATGTCGGTCTCTTCACAATCTAATGTAACAAAATTAAACCTGTGCTGTGTTCATTTGGTTCATATTCTCCGAGACAACTAATGGAGACTTCGTAAAGGGCACGTCGGCTCTACATAGTCTCCTTGCGATTTCTTCAAGCTTTCCAAAGGGAAAACCTGAATATCATGCTAATAGTATTGATAATGATCATATAACAAAAAAGCAAATGCACATCACAGGGTGGCTGAAGGTTTTTCAAAAACAATTTCTAGCTATGAATTTATACCCAGGCATCAGTTTCACCCTAGAACTAATATTTAAGGGAAAAAATAAAAAAGCTAAACTTTTCCATGGCTCCCTTGTTTATATAAAATGGGAAGCCTTAGATCTGCACTGCCAAAATAGCTTTGAACAGGCAATAATTACCCAAGTGATTTTAAAAATTGGCTTTTATAATGAGGATCTAAAATATTAATTACCCATCTGGAAATAATGAAGGTGAAAATTTCTTTTTTTATTTGCTTAATTTTTATTTCCATTTGCTTATTTACTTGGTAGAGAAGCACTTCCTTGAAAATAGTGATAATTAAGTTGCTTATAATTTCAGAGACTTGCACATTAGGTCCTGCAAGATACAGTCAAAAGAAAACTTTATAAAAAACTTTTTCTGGTTTATTTTCACCAAGAATAATTGCATATATATTTTGGAAATTACCCTGTGATATTGGTCTAGTCACTTTTTGCTCTGCTTTTGTTGTTCCTCTTTAAAATGATTGTGTTGATCCATATGACCTCTCAAGGCTACACATTTTAAATCATATGATTTAAAATGCAACCAAATAATAAGCAGCCAAACACAAAGCAGCCAAAAGCTTATTTAGAGGAAAATTCATAGTCCTGCAATTTTAGCACTTATTTCTAAAAAGAATAATAGCTAACACATGTATCATTTGCTAAGCGCAAGAAAGAGTATGGGGCTCTCTGTAATTCAAAACAAAAGTAAAACTAAACTTGTAAAAAATAAACTGAAAGAAGACCACTGTAGACCTAAGCTTCCCCAGGATAATTTTGATGGTTAAAATTATTAAATATTTTGTTTTAGTTTTTATTCATTTATTTGGCATTCCTGCTTTTTTAGTGCTCTAATATAGGCTTAAACTTCCTATCAATTAATCTATTAATCACATTGCTACATTTATGTGCTCTCCCTTTGGAGTTGGGAGTGATCTTATATACGTATACAATACATATGACGGGTACCATATAATAATATATAATTGTATGTAAGAATAACTTCGACACGTGTGCACTCCTCTGTTTCTGTCTCTGCCTCTTTGAATCTCTCTCTCTCTCTCACACACACACACAAAAAGGTGTATGCAATTGATGTTTTGTTCAAAATCTCAGGTGGCGTTTTTGTTTTATTTTTATTTATTTATTTATTTTTATTTTTATTTTTATTTTTTTAAAAATATATCTTTATTGATTTCAGAGAGAGGAAAGGAGAGGGATAGAGAGAAAAACATCAATGATGAGAGAGTCATTGATTGAGCCCGCAACCCGGGCATGTGCCCCGACCGGGAATCGAACCCCAATCGCCTGGATCCTAGGTCGAGGCTCAACCACTGAGCCACGCCCAGCCAGGCTCAGATGGCGTTTTTAAAACCACAGAGTTATTTTATCGTCACTCGTCATAAATGTGAAGAAAAAGTCCTAAATACCTAGAAGCCTTAAGCAGCTGGACTTTCCCAAACAAAAGAAACCCCATTCTGGGTTGGTCTAATTCAATATTTATACCGAACAATATAGGAGGCCTTTCTTTACATTTAAAGATAGAAAAGATTTGGAGATTTCAGTTTCAGTTGCTGCATCAACAAGTTGCTTTTTATTTTCAGAGGAAGATAATAACTAGCTTCTAAAATTGAGCAGCGTTTCACTGATTGCTGTGGGAGTCCAGCACTGTACTGAGCACTTTTATAGATGGGTGAGACAGTCAAGGGCACTCAAAGGAATGACAGGCCAGTCATCAAAACCAGATTTCAACAAAATGAAAACCACAGTAGGAAGCAATGAGAAATAAAACATAGTTATCAAATATCAAGTTTTAATTATTTAGACTACTTTAGTAGTATGAGTTCAGAGAAAGAATGACACTAAAGATTATAGCAATCATGAAGCCTTCCAGAGGACTTTTGTCTCTACAGAGTACATTGCCATTGCAACCAACCAGACATTTTTAAGTATCTATTTGTGCAAGATACTGTGCACACTAGATTTGAGCACCATCATTGCAGAATCAGTATTACTTAGTCCCATAAAGCAAACACCAATAGTTGGAAAACTATACAGTTACCTCAGGCCATCAAATAGGAACCTGTAAAAACATGGACTCCTGGCTAGGTGATACTCCTTGAGACCTCAGACCAGATGGCCTTCATGACCTGTAAAGGACCTCATATAAGGCCAGCAGGCATGCCTGCTTCCCTGATAGAGAACCAGCATCTCAGCCACTGCTCACATCTCCATATATTTGGTGGGTCAGAGGAAGTGAGGAAAACTAGGCTGGTAAACCTCGTAGGATGGAGTCACTCACCCCCAAGGTCTCTGGCAGCCTGATGGAGTAACTAGGTGCTGGAGAAGGAGTCAGGGACCCCCCTACACGGAGAAACAAAATCAAGATTCTATTCTGCCAGTGGCACTATCTATGGAACCCATTTCAGGTGTGGAAATAGGAAGTGACATGGACAATCCTACCATCTTTCAATAGGCGTGAAGTTAGTCCATGGAACTGAAGCAGACAGGAGTAGAGGTGCTGGCCAAGTCCTCCAGGCCCTGGGTTCCTAGATGGACCCTCATCAACTGAGAGCTTATTAGAAACGAGCACAGATCATCACAGATAATTCATAAACAAATAACAAACCCAAACCTGCCTACAATGGCTGATGATTATGTGTAAATATATCCAGCCTGAAATGTAATCAGACAGATGCAAATTTTAAAATAACATTTTCACCCATAAGTTTGAAAAAATCCTATTTAGGATATGAGAACACTTGTAGTTTTATAACATGTAGGAAAGACTAGGGTCTATTCTATATTCAAATGCTTAAGATGTTTATCTAAGCATTATTCCCAACTCTAAAAATGTTGAGGCAATCTAAATATTCCACAGTAAGAAAACCAGTCAATAAGTCATCTTATATATAACTTACATTGAGTTAGTAATTTATATCTATGCTATAGAAATAATTTTGTAAATAATTCCACCTACATATCAAATATCATTTGAACTGGGCTTCTAGGATATAGGTTAAGAACTCATATTGTCTCTATTTTTGGCAGTGATATGAAAGGCAAAAGTCTCCTTTATTTGTTTATTTTAAATTTACTATAGTAAATATTGTATTTTCAGGGGTTTATAATCATAACCATAATTTCAAATTATGAACTCAAAACTGACATTGAGATTAAAAAATCTGCATTGTAACCCTTGCCTGTTTGGCTCAGTGGTTAGAGCGTCCGCCTGAGGACTGATGTGTCCCGGGTTCGATTCTAGTCAAGGGCACATACCTGGGTTGCTGGCTTGATCCCCAGCTCCAGTCGGGGCATGTATGGGAAGCAACCAATCAATGTGTCTCTCCCTCATCTATGTTTCTCTCTCTCTCTCCCTCTTCCCCCCTTCTCTCCCCCCCCTTCCATTCTCTCTGAAAAGCAATGGAAAAAATATCCTCAGGTGAGGTTTAAAAAAATAATTTAAAAAATAAAATAATAAAATGATGCTTGAGAAAAATGTTTAAATTATACAGGGTTAAGTTGGAGCTATATTCTGGGTAAATTATATAAAATGTAACACATTAGAGTACCTCAAATATGTTTTAATATTACAGGACAGACTAATTGCCTCTGAATAAGAAAGATTGTATAACATTTTTCTACATTGTTGTACTTGTCTATAATTTCCCATTATCTATAATCAGGCATAATTGTGATAATCAGAAATTGTTTTCAAAGAGAATAAGAGAGAAGCAGGAGGTAGAATAGTGGTTGCCAGGGGCTGGGGGAGGGGATAGGATCCGCTCTTCTCTGGGTGTAAAGTTTCAGTCATGTGCTTATATTTAAGGACACTGTGCACTTAAACATTGGTTCAGAGGGTAGGTCTCATGTTGTGTGCTTTCTTACCACACTAATAAAAACAACAGCAACAAAAAGCCACTATAAAGACACCTGTATTTTTTAAAAAACAAACAGAAAACAAATAAAACAGAGCTCCTCCAAATATGTCTTCCTTTTTAATGTTATTGTAAAAAATGCTTTTTCATAATCCTTGGAGACATTTTCTTCTCTAAATGTTTAGCCATAAGCTGGTTTTTAATGTGAATTAAAAGGAGGGAAGAGAATGAGGCCCTCATTATAGTGTTACATTACCATCTATTTAAAGCCTCTTTAATTTGCATCAGCCTCATTAATAATTAAAATACCCTCTCTGTATCCATCCGCACACCTTACAGCTGTCCCCATCCCTGTTTCTGCTCACTGATCCCTGAGAAATATGCATGGCCATTTGCATTAAGTAGATGCAGGTATCTACTTAGAGAGTCAAGGCAAGTCCGTTGTAAAGGTGATATTTGCTGGCAAAAGTAGAGAGCCCATAATTCAGTGGGGTGAGGGTGTGGAACCGTGTGGCCATTCCGGAGAACATCATGGCAATACTTAGTCAAATTAAGTGGCAGGACTATCCAGGTTGCACGATTTCATAAGAAGCCATGAATCAGTATATTTACAGTTGGAGGCAAACAATTACTTAAAGAAAGAACAGTCATAACGTGGTGAATGCAAACTGTAAAATATCATTTTGCAAATAGAATAAAAAATTATACACAGTGATGCATATGCAATAAAATTGAATTATCTTAAAATGAATTATCTTAAAAACAGAGATAAAAAAACTGATAAATAGAAAAGATGCCATAATAACATGCATAAAAATTTGAAAACACATATAAAATAAAAATGTAGAAATTAAGTATGTAAATATAAAAATGAAATATTTTAAAATAATTAAAATTAACAGTTTAAAAATATCCCCCCAAGTGCATGCATTTTGCATGGATATTATATACATATTCACAGATATGTTTGAAATCCATTAAAACAGTGGCCTGCAACTGTAAAAAGAATGCTATTTGGAAAGAAATAAGTCAGAACAAGTAACTAATAGAGGAACCGATGCTGCTGCTGTTCTGCGGATGGATGATGATTAACTTTTAATTTGCACTGTTTAAAAAGAAAAACAAGAACAAAACCAAAAACTAACCCCCCTTCTTCAGTGTTTATTAAGCAGTAGCCACAGCCAGCCCTGCTCTCCCTGATTTTCGCTGCAGCCTCGGGACCACAGCCCACAGCGGTCCTGTGTGGGTTTTTTATTGCTCGCCTGTGCTGGGCCACGAGGGCAAGGAGGGCTGAAGGCCGGGCCCCTCCTGCTCGCTGTGTGGGTGCACGTGGGCTGCATCCTGCCTTTCTCCGGTTCATTTAAGGGGACCACCTGGGCTAGCAGCGTCTCTACTGGTGCCTCAGTCACCCCATCCATCTGTAGCCCCAGCTCCTTTCTATCTCTTTTTAGTCCAAACCCGTGCCCAGGCTGCCGGGTGGGGGTGGGGGTGGGAATATACAGTGCTTTTCTTCCCCATGGAGGGTGGGGTATTTTTTTATCCAAAGCCAAGTGAGGGGGGGGTGCTCCAGACCCTACGAATGATTACAGGTAGGAGTGTCTACAATGAAAACACACTAGCATCGCTTTCCCACCCTAGGAGATTGTTCAGTTGTGAAATCCTCCGTCACTAGAGAGGAGTGGGGATGAGTTTTTAAGTTCTTGGTACAGCTTGAAACTTGTTCCCTGAAGTTGGGGAGCGTTGCCAAGGAGATAAGGGATGGCTCTCACTCGGGGGTGTGTGAAGACAGACTTGCCCAGGTAAACAGAGCAAGTTAGAATCATTGGATGGTGTACTTAGGACAAAGGGGTGGGAACTTATGTCTAAGAAAGCCACACATCCCGCTTGCACCCCAGGTCCTCTCCAGTGAGGCCCACTGAAGGGAGAGAGGAGTCAATACTTGAGTTGTGTTGGAGACTGAAATCTTCCATCAGTTGGGCTGAGTGACTTTTCTAATACCTTAAAGTGATTGTAAAGCCAAGGCATCTACTTGATATATTGTTAAGAAATCAGAAAAAGTGGCGAGATAAAACACAGTTACACACAGGGACTGAAGGTAAGAATTATTTAACTATTTTGTGTTTCTACTTAAAAGTTCAATAAAATAAGAAATGTCCAGTTATTGGGTAAACCTATAAATTCTCCTGGAGCCTTAAGATAACACAGAAAAACTAAGGTGCTGTCAATTTAATGGCAGTGTATCACATTGGAGGCTTTTCCTGGCCTTTAAAAGCTTTCCCATCAGCTATATCCCTTGGGAAGACCCTTTATAGAACTGGTGTGAGAGAAGCATGGGCCACTTTTCAATCCTTCTGCCTTATGTTTATCCAACAAGGATTTTTTTTGTCACTCTTTGTGTGGGCCCTGAAGTGAGGAGGCAGAGATTCATTACAACAGATAAAGTTTTCACATAGAGAAATCAAACTACAAAGATTCAAAATGGAACCAAAAGCCAGCATTTAATCAATGACAGAGAAATAAGAACCAAAGAGCATGAATGGATCCTGCCACTCTTGTAATAAAGCCTGTTTATAACATCCCAAAACTTTTAGTATAAAGGCGTTACCCCCACTCCACCTGTGGGGTAAGGATCTTGCATGACCTGGCCCTTCTCTCTGATCATCTATTTGGGCTCCTGTCCTCCCTCTCGGCTGCGCTCCTTCTACACTGGTCTTATGGCACCCTTCTCAGAAAACATTTGGCCCTTTTGTGCTTTAGAGTCTTGTCCTTGATATTCACTGTACCCCAAACACTCTTTCCTATCCCCCCAGATGACTGATCCATCTCAACTTTCAGACAGAATGACCAGCTCATCCTGATTTGCCTCGGACTATCTCAGTTTTAACACTCACAGTCCAACTCCCAAGATACCCCTTAGTTCTTGATCAACCTGGGCAGCTGGTGACCCTACCTTCAGGTCCTGTTTCAAATCTTGAGTTTATATAAGAACTAATGTATATTTATAACCCTTTAAATCCCCAGCTGTAGACTCTGTCTCCTATGTTCCAGATCGATGTGTAGTAGCCTGTAGACTCTGCTCATTTTGTTCAAGGAGTAGGTCATTGGGAGGTGGAGTAGATATTCATTAATGACTTTTCGAGCTCACATTTCCACCCACCTCCATTCTCTAATAGCTCCCAGATGTTCCTTTGGGGAATGATCTTCCCAATCATTGTGTAGCATCTATGTGATTTGAATTTGGGTAAAATTTACACTGACTCCAGAACTGGGCTCTGATTGTCCTAATGCAACCAACATTAACTTACACTCTGCCAGGGTGATTGGTAAAGACCTGGACATGACTGTCTATTGAAGCCAATCAGTACATGGTATTGCCTTAGTCATAGCACTTGGGGATGGAAAGCGCGTTGGCGCTCCGTTGACCCATCAGAACTAAGTAAGAGTGTGAGCTGTTCTTAAGAGCAAAAAGAAATGGCGCTGCAGAAAGAGGGAAGAGATAGAAAAAAAATCAGGTGCTATTTCGGAACTGCTAGATCAAGCCAACTGTCATACCTACCTACCCACATGTGAACTTACTATTTACATAAATCAATACATTCTGTTACTGTTCAAGTCAATTCAAGTTATGTGAAACAGAAAACATCAAAACAGATGGTGGAGGCAATGTGATTTAGAGGAAAGATTTCCCCATTTTTGGAAAGAAGCAAACCCAGATTCTACTCGGGTAACTGACTATATGACCTTGGGATAGTCATTATGCCTTTCGATGCTACATTTTCCTCACCTATAAATTTGCAGTGGGGCCTTTTTCTTACCTGATACACATGGTGTTGTGAACATCATATGGAATAATAACTTTGAGTGAGAAAACCTGCAAACTGTGTGCAATTGAATTGTAGGTGATAGTACCATGAGAAGATCCTGCAGCCATCAACATAATTAATACAGTACATTGCTTTTATTTTGTCCTGCGTGTCAAAAGACAGGAATAATTTATCAAGATTTGTTCTTCTGCAGAGCACTTGATGAAAACAGGAGTGGAGGTTCCTAAAGCAAAGCAGATTTCATTAGGCTGCTTAATATGAGTATTTATAGCCAAATTGTTTCCCAATTGACTTTGCAGTCTTCATTTGTGATTCATAATTCTTGGTGAGTAATTGCAATTATCATCTGCTTAATGAGACAATGATTCCCTCTCTCCCCAATCCTTGTTTTTCTTTTGGTAAAACCTTGCATTCAGTGCTGTGTGTGCCACCTAAAGTCGGTGTATCAGAAAGCCGATTCCCCATCAAACACCCAGAATGCCAGGCCCAGAGGCAGGAGAGACATTCTGAGTGTGACGCTGGACAGTGCAAATAAACGCATCTATAGGTGGTGCCCCTCCTTTCAGACAGAGGCCCAAAGAAGAGGTTTATGATGGAGACAGGTATGAGTAGTCAGGGGACGATGCCTTAAATGAGGGGATTATATTTTGTTTTCATTTCTTGTTTCTTGTTCAGTGACCCATTTCAATCATAAAAGTTTTGTTGGCAAATAAAACACCCACATTTCTTTTGTAAGCAAGCAGAAAAGGAATGATTGTGGATTTCGAGTATGAGAAATCATTTAAAAATAGCTAGTATTTTTAAAGAGCTCACTATGTGGGAAGTAACGTTAAACGATTATTTTAAGTATTGTTATCTCGCGTCCTCTCTGCCATTGCTGGGTCATGGAGGGGTTAAAGACGTTGTCCCAAGCCACAGGGCTGATGACTAGCGGTGGAGGGTTTAACCTGAGCTGCTCAGCTCCTGATGCCTCATTCTTTATATGCCATAACACTGCCCCATTTTAAAACACTGTTTGATGACGTTAAAACAATTCTTTTTCTGAAAAAAGTCATACATAATCATTGGTTTTTATTTTATTGTCATTTCCCTCCATTATTTTCTCTCACCTCATCACCCAGAAGGAGAGAGCAGCAGTTTTCCATGTTCACTTATGAACTGAGAAGTCATGGACTTTAACTGATCAGCACGCATCTGTGTTTCTACTCACGGTCATGATCGGGCAGCTCTGGAACATGAGGTCACTGAGAACATGCGTGGGACACAGACGGACTCTGTGCCTGGTAAAGAGAGAGTGAGGCCAAGCAGTCCGAGAGAATTCAAAGTCTGAGCCACTCTGCCTACGGGGTTGCTCGGGGCTCCCAGCTCAGTTACGGCCCAGACTGAACATGATTTTGTGGGAGTGAGTCTCCTGCCACTGGCCACTCCCAAGGGCAGTGTAGCGCGAAGGTTTCTCTATGTTATTTATTATCCCGCTCTTTAAAGATAAACATTTTAGTTATACAAACTGACTGAAATCCAATGCATTTGTTCTCAAACAGCTTCAATTCCAGTGTCCGAGGAAAAATCTAGCACTGTGTGAATTTTAACACTTTGGTGTCTGAAATGTAGATTTACGGGAAGCTGAGAGACTAGTGCAGAGAGACACATGTACCCTTCGCCGTTCTCCCCACGGTTGCATCTCACATAATTATAGTGCAATATCAAAACCCCGAATCCAGCATTGGGGTGATGCCGCTACTTTCTCACATGCGCGTGGTAACCAAGATCCAGGGCAGCCTATGAACACAACAGCCTCTCTCATGCCCCTTCGTACTCAGGTTTTATAACTTGCTTGGACTAACCTCTGCGGCCCCTAGTCTCTTTTCTACATTTATCATTTTATCATTTTGAGACTGTTAAGTAAATGGAATCATACAGCAGGCGGCCTTTGAGGGTGGCTCTTTTCATTCAACAGGGCCTTTGAAGTGGTCGCATGTGCGAAGCGCTCGCTTCTCTGCATCGCTGAGGAGTGTGACCTGCCGGCTTAATCCTGCAGTGTTGCACGCTCGGCGGACCACAGTTTATTTAGTTATTCACCTAAGGAAACGATAATAACAATTCACACTTCCTGGGAAGCGGACATAGCATCCAATAAACGAGCCAGAGGGTATTTCCAAGTTTGAAATGTTCTGCCTTCACAGCCTGAACGGACTGGTTTTCTTATAATATCTTTGTGGTATCAGGGCAATGCTGGCCTCATTCAGTGAGCTGGGAAGTGTTGAAACTGTTTAATTTGGAGAATTTATTCAAATTGATCTATTTCTCTTTAAATGTGTGGTAGAATTTACCAGTGACATCATCTGTGCCCAGTGTTTTTATTGTCGAAAGGATCTTAACTACTAATTTGACTTATTTAATAGAAATAGAGCTATTTATTTTTTTCTTGAGTGAGTTTTGGTAGTTTGCTTGCTAATGAATTTTTCCATTTTATCTAAGTTGGTTAATTTATTGACATTAAGTTGTTTGTAAATTATCTTTGTAATATCTTAAGGATCTTTTGTAATATCCCCAACTCTCAGCCTGATTTGAATGCTGGTAATTTGCATTTTCTCTCTTTTTCTTCCTCACTAGTCTGGCTAGAAGTTTATCAATTGGATTGATTTTCTCAGAGACCTAGCTTCTAGTTGCTTTCATTTGCCTCTGTTGTTTTTCTGTTTTATATTTCATTTGCTTTCACCCTTATCAATTTATCCTTGTGTTCCTTACTGTGGGATTAATTTTCTCCCATTTTTGTCTAATTTCTTAAGATGAAAGATTAGCTCATTGCTCTGCAGTCTTTTTTTATATTCTAGGCATTTAGTGTTATAAATTTTTCCCTAAGTACATCATTAGTTGCAATCCATAAATTTTTATATGCTGTGTTTTCAATTTCCTTAGTTCAAAATATTTATTTTTCTTTTAATTTCTTTTTTTGACTCAGTGGATATATGGATATATATTATTTGGTTTCCATATTTAAGGGATTTTTCAGATAGGTTTTTGTTATTGACTTCTAATTTATTTCCATTGCAGTTAGAAAATACACTTTTCTCATTTGTGTTATGGTTATAATGAGTGATTTTTTTAATTGAATTCTGGCTATTTTGAATTTTATGTTAGGTGCTTCTGGATCCTATTTAAATCAATTTTAGAAAGCAGTCACCCTGTTTAGGTTTAGTGGGTAGGTTCTGGCCCACACTTCTGGTTTATAGTTTCAGTGACAAGTGTTTTTGGACCCTTGCAATGCTATTGTGCTCTGCTTGGTTCACCTGGTACCACTGGGGCTTCTGCTACCTCCCTGCTGACACTGACCACAGGGAAAAAGTGCACTTGTGCCTCGCGCTGCCAGGTGAGGATTAGGAGTAGTTTCATCTGTGGGCCAGTGACTGCTTTCCATCTTTTAGGCAGGCTTGTGTTGGCAGAGCTTGCACTGGATACCTGCTACTGTGAATTTCTGGGACAGAGGGTGCTTCCTTGAGTCTTTGTTTCTGCTGGGGTTTGGGGTAGGGTCAGAATATGATCATCCTGAGTCATTCTCTGCTCCTGAGTGGAGAGCCAGGGGACATCGGACTGTGCCTCCTTCTGCCACCAGAGCAGGTAGAGCAGGCCTAGGCACTTCCCCTTGGTGGGAGTTTCCTTCCTGGCATGTTCTTGACATGCTGATTGATGCAGGCAGAGTGGGCCACTTGAAGTGGCTGGGTGGAGGACAGGATGCCACTCTGTGCCACCTGGACCTGAAGCATCCCTTTGCCCAGCATATCCACACTGTATATGTCACCCCCATTGGTTACTTAGCTGCTGTCTCAGTTATCAGATCAATTATCAGAGAGAGAAAAACCACATTCATATAACTTTTATTACAGTATATTGTCAATTATTCTATTTTATTATTAGTTATTGTTGTTAATTTATTACTGTGACAATTTATATATTAAACTTTATCATGGGTGTGTATGTATAGGAAAAACATAATATATATAGGGCCTAGTACTGTTCTTGGTTTCAGGAACCCACTGGGGGCCTTAGGGGGCCTTGGAACATATCCCTATATGCTTAGAGGAGACTACTGTATTCAAGCTTATTAACCTTTTTTCTTTCTTTTTTATTGTTAATACTCATCTGAGGATATTTTTTCCATTTCTTTTCAAAGAGAGTGGAAGGGAGAGAGAGAGAGAGAGAGAGAGAGAGAAACATCTATGTGAGAGAGACACATCGGTTGGGTGCCTCCCACACATGCCCCAACCAGGGCCAGGGATCCAGCCTGCAACCGAGGTGCATGCCCTTGGCCGGAATCAAACCAGGGACCCTTCAGTCCACTGGCTGATGCTTTACCCACTGAGCCAGACCAGCCAGGGCTAAACCCTTTATCTTCAGTGTCTAACCTGCATTTCAGTTATTCCAGTGCATTTGTCACTTCTGATGTATTTTCACCTCTAGAAGCTATTTTTTGTTATGTATTTCACTTGTCTCCTTAGCATGTCCATATATCCCTTTTCCTCCTTTTACACATAGAAGACAGTTATGTCACTTGAACGTGCTTGTCCACTTACGTTATGATCTGTGCTATTCCTGGGTCTGTTCTGATTAATAATTTTTTTCCTCTTCATGGCGTATATTCTCCCGCTTCTTCTCATGCCTTCTTTTTATAGATGACATTGTGAATTTTTCTTTGTTGGGTGCTGGATACTATGGTATTTATTCAAATACTTCTGTGGTTTCTTCTGAAATAGGTTGAGCTATTTGGAGAATGTTTGATCCCTTTGAGCACTGCTTGAAGCTTCTAAAGTGGCATCAGAGCACCCTACAGTCTTGGGCTAATTTTACCTTCATACAGAAACAGTACTCTTCTGAGTGTCCTACCTACTGCCCCATTGTCGTAAGGCTTTTCCCCCAGGGCTGGTTGGAACGCCAGTTATCCCTCCCTCACTGTGAGCTCTGTGGATTTCCTGGCCTGCTCTTTAGGGCGGTCCCTTCTCCAGCGCTGAGTAGCTTATTCACATGCGTGCTCTGATCAGCACTCACCCAAAGGCTTGAAAATGGGAGGTCAGGCCTTTGCATATCTCGAGTTCACTCATGTTCACTTGCTCTCTCCCCCTCTCGCTCTCCCTTCCCACCCCACACCTTGGTCCTCTCCCCCTCCCTTTCCCTTTCTCTTCCCCCTCACTCCCTCTCTCTCCTTCTGGTCCGCTTCCTTGGAAACCCAATTCCATACTGAAGAGGAGACCAACGGCCTCTCTCTGGGCTCTTGTCCCTGAACTTCAGCCTAGAGCCTCTCTCCAGGTGTAAGCTGAGGGCAGTTAACTGCAGGTCTTACCTTCTGCTCTTCCCCTTGAAGATCTATGTCCTGCACTGACTATCATCCAATACTTAGAAAACATTGTTTTATTTTTTTCCAGTTTTATTATTTGGCTAAAGCAACTGAGTAAATCCAATCCCAGTTACTTTATCTTGGCCAGAAACCAGAATTACATGTATTATTTTCTTTTAAATACCTTGACTGTTTCTTTGGCTGATGTCTAGTTATTTGGTAGCTCTTGTTTTATTGTGAATAAGAACTCCTTTTTTTTCTCATTATGCTAGTTGATTTGTTATTACTGCATATAGGAAGAATTTTTCAGGTGATCCTTTTAGATTTTCTAGAGTGATAATATCACTTGCGGAACACAGTATTATTTAATTTCCAAAAATCTTATCTCACATGTCCTTTTGTCTTTATTTCATTGATAAGATCATTATAGTTAAATAATAGTAGTTTGAGGTAATTAAAATATTGTCCTCGATTCAAATCCCATTTATTCTAATATTTCATCATCAAATATCATGTTTGCTCTAGATTTAAAGAAAAAACTGCTTGTTAAGTTAATGGAGTCTTTCTGTTTGTATTGTACTAAAAATGGGTGAATTTTATTAAAATGCTTTTAACATTATTTAGATTGTTTTATGTTTCTTCTTGACATATTAATTATTAATACTGTGAATAGTATTAATAGATTTTCTAATGGTAAGCTATATTTACCTTCCTGGTAAAAATCCTTATTAATCATAAAATGTCATTCATTCTTTTAAAATATAGTTGAATTTAATTTCACATTACTTACCTAAAATATTTGCATATATATTTATAAGTTATATTGTTTGCTAACTACACTTGTCCAGCTGAGACCCACGAAGCCAAGTATTTTAAGATCTTTTTTTACTGTAAAAGACTTCCATATTGTGTTGTAGTTTGATGATATTCTAAAATTATACACACTAAGCATAATCTTGAAAATGTGGGTCTGCATCCTACAACTGAGAGCTTGTCTCTGAGTCCAGTGAGTCCTACTTTGCCTTGGTGCTAGAAAGAGAGCTCTCCCCAAGGATAGGCCAAAAAATGACATGGTGCCCAGGCAACAAGGTTTAGAAAGAAAGTGAGGGAATTCAGTCATTCTTAAAGAACATGTTCATGCAGTCAGACCAAGCCCAGAAGAATTTAATCATGCACCTAATAATGCATTAAAGTTACATGTGCATGCATTGTATGGAAGCCCTCAGCAGTCCCTACACTTTCCTGGGCCTCACCTTAGATTTGATGAGTTAGAATCCATAACATTGGGGTTTGGATATCAGTATTATTTTAAAAACAATTCTAATGTGCAGCCAGAAATAGAAAGCACAGATGTAGATTCTGCCTCAAAATATAGTAATTTGTAAAAATAAATAAAGTTATAAATAAGCAATGAAGATCTTGTCTACTCATATTCCAGCAATAAAAGGTAAAATAGCCATTTGTGCATGCTTTAAACTACCACAATGCTGATTTATTTTTAAGCGAAATAGGTATAACCACAGATTCCTTATATGGCATCTGATTAAAATCGGTGTTTGAAGAGTGCAAGATTGCTCATTAGCACAGTTTTTGGAAAATTATGTGTTCTGATGATTTGTAACTAGTAAATCAAACCTTGAAATACGAATTCTTCTTGAAATACATTTATGCAAATAGGCATATTCATGATCAGTTTTATTAAACTTAAAAAAAGAAAAAAATAGACCTTTCTTCTGTAAAATACTATGCCACTTAATGTAATGGTTGAAATTGGGTGGCTAGGAATATATTACTTTATACTACCCCATATTTACAAGTATGCATTTAATTTGTGTGCCTTTGTTTTAGGGTTTAAGGTGAAATGGCTATAACTACTATAAAGTTTTAATTTACTTTTTGTTTATATATATGTAACTTTAAATATGTAAATCAAAATGGGGGTCTGCAAGATTTATTTTTCTTAAAAGAGATACATATGTTACTAAAATCTGAGACATTTTCTTCTATAAATATTTTCTTTTGATGTGTGCTATATTTGTTTAATTTTGTTTTCAGGCTTATTTTATTCTTGATTGAGATGGTTTCTGAATTTTACTCAGTTCTTATAATTTAAATAACATAAAAATCAGCTCATCTTTGTTGCAAGTCTCTAGTAAAACAAACTGGGCCTAATTCCCCTTGAGGGAGAGGGTTAAATCTATGACTATCTCTGTGTTATCCCTACATTAATCCACCCAGGTTTAATCTTCTACTGCAAACATATCCTCTAGATTTTCTAGCTTAGTATTATAAAATAACATTCAGTGTTTGCTTAAATTTTTTCAAAGAGCTTATATATCTGTAGTCATGTTTTTTTATTACTCTGGATGTTATTTTTCTGTTTTCTTTCCCTTCTTCTCTCAATCATTTTTTGGGGGGAGGGTGATGAGATTTTACTGGTTTCATTTTAAGATATACACACCATATCCCTAATTTTTGCTTTACTTTTTTAACTTCTATTGGCTTTCAACAAATATTTTTGTATGTACATTTTCTCCTGCTCCATGTGTCTGGTCAATTAACATGAGACAGTAACTCTTTTCTCCCATTCTAAGCTAAGCTCTTTTTAGCATAAGGTAGTGTCACTGACTTGAAGTTTATGGTGTTTACAATAATCACTTTAGTATCTGTATTTAAAGGAGAGAGATAGGGTGATGGCAATAAAAACAAATGGAGAGAGAACACGATGACTGATCAGGAATGCCCGGTTCAGAGATGTTTAAAGAGAGCCCGCAGGAACGTAAAGCAACGTGAAAATAAGGTCAAGCGTCAGAAAAAGAATGTGTTTATTTGCTCTTCATTCAAGAGAGTCTGAAATTCCTGCTCAGTCTAAACCCCTTGGAGGAGGTTTGTACCAAACCCCTTTTAGACCAATGTATGTGATGCCAATACATTTATACAATACGAATTGATATTTATTTGCTGGAATGAATCACCATCAGAAGAGTAGAACGATGGAGTTTTGGAAGACAGAAATAGAAAGTCAGTTTGAAAACAAACTTCACTGTAATTTTCATAATCATGAAAACATTTTGGCAACATATATATTTATACATTTTTAAAGGAACTATCAGGATGCCATATAATTTGAATATCAAAATATTCATCTGTGTGTTTCTTCAACAAATTAATTATTGTAAATTGATTTATAAATCCTATGTGCCTTATGAAGTCTAAATGACTAAACTCAAGTGGAAGTAAGAATATCAGTTACATAACTTATAGTATTTATATATGGCTGGAGAAGAAGGCATATAAAGTGCCAAATGGTAATCAGTGGGAAGTTTCTAAATACTCCTTTGATTTGAAAGAGTAGAAAGTTTTAATGTAGTTTTGTTTATTGGTTTCGCCTTCTTATAATTATTGCCGCAAATACTTAACACCTGCAAGTAATTCTCCTCTAGCTGCTACTCTGGCCTCTTCATTGACTGTTAATCACAGAGGGAGCAGAGCTGACTACCAGAGGGCCCTTTCCCTTTGCAATTGCTTCCCTACGGAGAACAGCCTGCAACAGTTCCTCCCAGTCACTCACTTTAGTTTCGACCAACTGATCCGATTGGGTCCCTCTGTGTTAGGAAAGTCGCCTCCTAAAGCTGTGCTTTGCATGAAATAGGCACTTGATGTGTATTTGCTATGGATTAATTTATTAGTACAGACAATAGGAGAGGCCTGAATTCTATTAGTAGGACAGTAGAGGGTAGAACGGCAAATGTTTCACTCTCCTCCCATGTGCTGTAGTTGAAGTGTGCTTAGAAAATTGCCCAGATTTGACTTTAGAATTGTTGTCCATAAGAGTAAACCAAAGAGTCTGAGATTCTGTCTCTAATTTCCATTAACCTCTGCGTGCTTAAACTTATATTATTAAAGATCATTGTAGTTTAGAGGTTCATGGACCCTTCATATGGTTGCTCTGCTCACAGAAGTGGAAACCTTGACCCAGAATTGGTGAATTGGCCAAGGTCACCCAGGTGCCAGACCTGGCTGTACTGCTCTTCAAAGCACGATGCCTCTATCCCAGACTAAAATGTTAATGGTTTTAACACAATGAAAGCGCAGACACTCAAAGTATAAAATGACCTTAAAATTATCCAGTCATCCCTTTGTCTCCTTATTTCACAAATGAGCAAATGGAGGCCCACAGAAGAGTAGCAATTTCCCCACGAACGTATAATAATTTATGTACATAATGATACTACCATCAATGAAAACCGAAATATGACCCATCTACACTCTTAACTAAGACAGAGATGTATTAATATATTTTAACTTAATTTTCCCATTGGTCAGCTACATATTTAAAGGTTTTTATTTTTCTATTGTGTAAAGATGTAATTGTTCAGATCATTCTACTCTAAGAGGCATTTTATAAATGATAGAATGCTGCCCTATTCATCCTAGAAATAGCTGAACACATACAATTATTTATCTCAAGGGGTCTGCAGCTCAGTATTGCCAGTCAGACAACCTTAAAAAGTTGAATTTTCCATTTTTATCAAAAGCATCAAACACTGTAAACTTCAGACACGTTTCTTCCTCTCTAGATATCGCATTTCAAATAACAATGGGGAAATGAGCTCATTGCGCAATTCTGTCCATTTCTCCAGCTTTCTGTCATTTTCTAGGGATCGTTATATGACTCCTAGTCACCAATATCCACATTTTTTTCTGTATAATATTTTTCTCTGTGCCATTAAATGTGTTAATCGACAGTACTCCACTCTTATCTTCCAGAGTATTCTTTTCTGCTAAAACCCAGTCAGTAAGTTCTGGTGCTGGTGGAGAACCATGACAATGGAAGGGTTTCGGATAATACCAGGCTGTCGGAAGGACAAGAACAATATATTTTTTCTCAAATGATCCCCAAATGTTGTTTTTTATTTTTGACCAAAATGTCAAGGGATCTAGTCATGCCTTCAGAAATTACAACCAAGTGTGTGTATGCCCAGACAATGACAGCCACCACTGTGTGACCTCCCTCAGCTCATAGAAATAGCCACACGTCGCCCTGATGTTCGAGACGTTCATATCTGACATGGGGACAGGTGACCATCTCTGAAAACACACCGCCTTAGCCCAGACAGCACGCCATCCACCTTCTCGTCTTTAATAAGAAGAAAAGCAAACAGGAGAAACAAAACACTCCCCTTCCTACCTGCCCGCACGCCTGGCCCTGGCCCTTGCTCAGCCTAACATGTTTCCTCTGGTGGTCTGATTTTTTTCCCGAATGCAGGGGTGAGTTGCTTCTTTGTGTTTGTTATATTCAAGCGGCCCCATATTAGGCTTTTATTTGAATCCAATTTTATGAACTACATCAAGGCATTTACTCCAAATTTTCAGACCTCTCAGTGTCATTGCAGCTTCTAAGAAAGCTCCCTATAATGTTAACGGTGCCATTTATTCTCAATTGCAGTTCCCCAGAGTTGAGGTTCTAAGCAATTTCAGTGAAATGCTGTGTTTTTGTTTTTGTTTTTTTTAAACTTGTATGTTCACTAGGCAATAGCCTCTCCTACCCCCCAAAGAAATTACTAAGAGCTTCTTGAAACCCAGGTTGACTCTGCTCTCAGCCAAATGCATTCTCCTTTTGCCCTTGAAATGGCAGCTCTAGGACCCCCGGCTCCATAGGGTAAGCTCCTGATTGGCCCCCGGCAGGTCCCCGAGCTGGGGCTGGAATGAGCTGAGCGGTGAGGGGCAGGCGATCGTGGCCAGCCGTGTGTACACTGTCTGGTGCACAGCCTCATCGGCAGACAGAGGATGAGCGTCCTGTCCACTTTTTTAGCAAAGTGTTTGATGACAATTAAGGTACAAAGCCAAACTGTCTGTCACTTAAGCACTTAAAAACGCAAATATATTATTATTCCTCTTGACATCCTTGTTGTTATGGCAAGATTACTACATGCTGGCAGGAGGTGGTCTCAAACGATCCGTGCCCCCGTATAATGTGGATGCTTGGAGGGCCAGTCCTCCAGCGGCCCCCAGGTCCTTTGAAGCCCCGGCAGTGATGCTGGGCACATGCTGCTCCTTTCTTCCGTATCTAGGGTGTGGGCCATGACATAGGGCGAGCCAGTCAGATTATTCAGTCACAGTGGTCACAGCGATGGCTCAGGGGTGATCACGGGACTCAGTTGGTCTATAAGGACCTATTCAAGACGTTGCCAAAACTATTGGGAGAAACATTCTGGCGCTTCACTTTAGTCCGGATAGAACGGGTTATGTTACAGTCGCAAAAGGCCCCAAATCACTAGATGGACACATAAGAGATTTATTTTAGTATTTATCTGTCACACTGACTTGACTGTAGTTCCAAGTAACTCTCCGCATGATGAGTAACATCCAGTCTGATTAGACATCCCATCCGAGCCGCAGAAACGCCTGGAACAAACGGCCTCCTTTGTCAGCGTTGCTGCGGAGGGAGGTCTGAGCACGAGCTCCTCGCGGTTCAGACTGATAGTGACACATGCCATTTCCTCTTGCGGCACGCTGCTCACAACGAGCGACAAGACCTGCCCAACTGTAGGAAAAAGGGAGATGAGGATTCCTGCTCCTGCCACGGCTTCTGCCTGGATGTGGAAACAGCGTGACAAGGAAGCCAGGCCTCAGCCAGCGAAGTCAGGGGTTGTAGATGAAAATCTCTGACGATACTAGTTAAAGCCAGGACCCAGCTAGGCTGGAGCCCGGCACACAGGCATCCGGAAGGCAGGACGCCACGCGTGTGTGTTTGTGTGTGCACGTGTGTCTTATGCACACCAAGCGTAAGAAATAGACAAACACCAGATGGCAGGTGAGGCATAAAAAATGTCAAAAGGAAAAGATGACTGAGAAATCCAGTTTTAAAAACTGTCACGGAATTCATGCCGTTGTTACAGAAACTTGCCTACGTGTAGCTTTCTGTTCTCTGTTAGTGGGTGAATAAGCGGGGTTGGTGGAAGGAAAAGGAGACCCCTACCGTTAATGAGAAACCAGGAGAGCAAAGCCACTCTTACTCTTTGTTTAAACTTACAAATCTTCTAGGGAAACATTCTGGCTTTAGTTAGTTGAGATACTGTACATGATAAGCTGTCAGAAGGAACTCTATCAACAAGCTGCTCTCTGGCTTTGAAACCGCCTTATAGAGTGTTGGAGTCTATTTAGGTTAAACTGTAAAAGGAGTTTCTAGCCTGTAAAGTCTGAAAATAACAAGAGCTAACCTTTATTGAATTACCACTATGTTCCAGGCACTGTGCTAACTGATCTCCTTAAAGTCTATCTAACATTTATCATGACCCAGTGAGTTGGATAGCAGTATTATTGTATTTCGTAACTCAGAATATGGAAGCATAAAGGGGTTATATAACTTGTAGAAGGCTGATGAGAAATTATGATTTCGTGGACACAAATTAAGAATTTGTATAGAACACTAATTTATACCGAAGTATTTCTATTTTAAAACACTTAGTATTTATCATACATTACGCATGACCTCTGAAAAAAATAACTTTTGAAAAAATTATGTTTAGATTTTTAAATGAAGAGTTCTAAGTTTTGAAATAAGAAAGGCAGTGAGTAGAAGCTGCTAATCTTTTTCTCCTAGAACTGACATTCTGTAATGTATCCTAGCAGTGAGCAAATTACCAAAATAGGACGAAAGTGGTGCCGCCTGCTAAACTGGGGAGCCGAAGCAGAAGGCTAGAAGGCCTCACGGGCCTTCATCTCCCTCGGCTGGAATTTCCTTGGCATTTGGTTAAGCACAAAGTCTCTGGGTTGACTTTGGTTTCTGGCCTCCCATTCAGTTAGCTGCAGGACCTTTGGCAAATTAGTTAGCATTTTAAACCTCTGTTTCCTCATCTGTAACATAGAAATGATAATACTAATAACATCTATTCTTCGGGCTTAATATAATCAGTAAATAAGACGACTCATGTAAAAAGGCTTATCAACCTCTCAGACGTACTACAGGAGCTTACAAAACACTGACTATCATCACCACCGTCATCCCCATCGTCATCTTCGTTGTCATCATTACCGTCACCAGGATTGTCATTTTCAGTCAGAACACTTTTCCAATTAAAGACACTGAGGCAGCTGACGTGGGGTCCACGATCACCTTTCTGATGATCTGTTTTCATTTCTGGAGGCGAGCTAAATTCTAATTCACTTCATTGTTCTGTTAGGTACATTTTTCCTTTCCAATTTTGTAAATAGGACCTGAAAAAAAAAACAAAACCACGAAACGATTCGAAGTTAAGACACTACTCTAATGGGATATGATTGCAACTTAACAGGCAGGAGTTAGTGCTTTTCGAGACACAGACACAGGATAATTAGAACATTGGGTCAGAGATTGGACAGTGCTGTGTATTGAGCGGAGCATCAGAGAAAACCAATAATGTGAGGGCTAAAGGCTCCTGCTCTTTTCTATAAATAAAAAGGCATTGCTGTTTACAGGTATGCTTGGGATTTCAGTTTTATTCAACTGCAAATCTCCTCATTTGTTTGGAATAAAGAAGCCAGAAGGCAATTAACTGTAAGAAGCAAAGGAGAGTGAAACATGGCAGTGATGAAGGAAACGAAGCAGCAGTGAATTTCCAGGCATAAAACTCACTTCGGTACCAATAGCATCTTTCTCTGGTGAGCAGTTGCACAGCACCCCCTCTTCGTCTTGTTTGTGGGCTAGATTAGGTTCCTTCTACCATTTCCCTTTCCCTCCTCTTCTGAGCAGGAAGCAGTCACAGTGCTGGAGACCCATCTGTAAACATGAACGATAATGTTTCTCTCTGCCCGTTGGTCATGAGTGATTATATGGTGAATAAATGGGCAGAAAGGAAGTTGGCAGTTACGCTGCAGGTGACCTCTCATGGGGCAAGTCTGTGAGCACAGAGGAATGTTACCTGATCAAAACTTGTGTGTATGGGGGAGGTTTTCTAGAAGACACAAATTCTCCACCCACAGTCGCAGGATGAGACACTAACTGTGTTGCATGTGAAGGGAAAGAAAGGAAGGCTTTCAAAGGAGAGCAAACGGCATGTATGGAAACAGACTCTCCTAGCCCGCTGGGACTTGGACACCATCCTTTATGGTTAGAACACAGAGTTTGGGTTTGGTGATAGATAAAAGTTAGAGAGGGAAGGAAAAATGGGTCTTAAATGTTGCTCTGCCATGAACACACTTACATTCCAGAAAAGTCATCTTAGCTAGACAATGGAGGATGGATTTGAGGGATGTGGGGCACATTTAGTAACAGGGAGACTAATTAAGAAGCTATTGAAGTTAATTAAGTAAGTGAGATATGTTGGTCTGAACTAGGGTAATGAAAGTAGGCATCCAAAGTGTATATGGACTGAAGAAATAATAATACAGTAAAGTCAACCGACGTTAATGATATCTTGGCAGAGGGCTTGTTATTTCATTTGTGATGCAGAAAAATAAGAATTCAGCAATGCTGCCCAGGTCCTGGCTTGAGACAATGGTTTGGCCTATGGATGGGCACAAGGAGCCCAGGGGGACACATGCATTTTTGAAGAAGAAAAGTAGAGGAACTCTCATAAGGATGGAAAAGATGTGCTTACGAGAGACTGAGAAGGAACCACCAAAGGGCAGGGGGTAAAGCAGAACATTGTCACAGCCTCCAGGGAAGAGGCTATTTGAGAAAAGGAGATTATATGGGGGGATGCACATTGGGAGGGAGGGTTATAACACATTTTTGTGTTCAAGAACCAAGAGGGTCTGAGGAAGAAGAGAGAGCACAGACGTCCCTTTCCTTGCTCATTCTGAGTGGTATGTTACAAAGGAGTCACCTACCGTGGGCTTGTAGTCAGAGCAGAGGGCTTGTCCTTCCCAACAAAACCCAATTAGGGAAAGAAACTAAAAGAAACTAAAAACTCTTGGGAGGAAAGATGAGTGGGGATTGCTCAATCGCAGGAGCAAAGCTCCTATTGATAATAATGCATACCCATGTAGCTGACGACTGAGAGAGAGAACCAAGAGAGGGGACAAGTCCCAGGACTGAGAAGCACAGTTGTAAGTTTCCATACAAATATTCTTCATAGGCAAATGCTGGCCACTCTCCTGGTACACTGGCATCTTTCCCAGTGGCAAAGTCATGCCCTCTGGCTTCCTGCTTTAAGAGCTCAGTATCTGGGTTGGCTGAAACCACTTGGATGTTTAAGAAAAGCCAGAGAAAGATGCTCCAGAGAATAATCTTCTTGTTCCAAAAAGCATACAATTGACCACTAATAACAGTAATAATAGCATTCATATTCCCAGTATAAGATTTTAATGGTATTTATTAATAGCATTATTACAGTCAGACTCTGTGCTAAAGATTTTACTTGCATTAGTACTTAATGCTTACAACTGCCCAATAAAGTAATTACTATTATTAGGCTAATTTTGCAGCTGAGAAGATAAGAAACTGAGGTTGTGGGATATTAATGAACTCGCCCAAGCCCACACATCTGATCTGTGATAAAACGAGGGATTGAATCTAGTCCATTCTGCCTTTTCACTTTGACATGGTGATGGGAAGAGCTTGATAATTATAATAAAAGCACTATGAGACCATTCAAATTCATATAACAAGTATTATGCTAAGTGCCTTAGAGTCATCATTTCATTCAATGCTCACAACAGCCACATAACACAGGGGCTATCATATACCCATTTTATCAAAGAAGAGCCAGTGAGGTCAGGGAACTTTTCTAATGGTATAGAGTAAATGTGCTGCAGATCTAGGATTTTATCCCAGCTGTCTGATCTCAGACCCTGTGCTCTAAACCAGCTGGTTGATGTTCATTAGCCTCTGATACATATGAGTCAAGGAAATGACTCATGTATCAGGGAAGTATGGGTCCTGATTGGACAGAGGCAAAGTGTCATAGTAACAATGAAAAGATGATTTGGGCCTTTTACTGTCTCTGGAAGGTGACAGACGTTTGGATTGTTTACCTGCTTAAGAGAAATAACGTGTGGCCACAACTCACCTGAGAACCTCCAATGTGTTACACTTTTTAAGAGCTAAGAGTCAGAGAGCCCCTGCGGAAAGTGAGGGATTATACTTCTAGAAACTGATTTAGACAACTTTCCCAGCTGCACGATGTTGTGGAATAACCTTAGCATCCAGTCGAGGGGATGCAAAATAGTGTCTGGCTCAGGGTCTGACCCTAGAAAGTGAGTGTCTGTCTGGGTTGGCAGTTGGGACCAGCGGAATACCTGAGACATCCTTTCAAGGTGATCTTGCTTCACTGAGTTTTGTAGAAGGGCACCACTCTCTTGATCTGAGACTAGGAAGTGTTTCAGTCATGAGGAAACTCTCTGCATAGTCCTTGCTCTGGAGAAAGAGAAAAGGAAACTAAAAATTCCTCTAAAATCCCTACCACTTGCTGAGAGCTATTAGAGCCTGGGATGAAATGAGTTTTATCTAAAAGCTGAAGCCAGGGCAGGGGGCGGGGGGGGGGGGGGGGGGAGAGGGGAGAGGAGCTTAAAAAAAATCATTACCTTACAATTTACACTAAATAATAAATGTTACAGATGCACATTAGAGATTTCATTGGCTTTGTTCTCTGGGAGTTCTATGGATACAGCCCATAGATATTTTGGGGAAATTTTTCCTCTGTAAATAATAACAGTGGCTTCCAGTACCCAATTCTGCTACATTTTCCACCTCTATACCATTCACGAGAGGCAGAACAATAGGCTTTCAACATCAACTTAGGCTGGTAAATTTTCCTTGAGCTTCAGATACACGCAAACACACAGAGACACGCATGTCAGGTAAAGTAGAAAAAATATAAAAAATAACTTAATAGCTTTAAGGACATTTTTGCCACACTTTCTGCTGATTTGTTTTCTATAATTCAACTGAAATTTATTAAGCACATTATTCTCATCGGGCACTCACTAGGTGCTATGGGTGATAAACCAATGAATTAAATATGGTCCTTAAACTCAAGGAGTTTCTAATTTATTGAGGGAGACTGTAAACATTTTACCATAGTGCGAAGCAGACTGTGCTGGTTGGTATTATAACAAAGACGCAAACAAAATGCTTAGGGGGGCCAGAGGAGCAAAGACTAAAATTTTAACGGGTGAGTGGGTTGCTGAGAGTTTTGACCCCTTGTCTCTAACCACTTACTAGTTCTGTAACTGAGCAGCTCTTGACTTCTCTAAGCCTTGGTTTCCCTCTTTGCAAACTGAAGATAGTAAGAAAAATGGTTTGATTGGAAATGGTCTGAAGAATAAAATTTGGCCGCCAATTAAATTTTGGTGTTTCCTCTTTAAAGGGCGGCTGGAGAAGGCTTTTCAGGGGCGGTGACATTTCAGCTGGCTTGTGAAAGGTAGGAGTGTTTCTGATAGGGAGGGAGGCCTGGGGAAGATTTCCAGGTCGGGGATCCAGCCTGAGCAGAGCACCAGTTGTCCAGATCCGGGTGGAGCTGGAAGACAGTGCCCGCCCTTACTTCTCCCTCCCCTTCCTGAAATTTTTCACTATTTTCACCCTTGGACTTGTGCAAAGGAATTATCTCTAATGACCGGAATCAAACCTGACATCTTGTGCCTAAGAAGTGCGGGAGGTCCAGCTCTCACTTGGAATTAATGACTAGCCATCAACTCGATTGCTCCGTCAATTTAGCCAGCGGGGCTCAGAGAGAGCAGAGTGAGAGGCTGAGAGAAAGCTTTAGGACAGGTGCTTTTAGTTGAAGTTCAACAGGTGGGCAAGTTGACTTTATTTTAACCTGATGCTGAAAATCATCCCCAAGGTGAATAATACCCACGTTTTCAGTGTCTACTATTTTCTAAAAAATACTCTTCAATCCAGCCACGGTTATCGAACTGTGCCTCCCGGCTCATGTTCCTCCTCACCTTGGAATGGAGGCTGCCTCTCTATCTGTTGACAGGTTGAATCACGCTGACTTTCCCTCCATGTCCTCTCTAGCTTTGCTCAGGCTCTTTCCCTTGTCACCCCGTAACTCTTACATCTGAACTCTATGTCCATGTCACTTCTCTCCATGTCACTTCTCAGGTTTGAGAATTCACTGCCTAGCGGAGGGAATGATTTGTTTACCTTGTCAGCTCGTTCCCACTTCTTAAAGCTAGAATCTGAGTCCCTTGAAGTGAGAAACGGACAGTGATCTGTTTTCCTCCTCACAACACTTAGCCCAGAGCCCTAGATATGTCCCTTGAAGATATGCCAATTAATTACAGATAGGATCAAAAACATCAACACAGTCAGCAAAATCCCAGTTCTCTATAAATCCTGTAAACCTCCCCTCGTTTTTCCCAACACTTAAAAGATTTTCATACCAAGTACACCTGTCTCCTTTTGTTTGTAACCCCTTCCCTCCTCCTCACTACAAATGAAGCTTCATTTGCCCAAAAATCAAAGGAAAACTTATTAGCAGGAAAATGCCCATGTAAATGCATGCCTAGGTCCTGCCAGTCTCCTGCAAGCAGAAGGTTGTCCATGTGGGAACATCCTTCTTTGTTGCTGCTGTTGCACATAGCTTTTTCAACTAGCATAGATCAGCCAGTATGCTCCAATACACATCTCCTCCACTGGGGAAGGCAGAAAGCAAAGCAAAGAGATGTTAATTAAGTTACCCAATCTCACACAGCTGAGCCTGAAACCCAGGTCTGTGTAATTCCCATTTCAGGGCTCAACCACTATATCTTTAGTAAGAAATGACAGAATTGGGGTTGGTGGCCATGTGACAACTCACATGTTCTGTGGCGGTGTAGGCCCCCTTTCAGCAGAGTGGACAGACCTCTAAAACAAGCTCTCACACCAGGCTCTCGGAGCAAGCCCTCTGTGATCCCTGTGTAGGAGCAGCCTGGGCCCAGGTGAACCCCATTCGTTCTCTCCTAAATGACCTTGCACATGTTGATTGCCAGTTAAAGATTTTATTGCCAACAGAGTACTCAAGACCTAAAATTAGGCCCTCACTTCTTACGACTTCAGGGCACCCAGCCAAAGTTATATTTCTGACTGTTACAAACCAGTGAACTAAAGACAGCCATGTCACAGAAATGAGTCGAAACTGCCCTTCGTCCCAGAGGCACCAGAAGAAAATGAATGCTCTTAAAATAGATGGCAAAGCGTTTCATCCACTTCTTACCTCTACACATTCAAAGGTGATCAGACAAGATAAAAATAAGGAATGAAAATAATAATTGTTGAGTAAATGCTAGACACCAGAACTTCCATATATAGTCCCGTAATTCTCAAATATGGTATCTGGCATATACACATTTATCATTTATCAAGTACTCTGCAGAATGAAATATGGAGAGGTGCATCGTGTTATTTCTATTTTTCTAATGAAAATAGCACAAAGTTCAGAGGTGGAGAAATTGGTGAAGGTCACAAACATTGTTAGAAGAAGGAGTGAGACCCAAACCCACTTCTGCTTCCAGATGTCACGCTTTCCCTGCCCCGATCTATTGTACAAACGGACAGATTGTCAATCTGTTCTACGAACTCCCACAAAACTTTGTCAAATCCTGTGTTAGAAACTGTATTGCATTCTATTTTAATATACTCTCAACATAACTGGTGATTCCCTCGTGAGCCTTGAGCTCTAAGTTCTGGCATATCATCTATGAGCTTTATTGAGGTGGCCAAACATTGGACAATTCTGTGCCTCACTCTTCTCATCCATAGAATGGACATTCAGTAGTTTCCACATCACACCATTTTTTATGAATAATTCAATGAAATGAACATAGGGCTTGCTACTCAGTAAGTGCTCCAATGGTTATTATTATCCAAGAGTCCAAGGGTCCTAGCAAATAATGACAAATCATGTATATTCACCCAGCAGAAACCATGTCTACCTTGTATAGCTCTAGCACAGTACCTAACAAAAAGTATATAAATATATGTTTGTTGGTTCAGTGAGGGAGGGAACAAACTGTTTGCAGGTTTGGGTGAAGTAGGTATAGCTTTGGTGGTTCCCAGTCCATGGACCATGAACCCTGAGGACTAGCAGACCTATTGTAAGGGATCTGTAAAATGTCTGCTAACAAAAGAAGTCCCGCACATTAATATACTATTATTTATATGCTGTATATAGATAGTGGTTGTGAATTCTGAAATATAAAATTGTTTTAAAGTTGTTGGTTAAGTTTTAATAGCTCTTTGTCCCTCAATTCTCTCACCAGTGGCTAATACAACTATGACTATACTATGGGATTTGTCTGTGAAGTGTTTGAGCATTAAAGGAGAGGGGGCAGACACATATAAAGGTTGAAAAACACTCTCCTAAGGCATTGCAAATTGGTTGTCAGTAGTAGCTATGGTTCCTTCAGACTATCACCCCCCAGGGTGTGACTACACAGAATTTGATTTTTTTTTTTTTTTCTCATAGCATAGAAGAGAGGATTCTGTTCATTTAAAAAAATGGCCATAGTAGAGAGAGCCATCTCTATTTTCTGTTAAACTTATACTGATTTGCTGCTATTTTTACATATCAATGAAATGGTATAATGTGAGTTTGGAAAATACTTTGAAATATAAAAAATACATCATCTCCCACACCCAGAGGGGTAAAAACCCCTTTTAGCCCTCTTTTGTTTTACATGGTCCCTTTCCTTTGACTACCATTGATTGTCCATGGGGTGGGGGGTGTTTTATGCCAGTGTTAACCCATCAAATTCTTCCTTCTGGAAAGAAAATGGGGTCTAGAGAATCTAGTGGAATTCTTGGCTGGAACTGAGAAAATAGAAACTCAGTGGTTGCATATGGAATCAATAAACATGAAGCTGTGGAGGTGTTGAGATAAATGACACAGAACCCGAAAGAGAAGATCATGTATGAGAATCTATGAATCCATAAAGAGACACTTTCAAAGTTCTTAACAGCTTCCTGGCCCTTTGCAAATCCCATGTTAACATCTTGCTTTTGGGCTCCACGGACATGATCGTGTCTTGATTTGTTTTCTTTCTGGAGCACCTACTATACCCTAAGCACCATTCTAGGCACTGTGCTTACAGCAGTGAAAAAAATTACAAATATATCTGCATTCTGTAAGCTTATACGCAAATGTGTTAAACACGAAATAAATGAGACAAATAATTCAAGTATACGGGATCAAGAACAGTGGTTAAGTACTAAGAGAAAAAGAAAGTGTGGAAGGAAGTGTCAGGGGGAGAGGTTTACTTTTGGTTAGGTGGCTAGTTAAGATCTCAGTGAGAAGTTGATATTTGAGTGAAATGATGGGAATGAGCTTTCAATGATGAGAAATGGCCTTCTAAGCAGAGGAAACAGTAGTACACGTGCAGATGCCTACCTGGGAGGTTGGAATGGAGTAAATGAGGAGGAGGTGAACAGGTAATGAGAACAGGAGAGATGCTGAGCCTGATTGTACACAGATTTTCAGCCACGATAAACTCTCCTATTCTGTTTTACTGTGAAGGTGTTAGGAAATCATGGGATCATTTTGAACACAGGAGTGATAGGAACTACTTAAGCTTTAACAGAGTCACTCTTAGAAGCCATAGTTTTCCATTTCTTTGATTAGGCTAACTTGAGTTGGTCTTTTCTACTTGCAGTACATGAAGAAATCTTAACTAAAATATCCTTTGCCTCTATCGTTTTTGAAGCAAAAGGCAGATCATTGGTAAAGAACGTGTGCCTCTATTTCTTTGACAATTTTTTTCTTCTATTTTTAATTGGTGGTTATAGGGTGGTTTGCTCGTGTCTCTGACTCTACTCAGCAGCACAGCCCTTTTGTTCCAGGGATTTGAAAGAGATTAAGGAGCCAATGAGTTAACCTTTAATAGCAGTGGAAATACCACATTTGCAATCAGCTCCCAAGTCTGTTGGACTCATGAAAAAAGATGATGTAGGAAGGGAATACATTTAAACATCTGCAAATCTTTTAGCAGAACACATCTCCAAACATGTAGCCATAAAGTTACATTATAGAAGGCTAACTAAATCACAAGAGAAAGAAATATCTTGAGAGAGAAAGATCACAATTTATTTATGGAAACTCACACCTTCAATTATCTATTAAAACAATTTCAGAGTCAAGTTGAAATTTGAATATCTCTGAGAGCAGGAACTCATTTTTTAGGTTGGCTAAATTTTAAAATTGAGTAAATCTTAACGATTATAAATTTGGGATATTGAAGAGGGCTTAGCTGCGAAAACAAAACATTCTGTCTTTTTAACAAATGTTTTGAAGCACCAATGCCTGAACACAAATAATTTATCCACATAACTGTAGTGCTAACTCATTGACTTTGAAATTAGAAGACTGAAATAATTTCCCTATAAAAAGATTTGATGGCTCCTTTGTAATTACCACCAATAATTACTAAATTGTGACACGCATGTTAAGCTGGAATAGTTTAGGGACCATCAGATGATTTTGCTTTATAGACAGAAAACTAAGTGACTCTTTCGGGAAGGCAGCTGGGGGAGAGAAGGGTCGTGACTCTAGTTCTTTATCATTTAATCCAATTTGATGCCCGCCTCTGGTCTCCTCACCTGGGGCCCTCCTTTGTAACATGTGCAATTTTAAAGAAAACTGAAGGGTAAAATGAACCAAATGAGGCTTTTGCTCCCAATACCCCAATCCCTGCCAACTGAGAGTCACAAAGGAAACTTAGTCTTATTAAAGGGCAGTGGGTCAGACCACAAAATCCACAAAGCTGCTCCCCAGGTTCAGTGCTCTTGCTGGGTATCACTGCCATTGACACCAACAGTCAAATGACTGCAGCGTGTCTGCTTCCAGAAAAAGGTGGTAAATTGGATTGCTGGGATGTAGGAACTGAAAGCATCCAAATGAAATGAGTGCTATTGTCAGAAGCAGGTCTCTTTGCCCTTCCCTACTATCCTCACCTTCCACTTTAATTTTTTCTCTCCATGAATTTTATTGCCCCAAACTGAGTCAGTAATAGAATGTTTAAAATGTATACCATTTCTTTAAACCCGAGCTCAGGTAATGACCTGGCTCTACCTTGGCACTGTTGGTATATTGGACCAAATAATTATTTGTTGTCAGGGTTATTCTGCAAATGTAGGATGCTCAGCAGCATCCTCGGCCTCTATCCACTAGAAGCTAGTTGTATCCTCTAGTTGTGATAACTGAATATGTCTCTCGATATTGCCACATGTCCCCAGGTGGAGACAAAACCACCCCAGGTAGAGAAGCGCTGCTTTAGAGGTGGAAGCTGGTGGGCTGATCAGTGCCCTCTGTAGGACAGCTCGTGATAGCCTCTGCTTCAAAGCTTTGTCCAACAGCAGCAGAAGAAAAAATACAATAGCTGGAACAATATCCCAGGCTGAGAGAAACTCCATTCATTCATGCAGAAAGCGGAAATTGACATCAAGGTTGTACCTGCCTGAGAAGCCTAGTTAGGATCTGCTGTGCAAAATCCTAAATCTTAAAAAAATTACAAAACAAACACACAAACCAAACAACAACCACAATTCTTAGTAGAGGAGTAGATTGCATTGACTTGAAAAGTCTGGTGTCTGGTTGGGCTGTTCCACTGATTCATTGGATGACTTGCAGCAACACCTGGAACCCCTCCATGTCAGGGCTAAAGATGCCTAATGCCATTCAGTGATGTGGGACAATATCCATAAAAGATTTAAGCTCTGGGAACAGGAGTCCTATATCAAAATAAGGTGTCACAGATGTATTCGTGACCAAGTACTTGTCCAAGCCCTTAACCTGTCAGTGGAAGAGCAACATGAATTCCAAGAAGAATGGTGCAGGGAAGATGTATCTTATCTACTCAATTTTACCACTAATAAAAATATTAGTAAATATTAGTAAATATTGAACACTTAAAATGCGCCAAACCCTCTCCAGTACACTTTACATGTACTAACTCATTTTATCTTTATATCAATACTAGTGGCATTTACTATTTTCAAATAATAGTTGAAACAGTATTCAAAAATAATCATTCCCTCTCATTTTATAGGTGAGGAAACTAAGGCACAGAAAGATTAAATCGCTTTACCAGTATCACGTAGATACCATGTTGTGGAATCAAGACAGAAACTAGTCAGTTTGGCTCTTCACCACTACAATATAAATGTTAAATCAGCAAACATGTACCGTGTATCAGTTGGCCTGCTAAGTACTGTACCGTCAAAGATGAATAAATCATGTTTTTGCTACCGAGTGATCAAAATCGAGTGTGAAGTCAGTTATATAAATAGATCATTCAGTTGCAAACTAAACAGTGGAACAAAGGAGAGATGAGGAGCTTAGCGAAGGAAAATGTATAAAGGAGCTGGAGCCAAAGCAAGGCTTTGAGGGATAAAGAAGAATTTACCAGAAAGACCTGATGTGTGAAAAACAAGGGCATGGGCCAAGGCCCGGCATGGTTACCAGGCCTGTCTGCCTTTGTTCCCTAAGTGCCCATTGTATATCAGTCAATTCTTGAGAGCCCAACTCATGGGCTCTCTCCTTTTCAGGAGCCTTTAGAACAGACTCATGCTTGTTCTGGTTCCGGGTCCTGATTTTGGCACCTGTTACCTTCTGCTGTGTGTTTGTGGAGTTTGCATCACTCCCTCTGCCTGAACTCTAAGCTCCCTGAGGGAGGCGAGTCAGACTGTGCTCACGGCCGCGTAGAGCTTATGCCAGATTGTGCTAGTTGCACATTGAATTAAATGATGTGATGCATAAACATAGCTGGACATAACACAATGTAAATGCCATATCAGACAATTCATTGACCGTATCCTATTGTTACCAGTCCAGGGTCCCTGTGCCTGACACTTCAAAAGGCCAAAAATCAAATAGTCAGAGTTTGGAATCAGGAAAAGGTTTATTAATGATAAGGTGCCAACCAAGAAAAAGGGGAACCCTAGGGGTTCCTCAAGTCCATCTTAAGAAAGTACAGAGTTCAGGCTTCTTTTTTGTCAAGGGAAGGGAAAATGGGAAGGGCTGTTTTTGGAAAACTCAATTGCCAATCAGAATTCCTCTAACCGTTAGCTGTTTACATACAAGACGTAACAAAAGCTATTATCCTGAAAGCCATGGGAACAAGGCAGACTTCAAGACGGAGTCAGAGAGACTGAGCATTTCACTCACTGTCACACTATTTTCAGAAAGGTATCTTCTAAGATAAGTTGAAGGTGCATTTAGAGGATATATTTTGATTTCTGGGACCAATGACTCACTGCAAGGTAACAAAAAAAGAAAGGAAAAAAAAAACCCTAACACAAATCAGCTTCCAATCCAGGTAGATCTGGGGTCTTTGCTTTAACCTCAGGCAGTGAGTGGTTCTCAGACTCCAACACGCTTTAGTCCACCTCGATAGTTAAATGTTAGGTTCCAGACTCCTACAGATTCTAATGCAGAGCTCCGGCATAGGGGACCGGGGAAAAGCCCTGTCGTCCTAAGTGAGTCTTTGAAGCAAGTTTTTAAAAATTCATTGAGCTGTAAAAGTAGACAAAATGTCGGGACTTAAGAGTAGAAAGAACTAGCATATGACAGCGATGAACTTAAGGGCACCCTCTTTTCCAGCCGAAACAAAAGCAACCAACTAAATCATTGTCTTGTTACCGAGTCCTGAAATTCCAACAAGAGCCATCTTAGGTACAAGCTCCACCCTACCTATTATGTGAGAAACTCTGACAAGGGACCCAGGGATTAATACATTTCAAAAAGCTTCTAAAATGACTATAATGAGAGTTACTGTGTGAGAGTTACTGTGTGAGAGCCCTCAAAGTGACAACATGTAAATTCCTCAGGATGATTAACACCTTAGCAGGCCACTTTTCAGGCCTTGCTAACACCTGAAGGTAAATTAATTAATGTATTCTTTAATAAGTGACAGCCAGGTAAGGCCACTTCCCTGTGGGAGTGAGATACACATAAAGGACAGTTAAGTGAGAAACTTCAAGGTGCCGAGTTTGGTAGTGCCCAGGTGGGGTGTTCCAAAGAGAAGAGAAGGAAGGCGGGCAGAGATTTAAGAGGCTAAGATTGACGCTGGACAGTCTGACCTGAGATCCTCAGGTCCCTCCCTAGAGGAAAGTAAATCCATGAGAAACGTGTTGAAGGCTGCAGATGTGTCCCAGGTAGCGGGGGAACCTGGGGAACAGATTTATCCGTGCCCTGAGCTTTTCCAGTTTGGGGCCATAAACTGAACTTCTTCCTGGGTGATTTTCTGGTCTTCAGGAATGGGGTGCATGTGAGCAGGGCCCTTCGTTTCGCTCCCGAGAGGAGAAAGAATGCTGCTGTCCAAGAGGGGTGGTGGGTAAGGAAGGGTGTGAGCTGTTTCCAAGTGAGGGAGGCGTAGGAAGGCGTGTTTGAAGGAGGAGGCACTGGGGAGGTAATTGCAGCTGTGGCTGAAATGACAGAACTAGCTTGTTTCTAACTGCTATTTGTGGCTAATCACTTCAAAATAACAAATGAATAGCACGGTAAATGTTAGCAGGATAATTTTCTATTAATCAAGAATAATGAGTGAGTAAACTAATTCCCTCTTCAAACATCCCGAATTTCAATGCTGCTGCGTGTGGCTGCTTCAGATTGATTACCCGGTGATTTAGAGGGAGTGAGATGCAGGGAGGCTCAAAGTAAAAGGCAGGATATTATGATTTCCTGCTATATTCATGTAGAATATCAACCCGCTCCACGTGGACTCTTCTAGAAGATGGGCATTGCCCTTTCAAAAATGATCTTAACCCAGAGAGAGAATGACTATATTTAAGCCCGTGTGTGTGTGTGTGTGTGTGTGTGTGTGTGTGTGTGTGTGTGTGTAAGGAAGGAAGGCCACAAAACCTAAATGAATAAAATCTGGGATAACTCTTCAGTGTTTTCTCACCTTCGTTGGCTGTGAGCCTTTAGGCACTTTGCTTAACTCTATTGGCATTTCATTTACACACTCACGTTAAAAAAATATAAGGGGTTTGGTTATTTCACATTGTATTCAGCTCACCCCAATAGTCTGGGTCTTGATCATTCATAACACCAGGCTTTCCAAGAAATTAGATGTAGGCTCAGCCCTTCCAGGAGTGTATAATCTAATGGGAAAATCAGCCACATGTGCGACAAAAAGCAATGGGTGAGATTGTACATAATTAATCTGCAATGGAGTGGAGAGAAATTTTTTTATTACTGCAGTAGTTCAAAGAAAGAGGGACTATTGTGGCAATAAGGGTTCCATGGTGTATGTGGGCTGCTGGATATCAGTTGAAGACATGGTGTGATAGACACCTTGCTTGCCCCTCCAGACCCACTGGCCACCCTTCTCTACCTGCCTCTCTATCCCAGGAGGCTGATCTGTTTGGATGACATTAATGGGCTATTTTGCCTTCCAGCCTCCTGTGGCTTTTGTCCATTAAGGAGCTCCATGCGGAGATCAAAAAGAAGGGGGGCGAAGTTGGGTCTTCATTCTCTGTCTCCCTTTGAGATTTACTCCTGGTAGATTTCCTTCCTCGGAGATCATAGCTTCTCCTATGGACTTCTTCTCCATTCCGTTTCTTGTTGGCCTTCGCTACCATTTTCCCTCTTCTCCCCTTTCACCCAGAAGAGGTGACATGGGTGGGGTAGGTTGTTGCTATTCTTTGTGATTTCTCTACCCACATATCTGTAAGTAGCCTCTATTAAGTTCTCTATGCATTATTTGAATTCTAGAGTGCCATCTGTTTCCTTCTGGGTTACTAGCTAAGACACATAGACTGATAAATGGGAAGGTGGGCATATCAGGCAGTAAGAATAACTGTGAAGATGCATTTAATTTGCAGTATGTTTGCTTAATGTCTGGTACCAATTCATTCCCATGCAGAAAGTTAATGGTTTACTTTAAGGCAAATAAGTAAGATGTAAGAACCATCTAATAAGAGGTCATAAAGATGTTATAGATGCACAATTTTGCTTGATTTGAAACAACCATTACCCTTTATTCCAAGACAAGAAGAGCAGAGATGATATATTTCTACCTAGAACTTTTGATTTGAGAAGAGATGAAGGAGGTAAGTTAGAAGAGATGATAAAAAAAACCTCCATAAAAAGGGCCATCTTCTTTTTTAAAATTTCTGTTCACCTTTAAGTAGTTGTACTTGAGCCTCAGATGTGGAGCATCAGCCCACCTCTCCCTGAAATTCTAGGGACTCTGAGAATCAAGCATTATTCATGCATTTATACATTAACTTATGTATCAAGGAACCAAATCTAGGTGAAGTTGCACGTGGCAGTGACACCTGTTCCCTCAGAGGCCGGGAGGGTGATAAGGGTACATATAGGGGTAGACAAATCCCTTGTTTTTTCTCCAAAGCTTCTCACCAATTTGTTTAGCTTGATGGACAGATCCGGGTGATAAGTCCCTGTCCCATTTCCCTATAGAAGAAGAAAAACCTTAACAAGCTGACAAGTGACAAAGGAGAGCCCCTGCGGATGGTTAAGCAATAGAAAGATGTATAAGACTAATTGTGTGCAGGAAAACCATCAAGGCCCGCTTCATCACCTCAGTCATCCTAGACGTTAACTTGTGCAAAATATTACTTTGAGTGAGGCAAATCCTTCACATGGAAAGCATTGATTTTTTTTTCTACTGTAATTTTTTTTATTCTGAAGAGTTTTGAGATCTTTGACATCCTGATCAAAGTGTGGACCTTTATTTGAGTCAGATAGACCCAGATTAGAATCCCAGCTCTAACAGGCTCTGCCTGTGTGTCCTCAGCAACTTTCTTTTCGCTATCTAAAATTGATTTTCCTTACCTGAAACATGGGACAGTAAAACAAACTTTCAGGTAAGCGCTAAGGGCTAAATGTGGTCCTGTTGATAAAGTCCTTGTCGAGCCACCAATGACAATAGAAGATAAAAGAAAATGCTGTTTAAAACAGATACAGGTGTGCTTCCATCAATCTGCCCACAAGAAGGGTGGAAAGAAGGGAGATGAACACTGGAACACAGATATTAAAGCTACTGTGGAAGTTCAACCTCTACCCATGGGGGTTTCTCTGTAATACTTGGCTCCTACTGGCCCTGGGCACCTATTTCTGGTGATAGAGAGCTTTTTACTCATTCAGCCACTGATTGAAATTTGCAGTAGCTCCAGGCATGAAAGTGTTCTCTGCGGTTACAAAGACAGAATGGAAGAATGAGAGGAGAGTAAGTTTTAGAGTCAATCATAAACTGAAATGAATGTCATTTATGCTATTCACTAGCTGAGTGGCCACAGCAAGCTCCATAAACATCTCTAGCCTACTTTTATTTTCAAGTGTAAAATGGCAATTTTTAAGGACAAATGAATGAGATGAAATATGAACATTTTAAGTACAGCTGTTGGCACATCATGGGTACTTAATAGTTTTAGTTTGTTTCCCTCCTTCTGTTGAGGCAATCTGCCTTCTTGTATCGCAACCATGCATCTTCTACCTACTCTGGATCAATATGAATTAAGTTGAGTTCCTATTTCATGATCAGACAGTTATTCTTTTTTTTTTTTTCTATTGGTCTCTGTTAATGGTAAATAACTTCTGAGTTCTAGCCCATTCCTGCAGGACGTGATTATGAGAAAGCCGAGGGAGATGCAGTGTTGTGTATGACCAAAGAATCTGAATTGGCTTTACATAATCTTAAAATATCAACGCTTGGAAAGGAAAGGACCTCTCAAAAAGTGTACTTTCAGCACTACATCTCTGTGACCTGCCTTCTCAGACCAGCAGACATCACCTTAAGATGAAAGAGAAAAAATTTCTTATTCTTACATTAAATCTTTCTTATGTAACTAAGGCGCCTTGGAACACAGGCTCTAAGAGACAATGCCCTGTGTTATTATAATCTGCCTCACAATCCATGCAGGCTAATTTTGGTGACCCATTTTGTATGTTTTTCTCCTTCATTTGTATACTTGGCCTTGCAAATAGAGTAGTTTGAATAAACATTATAGCCATATTTATGGGTATTCTTGCTAAGTGCCTCTCTTGGAGATGCATTATCAGGCATTCAACATAAACCACAGAGATGGAGTTATCTATCCTGATTAGGAGGCAAACAAAGGGAAGTTGTTTTTCACCCAGTATCCTGCCCCTGCAAGAGCCTTTATCTAAATTTAAAGTAACACAGAGAGAAGAGTCCACAGCTGATTAACTAGGAAGCTATGGGAGTGAAAAAGGAATTGAAAAACCTGCATGCTGACTCTTAATAGCAAAGTTGAGACAAAAGGCTTGAGCTGCCAAGAAGCTAATATATGCTGGGCGCCTATAATATGTCACAGCCTGTGACGAGATAATTCCCAGTCTCATATTCTGTAATGTCTATAATGTATAGATCTGTAATGTGATGTTCAATTGAGGGATAGTTGCTATTATGTTCATTTGTAGATGAGTTAGTGAAGGTTCAGAGATAAGAAATTTGTCTAAGGACAGGGAAATCACAACACGGTGACACTTAACCCCAGATTTGCATGAAACAAAGCCCATCTCACTACACTCGCTATCTCTGCAGTGCCACGTGGGCAGACAGAGCAACGCTGGGTATAAGCGCAGATATTCTCTGTGTCTGTATGAAAATATAATTGACAGATGTTCTAGAATCAGAAAAGGCCTGGTCTTCAGGCTTTCAGAAAATTTGATCCAAGAAAGAGTTAAGCCAAGGGGGAAAAAAATTCCTGCTAACTCACTGGGAGTTAATGAAAATAAGTAGAAACTGCCTAGATGTCCCACTAGACCCACAGCAAGAACAGAGAAAGGGAAATAACACATTAGGGGAGAGGAGCGGGAAGGAAGGAAGGAAGGAAGGGTGGTGAATGACAGCGAGGGAGGAAGAAGATATTGAGGGGAATGCGGGAGGGGCCTCCCAGTCCTCCCAGGGCTTCTGTGTGTCACATGTCGTTTATTCTTGCTCTAGGATTATATGAATGATGATTTTTATCTTTGCAAAAGAAGAGTGTTCATAATGCCTCTACTTAAAGTATTTTGAAGATCAACGTCAATATAGTCTGCAACCTACTGAGAAGGGGGGGAGAAGGAAGGGGGGAGGGAGGGAGAAAGGGAGAGAAAGATCCAATAAAACTCTGAAAGATTATTTGTAATGTCAAAATAATGGCTGAGTAATCTTGTAAATGCAAGCATATACCCAACAGTCCTTCCGCAGTGACTGGATCAGGCTTTGTTGACTCCCTATGGGAAGCTGAATCACAGATCTCTCTTCGTTCTTGCCTGTGACACTGGGTGGGGTCATTTGTTACCAGTCGCCTATTGTCTATGTCTATAGCCAGCGTCTAACCGCATCTGAATAGAAAGGACAGATCCAATTCTCTCTGGCCATGATATGCTGTCAGTAAAATTGCATACAACTCCAGCATTCAAAGAAAAGTAGTCCATAAATCTAGGCAACCTTCTGGTTAAAAAAAAACACCCAAAACTTTTTATTTGTTACTCTCCCCCTCCCCTTAAACAAGTACAGTTTGACTTTTATAACGACACTAATTCTAATATATTTCATTTCTTAATTCCATCTATGATTAGTCATCTTGCGAAATAATCACTAGGCAAGTAGTTCAGGATTAGATTTCTCATTAGGACATGATAGCATGTTGTGAACTGTGATAGTCTAATGCTTGCATCTCCAGGTAACCCACTTAGCTCTATCAGCTTTAAAATCCTGCAAGTCTTTGTGTTGTGTTGTTGCTAACTCCACAATCTGCAGCACTATTTCAGTTATACTTGGCATTTGGATGGCTGGTTTGAGATCTAGACTGCCTCACTGGTAATTTTTCTATTCAGATGTATTCCCTTTAACACTGCAGTGACTCCCCTCCCCCATTTTTCATGTTCGTAATCTATTATATGTGCTATAACTTGGCAGGGATAAGGGTCAGCTAATGTTTTCCTGACACTGGTGATTTTCACTCATTCTTAACTCATTGGAAGCACTGTGATTTATTAAATGGTTGCAGGAAATATTTCATGCAAACTTTGGATGTGTGTGTGTGCGTGTGCACATGCATGTATACACGCTACTGACAGATCAAATCCATATTTCTGTCATGGCTTCGGAAGGCCCCCTTCCTATGTGTTTGCGCAGAGACTTAATGTCAGAGTTTCTTAACTCCTATTGTGGATCTTAAACTAGTATAACTCAACTAACCCATCACATCCTGGCTAATTTGCTACACAACCTTGAGCATTTTAGTAACCTTTGAGAGACTACCCTAAAAGGCTACAGCTATTGCTGTTTTTCTGGATTATTGAGAAATATGAGAGCCAAGATAAATAACACTAGCTGCTTCGGCAACAAACCCTGAAATTTCATGGCTTAACCAAATAGAAGTTTCTTATTTCTTGCTCCCTTAACGTCCAATGAGAATGTCCTAGATTGGGCACTTGTCCTTGGCAACTACCCTTTAAAGCAGTGACTCTGGGATCTGGGAAAGTCCAGGCTGCCCTAAGTCCTTGGAGTTCTTCATCCGTCTAGTCAACATGGGGGAATGGAGAGTAGAGGAGAGGAAAGGAGAGACATTTTGTAAGAGGAGGAGATTTTGTAAGAGATATTGAGGGGATATTATTGGAAGAATCATATATTGCTTTACTGACATTCCTTAACCTGCAGCCGAATCACATTGTCTAGAAGGCCACTTACTGGGGCAGTTTAGCTGTATGGCCAAGAGCAAATGAACAGGTGTGGGGAGTGGTGGGCAGGTCTCAGCTGTGCGTTCCCCTCACTTACAATGACCTCGCTGCAAAGGACACGCTCCAGAGTTCCATCCGGACGCTGCTTCCTACGGGACCTCTGGATGATGGGCTTTTTGTTACCATCTCACTAGATGTGGCTCCCCCAGGTGTGGTACCCATGACTTTAAATGACGAGCTGTTTCCTTCCATCCACACCTCTAATATCCAGTGGTAGGGCAGGGACAGGCTAACCACAGAGATACTGCCATTTGCACAATTACAGAAGGAAAACACAGAGAAGGTGCTGGTTTGAATCGCCTTCTCCCCGTGTCTCCACGTGACCTTCCTTTTGTGCTAGTCCATGCTCAAATTTCTTCTTCCTGTAAAGACATCAGTCCGGTTGGCGTAGGACTCACTCTAATGACCTTTGGTTAATTGGATTACCTCTACGTATACCCTTTATAAAGGGTGACATTCTGAGGCACTGGCAGTCAGAACTCCAACATATGAATTGGGGACACACAGCTCTACCCAAATACTTCATGTGACCTTTTGGTTACACTTAGCTCCGTATGCCAACATCCCCACTCATATTTCTTTCCTACACGTAGTTCCAAGTCTCCCTTACTTTGTTGTTAACTCAGCCTTGCGTCTCTCTCCTTTAAGATAGTGGTGGCTGTTAGACTCGAATGAAAAGCCACACTCTTAATTTTGATAGTCATCTATAGTCATTTACTCATCTGAGTTTTACTAAGCCACCTACACTTAAAACCTTTTTAAATTCCATTTCTTATATTTTGTGTCTAGAAGCAAAGGACTTTTCTAGGAATAAAGTGCTTGCTTCCTGGCTCTCTCTCTTCCTTTTCATCCTCGCAAGCCAGCCGTGTTTATCAGGGGTCCATCTCTTTCCTGCAACATCTGTAGAAGCCCCCAATATTATCCAACACACTCTAAGAGTTTGATTTTTCTAATTCTTTCCATTGGAGCTGCTGGCTCAGCAGGCATGTGGTTTGCCTTCAACACTATTGCAGGTGATCATTACACTAAATATTTTGCCACCAACTGACATGAATTCTCATCTTTCGAGCCTCTATTACCAGTCTCCTGACTGCCTTTCACCTACCTTCTAAGGCAAATACACTACACAATTTTTGTAGTACAGTCGTGCTCTATTTCTAGTTAACAATTGCTCTATTAGGGAGGTTAAATACTATTAGCTGTTGCAGAAACAACAGTGAAATCTTAGTAGCTGAGCATTATTTAACTTTATTTATTGTTCATGAAAAGTCAATAGTTAATATGATCACCAAGTGACTTTCCTTCATAGAATCCAGGGTCTCTTCATCCAGTGACTCCAGTGGGCCTCAGAACCTTCCCCTGGAGCCTCCCATCCAGCCCACCGATGTGAAAAGAGAGAGCCTGCGTGCCAAAGGAGCATGGGGGAGTTATTAAGGGCAAGCTCTGAAAATGACGTGCATTACTCCTGTGCACATTTCACTGGCAGTAACTTAGTCCCACGGTCCCATCTGGCTTCAGGGGGGCTGGAAAATATATTTCTCTTGAAAGGAATGATTTGGTGAACACATAATTCTAAAACACAGGGGAATTAAATAAGATAACATGTGTAGGACCCTTGGCATAGTGTCTGACTCACACAGGAGGCATTCAATAAATATTGGCTACCAGTAGGGAAAGCATTTTATGTACTGACTGATCTCAATAAACTCCTGAACAATATTACATATTGGCACGGCTTAATCAAATATATCATTAGAAACAAGATGACATTTTCTCTTATTGAAATTCTGACAGCTCATAAATCCTAGAATTTAAGACCCACTGTGAAGAGCAAAAAAAAGTGAGATGCATTAATTTTTATATGTATACAGACCCAATTGTACATGTGTTCATATGCTCTAAGAGACCAGCTAAGAAATTACTAAAACTTCCTTTTATTGTGCTCTAGTGAACCTTCTTAAATACATCTTTAGTTAACCCTAATGTTGCTTTCCATTTAGACTTAGGGAAAGAGTAGATGCGATATTCATGGAAAGGCCCTTTATTGTCCTCACAGTGAGGAGCACTGCCAGTAGAAAAGGGAACGCATTTCCTCTCTCTCCCTGTCCTGGAACAAACGCCTTTTTGCCTGGCGTTTAGGAGAACACACTTTTGGCGTCTGCTCCATGTACAGTAGGCTGTGCTCATGTGCTCCTGTGGGCTTCTAGTGTGGTGAGTGTGCGCATGAGAAACAGAATTTTATCTTTGGAACAAAATGCCATCTGATCGTCACAGGATTAGGTAGAGGGGAGACTGCCAACCAAAAGCAATAATAATATTAATGAAACCAATGGCTGGAGGGGAATTTCTGGCAAATGTCAATCATGAGGAAAACTGTCAGAAAATGACATTAATGTTCCCTTATAGAAGAAGCCTCAGATGGAATTTGCATTGGAAACAGCTGGCAAAGGGCAGATTTTAATATAATAATGTTCTATTCCAACCAGATCCACTATGGGCACACAAGGTCATTCAAAAGGTTCAACTGGGTTCTCTACTGATTTCAAAACTAAAGAATCTAGATTAAGCACCAGGCATGCAGCAGAGGGTTCTAAACCCCAGGGAAAGAGATGCCACAGTCAGTTGTTTGTGCTATCTTTTTTCTCCTCATGTAATTACAAGAACATATTTCTTCCCTTTTCTTAGAAGCAATTTTTTTTACCATGTTTCAGGATTACAACATAATAATTTCATAATTGTATATACTACAAAGAGATCACCCCCCAAAGTCTAGTTACTATCCATCACCATGCAATTGGCTCCCTTCACCCCTTTCTCCACCCCACCCCCAACTCTCTTCTCCTCTGGTAACCACCAATCTGTTATCTGTATCTATGAGTTTCTTTTGTTTCACTTGGTTTGTTTATTTTTTTAAGGTTTCAAAAATAAGTGGAATTATATGGTGTTTGTCTTTCTCCTTCTGACTTATTTCACTTGTCCTTATACCCTCAAGTTCTGCTCACATTGTTGAAATGGTGACGCCATCATTTTTCATGGCCGAGTGGTATTCCATCACGTACACGTACCACATTCTCTCCATTTGTTCACCCATCAGTGGACACTTAGGTTGTTTCCATATCTTGGCTATTGTAAATAATACTGCAATGAACATCAAGGTACATATATATTTTTTAACTCGTGTTTTTGTACTCTTTGGATAAATACCCAGAAGTGGAATAGATAGATCTATTTTTTTCTTGAGGAACATACATACTGTTTCCCATCGTGGCTGCAGCAATCTCTAGTCTCACCAATAGTTCGTGAGGGCTTTCTTTTCTCCACATTCTCTCCAGCTCTTCTCATTTCTTGTCTTTTTGATACTAGCCATTCGAACCAGTGTGAGATGATTGTTCATTATGGCTTTGATTTGGGCTTTTCTATTAAGGAGGGAATTTGAACATCTTTTTTATGTGCCTGTTGGCCATCTGTATGTCTTCTTTGGAAAAATGTCCATTTGGATCCTCTGCCCACTTCTTAATAGGTTTTTATTGTTGTTGAGTTGTATGTGGTTTTTTAAATTTCTATTTTGGATACTAACCCCTTATTGGATGTATAATTTGAAAATATTTTCTCTCATTCAGTGGGTTGCCTTTTCATTTTGAAGATCATCTCCTCCACTTTGAAGAAGCTTTCTAGTTTGATGTATCCCCTTTGTCTATTTTTACTTTTGTTTCCCTTGCATTTGGATTCAGGTCCACAAAAACATTGCTAAAATCAATGTCAAGTTGCTTACAGCTTATGTTTTCCTCTAGGAATTGTATGGTTTCAGGTTTTAGGTTCCAGCCTTTAATCCTTAGCTTCTATATACGTGGGAAGTCCAAAGCCTGTCTCTCGGACTAAAGCTCCTGACTAAATGGTCCCTTTTCACCAGAAGATTGAGGCTGTGTTTCAATCTGATGGTTGTGCAGTCCCCTGAGGGCGGTGGTCTGCCAAGAACTGCAGTGTGGATTATTACAGCCCTGTGGGGTTCAATTACACCAGCACCCTTTGGCCACCAGGGTCAGGAGATAAAAACTTCCCTTTTGTGGATTGCACCCCCCCACACTGGCTTTAGCAAGCCTGTTGTAGTGTGTAGGGAGTGGGGTTCACTCACTGGTTTTAGGAAGGTCAGGGAAAATGCCTGACTGTGCATGCCTACAGGCCTCAGTAGTGTGGTGAGAGCCTGCGCCTTCTCTGTGCACACTTGCTCACTTTAGGATGGGGCCTGGAGAGTGTTGCAAACATTCCTGCTTGCCTGCAGCACCCAGCGTGGGGGAGGGTTGCAACCACTCCCCCTCGCTACTTTGAACCAGAGAGGTTCAAAGCAAGGAGGTGGAATAGTGCCATTAAAGCTCACTTCTGGCCCAGCCGGGCGTAGCTCAGTGGTTGAGCATCGATCTAGGATCCAGGAGATCAGGGTTCGATTCCCCGTCAGGGCTCATGACCAGGCTGTGGCCTCGATTCCCAGTTGGGGGCGCACAGGAGGCAGCCGATCAATGACTCTCTCATCATTGATGTTTCTCTCTCTCTCTCCCTCTCCTTTCCTCTCTCTGAAATCAATACAGATAAATTAAAAAAAAAAAAGCTCACCTCCACCTGTCTTAACGGGGTGGTAGGAGGGTGCCATATCCAAGCTCACCCCACTGAGTTAGCAGTTTAGGTAGAGAATGTAATAATGGCTTCCACCAGTGTCCCTGTCTCCACTAAGCAGCCTTTTAACTGTCCCCTGTTCCTCTAGCTGATGGTTTTAGGTTAATCAATGAATCTCCTTTTCTAATAGTCTGGGTACTTTTCAAACTTCTGGGGTGTTTTTTTTTGCTGTGTCTTGGGATGAGTGAAGCCACCTGAGACCCCTTTAAGAGAGGAACCTCTGTTTCTTATAGCACTTTGGGTCCCTTAGACATCAGTCCCATTGTCTTTTCTAAACCAGATGGTTAGGGTCTCGTCTCTTTGGTGTAGCTCCCAGGGTTTGGAGTGTCAGATGTGGGGCACCCAGCCCCTTGCTGCTTTGGGAGAAGCACCTCTCGATTGTGCGTAGTTCCACCGAGGGTGGGCTTTTTCAAGACTGTGCCTTATTCATGATTTTCTTTTCCATTTTCTAGTGCCCTTTTATATTTTCAAAATTACCTTACATTCTGTCTTCCAGTCATCATTTTAGATTATAAACTCCTTGTGGCCGTTTTCCTTGGATAGTTTTTGTTTTGTTATAAGGTATTAGCCTTTTATCCCTTCTTCGGAATAATGTCCTAATCAGCGCTATGTTCAACGGAGCCTTCCAGGGGTGTTGGGTCCAGGATACGAAACCCTAAGACTCCTTTGTGGAAATGCAGGTCATCTTAGACTGACCGGCTCTCAGTCACAGGTTCTTCTGTGACTGACCTCAAAATACCTGCGCTGCCTGCTGAGGAATGAAGTCCCGTTCCCTCTGTTTGGCCTCATGCTCTGTCTTGAAGTTGTGACTGTACACTGTGCCTGGTCTGTGTGCATGTTGTCCTCGACTCCGTAAGGCTCGATCGTTCCCGCATAGGTTTACACTGACCTCTATTCAGCACCCTCTTACTAAAGCCTAATAAAGCCTTTGCTTACTTGGAATGTTGCATTTCTCTTACCCATGTCAGCATTTGCATTAGCCTTGTTATTTATTTTTATAGTTCTTCGTCCAAAAAGTTACAGAGGTTATGAGTGAATTCCCAGACTCCAACTTTTCCCATGAGCCCTGTTAGTGCTTGAGCGTGCAGACCGTGAGCAATTCTTTTCACTTTGCACGGATCACTTTGCAACAGAAACACTTGAACCTAAAAAGGACCTCAAAAGTGACTTCATCCAACTCTCATTTCCCACCCATTCTGTAAATAAGAAAACTGAGACCCGTAGATTAGGATAGTGATAGAACTTGTTCCTGTTTTACTCTGCAGCCACAAAGCTCACGGCAGCTCCATTACAGTACATTGCCTTAGCTTACATTTGCTGCTAAAACTTTTTTTTTTTTTTTTAACTCTCAGGTTATTATTACCTTGTAAAAGAGTTCTGATACATTAGTGGTTTTTATTGAAAGCCACCTTCAATCTGTTTTGGAAACAGGTGAGGTATAAATAGTAAATAAGTAATGAACCGAGGAGCAGAGAGGTTTTTATGGCTTGTTGACAACAGAGTTGGGACTCGAACCTAATTTCCAATTCCCAACCCAATCCTCTCTTCATAGCATCCTGTCTCCCCCATGCTTTTGTGGGTCTTCCACTTTATATCATTGTGGCCTTGAAGACTCAATAAATAATCACCACAAAATGGCCAGGTTTACTCCCAAATGTTTTACTTACATGCTGAGCTAGGCCGCAGTTTAAAACCAGAGATATCCCTGTTGCCATTTTATGTGATGTAGCGTTATTAGCCCACTAACGGTAGAGTCAGCTTAGGTTATTTTCATCCAGAAGTATAGGATACACACTGTGATTCCCAATCCTTTCAGCTCGGGTTAGATTAACATATTGTTTTCTCTTTGAAAGTCCACATAAAAGTGAAACTTGTAACCTGGGTCTCATCACCAAGCTCTAATTGCCCAAGAAAAGGAAACTGTTAGAGATTAGTCCACAGTTTCTCCCCACTGGCCCTCTCCCCATTTGTTTTCATTTTTTTATAGTCTCAGGAAAAATATTCAACAAACAAAATGAAGGATTCAGAAACTTTTTTTTTTTTTAAGTCTAGAACATGAGCAAAGATGCATGAAAATAAATCGAATGGGGGAAAATTTACATTATGTAACTGGAAGGTTTTGCATAATCATCTACGTTTCTGGCTTCTCCTAAAGAATCTGAGACACTCTGCGCAGAACATCTGTGTTTCAGCCACTGGCTGGAACTGGGCCGCAGGGGCGCCTTCTCGAAAAAGCACAGGATCCAGCTTTCCCCAGCCCCTGGTGCTGATGGCCATGCCGGGAATGCCGCCCGCCTGGCTCCCACGGATGTTTACATGCATGTGCCATGTCACGCAGCCTGCTTAGCTTTGTTAGAGACATGCTTTCCCAGTGTCTTAGTTCTGTCTCCCCTATATAATATGTCTAATGTTAACCTGCAGTTATACCTGGAAGTGCGACTTTCAGAGGTTAAACTCAGATTTTCAAGATTTACTCTAGTTCGTAAAGGTTTCCCGAACCCTTACCTGCTCCTTCCATTCATCTTGTTACCTTTCTTTGATAAATCTCTTGCTAGCCCTGAACTGAAATGCACAGCACAGCATAGCACAGTCAGGGCTATAAATTTTGACTTAAGTGATGGGCTTCATTTGAACCTGTCCTGACATCACCGCTGCCGGCTCCAGTTCCACATGATCGTTTCCATTTCTTGGTACAGTAGGTGCAATGTGAGGCTTGTCTAACAAAGTTTTCCCCTAAAAAAGGGTGGGGGGTAGCCATAAAGAATAATTTTATTAAGGCATGAAAAACGAATTACTTTTGGGAAAAAAGATTAAAAAAACAACAACTTCTTAACAATTTATGTTTAAATCCCAAACTGCCATTGCATTGTTGATTTTAAGACTAACCCTATTTGCAATTTTAGTTTTTCAAAGCACTTTCTCTGATCATCTTTGATTCTCAGAACTCTCTACTTCACTGTTATTACCACTTTTATTTTAGTTCTCAAAGGTATTTTACTACTTCAGCTTCTTTTTTGAAAATTGTCTTTCTGGTCTCCCTCCTGACTCCTCTTAGGACACACAAATTATTTTGCTGACTGTTGGTGAATTCATTGATCTATTGCTATGTTGGCATTTTGTGCCTAAATTGGTCCTGGAAATTGTGTTTGTTTTTGCTTAACATTTTATTATGGAAATTTCAAAAGTACACAAAAGTAGGGGGATTAATATAATAAACCCTCACATGCCTATTACCTAGCTTCAACAACTAAAAATATGTAACTAATCTTATTTTGTCTCATGCACTATATATTATATAATTTTATTTATCATGCAGATATATAATTTCATTGTATTCCTAAGAGACAGTGACTCCTATTAATAAAATATTGTTATCTAACTGTTAATATTATCTTAATATTATTTAGTACTAATGTTATTAGAAATGATTTTAACTAATACTCAAACTGTGTGCAAATGTCATCAATTGTCCTATGAATTCATTTTTCTTAAAAAGTATCATGATGTTTTATTTCCTGTTTGAATCAAGCAGCTTTTTTTAAAAATGCGGTAAGAACATAACATGAGATCTACTGTCTTAAGAAATTTCTAGGTGTGCAATACAGTATCGTTAACTGTAGGCACAGTGTTACACAGCAGATCTCTAAGCCTCATTCATCTTTCATAACTGAAACTTTGCACCAACTGAAGACCAACTCATCCTTCCCTCCTCTCCCAAGTCCCTGGCAACCACCGTTCTACCCTCTGTGTCTTTGAGTTTGATTATTTTCGATGTCCTAGATAAGTGGAATCATGAAGCAAGTGTTTCTTCCTTCCATGGCTGGATTTTTTCATTTAGAGTACTATACTCTATGTTATCCGCGTTGTCATATAGGCCATGATTTACTTCTTGTTTAAGGCTGAGTAATACTCCATTGTATGCATATGCAAGATTTTCTTTGTTGATTCATCCAACAGTGGACATTTCGGTTGCTTCCGTGTCTTGGCTCTTGTGAATGATGCCACGGTTGGCATACGTGTGCACATCTCTCTTCAAGGTTCTACATGAAATTCTTTTAGATATGTACCCAAAAGTGAGGCTGCTAGACCATGTAGTAGTTCTAGTTTTAATATCTCAAGGAATTTCTATACTGTTTTTCATACATTTCCACCAGCAGTGTACAATGGTTTTGATTTCTCCTCAATCTCACCAACATTTTCTATTTTTTGTTTTTTGTAATGTCTTTTTTCTTCATAGTTTATTTGTTTAAGTGCTGATTTACAAGTGCATTCTATTAATATACATTATTTATTGCTTTGTAACAGCCCATCCCTTCTTTCATTTTATTTTCCTTAAAAATTTTATGTGAAAGTATCTGTATGCTATAGAATTTCCTATAGAAAGCCCTATAGAATTTCCTGCATTCTGGATGTGGCTGATTATATTCCTGTGATATTATAAATAATGGATTAGTCTTTCTCTGTATTCCCTATAAATAATTAATTAGATCTAGAGCTTTGATAAGGCGAAGGTCTCATTTATTTGGTGAGGATATATTATCACTTACTGGAGGTCATGGTGGCTAATGCTTATTGCGCCACTTCAGCGGAAGCGATGCTTCCTGGGCACATCTTCGAAGCACCTGCAGAGCTCCGCCGGGAAGCTGTGCCCACGGGGTCGGGCTAGAGGGGCGGGGGGCGTCCTAACCTGCTCCAGGCTCTGAGCTGCTCAAGCAGTGATAGGCCTCCTGCCGTGGCAGCCAGGGGTTGCCAGGGTGGGCCTGGCCTTAGCCCTCCGACTTCCATGTAAACAGCACTCCTATTATTTGTGTGCTTTGTGTATGTGTGTGTGTGTTATTGTTGTTAATCTTCACTCAAGGATATTTTTCCCATTGATTTTTAGAGTTGGAAGGGAGGGAAACAAGGATGGGGGAGGGAGGGAGAGGGAGAGAGAGAGAGAGAGAGAGACAGAGACAGAGAGAGAGAGAGAGAGAGAAGCATCGATGTGAGGGACACAAAATGATTGGATGCCTCCCACATGCAACCCAACCTGGGCCGGGGATCGAACCTGCAACCCAGGTATGTGCCCTGGACTGAGAATCAAACCTGAGATCCGTTGGTGCTGGGCTAACCACTGAACCACACTGGCCAGGGCTTATTATTTGTTTTATATATTGGAAAGCACTATATAAATGCCAGATACTACTTTTTTTAAACAATTTTAAAGTAGATGTTTGAAAGCCACTGGTCTTCTAGAAAAACTTAGATCTGGGGTTGGGGAGCTTTGGCTGCTTCTCCAATTCCCCCTAACTCATTCAAGAGGCTCAGTAGGTCACTCCCCCCGGGGGCTGCAGTTCTCCATCCGTCCCGGGATGCGCAGACCCGCCTCGTTCCTGAGAGGGCTGTGGGGAGAGCCCAGAGGCGGGGCAGTTTGAAAGTGTTTTGCACAACACACTGTAAGAACTTCCCCCCCCTGTTTTCTTTTTAAGTCATAAACATTTCTTGCAACACAGAGGCTTTCAGATGATCAAAAATCACTTAGATATCCCTGGAGAGAAAAAGAGCTATTAGGAGTGAAGCTGGCATTAGGCATTTTATAAAATAATAATGCAAAAACAACGTATTGTTCAAGTTTGAAACACTGTAGTCTCTAAATGCAAGTTTCCGAGGGAATCTGTGTGTTAGGCTGGAAATACGTCCCCAGGGACGTAAGGACAGGAAGAGCCATTGTCATGGGGGTGCCCTGGCAGCGCCTGCTTCTAGCTCGGGTGGGGGCATCAGGGAAGAGCTCTGGGCCCCGACCCGGGGCGTTCGAGAGGCCCTCCTGCAGCGCCCGGTGCACCACAGCCCGGGGAGGGGGCGCCAGGAGCTCCCCTTGTCGTAGGGGCGTGGACGTTGCAGCACCCTTCATGTGGCAGAACGTGCGCGGGCTCCCTGAATTCCCCTCCTGCACCTCTCTTTAGATCGAACGCGGAGCCCTACCCTAGAGTCACACCACACGTCGGAAACTTTCAAAGGTGTCCAGAATCCACTAGAATGGCCTAACCGACTTTGCTTCCACAAATTACCTGTGACTGGTCTGACTTAAATACAGTTAATTTCTGGTACATCCACACGAAGTAACGCTGTATGGATTTTAAAAGAAATGAGGCCATTTGATATCTACACAGATTGACGTGAAAATTTATCCAACATATTTTAAGTTCTGGTAGGTTACAAAACATCGTATGATAGGATCCCAATTTGTGTTAGAAAACAAAACAAAACACTAACTTCCATTTTCTAAACTACTGTTTATTTTAAAAACAAAAACAAAAACAAACTTTTAATGGCAAAAGACAACGGTTGAAGGTGGGTGGCGAATAAATGGGGACTCACCACAGGGATCTCTCTACTTTTATATACGTTTGATATTTCCCATAATAAAAAGGTTGTTTTTTCCCCTTAAATATAAAAAATGTATATAGTGGAAAGAGCAAGTTTTTTAGGTATCTCTAGATACCTAGACAAAAACCCTCTCTGCTCATTAACGGCTCTAAAGCTTTGGCTAGCTGTTTTACCTCCCTCTCTCTGCATTCTCGGCTATAAAATAGGTCGAAACACTGCCTGGTCCGAGTGCTCCAGCTGGTTGGAGTGTCTTCCCTACACCAGAAGGTGGGGGTTTGATCCCGGTCAGGGCTGACCCCCAGTTAGGGCATGTACATGAGGCAGCCGATAGCTGTTTCTCTCTCACGTAGATGGCTCTCTCTCTTCCTCCCTCCCTCTCTCCCCTACCTCTCTCTCTAGAATCAATCAAAAAAAAATGGGTAGAAATAATCTTAACAATAATAGTATGTTATAAAACAGGCACAGCCCCTCATCATTATCATCTTCTACCTAACAGTTATTGAACGATTCAATGGGATGAGGCAATGGCTTTAAGCTGTGGAGAGTCAATGTTACCTACTGAGGCTGTTCCCAGATCGCATGGTCCTGCTTTTGGAAAATGCTAGAATATTATCTGAGAGTGGGTGGGGTGCTGTTCCTTTGTTTAGTTGTCCCTCATAAAATGCTTTTTTATATGAGTATGTGTGATTATATCCTGACTATCTCGTTTGGAGGAAAGACATTTATGTGCCAAGAAGAATAGATAAGGAACCTGGAAAGTATATCGTAAAGAAACACCTGGAGATGCCTTTTTACAATTTTTAGGAAAATGGGCGCTTAGAATGCCATTTCCTCCCTCCCTCCCTCCCTCCCTCCCTTCCTTCCTTCCTTCCTTCCTTCCTTCCTTCCTTCCTTCCTTCCTTCCTTCCTTCCTTCCTTCCTTCCTTCCTTCCTTCCTTCCTTCCTTCCTTCCTTCCTTCCAGGCTTTCCCCCTCTGTCTAGCACCCTAGCTTTCTTTAGGGGATCCCTCCTGCCCATGCCACTCATGTGCTTGCCGGGCCCCCGATTACACTTCTCAAACTTGCTGCTGCTTGTGGGAGCCAGCCCTGGCCTAGCACAGGCCACACCCAGGCGGCAGGGATTAAAGCAGGGCGGGCATGTGCTTCTGGGGGTCAGTCAGTCTTGCCCGCGGTAGATTTTGTTTGGGGCTTAAGGAAAGGCAGCTTGCATTCGGGGTTATGTTGCTGAGAGCGTGTGACTAGGGGGCTGGCAGAATAACCTTCCCCACACTTAGGAACTGAGGTAAAGACATAAAAAAAAGAGGGGTGGAGGTCAGCCCTGAGTTCCTACAATAATTGTGACAAAAACCACGTCTTCCCATATATCTTTCAGTTACAAAAAACAATAAAGTCACTCTCCTTTTGAGTTGAACCTCTCTCTTACAGCTAAAGGAGTCTTGAGTAAGCAAAACTTTGAGTAAGCACAGATATTCTTGTCGATATCTGTGTCCTGTAGCGAAGACCAATAACAGGCTTTTACAATTCTTACACATTGATACTTTCTAATGTCTTGTATTTACATTTTAATTTTAACTCTAAACATCAGATATGAGTTGGGGACAGTTGGGGAGAGTGAAGGCACTTGACGAGAAAGCATACAACTGAAAAAAACAACCATCATGAATTATACAAATTTACTTCCAGGTATACCTGGTCAGAATTATGTTTCAGCCTCTACTCAAAAAATAAAGGCCTTAAGCTTAAAATATGGTAATACGATAGATGTTCAACAGCTTGATTCTGAGGTTTTATTTTCTAAGAACTTATTATATATTGAAATCAATCAGTAAATACACCCATGATAAAATTCTTCCATTCAAAAATAGCCAGTGCCTTTGTCACTTTCAAAAGTTTTCGGATATGGTTAATTAATTATGAGGGCTGCAAATAAGAGATATGGTGCAGCCCTCCTCGTTAATTCCCATGCATTTGCACAGGAGGGGATTTGTTAGATGGCATTAAGTGGCTTATAACAATTTCCAGGAGGATTAGGGGATTATGCTTGAATGATACACAGACACAGATAGAAAGAGAAATTTGGATAAGTGAGGTTCTAGGGAAACCCCGCTGGCCTCCATGCTGCTGCTCATGGCCTGTGATGCTCTGGATAAAATGACTGAACTTCACCACAGCTGCCATGAGAAGAAAGGGCCTGCGCCCTTCCTCACAAGTAGAAACCATCTCCTCTGTGTGGCTGCTGATGCCCATTTCTTCCTTCCAAACTTCACCCAGGTCTACCCCTGTGGCAGAATGGAAGCTGCACCTGGAGCTTAACTGCAAAGGAGTCTCCAAAATAGAGCTTTAGGTTGTGTGGCTCTAGGGTTCGGGAAGCCTGCTAGAAAATATCTAGCATACGGGTTGAGGGGGGCAATCTGCAGAGTCCTCTGCAGATTTTGTCTGATTTTTTAATCATACCAATCTTATGAAACATGTATTTCGAGTCCTATTTTAGAAATGAGAAGGCTAAGGCTCTGTGATGGTGGGGCTGGAACAAGAAATTATCTTAAGCCAAAATCGTGTTTCTGTCACCTTACGCTGCTCTTTTTCCTGGTTATTTCTAGAGTTGCAGTGCATGTTCTATTAATATTTCTTCCCATTACTATTTCAGCATAGGCCAGGCCTGTTGTCAAAATTGTCACATTTAAAAAGATGTTTATCATCCACATTAGCCACTGTTCAGTGACTGACATTTGAAGAATGGAATCAACAATTGGGTTGGAGCTGCCTCAGTTCTGTGACCTGGGGATTTTCATAGAGGACATGTTCTAGGACTCTATGTCACACAAAAGAATTCTTCACAGTTGTCCCTTGACTGAACCCAATACAACATTTTCAACAGCCTTTGTCAAAATAGTTAATACCAGCCATAGTCTTCCAGAGTACAGCAGTGGTGCACACATACAGTTAATGTCCTAACAAAATGTCTGGTAAACATGCACTCGGATTTGATGCAGGGAAAGGAGCCACTCTTTTTTTAAAGATAATGGAAGGCATATAAGACCCAAAAAAGAGAACTTATTTATATTATTGAGACCAGTTTCTCATGCATTTACTCATTTAAATATCACACCTACAGATGAAGTTGTCAATTCATGATCACAGTTATCTTTGAGAAATTGGGAGAATTACTGGAAGAGTTGGAATATAGGAGCATTTCACCTGAATTCAGCCTATTTACCAGTTCCCCTGGGTTTAAAAATGACCCACGGAGGTGGGGAAAGGAAATAAACAAATGAACAAAAATGTATTGGGGTTGATGAGCTGGGATTGAATTTTCCAAAGTCAAAAGTTTATCTTGCATTATAAATAAAGCGAGAAACACTTGTGATCTTAATTTAAATAGTCCCTGAAAATAAAATATTTAACTAAAATTTAAATAGAAAAGCTGTATGAAGAACTGAAGTTTAGCCTGAATCTATTAAAACATTATATCTGTTGGTAGTAATTAGAAGGAAGAGGGCACCGCTATTGTTACAAAAATCTGTTCATTTATATGCTAAATGCCAGGACAGCAGCCATGGCCTTGCTAAATGATAGCCTGTCATCATGTAAAGAGTGAACTTAGGGCTTTGAATAGTATAAATGTTTATGCCAGGTATGTACACAAGATGAAATGGGGGGCAGGGGTAGTAAGAAAGGAAATGCAGGCAAGCTCTGCCAATTTGGTAATGGTTGTTTAGTTGCCCTGAGTGTCAATAGTTGTAAACCATGGTTTGTAGAGAGTTACAGAGTTTTCCATTTTATGGTCCATCTACCCATCCTATCCCCATTGGCTGTAAACTCAACTACTAACCATTCTTCCCACCAGAGAACCCATGTAAGATAGTTTGCTGTCGAGCCAGTATCAAGTTCTCTTGGTAATTTGGTTCAACTCCCATGTTTCGGTGGGGGATGCAACGGCTGCATGCTTCATATGCATTTGAATATTACAAAGAAAGCACGGTGTAGAACAGATCTCTAGTGTAGAGTGAATCTCAAGTGGGCAATCACACATTAGGAAGCTTGCACAAAAATATAACTTATTGTAAGTCAGCCAATTCCTACTCTGGGACCTGAGGCACTCTGACAAGCACCTTGCATAGAAAGGTCTTTTCAAGGTCGACACAATAAATTCTGATGGCAGGATCAACTAAGTAGCATTGTGGTGGAGCCCAGTGGCAGGGTCATAGAGGAGGGAGGAGAATGGGAGGCTCAGAAAGCTCCAGAACTCAAGGGGTGCACTCAGATGACTGGCCTGCAAAGTTTGCTGGCTTCCTAAACGTCTTAAAGGTTGGTGGAGCCCACGCAATTTTTCTAACTACGTTCTAATTTCTAACATCTTTAGGCTAATTTAAAAATTATCTGGAGTGAATTTTGACAGATATATGAAGTGCCAAGCTTGTAGCAGTTCATTTTCCATTCAAATGCCCTTGAATTACCTTGGAGTATACATTTCTGATGAGAGTTCTTCAGGTTTTATCTAAGGTGTAGATTGGGGATTGAACAATGTGAGAACACATGTCTCACAATTTATACTCATTTGTCTTTAAAGTAACTTACCATGCAGACAGTATACCACATAGCTACACCTTCCTGTGTGCCGTTTTTTGAGTTGTCTCTCCACATCCAGAATACTTCGATTGCTTCTAAGGGAAATGCAATGGAAATCGACCTTCATAGTTAAGGCATTACTTCCTTTGTCCTGGGACCCACTGCACACCCTCCCCTGGAGGGGCTACCACGGGCTACCTTATTTGGTTACTCAACGCTTTCATATGTTTAGCTCTTATTTCCGCAGGAAGCAAAAGGCCAGGTATCATTTCTCTGTAGACCTTCATTTTCCTATTATAAGGCTACAGAACTTGGGTCCTTTGGAGATGTGCTCAACAGATATCTGTTGATGAATGGTGACATGAAGGGACCATGAAGGAGCGCTCCAATATGCCTTACTACTGCTTCTATTTGGGGGAGATTTTGTGATCCTTTTAACTTTGTGATCCAGACTTCTGGGGAAGAAGACGTATATGCTATTTCATTCTGGAAGCAATATAATTTGAGACATGCACTTTGACAGCTAAAAGCAAATGTCTTTTAAAGGCAGTGTTCCCTGGCTGTAGCCTGCAGCAAACACCACCATGAGAAGGGCTATGAGAGCAGTGCTATGTAAGTTCATTATGAATCTTGAGCCCTAGGTGTCTGCCAACCCCCATCCCAACAAATATGTGCACGTACATACATGCCCCCCCCATAATGTGTACACACACACACACACACACACACACCATAGCCCTACTATTTATTTTGTTACTTGGCATTTACACAGCAGCAGCTGTGCTGTGAGTAGACACATAGCTACAGGCCTGGCATACTGATGGACCCAGAGGTGAGACATCTGGTAAAACAGACGCCACATGGCAGGGGGACACAGACTGCCCAGAAAGTGTTCATCTCCTACTCCCAGCATCAAGGATCTGACCAGTGCCTGCTTGGGCACCATGCCTTCCAAACAGATGGGGATAGATCTGAGCCAAGAGTATATGGAGAAAGTCCTCATATTGCCTGTGAGATGGAGGGGTCTGTGCCAAAGATGTAGAAGCAGCCCCCTTCTAACAGTCAGCTCTTCACTGTCACCTGGGCACCACCCATTCATCAAGCCCTGTCAAGCAGTTTTTGCCCAGGCTTCGCCATGGCAGAGTGAGCCTTTAGATAAATGCCTTACCTTGTTCATGGAGATGACAAGAGGATTAATTAGTGAATGTTAGAATGCTCCTGCAAGATGAATGGATGAAAGAAAACTCACAAGGTGTATTATTAATAATGGAACGAGGTCACACTTCATAAAAGCCCTGTAGAAAGTCCCATTTTCAGTATAGAGCACTCATCTTGTATTAGAGCCCCACTTTTTACTGAAATATTTAACAAGCATAATGCAACGTAATTTATGTTTTAACTAAAGGGAAAAAAGTACATACAGGAGAAATGTTATGGGAAAAGCATTAAATTTACTCATCTTTTTACTTCTTTTGTGTGGTCTAGAAGCAGGGTCATTTTCCCCCAGGTAGGATAAGCTTACTTATTCATGGCTCTCATACTTTTAATTCTTTGCATCTATTAAATTAACTACTACAGTACAAAGAAGAAAAACAAACTAACTGTGAGGGACACTTGAATCTTTAGATATGCAAAAATAAGGTGTTAGATATTGTGGTATAAGAAAACATCCCTGAATAAATATAAGTCTTTTATTCTCAGGTACCTTTGGCACCAGAATGAAGCTAACAATTATTTCCAAAATGCAAGTCTCTAGGGGGCCTGTATTCAACAGAAGCATCTACAAGATAAACAGTGATGAGCCCAGACAATAGGAACTTAAAATTAGCAAGATTTCTTTCACCAAAGAGTCACTCAACTTCCTTGTCTAACTTTCTAAATCCCAGCTTTCTGTCAGTGCTTCCTGAATTTCATCCCCACTGTGAGACAAAAAATCTTCTCTTGCACCTTTTATCTGTTCCTGTTTCTTTTACCATATTTGCAGTTTTCATCATTAACGTTTCATTTAGGGTATGCATGCTGCGTTTCACCAAAGCGATCATAAGCTCATATAGGGCAGAGTCAGTATTTTATGCCCCACTGTCTCAATTACATTATCTTACCATAGTGTGTCCTTCAATAAGTACTTCTTGATTGACGCTTTAAATACTGATGATCACAGATGACAAATATGAAGCACCCTCAATCTGCCAGTGGTGGCACTGTTTTCATGCACTGTCTCATCCTGGTCATCACAACAGTCTTTGAAGTGAGTACTCTGTCATCTCCATTCTACAAAAGAGGATAATGAATCTCAAACAGGTTCACTAAGTTACCCCCAAACTGTACAGCTAGAAAAGGGCAGGGCCTTGGCTGCAATCTAATTCTGACTGATTTCAACGATCCACAGTGATCCACAATGATCTCTATGTTGCCTCTAAAATTCTTCCATTCCTTGGAGAAACCCCCACCCCCTGACAACGTATTTAAGTTTCCTTTAGAACTCTTTTTTACTGCATAATATCTTACAGATAAACTCCAACTCCCTAAATAACAAGTACACATAGATGAGAATACACTCTAGCATTTGGCCAGTGACCATAATAAGCTGGACAAGGCAGGTCTAAAAGAGAGAAGAAAGCTTGTTCTTTGAATCCACACAGGCCCATTCATTAAAGCCACCCGTGTGGATGTCTGTCTCCTAGCCTTTTCGGTTTCCTCTGTTTCCAGCCAGGAATGCTGTGGGGACTAATTAGACATTGCCCACAGAGTGTAAAGTAATAATATCATTGACGATAGGCCATCCAGGAGCTCTTTTGCTATTATGAGATCGTCTGAACACAACCCTCTCTATGGCCCAAAAGCAGCAAGGAGCTCGCAGCCAAATGGCTTTGACATCCAGGTTGCAGGGCTCTAGTGACAGGACAGTGCCGCGCGCCCATAGCTTGCGCTGGCTGCTGCCTTCGTGGCGGGCTCTGCTCACGGCGGGTGGCCCGCTTACTTGGTTGACAGGGAGCTGCTGGCGACGGGAGCTGAGGCCGCGCTGCACAGGCCTGCAGAAAGCCACTTCTCTGCAGAAAGATTGATAACCGCCTGTATCTATTCATTGGGTAAACATTTATTCGGCACCGTCCCTGCACCGCCGCTGCACATGCTGAATGGACCATACAGATTCCTTGACCTCTGCAGCTTACAGTCAAGTAAGCGAGACCCAAAACACATGCGTTTAATATGTTATCAGTTCACTTCGGGGGCGACCGTTCCGTAAAGCAGGCGGCGCGAGGCAGGCAGAGGCGGCGCGCGGCCGGGCAAGAGGCCCGCACGTGCCGAGGACGCAGGATGGTAACCGGGAGAGGAACATTCTAGGCAGAGGGGGCAGGAAGCACAAAGCCCCTGCAGGGGGAACAGGCCGGCCTGTGTGAGGGCCGCTCAGCAGCCATCCTGGCCGCGTCGGGGGACTGAGGGGAAAGTGCGAGACAGAGGCTGGAAAGGTGGACAGGAGCCAGGCCGTGAAGAGGCCTGGGGGCCATCTTCGAGTTTTAATCCGAAGCCCTTGGGAGATGTTGAGAAATGGGATATCATGGTCATATTTACATTTCAAAAGGCCGCACGGACTGCTATGTGGTACTCTGTAGAGTGCAAGAGAGCAGGGAGGCAGACCATCCAAAGCTATTTCAGGAGATGACACCTTGCCGGGCAGGGCGTGGCTCAGCGGTTGAGCATCGACCTAGAATCCGGGTGATTGGGGTTCGAATCCAGGTCAGGGCACATGCCCAGCTTGCAGGCTCGATCCCTAGTCGGGGGCATGCAGGAGGCAGCCGATCAATGACTCTCTCATCATTGATGTTTCTCTCTCTCTCTCTCCCTCTCCTTTCCTCTCTCTGAAATCAATAAAGATATATTTAAAAAAAATAAATAAGGAGATGACAACTTTTTAAGCTGTGGTTTAGGGAGGCAGAAGGTGAGAGTGTTCGAGTTCAGGATACACAGCTGTCAGGATTGGGTTATTGGAGAATAAAAGAGAACTTCTACATTCAAGGGTTAAAAAGAGACTTAAAAATGCGAAAATACCAAAAATAGGCTTTACAAACTGCTTTTTGCTCAGCCACACGTCGACACTTCAGTGAACTATTCCCAATGGCAATTTCTCAGGATAGAACCAAAAGCTCTTACGGTTTTAAAGCTAAAAACTAGCGTTGTGAAAAGTCCTTGGGTTTAGCAATCTAGTCCAAGACCTGCTGTTATACTTTCTTTTGACCCAGAGCAGGTTACGGTACCTCTCTGGCTCTTGGTTTCCTTCTTTTAAGAGTGTTAGTGGAAGCAAGAACTGGAAAAAATCAAAGATCCCTTGTAGATACATTATTTAAGCAAATGATTAGGTTTAATATGTTGTAAGGTTTAATTTAAACATAAGTGAGCAATCTATAGACAGATGCATTTTTATGAACTGAATGTAGTCATTGATGATAGAGTTTTTTCGCTAAAATGAGAATAGATCCTGGAAGTTGATATGGTTTGGGAAGTACAGTCTGAAGGATGGAAAGTAAAACTTCTTCTAGCAGAGTCTGTGGGTCTTTCAATCCCGCTGGATGCACCTAATTTGGAATATTTGTAGTGAAAATATTTTTCTTGTATCTTCACCTACTACAAGTACTAAATCTACTTTTTTTTTACTCCCTTTTGATACTAAAAAATAATCATCAAACTATATCACTTCCAATTTATATCATTATGGCCAAGCCCTTATCATATATTTGAAAATTCCTTACTCTCCATATCAAGAATATGAAGATGAGAGAAAGAACAAATGTTCTAGATGAAAGAATTAGAATCTCTTAAACATATGAAAGCTTCCAATCTAAAGTGGAGTAAACTTAAAAGAGATGTTAACATTCTATAATTGGTCTTTGCCTGGATTTCCCCCAAAGGCAGAGCCTGAGCACAAGACTTATATACCACTGATCTATTAAAAAAATAAAATCGGAGAGAAGCAGAAGTGAGCAAAAAGGGGAGGGGCGGCCAGCACAAGGGCGCTGACTGAGCTGACACCATTGAGAGCTCCCTTCTGAGAAGCTGCATGAACTCCACCTCAAGTAGTCTGTTGGGGAGGGAATTTATACACCAGCTCCTGAATCTTACTGATCAAAATTCATTTCATCAGGTGTTAACACCCCCTTCCCCCCATTCTTAATTTGCACAAACAGGGTGACCAAAGTGGGAGGCAGGAGAAGGAGGGTGAGGGGCTGTTGGGTCACCCCTGTGTGTGGATGGACAGAACCACGCAGAGCTGGTTTCCGCAGCAGTGACCGGAGGCATGAGTGTCTGGAGTGGTGCATATAATATGTCTGATTCAAAGTTCTCCTCAGCTAGCTGTGCAAATGCAAGGTAGAGGGAGCCTCAATAGCCAAATATGTAAGGATGACTTAGAGAACTTGGCCCAAAGTGTAAGTGGCACGAGCTAACTAGGCCATGCATCTGACAAACAAAACAAAACAACACAACAACTCCATGTTGGGCAGGCCCAGCAGAGTACAGTCTAGAAGTAGGAAGATGCTACTATTGTTTTACTCTGTATTGGTCAGATTCCACACAAAGCAGACTATGATCAAAGGGGAGTGGCCATGATACCTGGGCAAATGATGAATTAGGCTAGATCATGAGTTACAGATAAATAAACTTGAAAATTTTTATTTGTAGCATAAAATGGGAAGAAGTAATGCTATTCTATATCCTAATAGTTGGAGTTCAAATGGAAGGCAGCTGAGACTTATTCTGTGTACTGCGACACATAGAAATTAAAACAATTGGCTAAAGTCATTATAGGCACAATTTTTAGTAGTCAAATCTGTTCACATAGAGAATGTGTGCGTTGGGTACAAACAGTAGGATCATCCTAGGTGTATTAGTGTACACTGGGGAGATGTAGAAACAGAACATGGGATTTCTGAGTCAGAGAATATGTGTTTGAATATAGATCTAGCTGGGTGGTAATTGACAGGTTGCCTGACATTTCTGAGCTTGCGTTTCCTCAACAGAACAATAGTAATAGTGTCAGGGTTAATGCAAGAATTACAAGGTATGGGGTGGGGAAAACGTGGAGAGATTGTTCAAAGGGCATAAACTTTCAGTTATAAGAGGAATCAGTTCTGGTGATCTAATGTACAGCATGGTGACTATAGTTAATTACACTGTGTTTCATACTTGACATTTTCTAAGGGGGTAGATATTAAACACTGCCATAAAAAGGTAATTATGTGAGGTGATAAACGTGTTAATTGACTTGATTGTAGGGATCATTTCACAATGCATGCATAGATCACATCAGCGCATTGTACAGGTTAAATATATTGCAATTTTGTTGATTTTGAAGCTGGAAAAAAAGGAAGTTTCTCAGTAAAGTAAAAAACAATATATATTATGAGGCTACATGTGACTCTCTAGGAGTACTAAGCAGGATATACTAATATCAACATTCCTTTTAATTGCTGACAGAGAAGAGGAATATTAAAATAAAAAAATAGAGGAATAGTTTCTTAGGTGAGCAGGGTGAGCTTTAGCATTTCACACAGAGCTGGGGCAGTGTGGGCTCTGCAGAGAGAAGCCTGGGTCCTCCAGAGGAGCACTCATTCAATGGCAAGAAATGCTGCATTTTCAAATAGGGCTTAATTTGAATGGAAGGAAAGAAGCTCAAATTATAATGAGCCTCCGAGGCATTTTATAAAATTCTCATTAGAAAATAACGTGGCCAGCAAGCTGTATGGGTACTAAATCTAAGAACAAATCACGTGGATGAGATGCTAAACATTCAAAGCCTGTACCGTTTGCTTAAAAGCATAAATTCAATTGGTCAGATGCCGAATTACATGTGAGAGAGACTACCAAAATATTACCACAGCAGAAGACATTATTAGGAATTAAGCAAATGAACAAACATTCCCCCCTCTGGTGAATATTTGTAGCGATGATTGAAAAATTTTGCAAGCGTGTGGTATTTTAACAAACCTGAGCATTATGTGATGTACAATTGTATGTGGGGGAGCTCTGGGGTGTTTTGCTCTGAGAATTGGATGGTGCTCTGGCCTGGCTCCTAATGAGAAGCAGGTAAATAATGTAAAACATCAGTTCAGCACTCAGATGGTGCTAATGAATGAAACACACAGTCCACCAGCTCTTCTTATTTGGACAGGTGACTCATGTGTAGCAAGACCCTAGATACTAATGAGAGATTAGGCTGGCTAACAGTTTCCATGAGGTGCAGATGCTTTTTGGGTGACTTCGTGTCCAGTGGTCTTTTTAAGAAAAAGCAGTGTTTTTAAAAATGTCATTAAAACTAAGTTGGAATCAAAAAAGTTCTCAAGCGCATTTGAATCTCCTACTATTGTTTGTCACCATCTCAGAACTAATTCATATGTTTATCCATCCATCCATCCACCCAGCCACCCATCCATCCATCCATCCATCCATCCATCCATCCATCCATCCATCCATCCATCCATCCATCGTATCCATCCACTGGCCATTTAAAGTATGGTCCCCGGAATAATGCTGCCAGATTTCTAAAATCTTGAGCCTCAACTTAGTAACAATCTAACTTTAGGCAAGTTATTTAACCTTCCTAAGCTTTAGTTTCTTCATGTATATCAGAGGTAATAATTCTACTTATCCCCATAAATTCCTCATCATGAGTTGAGAGTTACAGTGGGTAAGGAACTTAGCCAGTTCTCAGTGTTAGAAGTAATTGTATAGTTGTTATTTTTTCAAATTTGAAGTACATGTCTCCTGGCCACTGATACTCAAAAACTATGCTCAATTATCCTTCTACGAATATGCCCCCTTCCTTAATTACTTCCCACATTATAGATGTGAGAGGAAATAACCCACTTATTTCATTGTGTTCACCTCCAGAAAGCAGGACAATTCTATTAGGATCTTTTATGAATGCCCAAACTACCAATTTTGTTATTTACCTGGACTTGGTACTCATGAGTAAAACATGAGGCTTGTATTCTGAAGTTTTCCCAGAATTCATGATACCCTACCTTGGACAGAGCAATCAGGACCAACCAGGACATGGGGTGGATGTACATAAACAGCTTTGGCACTTTTCATTCCTAATGAGCATCAGTTTGAAGGCAATACATAGCCCTTTGCACACAAACTATCCTGAAAATAATCCTGCCGGTTCCTAAGACACCCAAATAACAGGATAGTGTCCCTGGACCACCAGCCTTCACTCATGAGACATGTTTACAGAACAAAGCTCGCAATTGGAATCAGTTTTTATTTTCTTCACTCAAAAGAGCCCTTACCCTCCCCCCTACCTCACATACGTGCACACACTGCAGCTGTCCCTCTCCTCTGAGATATATTGTTCCAAGTGAACTGGACCTAGAATTGTATTAATTCAATTAATAAAAATAAACAGTACTTTGAAATAATTAGGGAGAAATTAAGGGTATAGAAACCTGGGCTACAAAATGAATTTTAGGGGAAATCTAATTGTTTTTACCCAGTTTCATAGGCAACTGCAACATTATGCTACCAAGGAAAGATTCTTGAGTGCAGCTTTTATACAGAGATTAAGACTGATTTGTTACAAGCATATTAAGTCTATGCAAATGAATGCTGATAAAACATTTCAAAAGTGTATTTGCACGAACAGCTTCAATTTGTCCCCAAGATCTGATATAGATTGTATTTTATTTTTAAAACATTTTTGAAGGCTAGGTAGGGCACAGATAAAACCTCTGTTAGAATTTTGGAATAAACATAGTAAATGACTCAATATAACTGAGACATTTCTGCCATTCTCCTACCAAAATATAAAATAAACATACATAAGAAGATAAAATGTAGAAATCGGACCATAAATAAAGAATAGAAAAGTCGTTTACCAAACCCCAGTCAAAAGTTTTATGTTGAGAAATAGATTTTTGAATGTACAACTCATCTTAGCAAGAAAAATCTCCCAAACAAGGGAGGAAGAGAGAGGGAGGGAGAGAGGGAGGGAGAGAGAGGGGAAGAAAGGAGGGAAAGAGGCACAGGAAAGATGGGGAAGGAAAAGCAAGGAAGAGGGAATGGGGGGGGAGGGAGGCAGGGAGGCAGGGAGGGAGGGAGGCAGGGAGGGAGGGAGGGAGGGAACAACAACAGCCTTTGAATGATTCTGCATCAGAACAATTTGATTCTCGGAGCTAGGCGCGGATGAGAAAGTGAGATGTTATGCTCGTTCATTCGACCTGTGTGTATCAGTGTTTATTGTTTTCTCAGCGCTCCTGTGAGCCTGGGAGTAACAGTAACTGAGAGAGGCACAAGCCCTCCTTTCGTAGGTTCACATTTTATCCGAGGCCCACAGGAAATGCACAAGTAAGTGAGCGGTTTAATTTCAGATAATGATGAATTTAAGTAAAGAATGAAGCTGCGTGATATGTTAGAATGGGACTGGGTCGGCCTAGGAAATGCTGCCTGAGGGGTGACATTTGAACTAGATCTAAATGCCAGGCAGAGTCTAGATCTGGAGATACCAGGAGCAGCAGGTGCACCGAGAGAGGCTGAGGCGGGGTAAGAAGCAGGCTGGTGTGGCTGGGGCGTTGGAGATAAGGGGAAGGAAAGGGACTGAGATAAGCGTGGACCTGCAGGCAGGGATCAGGTCACTGAGAGCCTTAGGAGAGGCTGAATTGTATTTAAGTGAGATGGGAAGTAATTGAAGGTTTTTAAGTCTCCCATTTTCTCATGTAACTTATTTTCAATTGTTCATGTAACATTTAATTTTTGATGATCGTACATTAGGCTAACTGTAGGCCTCATTAAGTCCCAAATAACATAAATTGCGTATGCCACTTTTTCCCCCCCACAGTGACATAGAATTAGCAATTAATAAAAATAAAAGGAAAAAAAAATCTATTACCTGGAGATTTAAAGAAAAAAAATAACCTCTTATGAAACCATTAGACCATGAAGGAGTCAAAACAGTAATTTCAGACGATTTAGAGTATAATGAAAATTAAAGTGCATTTTCATGTCTAGCAAGGAGCCAGATTTGGTACCCTTTACTACTGTCCTACCATAAGCAACCAAAACTCCTGCATAGAATTTGTGGCAGAACTCCCTAGATGTTCAGTATCCTATTTTGTTTCTCTGAGTACAGGGATGAGCTATATTTCCCAAACCTTTTCATAACTAGGTAGGATTATCTGGGTAGTTCTTGCCCATGGAATATGAATCGAAAGAAGCAAGGGCATGAGAAATCAAAGAAAGACAGCTCATCTGGGACGTTAAGGAATAACTCTGGATTTGGTTGTTGGCCTAAGAAATTGACTGGACAAAATAGATCAGAAGCCAACTAAGTGAGGGGGGAGTTTAATTGTTAAAAAATAAATAAAAACCCCAAAACATATAAACAAAACAAAACAAAAAATTCATCAGCACAGAGTAAAAAAAAAGTTTGCTCAAAATTCAAAACAATATTTAGGTCCCCATATTCTGAGTAAGAAGTTGACTCCATAAAGCTATACAACCTAAAAGGTAGACCTGTTCTCCCGAGCACATCCGTGTGGTCATGGAAAAGAAAAAATCAACCATTTAAAGATAAAGCCAGGAACTGAAAATTGGCAAAGGTATCGCTCCAAAAGCAGAGAAATAGATCCCAAAGAAGGGACTTCTCCCATATCTAAGCCTTCCAGCATCTTCTCAGCAGGATTTTGAATTACTAACAAGCGGTTGGTTAGCAGCTCTTATTCTTACCTTTTGCAAAGAGAAACATTTTCTGTGGTTACCTTGACTATGTGCCTCACTGTATATTGAGTGTAGAAGGTCACCGGAAAATAAGAAGCCATGTTTGGATTCGATGGTCATCTTAAACCTTGAGTTGAATGCAGTGAAAAAAAAAATAGGGCATCGGTAGATACGATAAAATTAACATGGCCTTAAGTTTTTTGCTACTCCTGGTATTGAGAGGTAGAATTTAATCCCTCTACCCTGAATTTTGACTAACCTTAGTGATGCTTTTGACCTTTAAAATCTGGCAAAATGATGTTCTTAGACCTTTGAGGCCAGGCCATAGGAAGCCTTAGAGATTCTGCTGGAAATCTATTAACTCCTCTTGTAACACACAGAGCCCTAAGCTTCCTTACAAGTTCAACCACCCTGAGACCATCAGGCTGGAAGAAGGCCAAGCCTTCTTCAGAAATCACTTGCTTGGAATGGAGAGGGATCAGGCTGGACCCAGACTCCCGACATCATGCCAAGGCATCGGGCACATGAGTGAGCTTCCCAGCCCAGGCATCAGATGACCATAGCGGCTCCACTGGAAGCCATTAGAAGCATCGAAGTGCCTCAAGCCCTTGCTGAATTTCTGACTCAGAAATTGGGAGGCACAAAAAGAATTAATCTGGAAAAATATCATTATCAGCAAATGAACGATTCATCTGAAATGTGTTTTATGAAATATGAAGGAATACCATACAGCAGGAAAAAAGAATGAACTACAACTCCAGGAATCAATGTTGATGGACTTGAGACTGAAATTGTGCTGGGGGGGAAAGAAATGGGATACAGAATATATAGATAGGATCTCATTCATGTACTGCTGCTCAGATACACAAAGAGATGGTCAAAAATGACTAAGACTATAGCAAGGAGATAACACACACAAAATTCAGGACAGCAGTTGTCCATAGAGCGTTGGGGCAGAGAGGATTGGAATTAGGGAGACGCATAAAGATTCAAAGTGCCAGTTAGTTTTCATTCCTTAAACTGTGCTTTTACCCTTTACAGCTTCCATTTGAAATTTATAAATATAGACTCTCATGCAAATAAGAAAAATATAATAGTAATAATCGTTACTACTATTTATTGAGGACTTTATTCTGAGCCAGAAATTATTCCAAGAACCTTAATTCTCACCACAGTTCTATGGAGGAGCCACTGTTATTTTCTACCTTTAAAGATAAAAAAAACAGATGTAATTTAAAACACAGGGCTAACCCGCTTGTGAATGGCAGTGCCAGGGTGTTTTAACCACTGTGCTTTACTGCTTCCGGAGCCTCGCTCGAATTCTACAGTTTTCTACAATAACTATATATATCATTTATATTTGAAACAAAACAAACATTATGAAGCAATCGCCAGCCTTGCTTCTGCTGGGATTCTTACAGAACTTGAATTAATTTAGGTTAAATTAAAGATGTTGTAATGTATGGCTGGAAGAACTGTGGGCACATTAACAGCTCACAGTGCAATGCTAATTACACTGAGCTTTCAACTTTAAAAGCATGTTGCCATAAGCCTTCGAAATGCATAGTAAAGTAGGTTTATACCAGCATTTGCATTTTATGGACAAAGAAACAGGTCATGTGACGTTCTCTCCTTCACACAGAAAGGAGTCATCGTCATGGATACAGACACTTTATCTACCTTAGTCATACTTATTCACAAAATATATGTCGCACAGGTCCAGAAGAGATTTTTATTTCCACCGTGATTCTAAGGTACGGTCTTATGGGCAATACTCACCCTAAATATATCACTCTTCTTCAAGGGACTGGTTATAAATCAATGGTGCTCAGAGAAGATGTGAAAGAAAATTAAAATATTAGGCTGCGCCGGGTGGCTAGGAGGGATGGTGTCTCAAGGCGAACGTGTTTGTGTTGAAAAGAGGCTTCTATGTACATGTATTTCCCGTAGGCAGGAGTTGGTTTAGATGATGGATCGGTGGGGCTCCATCGTGGCAAAAATGTGAAGTTGGCGACGTTTGTTTTCCGTGATCTGTTTCCTTCCTTGTCATTTAGTCGGTTGCTCTGGATCCCACGCCCTTTAAGTATCCGGATCCCTGTTCCTGCTTCGTTCTTTCCTTAATTGGCTAACAGGCTTCTAGATGGATAACTGGTGAACTGGTATTTTGGAAAGCAGGCTAGTTTGGAAATCATAAGGCCGGTGTTATGGTCCCAGTTCTCCACTAACTCACCTGGAAATGGGAGTGCTTGCCCGGCCGGGCGTGGCTCAGCGGTTGAGCGTCAACTTAGGATCCAGGCGATCAGGGTTCGATTCCTGGTCAGGGCACATGCCTGGTTGCGGGCTCGATCAATGACTCTCTCATCATTGATGTCTCTCTCTCTCTCCCCCTCTCCTTTCCTCTCTCTGAAATCAATAAAGATATATTTTAAAAAAAGAAAAAAAAGAAATGTGAGTGCTCTACCCATCCTCTCCGGACCCCCATTTCCCTTCTGTCTGGGAGAGGATTGGACAACTGGTTCAACAGAAGCAATGCCTCCTAAGTCCAACATTCATGTCTCCATAGCAATAATGTGTGATTAGAAAATTGCCTAAGCTATTACCTCTCCCAGGAGTATCTACCATTGTAAGGTAAAGACTTGAAAATTTCAGTGGCTTATTCAATCCCTTACTATCTCTGGTAAGCGACTATCATGTTCTCCAGATTTCCCTTACATCAGCCATTCTCTCCTCTATCCATTCTACATGCTATCGCCCAAACGAGCTAACCATCCTCCTACCCTGCTTCCTTCATGGATTTCTCCACCTTATCAACTTGTTCAACTTGTGCTGACATTGGATAGGAAGGCAAACGAGGCAACGTGGGCCTACAGAGGTGTAGTTTATGCACACTGAGCGTGACCAAGTCGGCAATGGGTACAACTTGTCTGTAATACCAAGGACTTCCTGATCATGTTTAATAGATCCTTTTTTATTTTTAAACCAAATCCAAAGGATATTTTGTGTTCTTTTCTTATATTTTTGATTTTTCGATTGCAGTTGACATACAATGCTATATTAGTTCCAGGTGTACAACATAGTGATGTAACTTATGAATGATCACTCTGAAAAGTCTTGTAGCCATCTGACCCCATACATAGTTGTTACAACCTTATCGACTATATTCCCTATGCAGTAACCCGTGGATATTTTTATAGCTGCCAATTTGTACTTTTAAATCCCTTCACCTTTCCCACCCATCCCCTCACCTACCTCCCATCCATCTGTATCTATGAGTTTGTTTCTGTTTTGTTTGTCCATTTATTTTGCTTTCTAGATTCCACATGTAAGTAAAATCATATGGTGTTAATGAACTAACCCTTTTGAAACTCCTCTAGGCCTCCTCTGAGGTTGACTTAATGGCTGCACAGCGCTCGCCCCCTGGTTAGAGCATTTTGTTTTGTTTCTGTCGTTACAATAACATGAGAAGGAAAACACCTTTACCACAGCGGCTGGTTGTGCATCCTGAGGTGGTCAGTTCGTCTGGTCCACTTGCCCCATTTGCTTAAATTACAAGTGCTCATTTTTTTCTCTTAAAGGCATAAGAATATAAACATTTTGCAGTTTTTTTTTTCTTGCTTTTTTTCAACAGTCTTTCTGATATATGTTCCTCTAAATTTATTTATAGGATCTAAACATGTCCCTGCGCCAAGGCCATGGATTTTTCTTCTTCGAAATACAGCCCAGTTTGAACATACAAACTCACTTATTATCTTTGAATGACACACTCTTGCCTTCAGACCTGAAACCCAGGCCTCCTGATCTGGCATTCAAAGCCCTTTACAATCCGGTTCCAATGTAGCTTTCAGCCCATCCTACCCTCTGTCTTACCTGCTCTCATCTCATGATCCTCAATTCTACTGAGAAGTCAGAACTAGTCACCTTTAATCACTCTCATAAGGGACACTCGTATTAACAGTATTAGTCTTTCAGAATTTTTTGTGATGATTAAATAATTTAACCATGTAAGGGCCTAGAACATTTTTAAATGCTTATGAATGATTTATCAGTAAATATGAGCTGTTATTGGTTATCATTATCCTTCACATTCGCGGCTGCTCATCAGTCTGTGGGCTGGAAAGTCTTTCACTACTCTCTCTACTTACTGAAATTGTACTTCTCCAAAGTTCAGCATAAATGCTATAAATCTGCAATCTTCTGTGATAATCATGGTCAGAGTTAATTGTGCCCTTTCATGCATTGTCAAAAGCTTTAGCTCTACTTCTGTTTTAGCTCACATGAGAGTTATTTATTTCTGTCTCTGTAATTAGATTGGAAAGTTAATGAAGGCAGGGACTAAGAACTATTTGTTACTCAACTTCATTACCCCCAGAGTGGCTACGACTGATTATTCAGCCAAAAAATGCTTATTAACATGAACTTGGAAACTGAAGATGAACATTTTTCAGGCCACTGAGGAGATAAATTATAATGATGGAATGATGGGCATTTAAAAATATTCTGGATATTTTTGAATGGCTGTCTATTAGTTTCTAGGATGGCCTCATTTTGAATGGTCACCTATGCAGGATCAGCTATACAATTTATTCTTCTCAGAAAAGCTACACAAAGCTAAAGAGAGTGGAGGCAGGAAAGGGATTTGTTAAGTAATTATATGTTTGAGTAACTTTTAAAGCTGAATATTAACTGTGTCGAAAATATAGTGCCATCGCTAGGTATTATTGAAATATTAAGATTATTTGTATTTACAAGCAAGGAAGTTACTATACCAGAGGGGGGGGGGGAGAGGGAGAGAACAGAATGTGGGGTTCTATTGAAATAGAAGGCAAAGGGTGAGGGCTTTAGTTAGGATAATGATGCTTATAATTGTCAGTGTTTATAAAATGATTACTCTTTGGAGGTAAGCATTTCTAAGACTTTACAAAAATTAACTCATAAACCTTCACCTCACTACTTTGAATTGGTAGGTTGAATTGTTACTTCTATTTTACAGAAGAAAAAATGAGTGGGGAAACCATGGAGGGCAAGAAAACTTTCCCCTAGTGTGTGGGCCACTCCACATAGTGACGTGGCTTTCTCCCAAAGCTTTCAGTAGGGGAAGGGTGGGGAAAGACCAACTTTGCAATTGGAGAAACCCAGCCAGCGCTCCTTCAACCCGCTGATCAAAGTTAACGTCAACAGTGATGTCATATCATGTGATGACAATGACACTGTCTGGTCTTTCTCCACAAAATCCTATGGCCTATAACCTATAACTCAAGTCTGACTATGAGGTAAACATCAGAAAACTTCCAGTAGAGGTAAACAGTATTCTTCAGTGCTGTCAACCTCATCAAAAATGATGAAAATCACAAGAAAATCATCACAGCCAAGAGAGGCATAAGGAAACATAACAACTAAATGTAATATGGTATCCTGAGTGGAATTTTAGTACCCAAAAAGAGAACATTAGGAACATTAGGACACCAGCACAAAGGAAATCTGAAGAAATGAGGGGCCTTAGTTAATAATAATGTGTCAATATTGTTCATTAATTTGGTTCATAAATATAACTGCTGTGGGTTTGTATTCCATAGAAAGGTATGCAGAAATCCTCACCACATATACCGATGAATGTGACCTTATTTGGAAATAGTCTTTGCAGATGTAATCAAGTTAAGAAGAGGTCATACTGAATTAGGGCGAGCCCTAAATCCAATGTCTGGTGGCCTTATAAGAAGGCCATGAGAGACATAGACACATACAGAGGAAAGCTGCGATGTAAAGGTGGAGGCAGAAATGGGAGCGATGCAGCTGTAAGTCAAGGAGTCCCAATGACTGCCGATTGCCAGCAAACAACAGTGGGGAAGAGGCAAGGAAACTTTCTTTTCTAGAGGCTTCAGAGGTCGCATGTTGCTGCTGATGCTTTAATTTCAGACTTCAACCCTCCTGAACTGTGAAAGAATGCGTTTTTGTTCTTTTAAGCCACATGATTTGTGGTAATGTATTTTAGCGCCCTAAGGGAACTCTGTGGGGGCAAAGGGGAAGATATGTGAACTCTCTATACTATCCGCTCATTTATTCTGTGCATATAAAACTGTTTTAAAACATGAAAGTCTAGTGATTAAAAAGCAAGCAAGCAAACCATAAGCTGCAATGAGATGGTGCCACACCCTCCGGGATGGCTATGATCAAAAATAACAATCACAGGTGTTGGCAAGGATGACGAGAAACTGGAATTCTCATGCACTGCTGATGAGAATGTAAAGTGATGTGGCTGTTTTGAGAAGCAGCCTGGCAGTCCCTCAAGAGGTTAAACAAAGAGTCACCATGTGACCCAGCAATTCCATTCCGAGGTATATGCCCAAGAGAACTGAAAAGATACATCCACACAAAAGCTTGCACATGAATGCTCATAGCAGCGTTATTCAAAATAGCTAAAAAGTGAAAAAAACACACACAGAAGTCCAACTGGCAAATGGATAAACAAAATGTATAACAATACAATGGAATATTATTTGGCAATTTTAAAAAATGAAGTAATGCTAATGCTATCACATAAATGGACTTGAAAACATTATACTAAGTGAAAGAAACCAGTTACAAAGGACTACATATTATATTATTTCATTTATGTGATAGTCCCAGAAAAGGCAAACCCATGGAGACAAACTATATTGGTGATTGCCAGTCCCTGGCAGTGGGGAGTAGGAAGTGGGAGTGGGGAAAAGGGAAGGGGTGGCTAATGGGTACAGGTGTTTTTTGGGGGGTAATGAAAATATTCTAAAATTGATTGTGGTGATGGTTGTACGATTCTGTCAATGTACTAAAAACCATTGAATTAAACATTTTAAATGGGTAAACTTCATGGTATGTGAACTACATCTTAATAAAGTTATTTTTTTAAATATGTTTTTATTGATTTCAGAGAGAGGAAGGGAGAGAGAGAGAGGGATAGAAACATCAATGATGAGAGAGTCATTGATCAGCTGCCTCCTGCACACCCCCGACTGGGGATCGAGCCCACAGCCTGGGCATGTGCCCTGAAGGGGAATGGAGCCGTGACCTCCAGGTTCATGGGCTGGCACTCAGCCACTGAGCCACACCAGCCGGGCTGAAGTTGTTATTTTTTAAAAGTGCATCACACAAAGAACATTGAACTTGTCCAAGGTCACAAGGCTATTAGGCGATCAGAACCAAAGCAATCTGACACTAAGGGGCTACACTCTTAGCCACTCCATATACTGAGTCTTTTGTAAAGGTTTTGACAATATTACCTAAAAGCACCAAGGGAGAGGCAAACCTACACGAGGAAGAGGGAAACCATTAGAACGGTGACTTTCCCAGCATTTCCTGGCTCTGAGGTGCTCCTGGAAATAGACAAGGGCAGGCTCGGAGGGGAAAATGTCATTAAAGTCCTGATTGCACTCACAGGCTCCTGGAGAGGGAGGAGGCTTTTCTTTCCCATTGCAATTCTGAGGAGGGTTATATTTAGGGGAGCAAAAGGAAATGCATCCAAGCCACATGATAAGCACATTCCCTGTACCCACTGAAGTTATTTAGATGCGTGACAAAGCGTCATTTAAACCAACTTAAAATTAACTCTAATGAAGCAATATTACCTTCATTTCACAGCCTGTTACACATTTGCTTTTCTTTCGTGATAGGTGCTGCATGTCTATCAAGCAAAACTAAGATTTCCCCCCCCCAGTTGCTGGAAGGTTTATGCGTGTACAAAGGTATTTCCAGCGTGTGTTCTGTTTAACCACTTTTTTTCAAATAATGGGTTGTACCCCATTGATCAAGCTGCGCTCTGGAAGTCGTGTCCCTCAGGCCTACATACTGGATAGAGTGTCAAGGTTGTACACTCCCCTGATCCACAGTGACAAACTACCTGTCCAGCCACTGAGCCTGGGGCAAGCCCCGAAGGCAGCTGGATCCAGAGGAAGACAGAATCTTCGGGCGTATTTACTGGGATGAGTGGCTGTGGAGGAAGAGTCCCGAGGTGTTCAGACAGGCAGGACCCAAGCCGGGAAGGGCCGGGAATCTCAGGCTAAGGAGTCTGTATGTTATCCATCAGGCTATGGAGAAGCAATAAAGGGTTTCCAGTGTGGGAAAAACATTTGGTATTCAAAACTTATTTCTGATTGTTTTATGGAATGCTGACTTGAGGGGGCAAGGGAAGAGATAGCATAACCTAAATGGATAATTACACATGGACATGTGCTTATTGTCACCTTATGGCTGAACAGTTGTACAGGCTGGATTACAAAGACCCGAGTTCAAATCCCATCTCTACCTCTAACAAGCACTGCAAGTTTTGAACTTTTTTTTTTTTTTTTATCACCAAAGCTCTTGCAAAGTGTTTTCAGGAAAATCCTTACCTCAAAAGCAGGGATAAAATACTATTTCCTTTCCAGGGCTTGAAAGAAAGTAGAATAAGGTAAGGTAAAGCATAAAGGTGTTTATTGCTTATTATATGTTTTAATAAACCAGAGAATTAGGTGAGGTGAGTATTGTTGTCGGTTCCTGATGTTAGGTGCTTAAGAATGAAGAATCCAATGATTTATGGGCCCTGGAAATTATAGAATTGAATTTATGATATCGCTGAAGAATTTGTCAGGCACTAATAATATTGTAGAAATATAGTTCTTAATAGGGTCATAATAATGAACAGCAAAGTCCAAAGATGCCCAAAAATCTCAGAAATTCCTAGAATATCAGAAATTACAGTGAGAACTAATTCACTCATCAATCAAACATGCCTTGGCATATTATTTGTTCTTCAATTTGACAAACTTTCATGAGCTCCTACTTGATACGGGGCACCAGTGACAGGTGACGGGTAAACAGACAGAGTGTGACCAAGTATAACTCATTGCTATGGAGAGAAAGTGGGATACTGTTCAGCGAGGGTAATCCGAGCAAAGACTCTGACGTAAGAAATTATGAGAGATAATCAGAAATAACGGATAGAAGTACCTGGCTGGTAAAGTCACAAAAGCCTAGAAAAATAAGCTATGACCCCAAATGCCAACTTTGAGGTTTATGTATAACACAGGACATAGAGAAATATTAGAAAAATGTAATTTCTAATGGAAGCGCTATTTTAATAAATATGCGAGATTGAAAGATCCAAGGAGCTAGGTGGCTGTTACAGTTTTTCAGGAGAACACTATGGGGACCTGAACTATTGCAACAGGAATGAAAAGTGAGAACAGGTGAAACTGAGCATCAAGGAAATACTGATTTATTATGAGAAGAAAAGGAGATGGCGGGGTGACAGCAGCTCAACCCTGATATTACCAGTGATAAAATTTGCTTTGCATATAAAAAAATCACACAAATGTATGAAGTTATACACACTCCTTCTTTGTGCTCCAAAAGAAAAAGATACACACATATGCAGAACGAGACAAAATGACTTGGGCACAATTTATCTCTTCGAAACGAGGGAAGCTCACAGAGGCCAATTGATCTGTCCAAGGTTAACCACAAAGTGGCAGAATTAGAACTTGAACTGGCATCCGTTCCTCTTCAGACCACAGCACAGACCTCTGCAGACAAGTGCACGAACCTCAGGCCCGGGTGTAGAATAACTCCCGGGCCGGTGCCCCTGTGCGCTGCGGGACCTGCCTCTGCGGCCAGGAGGCCACTGAGCTCACCGTCACCTCGCCTTTGTCTTCTTTTGCTGAACACATAGTAATGGTCAAACATATTTCTTTGAGTTGTTAAAAAGCGGAATTTGCAAGGCTCTTGAAGATATTGCCTTACTTTACCATGGACACTCAGAAATTTGGAAACCTAGAACTTTCCCTACTGCGTATTGAAAACTGGAACCCTGTTAGGAGTTCTTGTCGCCCCAACCTTTCCTATAAGACTCCTTGTTTCTTGGGATTTCTGAGCACCTACCAGAATAAACTCCTTGAAGGTAGATATTTTTATCTGTTTTATATCAGTGCTATAGCTCAAGTGTTAGAATGATGACTGGCACGTAGTAGATGCTCAGTAAATGTTTGTTTAATGTAGGAATCCCCTTCTTCTGGATGAAAAAGATGAAAGTGTTTGAATTAAAATATCCAGAGAATGAAGGGCTTACGATCCATTGTTTTTGTTTTGTTTTTTCCCCCCAAGAGGCCAATGAGATACTTTCTTCATTACCGGATCTCCTTAAATCTTTATAATCAGAGCACTGCAAGGCTCTCCCAAATACGGTCTTTGGGCAGTGGCTTTATTTGCTCTGACTCTTAAGGAACCTATAGGCAGAAACAGTGAACGCAGAGTTAATGCGAGCAGAGACTCCTGGGCTACTCGCAAATGAAGGAAACTCCATTCTCTCTCTTTTCTGCTGTTATCATCAGCCTCAATGATTTCTGGGGAAGGACAACATGGTACAATGGGAAGAACATGAGCCTGAGTCCAGGCAAAAAAGTCCTTTGACTCCCGGCCAATTATTGGTCCTAGGTCATGAGTTGTGTGCCCAAGACAAGTCATTATACATGCCTGTGTCTATTTACAGCATCCTCAGCTGTACAACCGGGAAGACACTATCTACTTTAAGTTGTTGCTGTTGTAAAAATTAAAGATACAGCGTAAAGGTCTTGACACAAAGCAGATACTTAGTGAATATTTATCATTTTTATTTTTACATATGTTAGAGTTCTTCCTCATTGGCACTTTTTATCTCTGAAGATAAAAGGAAAAATCTAATGTAGAAGGAAGCATCATACGTCTGGCAGCATCTCATGGCTATCGGTGACCCCGGATTGCAAATATCTAGGGGCAAAAGAACAACCTTCTGGTGTCTCTGTGGGTCTGTTTAATGAGTCAAGGGACCTGGAGGCTGGCTTGCTTTGTTCATTAGAGCCCAATGGTGTGTAGAATCCAGAGGTTAGCAGTCAGAAATTCACCTTTAAAAATAAGATCCGCTATGATACCTTCCAGGGACTGTGGCCTGGGGGATAAGTTGCCAGTTTCTGGGGCTGCCTGCTGTGTGGGAGAGTGGCTGTCACTGACTTTCAGCTTGTCAAATACATTTCCTAGCCATTAGCACTTACTCCTGAGGGAGCCACCGCTGGGAGTGTCAAAACAGAGAGGAATTTAATAGACCATAGGGTTTTGTGGCATCCGGTTCATGCCAGCCCAGCGGAAGCCCTGCCCCCCTTCCTGGCATTCACGAGAGGTGTCCTAAGCTTCTGCATCTTCAACTTGCCCCATCTGAACATCCATTGGATTTATCTAATGCTTAATTAGCACTGACTTTGTGGCCAGCACTGGTTCCTACCCTGTCATTTGCCCTTACAGTGAAAAGGGATGAGTGATGTGAATTTGCAGCTAAAACAGAGGTTTGCAGAAGTCAAACAATTCTTTCACATCCACCCGGATAGTTTTGCAAAACAAGACCCAAGCCCACACTGATCGTTAGTGCTCTGGGGAGTAATTGTCTGCAGGGGGCTCAGCTCTGAGTCCGGTGGTCTGAGACCCGTTCCCCTTGACGTGTTGTCAGGCTCACCCTGGTGTTGACCACGTGCTCCCTTCATGCTACTGTTGGTGTCTAAAAAAAGCCTTTCCGATCACACCTCTTCTGCCCACTTCCCACTAATTTGATGTGCATAATTTTAAATTTATTTTGAAAGATACAAACTGGACCAAGAAGTGGGACATGGACAAGTGTAGCTTGGTTCCCATTTGCCCACATCCATGAAACGATATCCAGAATTTATGGAATCCCTACCCTGCACCTGGCACTGTTCAGATTTTTAAACATACAAACTCCTTGCGTCTTCCCAACAGCCTCACAATCTAGGTACAGCAACGTTAGAGGGAGAAGGGAACGTAAAGAAGCAATAGCCTTTGTTTGCTTTTTAAAGGCAAGAACAACTCACAGAGTGAGCAAAGGTGGTAAGAGGCAGCTACCTCAGAAGCCCATCTAGGCAATGGAGTGCCCACCGAGGAAGGGCTATTGAGGCAACGATGCTGGACAGGATTTTAAAATTTTAGCAAAGAAGAGACAGAGAAGGGGCCTGAGAGAGCTGCTGGGAGTTATGCTCGATTATTTCTAGAGGTTTCCATTCTAGAGGTTCAGGATACCTTGACTGCGTCCCTCTATCCCTGGTATTTACTGCATGCTGGGGGGGGGGGGGGGATGGTGATGACTGTAAGGATGCACGAAAGGTGCCAAACAAAAATGTTCAAATGCCAAAGAATCTCCTTGAAGGGCTGCCATGTGGCCAAAAGTCGCCGAATCATGACGGAGAGGCTGAGCGTGTGCGGGAAGCGCAGCCCCGGGGGCAGCCAGGCTGTCTCCTACCGAACCCCATCCGCTCGCGTCTGCATGTGGCACAGGGAGCAGGGTGCTCGGCCGGGAAGGGAGGCCACGCTCCGCTATCCACTCACCTACCGAAAGGGGAAACTCATGCACGGAAGCCTGAGGGAGCTTTAGCGCTCTCAGAGAGCGGGGTGCACGCGTCTACACAGGTTAGGGAATGGATGGCAGGTGGGCCGTCGGAGCCGAGCACAGGCCTGCTCTCCAGCCACCCTAGCCGCCCGCCTGCCTCAGGTACGTGCCACTGTGCTGATGTGGCAATGCTCCAAGATGACAAGAAGCATTCCTTTATGGCATTATCTTGTTTGCCCTTCCTGTGTGCTGTCCCCTGTAGCTCTCCTCTCTCAACTCCCTCTCCCCGCAAATGCCAACCTTACCCGTTCAGCTGAGAATTTCCAAATCTCCCTTTCACTTCCTCCCTCTGCCTCCTTCCTCTGAGGTTGGGCCAGCCTGCCTAGACGCCTGGCATTTCTTGGCCCGCCCTGTCCAGCTAACCTCCTGAAGGGGATTGAACAACTGCCTGTGTTTTGTTTCTTGATTTATCTTTATTGCCTACATTATTGACGTCAACGTCTCCTGACCCTTGAAAATGGGCAAAACCCTCTGATCATGCTAGAACCGTCCAGCCCCGCTCTCTGGGTCCCCATGAGGCAGGACGGCTTTCGTCTTTGTATAGGTTTGGCTCTAAACCAACTGACAAAGATAATTGATGGAGTCTCTAGACTTGGGACAGAGAAACCAGCATGGAAGATACAGATTCTGTTTTATGGAATTTCTGTGATTTGAAGTACAGTGTGTCAGTTTTTGTTCCCTTTATAAAAGGAAGCTAAACTCAAATAAGCCTGAATATTAGGACTGAATAAATGAAGATGACGGCAGTCACTGGAAATTCCTACAGGATAGATAAAATGGATGGAACAGTAAATACCACATGATATATGGCAACTGTAATCAAACGTATTTACTGTTGATAATTTTAATTAAGGAAGTTGTTAATGGAGTTGTGTATCTTCAGGAAGGATTTTGTGGCTTTATTTTTAGAAGCACAGACTCTCAAATTTACAAGTCATATGAATTAAATGAATCCAGTGATCTACATGTAATTGAAAGCTGCCCTTCCAGTGCACGAGAGTCATTTTAATTGCAGATGCTATTAAGCTGTCTCTGTGAATTTATTTATGTGAATAAAGTTCCCCTAACAGGGTTACTATTTGGTGGTTTCAGTGTGTGTCGTACGCTCATTGAAGGCCTCCAGAATTTAAAGTAAGTACTTTCCCTTTCATTTATTTCTTGGGCTACTCACTCCAAATTAGTTCCCCGAAAGCTCATGATGTGGGTTGGTTATGTGTTTTGTCCCACCCAGCACCACCAACATTTACTTATGCAAGTTCTTCAATAATTTGGAATCCAAAATTAAAGAAAAATGAAACACCCAAGTTTAACACAGCGCCTACTTAGACCACACAATGGAGGGACTCTGATTTTGGGGGGCAGACACGCCCATCCACCCCACATTTGCTTTTAGACAGGGTACAATACCTAACTTGAATATTCAAGTAACACTTGGAGTGGCAAAGTTTGAGGTGAAGTTTTCCCCGGCTGTCTTTGATATCATTTGTTCATTTTCAGCGGGGTGACAGATGTGAACAGAGTATAACCCTGAGCTGCAGTAACCTGCCATTTGTTTATTCTTTCATTCGTTTAATATACATGTATCATTACATGGCTTATTGGCTTATTAGTCTTGTTTTTTTTCCTGCATTTTATGACACTTTGACATCTTAGAGCCTTCCTGGCTGGAAGAGACAGCCTCTCCCAGGGCTAGCCAATTTCTAGAGATACCAAAATATTCCCCTTTCAACATTTCTCACATATGTAAATAAATGAATCCAAAGTTTATATCTTCAGCCACCAACCTCATTGAACTCTAGTATGCCAAACCAATATGCCCCTGCCCTAATCAACCCAGGACCAGGTTACCAAACAACTCCAGATAGTCCTTACACCCCAGAACCTGTTAAAATTATTCAAACTAGCCTATTGTAAGCCTAGTTATTGCCACTAACACCACAATTAAGCATTTTGCACACACCTGTCCCTTGCCCCTCTGCCTCCTGACCTGCCTTGGTGCTTCCCTGTGTGTCCCTGCATGGCATGGCATTCACATGCCCACTCTTCAGGGAACTGTGAGTAACAAACTCTTTTCAATGACATTTGTCTCCCCATAACAAAATAATACTAAATACAACATTTTAAAACACTAATCATGTCCTAGATGTCGTCCTAAACCCTGGAGCTTCAGTAGGGAGTAAGCCAGATGTGGTCTCAGGTCTGTGCTTGTAGATTTAATCAAGGACTTTCTCCACCCCAGGGATGGAAAGTCTTATCCAAGTTCTTAAGAACCTCCTTCTGCATACCCTGAACAGTTGTGCCCTTTCAAGCTTTGGTTCAGAGCAATGAGAAGATCATGAGATTTAGAGTTAGACCTCATTAGGAGCCTTATTTCCTTTGAGACCTGAGACACATTCTCTAACCTTGTAGGTTGTCCTGATAATATTGCAAAAATAAAAAGAGCTGTGTTCACAAAGGAGCTACTATGTTTTTTAAAAAACACGCTGCAAGGAAACATGGAGGACTTTACATCCCATCATTTCATAAGAAAGATTAAATACTAGTATCCCTGAGGCATTTATTCTTATAAACTCTCAGAGGACTCACTTGATCTGACAAGCACATTGAGTACTGTACAGACTGAAATGTGAACCTTCAAACAAGCATTTTGCATGCATGCAAGTGTGTGTGTGTGTGTGTGTGTACATGCACACTTGCACACACACAGCCAGACATGATGGAGACTGTGTCTTAGGCATTAGAATTCAAAGTTTTCTTCTTCCTATACTGGAGAATTTATAGTCATTTTAAAAATACACAGTCATGCATACATTCTAGTTTTCCTTGGAAAATTTGTGCTAACAGTTACGTAATAAAAATGCTTAACTTATAAATGTCCCTTGTCTCAAAGAAAGCACAAGACCTTTCTGCCCCTATCAGCTTATGTAACACAAACTTCTTGCCACCACCAAAAATTTTTATAAGAAAACTTATGCCCCAGGGGAATCAGTGAAAATCAGTGATCCAGAGTGAAAATGGCATAGATTTTTTAAAGCACTGTTTATCTTTCTTCATTAAAAATACCTTTCCAAAAAGCAATAATCCTGATGGTGCGAATTACTAACTGCGTTTTTGAGCTTCATCGCTGCTCTCTTTTTGCTCAGGGTTCACTGGTTTCCTGGGCCCGTGTTGTGTGCAGGGCTGTTTCCATAGTCTCTGCATGATTACCTGCCTTCAAAAGTGACAGGCAAAACTCTAGGGCTGCTGGGAGCGGTGGGAAGGGTTCTTGCCTAGAGGGAATGCAATTTCTTTTAGGAGAACCTATCCAAACAGTATGAAAATCCGGGTTATATAGCAACAAAGGCAAAAGGATAGAAAAGTAGAAGACAGAAGGAATGAAACACACTGTTTTAGCAGAACTGAGAAACAAGCCAGTATCAGGTTGCTTCATTCACAGCACTTCTTAAGTTCTCAGCAGAGAAGGAAACACTCATCACCACACGCACTCAGAAAGGCTGCGTGATGCTGGGGAAGGGGCAGGAAGCTAGGACCCAGATGCACAAGAGCCGAGGTCCCCAGACCCAGCAGCAAGCTATTTTCATTCATTTTCCTCTTTTGATCGAATTTACTGGGGTGACATTGGTTAATAAAAGTGTGCAGGTTTCAGGTGTACAGTTATACAACACATCATCTGTATATTGTACTGTGTTCACCACCCCAGGTCAAGTCTCCTTCCCTCACCATTTATCTCCCCTTTACCCTCTTGTACTCTGGTTTCTCTTCAGATCCTATAAATCATTCACCGTTTCCATTCATTTTCTCATGCATGGACTGAAGCCAGTAATACCTACTGCAATGCGTAGTTATTAGAATTAAATGAGAATACTTTGAACAGGAGAGAACTTGGGCTATATTAGGGACTCAAGAAATGCCCCTTGTTGTAAATCAGACGTGTGGTCTAATAAGTTTGGGACCAGTTACTGCTCTTCAAAGGATTCCTGGTTTTATAAAACTACGGTAATGTCCTTAGGTCAACATAACAAACAGAAGCCTAGCTGTAGCTTTTCAGGAGAGTCTTTATTTTAAGAATATCCTCTCAGTCAGTTGTAAAGTTGAGTTTAAAATAAATAATGCATACGAAGGAAGCTGCTGGGAAGATCTTGCTGGAAGGCAAAAGTTGTGTGTTTAAGTTGGTGGTGCTTTGAATATTGAGGAGTTTTGGGTTAAGTCCTGGGAAGACCATCCTAAGATAAAAATAAGAAAAGTGGCTAAAACATTCTTAAGTGTCTACAGTTGAATGCTGAGTTCCCAAAAACACGAAGAATGCCTTTTCCTTCCTTCCTTTCGGTTCTGCCGCAGTCGCATGTGCAGTGGTCTTGCCCTCAATGCAGACCCTGCTCTGCTGAGAAGTATATGCATCAAAGCTTTGGAAGATAATTTTGTAAGCCCCTTTAATTTTGTCTACGATGGGTCACTTGAAATTTTATCTGGCGTAAGATTCCTCTTAGCTCTAGTAAATCGTGGTGCTTCATTGCAGTCCTGAATTGCAGCTTATTTGAAGGCAGTTAAGACTAAAATTTCCAATTTGGGATCGCCCAGATAATGCCCTGAGATTACAAGCCGAACTCAATTATTTATTTTAATTACTTGCAAATGTATATCTTGAAAACCTCGCCTGTCCGCTGTGGTCACGATGTGTAATTTTTTTGCGACACTGATTCTGAGGAAGAAATGTTTTCACTGAAATATGTAATGGTGAGGAGGGTCAGGTGCTGAGTGGAGAGAAGACATCGACAACTCAGGATTGTGGGAATCAGTCCAGGGTCAGAAATAAAACACATTCAGTCCTTTCCTTCTACATTCAGAATGCGAGGGAGTAAAATCCTTTGTGCTTTCTGAGTGTTTTTTTAGATTACCTTTCTTCTGGTTGAGGAATTATGTCAATTAGCAAATGGGTTGTTAGTTACAATATTATGTAACTGGTTTCAAAGTTCTGGTTCAATGCAATGCTCCTGACCTGGTTTGTGTAAAATTCTAGTTCTTACATTAATGGCTACAAAATGGACAGCCTGTCAACTTGCAAAATTCTGACTCCAATGCAAAGGGTCTCTGTCTTTTTTTTTTCCCCCATGAAGAGAAAGATGAAGACAATAGAATTATCACTAGAAACCAACTAAGCCCCGGGTTCCCTGATGTTTAAAAGATGAACCTAACATCCTAATGCATTCTCAAGGATGCGTCTGACTTATGTAGCTTAACGTGTACTTAAGACATTTCTGATTTACAAAGCTCTGTTGATTGTAGTGGAGCTTTTTCTTGGTCCATTATGATAGGCTTGTAAAACTCAGATTACCCTCTAACTGCGGCCTTTCTAGGGAAAATGCTCACTCCATGGTGCTGAAGAGCCCAGTGCCACACAGAGCTCATCTCTCGGCCCTGTTCCTCACTAGCCCTGTGGCCTTGGACGGCTCTTTACATCCTCTAAGACTTAGTTTCTCATTTGTTGGGGATAACAATCGCAACTACCTAATGGGAAGATTGTGAGGGTTCATGAAACTGGTTCTGAAGGTCTTAGCAGAGTCCCTAAATCACATTTTGGGCTCAATGAATGACAGCTGTATTTTTGCTGTTATTAAACCAGTGATATTTTATATGCATGCATACGGCAACCCTGAGATCTATTTGAGGAAAGAGCCAACTACGGCCTTGTGACTTCAATTCCCTGTGCCCCAGATTATCCAAACACTTTCATCTCTCTCTCTTTTCTCTTCTCTCTCTCATTCTGATTCCAACTTATTTCTTATACTCGATAATATTTTTTTACTTTCAGTAGTTACTGTCATCTTAAGGGCAAATGCTTTACAAGTATAATTTCTATCCCTTAGAAACAATGTGCATGTAGCTATTATTATTATCATTACTAATTTTCAAATGAGAAGATTAGGTTAAACCTGTACAAAGCTAACCATTTGCCTGCTACAGCCAGGATCTGAACACCAGCTAATTGACCTCAAAAAACTAGTTCAGTTTTCATTGTAGCACATATTTTGGTTAGTTATTTCTACATAACAAAATACCCCAAAACTCAGTAGTTTAAAACAACCCCCAATTAATTAGCTCACGGTTATACAGTTCAGCCCTTGAGGTTTGGCTCAGTTGGCTGGTTCTTCTGGTGTAAGCTGGGACCACTCAGGCCTCTGTCGTCAGCTGTGTGTTGATGAGGCGGCTCTGCTGATCTTAGAGGGGCTCTAGGATATGCTTTCAGGTTGGCTTGTGGGGAGCTGCTCTGAGACAGCCCTCACTGGAACAACAGGGCATCTCTCAGACTCTAGCACACTAGCCCTTTGTTCACAGGGCAGTGGCAGGGTGTTGGTAGAGACAGAGTCTAGACCCCAAGATCTGATGAGGTCTGGTTCATCACTGACTCCCTGTCTTATCTGCTGTATTCTCTTGACCAAAGTATGTCACAAGGTCCAGATGCAAGGATTGAATGGAGTGAGAAAGGAGTTGGGAAGGTCGCGTTGCCAAGGAAATGAGTGTAGGGATGGAAAAAAAAAATTGAGAATGCTTGTGCAATCAGTTTCCACATCAGATATTTTGGTTTCTTCTCTGCTCTGTGAGTGCCTTGTTCACTTTTATTTCTCTTAAATGATGAAAGGTGGGACACGGTTTCAAAGGCCTTACCTATCCACTAACAAAAAATCTTGCCCTCTTTAGGGCAATGGATGGCAACTGACTCTTAGGAGAGCAGAAAACTGATGGCCAGTCTCTAATCAAGAATGAGTCCAGTTGAGTGTCTGTAATACTTGCATTGTTCTTTTTTAAAATCTTCAGAATTATTTCTCTGCCACCTGTCTTTATTTCACGAACCCACTCTGTTGACATCCCCAGGAAAGCCATGCATGAGGTAGCAACAGGGAAAAAAAAAATCACACAATAATTTGCAAGCACACATTTCTACTTTTTTATGGCCTCGATAGGAATATGGTTTGGGCTGCACAGGCCTATGGCAACAGAGCGCAAAGCCATAGCAGGTATCCACTTCCAAATTTATCTTTGCCTAGAGCCCCGAATGATTTATTTTTAAGTATATTTCACCAGAATGCCCAGAGTTAAAATGTTGTTTACAGTGGGGGGCTAGCAGTGGAACATGCTGCACCGATGTCTCCAGAAGAAGGAGCCCAGAAACCCATTCTCAGGAAGGCAGGAAAACACGGCCCCCTTATTTGTTTCCTTACAGGCCTCTTCCTTCCAGAAAAGGGTTTTAGGTAGCTTTCACAAGTGGCTGTGAGTTCATCCACGTGGGCTCAGAAATGGGAAATCAATTCTTTTGTAACAGTCCTGCCTTTGATCGAGCAGCGTTTGTATGTTTAAAGGAGAAAAAGGGAGAAAGATTCAGCAGGTATTGATTCCAAAGTCATTATCACCCATGTTCCTCGATAACAAACCAGCTTTCTGTTTCTCCTCAGCATTTGTTTGAATTAACTGGAGGGTGCCGGGAGACAAACACAGCCGTTGCCCCTGTAGGGAATCTGAGCCTGGGCCTTGAAACGAGATCTTCCAAGAGTCCCTTTCTCTCTGAATGCCCCTGGGACACACTTACAGACACACCTCATCTAGGAAATTCTCTTCATCGCTGCCAAGTGGTTTGAGTTACATGCCAAAGGGAGCTTATCCTTGTCAGAGGCGAGTCTCTGAACGTGCAAAAAGCCGGCTCCCAACACCAGGCTCTTCAAGTTCTGCATTTTCACTAGCTGGTCAGTAAATGCTTCTTGAATTCCAGCAGAAATAAACTGGAATATTTTATACACACACACACACACACACACATTTTGCCAAAGTCAAATGAACATATGTTTCCAGACAAAGTTAATTCAAGGGTCTGGAGAAAAATGGGTTTGTGCTGAAACCGTCGGTGACCTTTGAAGGGTCTTAGAGCCTGGAGGAGAAGCCCCTAAACTGAAAGTAGAAAACCAACAAGATGTTCATTTTTAAAGGAGCAGAAAAATAGATTGTCAGGAAGAAACACTCATCAGTCAGTTTGCTAACAGCCTACTGCCAAATTTTATAACTCATAAGCAGATGTTTAGATGCACTTGGAGAAGTGAACCATACTCATTTCAATGTAGCCTAGGTTTATTCAGGATAACATGTGTCAAACTAGCTTCATTTCAGTTAAGTAATTTGGATAAGGATAATTGTATTAATCACAAAGAAATCTAATATTCAAACAGAACATGAAGGCAATTTCCACACATGTGGAAATATTTTTTTGTTTATTTGTCTTTCTCATTTTAATTTAAATCAATTTTCAATCAAGCAAGGTGTGAATATATTTTCATTAAAAGATTGACATTACAAATAAGGTTACAGACTGCTTAGTCTACCTCCAGCAATTCTATTTCCTTCTGCTCCTTCCTAAAGTTGACCACTATTGTGATTCTTTTTGTGTGTTCTCTCATCCCATTTCCTTTTATTTACACATGTGTACACACACACACACAAACATGCATATACATAGTGAAAACAATATAAATATTTTGCGTAAATTTTCAGTACACAAAACTATACTTTCTTAACTATTATGAAAATTTTATTTTAAAATACTAACAAATATCTCTCAAGACCTATATAAGGACCTAACTTAGTCTTGTATGGAGAACTGCAAAATATTCCGCTGTATAAAATGCCAGAATTTATTTAGTCATATATTTTAAAACCTATTTTCCACTTTTATGTGTGAATCAAAGATTGGGTGATTTTCCTCAAACTAGCCTCAAATAGCCCAGTGTTTATGTTCGTACAGTGGTGTTCCATGTTTTTTTCCCGGGAGCTATTGCATTGCTTTACAATGTACTTGCTAAGTCCTACTTTTAGGATTTTTTCCCCTATTTGTTAGATCAACGGCACTTCATTACAAATGTAACTGTCTCTTTCTTTTATAATCTGATATGAACATCATGAGGAGGGCACAGGCCCAATTTAGGAATATAGATCTCCCAGATCCCATGAAATCGAAGACGGCCAAAAGCTCCCCCCATTTCGCAGTCCAGAAACGTAGGTGGCGTTTCCCCATGTGGCCCCATGTGAAGAAGTGTTAGAGGCGGGACCCTGCTCGGGGGGCCGCCTTTCCCTCGCCCGTGCGTCCCTTCCTGCCACCGAGGGCGCTTAGCGGCCGCTCTGCGCCAGCTCCCGTTCCCATCAGCGGAGACGAGACGTGTGTTCTCACAGCCCGGCCCTGTCCCTGGCAGGTTGGAGGTTATTGAAAATCAACAAGCAAACAGTGAACGAGGTCATCTGAGAGAGCGATGAAGCTCAGGGGAAAATAAAATAGGTACATGTTTTAGAATCACTGCGAGGAAGGGAAGCAGGTGTTCGAATAACTACGATAATAGCAATAGTGATTGAGCTTAATATGCAAAGATACCCTTCTAAGAGAATTACATTTAGTAAATCATTTAACACCCCCTCCCTCAGTGAAGTGGATAGCATTTTTGCCCCTCTCCTGCAGAGGGGGAAACGGAAGCTCAGAGAAGCTTTCTAAGGTCCCACAGCTTCTCAGAGGCAGACATGGGATAGTAGAAGCACCTTGAGGAGGTGACATTTGAGCTGAGGCCAGAAGGAAGAGAGGAAGCCACCCATGGGCATCAAAGGAAATATCAAGTGCAGGTTTCTGAGAGTGGATGTACTTGACCTATTTGTGGAATAGAAATGCCGGTGTGGAGAGGTTTCTGGGAATTTCTTCATTGTAATATATTTTGTCCAAGCAATTTATAGACATTATATTTCTTTCTGCATGAAGTTCTGCTGGAAAATCTTCTGGTCTTCTTCATGGTGGCTTAGGACTCTACAGGTTCACGGGCAGGGAAGAAGGATAGGTCCTAGGGGCAGTCATGTTTGCTTTCAAAGATGGGGATATTGAATTAGAGCACCAGGGAAATTATACGTATTCAGATTTCAGCAAAACATGATGTTCTCAAAGAAGAGCTGTTGAACTTAGGCCAACTTTAAGTGGTTGCATTATTACACCTTGAAGGTGATGAATAGCTCTATAACAAGTAAGTTAGTCATTAATATCATGCCTCCAGGCTTTATCCTTGCACTTGGCACAGTCAACTTTTAACAATTCCTTTAATAAAGACATATAAATGTGCCTATTAGATTTATGGATGGCACATTGTTAAGTACAAACAGAGGATGAGAGAATCAAAGTTAACACGAATTAAATAGACTACAAGTTAAGGTCACATTTATAAGCTACAATGTAATAGTGGAAACTACAAAGTTGTATACTCAGTTTGAACCATTCATACATATATGCACGCATGAGTGCATTTTGCATATGCATATGTGTGTGTGTCTGTGTGTGTACACTTATAGGTACACACCTGGAGAACGGAGGCGTGCCATCATCATAGATGCTTTTTTTAACATGGGTGTCAAGTCTAATGCCCTGTATTAGGAAGGTTACAATGTCAGTTCTCTCCCTAGTACTGAGTCTGCCTGGTTCATTTTGAGAAACTGGTCCACTGAAGAGGGACTGAAAAGAAGCATAGAGAAAATGAGGGCTCTAGAAATCAGACCATATATGAATAATCTGAAGAAAGGAAGAGAAATTTAGACTGGAAAAAAAAAGTTAGAATCTGAGAGCTGTCTCTCCAAACATTTGAAAGCTGGTGGGTGGAAACAAGGTACCACATTTAGGGTAAAAGGCAAACAGAGTTAGATCCAATTTTCAGTTCATTTCATTTGGCCAGCAGTGTTGGCCTACATAGTGTTCACATTTGAATTCCTCGTCAATATTCAAAATCTGGGAGTTTTTACATATGAACCTAATTTCCTCTCTTTCTTGAACAATTAGGAAACCTGATGACACTGGGCCACACTTTTCCACAATGATTACTGGGGCCAGTAGCTCTTTTATAGGTAAATGCATATTTTGGTTCACACAAGTTGCCATCCTTTCTTGTTTTAATTCCAGTTGATTATCTCATACCTAACCCTTGTCATTTACTTAATTATCATTCCAAACTCTACTATCTGTAGGACACAATCAGGGCCAGGGCTCAGCAGTTTTAATGAGGCAAATATGAGCTCACTCAGTAAATTCCAAGGGTTTTATGGAGCTTTGTGGCAGGAACTGTAAACTGAGATAATATTTCTTTTTCTTATTTTAAATCACAACATCACAGATAGTTTGCAATGAGTATCTGGACTGGTCTGGAGTAAAGGTCAAATGATGAAGGCAGCCCTTTCCTTTCTTCTATGATAGGCATACCTCATTTTAATGTGCTTCACTTTATTGTTGCATATTTTACAAATTGAAGACAAGACCCTTCACCAGTAAAAAGATTATGACTCACTTTAGTACTATATTTGCTTTATCATGGGAGTCTGCAATGGAACCCACAATATCTCGGTCTGCCTGTAATACGTGCCACGTCAGAAGGATAGGTGGGGGGCAAATAAGAAAAAAGAAAAACTGGTGGGAAATACTGAGAGTGTCCAAGAGATAGAAGGAGCGTATACAACTCTAAATGATGGCCCCACATTTCAGAGAGAACCATCTCACCCACAACAATTGTAATTAAATGAGGTATATCCTGGGCAGCTGTCTTGATGCATGAAGCAGCCAGTTGGAAAAATGAAAATAAATAGATTTTCTCATTTAAAGAACCAACAACAACTCTGAAAGGTTGGTGTCTTATGGGTCTCAAATCAATTTAGCTGAGGTATTTCATAAAGAACACTCGTCAAATCTTGTGTGGCCCAGGATGGATTAGCCTGATCTGTTTTTATGCATTACAATTACCTAGCGGCTTTGTGTATGGCATGTTCTCCTTAATCATAAAAGCCACCAACAAGCAGGCAAATAGATTTCATTTTTCTGTGCATCCTTTATATCCTAGGTCTGGTCCTTAGAGGACTCAGATGTTCCAGCTCCTTAACATCAAGCTTCACCAAACTGAGTTTACGTTTAGAAGAAAAGAGCAACAGCTCTACTTAGAGACTGGGAGATTATGAAAATCTATGCAAATTCACGGAAGAATTGGAGGAAAAAGGAAAGAAAAGACAATTCCCAGAAAAGGTCAGTGCACCGTTCTCTGTCCTCCTGCTGCATATATATTACTGAAAGCTCCTGGGTTTAAAAGACATGGCTAGTCAGTGTGTTCACGGCCTCTCGTTTCTTAAAGACAATCATGTAATAGAGAAATACATTGAAATGTTGATCTTTTTGACATTTTTCCAAATCACCGCTAAGTTTTAAATTCTAATTGCATCCCTCTCTATAAAGCATTATGAAAGGAACTTGTTAAAAGTATATAAATTCCTGGGTCCCTCCTTAAGACCGACAAAGGCAGAATCTCAGAGGAGTGTGGCCTGAGAATGTATAATTTTAAATTTCACTGGAGATTGTGATTGCACACAGATATGTCACCATGGCAGATAGAGAGCCACCTTTGGTTTAAACAGTGTTCCCAGCTTCTGCTAATGGGATTGGGGTAACCAGAAGTAGCAATGTGGAGTGGAGTTGAAGAACTTCTGAATGTCTTGGTGATAGCTGCTGAGAGCTCTGGAGAGAGTTCTCAGGTTTTGGTATCCTTGGTAAATAAATTGATTGCAATTCAGTGAGGGGTAGAGACAGGAAGGTAGAAGTCATTTCAGCCCTAGTAGCATACCTTTGCACATGCGTGCTTTGACTGATTGCCAGTCGTACGTACACTTGTTCTAAAAGCTTGCACTAAAGCCACCCAAAGTGTGACTTGGGAAAAGCTTACAGCATCCTTCGTCATGCTACTCAGGGGAGAAGAGAAATGTTTTCTTTTTTTCTGGGCAGGGAATTGAATACCATTCAGCAGTACTGAAAATAAGAAATAATTATGACACAGGTAGTAAAGCATGATGGATGGTTTGGAGAAGGCCAGTTGGCATTTTTATTTACCCTTTTCTATAACAAAACAACAGGAGGGCACTCATTCAATTGGGGAAATCAAAAAGCAGCACATTCAAAACAAGTGAAAGGAAACTTCACAACCTGTAATAAGTTCGACACTGGGGCCAGAGATAACCAAGGAAGATTACTGAAGCAATTAACCATTTGTCTGCAAATAAGTATAGCATTGTGCAACCTAAATAGGTAGAAGAATAAATCCTGTCCTTTTGGCTAAAGTTGGCTTCTTTGCCTTTAAGAGATACCTATCTTCCCACTTGGAAAAAAAGAAAATAACCTGATCTTCAACTGGATACAAAAAGTGCTATTTCTCAATTAAACTGGTGATGAAATGCTCTTGCCCAGACTCATTAAATCTATGAGGAGATTGGGACCGTCTTGGGGGGTCTCTAAGACCAGACAGACCACTCCCAAGTTTGAGATTGGTTGGAAAGGACTCTTGGGACTCAGCATCGTGTTGCACTCATAGGTAAGATTCATTCCATCGGGGTAGCAGCCAGGACGCTCAGCCACATCTGAAGGGAAAAGGCACAGGTGGGGTTTGGAGGAATCCTCGTGCAGGTCTCATTTCTCTTCCTCCCATGAAAGGCTGTCAGTGAACTTCCTTCTCTAGCGATGAAAATGCTCCAACATGTGTGATGTTCCTGCCCAGGAAGGCCAATTAAGGATAAACACCCAAGGTTTTTGTTGGGAGCTGGTCACATAAGCACCATCTGTTTACCATGTACCCAAGTCCCAGACTGCCAGGAATAAAGCAAATGTTCATCATAAACCCTAATGTTTCCACAAACAGTCTGGCACAATACTTACGCTCATCAGTTAGCTTTTGACGGGGGACGCTCCAAGGGCCAAGTTCTCAGATCCAGCCAAGGGCCACCCTTACACACAGGCCTTTCTGAAGGAGAGCATTCTCAGACCCCCTGCATTAACTCCTTTCTTCACACGGGCAGGTGACAAAGAAAGCTGTGGTGACATTGGGGTTAAAAGGACTTTCAGATCTAAAATCAACTTGTGTCGTTGGCTACAGATTTCACACCATGGCAAAATAAATTACTGACCCATCCAAGAGAACAAATTACTTTGGTTTAAGACACATGGATAAACACAGCGCCATCTATTGCCATAAAACTTTGTTTTCTTTTCTTGCCCTGTGTCAGTTGGCCTAGTCACTCCCGCTCCCCACCATAAAGCATGTGTAGTGAGTCCAACATTAATTACACTAAAAAAAAAAAAAAAATGGGAGCAATTTAGAAACTCCAGAAACCCGGGGCTAATATGTGTCCGCCTATTTATTGCTTCCTTATGTTAAAATTAATACACCTTCTCAGAAAAGTGACCTTTAAAATTGCTTGCTGTACTACCCTAAGCACAGACATACAAACGCCTCATGAATTTCTACTTTCTAAGTATATCTCGGATCTCCGGGTCTTAGTATCCAAGTAGAGCATTCACTTTACTTAAAGGCTGGGGAATGAATACAGGGGTGTTGGGGATGGAGGTCATAATGCATCCACCTCGAAATAAAATTTAAAAAGTGGCTTTGCGTATTGAGGAATAAAGTCTCACTAAGTGCTTAAAAAAATAATTACCTCTCAATATAAACAATCACCCATAGACATAAATATGTTTATCTGAGTAAAATCTGGAACACACTTTGTAGTGCCTTAGTAGCTTATGTTATGTCCTAAACATAGTGATAGCTCAATGGAAAGTAACTTATTTAAAATCAATGACTGATTTACATTTTGTTTTTTTTCTATTTTTTACTCTTCCAATGCTAATTCAGCATCTGGATGCCTCAAGCCTGGACTAGTCCAAAAGCCACCTTTGCAATCTTACTACCTGTAAGATCTACCCATCCAATACATACCATCGCCAAATGAATCTTCCTAAACATTCTGCTAATGTTAGTCCTTGCTCCCAAATCTCTGATAGATTTCTTTCACCTTAAAAACAAATCTCTATAACCACAAGCATCCCTCTGATTTGGTGCAAAGTTTGCTCTCTAACTGAAGAACTTATCAGTTGTGTCGCTTGTGACAGCCACGTTGGAGTTCTAGATAAAATTTGTTCTGTTGTGCCTCTAAGAAACAGAAAAGTAACTGGACTACCCTCTCCTCACATCTCTACCCACTAAAATCTTACACATTCTAGATGCGTAGACTGTTGATGTCGTCCATACTGGGCGCTGGGTTCGCCCCTATTGACGCTTAATTTTATGTGCCACCTGGATTGGGTTAAAGGACCCCAGACAGCTGCTGGGACATTACTTCTGGGTGTGTCTGTAATGGTCTTTCTGGAAGAGATTAGTATTTGATTCAGTAGATGGAAGGAAGAGATCCACCCCCACCAATGTGTGTGGACAGCATCCAGTCCATTTTGTGAGGGCCTGAACGGGACAAAGAGGCAGAGGAAGGGCAAATTCTCTCTTTCCTCTTGAACTGGGCACCTTTTCTTGTTCTTGGACATCTGCTTCCAGGGCCTTTGCACTCTGGGACTTAGACCAGCAGCCCCCTGGTTCTAAGGCCTTCGGACTTGGGCTAAGCTATACCAACAGCTTCCCTGGTTCTCCCGTTTACAAACAATAGATTTTTGGGACTTCTGGCCTCCTTAACCATATGAACCAATTCTTACCAATTCCTATAATTTATTTATTTACATATATATTTATTATATATTATATAAATCTTTATTATACATTACATAAATATTTATTATATATATATCCTATCTGTTCTGTTTCTCCGAAGATTCCTAAGAGTCCTTGTCGCCTTGATGAAGGGAGGTATTTGTAGGGAGGTATTTGTAGTGTTTGTTTTTCTGTTTTCAGGAAATTCACTCTAATATTCCCACCTCCCTATGCTTTCTCACCCCTTCTTCAGAGGTTGCCAAGGCTGTCGCAGTGTCTCCACCTTATCTGTTGTGTGAGCCACCACCCCAACAGCACATTAGGACAGGTGTCAGGTTGCTGTGACACTAGACCCTGAGTCATGAAGAACCCCCCATGTAATCGCACCCCGCTTCACCCTCGTGGTCCGCTCCCACGCATGTCCCTCTGCTTTCTTCTTGGATACATCATCCAGGTCCTTCAGTTACTTTGAGGAGCCACCTATTTCTGCTCAATAGGGAGCATAACTTCCCGCTCAGGTTATGTTAAAACCTGTCAATAATTATCAGAAGGCCTTGAGTCACTGTAGAGTAGGATAAGCATCATCTTGGACGTCAGGCGCTTCAGGTGTGATCTTCGCAAACCCTTCAGGTAAAGTGAAGCTGTTTTTTCTCTGCAAGGAGATAATGGCTGCTTTTGCCAGCCCAGTGTTCAGAGCAATCTGGGATTCAAGATTCTCCCGCTTGTCACTCAAACGTCCTCAGTTCAGATCTCAGGTACTATGCCCTCCTGTAAGAGCTCTAACTTTAACATAAGAGGCCTGGTAATATTATATGTTTAGTAGCCTTTTCAGCTCCACCACCTTTACAGTGAAATTTTGGGCATGAATCTCAGCTTAATCTGCCCTTTTGCTATAGGAGAGAAAGGATCTCTTTAAACACCACTGGGATGCCTTCTGGCTTACGTAGCTGGTAGTTTTCTTTATTTAAGTTGGTGCTCTCTGCAATCCTTATAATTGCTGCTGTCCTCTCATTGTTTATATACCTAAATTACTACATAAACTGGTACTTCACCTTCCACTGGTACAGGATCCCAATGCATCACAGGTGAGAGTCTTACTAATTTGTTGCTACAGAAAACCAGATGTAATTGTGCTCAAATACCAACGCTATTGGTGTCTTTGTTGCCATTTGAATAGTGAGTGATCCCTTCCCAGAATCCCAGGATTAAAGAGAATCTGCAAGAGTTTAAAGAACACAGGAGATATGTTGCATAATCTTGAATCATTGGATATAATATTTCCTGCAAATATCAGTATTTTCCTTCATGTGTGTGTGTGTGAGTAGTAGGTGCTCCATAAAAATGTGATACTAAATCAGGTCTTAAGCTTCCTTGTGTGCTGTCCACTCTGAGTTTTCTGGAGAAAAGCAAACTCGATCTGAATTAAAAACTCATTTGTAAAATAAAGATGAACAAAACACACCTGAGTCCCCATTTTTGAGGCTAGACATCTAACTTCTTCCCAAGACCTCTTCCATGAGAAAATTCTCTGATCTCAAGTAACTCTGGCTATTGAGGTAGCATCGCTGTGTAAGACCCTGAGGGTACTTTAGTCTTTTGTGACATTTTTAAAGATGTGAATTTATCTTTGCCGTTTTCTCCCTTCCACCTTTCCCAACATCCCTTTGGGAGAGAGAACATGGACCTGATGCTTAATGCTGTGTTCTAGTGGTTCTTCTTCCCCCCTGAGGATTAGAAATGCTCAGTGCTGGCTTTGAGGATGTGTGCACGTTGTTGCGGGTACCATTAGTTTAGTCCTTTTTATTGCTAAATTGTAATAATTTATATGAGTGCCTCACAATGTGTTTTTGCATTGCCCCATTGATGGGCAGGCACCTGGGTTGTTTGCAGCTTTTGGTTATTTCCAAAAAAGGTTTTTTTTAATGGAACATTTTTGTACATGTCTTTTTGTGAGCGTGTCCAGGAGTGGGAAGGTTGGGTCAAGGGTTAGGCATGTTTATTTGTGCAGGAAACTGCCAGAGTTTTTAAAGCCAAATTGTTTATATGACTTTACACTCTCACTAACAATATGCGAGAGTTTTTTAGTTGCCCTATATCCTTGCCAGCGTTTGGCACTGATGGACATTTTAATTTTAGCCATTCTTGGTAACATGTAATGGCATCTCATTGGTTTTAATTAGCATTTCCCTGGTGGCTGGTGATGTAGGGTGTGTTTTTTGTTTTTTTTTCCATGTACTTATTGTCATTTGTATATCTGCTTTTAAGTGCTTGTTCAAATATGTCTCCCATTTTTAAAAGTTGGGTTGTTTGTATTCTTGTTAATGAGTAACAATGTTCTTTATCTATTTTGGATACAGGTGCTTTGTCAGATATATGTACTGTGAATATTTTTCTCCCCAGCCTGTGGCTTTCTTTTTATTTTATTAATGTTTTCTCTTGATGAGCATAAGTTTATAAGAAAAGAAATACCTAAATGCTATTTATAATTTGCCCTACTTTTCTATTGCTGAAAATTTAAATAGAATATTTTTTCAAAATATACCAATTTTAAATGTACTAAAACTATGTTCAATAAGTTAAACTCCTTTTTGATGATTTTTTTCATGTGTTATAAAAGACTCTTAGTAGCTCCCGTACTTAGAGCCTTTGACAATGAATGTGGAAGAGACATAGAAAACACACACATGCGCCTTTGTGGGCTGCATCTATGAGGTTTGCAGTCACCTGTGTTTAGCTCTATCTTTCCTGGTCATCCTAGTGTAGGGACGGCTTCTAAGAATAGTTCCTGCCATCCACTATACAAACACCACTGGTGCTGGGCAGGGGCTATATGGTAATATGATCGTGTTTTTTGATGTTGGGCCCTAGAAGCACATACGTAGTGGAAGAAAAACACGACTTAAAATGTACAGACCAGAAACTAGTCTGTGGAACATTTTCTAATCTTCAGACATATTAAAGTGTAAGTTGGGGATTCATCTTTTATTAAAAATCAGAAGTTTATACTTATGAAATATACACTCAATAATACTGACAATTCACAATGATAAGAACCCCATACTTATTTTTAATGGAATCACATAAAACATAATCAAAATCCTGTGTCTGTGAGGCACAAAACTTCACCAATACTATAAAAGCTAAAATCTTGTATATTTACAAGTTTCATGCATCCACCGTATGAGATCTTGACTAAGTCTATCTGAAATATCTTGTCCTGAGTGAGTCCTGGTGGTCAGGCAGGAAGGGAGCAGCACTTCACCAGCAACAAAAGGAAAAGTTCTGAAAAACAAATGTGCCCCTACAGAACTTCCAAATATACCCATCAGCAAATGTATGTAGCATAAGGAATGCCTAATTATGCAATTATATGTCTCAATACCGTGCAATGACAATTTCAATGCATTTGCCTTGCTTTTGCGCAAACCTTATTTTCAGATTAATTTTTTTTCAGAATAATTTAATGAGTGGTCTCTTAACTATTTGATAATCCAGTTAATGAACAAACCTAAATCATGTAACTGCTTTGAAAAAGGTTTACATTTCTTTGCAATTTGAAGCAAATTACTGACGTAGATGAAGATGATAAATATAATGCATCATGCCAACAAGAATGTCATTATTGTGGAACTGGTTAGAGTACGATCACTTTAATGACTATTAAATTTTCATCACTCCCAAGAAGACCTGAAGTGACCGAAAATCAAAGAAGCCAGATCATAAACCTACAAATGGGCATAAGGACTGAAACACCTTCTTCAATCTATCAATAATAGGTCAAAAATGTTTTGATCAACCATGAGAGAAGAAAGACTCACTATCTTTCTATTCTTCCTAGAGAAATTATATTATAAAACTGTGACCATATGAGAAGCAGTAATAAAAGAAAACGCAGCCAAATTAGAGAAAAATCACCATACATGCAGCAGCTAATTAACGAAAACACTAATATCTTCTAGGAATTCTCCTAGTGAAATGTCACCTTTTAAAAATTGGGTTGATGTTCTTCTGGCATTTTTTTCTGAATAATCATATTTGTATAACATGGGGTTGAAAATTTGTTTTCTTTCCCTTAAGGAGAAACCCCCAAATTGTTTATTTTCACTTTTCAGTATTTAGTATAGGAAAGGCCTGTGAATTAATCTTCAACAGACATAGTGGGGAAATCTCCACAACAAAGAGAGGCAGAGTGCCAGTCGTGTGGGCAGGATGCCCAGCAGCTCCTCGTGAAGCTGGTCATGGACACACTCAGTCCTGGCCCGAGCACAGAGCTCCTGTCAAACACTCCATGCTTGTGCCTCACGTGCCATCTCAATTTTTAAAATATCTGTAGTTTCCCTATTATTGTCACTTTAGGCTTTTCCTATAAGCTCTTTCAATATTCTCACTACTTTTACGCTTATCGGACATAATGGTGTTAATAAGATTCATTTTAAAAAGAACCTAAAATCAAGCATAAGCAAACATCCAGGAGATTTACAATGAATTGACAAGGACTGAAATTAATGTATGAGATCCAGTGCCTCCCACTAGTCTCGGGCAAAGAGAGCCCCTTGAAGCAAAACTTTGACCTCTTTTAATAAATATCGGTTAAAGTTACTGTTTAAGATAAGGTGTTCCTTTATTTAGAGTATGTAAAAATGAAGCATCTATACATAAAATATATTTAATAACAAATGTAAATAGCCCCTGCAGTATCCGTTTTAGGTTAGTTCAGCTTCTGTTTACATCCATTATTGAGTATATAAAATTTTTTCCTGTGATAAATACATTCTAGAGGATATCTGCAAAGGCGAGAAGCACATTACTTTGGATAAATGGGGACCAATGTAATTAGGTGTAAGAGAAGCACCCTTGGCCCTCACAACACACCAGAGACTCAATGAGGGTAGGAAATGTGTTCTTCACTGCGGTTACTCCCAGCATCTAGAATAGTGCCTGGCACATGGCGGGTGTTCAGCAAAATGTTCTCGAATGAATGAACAGTAATCGAGTCACTAAGAAAGACTGGTAACAAAAATATCCTGAGCAAGAGGTGAAACTAGATTTTCTGCATCTCTCTAATGCTCGGAGAATTTCCCGTTATTTAGCAACTATCTCCTTAATCAGATGAGTCAAAATTTTCCCATGAGATGAATGACCCTACACTCATCATTGAGAAGGTATCTTTTGAATTATTTCCCAATATTGAAGTTTAGGTTTTGTTTGCCTGTTTCCTTGCAGGGGTGAAACAGTGACATTCTAACTGTAGGAAGTATCTGCTACCAGCCACCAGGCTTTATTTGTGTGGAGCACTCGTTTTCCCCACACTTCTTACCCTCTTTTGCAGCATTCAATGAAATTCTCTCCGTTGATATCCTTCTGTGACTCACATACCCCTCCTACCCCCAATGTGTTTTAAGGTGGTGATTTCAAGAAAGTAAAAACCAAAAACCAGAATTTGTTAGCAAGACTAGGGCACCTCAATACTTCATCTATTTTTTGTTGAAGACTGAGCCCCTTCTTTTACACAATGAAAAGAGTAAGAATTAGAACAGATTCTGAAAGAAGGGCAAGGTGACCTGGCACAGAGTTATGGACTGCGATTCTAGATTTAACAACCCTTCAAACAGGAGACTAGAATAACTTTTAACACCCAGGACATAAGAAATCTCTATAGGTTTTAATCTTTTTAACTAACTCCAACTTGGGTCTCTGAACGGTACATCCTGGTCTGCTCACAGCTGGGGTGAGGCTGCCCTTGGCTACAGTGACTGTGACAATTTTGACAAAAACCGAGAGGGTCATTTCTGTATTGTGCATCTGCTGGCTTAAGAAAAAAGAAAGTACATTTCATTGTGTCCTAATGTTCTCCTTATTCTATTGAGTCCCAGAAAGAGAATCATTTTAATACAAAAAGAGTGTTTTAAAGGGGCCATCATGCCTTACTGAAAGAACTGCAAAATCTTGCCTGCTAATACAAAGAGTTCGCTCTAAGTTAGAGCAAGAAGTACCATCTCCTCACTTCCTTGAACTGTATGAAAACAAATGACAGTTTATGCTCATGCCCAAATTATTTCAGAAATGGTCCTTTGCTAGAAGCAGATACTTCAATTCTCTTAGAACAAAGTCCATCAAAAGAAAATTTCGGGAAGCGTCCATGCTGTAAGCACCTTTTCTCTCATAACAGCTAAATCTAGAGCTTTTCCATGAAGCTGTAAAGGTTTAGTGAGGAAAGAATGCCCGCTTTACCATTGTTTTAACTTCATAGTCACTTGACAAATAGGTGGAGGCATGAAGGGGTTCAATAAAAATATTTTGTTAAGAGACTTCAAACACATCATCCTTCCAAAGGAAAATGCATCGAGACAAATAACCCCATAATATGTTAAGTGTTTGCCATAAATATTTAAAGGTATAAGGATATTTTAGAAACAAAAACTTTAAGTTAAATAAAGTTTAGGAATAATTTCAGTGTCTACAGAATGTGTGAGAATGGGAGGCTTGCACATGTCACGTGTTTATCTTTTCATATACATTTTCCATATTAAACTATTGATACAATTTTTAAAGCATGCATTCCTTATGCAGTAAAAGCTAGACTAGACAAAAAATACTTTTTACCTCAAAATTAACAATAAATGACTGGTCTAAAAGATTCAGAAAGTGCTAAAACATCGATTTAACTGTGTCATCCCTACACATCTCATTCTGAAAACTTACCACTGGAATTGAGGTGTTTGCTGATGTAACTGGTGTCATATCTGTGGCTATCACTAATTTTTTGAGGCTACTTGGGTGGAAAGCTTAACTCTCAGCATCTGCTATATGCCGCACAGCTCTTAGAATGATACAGTTTCATCTCCTTCCTCAAACCCCAGTCTATACCTAAGTGGCTTTGCTGTGCACAATCTGAAAATATAGCATATGAATTCATAGGCACAGTCGAAAAACCCCGGGATAGAGTAGAGAGCTTATGCACAAACACAGAAAACAATTAGGTCCACCTTGCTCTGCCCAAGGGTCCTGCACATGAGCAGGAGCTGCACACGATCATTAGCAACAATATGTCTCCAGAGATACTTTGCAAGTCAGATTTCTTGACTGTTTTCTAAACCATGATCCTGTTCCTAGAAACCTTGGGCAGCTAGTAAACTCTAACGATTTCATAATTAGTGTTTTATATATGCAATATTTCTAACTTCAGAACTGATAATAAGAAGCGTGCCTGATCGCAAAATGTTGGTGTAAGAATTCTAATAATGACCACGATTTATTAATGCACTGTGTACGTCTGTAAGAGGGAGCGCTCTGCATGCATCATTGGGAATCTCCTTGATTTGTTGCGTGTGAGCCGAGGAGAAAACAGGAATGTAAATTACTGCTATTTTGTATGCTATCCTTATAAGGTCTTAGGGGATGTATGGTTTGGCTGCTCCCAAATGAATTTAACCTTTCCGTATAACTTAATTAGTGACCAAAGCAAACACTTCTGATGTGATTTAGTCGGTGGTAAAACCAAGGCTTGCAGTTTATAGATACAACAGTCTTGACAAATTTATGCCAAGGCTTATTTTTATAGTGCTATTCCCAGAGTAGGAATACCAGCTTTATTTATACGTCTCCCAACTGCATGCAGTGATCAAGGGCTGTGACCCAGGGCTATGCCAACACTAATTACATTCCCACATTCACTTAAGCTTCTGTTTCCTTTTTTTTTTTTTCACTATAGTAGAAAATAAAAAAAATAAATAAAAATGCACACACTGTAGGGATTACTTATAAGAAACTACATTAGATGATGAGGAGATGAGATTGTGGCATTTTGCAACATTTGAATACAGGGGGAAAAAAGAATGTATTCTCTCTATATATCCACAAAGGAGTTTATAAAATCCCATAGCAGTTTCTCTGTAGGAACGTGTATATGATACTAGAAAGCTCCTTGGAATCGTTGGGAGGGTATAAACAAGATTTTTCAAGGAGACCCAGACACTGTAGTCCAGAAGAACAGATCTGCTCTCACTGATAACAACAGCATGGGTTCCTGAGTGCCTTCTCAAAATAAGACTGTTGGAGTATTTTACAAATGACTTGAAAAGCCTGAATAATGGAAAAAGACCAATTTCAGCAGGAAGAATTTTATTGTTAAAGTATGATTCCATTGTTATTTAAGCACATGGAAATTGCGTTTCTAAAATGAATATATATGTATTCACATATATATATATACACACACACATATATATATTCATATACACAAACAATAGAGAGAGAGACAGACAGACAGAGAGAGACAGTGGGGGGGGGGGTGGTGTCAAGGCCCATGAAAGAGAAAGGATTTTGGACAGAACCCCTAGCTTTTAGTAGTGGTATGCCTAGGAGTAAGAGTCAACTAGAAATAAACCAGATACTGAAATTCTCAGACATAGACTTAAAATACCTATAATTTTTATCTTCAAGAAAATATATGATGGATCCAGAAGGGGATTTTGACAGAGAAAAAGATCTGAGATAAATGACAAATGAAAATTTTACATCTGACAACTATAGTAATTGAAATGAAAAACTTATACATGTGTTTAATATTAGTTTAGACATAGCTAAAGAGAATATTGATGAACTAGATGAAAGGTTGGTAGAAAATATCTAAATTGAAACATGTAGAGAGATAAAAAGAGTGGGCAAAAGACAGAAAATGCAGAAAAATGTATGAGACAAATGGGGCATGGTAAATAGCTTAGTAGAAGTTCTAGGAGGAAAATAGAAATAGAGTGGGGGAAATTCAATATTTGAAGATATAATGAATAAAATTCTTAAAAACTGATTAAAACATCAATTAAGTAGTGTTATAAACACCAGGAAAGATAAATTAAAAGAAAACCATGCCTAGGAAAATCAGAGTAATACTGCTGAACCCAAAGACAGAAAGAAAAAGAAATTGAAGTAACCCAAGAAAAAAAAAAGCACAGTTGAAGAAGTGACAGTTGATTCAATTTTTGAGAAAAATAACTGAAAATCTTATGATGAGACAATGGTAGTGCTAACTTACTTAAAGAAAATAATAACTTTTTTATATGTATAAAAATTGATAACTACACTCTCAGATTTCAAGAGTTATTAAAAAGCTGTAGTTCAAACCTTGACAATGACATTAGGATAAAGAAATAGACCAATGGAACCACAGTAAAGAATCCAGAAACAAATCACATACACACAATGTTCATTTATGTCAAAGGGCATTATAATAAGCAGCAGGAGAGACTGGCCTTTTAAATAAATGGAGATGGGTCAACAGGGTACCAATATAGAAAAAGAAATATTTATTGACCTCACCTTGCACAGTGCACAAAAACAGTTCCAACTGGATTATAAAACAATAAAGCTTATAGAAGGTAATATAAGTGAATATTTCCAAGAGTTGGGCAAGGCAACTATTTCTGTATATGTCACAAAAAGCAGTAATTACAGAAGCATTAATGATAAATTGGATATATTAAAAAGAAAGCTTTTCCATTCATTTAAGGACACCATTAACAGAGTGAAAATACAAGCTATAGTTTGTAATACAAATATCCCAAAAGAGCTTATAAGCCAAACACATAAAGAAATCTTACTGATCAATAACAAATCCAATAGAAAAAGGGAAATAACAGGAAAGGAACAAGCATTTCACAAAGCAGAATATTCAAATCAATCTCTCAGTCTCTCTCTTTTCAAACACACACACATATACACACACATATAAGTGATATTCATCAACAAGGAATGTAAGAACAATCATATTGAATTATGTACCACATACCAACCAAAATAGCTAACATTTAAAAAAAACTGTTAATGTCCCATGCCAAGATTTTGTGCGGATGGGGAGCACCCAACTAGAGCCCACATACGCTGCTGTGTTGATGAAGGTCATCATTGGCATGTCTCTGAAAAACGGCCTGGGGATATTTACATAAACTGAATTTATTATCCATCGCCTTTGTCTGGATTAGACTCCCCTAAAGGCTGACTTTAAGGCAACAAATCTACTTCAAGAAGTTTATTTGGTAGGAAATATCTGTGGAAATGTGGAGAAATGAGACTGTGTAGAAAAGGAAGCCAAGGAGAGTGTATGTATTATTGAGCGAATATCAGTGTGGGCACCAGGAGCTTATTCTTACCAGGGAACTCTGGGAGACAGTGTAGAAGACACACCTGGATGAGAGTCAGTCATTGTTTAAGGGTTACTACCAGGGGTGTTAATGCCCTGGCCTCCAGCCTGCTGTGTTTGTGCACAGGCGTTTAGGGATAGGGTGCTGAACCAGCTCTGATGGCCAGAGAAAGCTCTCATGCAAAAGGTAGAAGAGTGAGAACCAAGTGGTTATAGGTGGAATACCAAGGGCTTCTGCTTTACCCTATTACCCAGGGAATCTCTTTTTAGGTATATATTGAACAAAAATGCAAACATATGTGCACTAAAGGACATATACAAGTATATTTCTAGCAGCAGTATTTTAACAGCCCCAAACTGAGAAAAACCCAAGTGTCCATAATAGTAGTGTAAGTAAATGTATTATATTATCTTGTAATAGAATGTAAGCAATGAGAATGAACTACTGTCTTATGCAACAATGTGGATGAAACTCATAAATATCACATTAGGGGAAAATATTAGATAGAGAAGAATATATAGTATCTGGCTCCTTTTACATAAAGTCAAAATCAGACAAAACCCACCTGGGGTCTTAGACATCAGGATGGATAGAAAGGTGGCCTCTTGTAATGAATGGTCAGGGATACTGGGCACCTTTCCACAGTGTGTGGAGTGTTTTATTTCTTGAAGAGGGTGGTGGTGATATGAATGTCAACTCTGTGAAAATTCATTATCATACTCTTACTATTTGTGGCTTTTTTTATATGTATATTATCCTCTAATAAAAAGCTTATCTTAACAAATATATATCATAAAGCATTTAAGAACTAATGGCAACATTTATTTCACATTCCTTACATTGAAGGAGAATTCAGGCTTGTATCAGAAAGCGAAGGCTACGCACTTCTGTCAGAGGGTAATAAAGGGCTCCGCACCTCCGGCTGTGGTTAGATGAGAAGACTCTGGAGAAATGACTAGGAAATGCCACGTGCTAAATCTTCATTTTCATATTCTCTTTTACAGGTTCTTAGCTTCAACCCTATTTTTATACTTCCTTTAACTGTTCCATAGTTCTGAGTAATTGGCTGGTTTTTGTGAAATCCACCTTATTATGAGACCTAAAGGAAACGTCTGTTTCTTCTGATCAGCTCAGGTCTTAGAAATCCTTTGTGAAACTATCCCTCTCCCCCGCATACTAATCCTCTCTCCAGCTACTGATCTCTAGGCAGCTAAGGTTGCCCTTCTGTACATTTTACAGAAACGGACGTTTTGTCCGCTATCTAGTAAGAGAATATGCTCTTTAGTATCTTCCTCGGAGCATCCCTAGACAGGATAAGCAGAGTTATCTGGGTTCAAATATAAATGGAGACAGAGTTCAAGTATTTTTAGAAATGTAGGCAAAGCCAATAGGAGCTGCGTTAGAAATGCAGATGAGAATCGCATTGCCTGAAGGCTGGTGTTGTAGGAAAAAAGCATAGGTATGTAGCACATTATGCTGCCAGAGGTTACATTTGTGATTTTCCTTTTTTTCTGAGAGACAGGTAGTGGAATATCTCTTTAGGACTAGCAAAAGTATCCTTTCATCCCACGCTCCAACTCCTCAAGTTTATAGAGAGGTTTATCATAGTTACACATGTCGCTGTCAGTCATCCGAAGGTCAAGTATAATTTCCACATCGTCTCCAGGACAGAATACAAGGACTAGTTAGAGATATAAGAAGGGAGTATAGGGGAGAATTAATGGATTTGACCTCTATTTTTCTAGGTTCTTGGGTGAGACCCCCCCCCCCCCCCGTTATAAAAAGTTACATTAACATGAGAAAAGCAAACAGAAGTTTACTAACTCCCATATACATGGGAGAGACCCAGGAAAACAAGTTCCCCTAAATGGTCCAAGCCATCAGCTTAAATACCATCTGAGTCTAAAGACAAAAATGGGGGGTGGGGCAGAGTCTGTGGGGAAATCACAGCAAACAATGGAAAGGTTGTTATGCAGGTTTAGGCCAATGCTTCCTCCATGGATACGCGTGTCTAGAGGTTTAGTCTTCCTTTCCTGATACAGAGAGGGAGATAGCCTTACAAATGGAGATCTCCTTCCTAAATACAATTGTCTCTTATAAAACGGTAACTTGGTTTTCTGAGCTTTGCCTCTGTCTGTTGTGTCTTAAAACATAATCAATCTAAAATAATCCTTTTGCTTAAAAGGCATATTTTGAGGTGGCAAATTTCTGCTCTCCTTCAGGAGCAAGCCACGTAATATAGAGGCATAGATAAGAGAAGATAAGTTTTAATCAAGAGTTTGGGTGTGTGGTAATAGAACAAGGGGTGCTGATCCATAAGAATTCTTTGTCTTTAGCCAAGAAGAAAATTAAGCGTGGAAAGGAATGGATAGTCAGCAAGGAAATCTACAGGAAACTGCTTACTATTCAGTCCTGCACAAAGCTACCTGAAGGACATGAGTGCCTGTGAAATTACTGTAGCTGTACGGCTTGTATTCCAATGTAAGCTAATGGTTACCGTTGTTAAATATAAAATCATCTCTTTGTTCTCAATGTGGGAATTGACATAAAAAAGAGAAAATCACTTCTATTGGAGAAACCTAGAGAGAATGAGATGGAGATGGGAAGAAGTTTGGCATCATCGGTAACTTTTGATGGAGATTGGTTGGATTTTCCCACCTATCTTTTCATCTATTTGGCGAATTTAGATATGCAATGGCACCTCTTCTATTCTGACCTAGACTTACTTTAAATTTGTTTTAAAGGAAAAGGAAACAGTGAAATGGGAGTTTTACAAAAAGAAGTGAAATATGAACTTTCATAAAAATGCATAAGGTTAATAATAATTTGAGGCAGTGACCCAATGAAAGATATTCTTTAGTTCTTCCACTGTGCAATGCTGGCTTCTATCATCCCGGGTGATGAAGATAAGAAACACAATAAAACAGCCTTAATGGTTGGTCCCCTCAGCTTGACTAAATTTTACACAGATTTCTTCCTGACTATAGGCCCCTAACATCCCTTTTCTTAGAGCACTTACTTTGGGGGGGGGGGGGGAGGACGACTTGGAATTTTAATGTGGTGGGGTTTTTGTTTTTGTTTTTTTGGCCCCTTTGTGATGGAAATCTTCTACTAACCAGGATTGTCGTTTGTCCTAAGCGGCCCAAGAGCCATTCCTTTGAAATATAATTATCAAGAAAGACCACCCCTACGTTCCAGACTGTGAGGGTTGTAGCCTAGCTTTGGGAAGTGACAATTAGCAAACACAGTTGGCTTAATCACATAGACCAGCCGCATTCCTAACGTCCTCCAGTACTTTTGCACTAGCTCCACTCAATGCTCAAACATTGGAGTTGAGTTCAATCTCCCTTCCCTACTGAAAATCTTGAATAAAGTCTTTCTTGCTTTTTTTTAACTGGCCGGATACAATCATTTTTTACAAAAACTTACAAAATGTTTTTGTTAGAACGAGTGCACTTGAAGAAAGCAAACATTCTACAATTTATGCAGTTGCAGGTTATGCTGATATTGGAGAGTCCCTTCCCCATCTTAAGACAATGCAGAACAGTGGCACCATGCATTATTTAGCAACCCCTGTAGTTTTAAGGTGGAAATGTCCTAAAGGTTTGGCCAGAGACGTGGCTAGAATTTATATTTCTGACTTCTAAAAAAATAAACTAAAAGGAGACGGAAACGTACATAACTGGGGCAAGCAGAGAGCAAATTCTACAAAAGTCTTTTGATCCTATAAATGGAACCAGTTTCAAAAATTCCTTCCTTCCAGAAATGCAAACTTTTTCCCTGCTATTGATAACAATATTAACAGCCTGTCTTCCGATCATATCTTTCATCTGCTGTTCTCCAACTTCACCTTGGCTTCTTATGTAACTCAGGGGCCACTCTTAATCTTCCTCTCCTTTACATTAAGAGCCCTCAAAAACATTTCTCCTCCAACCAAATTGCAAAGCCAGTGAGCCCCAAGATAGCATTATCTTGTTTGTAGTACCTTGCAAATGACCAAAATACACAGAATATTTTTTTGAATAAATTAATTCCAAAGTTGAATATTCTCAAATTTGTTTCATGGCTTTGTCAATGGCTAACAGAAATGCCAATTTTCTACATCTTCAATTATTTAAAGCATTTTACTTTAGAAATGTACTTCTTGGGGTTTAAATGAGCTGTTATTGTATATTCAAGTAGGAGGCTATTTGTTTGATTTATTGTTTCAGTAGACACAGGGGTGGGGAACCCTTTTTCTGCCAAGGGTCATTTGGATATTTATAACATCCTTTGAGGGCCATACAAAATTATCAACTTAAAAATTAGCTATGAGAAAAGCTCCTAGATTTATTGAATTTTGAGTCCTGCCTGCAGTTGCCTTGGCAGGGCCAGACCAAATGATTTTGTGGGCCATATACGGCCGGCAGGCCAGATGTTCCCCCCCCACACACACACTGCAGTACAGGGTGAGAATCTGCTCCAAGTCACCTATTTTCTCCCCCTCTCTAGTTGATTGTAGGAGAGGCCACACTAAGAAAAAAACAGTTTTTAAGATTGATGATACAACTTTTATCTGTAGAAGAGGGTAAGCTGAAGGACCCATATGGGAACTAAGCTCCTAGTGACCAATGAACCTCTAATATAATGAACCATTTAAGGCATGGCATTTACTAACTCTAGCTTTTTTGTCCCTTGTCATTGAGAGTGTTATTATTATGTATAACTACATATACCACCCAGAAAGCCTCATATCATCACGTTATGTTATATTGCACTGTTGTACAAATTGGGTTGTGTTTACAAAGGGTATCAGAAAGCTCCACTTCAATGATTAAACAATAGCAGGTATTTTTCACTCATAACAAGGAGTCTAGAGGTAGATAATCTAGCAGTTACTGCAGTGGCTCAGTCATGTCATCATAAATTAAGATTCTTTCTGTCTTTGCCTTTCTTGGCATGCTCGCTCTGTCTGCTTTCTTACCTCTCCCTGGTGACCATAGAGCTGCTTCCCCTGATGATATAGGCAGAAAGAAAGAGAAAAAGACAAAGAGAAAGATCCACGTCAGTCATATCTATCCATTTTAATAATTAAAGAAGACTTGTCCTGGGTGCCACGCCCAGAGTCTCCCACTAGCCTTCATTGGCCATTTCTATACCAGTCATAGGCCAAGTGTTAGGAGAGTAACATGTGTGGACTAGACACATCATGGTTTATTCCTGGGGCTGTGATGAAGGCCTGCTACTCTGAGATCAAAGGGATCTCTGTAGACACCTGAATAAATCTGGATTTTGTTAGAAGAGAAAAGTGAGAAGGGGGATGTTTGGGTCCTGTTTAAGCAGTAGATACTGTCTATTACATCTTCATTTTAATGCCCTAACATTGACTGAGAACTTACTAAGTATAAGGTACTATAGACTTTATCTGAATTAACTTATTTGATGCTGACAACAACCCTGTGAAGTAGGTATTCCAGTGTCCATCCTACAGGTGAGGACTCTGAAATGTTAAAGGTTTAGTAATTTGCCCAAGTTCTTGTAGCTAGAAAGGAGCAGAGTCTGTGCTTGAACTCTAGAACTTTAGCTTACTGCCCTCCACTTTTCCATGTTGACTAGCTTTCTTTTACATACTCTTTTTGGTCTAATAAAACAGGTACAATACCTAGCCTGATTTTCTGTTATGTGATTTCAGGAAGAGTGTTATTTATTACAGAGAACCCAACATCTTGCCCACCTGATTTTGATTTCTGAAGCAAGTGGAAATTTTTTTTTAAAGTAGTTACTTATGAAGGTTTCTTCCTTATGAGTTTCAAGTGTTGAAAAATTCCAGTCAAATATATATTACACACACGTGATAGATATAGATAGATAGATAGATAGATAGATAGATAGATAGATAGATAGATAGATAGATAGATAGATAGATATAGATAGATAGATGATAGATAGATAGATGATAGATAGATAGATAGATAGATAGATGATAGATAGATAGATAGATAGATAGATAGATAGATAGATAGATGATAGATAGATAGATGATAGATAGATGATAGATAGATGATAGATAGATTTGAACTGAATTCTACAAATCTTTATGGACTCCCTACTATGGGATAGAAGCCAGAGCTTGATAATAAAAATATTCTGGTCAGGGAGTCAGGCTCATAAACAAATAATTAAATTATGACATGATAAATGTTATCATAAAGAAATGTAAAATTACACTAAGGTTGATACATTTGCCTCAGGCTAAGTGTGGGAGCCTAGGAACACTATGGGGGGGGTAACTGAACTGAGCTTTGAAAGAACAAATGTATGAAACCTACAGAATCAGTGAAGGTAATCAAGTTTTGTAGAAGCAGAATCTTGAGAAACTGGAAGCTGTGATAGGTTTGGATACCCTTTAAAGCATGAGTATATTGAGTTACAATCAAAGAAAATTGATGTAAATGGAAAGATCAACAATGAATTTTTTGATTTGTAGGAAAATTATTCAAGTATGAATCACTATCAGCATCAGAACTTTAGTGCTAAAAACTACTCTTCTAGAGGTTTAAAATTCTAAGCTTTGAATGCAAAATGTATAGTTTGATGATGAAATTTTACTTAGCTTGTGAAAGGAGTTTGAGGACAAATGCATTATAAACTCATGCAAGTATAACTGACTTTTAAAATATGTTGGATTTTGTAAGCATCAATACCTTTACATGATCATCAAAAACTAATTCAATGGATAGATGGCTAGATATGTGATCAAGCAAATATAACAAATTTGTCAATTTTAGGATCTATGTGATGGATGCATGGATGTTCATCATATAATTTTTTCAAATTTTCTTTATATTTGAAAAATTTTATAATAATATCTTGGGAAATAAAAGGAATGTAATATGTCTCCTCAGGAAGGTTGTAAATTACCAGGATGCATAATCAACATATGCAGCTCTTGCTTTGGGGCAAAGTTGAATGTTTTTCTGTAGCTAGGCCTATAGGTCAAGGAACTTGGCTCATGTTTAAGTGAACCATATAATCTAATCCAGTCCCTTAGCCATAGTTATTGATTCAGTGAAGGTCATGTATACAAAGATGAACTATTAAGATATGAGTGAAGTTTGTTGAAATCTTCTGGGGAAATATTTTCTATATCAGATCTCTATACTTTGTCTTTCCAGTTAAACATAAATCCTTATTTACTTTATTTCAGTGTACATTCTATTAAATGAATATTGTTGCAGACTTCATATGTAAACACAACATTCATAGACCTCTGTGCAAGACACATCTTGTGTTGGTTGCACTGGCAGTTGATGTCTTTGCATTGTTGATTTTCAATAAAGATTGTCATGTAGTTGAAGTGTATCTTCCCAAAACAAGATATGTTGAGGTTCCAATCCCTGGTACCTCAAAATGTGGCCTTGTTTGGAAATATCATCTTGACACATGTAATTAGTTGAGATGAGGTCATACTAGAGTAGGGTGGGTCCCTACTCCAATGTGACTGGTGTTATACAAAGATGTCCATGTAAAGAGACACACACACTGGGAGAACACCATGTGATAACCAAGGCAAAGACTGGAGTAATGTGGCTGCAAGCCAAGGAACAGCAAAGGTGGCTGACAAACCATCGGAAGCTTGAAATAAGCAAGGAAGGAGCTCTTTGGGGCTCAGAGGGAGCCGAACCTAGACTGTGGACTTCTAGTCTCCAGACTGTAAGACTATAAGTTTCTGTTGTGTTTAAACACCTTGTTTATGGTACTTTATTATAGCAGCCCTAGGGAAATAATACAGGTAGGTTTAATCCTTTATTATTATTATCAGAAGAATAATATAATAGAATACAAGGTTTAAGGCATATCTTGGGACCTACTTACAAGTGTTGAGAGAGAATCACCACTTGGGAGAAAAAGTCTGATTCTGTAAAAAAGAGAACACCTTAACTCCTCATATCTTTGGTTTGTTTCTTTTTTTAAGGTTTAGGGGGGAAAAATCATTTATTTGATAATACTCTTTATTTCATTTTACTGCAACAATTCCAATGAGAAGTACAAAAGCCTTTTTATTGTCATATCAGATTTACATGGTAAAATTTAATGTACTCCTTGTCAGCTTTAAACACTGGAAATATCAATAAAATGTCAAATTACATTTGACTTCAAACCCAAGTGGTTGTAAAAACGCAATACAAATTTACAATCATTTAGTCTTCCCCTTTTCCCACAATAAAACCCCGTTTAGTTCTTTATGGGAAGCTAAACTTATTTTGCTCAAAGCTGGTAATTTATTAGGGCTTACATCAGATCTGAAGTGTGTTTCTTTTAAAAATCAACGGTTGCTTGGAACTAGGACCAAACTTTTTAATTATGGCTTTGAAATAATGCAATTGTGGTTTTTAATGTTTCACACATTTACTTGAAGGATTATATGAGTTTGTTCAAAGTTCTGGAAGCAATAAAATTAATTTTTTGGACAGGGAGCCAGCAAAGGGATCCAGGTGATGCTAATTGAAGTGTACAGCCTAATATCTCTTAATGCGTTTTGTGATCTATCTTACCCAAGGAATATCTTGCCCAGGGTGTCAGCAGGAACTGCTTCAAAGGAACTTTTGTTGGCTTTCTGTTCAAATATCTCCTTTGCTCTCTTCTCTTTCCCATGCTCCTGGTACTGAAGCCATTTAGCGTCACTTGGATGGAAGATTCAGTGGCATGCTGCTGATGTTGTTCAATGCTATTCATGAGGATTTGAGGCCAAGTCTGTTTACAGATTTGGGTTTGTAGGCAAAGTCCTTGTCAGTGATGAAAAACTGCATCATTGCTGTCAAGCCAGCGCAGTAACTGGGCCGTAGCCAGCACTGGAGGTGAAGGAGAGAAAAGGAAAGTCCCCCCGGAGAAGAGGCACAATGCTGGAGAGAGCAAATAAGGAGAGGCCCGGGGCGGCTTCTGTTCTGGCTCCTTTTCTTGGATTCCCGAGAAGGCACTTATATTCTTTCAGGATACTCAGATCTCTGGATTATAAACTGCTCAGGATGTAAATTTTAAATGAATCCTGAGTCTTTCCCTTTTCCATGTTTTCTCTTCCTGCACACATTGGCCTTTATTTTATTTAGATTTTACAGTTATGTGGCATCATTTATGCCCCTCTAATGGCATTTCCCGAGAATGGTAACTTCTAGGTGATCTAGAGATACTTATTTTCTACTTAATAATTCACTTTTTTCCTAATCATCCCTCTTCTACAACTAGTTCTTATATAACTAATTCATGAAGTTAAGTTGAACTGTGTATGTAACAGGTTGGGCTATATAAACTTATTATTATGGTTGTGATGTTTAATTGGCCTCAGCTATTCGACATGAAGGAGACGCCTGTGTTTCTGTGGCTGCCTCTCTGTCTCTTGTATTGCTCCTCAATGATGGCTCCATACCTTCCCCCCGAGGCATCTGAGCCTGTTCCCCAACTCCTCTCAATTAGTCAATGGCTGGTAAATGGAGCCACCACTCACCATGTCGCTTAGACGAGAATCCTGGGCTTCATCCTTAGCACTTTTTTTTTTTTTTTTTTTTTACCTCATTGCACTACCCACATTCAATAAACTAGTCTTTATATTACCATCACAAAAAATTTTTAAATGTGACAAATTTTCTTGATCTTTACATTCATCACTTTGATAGAAACCTCTATCGTTTCTCACTGGACCATGGAAAAAAGTCAACATTTTCTATTCTTTTCCCAGAGACCTACTTTCAACATGCAAATCTGATAGATGTACACCCTGTTCCCAATTTATAGCTATATTTACATTTAGGATATAAGGAGAAACATTCTTAACAGGACCTAAAAACATTTTATGGTCTCCTTGGCAGGTGTGGCTCATTTGGTTGAGCAGCGTCCCTTGCTCCAAAAGGTTGGGGGTTTAAAAGTTTGCTGGTTCTACTCCCGGTCAGGGCATATCCCCAGGGTGCAGGCTCAATCCCAGTAGGAACATGCAGGAGGCAGCCCATGGATGTTTCCCTTTCACATTGATGTTTCTCTCTCTCTCTCCCTCTCCCTTTCTCTCTCTAAAACTCAATAAAAATCCTTTAAAAGCATTCTATGGTCTAGTCTCAGTCTCCATTTGCCTCTCAAACTACCTTTTCTCCTTCATATAAAAATATAACTACAATTTTCCCCAGTGCATTTTTTCTTTCCCGCCCTCTCCTCATTTTTTGTTTCCTAGAATGGTGTTCCTACCTTCTCTGTTGCCTCACTCCTCTTGACCCAGGAGAGAAGCATGTACTGCTTATCTGGCTGGAGAGGTAGAGAGAAGAAACTGGGCATGTGTGGCTCAATTTTTGTTTTCTCCCGTCTTTCTTGGGATTTACTTCTCTGCAGTAGCCCATATCTGCTCAGCTCTCTCTGCTGAAACACTGAGCTGTAAACAGAACACTTAGGCCTGCAGTTTTAGGAATTTTTTATTATTACCCATGGTTTTAAAAATTCCTCCTCTTTCCGACTCTTATGTCTCTCAATTGAATTTAATCTCGGGCACAGAAGAGAAAGGTTTTTATTTAGTGTGCTCCCCAGCCTCGTGACACCCCCTCTCCCGCAGCTCTCTCAAACCCCCTCATGGTATTTGTCACAGTGATACTTATATCTTTATTTGTGTATCATTGGTGGAGTATCTTTTCTCCCTGCAGAAAGCTGCCTTCAGTGAAGGAGATGCTGTGCTTTTCATCATTGTATTTCTAGTGCCTAGGGTGAAGCCTGGCACAGAAAGGGCAGTCTGGAAATGATTGTTCATAGAATCCATGGGAAAAGCTACACCTTTTTACAGGAATGGCCAGGGAGGCATTGGAGGGCAGCCGCTTCAGGCGGGCGGCATCCCAGGAGGAAACTTGATGCTCTGAGGCAGGAGATTAAATTGATTTCCTGGCTTTTTACAGAAAAAAATATATAGAAGGCACTGTTTTATGAAAAATTAGAGTGGATTGTATTTATAATGTGGCAGCCAACTGCCCCAGTGTATGAGGAAGGGGGAAATCAGCCAATGGAGTCTAAGTACCTCGGAGAGAAAATGTGACCTTTGGATTTCAGGCTGGGGTTTCTCTTGCTGGATGGTTCAGTATGGGATTTACCAGTCATGGTGTTTGGGATGGATGTATTTGATCAATGAACATTTTAAGTACTCTGATGTGTAATAAGTGTTGTGGGTCCTATCAGGGTTATAAGTCACAGTCTACATTTCAGGGTCCTCAGGGTGTTTATGGTCTTAGCAGAGAGCTAATAGAAGGCGGCGTGCTTTAAATGCTCTGGGCTTTGTAGTTGTAAATGTTTATTTCTTTTATAAGTTACACCGGCTGGCCTTTCCTAGAGTTTTCCAGCATCTACTCCTAAGGCTCAGTGTATGTCTTTTCCACCTAAAACACTAGGGGCAGCATATGAGGGGAGTGAGCTCATCCACTGGGAACTCCAGCAATTCTGTTAGAATTTGCCAAACTCAAGGGAGTTCTTGGGAAGGGGGCTGAGGGTGGGGACAGATAGCTCATACATCAGCTTTAAAATACGAGACGACTCAAGTCACAGTTCTGCTTCTTAATGGCTGTTTGACCTTTGTAAGCCTCTCAAACTCGTGGAAAAACTAAAAATGACAGTGTATTTTTCAGACTTTTAAAAAATACATTTTAAAAACTTTAGAACAGTTTTAGGTTTGTAAAAAGAAGTTGCAAAATAGTAAAGAGTTCCCATATACCTCCACAGATAGTTTCTCTGTTGCTCCATCTTATTTTAGTATGGTACCTTTGTCACAATTAAAAAATTGATATTGATGCACTATTTTATTACACAGTATAAATACATATATACATCATTATTAACTTGAAGCCCATACTTTATTCATATTTTCTTAGTTTCTATCTTATACCCGTTTTCAGTCTCAAACCCCATGCAGGTTACATTACATTCAGTCATCGTATCTCCTTAGCTCCTCTTGGCTGGGACATTTTCAGATTTGTCATGGGTTTTGCTTCACCCCTTGAAGAACATCCCTGCAGGTTGCACAGAGAACCTTCTGGCAGCAATTGAGGTTTCCTCAGGGTGGCGGGGGGGAGGTCAACTGTGGTTAGGGGAAAATAAATGAAAGCAGGAGCAACAGTCAGAAGGATAATGCCATAGTGAAAGATGGTGGCTGGAAAGGTGGTAGAAGTGGAAGTGAAGAAAAGTAGATGGTTTTTGGATATATTTTGGAGGGGAAATAATTCAGGTCTCATAGAGCAGATGTACAAAGAAAGTGAGAGAGACAAAGAATAATTGTTGCTGTATTGTTGCCTGTTACTGAGTAACAAATTTCTCCTAATTTTATCAGTTTAAAACAATAAACATATATTGGCTCGAAGTTTCTATGGGTTATGAATTTGAATACAGCTCCTCTGAGTTGCAATCAAGATGTCAGCTGGGGCTTCAGACATCTGAAGACTTGACTGGGGCTGAAGGCTCTGAGTCCAGGATGGGTCACTGCATTGCTATCAGACAGAGGTTTCATATTGCTCAATATACGTACCTCTCCGCGGGGTTGCTTGAGTGTCCTTACAACATGGCAGCTGCCTTTCCCCAGAATAAGTTATCTAAAAGAAAGGGCAAGTTAGAAGTCATGATGCCTTTTCCAAACGAGTCATGGAAGTCACACACTGTCACTTTCGACATATTCTGCTCATTAGAAATGAGTCATTAAGTTCAGCTCACACTCAGGGGGATGGGAATTAGCTTCACCCTTCAAAGAGAGGAGTGTCAGAGAACGGGGGAGTACTTTAAAACGACCGCAGTGACTTTCAGGGTTCAAGCTTGTGTCATGATCCTGCTTGCATTTCCACACCCACCATGAACACTCCAACAAGGATCAATGATTCTGTGGGTGAAGATTTGGGTCAAAATAAGTGAATATCCATACATTTCTATAAGAGTTTCGAGAAGAGATAGGCAGATATGAGCTGACGTGGCCAAAGGAGATTTAAATTTGAGCTAGGCCTTGAATGATAAGTAGGATTTTTCATAGGGATATACAGAACGGTGATTCAAGTAGGGAGCTCGGGACAAACAATAGCATGACTACAAAGCAGAGCAGGATTGCACTGAAACCAAACATTTGATGTAAGGGCAATAGGAAAGGAGTCAGGATAAGCTGGGAGCCGCTTCATAAAGGACCTCAAGTAATTTCACGCTAAGGCATTTGCATTGGATTCAGCAGTTGAGAATTTGGGATGGTTTTCAGAAAAAGAGAATTGTTGACAGCAGCTTGGTATGGCCCCCACTTGGCACAGCCAACTGATGTTTCTGCTGTTGGCTTGTGTTCCAGAGGCAAGACTTGCTGCTCTAACAGTGATACCCAGGCACCTAGCATTTTGTGCAACAAAGGGATGGGTTGCGAATCAAATTATTCATCGGGCCTGTAAGGATTTATTGAGGAATCCTGGAGGAAAAATGTCCTGTCACCAAAGCAAGATTTAAACACACATAAGTCAAGCAGAAATTATGGTAATTGGACTTAAACCTGCTTTTTCTCTGCATACTGTAAATAAAAAAAGACAGTTTAAACAAAGGAGCAAGATGTAAACACAAGAGTGAGATCAAAGCCAATCTGGAGTTTAATTCTACACAGAGAAAACAAAATCCAAGATATATGACCGGCACTTCGTAATGCATTTTACAGCACTATAAACTGGCAGCCTAAAATATGATTTGTTCAGTATGTCTATAAAGAGTTCGCAAAACAATTTAGAATTCACGGGGGTGTTTTTGCGTTTCTCAATTATCTTGTATTTAATGAAGTCATTCACGGATTCTTCACTGAAATTTGTACAGTGACTATCTTATTTGTATACAAATGAACTACCCCAGTTCCTGAACTTTTCTTTATCACTTAAACCACCCATAGTCGTGATATTTGTATGTTATTTTTCTTAGTGATGATGTAATTTTTTTGAAGGCCAATGAAATAAATAAAATGAATGGCCATTTTTAGGCATAGACTTAGACTGGTGATATAAGATTGCTTATGGAATCACTAAAACCTAAATTGATTCTAAGAAAGGATGATTTGAACTAAGGTCTTCAAGTAAATATAGCAAAGAGCAAAGCTTTATTTATTTATTTATTTTTGAATAAGGAAATAAGAATGGGAAAGCTTAAGGTGATACTGGGGCTCATAGACAGAATACAGAAATAGGTCAGGGAAGCAAATGGGTAATGGCAGTGCGCTAACTCAAACATTACTAATTTATCATTTTAATCAAGACAGTGACAGATGTACAGAATGAGTGTTTGCCAAGTCACCTCATAGCTGAGATCTGGCTGGCTATTCCTCAGCAGAAATTTATTTTTAGACCCTGCGTCCGTACATGAATAGCGTGCATTTTCAATGCAAGTGAGCTTGCCCCCAAGGGGGTGAAAATTGATTGTTGAGGGGCAAAGTGTCTTACTCACTTTATGTATAAAAATATCGATAACACATACAGTACCAAAACAGATATATAGCATGTATATAGTACTAAAGTTTCATTTAAAAATTTCATGGAGGGAGCAATTACGTAAAAAATGACTAAAGGGCTCCTTTGTGTGTTTTTTGGGGGGGTTAATGAATAAAAAATAGACAAATAGCATTCTATATCGCAGCCTCCTAAGTCTTACATTGGGCTCCACTAGAGTTTAAGTTCCTTGAGCACAAAATTTTTTTCTCTCATTGCTATATTCTCAGTGCCTAGAGCCGCATTTGACACATAGTAGGTATTTATCAAATACTATTTATTAACTAAATGAGTTATTTTACTTTAGATCAGAAATACCCTATTTGGTCCAGTCCCTAACTACATACGCAGCTCCATCTATGACTAACAGCTCCCTTAAGCAGCTTCAGCCTCAGGGCCTCTGTGCAATGCCCTTTCCACTCTAAACCTCCTCTCTTGTATCCTAATCAACTCCAACCCATCCTTTATTCACATCCCTGACTGACTCCAAGGTTTTTATAACTCCCTATAATTCTTTTTCATAGCTTTTAACACAGGGATGAGACAGCATGTCCATATGTAAGGTATCAATAGTGCCTCTTTTACAAAAAACATATAATTAGGTGATGTGATAAAGGTGTTTGATGCTACTGTAGTCCTCATATTGCAATATATATAAATATATCGAGCAAACACAGTGTATACCTCAAACTTACACAATGTTATATGTCAATTATATTTCAATAAAAAAGTAGTAATTGCTTAGAAAAAATAAAATAATGCCTGTGTTCCCTAGGCTGCGAGGCTCATTATTTTATTCTCTGCACATAGCACACTGTTAGTATTATGTGCAATAAACATTTCCAAGTAAGAAAAACATTATTAATTCTGCAAACCTCAGAATTCAGTTGACGCAAGTGTCTCGGGTGGTGATGAAGATAAAACAAGAGCCATACTAACTTCAATTAATATAAGAAGCAATTATTTTCTACCAATTAGTCCCTGATGAGCTGCTTGGAAATGAGAATGAATTAATCAATGGGTAATAATTGAGGAAGTGCCTTGTGCCCAGCACTGTACTAGAACCTATATTTAACCAGCCTTTTAGTGTCTATAAACATTGGGCATACATACTGAAGCCTGACAATTTGGCATTTGCTATGTGTGGAGTTCAGCTTACGAGAGGACTGTCTGAGGTATGAACTCTCGGGTAAAGGGTTTCCTTTATCTAATGAAGTCAGATGGGAAAGCTTAGAACAACACACACTCCTGGTTGAGCGCTTTGTGACTGAAGCATTGTGTGCTCACTTAATTCTCATTAATTCTATGAGATGGGTATTATTTATTATTATCCAAATTTACATGGAACAACAGTAGGTTCTTTTAGGAAATGCCCAGAGCTAAACAAACAGACAAAACAATATGGCAGTAGACAAAGCTTCTAGAGCAAGCCTTGGCAAACTTTCTTCTGTAAAGGGCCAGACAGTAAGTATTTCAGGCTCTGTGGGCCGTATGGTGTCAGCTACAACTATTCACCTCACCATTGCACCTCAAAAGCAGCCGTAGACAATTCCCAAACCAAGGAATGTTGGCTATGTTAAACAAAAACTATTTGTAGACTCTGAATTTGAATTTCCTAAAATTTTCACTTGTCACAAAATAGTCTTCTTGTTTTTATTTTTTTCACCTATTTAAAAATGTAGGAACCATTCTCAACTCATGGATTATACCAAAATAGCAGTGGGACGATTTTGATTGATAGCCTCTTGTTCTGTGTAGTAGTACCGGTATTAGTAGTTAGAGCTAATATTTGTTGTCCCAGTATTATGAGAAGTATTTTATGTAAAGAGTTTATTTAATATTCGTATCTCTTATCAGGTAGATGATAGTAACAATGACTCCTGCTTGCAGTTATGGAAAATGAAAGAAATAGAATACAAACCCAGTTTTCTTATATTTCAAACTCTAAGTTTATACTATATTTATGAATGAAAACTTATTTAAACAACTCAGAAATATGACTAGTTATGAATTTATGTAACACCCAGTATACAGAGGAAGAGTTTGGGGATGAAGAACTATGGCAGTGGGAGCAGAACATGGAAGAACTTAATCTTAATCTTAAATTGGGCCTTAAATTGGGGTAGGGATAACATAAAGTACAAAATGAATTCAGCTTTGTTTTCAGACAAGGCTTGGTTATTTTATGTACAATTTCATGCACATTCACATAAAATCTGGAGCCTCACAGTACATTATAAAAAGCAGTTTTTCAGAATACTTACTATTTTAAAAGCCTTTAAATATATCAATGCTTGTTTCTTAGTTTTGACAAATGTACCATGTACCATGGTAACATAAGTTGCAAACATGAAGGGAAGCTGGGTGAGGGGTTAACAGGAACTCTGTATTATCTTTGAAACTTTTCTCAGAATCTAAAATTATTAGAAAATGAAAACTTTCATGACAAAATATCAAAAATGCTTTGATATTTTTCAAATGCAAGGCTGAAAAGCCTACCAGTTGAAACTGTCTCAACTCAAACAATGTATTCAGTTTTCTCCATATATGTCCTGGGGTTTACCTGAGGATCCGAGTTTCCCACAGGGAGCCCCAAGTCATTCTCAGAGGAGGGAACCCCAGAGTGGTGTAGAGATGAACATCCAAGATGCTATAACTCCATCTGCTCCTGCTGTCGCTCCGAAACTTCTCGACATCAGATCCATGACATGGGGGCTTTTGGTGTTGGATCAATGATATAAACAACAATTTTGAGTGACAGCTTAATCAACTTAAAACTCTAACAACAGTACTTCAGAGGCACAGAAACATCTGCTGGAGATCTACTGAGAATCAAAGGATGAACCTGAAAGAAGTTAATGTTATAAAGGAAGCTTCCCAGAGTCCTGCTCTCTAAAGGATTTCTCTTCCGTTAGAGAAGATTGATGACAAGTCAACAAAAGGAAAGCCTTTCGTTCAACCGAAGAGAATTCTTTGAGCCAGGTGAGTTCAATGCCAGTGAGATATTGGAATACAGCTTTGAAATTATCTCCTTGCACAGTTCCTTTGGCACCATAAATAGATATAGTCAATCATTCTTATTTAACCTTACCCTGAATATACTAAACTGCTCTCTACAGCATTGCGATGCCCATTGTAAAGGAAAGCCATTGTCTAGAGAGAGGCTCCTTAATGTAAGAGAGTAAACAAAGTAATAAATTATCCACATTTTCATTGGCTATAATATGCACATATTTTTACATGTTAATTTCTCTGAAATTAGTCTGTGCGTTAAAATCAACAGAGCCTTGCAACTGGGTTTTCTCAGAGAGGATTTACATTGCATTCTGTCAGTCACCAGGAAACACTGCCCACCTGGAGATCACTCTAACCTAAATTAAAGTTTGGGAACTGCATATGCCCTCTTCCTTCAGACTTTAAATTTGTATGACTATGTATGTGGTGAAAAAAATATACAGAGAATTGGTGCCAGGTTTGTGAGATGCATGTTTCCTTGTGGTCTCTTTCTGTATGATGGGTTGATTTCTGGCTAACCCTTTCAGGAGCGTAATGACTTTGGTATCATGGCTTTAAGCTTCACTTTCCTACTAACCTCCCCATCTTGGGGAGCTCAGGTTTTCGAATTTTCCCTGTAGGACAGGATGAGTGGTGTCCTTTGCTGTGTCTGTCATTTGTCTTTCCTGAATGCGACAATGCAAATATTATGTACTCAGGTATGTTTTTGATATTATGTGTGCACAGTTTCTTAAGCAGCAACTTACATTCAGTTAATTTCAACAGGAATTCACACTCTGGGAGTACTGAGCTAGCCACCTAATCAGGAAGCTCTTATTTCAGAGACAACTGCTCCAAGCATTTTTATTATTTATGACCCAATAGAAAACAAATGCTTTACTAATTAGCAATAAAGTCCAATTAGCAATGGACTTTATTGATGATATTACAAGCTTGTTAAATACCATGACAAATGTTAGACATGGGCTTTCATTGATGCTAATAAAGATTTCAATACAAGCAATAGCAAAAATATAAAGATTTTTCTTTGTCTTGCAGAACTGGATATAGGAACATGATGGGCCCTGCTCTATTCCAAGAGCTGGTACCTCAAATTCGATTCTTAAACTTACACCACAGGTTTAGAGAATTCCTATTTGCTTGTTGCCAGTTATTAGGAAAATGTTATTCTCTCTCTGAAATGTTTCATCTGTCTTGCATGAACATTTAATGTGAGGTGTGATTTGAACATCTAAAATGGAGAGAGGTGGACTATGAGTTTACAGAATCGTCGTTTTTGCCTATTTGCTATGGAATACTTAAAATGTGTCACTGTAAGTAAAATTTCCTTGGGATTTGCTTCATTATAGCCCAGTAGTGAGACTGCAACCCTGTGCAAGGCCACTATATTGGTTTCTGTAGTTTGCATATTGCTATGGGCTTCAGACCAAGAGAGCATGTGGACCCTGAATCTAGATTTGCTTCTGATCTCCCAAGAGCCCTGAGCCAGACAGGGCTGCAGAAGGTCCAAGAGTGTCCTTTTTGATGGGGTCCATTCACTTTCTAATTTACACAGAGGTGTTAGTTTGGGCTGGCTGAATCCCTAACCCACAGCTATCCCAAATTTCTTAGAGGCTTACTTTTATCTAACAAAAACAACCTAAGGTTTTTGTATGATACGACTGGAAGGTAACAATATTTGTTTACAGAAAGGGGTGGTGAAACTTAGAGAAGAAATGTACCCAAGGTTGCATGCCCGTGGACTCCAAACCATGCCTGTCTGCCTTCAGAACCTGAATCTCAGGACAGGCTTCCATTAAATTTGACATCTAACTATCCTAAAGACTTTCAAGAGCACAACAAGCTTTCAACATTGCTAAATTTGTCTGTAGCCATTATCTAATTGATACAGGCAAGTTCCACTCTTTGCAGTAGCTGTACTCCTGAAGGGACATATGTAAATCTAATTTTGATAATTAAACCTAATTTTGCTCAGTGACTCACAATAGAAGTTCAAGAAAGACATCTTTATTGTCTATATTCTCGAGAGATAGCCTAACCTGTGCTATGTTTCTATGATCCCCATCTCACTTCTTTATCAAAGAACTAACGGTCTTGAAGGCTATATTTAATTAAGACAGGGGAGCCCTTAAAGAAATCCTCCAAAATTAATTAATAAATTAGGGATATACAAGCTATACAAAAATACCAAGGTTTCTATTTTTACCAACAATTAGGTATTCCCGGTGGTTTACCTAGTGACAATGTAAATAAGAAGACATGCATATGCGTGCAGGAATATGCACACACACAGGCATCATTCTGATATAAGATATGGCAGAAAGAATTCAGAGATACAGGTAACTACATCAAGGTCATATTAAGGAAAGAGTCTAGAGTTATAACCACCTGCTGGTCAAAAAGCTAAACTTCCACAGGTGCCAACTGTAGAGAAGTAACTTGATGGACTTAACATTCTAGAATTGAAAGAGACATTACAAAACATATAGTCTAATGCTTCCCAAATCAGGACTGTCTTCTATCGCATTTCTGACAAGACAATTAATTCACTGGGGAATAACAATGGGAAGAGAGTAGAATTTGCATTTTAAAATGTTGCTGCTATGGATTGAATTGTGTCTCCCAAATTCATATGCTGAGCCTTAACCCTTAATGTGATAATCTTTAGAGATGGGACCTTTGAGAGGTAATTAGATGTGATGGTTAATTTTGTGGGTCAACTTGATTAGGCCCAGATGAGTGGTTGGATATTGTTTCTTTGTGTGTCTGTGAGGTTGTTTCTAGGAAAGATTAGCATTTGAATTGGTAGACCTAGTGAAACAGAGAGATGGTCCTTCTCAAAGTCAGTGGGAATCTTCTAACCCACTGAGGGTCTGAATAAAATAAAAAGGCAGAGGAAGGTCAAATGTGCACTTTGCCTGGCTGAGCTGAAACATCCATATTTTCCCAACTCTGTGCTCTGGGTTCTCAGGCTCTTTACACCAGGACTGGATTCTTCACCAATAGTTCTCTGGTTCTCAGGCCTTTGAACTACACCACCAGCTTTTCTAGGTCTCCAGCTTGCAAAATGCAGATCCCTTGGGACTTCTCACACTTCAAAACTGTTGTGAGTCAATCCTTATAATAAATATATAAAATTTTAATATATAATATCTATGTATCTATCTATATCTATTGATCTGTCGATTGATCTATCTATTTATCCATCCATCCATCCATCCATCCATCCACCCATCCATCCTTTGGTTCTTGTCCTCTGGAGAGCCCTGGCTAATATATTAATACATTAGATTTGGATGAAGCCATGAAGGTGGGACCATCATGATGGCATTAGTGCCCTTATAAGAAGAGACAACAGAGAGTTTGCTTACTCTCTCTCATCAAATGCTTGCACTAAAGTGAGGCCACGTGGCCATGTGAGCACACAGTGAGAAGGTGGCTGTCTGCAAACCAGATAGAGAGCTTCTATCATGAATTTAATTGGCTAGTACTTGATCTTGGACTTCCCAGCCTCCAGAACAGTGAGAAACAAATTTCTGTTGTTTAAGCCAAACAGTCAATGGCTTTGTTATAGCAGCCCGAGTTGACTAAGAGAGTTGCCATAGCACCATTGCATTTCAAATAATATAATTATGGGGGTATTATAAAATGTCATGCAAAATAGAGATTGGGAATATGTATAATATGCAACACATGACATGCTCTTATAAATATGTATGCAGATGGTATAAAATTAGCTAGAGAAAATAATATTCTCTATGACCATTACAAGTTCTAGAAAAACTTCTAAGGTAGGGTTAGCTTATGATTCCATCATAAAAGACTTTGTTTTGTCCAAATGTCTGATTGTTTTGAGATAATTGACCTAAACTACACTAAATCTCATATTTCTATTATTAAAATTACTCATCAATTTTAACAATTTGTTAGTGGTTATATGTAATATTGCATGCTAAAGACTTAAAGATTCTGATTTGTTTTATGACTCTTACTTTAAAATTTTTAACAGTTTTCATTTTATTGACTAAAGTTCTGATTTCAAAGACACAACTGTAATATAACCACTGTGATCACAGAGGCCCATTCTAGATGGTTCCTAAGAACTCTTCCAAATGGTCCTTACAAAAGTACTCAAAACTAAACTACAGACTCATGACTGTTAAAGTTCAACACAGGAAGCATGGCATTTGCAGCTTACAAGTTATTTAATGCAGTCAGAGTAAATCCAGCATGTGCTTGAAGGTTGTAGTGCCGGCAGATAAAATCCAGAAAGCTTGGGAAACACTATTTCCATGTAACAGAATCATGGAACTTTGCAGCTCAGAGGTTCCCTAAAACCGCAAGTCCAATTTCTGAAATACAGTCACAGAAACTTCTTTTAGAGAATCTTGGTCCAGTGGCTGGCTCCTGTTTTCCAAAGCTGCCTCATTCCATAGCTGTGCAATTCAAGGGTTAGGGAGTTCATTTTGGGGTTTTCATCTGTTCCTCAAATAGATCTTCATATTGATTCTAAATCAATAGTCTGTTATAAAAGAAAACACTTGTTTTCCCTTCAATATGTCTTTGTTGATTTCAGAGAGGGAAGGGAGAGGGGGAGAGAGAGAGAGAGAGAGAGAGAGAGAGAGAGAGAGAGAAATATCAAGGATGAGAGAATCATTGATTGGCTGCCTCCTGCACGCCCCCGACTGGGGATCGAGCCCGAAACCCAGGCATGTGCCCTGACCGGGAATCGAGCCTCAGTCTCCTGGATCCTAGGTCAATGCTCAACCGCTGAGCCACAATGGCCAGGCAAAAACGAAACTCTTTAACTCAAGAGGCATTGATATTTGTGAAGCTTTTTTTAAGTAAAACGCTCAAGTAATCAACATTTTTAAGTAAATGATTTTTAAGTAAATCTCCAGTTTCTCTGACACTTTTTGCAGCTTTTTAAAGGTAGTTTCCAGACAAGAAAGTAACTACAGTGGGGGAAAGGAGCAGAGGAACCAGACAGAGCCGACTTTGCATAACCGTGACCCATTCTGTAGGGTTCATGTGAGAAGTAGTTGCAAGTGCCTTATGCATAGCAGAGGTTAAAGAAATGCAAACTGGAATTCTTTTTAATTTAAGCCCCCCTGCCCTCTTTTGGAGTCCATTTACTTAGTCCATGCCTTGCATTTTGTATTTTATGGGGAGGAAAAAGTATCTAACGTACTTCCTCATCTCGTTTTGTAAATCAGTTAAAAACTCTTGGTAAAGAATCAAACACTGTCATTGGGGGAGGGGGATTTCTGTTCATCATAATGTTGCTCTTGGTTAAGCCCCCATGGCATTCCTAGAACCCATGGCCACTCTTATAAATATGAAATAAGGCCTTAAGCAAGGTTTTCCTCTCTGTCTTCATCCCGCTCTATCTCTATTTCCCTCTTTGTAGTTCAATTTTCTCTGGTCTTTAGACAAAATGAGGATAGAAGGTGTAAATGATCACAAAGTCCCATTTAGCTTGCTCCTAAATTTGATTTTTCTCACATTCCTGCAATTTCAAGAAATTCAGGTCCCTGCCCCCAACCCTCACACGCTTTCCCTCTTCCTCCCATAGAAATGCAAGAAGCAGTTTATTAAATATAATCCCTCAAAAGCCCAAAGGCAGTACTGCCACTTTGGGAGGTTTTCTCCCCAGAAAGCTGCTTGATTTGATGATTATGATTTGTTTGTCGAAGCCCACTGTTTATTCAGATTAATTGAAACCAATTGTTCCAGCGTCAGCATAGTAATGTTCCTTGTAATGGAAATTTCTGCAATCCCAAATTCATCACCCCACATCCGATCCCCTCCAAAAGTCTTTCACTTTGTTCTGCAAGGAAGGCAATGCAGCTCAGCCCGCCTCAGACCTGTGTCAGTATCTGTGGAAACTGGATCCTTAAATGCAGGCCTTCGTTGTTGAAATCTCATGGTTTAAAACTGTTAGGGATGGCCCTCCAGATTGAGAGAGAGAAATTAGAGCCCCCAGATAAGACCTGAATTAGACAACCAGAAGTAAAACTGAGCTGCTAAATCTTAAATGCATTGAAACTATCATCTTCTAGCAAATGATACTTTTAAGTGTTTTGCTGTTTTGATTATCAAGAGTCCTTATGCGTTATGGATTAGCCCTTGCTGTCATTTCCCAATAAATAAAAATATTTAATAAAAATAACTATTTGATTAAATAAACCTAATTTATTTTAGTCTGTAGAATCTGCTGAGACCGAGTACTGTTGCCTGTATTCATTTTGCTTATCCAAAATAATCTCCCTGTAATAGAAAGTCCCCAAATGTAAAAGCTTAACTGATTCACATCTAGAATATTAAAAATTGGTTTCCAGCATACACAGCCCTGCTGAAGAGAGAGGAGGGAAAAGGGTTATTTTCGACCTATATATAAAATGGAAAATGCATCTTAAATCCTCTAAAGCAGGCTCATTGTTGCACAAATGAACTCAAAATATGCCAAACAAAACATTTGCCTGGACACTTCCAGATGCTCACAAAATTCCACCTTAGAATGTCAGGGAAGTGTGAAATATTTTGCTAATTAAAAGACAAATGGCCATAAGCCTTCTCCGCTGTGATTGCTATTGGCAACAGTCAGCCCCTCCTGAATGGAGCCCACAGTGGTATTTGGAAGATATCTTCTAAACGCCACTTCGAACATTGCATGCCCCTGTTCCCTTTTTAGGGCTCGGTGCTGTTGTATTTATGGGGTCCTTAGGAAACCCACTTGCAAAAGCACTGACTTTGGTGGGAACTATACATATATATTAAGCAAACTTGAAAGAGGCTCCAGCATGCTCTGCTTGTCTTTTCTTCTAAGGAAGACCCTGATAAACCATCTTGCCCTTCCCTAAAAGGGGATTCATTCTGGGGCTTTACCCTTCTCACTAGTCATTCTTCCCAGTCCTCTAGGCCGCCCAGGAATAAAAAATAAACACGCAGCACTTGTCGCTCCATTGTCCCCATACAGGGGCAGGCCTTCCTGCCTTACATATAGCCATTCTCAGCTCATGTGTGGAGTTCATCACAGGCAATGTTGCTACCGGGCCAAGGGCCCTTTGCGGAGCAGCATTTTAAACTAAAAGGTGAAAGGAATTTTTATTTTAAGAAGCTCCCATTTAACTCAAGCTCTTAGTCATCTGCCTGGGGTAACCCCCCCAACTCACACAGCAGGGGAGACCAGTAAGATGTATTTGACCAGTTCAAGAGGCAACTATTTCACGGGAGCTGCTTCTGAGAAAACCATGAAAGCACATCAGCCCTGACAGCTTCACAGGCTCCCTGGGGCTGTGCTGAGAAACCAAACTTCAATACACCCGCTGGCTTCCCAGGGGCCTGCGTGGCTGCCTGGTTCAGTGAGGAGATTGGAGTCCCAGATACTGATAAGGGAGATGATGGGGGTGGGGGGGAGAAGAGGAATGCCCTGGGGGGAGAAGAGAGTTGCACAACAACCTAAAACCCTAAAATGATTGGATGCTGGTCTCAAAGTCCTAACTTGAGGAAATGCATAATCTCAATCCAAAATGACCTGGTCACAGTCTGTAGTACCTAGTCAATACTTACAAGAATTAACAGGGGTGTTTGCAGAGAGCCAGGATGGGTCCTACTCCCCAGGACCTTTCTCCACCTGCCATTGTCTCATGGAGTTTGGCTTTTAGAGGAGCAGTGCTCTGGGGATCTGAGTGGGGAAAAATAATGCTCACATGGTAAAGGAAGGACCCTGCTATCATTAACCACAGATTTTAGGCTCTCCCAAATCTTATTATCCCTCTCAAGCCCTAACCATGTGTAATCTGTCCAGTCTTTGGGAGGTTTCCTGAAACCTGAGATAGTAGGAGCCAGCTGCTGTGGTCTAGAAGCTTTCCGGTGTCAGAGTGAGAGTTGTGGCTCACAGGGAAGGCTTCTCGTTGCTGATACAAACTAGGAAAGTGTACAGCGCTCAGGCTTCACACAGCAGTGGTTGCTGGAACTCCCAGGAGACAACGGGGCGCCGTGAGCCTCCAAGTCCTCTGAGGAACATGATGACCAAGGCCTGCATACTCCTAAATTAGAACTTTCCAGCCAGCTAACAGGTGAACATGAGACATAAGTGAAAAGCACTGGAGTTGCCAAACACACTTAACAATAAAATAGTATATTAAAAATTATGATAAAAATATTGCTTCGATGTACACAGGTCTAATTGCCATGCCTGTATTATCTTATTTAACCCTTTACAATGCTGTGAAATAGCACTATGATTTGTGGCACTACAGAGATTAGGACATGCTGTCAAAAAGAGGTGGAATGGTCTCTCTATAGTCATCTAAAGTAGTATGACATAGGGTTGTTAATTGTGTCACCTCATTAACTTAACTGTGAATTCTGATTCTTGTGTTTATGAACTGTGTGATTTTCTTCAAGTAACTTAACTTCTCTGAGCCTTTTATTAATGTCACATCTAATAGTAGAATTAGTGTGGGGACTAAAATATGATTATAGTTCCAATTTTAGGTAGATCAGGTCAAGTGTGTAGCAGACAGCCTGACACAGAAAAACACGGTGAGACCTGCTTTAGAAAAAAAAAAAAAGAGTAGATGGCATCATTCTCAGTTTAAAGAGTAATTAACTGAGGTCCGAGAATCTGAGAGGTTTACCCAAGGCAGCACAGATAGGTAGTCAGTCGATCACGTAACTGAACTAGAACTAGAATTGCCGGCGTGTTTAGTACTCTTTCTACATGATCACAAGTCCACTCTGCTTTAGGGGACATCAAGTCACATGTTGTCAATGGAAACCTACTCTGTAGAGCCAGATAAAGAGAATCACCTTCTTAATTTTTTTAACTTAAATTTGTCAAATAGAATATTTTAGGATTATTTTCCAATGTTGGGTAAATTAAAAAATGAAACTTTTATTTTGTAAGAATGAAAAGCAGGAACCTTAAGTTTTATAGAGAATACTCTTTGGGAGGTTCTTTGGAGGGGAGGTGTGAAGAAAGACCTCTTAAAAGTCTTCAGTTCTCTACAATCAGAGCTAATAAGATCTTTAACCCCAGACTCCCACTTCTGTTTCTTGCTTTCTCACTCTCTAAAGGCAAATCGTACTGTAAGTAGAACATTTTAATTGCCTCCCTCCAAAATACTTATCTGACAAAATAACTTACATTTAGCCATAGATATTTATTTTCCCAGTGCTATAAAGTATAGTGAAGACATTTCTACAGTTCTAGGAAAATAAAGCAGGACAGAGAAGTGTTTACAAGAATGAAAAATGCTCACGAGAAAAAAATACATATGAAGTCTTTTCCCACTCCCCTTTCCATAATTCCATCAAGTGGCATCTGAGCTGAATAGGTTATAGTTGTGAATATTTCATCAGATTTTGAAAAGATATCCATCTCACTGCAGAATTAGGCTAAACATTAAATCATTCCAGACGGTTTTGCTTCTTAATTAGACAGTCAATAGTCTACCAGTTGAGAGATCTGTGCTATATCTGGCTTCTATGACTATAAGATGACTGAGATCATTGAGAAGTTGAATTTGATCCAGTTAATTCTCTGGATAGTTTACTGTCCCTTTAGCTATGCTAGACAATTGAATGGTTGACATAGCACACCGATATTCATTGTAAGTGAAGCTCTAGCAAGGCACAGTTGAAAGAGCATTGTTTGCAGCCTAAACCAAGGCCTCCATTGGAAATGGTACTTCCTGTGTGTGTGTGTGTGTGTGTGTGTGTGTGTGTGTGTGAGTGCGTGTACAGTGTAAGCTCAACATAATCCTTTCCTTCACTAAGACTCAAGGTTTTCCTCTGCCACCCACGTTCTTCAAGTTTTAGTTCTGTCTCAGTGATTATCAGTCACCAAGTTCTTGACCGTGCCTCAGCGTTCTAATTAAATTTGAGAATTTTTATCTCAAAATCAATGGAGAATAATTAACTACTGATTATGTTAGTTGATACAAAACAACTAGTTTTGAAATGGCTTGCAACTAAAAGTTCAATATCTTATCTTCGTCAGCCAACAATTTGGCTGGAACAGGACATACACTGTCCTGAAGTATTTGGGTCAGTAAGCATACTGTACAGTCCACTCTATTTTCTAGAAAATGCCCCCTTTTTTAAGAATTGGGAAGAGAAGGGGACATAGGGAGTATCTGAGAGCAAAACATGTTAGAACTAAAAAACTCAGCAAAGTAAAATTTATATTTTTATTAGCCAAAGGTGGAGGCATGTTAATTAATTGGAGGAAAAAATAGGTATCTTACATAAATATAATAAAATAAGAAAACGGCTAAATACTACCATTCTTGTTAAATACAGTATTTTGGAAAGCAAAAATGCTTTTATATGTATTCCATTTGATGTGCCCCCAAGTGACAGTTAAGAAAATAAAGCTATAAACACCAAAGCTGAAACAGGATGGGAGAGAAGTCAGTCATTATTAGTAGATCATGGCTACAGAAAGGAATACCAGAAATTTAATGATGGCATCGGACTTCCTGGCATTGTGTCCAGTAAAATGTAGAGTTACACCTTCAAAATGCTAACAGGTGATTTCTGAATCTGACTTCTTCACCTCTGAATCTTGACTTTCTATCTAGAAACTTATTAATTATACCCTGAATGTTAACTGTTGTTGGGACTCAGAAAATGTACCTACAAGCACTCTTTCCTAGGAAGCTACTAGCTAGTATACTCAGCAAAGGAAGGAAAAAGAATGGGACTTAGGATCCAGGACAGAGGAAATCGCATCAGATGAGAGTTGAAAGGTAATTCCTATGTCCACTAAGACAGCAGCCAGTTGAAAGTAGGGAGTTGAAAACTTCAGGAGAGATGATTTCAAGAAAAAAGTAAAAGGGAACTGAGGGTATGTTTGAAAATATTGAGCATTTGGACAAAAACATTTATAGGCATTTGATAACTCTCTCAGAACATTGAAAGGAAAACCAAAGAAAAGTTAGTAACAGAACATAGAAAGTTAAGGTGAAAAATGGCCATTATTAACAAAATAATGGAAAACAGAAAAAAGAAAGATGCAATCACGTATACTCTGGCTTTTCAGTATACCATGCAAATCACTGTAATAATGCAAAACCCAACATTTGGGTAAGTTTCTGCTGAAAGTGATATGATTATGTTGGAAGGATTTCAGCGGTGGTGGTAGAAGAATTGTACAGCACATAGGGGTATTTGAGGAGTAGAACTTTTTAAAATCCTTAGCTATATTAACCAAAAGAAAACACATATAAAATTGGAAAAAAAAACACCAAAAATATAGCATGGTAAAATATTACTTAAAGTGATGGGAGATTATAACAGAATAAACAGTTAAGAATAATTTGTATTATAGAAAGATAAATGACATTTATAAAAAAATAAAAATTAACTTAAAATGAAAACATTTTGTTCCATTTACTGAGGGATTTCTTTGAAAGTTAATAAAGGAATTATTGATTGCAGGATGAGATTTCATTAAAGTTCTTTAAAATGTAGGAGCTTTGCCTCATGGTTATCATTTTTGTCTGTTGGATGGCATTCAAATGGCCCTCCAAGAAGATGTAGCATCTACACTCATCATACTATTCCGTTATGCGGCTCCAATGATCCTCTGCTTTCTCGGTTGACCCCTGAGAATGAAACACAGAAAGAAAGCTCTTCTCTGCACCTCCTACCCTTTCATTGTGCACTTGGCTAATGGCAGCTTTGCCCCTCTAGGAGTAAAATGAAATCATTCAAAATGCTAAGAATATTCAAAGACTTTCTCAGGAAGGGTCAGCTCATGACACAAGTGTTGCTGCAATGTGAAAATTGAACACATTGCCTGTTAGGTAACTTCAAAATAAAACATACTCATGTCTCCAAAAGCCCTTAAGCTCCATGCTCACAGCATTTTGTGTTACAGTGAAAGACTGGGGAAAAGACTGATTAAAATACGGTGTCTCCATACAATGCTACACTCCACATCCCTGAAAATAATGAGAAATAGGTATGCTGGTATGAAACGATGCTCAGGACAAATTGCTAACCTAAAAACAAACAAACAAAAGTAATCAAACAAACAACCAAACCAAACAATCACAGGAAGCTGCAGAACAGTGTGTATGGTACACTCACCTCAGCAGCACTTATTCTAAAGGTGTAATTTTGGCTGCTTTTAGACAGAGGCTCTGAGAGTGGAGAACCAAATTTATTTAGTTTTGTCATTTTTACTTTTATGCTATTTTCAATTTTTAAAATGGAAAAATAATTTTCAGGAAGTCAGTAATATATAATTAATACGTTACATTGGTCCATGTGATCAGCACCCCATATCTTAGTTTTGAGACTTTCACTTCAACTCTAATCCAGGAATCAAGGTGAAATCAGGACATTTACTGTTAAGTAACTAAACTTAGTAGGAATAAAGAACATGGGATTTAAGTCAAGAGTCCTAATCTCATTTTCCCATGTAAAATTTGGACATATTTCCTTTTATTTTTTTAGTCTCAGTTATATGATGTATCAAGTAAGGTTAATGATGATCTTTCTTCTTCACTCACATTTGGCATGATGAGCAGAGAAAGTCAAGTAGAGGAAAAGGTTTTGTGCCCCAGGAGGTACTATATAACTTCATTATTATGAAATAGTTAATTGAAAACTGGCTCTTCCCACTTCGTGCACATAATAGCAAAAACTGAAAAAAATCGGTAACATCTTTGAGCACTTATTATTTCACATGCTATTTGAAAGGCTTTGTGTGTATGAACTCATTACTCAAAGCATGTAAATGTGTGTCATTGTTGTCTCTTTCATAGATGAAGATGCTCAGGTAGAGAGGTTAAGTAACGTGACTGAAGTGGCCCAGTTACCCAACAGTGGTGCTGAGATCCATAGCCACACAGTCAGCCACACTTTCTGTCATTTGATAAGAGAGCATCTCTAAGTGAATGTAGTTTAAAAAACTAATGGGGCCTGGCCGGGCGTGGCTCAGCGGTTGAGAGTCGACCTAGGATCCAGGCAATCGGGGTTCGATTCCTGGTAAGGGCACATGCCCGGGTTGCAGGCTCAATCCCCAGTCGGGGGCGTGCCGGAGGCAGCCGATCAATGTCACTCTCATCATTGATGTTTCTATCTCTCTCTCTCCCTCTCCTTTCCTCTCTCTGAAATCAATAAAGATATATTAAACAAACAAACAAAAAACTAATGGGGACTTGCTGTGCTTTGCAGGGGAAGAAAGTTTTGTTTTGTTTCTCAAACTAACTCAGTTTTTGCCTTTTTCTCTGCAACTTTTCCAAAGTTTCTACTCTAATTGTATTTAAAATGATTTCTCCCACCCAGGCTGGTGTGGCTCATTTGGTTGAGCATTGTCCCACACACCCAGAGGTTGCTGGTTTGATTCTCCGTCAGGGTGGATGCCAGGGCTGCAGGCTCAATCTCTAGTAGGGGGTGTGCAGGAAGCAGATTTCTTCCTACAATAGCCAATGCACCATACAGCCGCTAGGAAATAAATCACAAAATTGCAAAAGTAGAAGAGAGTAACTGACTCTGAAACTGCCAACGTCTATTTTTGTTTTGCTTGAGCTTGTGCAGATGGCTTCAGAATTGACCCCCATAATTAACCTGAATCACAGAATCCCAGTATGGCAGGGATAGAAAGAGCCAGAGTTATTTCACAAGTATTCCATCAAAGTAAAACTGATGACTTGTATTGAGAAGAGTATAAAATTAAAAATGGAATTTAAAAAATTCAACAGGAGGTGGGATCCCCTAACATATGAGTTCTGAGCCTGGAGGCAATCAATGCCTTCACGATGATGAGGTGCTGGAGTGTTCTGGTCTAAAGTCTGTGTGGCTGACTCTACAAGAGGCCAAAACTCAAAACATCAGAGTGTGAAGGAAAGAAAGGCGTACTGATTGAGAAGGCACCAACCAAGAAGATGGGAGCCCTAGTAGTCCCTTGAATTCATCTTAAGGTGCAGAATTCAGGCTTCTTTTATGTCAAGGTAAGGGAGAAAGGGGTAGGGGGGGGTGCTGTTTTTGTAAAAACTCAAGCCCCAAGCAGAATTCCACTAAAGATTAGCATATCTAAAGCAGAAGCTATTAGCCTGAAGGCCATGGGAATCAGGCAGACTTTAGGATGGAGTCAGAGAGACGGAGTATTTCATTCTTCTTTTCAATTTGGTTTGTGGTCCTGGAAAAGTCATTTATATTCTCTGGGACACATTTGTCATATCTCTACAGTGAAATGAATGGGGTAGATGATCTATAAAACCCTTTCTGAGTTTAATTTTAGTTGATTTTTCTAACTAGTATTATTTCTATCATTGTTTTTTTGGGGGAAAGTGGTTAGAAATAGAAACGGGAGCATCGGTTATGCTGTGGGGAGAAAATGCCTTCAGACTAAAGAAGACTTGATACAGAAAAAGATAACTTTCTTGTGTGCTGTTGAGGTCAAGGACACCAAGCAGAGGGAGGCAAGCTCACAGCTCATTCTGGAAATGAATTTTATTTCTGACTTGCCTGCTTACATTTGTATGACATTTCATGTGGGGTTTCTTTGCCACTTGCAGGCATATGCACTTTAAAATGATGTGCTGATGCTTCAGCGAGTTCTAGCAGAAAAATGCAAATAAATGTAGATTTCTGTTATTATCAGCTTCATCAAAGCAAACGGGCAGAAGCAAGAACATTATTAGAGTCTGATAAGAGTGTGTGTTTGAATTATTTCCCCAGAGGATGGGGAAACACTCATCTCCTGCATTTCCTGTTGTAGAGGAGTGTCAATTGTTTAGTGTGGAATTACCCACGGGCACAGATTGTCAGCCCCCCGCCCCTTTATTTTTTCCATTCAAGAGCTGCTCTTTTGATTTCTGAAATGTAATTTCAATAAATGGCCGACTTGAATCAAGACCTTCAGGCATAAGCAGGTGAGAAAAGGCATGAATAACATAATAGAACATTTCGAGAACAATCCTTTCAAAGGCAACGTTTGTATCCCACAGAAAAATAAAGAGAAACTCAAGAGAGCTAGTTCTCCAGTTAAAACTGAATGAAAATAAGAAATCTTGGGACCTCACGTGGGATTTCTGGTCAGTACCATATCTGTTACCCTGGAGTATAGTTTAGCAAATCTTCTGGCATTTTCCCCTCAGGTAAATCCAGATTCCTTCAGGGGTCGGGGTCTTGTGTTTAGTTCAGTACACTCCTAAACTTAGCACATTCCTGGGCAGATAGAATGCTCTTCATAAACGAGTGCTGACTGAGTGACTCCTAATCCACCACAAGGTCATAACTGAAATAGTTATTTGATGGCAGGCCAGTATTTGTGACCAGGCTTTTACTAAATCTCTTAATATTCATTCTAGGAAAATAGATCCTTTACTTCGCTGAGATGCAAAACCATCAATTAGATGATTGTCTCCAAATGTGTATAAAAGACCACATCACGCTTAACTGCATATTATCGAGCAAAACACCTAAAATGAAATGTAATCTCTAATTGTATTTCAAAACACCATGGGATTTTAGGAGCAATTCCATAACAGGTGGGAAGTTTTAGAGTAATTTCTCTAATTCTTCCATCAACAATCTTGAAAAGTTTTTTTTAAAAGATTATTTTTATTGATTTTTTTTTTTTTTTTTTTAGAGAGAAATGAAGGAAGAGGGAGAGAGAGAGACAAACATTGATGTGAGATCTAGACATCGATTGGCTGCCTCCTGCATGCCCTCCCACCAGGGATGGAGCCTGCAACCCTGGCATGTGCCAGGCAACATTTCAGTGCATGGGACAATGCCCAGCCAACTGAGTCACACAGGCCAGAGCAATCTTGAGAAGTTTTGGAAAAAACCCTCATTTCCATACTGATTTGCATTAGCAGGGTGTAAGACTCATCAAGGCATTGTCAAAAGATCATGGGACAGGAAGGAGGAGCCTTGAAGTCTGATTTTCGCTCTGTAGTTCAGTAGCTTGAGTGACCTGGGTTAAGTCACAGGTTCCTGGCTTAGAAAGAAAAGCTCTCTGGGGCTGAGTTTGTCCCCTCGGGCAGTGGTTCTCAAGCTCAGGGAGGGCTTATTAGGACTGACTGCTGGGCTCTATCCCCAGAGTTTCCGATTCAGTAGATCTGGGGTGGGCGTAAATATTAACATTTGTAAGAAGTTCCCAGGTGAAGCTAGTGTTTCTGACCTGGTAGTCTCAATTTCAGGACCGCTGCCTCCTGGGAAAAAGACACAGGTATGTGCTAACCTGCCAGTTCTTTGCCTGACTCCCTCTTCTCGTCCTTCTGTGCTCACCTGTTTCTTAGGGGCCCGCCCAGTTTGCTCAGCGGAGCTCCCTCTGAGGGCCACTTCATTACAGGAGCCCCCCCATGATAACACCATAACCTCAAGCCTCGCTTCTTTCTTCCACTCCTCCTAATGAAGCCACCTTAAGCTGCTCTCCAGCTCTCCAGGAAATCAGCGCCCAAAGTAAACTTAGACCTCTGCAAACAAAGACTGAGCATGTGGAGCAGGCCCGCAGCTGATCTTCTGCCCTGGGCTTCCCCTCGTTTATCAGGCCCTCTCCTTGGCCTCCTGCGGGAGGCTCCTGCTCAGACCTTCTCGCCTGGGAGAGCCTGGGAGCTGGTGAGTAACAAGGCTTATTAGCTGTGTAACATTCTCTCCCAGGCAGTGTCACCAATTTGCTCTTATGGGCTTTTGCAAAGCATATTTTTTTAAGCTTCCCGGGAACAGAACACATTTACCATCTTGGGCAAAAGAAAGCGTAAATCTTCCTTTGGAAGGGAAGGAACGATGTTTCTCATTAGTGATGTGAGACAAGACCCAGCTGGCCTCTTCAATATTTTAAGCTAATCGTTGAACCCATAAAACATTATAGAGAATGGCTTGCCAATGAATGTGACGTGGATGTTCCCCTTTGGTCCTGAAACAGAATTAAAGGAGAGAGACACAGACTTAGCTCCTCCAGCCTCCCCCCCGTCTCCTGACTCCCCCCACCCCCATCTCCCCTTCTGTAGCTGCCGTCTTAGGTGTTTTGGGGTGTGCTTACTAGAATATTCGCCACATTGAAATAATTGATAAACATGATTTATGGTGATTTCAGACTCTACTTTCTTAACTACCCTTTGTTTTAGGATCTTAGCGTTGCTCCAGAATTTATGTGGCTTCCAGCTGAAGCCTCTGCTTTAGCCATGCTGACTTCTTTCCTGAACCCCAAATGCGCCGCTGTGTATTTCTTGACTCAGTGCCTTCGCTCGTGCCCTTCCTTCTACCTAAAACACCTTCCCGAAAGGCCTTGTTTTGTTTCTCCCTTTCTCTTCCTCAAGTGCCACCTTTTGCTGCTGCAAATCAGTGATCCCATTTTGTTCCTTGCTAGATACCGAATATGTGATGCCAACCGTATTTACTTGTCTCTAATTTTGTCGAGTGGGTTAGACTTGTCTTCTCCTTTTTAAAAGAAACCTAAGGGCCAGGATTTCAATTTCCTACATCTCTTGTAGTTTAACAAACTTTTATTGTGTGCTAATCTTTTGGTAGGTGCCCGATATACAATTAAAATTAGTTGACTCCTTTGAACTCAAATTTCTACAGTCCTTCTGCCAATGTTTTTGCATGGACATCATGCACATTAAATGCTATAATAATAACAGTTACTCCATCTGGTGCTATATATGTTACCTCATTAATAGTCATTAGGCACCTATTATCTCTCTTCTCCCCCTACTCACCAATCATTTATCTAAAACTTAAAAGGACCAGAGAGGTAAACTGCATAAAAGAACAGAGGTAGTAATTGGTGGAGGTGGGATTACAAATTGGGTCCATCTGACTTTGGATGTCCTTTCCTGTAAACTCCGTCCCAGTCCTAGATTATTGAGGCAAAAGCGACCTTAGTAAGGATAAATTCCTTGCCCAAGGTCACATCACAAGCTATTTATTTAAGAGGTAGATAAAAACGTGCTAAATTAATCGTTATTCTTTCATATGATCATGTTACACGTAGATGATAAAGACTAGACACTCACTCACTCCAGCATTTGTGTTGGTGAGCTCCATTGCAAAATTGAGGGCCCAGCTTCTCTGCTGGCTATTCTGTTTTCTGTCCTCTATCATTTAAGACATATGAGGTGAGGATGGTTTATATCTTTTCAGCAGCTGATGTGAATTCATTTTAAATGAATAGGGGGTTTTATGGTGCCCCGTCTCCTAGGTCTCCAGGGAAGAAATTGCCTGAAACATCCTGCCTGACGTTCTCATGGGAGCCAGGGCTTTATGATTATGTATAAGAAGTTCTTACAACTGCTATAACTAATAACATTTTAATTGAATGCATTTCATATTTCCATATTTATTGTGCTCCAATCGTGTTTTATGAGAGGAGAGAACGTGGAGTCCAATGTAATGATATTTAGTATGTATGCACAGTGTACTTTCCTCGAGAGCTTCCCCTGCTGAGCATAAATGTAAAATAAATATAAATAAATTGAACTCTTTGCTAGGCCTCCAGAGTGCCCCAGCCTAGCTGATCCAGTTGTGTCCTTCCCTCCACTTAAAGGATTCTCTGCAGAAACAAAAGATTTGATTAGAACCCAATCTTCTTGCAAAATTGGGTTTCCTCTTCTAAGATTATTGATCTGGCTCCACTCAGAGCCATTTAACTCACCAAACAGAACCTGAAAGATGATTCCGATTCTGCTGCTTTCCAGCTAATGAAGAGTCTTTGCTTGGAAGGAGGGAGAGCGAGAGGGCACAGACTGCGGTGGTGTCCCATCTGCTCCTCTGACAGCTGGCATCAGAAGAGTCTGCTATGCAAGAGAAGGTTCTGGATCTGGTACGACACTCAGGCAGGGACCGTTAGGGAGACTGGAAGAAGATGTTCAGGTTCCAGAGACTGGAGAATTCACTAAGGCAGGGTTGCAAATTCTCTGACCAGATTTCATTTTGTAATTGCCTGAGATAATGGTGAGAAATGGACACTTCAGGCCAATTACTATACAGTAATGTGTTTTCTAGTCACTTCACATGTAATTCGTTTATATCCTTTCTACCTTTAGATTGTCATCTCCTTCAGCATTAAAATCCATTTTCATTTTCAAAATGTGGGAACTTCTAAAATAGAAAAAATAATTCATCTCTTTCTTTTCCCTCATTGAGAATCCTTTCTTGTAATGATCCAAAGAGAAAAGGGTATACAGATTTTTTTTTTTTTAGTTAAAATATATTAAAAATAATTTTTCAACGTTGAAACTAGAACATTTTGGGAGTTGAAGCTGGTCATTCTAGATGAAAGGAAATGCAATTTGGAAGAAAGTGTGAATATCAAATGATATCAATAGCATTATTGTAAAGATATCTGTGTTACAGAGCAAACATTTAGAGCAGAGGACACCAACAGAGTTCGCCAACATCTTAAACACTGGAAGCAGTTTTAGATGGTTCATATGCAGCAGGTAGATCTTTAGGGATTCGGGGGAGGGGATATTCAGCTTCCAAGGGTCTTGATGGTGATACAAGAATAAATTGCAGCGTCTAATTTTTTCTGGAGCCCCTGGAGCTGAGTTTATAACACCGTCTTTCTTATGGCATTAATGACAAGGATAGCTGCTCTTCTACAGTCGTCTGGAATGACCAAGGCAGGTTCTATTCGGGGTCTCAATGGCTTTCGAGATGCCTGCCAGTCCTGGGACTCTATTAATTTCCTTCCTTGTCACCTTGCTTTATCAATGTAGAGTAACTTGTCAAATCCCCCGGCGGCATAGTCTCAGTTTCAAACCAGGCAAAGGGAAAGGAAAGTGGAAGCTAATGTCAATTGTCTGCTGTGTGCCAGGAACTGTACTATTATATCTTGTTTCATTCAAACTTAGCTGGGCATAGTTTGTTGTAATCGTTGCACTAAATCTGACTTTCCTACTTATCACTCCCTATTTCCCTTCCTACCTCTGTTTCCAAGTTAGCTCTCTTGTCTTTCCTTCCTTTCAGAGGGAGAGGAGGCATCCACTCTACTTGGCAAGCCTGACTTGTCTGTGCTCCCTGTTCCAGGACCCTAAGGTCACAATTACCTTATTTTTGCACTTTGAAGTTATTTGGAGGCATCTTACAATTGTGTGGGGGTGTTTGAGTGTTCCCCGTTTTTGCCTTACATTGTATGGAGTTTTAATCACTTTCTATTCTTCTACTTTCACTGCCAAAATGATTTGGGAATGCCTTATCTTTTATGGCTCCTGCCTCAGAGCTTCAGGGAGCAAATCAGACCCACTAATAAACACCTTTCCTTCTCTCCTTGTTTAGCAAGTATCAGAAGGCTGGCTGCCGAACAACTAACAATGCCTTCAATTTTTATAGTGTTTTTATTTTCAGAGTGTTCTTACTTTATGGGCTTCTTTAATTCAACATTTCAAAACTGAAACATAAAATTATGGTATAATAAAACAGGAGGGACTTTTAGGACCAAGTTCTACATTATTTATCTCAAATGAAAAATTGATGCCTGGCGAGTAAGTGACTTGCCTGAAGTGTGCAACTAATTAACATCTGGATTGGAATTAGAATCCAAAGCTCTTTACCCAGACAGTCTAAAGCCAGATAAATGGAAAGCTGGGAGCAGGAAAGGGACAAAATGTCAAGTATTGACAGTATTGACAGTAAGTTCCCCAGTAGTAAACCAACCCTAAACTGTCAAGGCTCAGGCCTATGCGGATGGGAATCTGTCATAATCTACCAATATTTTCAAGGAGCGTCCTCTTCACTCCAACAATCTCACTTCCAGGTATCTGGGTATCCAACAGAAAGAAGCCACAGGAGCACAAGGTGGCATGCAGGAGGAACTCACAGCAGCCTACAATTTAGAAGCAGCTTGAATGTTCACCAGTAGGGAAATAAACAGCAGTGTAGTGGGAAAAAGAGAGTTAAATAAAATGAGGTAGATTTCTATCCTGACATGGAAAGAGTTTCAAGTGACAGATCTTCCGCTCCAAGTGTTAAAAGAAAATAAATGCAGGTTAATATGTAAACAATCATGCCATTTATGTAAAATTAGCCAAACCCAAACAATAAAATAGGATGAAACAACACTGAGTGTTTTTATAGATGTATATATTAGATAAATGCAATTGAAAAGAAATGGTTTAAAAGGATAATACCAAACTCGTAGAATGGGTCACTCTAGGGAAACAATGGGATTGACACAGGTGATCAGAGAGAAATTTAGCTTTATTTCTAAAGTTAGATTTTGGGTTTTTTTCCACAATAAAAATTGTCATCTATAATCTGCATATGTTAAATGAATCATTTTGAAAGTAAATGACACTCTCCTCAACCAAGAATCTCATTTTCTTCCCAGAAGTATATAAAACCTTTAAAGTATAATTTTGGATGTGTTTCTTTCTTGTTACATTTCCATCAATGTTTGCTTTATGTATTTTAAATCCATACCATTAGGGGTATAAAAATGCACTTTTGTATCTTTTCCACAAATTTAATTTTCATCATATGAAATATCTCTCTTAGTTCCAGTTTATATTTTTACCTAAAATTCTGTTTTGTTTTATGTTGGTATTGCTATTCCTCCATTTTTTGTTCAAATCTGCCTGGTTAATCTTTTTATAGTGTTTGACTACAACCCTTTTTAGGTCATTTTTGTGTGTGTCATCTGTAACCAGTGTATCTGATTTTATTTTGAAATCATAGTCTTTGTCTGGTTTTAGTATTAGAGTGATGCTGGTTGTTCAACATGTGTAGGAAGGATTCTTTCTGTTCCTTTTTTTTTTTTGGAGGATGTTATGAAGAACTGGTATTATTTCTAACTTAAACGGTTGGTATAATTCACCAGGCAAGCCATCTGGTCCTGGTGTTTTCTTTGAGGAAGGTTATTGATTTTTTTTAAAAAAAATAGAGGTAGGCTTATTCATATTATCAATTTCTCCTGGTGTGAGTTTTCTTAGTTTGTGTCTATTTTAAGAAATGTGTTCATTTTCTCTGCTATCAAATTTATTGTCATAAAGATGTACAAAGATATGCCTTTCTTTTTAATGTGGGGTTGGTGTCCATGATTCTTCTTTCATTTCTGCTATTTGTAATTTGTGTCATCTCTTTATTTTTTTCACGGTTACTCTGGCTATTAGCTGTACACGGTGACTTCCTTTCAAAGATCAGGGTGTGGAAGGGGAATAGGGTAATTTTGCAACTGGAGAAGCCTGACAGACAAACACCACCTCTGCCAGTGTTCAAGGTCACTATCAACAGTGACAAGTCACTATGATAAGATGTACTTGATATATTTTGATGGGAACCACTCTTTACCTCTGTGGTCTTCCTTCCTAAAACCTATAATCCCAGTCTAATCATGAGAATAACATCGAATAAATTCCAAAAAAAAATTTGTGGAAAGGTGGACATGCTGCATCATGTAATAAAAACTGAGATAATTAGGCATCTAGTGTGAGGTCGTATGTTAATCTTGCTAAGATATGGGTTGTGTTTTATGTTAATTGTCCTTGTGGGTATCAGAGACTTCAGATTTCTCTAGTGTTCTTGTCTCCTCTGTTACCATTGGGCTTCCTAAGAACTCTTTCAATGATAATCTGCATCTTTCCGCACTGTTATTATCATGAAACTCTGTTAGTGTGGTAACTGTGGGGGAGAAGCATTTATAATCTTATAATTAAATTTCAGTCTTCCACTGGATGTATGTATGTGTTATCAAACCTCAGTATTTGATTTCCTTCACTTGTGTGCATTAGCTGAAATAAATGCACAAGCAGGAGTTTGCAGGGGAGGAAGGAAATTTATTATCATAAGATGGCCAATCCAGAGCGCTTGTGAGCTTGTGCTGTAAAACACCCAGCTCCCCAATGACATGTAGGTTAAGGATTATATAGGGCAAAATCAAAAGATAACATGAGTTAGGGGTTCGGGTCATAATGGGAGCTGCTTGGTTGGAAGTGAGGTAAGGGTAATAAATCATTTCTTCAGGCCTTGAGGACAGCTCTGAGGTCTATTCTGGCAGCCCTCTGTCTGATTTTTTGAAATAATAACCAGGGGGTCATTCCACCTTGGGGCTCAGGAGCTGAAACATAACTAAGGTTAAGATGTTATCTTTAGCCTGCCAGAGGTCCAGACCTTGTGACCATTAGTCAGGTCCCAGCTATTGTCTTCTGCCACCTCTGGGGTTGCTGTTTATCCAGGAGAAAGGATAGGCCTTCTAGAAGTGCATAGCCCTGGTTAGTCCACACTCAGACTGCAGAGCAATTCATCAAAATTACCCTTTAATAGTTCCTACCAGTTTATAGCTCTAGTGGCTTCTGCTTCAGATAAGCAGATATTGGCATGACTCTATGGATTCACCTGTCTCTGAAGATTTTGGGGGTAGGGGGGGAATGGTGTGTTTGCATCTCAGTCCTCTGATGTGTCCAAGAAAAATTACCAATTTTTAGTTTGCCCAGTTTTTTCTCATGATGAGGACAGGGGTGATGACATTCAAACTTTACATGTTAGGCCAGAAAACAAGAAGTTTTAAGTTTAACCTTTTTATAAATATACTTTAATTTTTATGATCCCTGGTCACTTTTTTTAATGTAATATTCTCAAGAACATTTAGAATTCAGAGCAATTATAAACAGATTATAAAATAAGTCAAATGTATCTTGGCTTGTTGGGTGTTAGTTTTTCTGTTTGTCCAATGAGTTGCCTTCCTTTGAGTTAAGGGTTCTCTTCAAATGTTTGGTTATATTTGCCGTTTACAGTTCCAGTTCTCCCTTATGTGGAATCTGGCTCTGACTGCAGGAGCCTGTTTCTGGAGTCTTTGGGGGCTTGGCTGGATGCTCCACTGAAGTGGTTGTGCCTAGTGCCCTGTATTGGTGGCAAAGAACCTCTTTCCCCCTGGGATAGCCAGCCACCTAATCCGTTGCCCCACTTTTCATTCCCAGAGGTAAAATTCCTGGTCAGAAAAAGCAGAAGTGAGAGAAGGTTCTAACCAGCCTGCTACTTTAAAAAAAAGTTTCTCAGTTAAGCACCCTGATGATTTCCCCAGAGCCCTGTCGTTTTCTGAGCTTAATCAAATCAGCGCGAGCAACCCCTGAAATTACACCTCCAGTTGTCACCGTCTTTTTCTCTGTGTCTTGGTCTTGTCTGTGGCCCCCTCCCCTTCACCCCATATACCCATGCTCCTTTCAGAGGCTTTCAACAGTTTTACTTGCCCGGTTACGCACTCTTACATTCCAGCTTTTGTAAGTTAAAAAAATGACACTAATTGCAATTTGGCAACCAGTCAGGTCATCTTTCTCCACCTAGTCCCTCACATCATAAACACATATTTATTAGAAGTATATCCTAATGAAACTTCTGACTCCAGGAGAGCAAAAACAGTCCTCATGTCTGTTCCCATCAAGGAGCAGAGTCTTACACTTAGCAGATCGTCATTATATAGTGCACCGATGAGTAAATATATGAAGAAATAAAATACAGATAACAGCAATGCTCCTCGCTGTTCGGGGTTATGCTCTATCCTGTTTTGGGGTCCCAAGTATTCAGAAATTATATTTTTATAAGGAATGGGGATCTCTTTGCTTTAGTTTGACATTCAGCAAATTGGGGGAAGAAAAAGAAAAAATATCTGGAGAGGCAAAGGGGTTTTATTCCGGAGCACACTGCAGAGAAGAGGCTCTTTCCGTGGCCCTCTGACATCTCCATCTCTCTCCCTCGCCACGCTGCTCTTATGGCACTTTGCTCATCGCATTTCTTTTTGTTTTTTGCTGCGTTACCTTGTAAAAGACTTCACTTTTCTTCCTGCGGGTCAGGGGCAGCTATTTTCAATCTGGACAGGCTGGCTGCCCATCTAGCCCCGCTCAATCTCGGCCGCTGCAGAGGATGCCAAGGGTGTGCTGCACCGCCTGCTGGCCTTTCTTCAATTGATTTCCCTACTAGGTTCTGGTCAATGAGCTGGGGTGTGACCCTCACTGTCACACCCTTTAGTCTGGGGGAAAATAAGAGTGGCCCTTGTAAGAGCCCAAAGGTATTTTCCCGATCTAGGTGCCTATTAATAATGTGAGAAAGTACATAGGTATTTTCCCTTTCAAGTGGAGCCTTTCTGAAGTGATTCACGAGACATTATTTGAATAATCCAAATTAATAAATTACTTTCCTTGCCGTGTTCAGCTTCATAAATTCAAGCAATCTTTACCCAAGTCATTAAATACCTTGTCAGGGGATCAGTGATATTCTGAATAAATTTTAACCTAGAACCAGCTTTGTCTACGGTTGAAATATTTTCTTTAAAGACTTTAATATCTGAAAGCATTTAAAAATGCAGTAACTCAAATTTTGGAATCATGACTAATAATATCATTGTCGTTAGGATTTTTAAAAATTAAGATAAAACTTACATGAACTTCGAAAAAATAGAAAAATTGGAATCAAGGAATTAAAGTGTATTTCTGGCTCTAATGAATTACTTTAGAGAAGCTGAATAATATTTCTTACCCTGTTTTCAATCTATATTAGCTTGAAAATTATTTCACCTATTCCATAAACTTATTACGCCCACATATTTAAGGGATTGAAGGTTTAAAATGAAAATATACTCCTTTGCCAAATCTTGGCCATCTATGGGTGAAAGCAATCTGTTACACTGGGGGCAGGGAGCAAGAAGGAGCTAGGTGTCATACTCAGTGAAGCAGTCACATTGGAGGGTATATAAGTTTCTACTAGTTTATTAGTTGGTCAATTCAAGACATTTCTTAAAGGTAAACGAAAAGCAATTGCAAATCTCCTATTTTTTGCTATTCTATTGTGACCAACCCACTGAAAATATTTTGAAATAGCCACTTCCCCTGTAGAAAGTTTATGGAAAAACACTCTCAATATATCTTCCCCGACAAAGGCAACCTATGAACCTGCAACAAACCAATTTATCATTTTGGGGCATTTTATTTTAGTTAGAGGCAACCTGTGGAGAATTAAACATTTGTTTAAAGCATGAGTAATATCGCTGAGGGTGAACAGAAGCTGTTTGGCTCTGAGCTACCACCCCTGGAATTACCAGGAGTTAAAACTTTTTCCTGCAGTGAAAGATGGCGGGGTCCTTGGGAGTTCTCAAAACGGTCCAGTTGGACCTGTTTCCATTGGTCTCCACTGTGACGCCTCCTGGCTTTATTCATCAATGCAACTCAAGGGCCTTAAACAGGAGCCACGTCTCTTCAGTCTCCAAATCTTAGCCGTGCTAGACTCTGGGACTTCACTAGCTACATCGAGGAGACGAAAGGGACATTTCCCCATCATTACTATAACTATGAATGATTTTCCTATGACCAAGTCTTAATGCTTTATTTTTCTATACCTGTAGAGAACTGGGATTAACAGCTCTGTTGTATGTGGGTCAAAAGGCAGATGACTGTTAGAACCAAAAGAATCTGTCCCAATAAAAGTAAGCTTTCAGAACTCCCTTCAAATATGTTGCCAGTCACTTTTCAGGATAAGTCTCTTTGTGCCCTTGTTTACTAGGAGTCTTCACCCATGTCCTGGGTACTTTATCATCAGCTTTAACATTTTTCCCAGAAGTCCTTTGGGTCATCTTCAGACAACCTGAGCAGTACTTTCTAGGGCCAGAATTTCGAAAATGGGTGTGCAGATTAGGCATCACCCCACCCCAGCCCCTGGATCACACTGCATAGCAAAGCAGAACTTTCCAAGTGCAATGTGAGCTTGCTAACAATCCCATGGACCAAAAAAACAAACTCACTCTAATGATTTGCAAACTTGCTGTACAACTTCAGAATTTCTCAAGCTTTTGGAAAAAGTACTTCAGATATATCTTCCCAGTTCCTTCGCTTTCCCTCCCTATCAATTCCTGGAGTTAAATACAACCTTCTCTTTTCAGTCTTCACACTCAAGCTCATTTAGAAGTCCGAGGTCTATATTATGATGAATATAACGCTACAGCTAGTATATGTCTAGATAAATAAATGTAGGTATGTTGCGTAGATAGATATATTTGATACATCTCTTGCCGTAGCAAGCATCTCCTAAGGGATATACAGAGAAATATAATCTTAAGATTTGTCTCATTTGCATATCATGGCAGGTAGCACTCTTAGGCCTACAGCCCCCTCTACTGGGTGGATTTTCCCGATTTGTTATGTGTACCTGAAGCAGGGGGTGCTTGTCATCCTTTCTGAGTGCTCTTGATCACACTCTAAGTTAACTGAAAATCCAGTTCCTCTTCTGACTTAACCCTGCGTGAACTCAAGCTTCTAATGCACATGGGTTCTGTTTCAAACTAAACTTCACCTTCACCGTTCTGAAGATTTGCTGATGAGTCTGAAGTACATGCTTTTAAATGAACTAAACAAGGAGGCCATTAGACGGCAGTGGCTCTAATGCCGTGTCCCACGTAAGCAAACCAAAATCCAAGCCTCTATGCTTTAAGGTTACAAAATTGAAATCTGGGGACAGCCTACCACAAACAGCCACCGAGGCTTTAAGCTGTAGCTGATGAATAATTTCCTTACTTTGCTTCTGCCTTTTCTCTATAAAAGTCTCTCCCTGAACTTCCATTGGTGGAGCACTCCTAAAGCCTTCCACTTTGGTGCTGCCCTATTTGAATCAATTTTTGCTCAAATAATTTTTAAAATGTTTAATATGCCTCGGTTTACCTTTGAACACTGCTCACCACAAAGATACGTTTATTTACCATTTTTCCTCTGGAGCATCTGGTATCATTAGCTCATGAGGTTATTTAGGAGCAAAAGCTCATTAATTAATCATTGAATATAATGTTTTAGATTTCTATCACATATACCATATTAAGATCTATAAATGCAAAAAAGCTGAGAGGTATTTTTTTTTATATGTTTCCCTACTTGACTTTTGTATATGTTTTAAAAATAAACAACAAACAACAATGGAATGCACAGGATGGGATAGATGGCTTTTATAATTTGTTTTCTGGAATGATTTCATGGACCAAAACATTCCCCTTTCATTTAAAAAAAAAAAAGAACATTTAAAAAAAAAAAAAAGAACATCAAGTTCACCAAAACTACTTCCAGACACTTAAGTCAGCACAATCTGGTCTAAGCAAAGCCTTGATAATGATGTTCTTCTCTGATACTTTGACCTGTTATAGCAACATGGTTTCAGCCAACTCTCTCAGGAAGAGGAAAGAAAATTCTCTCCACAGTCCTCATAGGTAACCATGAGCATTCTGAGCATGAGTGCACTGCTGTGCTGGGAGGCCTTTGGTTTGCCGTGGAAGGAGGCCTGGCTGAATATAAGATTTGGGGAATACTGCATTTACTACTTTTCTCTTGAATGTGGAAGGGTGGATATGACAAAAATGGAAGTTAAAAGAAATGATTAATTTTAGGCTCTTGGGTAATATTAAACTACAAATTTCAGAAGTATAGACTGTATGTGTGTGTGATGCACACACATACACGTAATTGTGCACTTATTTTAAAATTAATAGGCAAAAGGTATATACATACATACATATGGAAATTATGTCACATAATATCAGTTATGTCTTTTAGATGGTTGTTACCAACAATGGTCTCAATTAGCAAGATCAGTTATCATCATGATCAGAGTTGACATTTATTAGTCATAATGAATACTAACTCTTTAACAATTTTGCAGGCAATAGCCATGTTGCAAATCAATTTTTAAGTGTTAGAGGCCCTACAGAGAAAGACGTTGACTACTTGTGGAAGTAAATTTCAATTGTGTCATTGAGTTGATATCAGTACACAAGAAAATAAGGTTCTTCCATTAAAAATACTGAGCTTGAAGTAGCTTTCAGCCCAATTCCATGGGCTACATAGATAGTATTGTTTCAAGTCTCTAGAAATAGGCAGGAAAAAGCCAAGCTGTAGAATAAGGCTTTTAAAGACACACTTTTCCTTCTTTTTTTCTTCCCTTCTTGCCTTCATCCCCCACACCTTGCCCCCCACTCTCTCCTTCCTTTCTTCCTGTTTCCAGGCACAACTGTTTAAACCCATGATTTGTGTTGATGTAAAGACATCCAAAGATGTAGAGAATTTTCATAAAAATGTATTTTAGCTAAAAAGAGGGTAAGCCTGAAAGCAAGATCTCAACAGACTGAGATAAATGCTTCAGAGAATAACAGTTTTCAGTTTCTTGTTTATGCATTTGCGTATATGAAGGCAAGATAAGGAAATTTATAGGAAGGTAGGAAGAAACTATCAGGGACTGGAATACAGGGTAGTTAAGATTACCTGCTCTCCTGAGGGTGGTTATGGCTTATTTCAAAGGTGTGTTAACCTACATGCACAGAAACAATGAGAAGGCTTTGCTTAAAGCAAAGATAAACCTTTTACTAAAAAGTTATATGCCTGGGCATGACTACCCACCATGTCCTTCCCAGTTAGAAATGCATGATCAGATCACTCTGTGAGGTTACCGTCCTTAGAACCCCTTTTTCCATCGTAATCTTCTCTATGACCTTTGGCTGGTACCTTGTTTGGTTTTAGGTGGGTGCTTCTTTAATTTACTCTTGAATTGTTTGTTACAAACTAGGAGCCATATCTGAAGGCAAAGGGCCTCCCTGGTCATACGGTATATGCAAAGGGACCAAGAATACAAAGCTGGCTGTGTAGGCAACGTTAAGCAGATGGCGTAAACATCTCTTTAAGAGTTAGGGATGAGTTAAAATCGATACTGACCCAGGGCAGAGCAGTGTCAATCTTTATCTTTTTCTAATTCTTATGAGAATTAGATTTTCTTCAGTTAGTGACACTTCTCTGGAACTTCTAGGAAAGCATGCACCATAGTGTTCCAGGATTAATACACCAAAGTAGCTCCCTGCTTCCCTCTGAAACAGAGGTTCTGTAGAGAGAAGACCAGTTTCCTCTGACACATTCATTCTTTTGCTTATCAAAATCAACTTTCAGGAAGAGAGACGAAGGTAATTGTCTTGGATGTGACAATGACTGAGAGCTGATAGTTAATCTTATATTTGCATTTTAATAGAACAATGTCTTAAACAAAGGGATTAGAACTTTTATCTGGGAATTTGTAGCCTTGGAGAGTTTGTGAGGGGTTTATGTAGAAGGGACATGGATTCTTTCTGATCTCTCCTTACCCTACCTCTTCCTTCCCACTGAACTCATGTTAAATAGACATCTATCAATAATGCAGACAACTACATTTAAATTCTGGTTCAGCCACCTGCTAGAAATATGCTTCAGGGCAATTTATTTACTCTATCTCTGAATTTTACTTTGCTCACCTGTAAAATTAGTAAGGACTAAGTTAAGTAATATATGCTATGTCTCATCCCCGAGGTAAATTCTTCATCATGTATGACAAGTATCTATTTTCCAGAAATGAACTGAGTGATTCTAATCTCCACTCTGCCGCCAAAATGAAACTGCGCCTGCAACCATTTATTCATTGCCCCACCTGCATGTGCTAAACACTTCCAACACATCTTCCATTAGCTATTGCCAGGAATGCAAGGCGAGTAACATTTGGGATATTAGGTATGACTGACAGAAAGAGAAGGTCCTTATAATTAGAAGATTATTATTAAATTATCATATTATTAAACTGTACTGTAGACTATCATTTTAAAAGATATCTTTATTGATTTCAGAGAGAGGAAGGGAGAGGGAGAGAGAGGGATAGAAACATCAATGCTGAGAGAGTCACTGATTGGCTGTGAGCCCGCAACCCAGGCATGTACCCTGACTGGGAATCGAACCCCGATCGTCTGGATCCTAGGTCAATGCTCAACCTCTGAGCCACGCCTGGCCAGGGCTAGACTATCATTTTAAAGGGCTATTGATAAGACAGTGTGATGGGAGCAAAATAATTATTTAAAAAGTCAACGATAGGTGGAGGGGTGGGGTAAAATAAGAAAACTATAAAGACGGTAAAAGAAAGCCCCAGGTCCTGAGAGATGGTGAGCATGAGGACAGAGCACACCTCCGTGTGACATCGTGCCAAGATCATGTTGGAGCTGCCAGGTGCAGGGAGCAAGGCCCGGGGCTGTGCTTGGTGTGGGGGGTGAGGGCTTCTCCCACTGGGGAAAGGGAGAGGGAAACACTGCTTTCCCACTGCTCAGACTGGCCTGAAGAACGGTGTTCCGGGCACTTGTGGCTCAGTTAGCGTAAAGGCAAAGCAGAGTGACAGTGATGGTTGCCGGTTTGGGTGGGGAAGCGCATTGCTGTCGCAGAGCACCTGATCGTTGTGACCAGCATGTGCCTCCCCCACCCCAAGATCCCCGCCGCCTGCAGTGATGAAGCCTCCCCTTTGAGAACGCCGGGAGGCAGGCGATCCGCACGCTTGCTCTTTAAGTCGACCTTTGTTAGCGAGGATTTGACATTTTCGCTATTTCCAAGGCCCAAACGAAGCCCGGGCGTCTCAGGAGGCTGTTTTCAAACTCGTGTCATCTCACGTTGAACTCGGGTCGCGGGGCTCTGTGATGAGGCGCTGGGCGCTAGCTTCCTGCCTGCTGCCCGGCACTTGGGAACTGAGCAGCAATTTGTATTGTAGGTACTTCAGTCGTTCGAATTTGTGTTTTTTAATCTTCGACATGCAAAGGAAAAGATGTCCTGAAACTGCTTCTTTTACCACGGCAGGGTTTTCTCGGCTTGCGACACCCAGTTCGGCTCATTGCTCGTTCAATGCGGAGTTGCTGGGCTACGGGACTAAGGTTGGGACACAGGGTGGACAGTGACCTGTGCCGCTGCTGTGTACCCTGCTCTGTGTGAAAGTCAGCACGGGGGATGATTGCTTTTTCTAGAGTTGTGTTATCAGTTACTGTGTTCTCTGTCCCTCTGTAGTTCACAGCCACAGTGTTTGTGCCCAGAGACTGTGATGTGCGTAACAGTACCTGGGAATGAAGCGGGTCTGCCATAGGGCCCAAGGCTCTTCATGGAGCCCAGGGCAGTGATCTTCAGTGCAGGAGACTTGCCTTTCAAACGGAGGGAGTTCGCTCAAGAAAACTGAGTCCCTCCAGGCTGGGTGGCAGCATTATTGTTTATTCTGGAAGGCGTGCCCGAGGTAAATGTACAAACAGACATAAATTCAGAGATCGGGGACTGATTACTGATTGGGACCAGATCTCTGGCTGGATCTGTAGTCTCCGTATGCGCTGATCAGCTGAGATTCCGCTGGGCTGGGTGCTCCTCTACACAGAAAACGATGTTGGTACCAGGTTTGGGGACTGGAAATTTAGAAAGATCAGTAGCAGCATATTTTGTATTCTGGGTCTTGTGTCTGCAAGATTTCTTGAGTCAACCCTTTCCTGGGGTCCATGGATAGTCCTAGGAAGTTAGAAGCAAAATTACACTGTCTCAGTCAACGCCCTTACTTGGCATTTCCTCTGAATTTTCTAGCTACAGTTAGTGGAACAGTCTTTTTTGTTTTCTTGGCCTTGGCTCCTCCCAGCTTTCCCCCCAGGATTCTGTGGAGTTTGAGGGCTGGGACATCTTCCCAGTGACCTGCTCATGTGAAACGCTCATGAAATTAATGAATGGATACCTGAACGACTTCTAGTCTGAAAAGCACTACTCCCGGAATTTCCTCATTGAAAATACAGGGAAAAAAATGGGGTGATTTTCATAGAGTCAATCATGGTTTCCTGCTTTGTCAATCATTTGTTCAGATACTGGAAAGAACATATGTATTAGATCCTAGGAAGTACGAAAAGGCAGATTAACAGATGATGATCTCTTTGCTGTATTTGGAGCACATTTGAACAGTGCTTAGGACTAAATGCAATGAAAAATAAAGCATGATGTCTGCTTGTAAACAATCATAGTCAGCGAACTGTACAAGGAGGTAAACCCAGAGTTAATTTAAAACATGTTAATTATTATAACACAAGCGTGCCTGTGGTGCCGAGCACAGAGAGGTGGAGATATGTTCGAGAGGTTTGGGAAGGTGCTAAGAGGAGGTAGAATAAGAGTTTTATCCTATGTCTTTAAAGAGAGGCTAACTTGTCAGGGATATGGGGTCTGGGGCAGGGGAACAAAATGAGCGAAAAGAGAAGAGGCTCAGGAGGGTCCCATGATCCGCCCTACACCTTACACGATACCAAATGAATGAATGAAGAAAGATCTGCTTTGCATGGCCCATTAACTTTCCAATGATCCTCTGCTGCATAGACACAGCCATTAGAGAATTCTTTTCAGGGTGTTTCCCTATTATAGCCATTTGGAGATGAGAGAAATTACATTCAACAGCCTGGAAAACTACCCCCAGAGCATTCATTAGCATCTGTGTATCATCTCCTTGCGCTGGTAAATATCTAGATTCCTTTTTCCAGACACTCTACCCTAGTTTTAATGCTGGCAAATAAAACCCTAGCACCCATCAAAAAATAAAATATTTACCCTGCACACTACCATCAACAAAGCTATTGGAACGGTTGCACCATTTTAATAACCATTGGGTACAGGAATTCAATAAGATCGATGAGGTATTTTTTTCCAGATCATAAAAATGTACTGGTGGAAATCAGAGAAGAAGTTGGGAGCAATTTCTCCAGCTCAAGTCTCCCCAGTAGAAGGGCTTCCTTCCCAGTAAGGTGGGTGTGGTCTGCTGAAGCATACCTTTCCTGCTATCTGTTGGCAGTGCCTGTTTTTTAGTGATCTGACAACAGCTTTATCACTGTATGCAGGACCCCAAAGCAAGCCTGGAGTGTGGGATAATCCTACTGAAAAGGAGGCATGGTCCCTTCCTACTCTTTTAATGTATATCATCTACTATCTTCACCTTTTTGAAGCCAGAGTAGATATTGAAGAAAAATAAGATTAGAAAATCATCTTGGGCTTTAATCCAGAGTTAAACAAAAAGCTACAGTAGATCTATATTTATGCCATTTCTATGATCGTACAGTGCTCTGGCTTGGCGGGGATTTGAGGCCCTCCATGAATGGAGTCACCACAGCTCTGCTCTTATCTTTCGATCTCAAATTGCATTTCTCTAAGTCAGTCACAGGGAAGCAAAATTTCATGCTTTTGTGTGTGCTGTTCTCTCTCAACCAACTCCTATGCATCCTGCAAAACCCGAATCCCAGAGGCACAGAAAAAACTGAACCCTTCCCTCACCTACATGATATATTCTTCCACAAGTATATATGGTCAGCGAGGGCAGGGACAGTGTTCACCTTGTGAACTGCTCTAATTCCTACACCTAGAACAGCTCTGGCATAGAATTAAGGGATAATCAGTGCTGGACCTTTTCCAAAACATGGAGGTTTTAAGCTTGCTTTTGTGAATAAGCTGCCTGCCCTTCTTGGTTAGATGTAGGCCATACTCAGAAGAAGGAGTGTTTGGGGGAGTTTCCCCAAAACTGATTTATTTTCAGGTCCCCGATGTACTATTTATTTTGCATTGACTCAGGCAGCTGAGCTCTGCCCCCTGAAGTGCTGCTGAGGTCCAGGAGGACTGTTACGCATCCCACCTACCTTCTACTACCCTCCCTATGCCTAGTTTTAAGTAATATTGATGAGATGAAATTTTCTGCTTTCAAAAGGTTGAGGGTGAAGAAGCAAAGCCTCTGTGTGTTTTACGGAGGTTTTCTCCCACCAACAGGAAAAAACAAGAGACCAAACACAGCAAAATGTATACCCCCTCAAGAGCAGACACCTACTGGGGTGTGTGTTCTGCAAAGGGCAGCGAGGTGGCCGGCTGCATGGGACCTGACGTGTGCCTGGCCGGTCTAGGTCACAAGTGGTGAGATAAGGGTGGAGGGAAGGTGTAAGGCCTGGAGCTGCAGGAAAAGATTTCTGGAGGAGGTGGAACAGAGCTAGGCTTAAAAAGAAAGGGAAGCCTCAGGCTCATAGAGAAAGGGTGATGAGACTGTTCGTGAGGAAGGGGCCACGTCTGTGAGCAAGTTCTGAAGGCAGCCAGGCAGGCGGGTGGGCAGGCGCAGACTGTCCCTAGCAAAGGGGTGAGGCTCATGTCCCTGACACAGAGCAGAAGGAGCCAAAGTCACAGGCAGAGACCGAGGCCTCGAATGCCAACATGAGCTGCTTTGGACTTGACCCAACACAAATCAGACCCAACTCTGGTTTGTTCTCCAAAGTCCCCATGCTCTCTTGAGAGGCACTCTCTCAGCCCTGCTGGGAAATAATCTGAGTGTATATTCTCAGTTGCTTTTCTTCAAGACTAAGTCTTTTGTGCATCCCTTCCCAATGCTGCCAGGAGGTTAGTATCCTCACTTGTTCAGGAGCAAACACGAGTAGCTGCTACAGGCAGGAATTTCTCTGTAATAGCCGAAGCCGACTTGTGGTGCCGAGTATCTTGAGACAGCCTGTGGTTTCCGTTTGTTTGTTTGCTGTCAAGCTCAGAGCTGACTCTGGCAGCTCCGGCCTGGGTCCTGAGAAGGGTGACTGCATTTGTAAGCCCAATTTCGATGAAAGGACATAAACACACAGCTTCGTTCCTTCTGAAGTTATTGATAGGAACATTTCCTTGGCCCCATGCTGGCACCCTGAGCCGATACCAGCCTCTGCACAGAATCCCCGATGCTGATTCATGGAGGAGCTGGGAAGTGCGCATCTCCAAATGCATTTCAAATCTGCGGTGCTGAATGAAACATTATTAAGAGTGTATTATTACATCAATAGATCTCAGTGGTGGTTTAACTATTAGAGAATTTCACAGCATATATATTATCAAAATGAATCAATACCCTACCATCGAGGCTGATTCCCCAATTATCGGAACTACCACTTGTTAATTAGGATGATTTTTACACTCCAATCTCCCTTCCAACTGCCCATGTGACCCACGGGAGCGCAGCCGAGGAGCACAGAGGACCCCAGGGCGCACAGTTAGCCTGTCCAGCTTTGGGGGATCTGGAGAGAGGCGGGAAAGGGCATTACGTCGCACCGTGATCGCGAATCTCTGGGCTGAGGCGTGACTCTTGTTTACTGAATTTCTTAGTCCTGGCAGGAGCAGGAGATGGGATTTTTAAAGACCTGAAGCATTTCTAAAGCATGTGATGTTTTCAAATGGTAAGGAAGAGTTTGCCAAGACGCTTTACATAGCCTCCAACAGAGCCGTCATCAGCCTCTGATGCTGCTCAGTGGGGCTGCCATTTCAAGCTTCTCTCTGTAAGCAGAGTCTCTGGCTTTGAATGGTGATCTAAGGATGCTAAGCTTCTGTCACTCTGGGAGAGGTCTCACTTGACACTCTCATGCAGGCAAATGGCTGTAGCCAGAGGACCTCCTGTGATCAAAGGTGGCTGGGTGGGGAGGTGTGGAGACCACTCTCCTTTGCTGTAACTTGGGCTTTAGCCTGAGACCGGTTTTGCTGCCCTTCGAGGAGGAGATAAATCATGGGGGCAAAATAACTGACTCCAGTGAATGGAGAAATCTGGCAGTTTCCAGAGATCCCCTGAATCGAACTAATCGGGGGGACTTCGCTGACTCATAAGCAAACGTGTCGGTGGCTTTCCTCACCCACTGTTATCGAGGCACGATTTTCCGGCAGATCCCAAAGCAACATGACCCAGGCGGATAGGAAAATAGAATTTCATCACTTATAACGAACAGACAAGGGATCGAGGTCTATGTTTTTGGTTTTGCTTTTTTTCATCAGATCCCTAAGGTAATTAAAACCCAGGGGAATAACAGTGTTTGTTGGGCCTGGGTTAGTGACACAAACCTAAATGCTAACAACATCGGGGCAGGTAAATGCATTAGTGCAGTGCAGGGTTTTTAAACTCTAATAAGAACGCAAGTCACCTGGGGATCTTCCCAGAGATTCTGATTGGACATTATGGGGCAAGGCCAGTGAATTGCATTTCTGACAAGCTTCCAGGTGACTCTGACCTGGTCTGTGGGCCACCCTGTGAATAGCTCATGGCATACTGGACAGAGCTGAGAGGATGCTGAACTGAAGGGTCTGTTCACTAACGGACATGGAAGCCAATTAAGTCCAGCCAGTGTGTGTGCTGGATGGAGGGCTCTCCTTGCCAAGCCAGCTGAATCCGTGAAATCTGCTGCAGGCAGCTGCTTTGCCATTGTTGTTTTATAATTCTGCTCATGGAAAATGAGACCTGTCTGTCAGATAGGACTGGTCAGTAGGTCACCAATCTGAGATGCCTAGCCTTGTTATGCATACTGCAACCCCCGGGGGACAAAAATATATAGGATTATTTTCTGGAAAGAACATGGACATTCATAGAACATGAATTTGGCATTTCATGTGCGTATCTCAATCAGTTACTCTGAACTGAAACCTGGGCTCGTGTGGATGGGCATGAATGCCTCGATGGGGGGTGTTGGCCAATAATATTGCTGTGGTTTCTTTCCTGTGTGTATGTGTGTGTGTGTGTGTGTGTGTGTGTGTGTGTGTGTGTGTGTGTGGTCGTCGACAGCAAGGCCAATTAGAGCATCTGGGCTGCATCAGGGAAATGTGAGCCGAAATAAGAGTGGCATTCGGAAAAGATTTCTTTTCAAGCTCTATGTCTTTAGGAAGCCGTCGTGCAGTGACCTTATACTTGAAATTCAGCTTTCGGCTGGTATATCCCGCATTAAAGGTGACAGGGAAAATAAAAGCCTTCCTTCCCAAGATTGTGTGTGCCTTTGGCAAAGGTTATAGATGCGATGTCTCTGAACATCCTTCTTCATGATGGCTCTGTCGCGGGAAATGGGCAGAGGGGAGAGGGAAGCTGCCGCGAGCCGGAGCCGCGTTCAGGGCGATCATTGTCACGTCCTCTCCCTCTTGAATGCAGAACAACTGTGCACTTCATATTTACATCGGAGTATCTGGCTTATTTACCATTATGTTTTCTTCTTCTTCTACCCTGTCATATCCTTGTCATCCTAGGGTACAAAGGAGGAAATATTGTGTTAAAGAAAGTAAAAGACCACAGCCTTATCGAAACTAGTGATTTTTTAGAGTGGAAGTGACTGGTTAACCCTTGCTGGCCCCAGATGCTCCCCCTGGCTCACCTTGTTTATTTGCCAGGAACAGAAGAAAGCGAAATAGAACATGTGCCCTTCCCAGGACACCGTTCCTGCCTGAAGGGATCCAGATGCCTCTAAACGCAGCTGGTTACAGGTCATCATCATCAGTTCTGCAATTATTCATTCACTATCCAGGGTCAGCTGGGAACTGGAGACAGGAATAAGAAATGCCAAAAACAAACAGAGAAAGGCACATTTAGATGCACAGCCTCTCAGATAATGCACTATAGCCAGCACACTCCTGTCCGATTGCTCAGCCCATTTCTGGGGTATCCACAGCGCTTCTCTCTGCCTGTCAGAGCCCTACCAGCCAACTCAACCTGGGTCTCTTCCTTGGAGCTTTCCGTGGCTCCCTGGGCTCATGTTCTTATGCAGTTGGGTAATTCAGTAGAGCACACGTAAGAATGAGACCATCATAGGTTCAATTCCTGACACTCCTGCTAATAATGAGTTATATGCCCTCGAACCAAGCGATTACATGCATCAGCATATTTCTGAAGTCCTCTTGTCAGGTTAGCACTGTTACCAGCCCCTTCTGGTTGTCCTCTGTAGAGCAGGGGAAAGTCTGGAACAACATTACCTAGAAACCCTTTCTCTAGATGGCACTAAGATGTCACAGCATTTGTGAGATTTGACCACTGAATGAGAAGGACAGCGAATATTCTCTGGTGGCCACTGCAGGCAGAAACATGGGCTGATACATTTGTAGTAGCAGCATTGGGGTGCTTGGAGGAGCACCCGTGACAGTGATGCAGACAGTAAAATATTCAGCAGCTTCGTCCCTGTGACGGCTGCTGTTGGCACTCCTTCTGTGTGACCATCTTCAATTTCTAGCTCTGGTGTCTGTCGTAGGTGGGGAGATCCTATGCCCAGTTTTCTGATTTTGGAATTCTGCTAGGGGATTCTCTGCTTTTCATTTCCTTTCTCCAGAAAGACATCTGAATGGTTGTATAAGCCTTTAATTATTGTATATAAATATTTTTACCTGGACTACCTGGAGTGTTTTTAGTTTTCTTGACCAAACCCTAGCGGATCCAAAGCTTTAAACTCTTACTGGCAAAACAGAGAGTACAAACATACCCACTCAATACATTTAGTGTGAAAACCGAATAAAATAATGCATGTGAAGTGCCCGGCATGCCACTTAGAACTCCCCGAATCCTAAATTCTTCATTTCATAGCACAAAGTGCCTGGGCTAACACTCTAGCACCCGGTCCCCAAACATGTGGTTTATTAATACAGTGCCCAGCCCACTTAGTCACACCACAGGCACTGAATAAATATTTATCAATAGCGTAATTCCTAGTTTGGCCAAGCTGATTTCTAACACATCTGCTACCATCGTTCATGTCACAGATAAGGAGTCCTGGGGGAGTCTTCCAACCATTTGGTTTAAAGTGCCTTGGTAATTCTAGGATTTGGGATCAAATCACCCCAAATTAAGAGTAATAATATCATTTTTCCTAAAACCAAAAGCAGAGTTATATCTCACTGTTTTCTCACCTTCCTTCTAACATAGAACATGGGTTATGGCTATGGATTTAAGGCATGTCTAAGATGAAGGCAGTAGATCCCAGGACATCCACAGGTATCATTCTATCATTCCAGTCATTAATCATGACAGAGAGCAGTAGAAATAGATTTTGTTACATTTTTTGCTTACTTTTTATTTCTCTACAGAGCTAAGTGTTGTGGTTCCTTGGTGCTCTACATCTATGTAACAGCTGTGATTCAAACGAGCTTTTTTAAAGGGCCTGCCTGTAAGGGTTACTGGTGGGGCACACTGTATCCTTTGTGGCATGAATTAGGGAAGCCAAGTCGACAAGTATTTGGACACCAAGAAAAATGTCATCCTCTTGGGAGCAGACTTTTTGGCTTCCTTGCTCTTTCAGTTGAGGTCAAGTTCCTTGGAGTAAGCTCTCTGAAGGAGAACTGTTGCTCTTTTCCTGATGGATGGATGCTGTCTGGCCTCGATGCACTTTCCCAAAGACACAGCATCTCTGGTCAGCAACATTCTACCTCTGCTGTCCTTCACGGCAGCCTGGCAGCTGAATCAGTCTCTGGAGTCAGACTGACTTGGTTCAAAGAGCTGTGTGACTTTGGGTAAGCAACTTATTCCAGAGCTTTCTAATCTGGAATAAAAAAATATATGAGGATAATAATAGCAATTGCATTAGAGGATTACTGAGAGGAACTGATATTTAAATAAAGTCTTTGATAGCATTATCTATAGAAGCCTTTAAAAATATTACCATTTGTTATTATGGTATAAAAGATACCTTACTGTTTTTAGATTCTTACAATGTTCTAGTAACTTTGCTAATCATGGAGAGAGAGAAAATATAAGATGTGATGTTTCTCCTGGTCTCATGGGGCTCACATCTAGTAGAAAGAATAAGACCTACATTTGAGATTGTGGAGTGCCCGCCTCCCGTGTGGGTGGGCAGCGTCCAGTCCCTTAAAGGCTCGAGTAGAACAAAGGTCCTGTGTAAAGGGCGAATCCCCCAGTTTTGTTCCTGCCTACTGTTGGAGCTGGTATGCCTCATGTCCTCTTCTCCTGCCTTCAGACTGGGATCAGTACCATTGGCTAACATCATGGAATTTCCTGGGCCTCCAGTTTGCAGATGACATACTATCCAGTCATGAAAAGTGAAGATAGGTGCACATTCATGGCTGATCACCAAGTGGCAAAGATGTGCAAATATAACCTCATGTATATAAAGTTGCACACAGATGTGCTATAGGCACAGAGAGCAACCCCGAAGGATTTCTCTAGCATATTCAAAGTGGTCATCTCCAGCTAGTGGAATTTTCAGGAAGTTTTAGTTTCTCCATTTACTTTTCTGTATGATTTGCATTTGGACAATGGAGATGTATCCCCCCAAAATTCAGATATAAAAGGGGGGGGAAAGCTTAGAAGACTAGACAACTGAAATATTAAGCAAAAGAATTACAGAATAGGTCAACTGAGATGAGGCATAGAAAGTGGAAACAGCAAAAATTTAAAAAAAAATCATTGATGTGCCCACTATCATTTTATACCTATAACTGTTGGCTATGGTGACAGTGTGGTTTAAGGAAATGGTGCGGGAAAGATCATCTGTTCAGAAGATGACAGAGCTGTGATCCCATAGTCTTGTAATTCTTCAAGGCAGTGCTACCTCTTGTGTGACAAGTCACATTGTTGACTCACAGTGGGTTATGGGTTCTGATATCTCCATCCTTCAGCCTTTAGGGTGGACATGCGAAGGGTTGGTCTAACAAAACCAAGAACCGCTGGTAATGGACGGCCTCACCTGTTTAGCCCAAGACATCATTAAACCATTTTGTTCTATATCATCTGCAAGGTGAAAAATGATTGGGGTGCTGCCTAGAAAGACCACTTTCTGTGGCCTGCTGTTTTTTGAAAAGTGTAAACTAGCACTCAAGGAGTTTTAAAGACTTTCCCAAGGCCAGGTAGCTCATTAGATAAGCAAACCCATCACTTATTAAAGTAGAAACAACAATATTGAGAAAAGATACAAAGCAAAGCAAAAATACTGAATCACAATCAGAATTGCAAAGCATACAACGAAAGAAAAAGAACTGCATGCCAAGGATAACATATTCCAGCAAGGTAAACTGCCTCGCTGCTTTCCAAGGACACCGCCTGTCTGTTTCTGACATTGATTATTAGAGATGCAATTACCAGCACATAGGAAATGAATACTTGGAAATTGAAAATGTGAGCATAGCTCCTACAACGAGGTAGCTGTGCTTGTTTTCATGATTGAGACCCCCCGCCCACTGGCACTCCCTTTCTTTAGAATCGCTGGTCTAGAGCAGCCATCCAAAGGAATTAAGGCTTGATCACCTCAACCCCAGCTGTGTGTGAACTTTGCCTAAGGAACTGTTGAGAGTCGGACATGAGAGTAGCAGGGAGGTGGGAGGGCGTCATGTGAGTAATAACTTGTGACATTTCCACGTATTTTTAAAAAATTGCTTTATTTTTTATACTGTCCCAAACCTACCACCAAATAGTCTGGTCTTTGGCAGTGCACTCCCCTCCTCTCTCCCTCTCCTGCCTCTGGATGAAGCAGAGCAGGCTAAAAACAGTGGCCTGATGGTTGCTACTTAGAAACTGCATTCTATCCCTCTTAGAAAATTGGCACAACTTAGGGGTTCCCAAAAGTGTGATGTGAAACAATGCGACAGAGCCTCAGTGAGGATTTTTGTGATGAAGGGCAAAGTCAAGGCCCAGACTCGCTTGCTCACTGAGGGCATCGTAAAGACCCCATTGCCCTCTACAACACTTAACGATGTTCTTTTAATTGAGCCCCATGTTCACCATCAAGGAGAGCCAGTGAAAGATGAGAAATAAAATGCTTCTCTTCTTTTCCACCGGCTATTACCTCAGTAATGGCACTAATACAGGTGACAGTAGAAAGAACTGGGAGAAAAATCATCATTACACTGGGGCCCATAAGAAATGATAATTCGAAAGATTATTGCAGGTAATACATTCACATTCGGCCACGTGAAATGATTGTGGGCTTAGATTGGATGCCTCGGGCTTAGCGATGGTTTTCTATAGGAGCCAGGTGCTGCGTTAGGAGAAGTGGAGTCTCTGGGTCAGGGAGAAAAACTGGGGGCTTTGGTCCAACCTGGGATCCTGAGCAGTGTCTTGCTTTAAACAACAGTTGCTCCCCAGATCTGCTCTGAAAAGCCAAGCTCAGGTCTATTTCTGTGCTTGGCAGAATCTCAGAAGACAGGGAAGGAAGACGGTGCTAGATGAAGACACAGTGAACAAATGTTATCTATCTAGCCCGAATGAGCAGGCTGTCCAAGAGCTTTTTCAGGTGCCCGAGAACAATCGCTATACGGAATGCTCTGTCCACACCCAGACTACAGCCAAGGCATCGTTTCCCCTAAATCCCGAGTTTACCAGGCCACATAAACAAAAAGGTTACATAAGCAAAGTGTTGTCATTCTTACTCCAGAAACCAAGGGATTTAAAACATCTCTCCCTGCTTAGCCAAAAACATAAATTTCAAAGGCTCAGTTTACGTATGAATTTGCTATTGCCTCTCAAAAGCTTTTAGGTTATAATTACCTTTACCATGGATTCAAAGAGACGGGAGAAGAGGGAAAATATGAAATCCCACTAATGCTTTTATTCTTGCTTTTTTTTTGGTTTAAAACACAGGAGCAATTATAAAGTGCAAATTTTTACTTTACTGTTTTCCTCTGAGACTAAATAAGAATGCCTTCCTGGCCTCTACTATTGGAGAGTACTAGAAATACCCTAGAACAAGAGTGAAGATCCCAAGATTAGGTGGTTCTCTCTCTGATATCCATTAATTCTGGGTCAAAACCTCAGTGTTAGTCTTCATTTCTATTTTTCTATTATTTTTCACCTATTCTTTCAGAAGTCCAACCATTTCTCATCTTTTTACCATTATCCCACCATAGCCCACATTACCCTCACTTTTTCACAGAGCTGTCAGAATGCTCTTTTTAAAATTAAAATAAAATCAGACCTCCCCTGTTTCAAACTCTCTGATGGCTTTCCAGCCTACTTATGACACTCCCCAAAGCTCTTACCACACCCTAGAAGACATGGCTCTTAGATCACTCCCCACAGCCCTGCCTAACACTCTTCCTCGCTGGGCTCCAGCCATCCTGGCCACCTTGCTCACCCACTGGCATGTCTCAGTCTGAGACTTCCTGTGATGGTGACTCCACTTGGGATGCCTCTCCCTGGGCTCCTCACAAGGCTTGCCCTGGAATATCACCTCCTAAAAGGGCTTCTCTCACCACTCCCTATAAAGAGGCCACCCCTCTACAGTCTCCATCCCCTCTCCTGCTTATACTCAGGGACTCATCTCTACTTGACACTACGCTTTATTTAACTTATCATTGTCAGTCTCCCCCATTAGGACAAAAGCTCCAGGAGAGGAGGGGTATGATTTTTGTTGCTTTGATTGTTACTGTTTACCATGTTTTCTCAGTGCCTGAAGAGCTAGGCAGAGAGAAGGCACTGGATGGATAAAGTAATTGGCCACCTCATCTCATTTGGTCTTGGCTGTCTCATCTTGACAATGACGGTGTTTGATGTTAGGGTTTCTGAGGTCACTTTTTGATTCAATATGTTGGAGTTCTACAACCTTCATTTTGTTCTCTAGTCTACCTGTGGTACACAGACACCCCAAAAGCAGGAGATGCAGATAACTTAAAAGAAAAAGTAACCCCATGAAATCCTATTTCCAAGAGATGGACGTGATTAACTTTTTAATGTATGTCCATCCCTGCTTATTTCTATGTGGGTGGTGTGTGTGTGTGTGTGTGTGTGTGTACAAAGGGACCCATTGCTGCCCAGAGATGAAGTGTCAGCTGAAGAGCCAGAATGCTTGCTTTCGAGTCCCAGCATTGGCACTTACTATATGTGACTGTACGTGAGCTCTTTACCTTCTCTGTACCTCTGTTTTCTTATCTGCAAAATGGGAAGTAATAACTTATGGGTTATTTTGAAAAGAAGTTAATGCTTGTAAAAAAACGTAGAACACTAAATAGTATGTAGTAAGGGCTAAATATTAGTGACTAGGTTTGTTCACATTTAATTATATATGTTGCCATATTCTCTGGCTACCTTGAACCTTGCCAGCTCCTGCTGGTCATTTCCCCTCTTCTTGTGGGCATTCACTCCCTCCCCAAGCCCACGGGTCTAATCTGCGTGGAGACTTGCCCTATGTTTCACAGCCAGGGGTTCAAAGTCATGAAACGTTTATAGGGATTAGCCAATCAGTTAGAAACATTGATGAAACTCTTACCTGGGCTATATATACTGTTGGAAGGATCTAAAGACATGTAAATGCTGACTGTTTCTCCAGGTGCTTATTTACTACCTGGGGACATGTAACACACAGTGCCAGTGTTTTGCCACCATGAGTAAATGCTGTAGGAACTCTGAAGAGGAGGTGGGCTTTATGATCAAGGTCCTTGAAGAGGCTCCCAGGGTTTCTTGGTCTGTATCTGCTTACTGCTCTGGTCTCATCTCTCTTCATTCCCCCATCACCTCCTTGCATACCACAACTCAGTCATACCAAACTTCTCTCCATTCCTCAAATGCCCCATATGTATATTTTGTCTCTAAGGCTCCGTACATGCTCTTTCTTCTGCATAGAACATCATTCCCCCATCTTCTCTGCATTTGGCTCACCCCAGTTCGACTTTCAGGAATCCTTGCAGACAGCGCTTTCTCTAGGAAGCCTCCCCTGGTATGGTTGAGATAGCTTAGAGGCCCTTCCTGTCTACCACCTCAGTGCTCTTTTGTTTGTTGCTGCCGTTTACTTGCTACATCTTCTCACTAGAATTCCACCTGGGAAGTTCACTGCATGTGTAGTTCCATGCCTCAGCCTAGCACATGGCGCAGGGCTTTTCTTGAAATGTGGGTTAGAGACAGACCTATTGAAAACAAATGTCTCTGGATCAGCTACTGTTTTGGAAGAATTGTTTATCCTAATTCAGGAACATCTACTAAGGCACATAATAAAAAATAATTTTTCCAGAAAAGTGAGGGCAGCTATTTCTGATAGCCAGGGTGTGTGTTGGTTAGAAGACAGCCTAGGTGCTTGGGACTGGTGCAGGGGTCTTCATTCTGCAAGTTGTTATCTAAGTGGATCTCCCTGCCTATGCCTCCCACAGCTGGCTGCCGAGCTTCCCAGTCATGCTGAAGAGTGTCCACCTTCCAAGTATGGCCTGGTTAGGTCCATCCAGGAGGCCATCATGTCATGCCTCTGCGGATGGACAGATCACCTGTCTGTTCTCACTATGGCAGAGCTGTACCCTTCCTGTTCCGTTCTTCATCCCAGGCATATTTTCCATGAAGGAGAAGACATGTAGAGAGGTGATGTGGGCTCAAGGAAGCCCATTGCACCTGCCTGTTTCCTACAGGCTCTGGTGCCTGGGGGCTGGGGCCTGCCCTGTTCTTCCTTACGGTGCCTCCCAACAGAGATCCTGGCATGACCCGACTCTGGGACTTCTACCACCTTCATCCCATCATATTCCCCGGAGAATGCTGCTCTCAGTCAGGATGAGAGTCCGAGGGCTAGCCTAGATTGGCCACATACCTAGTTGGCCTCAATAGAGATTGAGGTCAATCCCAGAGGCTGTCTCTTCTGCCCCATTTTGCCTCCCATGACACCTAATTTTCTCACAAATCCCCCACCATGGACTTTCAGAGTGTGATGCCTTGCTCTAGGGATTTTAAGCCTTTTCCTGAGGGCGGGGGAATAAATTCCATCATAACTAGAAAACATAACATCTCTTCCATTTCTTCTCTAGCCTCCAAATCATCAAGGACAATGCCAGACACATAGAGGTCACTCAGACTCATGTGTGTGTGTGTGTGTGTGTGTGTGTGTGTGTGTGTGTGTGTGTGTTTAAGCCCCTGGGTAGAAAATGCAGAAAGATGATAAGATGACAAATATAAATAAAATTTCAAGAGCCTGTACTACCCAGTTCAATGTTCTTTGATGTCCAAAGAATTTATAATAAAAGGGGTAACTTTGCCAACTGATAAGAATTCTGTTTCTGAAAATGCTGAAAGGAAAGAAGAAAAAAAAGATGCTTTCTTCTTTCCGATTTTCGTAGCCGGGCCTCAGTTTTTACTGACAGATACATCTTTGACAGATGTTATTCAGGCTTCGGGCCAGTGCTTCTCGCCCGCATGCCACCTCTTGCATGGATGTATGTGAAAGCCATGCTCAAGGCTGGCACACGGAGACGCCTCCCAGAAGTTGCCGGCCCTGCACCTGGAAAGTGATTACCAGGCTGAGTTTGACCCGAGAGACAAGGCTGGTTCTGTTTAATTGGAAGACTTTTTAAATGGTGCTCAGGGAACAATAGACTGCTAATGAAGAAAGTGAATTTGTTAATATTTCATTTTCTTAAGCTGGGGCTCCTCATGAAGAATTCCCTTATGCCATGGATGCTGGTATTGTTTGGAGATAGCAAAGCATCCTTGGACTTAGGACCTCTGCACATTAAGTGTCCCTGGTGCTGAGACTTTATTACAAATACATGTTATCCCACCCCAACTGCAGAGGTCTCCCATGTTATGTGTGGCACTGAATCTTTTAACTCAAGCTTGTGGTTCAGACAACTTCTCGAAGGGTATCTTTATTGAGACCTGAAGAATGAGACCCAAATGAAGACTGGAAAGGAAACATTTTCTGGATGGCAAGACCAATATGTGCTAAGACAATGCATTTGTTCATCTGTCTTCTTGGGTGAAGCATATGTTTTAAGAAGGAGCATGCTACTAAAGAAGCTAGGAAGGCAAGATGGGGCAGATCATGCAAAACCATACAAATCATGAAAATTTTAACTTTACCTTAAGAACAAGGGGTGGGGTGGCATCAAAGTGTTGTGTGGACGTGTGATTCTAGTTCTAATAAGACTGAGGGTTGGGAGACCTGAGATATCCAGACAGTTATCCAGGAAAGAGATGGTTGTAACAGGACCTAATACACTACTATTTAAGAAGTGCATAAGGGGAATTTATTCGCTACCTTGATTGTTACAGTTTCCCCAAAGAACAAAAACAAAAAACAAAAAATCAGCTCAATGACAGAAGAGGGAACATTTATGTCCTAGAATATTCTTGGAGCTCAAAGCAAAAATTGTACTGGACAATGTTAAACAGGCATAACAGACCTATTCAAGACTATTGCAATAAGAGAGAGACCAGCCTGCAGCCTGATTCAACCTTGCTGAAACAGGAGTGGGGAGATTTTAAGAGCTGGGATGGGGAACATTTCAAGCCATCAGTGTTTGCCAACTGGGCTTCCCCAGATGAAAAGTAAACTCTCTCCTGCCTTCCTGGCAGCTGGTAGTTTTACAACAAAGCATCCACAGCAGTTAGGCCCCTACCCCCCAGAGACATGGAGGTAGGGATTCTATGTTCCTTGATAATTATATTTCAAAGAGATGTCTCCTCCCTTGAGAAAGACACTCCTGGCTTGTAAAACTGGCAACACGTTGGAAGAAGATCTATATCTCAAAGGAGCAGATGAAGAATTTGTAATGACACGTTTTCTAAAATAAATGCTCTAGAAAAGGGAGGCCAGGGGTCTAGAGGCAGGAAGCAACTTTTCCAAAGTTTGGTCCAGCTGAAGGGAACTTGAAGACTAACTTGGTCAGAGCACAGTCAGAGCATCTTGCCCCAAGCACAATATATTTTCTGAATATATGATTTTATTTTGAAATTATATAACGTGTATGTTGTATTTCAAAATATGAATGTTCCTCAAATGTAAAGATGGTGTTTGCCTTGGTTGGGATTTTGCCAGGAGCAGAGCCCAAGATAAAGACTTGATTTGACATGGTTTCTTTAGGCGATAATTGCAAGAAGCAGCAGTGAGAGTGCAGAGTGTGAGACAGGGAAGGTAGAAAATTCAATAAAAGCATGTTCTGAAGGTGCACTATTTAGTTGCTGGTGTTGGCAAGGAGAGCTGAACTTGGTAAGGACCTCTGAGAGGCATTTTAAAAAAGGGAATGCAAGGAATTTAATGGAACTCCCTATAAGCTTTCCTGCTGCAATTGCTTCTGAGGGTGAAATTGATATTCGTTATGTACCTACTTCACCACTCATTCAAGATTTCCCTCACCTCCAGGGAGAACATCAGCCCCTAGATTACGTGCTGCCGTGACCCAGTTCTTTATCCCTGAGGCATAGTCCCTTGATTTTCCTTGCACTTGTCAGATTGTGTTTGCTTTAATTTCCACTCACTGTTAAGACCAGGCATAAAGCCCAAAAATATATCCTAGTAAATTCCCATAGTTCCAAATTTAATTCTCCTCATCTCCATGATGTAACAGCAACCCTAACTTCTTGCGATACGTGGTGTTGATAACCCCAATCTTTCTTTGCCTGTTGGCCTACCTGTGTGTGGAGCCCAAAGTGACCTGGCAGCATTTTTAACTTCAGCTACAATGGAATTCTCATGTCTCTCAGTGGAAATGTTCTTTGCTGGAAAACAAAAACTTTAATTCAGCAAAGCTTAACAATGTGGTGCCAGAAAGCATGGATCCTGTTACTGGTTTCTGGGAGTAATGAAAAGAAGGGCCTATCATGCATCCATCTCTAGGTCTCCAGCCTGATGTAGTCCAGCTATCAGTTCTGCTATTAGTATAGTGCACATACAACATCCTTGAGAATAACTTTCACCCTATAGAGTGTCATCCACAAGCTGGTGCCTTAGCTCAGACTTTAATGATTTATTAAAATGATATCAGGACATCTGCTTCGAGGTGATAAAGTATATGATAGTAAGAATTAATACTCTTGTCACGAGTCCATTGTCACATCTCACTTGCTTTAAAATGAGTCTCTTGGTCCAAAGCAGTGTTTTATAGGACCCGTGTCACTAAATCAGGCTAATCTTAATAATTCTATAAGCCCTTGGATAATGAGGCTGGCAGAATGCTGTTGGATGGAATGACAAACCCATGTCTGAAGTAGCTATCATTTTTAATAAAGAAGAACCCCTGCTTCTCTAAGGTTGAATAATCACCTTGCCACCAAGTAGGTGACTGGTCTTCTTGAGGGATAGTTCCATACTGAGCACTCAGCTTCTGTCCCTGGTGTTGACTGGCTGGGTATCTATCAGCAGCAGTGACTAGATCAGCTTTTACCAGAGAGAGGCATGCAGAGCCTGTAGCCCTGCAACCATGGCCAATCGTCCCACTGCACAAGCCCTGGAAGGGCTGAGGACAGAGCTGGCCGACATCCACTGGCTGAGCCATTCTATGCACCTGATTCTTTAGTGCCCCATTCACAGTTAACACTCTCTGTTGGGCATTAAAGTAAGACACGGAAATCTGCACACTTTGCTCCATATCATTAGGCCCATCTATATGCCTCTTCTCTGGTCTTATGTTTTCTGTCTTCTAAAGTTGCCTGTTCCAGGTCCCTGATGTAGCTGGGAGGTGGAGCCAATGTACTTCTTTCTTAAGTCTAGCTTTTCCTCCATGTCAAGCTCATGACCAGTATAATGAACCAGAAAAATATCTGCTTGATGAGTCCACATGCCCATTGGATGAACTGTGGGATGACTTAGGCCAGGAATGCATTTATCCCTGGGAATAATTTTTAAAATAGGCTTCCCTCCAGCTACAGAAAATAGGTTTTCTTTTCAAAGTTTCCAAGGTCTCCTGCACTCATGGCATACCCTCCTGCTGTAGTTGTCTGATGGGATCCTGCCATTCTTTCTTTAGACACTTAAAATGTCTAAAGCAGTTAACAAAAGCCAACCAACACCACAGTTATTTAAATAGTCATTGCACCCAAATGTCCAAGTGCCAGAACTACTACGTAAACTGTTTGCCCTTATATCTGTGCTATATCGCAATCCATAAAAAGTTAGAATCGTAGTGACTGTGATATTTCAACACATCAGATGTGATCATTCCATTAACTATCAGCCATGGGGTCTGTGTTGGCAACAAAGCCATCCACTATCAGGACTGCATTCTGTGGGGTCATTTCTACAATTCTTGCTTGGTTTTCACTTATTACAGGAATTGGGCATAGGCATTTCATTTGAATAGTGATCCTTCAAAGCAGGAATGAAGGAGAGACTGAGAAAAAGAAGGAAAGCCAGTAAGATTTTCCTTATCAAGTTTGCTTCTGTAGGACATGAAGACTCAATCCCAATTGAACTTCTGAGAAGTATACAGACACCTCCCAGAATTACCTCACAAAGAACCAGAGGCTCAGGCATTGATCCATTGGCTCTTGTCCCCCGTCATTGGAGAGTTGCACCCAAGGGTTTTAATAGTCCTGAAGTTGTGAGTTCTACCTTCATATGGACTGAGCTAGATCTCAGAGTCCATGAAGTGGATACTTAAGATTTATAACGGGGCTGTACTATCAGCCTGCACAGGGTTGTTCACAAACTATGACTCAAATCAGAGGTGAGCCAAGTGGATTCTGATGCTGGGCACTAAAAGCACATAATAGTATTTTCTTTATTTAAAAAACATGTTTTTATTGATTTCAGAGAGAGAAAGGGAGAGGGAGAGAGAGAGAAACATCAATGGTGAGACAGAGTCATTGATCAGCTGCCTCCTGCACGCCCCCTATTGGGGATCAAGCCGGAAACCCAGGCATATTCCCTGACCGGGAATCAAACAGCGACCTGGTTCATGGGTCAACACTCAACCACTGAGCCACAGCGGCCAGGCAGTATTTTCTTCTGAATTATCCAAAAAGAAAACAAACAAATAACCAAAGTGACAAACCAACCACCACCAAAAAAAAAGCTGTAGGATGATTAGTTATGAATATCTCATTAATCTTGGTCATCCTTGATACTCAGCTGCTTTCCATTGAGCTTCTATATATACAACCTTGAGAAATATGATGATAGGACAACAACTTCCCCACGCAATAAATATTTTAATAAATGCATGCAACAATGTTTATTGGTTACCAGATCCTAATGTTAGTAGTTCAGGAGATGTTGTCACTGAGAGATTCCTAGTCAAACAGGGAAACTTGTACAAGTAGGAAAGTGACTAGCGTTCAGTGTGAGAGAGAGAGAGAGAGAGAATGCATGCTATAAGAGCTCAGTGAGGATGGACACATCCCTTTATCTGCGAAAATCAATATGGCCTGATGGATTAAGAATCAGTTGACTTGGACTTTGAATGATAAAACAATAAAATTACTGAAAAAAAAATAAGGTTGTTTGAGACAAGTAATCCAAATGGAGGGAACAATAGAAGAAAAGAGGGAACTGCCAGGGTCTGTGTTGAATCCCACATAGTTCTATCTGGGCTGGTTCTAAGATGAGTTAATTTCTTTTACAAATTACGTAGTTCAGGAAATAAATACTGTCACAATTTGAAGGAAAATTTGTTTTGTAAGTTGTCTCAAGTCCTAACAACAGCATCTTGTGATACTCCTGGGGAATGTCATCCCCCAGGAATATCACTGAATGAAATGCCCCACCATGAGTTCTGAAGCCACGTGGCATGGACCCTAAGCTCAGAGGATTGATTGTGTGGCACAGCCACTAGGGAGAGTCTAAGATTTGAACTGCATACTCTTGAAAGCAGAGAATAGACCGTGGTTTCCAATGTCAAGGAGAGCACAGAAATGGAAAAGGCAGCAAGGCAGAACTGTGATTCCCTCTAATTACCCAGTCTTGAAACTTGAGATTTTTCTCAGGGCAGAACAGAGCTGCTCGTTTTAATTAATTATTTTTTTCCCCCCAAGGGCTGGGCTGAGGTTCCCACTTTAAAGTGCAGGTGGGCTTTCAAGTGAGAGCTCAGCGGGGCTCCCTGTTACCAACAACACAACTTCTTTCATCAGCTCTCCATGTTCAAAGGCGAGAAAAGCTTCAAATGCATATGTTTTCAAAGGGGCTAAAGGGACCGGTCGTCTGAAGAGGCCGTGGCACCTGTGAGCTGCTGCCAGCTACCGTCAGTCCATAACCGTGCTTAGGAAAAAGTCATCTCTTCAAGGGCAAGCACCCTGTCTTCTACGGTGCCTGACGCCCTGCAGGCACTCAGCTCCAAGGTGCTGATGAGAATCAGGGTCATAAAATCTTTATTTTCCTTTTCAAATGAATTGTTTCTTAATGTCGTCATCATTTGGAGTGGCTGGAGGAAATGAAGGAGACGGCACAGAGGAAGAGTGAACTGAGTTTTCCCTTCTAATTAGAGCTGGGGCTGCTGTTGTTGGCTCAATTCTGGATTTGGGCTAGAGAATAGAAAACTCTTCTCTCGATGTACTGAATAAAGCACGTGGCATCTCCGTCCGAGGGCCAAGCACAGGTTCAGCATGAAGCCAGTTGGGTCCTGGCCCAATGGGGAACAAAGCCTCCTCATTAAGAATTTTCCTTAGGTTGGTTTCCATCTCATAGAATAAAGAGAGGGTAGGGCGCATTCATAGGGACATCTGTCGGGTTGGTATCGGCACCCCTGCTCCACTGTCCCTCTCTTCCTTGTCATCCTGGAACAATGCTGTCCTTTGGGACAACATTGAAAGGCTGCTTTGAGAACTGCCTCTTTGTATTTTCAGGAGTAAATCATGAAAATGTTCTGGTAGAACTTGATGAGATTAGCACAGTAATTAAGCTAACAGCACCCATGTCAGTTTCCCCTTGGGGCCTCTTTACTTACTGGATTGATGAGATATCGTGGCATGAACAGGGAATCGAGGCTTCGGCAGGAAATTATAAGGTTTCCATTCAGGTCAGCCTTATTTTAAGAAAATCTGACACACAAAATATGCAAGTCAGTTCATCAAGGCATCTATGTTCACGAAGTTTAATTTAAAATAAGGATTCTTTAAACGTTAGTTTTGTGAAGATTCTGTAGTATAACAACAATTATATTTATATTCAACTATCCCTTGAGATTAACACATGTGTACCTCAGGTAAAAATCTATCCATATAGTCACAGAATAAAAAAGGAAAGTATAGCCCTGCCGGCTTGGCTCAGTGGTTGAGTGTTGACCCATGAACTAGGCGATCACAGTTTGATTCCAGGTCAGGGCGCATGCCCAGCTTTCGAGCTTGATCCCCAGTATGACTTTCATCATTGATGTCTCTATCTCTCCCTCTCCCTTCCTCTCTCTAAAATCAATTAAAAAAAAAAAGAAGCTATATTTTATATACAGCTATTATGTGATAATTGATTTTATTTTGTTTGTATATCTCCCTTTGCTTTAGATTGTAACTTGAGGATGGATACCAAGATTTGTATTTTATTTAACTAATTTATCAAATTGTTTATTTTATCCTAGTACTTAGTCTAATATTTAGCGACAATAGTAGTAATAAAAGTAGTTAATATTCCCATAAAACTTGTTTAGTATTTCCCATGTGCTATTCTAAGCATGTTTACATGCCTTAATCCATGTGATGACCATAACAAACGAGTAAACTGAAGCAAAACAATTCAAAGATAAACATATTTCTCAAAATCACACAGCTGCTCTGATGGAGTCACAGTTTTGAACCCAGGTGTTTTGACTCCAGAATCCGTATCCTTACTCACCTAAGGTATAATAGACTTCTCTGATTCGAGTTCCCAACGTCAGGAGGCCTGAGACAGGTTTTTGATTGTAAATAATTTATTTGGGAAGCAATCCAAGAACCACTGGTAGGAGAAGTGGGGGATGTGGCAGGAAAGGGAAGGTAGCCAGTGGCAGGGTGCACTAATGAGCCGGCTACTGCTGGGGCTCTTTGGGAGATGGCCTAAGACACACCTGGGGTCCTCCCCAATTAGCAAGGAAGCTGACCCACCCGCTCCCATTTGTCAAGGGCTGCTTCTGGGGTACCCACTCTCTGGCATCAGCATGCCTGGCCTGGCCGTCCCCCGTGGGCATGGAGCACAGTCCCGTGGCCAGAGGAAGCTCTCGGCAGAGTCTCGGGTGATTACTGCCAGGGGCTGCTGGTGGAAGTGTCTGTGTCACGGAGTCATGTGGAGTAAGGACGGGAGTCTGCGGCTTCAACACACACATTTTTGGACCAGAAGAATGGCTGGACATGTGATGCCTTCATCAGCTCTGGTCCTTCTGATGACCAGTTAAAACAGATTTAGTTCAGATTCCTAATGGGGCTCTCCCATTGCCCTGCCGATTTTGTGCACCCCAGCCCCGCACGAGATGAAGTTTTCTAGCTAGGTTTCAAAGCTTTTCAGAAGATTACTACATGGATATTTTCCCTTGCCAGAGAGAGTGCGCCCAGCCTTCCCTGGCACCAATTAAGTAAAAGGGAAAAAAAAAAGGAAAGGAAACATTTAGAGTTTCCTGCATGGCTTCATTGCTTTACTTAATTGGCCTGTTTGAGGGTATATCAGAGCTGGATATATCCTGTTAGAGTGGCAAAGATTAAAAATCAACTTAAACTTGAATTCCATGCAGCTTTCAACATGGGGAAGTTTTTAGCGGGTGCTGGTGGGGGTGGTGGCAATATGCTGGGAGGGAGAATGTGTGTTTAGGAAACAGAAACAAACTAGTCACTCAGTGCGCCCAAGTCTTTAATAATACAGTAATTTAAGGCTGAGTTATTATGAATTCTGAGTAAGTGTTGTCTGCTGTTTAACATTTCCCAGGGCTTACTGTCAAATCTATTAAAATGGATTTGGAAAGTCTGTAAGCCTTCTAATCATGGGTAAAATATATTCTTTTACAGGACTCTAAATTTGTAGTAATTATGTGCCATTTAGTTAATCTCCCTACATTATTTACAGAGCATATTTTGTAGTCAAATACTTGACGAGTTGACAGGGTAATGTTCAACAGCAAGTATGAGGAGAGATGAAAGAGAAAGGTTAGGGGGAAATGCATCTGAATGTAAAAACTGATTTGTTTTTGTGTTAGGCATTTATGGATTATTCCATTCAATGAGTAAGGCAGTTACCAGAGTCACCTACGTTCCGTTAGACGCTCCGGTTTGGGTGTGTGTCAACACGTTTAAAAATGTAGTCTTAGGAGTACAATGACCTCCCAACAAAGAGTGGATTTAATGAGACTAAGAAGAACTCAGCTGTGGTGCCCGTGTCACAAATAGAGGCAAATGGCTGAGGCATGGGAGCAGTGCCTAGGTATTCCGGAGCCTCAGAACAATTGCTCACAATCAATAGCTTTCCGGGAGCCACTTGGGCATTGGAAGGGATTCATTTTCCCAAATCATGCTTGACGGAGACCAAGGATGACAGTGTGCCTCTGGTCACCTAAATATTTTCAGATTCTCCTTGCTCAGACACAGTAGCTGAAAATGCAGTGACATTTATAAACTCTCCCGCTGATGACTGCCACAGTGGGAACACTCAGAAAGATCATGGGGATCCCAAGGAAGGGGAGTTAAGACTCTGCCGTTTTTAACTTACAACCCCAACCCCAGAACATACAAAATACTGCAACTTGAAAAGGAGGATGTCTGGGCTGTTAGCATGCAAAAGTCCACTTTTTGTTTTATTTGTGATATGAAGGTTGAATGTAAATCGTGGAAAAGACAACTCTAGGCACACACACTCAGCAAGAAAATGTAATATTAAAATGAATGTATAGCAACAGTACAGTACATAGATGATCGCTTTAAAGTAGGACCTCAGCCTCTGGATACGCTCCTCATGCATGTTGCAATTTACACAGCAAATAAACACAAGCATGGGAAAGGAAATAAAGTGCTTTCCTTTCCCCATATGTATTTTTGAGTTAATAAGTCAAGGTGATTAATGAGCACTAGCAAGTGTGTCTGTCCTAGTGGGACTTCCGTCCTAGCCTTCTGCCAGCTTTGTTTGCCTCTGTGGTTCCTATACCCCTTTCACCGCCTTGGAAAAGACTTGTCAGAAGCTGCTCACTTTCCATCTCTTTAAGGAGTATTCTTAGGGCCACTACAATGATCCTGTCCTAATGTTCTGTAACTTCTGCGCTATACTGTAGGGTGAAGGGATTGAGAAGTACAGGTTGGTAGTTACAAAATAGACACAGTTCCACTGTGCCACGAGTGTGTCTATCCAACCTTCACCCCCGAGGCATCCTCCTCATGGTTCTCCACCTCTCCCAACAGCCAGGTGGTGCCAGCCGTCCCGGGCACTTCTGCAGTAGCTGAGGGATTGATGCTCCATCTGAGATGCTGTTGCTCAAACTCTCGCATGGCACCTGCATCAAGGTTAGTTTGGGCTTCTGTGTTGCCTTTCTTCCTTTCCCCTTTTTAGGAAGCTACACTATTTTTTAAAATATGTTTTTATTGACTTTTAGAGAGAGAGGAAGGGAGAGGGAATAGAGAGAGAGAGAAACGTCATTGAGAAAGAAACATCATTGATCGGCTGCCTCCTGCACGCCCCCCACTGCGAATCGAGCCTGCAACCCTGACATGTGCCCTGACCAGGAATCGAACTGGTGACCTCTTGGTTTATGGGTCGATGCTCAACCAACCCAGCCACAATGACAGGGCCAAAAGCTAACTATTTTTAAAAGTAGGATTTCTAGAATTCCAAATGTAACACTGCAAACATAAATCTTCGGATTGCTTTTTAGGTGGAGTTAAAACACATATGTGTGCTCACATATCCCTCAGCCCAAAATGAAGTTTTATAACTCCTTGCAAATGGCTGGGTAATGATTGGAAGGATAAATGATTAGAGTCATAATTGTAGTAATGGGAGTAGTAGTTGTGTTAGTAGTAGCAGCATCAATAGAGTGACAGTAACTACAACCGCTATGGCCACCAGGACACCAGTTACCATGTCCCTGTGCCTATGTATGTTCCTGGTCCTGTTCAAGGTGCTTAAAGTTGTTCTTTCTGATCCTAGTACATAAGCAATATTAAGCTCATTTTACTTATTGGAAAATGACATTTTCAGAGTACAAGTCGATTTACCAAGTTCACGTGGGTACCAGATGATGAAGCTACATTCTGAACACAAGTATATGAGAATAAATAGATGTGAATTCTGCCATTTTATTTTGTTTATTTTGTTCTGGCTTTTCTTATGTAACCTCGCCCTGTGTTATGTAACTTTGTAAGTTATTTCTCCATGCTTTCCTGTCCTCAGGCCCCCATCTGTGGAGTAAGCACTCTACACCTCTCTGTCCATTGAGCTCCTGAACGCAGGGTTCTGAACGCAGCAGTTGTTAAATAAATATTTGTTAACTAACTTTCCTGCTTCTGTTCATGTAGAACATTTCCCACAGTGTTCACTACTCTGTCAATTACCTTGTTTCAAATCTCAAAGTCACTCCATAAATTGAAGCTTAACATGGGGCTGACAGGGTCTACAAAAGCTTTGTTCATTTTCCCAATGAAAAATGGTAAAAAGCACCAGTGAAGTTCTTAAAGAGGAAAAACAAAAACAAACCAAAAAACAAAGGAAGAGATTTGAGGCTAAGTAGGTAAATACAAAACTCAGAGCTTGCAGTAGTCTAGCTAAAGAAAAGGGAAAAAACAAGCAAATAAAAAAATGACTTGTAAATTAAAATACACAGCAAGGGGTTAGAACAGTTTGACATTTCTCAAAGTGAAAACCCTGTGGGTCTGTTATACCAAAGGAAGAAGGTAAATGTGTATTTTATTCATATCTAGCTTTTAGTTAAGACTGAGGAATGAAATTATATTTGCTGAAGAACTCAGAGACTGGGGCCAATATTGTTGGTTGGGTTATAAAAAATGGCGCGTGCACACACACACACACACACACACACAGCAAAATCCTCTTCTTCAGAAAGAAAAGATTTTACCCCTGCCAAGGCTCTTTTCAGAGAACTGTAGCTTATGAAATTAATGTCCAACAGATGCTTTTAAAGATTAAAATTAATTTTTATTTTTATTTATTTTTTTAGAGAGAGAGAGGAAAGGGGAAAGAGAGAAAATCAATCTGTTGTTCCACTTATTTACACATCATTGGTTGATTCTTGTATGTGCCCTGACTGGGATCAAACCCACAACCCTGATGTATGGGGACAATGCTCTGACTAACTGAGCTACCTGGCCAGAGAGAAATTAATGTTTAGAGTTATGTAATTTTTACTGGTTTGTTGACTGATACTTCCTATTCAGGATGAGTGATTAGGAGAAGGCTTCACAGGACAAATAATAAATGACACTGGAACAGCCAACTTTGATCAAAAGATAGAGAAAACTCTGCTTTGGCCCGTCTATACTGCTGGATCAACACAATGATCCCAGGTAGCTGGGACATGTAAGTTAGACTAGAGGTTGGAAGTTGATCCATCAATCCCAATCTCTTCATAAATTAAGGCCTCCTCTTTAACAAGTCCTACTTCTGTCCTGTCATTATTCAAGCCTCATCCAATCAATATAAGGCAAGACTAAGGAGCCCTCATTACAACCCTTGTAATGACGCCTAGCTTATCTTCTACTTTCCAAATCCCTTCTAAAGGAAACGAGAGAACTTGTCAAGACTTCAGAGGTTAACACATTCAGAATCACAAAAATTCAAGTCTTTGAGGTGCCCCAAATAATTTCTGGGCATGTGGAGTTCAACCCAGATAAATGTTCCCTCACCAGCCAGGGAATTACGAAGTCTCCAAAACCACCTTTCCCCAGAAACTCAGCAGTCCTCTAACCTCTGACCCCTAGGCTTCTGTAGAAAAACAAGCATCTTTGAAGTCCTTTGGATTGCATGATTTATTTCACTTATTTGGTTGACTGGCCACGTGCCCACACTCAGAACATTCCTCATCTTATTTGAAAGTATATAAGGAGCATTGCTGTAGCTATCACAAGTGCTGACTGTCTACTGTCATCCCAGGCCCACTAAGTAGAGAGGTGAGAAGCACCCTATGAGAGCTAGGGCATGATTAATTACTCTGTTGCAGTGAGCTTTCTCCAACTGAATCCCAGCACCACAACAAGCCATTATATTCAGCAGAAATAATGGAGTTGCCAATTAATTTAGCTGAATTTCTGACTTGAGCTGCCTCTTCAGTATAGAGCAATTATCTGCTGCACTTTGCTGCTGGAAGGGTGTGAATGCACTCTGTGGGGGTGTCCTCCTCTGTACATCACTCTGCAGCAACCTCAGTGCCCTTGAGTGATCTCTCTCGGATCCATCACTGAGCTCTCTCATGGAAACAGTGGAGGAGAAGAGAAAGGTGTGGGGACAGATGGAGAGGAATTCTCCTGAGAGGGATTCCCTCTTGCTCAGGGGGATTTTCATATTTTTACACTGTCCACTGCATAAAACTAAATTTCTTGCCTAGATCTTAGAAGCTGAGAAATTAATTAGAGCATGTCTTGGACAAGCTAAGATCTAAGGTTGAGGAAAGTGGCATGACCTGTGCCAGGAAATGCAAGGAACAAAGTGAGAACAAGTCCAGCAGTAAGTTGGACTTTATGATTTTAAGATAATCATTTTCAAACCTTTGTACCCAAGGGACTTTAAAGCACTAACAGCCTAACCTCAGCCATGAGGATTGTGATTTAATTGGCCAGGGGTAAAAAATCAATAATATGTCTTTTGAATACTTCCTATGTGATTCCAGTGCGCAACTAGACTTGAGGGTCACTGGAACAGTGTTAGCCCTAACAAGGAACGTGGGCATCACCTGGGAACTTGTTAGAAAACAATTTATTGAGCTGTATCCTAGACCTGCTAAAGTAGAAACTCTAGAGTTTGGATCCAGCAATTTGTGCTTTATCAAGCCCATCAAGTTATCCTGATGTACACTGAATTTGGAGAGTCACTGCACTGTAATAATGAGTTGCTTCATTTCCCTGTCTTTCTCTCCCTCCTACTTAAAAGTATTGGTTCTAGTGGAGTCCTGGTCTTGGCTTTTTTTTTTTTCCCCAAAGCTCTCCAGTGTTGAAACCTATTTTTCTAATTTTTACAACTGGGATAATGCAAACTCTACCTCTCTGTTAAACCTGGTTTCATACTTGAGCCAACCCCATCCCTACATCCTGCTTAAAATCAATAATAATAATGATAATGAATAGTTACCAAATATTAATTACAAGGGCTTGTCACTTTTATTGACAACTTCATCCCAACCATATATGAACGTCTCATCAAACTGCATCTTTCACCTTTCCTGATGGCCAGTTGCTTGGAAGGAGACACAATTATTTCATATCCAAAGCTGAGAATTTAGCTGTTCACTAAGGGTCAAGGCTCACTCTTATTTGGAGGCACCTGGAAGTTACAGTAGCCTTCTTTCTGTGATCTATAATAAAAAATTACAAAGGAGATAAACCACTCACAACCCCACGTGTTGTAGCTGACTAGAAAGAAAACAGCATGAGATCTAGATGCTGAGGGAACTTTCCTGAAAAGCAGAAGAGCCTGAAGCCAAAACTGAGTAAAAATTCCTATCTATCCAATGAGAACCACCACTAAAATAATGCCAGGGGCTGTTGGTACTAGACTTAAACTTGAGACTCACCAAGGGAGCTTTCATGGCAAGGACTAGGCAAATGTATTCCCTGTCCCTGGCTTTGGGGGTCAGTGAGGTGATGATATGAGGGCATATCCTCCTGGGCTCGAGATTTTGAAAGGCACAGGGAGGCAAAACCCTGGTGCTTGGCTGAGTTGAGTAATGAGAATTGTCCTGCTTAGGAATGGAATATTCCACCTCTGGGGTCCCGATAGAGTCAATGTGAAGCTCCAGGAACCAATGATGACATCCTAGCCAGTGTCTGTCCCAATGACAGACGAGTGGAGGCGCTGCGTTCACGAATGATTCCTTGGGGAAGCCTGGGCAGGCCACGCTGTGTCTTTACTGCAAACCTGCCTCCAGATTGCAGAAGTCTGATTTCTGACAACATATCAAACAAAAATTAAGTTAAAGCAACGTATGAGTTCACTTTCTGATATTAAACTTTTATGAAAACAGATGGGTGAGCATACCCTCTCAGAGGGACTCCTTCGGGCTGAGGCTCTTTCTTCAGGCTGCAGGTGTAGACATTTCGAGGGCCCCTGGGTGTCCTTTGTTAGAAGAGAAGCTCAGACAAACATCTAGCAGAGAGAATTGCACTCTACACTGTTCCCTGAGCTAGAAACTTGAAACTGTTCTAATGATGAGTGAGGGGAAAGAAAACCCACACATATTTCCTTATTACATAGATGGAACATGCCGCTCTGTGACTACTTGATTCATTGATTTTTGGGATCTAGAAATAGGTCAGAAGTCCAAAATCAGTTTCATTGGGCTCAAATCAAGAGGTCCACAGGACTGGCTCTTCCTGGAGGATCTGAGGCGAGATTTTATTGCCTTGCCTTTTTCAGCATCTAGTGACCAGCTAGAGTATTCTTTGGCTTGTGGTCCTTATTTCCACCTGAAAACACACCACTTAATCTCTGTTTCCACCATCATATCTCCTTTCACCACCATATCTTCTTCTCTGAACCTAACTCTTCCTGTGTTTCTCTTCGAAGGACTGCTGTGATGATGCTGGATGCACTTGGATAGTCCAGGCCAATCTCTTTAGTTCAAGATCCTTAATTCAGTCACATCAGTAAAGTCCCTTTTCCCCTATAAGGTAACATTCACAGGGTGAGAGTTTGGGATCAAAATTAAATGATGAAAATTAGTGGCTGGTAGGAGAGAGTGCATGCTAGGTAGACAAAAAGATGAGCAGAGTACTGTGGTTGGGATGAAGCCAAAGCATTTTGGAGACAGTAAAGAGTCAACATAGTTTGGGGCACAGAGGATGTGTGCTGAATTGTGCAGAAATCAGAACCATCTAGGTGGGAGGTAAGGAATAAGAATAAGGAGATTTTCAAGGTCAGGGAGTGGTGCTTGCACTTGATGTTATAGGGAATCAGGTGGTGTCTATAGCTGTTTCAGCAATGATGTGATAGCCGGCCCACTTAGGTGACAACCCCGGTGTGAGGGAACATAGACCCACCTGAGACCTTAAGTCTGTTTCTCCAACAAGCTCTCACCTATCAAGTTGTCTTTTTCTGGAAGAGAATTGGCCAGTTTGAGGTTTTCAACAGGATAAACACAGATTGTGAGTGTTTATTGTCACTGCTGAATGTCTGCTTGGACCATAATAGCCGCTTCAACATTGCTTTTCAATGTCCCATTGGCACTTTCCCCGTGTGGGGCCGGCTGGTGTTTTACAGCAGGTGGGAAGCAGATTCTGAGCCTGCGATTACCGGTCAAGTGATTTATTCAGGAAGTGCCCCCAGAAAAACCAGTGAAAGGGCAGAGAAAGAGACAGGGAAAGCGAAGAAGCCAAACTATGAAGCAATTTCAGGCAAAGAACCAGCGTCAGTTGGATCCCACAGAGGAACTCTGAGGTGTGAATTACACCTGCATTTATTCTGCATTCATCCAGACAAGGAAAACAGGTTTTAATCTCCTTGTGCTGATTAGTCATTGGCTAAGAACTGCCCTGGGAAGGAAGCAAGAAAGTAAACTTCCAGGTACTTCTAGCTCTGTACGCCCACAGGCAAAGCAGCCCTCCTCTGAAAAGGAGCTGGAGATGGCCCTCAACCCCACCGAAGCCTAGGGATGGATGCCCAGAAAAGCTCTGACTATCTGGGATGAGCACCAACAGCAGTTGCTTCCCCGGGGCACTGATTCTATAAGAACGGGCTTTTCTGCCCTTTTTCATTGGCCTGATCTTGTATTTTATCCCCACTTCTCCTCACCCGAGAATCTGAAACAGAGTTTGGAGGCCCCCAGATTTCCAAGATATTTACCTCTCTCACCCCTCCAGTGAGAAGTGTTTGGATTTAATCCTGCATTGCAGAAAATAATTAGGTCTTTAAAGCCTATAAATTACATTTGTCAGCAGCAGAGAAAACAAATGGAGTTTCTGGTTCTCTGGCAGCGATGATGAATGGCAACATTGAGCTTTTGCTATTAGAAGCTCATGTGGATCGAGGAGCTTGTTTATTGACTCCTAAGGAAAAAAAACACACACACAAAACTATTAATCCAAACCATTTTAGATGTTGGTGGCCAAGCTCTGTGTATAACTGGGATAGGGGTTGTCCCACTGGATTGGGAAGTTCCATATGGCTGACATCCCTCCCATGACAAGAGAGAATGCTGCCAGGGCCCTGGTTTGGAGTAGAGTATGTGGCAAAGGGTACAGATTAGACAAGCCATTAACTAAGATTTATACGATGCTCGTGGGTATTAATAGGGTTGATAGCATCTGCACAGAACATCGATTTCTGGCTACCATTCATGATGTAAACCCCTTAGCTTCTGACTCCACATTTTAGTTTAGCAGCAAAATTTCAAAGTTTAATGTAAAATGTAATTGACTAAGAATGATTCTAGAGGTGCAGAGTGTGTAGGCTGAGAAGAAAAGCTGGATTTGTCCTAACAACTGCTAATTGGGTACTCAAACCAATCTGTGCTCTGTTTGCAGTCTTTGAGGAATGCAGAAGGCCCTGCGTGCTCAAGGGGGGTGGACAGATACAAGCCTAGGGACATGGGGGGAAGCAGATCATTATGCTGTGCATTTGGAAGTGACTGGAAATAGAACCCCCCAGTCCCCGATTCTGTTCCCACAGCAGGCATTAACTGCTGTTAAGGCAGAAAGATACAGTGGTTGAGATTAACCAAGCACACATCCCCCCCTCCAGCCCTCACCCCACCATCCTTCTTGCCAGTCCTGAGGAAGGAACTTAGAGCAAATGACTGTATTTAGGCAAATGTGTGTCTGCAAATTTTCAACTAAAGCTGATTTGCATCCTCTAATATCATTAGTAGGAACCACATTAGACAAATACAATAAGCAGAAAGGAGAAATCAAACCACAGAAGCAAAGAAAAAAGAAATGAAACACTCAGCCAGTATCTCAGCTTACTTCTTAGCAATACACACAAGCAGTCCGCAGAGTGAACGAGCTCTTGTGGTAGATGCTCTTCTGGCTGTAATGCTCCGGGAAACAGGGAAATCCATTCAAGGTCACCTTTTGATATGGTTCAGGGAAAAAGCGTTGCTGAATTCAAGTTTCTACACAATTTAGTTACTGTGTCACCATCCAGAAACCCACATTTGTATTCATAAGTCAGGAATATTACTGTAAAATGCAAGGAAGCTCTCTTGACTCTATAGGTTCAATGAAGAAAAACAATACATAGCCCTTTGAATCAATTAAAGGGTATGCTAAAGGTATCTAAAAAGCATGCTAAGCTTCCACATAATTTCGCATAAATCTGTTCACTCCCTGGAGAAAAAACTATTTACGTGTCAAGCACTTAACCCTACATCTAACCCTATAATGTGTAAGGGACAGTGCTACATTCTTTGGAGGCTGCAGACTCCTGAAGCTTGTCTCTGTGTCTCTAGTGGACATTCCTTGAGGTCAGGAACCCAAGAGGATACAGAAATATTGCTATAATAGGTATCCTGGTAAACACTGGTCATGCAGTTGGAAGAGCTGCCATGTATGTCAACTGAAAATGACAGCACCAGTTAAAATGGGCAAAATGCTGGGTGCACAGCAGTGCACCCCATATGAACAAAGCTGGCCAAGGCACATGGCAGGCCCAGGCAAGCCAATAAATGTGCCTACACATTACTATTTCTTAAAGAGATTTTATAAAATTGAAAAGATTTTAATTATAATTCTTTTTCTTAAAATGATATACAAAAAATAGTTTAAAGAGAAACAGAGTACCTCTCAATAGTCCACAGCTATTGACCAAAGAAAGTGCTAAAATATGAGCAAAACAATGCCTGCTTTCATGCAACTTTTGTCTTAGCTTTAGTTTCATTTTAGGATTTTATGAAATAAACTGCTTGGGTCGCATAATAATGACAGTGAAGTCTAATATATATTGACTGCCTATTATGCTCCAGGCTTCATGTGAAGTGAATTCAATTATTATTTTTTAAACTTAAAACAACCTTGTAAGTGAGGCTCTAACTAACCTCCTTTAATTAAAAAGTCTAACATATAGAAATTAAAATAAATTACTAATTCCCCACAAATAATTTTAAGCCATGTATAAATTGTTTTTAGGACCTCAGCTGACTATTGGATACACATGAAAGTTGCAAAACATGCTCAATATATAGACATTTGTTCAGTAGAAGTGAGTTTCATTTCTTGATATTTCCTTGGGAAGATACTGTCTACTGTGCTGGAAGCTTGATCAATTTAGTTCAGTACTCCTTAGATGTAGTTTACCTGACCTGTAATCTGATTTTGGGGGGTCTATAAAAATCCCCCCAAACCAGATTTTTATCATTCATAAATAATTAGTATAACTGCTATTTTAGTGTTAATATTGATTCTCACTTTTTTTTTCCAGTGTAGCTTCAGCTGGCAGTTACAACAACCTTAAATTCTGACAGGTAGAAGTATTTTTATGTTATAAATTGACCCTAGTGTTGTCAAAAAGGAGAGGGAAATTTAAACATTTTTCACAAATAAACAAAGTCATCAACTAACATTCCAACATATGAGAAGCTGACATTGGGCTTTTAACACCTGACATGTTTCTTAGGGAAATTTTATGGTCTCTCAGATCATGGGTAATAGAAAATACACTTTGCAGATTACAGTATCCTGCTTTCTACCCTGTAAGATTTTTCTTTCTGAACTCATCTTGCAAACTTGAGCTAGGTAGCATTTAAAAGCAAACATGAAATTATCCTTCAACAACCAGTCATATATAGATTATTTTTAACAGATAGGGAAACTGAGGCTTTTCACACAGACAATAAGTGGAGAAGCTAAAATTCAAACTTGGCTCCACCTCGCCTAGGATCGTCAATCCTTCCTTGGTAAACTGCAGCCTTGAGTTTCACTATTAATATCACGCTGACTCCATAAGCTGTGGATCTCTGTGTGTCCACATGTCTGGTCATTCCATGTGCAAAAAATAAAATAAAAAAATAAGACAATTCTAAAAGGCAAGATGGCATAGAGAAAAGAGGTTTGACCTAGGAGCCAGTCCCTGATTCCAAGATTCCTGGCCATTCATTCTTTCCTAAACTAGGACATTTTGTGAGCCTTGTGCTAACGGGCATTTAGATTACTCACTTGAGCTGTTTCACAGGCTTGTGTTGGAGAATGAACTCACACTAGCCCGTTTAGATTCATCACAGCACTTGTCACTCTGATAATTTCTTGTGTGTTCGTTGATGTATGTCTCTACCTCCCACCACTTCTATCTAGAATTAAAGCTCCCAGAAAGCATTGACCACCACTCTACCCCAGAATCTAGAATGGTGTCTGGAACAAAAGAGGAAATTCATAGGTTGATTTAATGAAAGAGAGAAGGAATGGATTTAAAAGTCTCTGCACAATATAAGGGCTCTTTTATTATCAAGGATTGTTTTGACTATCCCCATAATTACCCTTCAAGGTGGTAAATCATTGGCTCCTGTCTCCATGATAGATTTGGGCTTTGGCTTAACTTGGTATCTAATCCTTTATTTCAGCTCATGTTATTTGGTAGCTTTAGTTTATAGACTCCCCCCCACCCATGAAACATAGGTTCACCCACAGACACACAGATATTTGGGACTAAAGACTAAATATTGAAATCCTCCATTATCAAGAACCGGGCTTACTCTTTCGGGCACACTTGTTATCTAGGAGATACTAAGACATGAAATAGAAAGAAGTATGGGTAGGTTTTATTTACTTATTTTGTTTGGGTAAGTGACTGTTTTTTTCTGAGATGGAAGTGTAATTTTGTCGTGGACACTGAGACTCCTCCAGGCAGCCTGTGAGCAGAGTGATTAACCGGTGAGAAAGGGAGGGACAACGGAAGTCTTGCTCTCCCCTTGACGGCTCATTTGTTTCCATTGCCTCCTGAAATTGTGTTAAAGCACTTATAAAGGAATTAGTGTGCTGGGCTGCTAGAGCCATCCTGGGCCCGGCCTTTTCATCACGCAGCTCCTGCCAAAGACCAAACAGTCTGGAACTGGTTTAATAGAACACTATTAAGAATAATCGCTATTTGAGTTCCTCATTTCCTGGAAACCTCAAAGCATAAACGTACAGGTTTTATTTAGATAAGGATTCTGACAATTATAGAATTTTATTATTGCACAGTCCCTGACAGATAAATGGCAGCAGGGAAGATTTTTGTCTCTGTTTTCACATATTCAGGAAATGGTAAATCTAGGAAAGTCACCCAACTTTTTATTTGCTTTTCATGAAGATTTATTACAAGGTAGTTTTTTGTTTTGTTTTGTTTTTACACAAATGGAATGAATGACTGAATACCTGAAACATACCCTGCTGGAAGGTCCTGCGTGTGTGGTCAGGGATAGGAAGAGATTCCAGCTAAGTGACCATAATTCCTGCCGAGATGTGACTCTACCATGTCAACACCAAGTTCCACTCATATTCATAATTAGAGGGAGAAAGAATTAACATTGCTTTCCTCTGATTCAATAGCATACTAACATTTACTTAAAAATATCTTTCCTTTCGTTAGCCCATCCCGCTGCACCACCATTCTATAGAGCAGATTGTTCTGGCATCAGCTTCCCATGTTTTCAAGGTCTGAGAACTGAGTGCAGTGTTTAAGTCTTGAGCTCTGGCTCCAGCGTTACTTCAGTGAAACCATTTGATATGTTGAGAAGACTGAAATAATTAGGCTAAATCATATAATGGCAAAATCAAACCTTTTTTAAACCTGTAAAACAGTGGTTCGACTTAATAGAAAGGTGTTCCATTCTAAAACAACACGCTAGATGCAAATTAAATATCTTCAAGAAGTTAAATTGGCTCAGCACTTCACAGTTTGCAAGGTGCTGTCACCTACATTAATTCACCTGAGGCTTGATACAGTCCTTTGGGAAAAAGTGAGGTCAGAGAGTCCATAATTTGGAGTCAGTATGTTTCAGTGAGTTGAAATGACTTACTCCAAGTCCCACAGCTGGAAAATGGGCAAGCTGGGATAATCCCCCAAATCCCTTACTTGCTTTTCATAAGAATTTATTACAAACTCTTTTAAATAATGAACCCCCTTAGTGCATTTCAAGTAAAATTTGGTATGCTGAGATTTGATTTACATTCCACCTTTCCTAGCCCCCTTTATTTTGCTTAAAACTAAACAGAGATTCCAGGAGGCACATGTGAATATTTAATTTATGCCTGTCTCAGAAAGTATCAGCAAGGTGCTTCTAGCTCAGGAAAAGTCAGGTGCCTGATGATAATGTCAAGGTCCATACGGCATTGAGCCCTGAGTTTGCTCAGCCACCTGGGGGCCACCCTAACTCCATGCCTTCAGTCTGAGATGATTCAGAGTCAGCAGCGAGACTGAGGTTCTTCGCCTTCAACCAGCTCAGGTAGTTTCTCTCCTCTCCCCTTTCAACACTCCATTCCAGTTTTATCTTACTGCAAAATTTCCTGGCACCTTCTTGGTAAGTTATTTGGTTTAATGTCCTTGTATTTTTTTTCAACCTTCATAGATGAGGAAAACAGAGAGGTAAAGTCTCTCTCTTTTTTATGCTCTCATTTCTCTAACTACCATTCCTCTGGAGGAGTTCCTCTTATCCTATAAGGATTCTCTCTTCTTTTGAACTTCTCTGTCAGTTATTGACTTGGCACATTTTCCCTGGTTAATTATCTTGTGGTTTATCTCCCAATGATTATTAAGTCAATTAAGGGCAGAGATAGTTGACTATATTTTTTTACATCTGTGACACTAACCTGTACAGTGCCTTCCAAATCAGAAATGATAGACAAATATATATCATATGCTGGATAGATATATTTTTCTGATTTAATCATCTCCAGTGAGGATGTAATTATATTGGTAGAAAAACTTGTTCATCACAGCCTAACATAGAAAATGTATAATTGGTCATATATGTGTATGAGCAAGGATACCCAAGGGTATATTTTTAAAGAATATTTATTCCTCAAAGGAATCCATTTGTGAAGCCATTTATAGCTATTGCATTTTTAATATTAATAACAATATTGCATTTTTAATATTTTTAATATTAATTTTTAATTAATGAGATTAACTTAATACATCACTTTTAGGATGTATTGAGTGCTTACCATGTACCAGGTAACTGCTGTAAATATTTTCTGTCTATTAGTTCATGTAATCCTCACATGAAAAAACCTTTGGAGAGACAAAATAGTGGAGGGGTTGAAAGGGTGTGCTCTACCAGACAGCCCTAGGACATTCTCCTATCTGCTTCTAGACCAAGAGGTCTTGAGCATGGGAATTTTGTTTTGCTAATCAGTTCCTGGCACATATTGAATGCCTCGATATTTAATAAATGGAGGAATTAATAAATAAATGCCAATAATGCTTAGAACCTATTTTTGGACTCCATGTTGGATATTGTCATGCAAGAAAGTCATTCTCATTACTCTATAATCACCCGTTGTTTCAGTCCAGCAGTGGTATTTTTCCAACTTGAACCACCTCGATCACTAGACTCAGTTCTAGCTGACCTCTGGATAGCTCCACAAAATCAACCAAATTTCCCCTGGTGGAAGTCAGGGTTTTTTGACCTGGACACTATAGACATTTTGGATTGGATGATTCTTTGTTGTGGAATTAGGGGTTGTCCTCTGAATTGTAGGATGTTTAGTAGAATCCCTGGTCTCTAGTCATTAGATGTCAGTAGCTTCTTCCCTGTCCCCACTCACAGTTATGACAACCAGAAATGTCTCCAGGCATTGCCAATGTCCCAGGGTGGTGAGGGCTGAGACTAAAGCACCCCTGGTTAAGAGCTACTGTTGTAAACCATTAAGAGGATTTTATATTATTTTTTTAAATAAGCTGTAAGTGTTGGTTCTTCTGGCAGTTCTTCGAAAAGATGTCCAGATGTGCCTTGAGGAATGACGACATCTTTGGAATAACTAACGTACCCTTTCATAAGGGGACAGTTTTGAAAGGAACATCTCGCATTTTGGTTCCGGTGAATTTGCATACATCAGAAACATCCTGGACCCTTCCTTTCGCTGCTGTGTAGCGCACAAGTGCTCTCTACTAAGTCTTCTCATTTATCAGGTGGCAGAGGGATCCGAGGGACACCAGTGATGAGGCTGTTGACTGAGCTCAGCCCCAGGCTTCCTGCCTCTGAGGTCTTGCCCTGACTGGTGCCCCTTCTACTTTCACACTAGCCCTGGTGCCCGCCCTGCGACCGTGTGGCCTCCGAGAAGTCACACTGCTCCTAGCGTCACAGTTCCCCTCCGTGCCTTGCTGCCTGTCAGAAAGGCTGGGAACATGTCCCCGAGAGTGGCAGCCTCTCGCCTTCTCAGGGCCACAGCCTCGTAACCAGCCCAAGTACCAGAAGACACACAGCTCATGCAGTGGTGGGGATGGTGGGCCGGTTGCGACAGATGCACCCGATGCCAGGGTGTCCTTGGCCTTGAAGCCCCAAGTCAGAAGAGCAGCCTGCTGAGCAGCTCAGGGCCTTTTGCTATCAATTTGATTTAGCAACTGCGAAGCTGCTGGGACAGCCCAGCAGCCGATCAGTGGCCCGCAATCATCAGCACTAATTTGTTCCCATTTCCCCCTGCAAATTGCTGTTTGGCGGCACTGAGCAGGGCTTGGGCCGGGCTGCTGGGGAGGGAGAAGGGAGTCTGAGCCCTGTCACTTTCTTTGCTGGGTATTTTTAAATAAAAGGGGAGGCTAGGGGACAAACTGCTTCTGGACCCTTTTAGCAGCTTAGAATGACAGTCCTTTATGGCAAGATATTATCGATTCTTTATATTCTAGATGGCACTCTAAGTCTTGCAGGTTAACCGGCATCTCATGTGTTGGAGTTGCCCAAAGGGTAACTGAACGGACGAAAACATTCTGCCACTACTCCTTTCTCAAGTTTTTCCATGTATTTACCTTTAGTTCTCATAATTATATATTAGGATGTCAAAGGTACCTGCTTAATATCACCACGTTGGTCATCCCTCATCGCCAGCCGCCCTTCCCCAGTCCCCAAATGTTTGTTCTTCCCTGCCTGTCGTGGTTCCCCGGGAGACGGACTCCTGGGAGCTCTGTCACTGGCTCTTGCCTCCTGCCTTACCACTGGGCTTAGCTCATAAGCGTCACAAGAAGGAGAGTAATTCAGGAGGAGAGAGGAGGGTTTTCCTTGCCCACTTCTTTCCTGCTTTGCTGTGCATTTCTGGGACTAGCTGTTTCCCTCCATAAGTGCATCCCCTCGCAGGTGACAGCTCTCCACTGTTCCATTTCTCATCAGGCTTGAGGAGACTGTTCCTCCCTCATGGTTTCCCAGCTGCGGATACACTAACGGCCTCCCACTGGTTTCTAGGTGCCTTAGCAAAGTTGGATGGTTCCTTGAAGCCCGACCATACTTCTTCTGGTAGTCCATTTTCTTAAATTCTCTTTAAAATACCACCTGATTATGCTATTATTTATTTTATATGCCTTTCCATAAGCTTTTATTTAACAAATGTTTATTCTGCCCATAGTACGCAAGGAGACAGGTGTTCAGCTGTGAGCAAGACAGAATTGCCATCCTCGTGGAATCTGTAGTCTAGCTGGGGTGTTAGAGATTAAATAATTTATTGGAAATGAGATCTTCTTACATAGTGGAGATTCTAGAACCAAATATCACCCAACGTCCATAGTTTACATCAGGGTTCACTTCGGTGTTGACATTCTATGGATTTTGACAAATGTATAACGACACATACCTACCATGTACTATTGTACAGAATAGTTTCCCTTCCCTAAAAATCCTCTGTGCACTCTCTTTTCATGCCTCCCTCCTGCATGGCTGCTGGCATCCACTGACCTTTTTACTGTCTCCATAGTTCTGCCTTTTCCAGACCGCCTTGGGCCATATACTAGGGAGCCGTTTTAGACCGGCTTCTTTCACATGCCTGGGGTGATGCAGTAACAAACCTACTGCTCTACCTCTCGGATAAAAGTGTATCACAGGCAATTATGTATAGTGCATAAGATTTAATAATGATAATAAACAACTCTGTTACTGGTTTATGTATTCACTCTATTTTCTTATTGTTATTTTAGAGTGTACTTTTTCTGCTTATTAAAAAAAAAGTCGTTGTAAACATAATGTCCTATTACACCAGCAGCAGCCTCATATATCATGTGCATCTCTTGATTACATCGTTTTCTCTCGTGCTTGATTTAACCTCATGTTGCTTTGTGCAGTAACATGCTGTACAGGCTTGTAGCCTAGGAGCAAAAGGCTACACCATGCAGCCGAGGCGTGTAGTGGGCTCTACCATCTAGTTCTGTGCAAGTGCGCCTTGTGATTGTGATGTTCACACAAGGACAGAATCACCTAGCGACACACTTCTCGGAACATATCTCTGTCCTTAAGTGGTGCGTGACTGATATTTTTCCTGGAGGCAGGAAAGAGTGGAATGTTGTGGTGTATTTTAAAATTATTTCTACTCCCTCCCACCCCCGCCTCTGGAAACAGGAGGTGATTTTTCTTTGCTAGTCACTGCTAAACCTCCTGGAGGTAAAACTCCCAAAAGTGTAAGCGCCCCTGTGAGTGGGTCGTCTGTAATTTCTCTCTCAGGTTTCTTCACTCTGAGTCTCCAGTGTGAATTTGTTAAAAACAGTCCAGGTTTTCCTGCTCTGATACAGGTTCCCCAGGTGGTTTCTGCTCTGGCGAATTGTTAATCCTTATATCTGCCTGCCTGTCTCTCCAATATTTGGGGCAGTGGTTTGCCCTGTGACTTCGTTTCCTTGACGGATCTAAGAAAAGTGTTTCATTTTTCAAATTTTTCCAATTTTTACTTGTTAGGACAGAATGAAACTGCATACATGTCAGGCCAAAAATCAGGATCCCAATATTATTATCTTTATTTCACAGATGACGGAGCTGCACTCAGAGACGCAGACTGTTATCCTGAGTCACAGAACAGGTAAATGGTGGCACAGAGACTCACCCCAAGGCTACTTACCCGAAAACCAATCCCTTCAGCCACTGGAGTATACAGAAATTCACTTTCACGCATTCCCAGTTCTAGCCCAGTGACTTGAGCTTGGTGCTTTTAAAATATGTTTGATTAACTTCAAAATAAACCCAGTCAGATTGAATAGAAAGACCCACAATGCCTTTCTTTTGCGATACCAATGAGATCATGTCTGGTTTTCATTCAATCTCAAGAGTAGATTGTTTATTCACGATGAAGACAAAAGCTCAAACACTGTCCTCTTTTTTTTTTTTTTTTAACTATTATTATCACAATCAATAGCACAATCTGGCTCTAATTTCTATGAGGTTTCACTATGGAATAGTTTCTGTTTCTGATGCACGCATAAGGCCCAGCTATAAAAAGGCTGGTTAGGTTTGTTCAGTAGGACCATTGACTGCTTCTGACAGCACTGAATAAATGGGTTGCAGGCATATAGCAGATTCATGGGTGTCTCCAATAAACATTGCAATTTATTTATTCAGTTTTTCTCCTTCTATTACCATTTACCCCCCTTTATCTCCTTCTACCTCCCCCGACCCCCTTTCCCTCTGATAATCACCATACCAGTTCCTGGTGTTTATGTCTATGGAGCTTTGTTTTTGCTTAATTCCTTCACTTTTTTCACTCAGCCCTGCAACCCTCCTCCCCTCTGACAGCTTTCAGTCTGTTCTCTGCATCTATGAGTCTGTTTCTATTTTGCTTGTTAGTTTATTTTGTTCCTTAGATTCCACATATAAGTGGAATCATATTGTATTTGTCTTTCTATGACTGGCTTCTTTCGCGTAGTATAATACTCTCCAGGTCGATCCAAGCTGTTGCAAAAGGTAAGATCTTTTTTTTATTTAAATATTACATTTAAAGCAATTAATATGCTATCTGTTTAAAGGGGGCTTTTGGGGACTGTTCATGTCCTGTTATAGAACTGGAGGCAGCAATACATGGAAGCACTGGCAACCTGAAGATTCATGCAAATAACTCGTGCATACACTTGTTTTTGCTTAACCTGTCCTTGCTGTCAAACAGCATAACACATGTGATGTTCAAGTTAATTTTCTTGGGTAGCAAGTACACTATTATGCACAAAACAAATTTTTTCTGTGATAACTCTGGATATTGTTGATTTTCAGAAAGAAAATTTTCTTTGTATAATGTGAATTAAAGATGTATGACTTTGGGTAGAAACATGGACTATTTTAATGAGCTTTTAAAAGAGAGAGTTCAATTGAATTGGAATGAGCCATGCTGAGTGTTCAACTTTCAGAACCAAGGATTGTTAGCTGGTCAGAGCCTGCTTTTGTTCTGCCTTGAAATCCTTCTGGGTGTGTGGCACCTCCTCTAACTCCCTGCATTTCCAGGGTGATTTTAGGGCCTTTTTTTTAACTTGAATTCTAATTATAATTCCATGCTTCATTTCTATTCTATTTTCTATGAAAGTATGAAACACTGGTCCAGTCTTATTTTCATGTGCAGATACTTAGGGTGAATACTGTTGATTTAGGTAGGGCACCTTTCTTCAAGATAGTACCTGTGTCCAGATGAATCGGGAAAGTTTAAAGTGTCTAGTACACCTGAGGAAGTCAGGTGTATTGGGAGTATATTGGGAGAAAAGCAGATAAAGTTTCCCTTTTCTGTCTTTCCTGTTAATGCTCTTAGCTGCATGATAAGGGATGCTGTGGTGATAAGAGTAAGTAGGAGGTGGGTGAAGGTGGCTGGTTAGATAACTGGAATATTAGAGGAGGCCCCTTCAAGGAAGAAATAATAAGACATGTTATACCCTTAAGCTTGACTAAGACTATCACATCGCCTACTCCCATGATGCTAAGAGGCACCACCATGTCAATAAGTTTTCATGAGATACTATATGATAGGCTAGCTTCTCTTTTCTTTCCATTATCCTAAAATCCCAAGGAGTTCATGGTTAAAATAAGACCATGTATATATGGGAAATATGCTCCACTCACAGAAGTCTCGGGTTATTATCCTTAACACAGTCCTCAATAGGACCCATTTTTTGTCTTTGCCTCAACAATAATAGCACCTGCACATTGATTAAAATATCTAGGGAATTGTTGTCTAGTTATTTAAACTTTCTATAGATGGTTTTCTACCCTGGTAGAAGGGTTAATGCAGAGATACTAAGGGCTTGAAGAAATAATGTGAACACTTTAAGAATTTCAGCTTATATCAAAGGAGTGTAGAACTGCAGAAGAAGGTAGCACCAGGTTTGATGGGAGTCTATAACAAGGAAGTGTGTCCCAATGCTGAAGTCAATAGACGTCCGTGGGGATTCTTGTTGCAAGTAAGAGAAACTAACTGTAATCCTCTAAGCAAAATGATTCCTGGGATGTTATAGGATGTTGAGAGCTTGGAGGAGCCAGCTTGGAAAGGGGTGGGATTGAGGGAGTCCTAAGGTGTGGAATGAAATAACTTGGCAAGGAGATGGCACACAATATGCTACATCACCTCTGCTTCCAGACATCACCTTAGATGGCATGCTCCCCCTGCCACGATAAGTCACTGCCTCCCTCATTCCAAATTCGCATTCCTGAGCAGGAAGGTACAACCACCCACTCGTAGCCCAGGTGCTTAGGTCGGAGCTGGAAGGGAGCCGAGAGAAGGAAGATGTTCCTCATTCCATTTCTACATTGATGTTCTCTGCCTTCTACCCCCTTTTACCAAATTAGGCACATGGGAAAACTCTTCCCCCCCCAAAAAAGACAGTTTCTTATTATTCAGGAAGAAAAAACAAAGATGCATGCCCACTACAACATGTCTAGGAATTTTTTGGCAGGAGTTGGATGTGTAACTAGAAGTAATCCTGGGCATGGTGTTGCTATGTTGGGAGAGAAGTTAGAAGAGAGTTCCCTGGTCTAATTCTAGGCTTCTATGAGACATGGGGACTTTGGAGTTACTCCAGTGTAACTGCTAAGTTAGAAGACAAAGCTGGCGGGCTGTGCGCTCTCTACCAGGAAACTTCACCTTGCTTTGTAACTGAAAACATCACCACCCCCACCCATTCAGAGCTTGGCCTTCATTAAACACCTTAGATTTGGCTTTTTACCACTAGGGGTCAATGTTTTACACGTGTCATTCAAAGTGATCTCAGAGGAGGTACCTGATTCTGAGACAATTTGAGAGGCTTGTTTTCTTTCCAGAAGTTTGAACTTCTGCTGCAAATCGTACCTGGTGAATCTGGAGTTCCAGTGGCTAGGTACGGAGTTAGCAGCTATGGGCTCGTGCTGCCATTCAAAACTAAAGGGGCTGGTAAACGAAACCGACAATTCTTACTACATTCCATGCAATCTCATTTTCAACCTAGGATTCCTTCCACTTTATCCAACATCAGTGCATGCACAGAACATTTCAAAAGTCAAGCAAGGTTTGGGCTAGTTACAATAATAATGTTATATTAAAAACGAGGTAATAAATACACAATTAAGCCTTTAAAAATGTTAAGCATATAATTTATTCCACTCACATTCATATGAAAAGATTTTGCATGTAATCTGTTTTGGATTTAATGGGACACGTGTGAACTTAATTCTCTTTGTCAATATGGAATGACACCCTTGTGACCCGGCACCCAGGACGGGCCGTGTGAAGGGGCACACCAGTCTCCACACATCACCACGCACATTCGCTCTAGCATCCCACACTTCATCTTGGCCTTGAAGGGCTTGGCCTTTGGCCGATTCCTTTGTGAAAATGAATAAAAGTTAACATGTGGAATTCACCTTATAATGAAAGTTACCTTTCTGTCCTTGGTGACCACGGTCAATAACCATAATGATTAGGTAACAGGCGGAGTCAGTGAAATGCATCCCGGGTGGAAGACCTCTATGTGGCACCACAGACTCCGTGGCCTCTGCCCTTGCTTCCCTGTGTGCGCATTTCTTTTATTTGCCTGTTGAGACTCAGTTGTCGAAGCTGACTGTAGACCGCTTCACTTGGTTTGGCACCAAGGGAGGAGCCTTCCCGGTGCTGCCACCCCAGGCCCAGCCGCCAGAGCCCCGGTGTGGGGAGTGCAGCCTGGGCCAGCGCCCGCGTTCCCTAGGGAGCCACGCTGCGCTGCAGGCTTCCCGGCCTCTGCTCCCGATGCTCAGCATTCACTCAAGACCCGGTTATTTCCTTTCCCTCTCCTCGAACATCCTTCCTCTTCGCCATCATTAGTCTTTCTGCTGAGGGATAAGAGTGTCGCACGCCCCCCCTCTTCTCCTTATCATGGTGTCGGTGGGGGACAAGCGCAGGGCAGCGAGGCACAGCGACACTTGATATGATGCCTAAGAACACAGCACAGAGAGATGCTTCCGAGCTTTTTAATAGGTTCTGTTTTCCCGGAACTGCAGAAAAAAATGATATAAAAGATAGTACACAGAGTCCCTGCTTTTTTCTCATTGCTGCCATGGGGCTAAAGGTCAAAGCCTTTATCTGTGATTATCCATCAGACAAATGCAATAAAATGCCCAATTTGCAGTCAAGGCTAGCTGTGTGCTGTCTTTCAGAACACATTCATCTCCTAATCTTCTTGAATATCTTCCCTCCCCGGGTCCCACCGGGGCCGGTGTGGAAGCATCCCTGTCACCAGCAGCTAGGAAATCTATAGAATGTTATTAAATAATCAGTTCCCTTGGGGCACAGACCTGACCCTGCCCTGGGCGTGTAGCCCCGGGGAACTTAATAAATGTTCAAGGAGCGTAGTTCTTTATGGAATCCCTAGGAGGTGGTGGCATGCATTCTTATAAAAAGAGGGATTCAGCAGTCCACCCACGTTGTGTGTGCCCTTTAGGAGCTTGCTTTAGAGTTGGGGCTCAGGGCTAGGGTAGGTCTTAGGCATATGATCCAGTTAATCAACAATACAGGGTAAAATAAGGGAAAGTTAATTGCAAGATTGAGACTGTATCTGAACTGCTCAACTTGGATCCAAGGGCCATAACCTACCCCCTTCCGTTTATAATGTATACTCCAAATGGTTCTCACCTACGTGGGCAGCCTTGGGAGTAAGTGGGGAACAACCTGGCACACGCTGAAAATGATAGGCCACAGGTAAAGAAGAAATCAGTGTTCTCCACTAGCAGATGTCAACAGGAAGAAAAGTGTTTGTCGTGGATCTAGCAGGCCACAGGAAAAGCGAGGCTTAGAAGTGGTTACTGTTGAAGTCGCATCTTTATTTTCAGTTCCCTCTTTCATCCCTTTCATGATGTCTTTCTCACTGTGTATGGAGCATGGGGCCTCGAGTGTGATTGTGGAGCCCGGGGAGAACCCACCGTCTGTGAGGCATCACCAGGAGGGCAGACAGTGCCACTGTCTGAAACCCACACAATGTGGGTCATCGCCCTCTTGGTGTCCTTAATCTTTTTTCCTCTTGACTTCTCGGGCTTTCACTCTTGGGAAGAAATGGTTTGCCTTGCTACCTGCGAGAAGCAAATCAAGCAGTTTGCTTTGGGGGAACTGGCCGGTGGCCGCTCCCTCAGTTCCAGGTGCTCTGCCTGCCACTGCTCGCTGCAGTCGGGGCCGTGCTCAAGTCCAGGGTGAGGAGGGAGGTGGGACGGCTTCCCGAGCTCTCTGACCAGCTTCACCAGCAGCACATCCCCACTGGACTCTTCATAACTCCTCCCAGGCGGTGGTCATGACACAGAGGGCAGCCAGGGTGATGCAACTACATCCCAGCTTCAGTGACTCTTAATTGGGATCATAATGTGTTATGTCTGGGAGAGATGTCCCTGGGGAAGCTCTGGTCTGTTTTATAATATTCCAGATAAAGAAAGTGAAATCAATGCTTTCTCTTTTTTTTTTTGGTGGTAAAATGTCATAACATAAAATGTACCATTCTAACCATTTTTAAGTGAACAGCTCGGTGGCATTAAGTACATTTACATTGTTGTGTAACCATCACCAGAAGTTTTTCATTTTTCCAAACTAAAGCTAAAACTTTGTACTCATTAAATTCACATTCCCTCCCCCTTAGCCCCTGGCAATCACCATTCTATTTTCTGTTCCTATGAATTTGACTACTCTAGATATTTCAAATAAGTGGAATCTTACAGTATTTATTTTTTTGTGACAGTTTTACTGCACTCAGCATAATGTCCTCAAGGTTCATCCATGTTGCAGCGTGTCAGAATTCCCTTCCTTTTAAGACAATAATATTCCATTGGTGTATATACCACATTGTGTTTCTCCATTTATCCACCGATGAATGAGGAGAGTGAAGTGAGTCCTGAGTGCTCACATGTCCATCTCGTCCAGAGAGCCATTCATGCCTGTTGTCTCAACATCACTGATGTGAATCAACAGCATCGCCTCTCAGTCTCGGCAGATCCCAGTTTGGACAATGAATTGCATGGTTATCCGTTGAGAACAACTCTCTCAAATCCCCCTATTTCTTGTAACTGTGGTCATGCTCACTACAAGTTTAGAGACCTTCTGCAAACACCCTTATTCATTAAATTTAGCACCAACTAAGCATACATAGTTTACGCACAAGCGGGGCAAGAGGGAAGCAGAGAGGACTGCTAATTTGGGGGCAACTGGGTGACCATCTTACATCACAGTTCAGGACACCAGCCAGCCCAGGCCTGTCTGGCTAGAAGAGCATGCCCAGCAAGGCTTAGAGGCAGCCAGAAAAGGCGCCTGTCACAGCGCCTCTCTAATAAAGATAAAACAGTGGAGACCCGGAAAGGGGCTGTTCATGTCTTTTCCACACTGGTCTGAAGCATGCGTCAAAAGCTGTTAAGAGAAAAAAAAAAGAGGGTGGGATTTTGATTCACAGAGATTGTCCCCAAGAGAATGTGCATCTTTTGTTGACTCCATAAATAGGCAATGACCTCAGAACGTATAGTGGCAGAGAGCTTATTTCAGGGCCGCTAATGAGATGCGATATGTGAAAAGCATAGTAGCTAGAGAGGCCCAGCAGGAGCTGCTGGGATCGTCCGGACCCCCAGGCTGCAGGCCCCAGCTGAGCTCTCACTGCGCCGCAGCCTCCCTCGGATTAAATCTCCGCGCGCGGGGAGCTCGTCTGGGGTGTCTGTCTCTTTATCTGCTGCACAGAGATGATGCGTGGCCCGTGGTAGATGCTTTAATCAGTATCGTCGCATGAATGACCCACTTCGTGCCTCTCACTTAGTAACTCAAGAACCCAGTTGCTTCACCCAAAAAATAGGGACAATGCTACCTCCTCTGCCATTCTGCTGGAATTATGCTGTTTAATCTCCAGATTCTCTTCATAGGAGAAACCATTGGACTTCCCCTTATCGGGAGCATGGATCACAGTGGCCCCAGACAAGCAATATTTTCTACCTTCAATAAAATTTTATAATTTAAAAATGTCAGGTAAATAGATCCTAATCGAACCCCTGTGAATTTTTATTGACTCTTGCTGGTCTGCTCACTTCTATCCTTCTAGAACAAAATCACAAGTGCAACGACAGGCCGTATGTGCACTTAGTTTAAAAATCAAATAGTCTTACAGATTGTGGCAGGTAAGAGTGACCATGTGGCCTATTCTGTCAGTGTAACTGGGACGGAGGGGTGTGGCTCTGAGCTGTGCCCTTCAGACCTTCCCCCTGTGCTCCTCCCTGCTCCCTGCTCACGGTGACGGTGACGGTGATGGTGACAGACAGGTATGGTGATAAACTGCACTTAGGTGCCCAGGCGAAGAAGGTAGAGCATCTTTCTGGTTGAGCTCGTGGGAAAGAGCCACTTAAACCACACAGCAACACTGACCTTGGGCCGTTAACTGAGCGAGAAATAAACTTGTTCTGAGCTTGAGGCCACTGCAAGTCCTGGGGTTTGCGTGCTGGAGGAGTGACTGTCATCCCAATAATAATATACAGCCTCACAGCCACAGGGCTCTCTTGCCACCTCCCTTATCTGCTCCCAGGGGCAAACTTTTTCAGCTCTCCAAATTGCTTATTTTAGTATTTACATCGAAATCTCTAAAGAGCAAGCTTCTATCGCTAGTTATTTTTTAAAATTACCTATTGACTTTTCATCACGGAAGATAGAGTGCATCTCTCGTTCCTCACCACCCTGCCTACCCCTCCCCACACCCTTCTCCCCTGCTCCTGAAGTCAGACAGGCCAACGCGTGTTGAGATTCTCTCCAGCACGGTATCCCTGCCCGCAGCTGCGGCGCACAGGCTGGGGCCTGGTCAGCTCTCCTCTCCTGCGGAGGACGTTTTAAAAAGCCCGCTGTTCATAATTTACTTTCTCCCTCCTCCTTCTGGTCTTCTACATGCTTCTCTCTCCCCACTTGCTTTGTTTTCTGAGGACTTGCCATTAATCCGATTCCAAATTCGACAGCAGCCAAGTAAAACTTCTCCTAATATCATCAAAGAAATTAAGTTTTTATCAGTTCCATTTTTTTAAAGTAATTGTTCCCTTCCAACCACTTCGATCTTGAAAGTGGCTCCTTAAACCTGCTGAATAACTGTCGTGATGCAAACTTCTTTCAGCATCACCATAAGGATCTTTCTTAACTGCAACTTTTGCTTACTCCCCTATTTCCGCTTCACATTTTGTTTTTTCATGGTTTTCTTCCCTCATAGTGATACAGCAAATTTTCCAAAGCTTATTTCCTTCCTTCCTTCCTTCCTTCCTTCCTTCCTTCCTTCCTTCCTTCCTTCCTTCCTTCCTTCCTCCCTCCCTCCCTCCCCCCCTCCCCCCCTCCCTCCCTCCCTCCCTCCCTCTCTTAATAGAATGCATTGCAGTTCACTTTTCTTTTGGCACCTGGAAAATATCTTGACAATTGTCTGAATATATAGTTCTAGTTTGAAAAACAATTATTCATAACTTTGAGGATATTTCTCTGTTTTGTTCTAGCATCTGGAATTGCTATTATGGAGAGAAATCTTAAGCCTAATTCTTCATGCAAATCTGTTTTTCTTATCTGAAAGCTTGTAGAAATTTCTTTGTATCACTTGTGTCTTCAAATTTGCAGTAATGCTTTTCGATTTTGATTTTCTGGATAATCATGTCTCCCGGTTCTGGAAAAACAAGGAATTATATAATTGATGCTATCTATCATCCCTCTGTTTCCTCGCGTCTCTTATTAGCTAGACACTGTGCTTCCTGAACTGGTTCTCTAATTTTACCATTACTTACCTTCTTCATCGCTTTTCTGTACCAGTCCTTCCCATGGTGTCATTCAGAATTTTGGGCCTTGGGAGCCTCCTATGATCACTATATCATCTAAAAATTTCCTCTACAAAATGTGATGACAATACTCAAGGTGGTTGGGGATGGAATTTTAACTTCTAATTATCCAACAAAGATAGTACAATACAAGAAACAAGGCTGGATTGATAAGAATCAGACAGACTTGAATTGAAACTTTAGCTTCACAACTTGCTTATGATATGACTACAGGGAACTAAGTCTCTGATGCTTTTTATAAAATGGGGAAATATATACATGTCCACAGGGTTATTATAAGGATGAAATGATCTAAGTACAAAAAACTATTAAAAGCTTGATTATTATGGTCATTTTAATATTGAAAATTTCTAAATGGCTAAGTGTGTATCTTAATTTTTATATTTATAGTGACTTGGTACATGGTAGGTAGAAATATTTTCTAATGTTTCTATTGTGGTATCATACACATAACATAGCATTTACTATCTTAACAATTTTAAGCATACAGTTCCATGGTACTAAATACATTTATTATATACCATCTATCTCCAGAAGTCTTTCCATCTTGTAAAATTACAACTATACCCATTAAACAATAACCCCCCATTTCTCCCTTTCCCCTCAGCCTCTGGCAACCACCATTCTATTTTCTGTTGCTATGATTTTGACCAAGTATATGGCAGGGATTTAAAAAAGAAAATTATTGAATAAAAAAAAGCAACCTTCTAGTCTAAAGTTAGCTAGGCTTAAAACAGCTCATGGGGAAATTGTGAATTCAATAAGGGTTTCTTTGAGCTCCGCGGGTCTCCAGTTTCTGTGATCTTTCCATTCCCCCTTCCCTGCCCTCCCTTTTGCCACCTGAGTCCTTATATGTTCTTCACTTTCTTTTTTCCATACTAAAATTTAATTACAGGAAATAAGGAACAATTTCTTAGTATTCAAATGTCATTTCTTTTCCAATTTGGACAGATTTTAGATACAAGTATCAGAAATGCCTTCTCTAACTGCCGTAAAGATTATGGAAATGAAATTTTAAATATAATAAGGCCTGTATGAGGGCAAGATTCACATATGTCAGTTCCACCGCTCAGTAGCATTCTTAGGGACCTCTTTCTCTCTTCTGCCAATTATCGCGCTGGCTTCGTCCACAGGCTGGTAGCACACGGGATGATGTCTGCCCGTAACAACTCGGACTACCTGCTTCTTTATTCATTCTAGGCATCCCCAAATTAGAAATGAAAAAATTCTTTTTTATAATTATGGAGCAAATGATCTTCCTTTCAACGCTATTGGATCAAGTTAAATGTCCAATTCTAGATTATGCATTGTTTCATGGCTATGACGTTCCCCCTGCCAGTCAACCCTACCCTGGGGACTCTAAACAAGACTGTCTTCCACCAGGCAGGAAGGTGACCTGAGCAGCTTTGTTAGGAAGGAAGGAGGGGCAGGGGATTATGCTATCTAGCCAAGTATTCTTGTCTAATGCACTTCTCCTTCCTCTGAAAATTACTTTTTTTTTTTTTTTTTTAAAGAAAGAGGCTTCCTGATCCAGTAAGCAGATAATAAGAGTTCATTGGGAGAATGACATAGCCACCTCCTCCATAAAATGTATGACCATGTGCCTGACTTCCAAGGCAATGGAGAACCAGAGCTGAAAGACCATATATATGTATCTTCTTCTGGTTCTCCAGCTGGGGTCACCCTCCGTTTTGTCTTTCTCAGTCAACCCAAACTCTTCCACCCCCCCTCCCTCCTCACTCCAATGTCTCAGAGTCACCTAGAAAAAAAAACAAGTGAAACAAAAATGTTGATACATTTTTAGAAAAATCTCCCCCCCCCCCCAAAAAAAAACCCTTCCAGAAACATATGGCAACTGAATCTTCCAAAAATACCCAGTGAAATCTCCTCCCTCGTTTGTTTTTACAAAAAAAGTGTGAGGGTAGAATAGCATCTGGGATTTGCTAATAATTCAGGTTTGTACTCACTCCAGTTCATCTTCGCATAAGCTTGAGGACTGTTTGGTTGCGCCAGCTGACCTTACTGATGACTGTTGGTTTTCCTTTGCCCTATATTCTCTTTTGTTTCTTTGTCTCTGTCTCTCCTTGTCTTTGTCTCTTTTTCATTATTTTGGAATTGAGGTATGTGAGAGGTGGATTCAATGACATGCTTGCTAACATGGGTAGTTGAGTTTTTCACAAATTATATACTAATTTTTTTTTTTAAAGGAAAAGACAGAATTTGTGCCTTTGTAGATTTTGGAGTCAAAGAGTTTGTTTTTATGTTTGGTTTTATCATAAGGTCTCAGATTTGTGGCACATAACAATAAAAGTAAGGATTTAAAAAGAGAGACTGAAGATGAAAAGGAAATATTTATCTCAGTGTGACTTGTGTGATGGATCATCCACACAGAATCTCAGGGATCTTAGACATTGTATTAGCATGAACCCACTTGAAGATAAGTGACGAGACCCTGACTCTAAGTAGATTATAGAGAAATGAGGAGATTTATTGGAAGAATGGCTCAGTGTTGAGTAAGACATGGAAAAATTAAATTTGGGAGAGACCAGAACCAGGGCAATAATAATAATTAGTTTATCAAGCATTACTCTAGGCAAACATTATTTCGAGAGTGTTATTTCAACTCATTTAATCATTAAACAACTCTGTTTGGGTCATCTTGGTTTCATGGCCAAAAGCAACAATGGTTTTATATTTCAAGTTGGTGCTGGTTAGGAATTCAGGCCGGGCATGGCTCTGTGCTAACTCTATACAGCATTGGCTGAAGTCACCTAGTGGTTGTCCTCTAAGGCTGAGCATGTCTAGAACACCCAAGATGGTTTCAATACATCCACAGCCCCTTGGTGAGAATGCTGAAAAACTGGGTTCACCTGGATCCCTTTCTATGTAGTTTTGTAACTTATTCTCACCAGTAGAGTATCAGACACCTTATAAGGTGGCTCAGGGGTATGAAAGACAGTGTTGAGAGAGAGAGAGTAACAATTTCCAGATTCCCAAGGCCCAGACCAGGAAACCCGCACAATGTCACTTTTGGTGTATTCTAAAGTAGTCACAAAGCCCTCCGAGATTCAAGAGGTGGAGACATAGACCCTATCTCTTGATGAGAGGAATATCAAAGATATTGAGGCCATCTTTGATCTGCCATCACCCTATGAGGTAGCTACTGTTTTCCTCATTTTCTTTAAGCTTACAATGAGCTAAAGAGAAAATACATAACTTTCTCAAGGTATCACAGTTAGTAGAGAAATATGGATTTGAACTCAGGTAGTTTGGCTCTAACACCTGCATTTTTATGCACTTGATGGCCCTTAATTGACTCTGGTCATAGACATTTTTATGCATGGAGGCTCTTTCTAATTCTTGGAGGCTAAAGTACATTGCTAGTTTCTTCTTTTGGTGAGGGACAGGGCTGTATCAGGTCCAGGCTCAAAAAAAAAAAAAGTAAGATTCCAATTTAAAATCTCAGAAAATGCTTTGGCTGGTACAAGATAGCTAATAAGCCTATCCTTGGATAATAACTAAGATCATAAATAAATGCAAAGATATTCCGTTTGACTTAGACTAGGTTCAGGACAGCCCCCCTAATGAAACAGATGGTGTGTGTTTGTAGAAAGAAGTAAGAAGGGCTATAAGGCAGACAAGTACCACTGAGACCCAGGACAATGAATATTGAACCAGCACTTTAGCCTGCTGCTTGAATCAATCCTCACTCTCAATGAGTCCGGTTAAATGCTCAAAACAACTCGGTTTCCAGAGAACTCATTGCTTCCCAAGGATACCCATGACTTTGTAAATGTTTCAAGCTTCAGAGAGGAGATAAGGGAAGTGTTTTGGAGTGTTAAGGCCATTTCCAGACTTCCCATGAGAACTGTGCCTCAAAAACCTATCAAGAGAGGATCTAGTCTACTTCAAACTCTATATATTTCACCATGGCATCCCCAGAGGCTAGCACAGATGGATGGATGGGTGAACAAACCTGGTTCAATGCAATTTAACAAGCCCTCATTGAACCATTGGGTTGATTGATTATCTCCCCAGAAAGACTGATAATTTGGGGATCGAGGGTAATAACAGACTCAATAATTGTGGAAGAGTCTTTAGGGAGTTGTGATTTCCAGAGTCAACAATGGCTGTGAAAATTCTCCAAAGGAAGGAAAGCTCTGCACAGCAAAGTCAGCAATAGCCCTGGCCAAGCCTCCCTTTATACAATGGAAGCCGTCAACTAAAAGTTACAATGAGGTCAAAGGCATCTGGACTGTTAGGTGCTACACCTCTTTAAGCACTTCTTCTCAGAGCTAAAAATTTTAGAATTTAAGCTGTGTGATCAATAAGGTCTCTCGCAACACTGCCTATGATTTATAATGTTAGTGCTGAAAAGAACCATTTCCTGGAATGTTCTGTATGATTTTTTTGAGAAATTAAGTTATATTGCAAATGTACTTGGGTAATGCAATTTAAAGAAACTTCATGAAATCCACAAAATGAAGAATTATTTTCTATAATCTGTCCATTACTCAGCATTTGTGTAAACTTGAGTTTTCACAGATTGAATTTGCCTAAACTGCCCTTGTAGTGCCCAGTTTCCCACAAGCCAAGACCTTCCTGGATTCTCTGCGGCCCCACAAAGAGCCACGAGGAAGCCTGTAGCTGCTGATCTGCCAGCACTGCCTTCATCAAGTGGCGTTTAGATAATCTAGGGAAGCCCATTACACTGGAGCACCAGACGGATTCAGAAGCAACACAGAGAGAATCAGCCCTTTCACACTGCCCCTGCAGGGGGGATGAGCTGAGTGGTGTATTTCACACACAGTGAGGCTAAGCTTTGTCACAGACAAGAATTAGGGCGACAAGAATCATATCCATTGTTGTTTTGGGGGCATGTGGTCAGTGTGTCCTGGCTTACTAAGGGTGTGGACACAACTTGTGCCAATCCTAGAGTCATAAAATAGAATTTTAAATTGAACTTTTCTTGCAAAAAAGAGGATTCAAATTCCTTGAGAATATTCACATTGATAACCCAAAATATTATAGAAATTATGCATTAGTGGGTATATTCATATGAGATATATATATATATATATATATATATATATATATATATATATATACACACATATATATATTCACACAGATACATGAATGCATTTATAACAACATGTTCTAACTTTATTGGGCCAGGCAAATGAAAGCAAAACACAAGACAAAACAAGATGCACCCCCAGTAATTGTCTTGTAGGTACATGACTGAAAGCAAGCTGATACGAGTTGCTCCTTTTGTCACCCAAGAATGTTCGTAGGGATGACAAGTGCAGGGCAAGATGAAAGGGGCAATTACCTCGGTGAAGGAAATTAAATATCTGCTCAAAAGGAAAAGTTTGACTTGATCTATTAAATCTTATTTTATGCTTTCTGAATGCATCCCAACCTATGTCTGGGTAGATTTTTTTTTCTTTTACTCCCAAATCAAAACCCATGGAATCAGGAAAACAAAAGTGGATGCACTCCCCTTAGATTCGAAGTAAGGCCAATGCAGTGTGACTTAAAGACTCTATAGGCACATTCACACACACACACACACACACACAGATTTAGCAAGTATGTTGGATCTTTAGCAGGGTATCTGAACAGTAGCACTAGTGACATTTTAGACCCAGTATTCTTTGTTGTAGGAGGATGTGTCATGTATTGCAGAATATTTAGCAGCATCTCTCACTTCTCTGCACTAGATGCTAGTTGCCTTCTTCCCCTCACACCACTTCTCACAACTAAAAGTGGCTCCAGACATTGCCAAATGTTGCTTGTTGGACAAAATCGCTTCTAAGAAACAGTGGTCTAGAGCAATTACTTTTCCATTCAGACGACCCTAAACATTTTTGTCTACTATGGATATTGTTATCAAAGATTTATTGTCAAGGCACATAATCTAGTCCTTTCCATCTAATTTTAAGCTTGTTTTAGGTTTTATTTGTTAGGAGAAGCGCCCCAGACAGGGATTTGTGTGCAAGCAGCTTGTCAACAGATTGCTCAGTGGAGAAACCAGCCAGGGAGGGAAGCAGGTTAGGAAAGAGGGTGGAGCAGTAACCGTGGGTTCAGGTGAGTAGCCTCCAGCTGAGCCCTTAGCAAGCTCTGAAGTGCAAGCTGCACCGTGGAATTAATGCAGCTTTAGGCAAGAGTATGGGCTTGCGTACTCCACACTGGTCAGTCCTTATCTTAATTGCCACTGAGGTGAAGGTTGCAAATTGGCTGCACTGAACAGCACCAACGGCATTTGCTGTATTTCTTCAGAAAAAAAATTGGATGAGCTAAATTGGTTTAAAATATTTTATCTAGGGATGGATGATTATGAGAATAGAAACACCAAGAAATGACCAATACTGGCATTAACCCTAATCTAACACAAACCCCTTCATTTAAAATACTTTTTAAAATAAAAGATGTTTTAGTAGAAACTAAATCAGTGACACTTCTACCTGCCCTTTGACCATAACTATGCCCCCAAGCATAAATATACAGAATGCCTTTTAAACTTGTATTTAGTCTACAGTGGGATTATAAATGTACATTCAGAATCGCAACCACCCAGATCTCCAATCTGCACTTCAGTATGTCTTTTTTCCTCTATTCCTATTGGTTTGTGCTCAGAAAAAGTGGAAATGATAAGACAATATGGGCAAATAACATTACTATAACCAAAAATGAACAGTTTAGATCAAGAAAAGTAAGAAAAAGTCAGGAAAAAATATATACTTCATTTTAAAAGTCAATGTCAAAAACTTTCTAATTATTGTGTGGTGTTTTCATACCATTTTCCCCCTGGATATTGGGAAAAAAGACACACAGAGACACATACACAAACACACACTTACCATTGACTTGCCATTAAATGTACTTTATTTGAAAAAAACATGTAAATATATTTACATAAAACTTCATGCAAATGCCTTTTAATGTACCTATCATTTAGGTATTGTTTACAATTGAATGAGATATATAATATTATAAAGATGAACCAAAATGAGCCTGACAGAAACATGATTATCTGTTTGGAAATTGCCTGTGTACACACTAGAGACGTTTAAGTTATACACCTACAAGTACAGTAGGTGCTCTGCTAATTGCTGCCATGGGGCACCTTACTTTTTCAAAGTTTACAGTCTAGTTGAGGAGGTAGAATAAACACATGGGAGATGGTGACAATTCAGGTCACATGCAGTGAAACAGTTTGTAGCTATAGGATATGCTATGAGGAGTTCTGGAGGGAGAGATGCTGTTTTTTGTGACAATTAGGACACACTATATAAAGAAAGTGGCATTTAAATTAGGTTTTGAAGCTGTGTTAAGTAACGCATCTATTCTTATGCAACCTTTAGCTAGTCCAAAAATTCAGTTTTATTTGTGATAGTCTAAATTCAAGTAGCAGTGCTAGCGAGCTTCCTTAGCCAACCCAAAGGGAAAAGCGAGAGTGATTTCTTTAAAATTCATATATTTTTTTTCTTTTCAAGAAATTATATGTGCTTTTACTAAAACTTCAGAAAGTCTAAAAAGAAATTAAAGATGGTTCATAAAACCACAACACCTTGTGCAAAGCATTTATTAAATTTTTGTATATGTGAATAGATTCCTTGTCAGAGTTTGAGAGACATAAAATTGTCTTACCCAACTCTAAACGTCCTGGAAATGACGCACGAAGACATAGTCCAACTGATATTAGATGCTTTAGCGCCCACTCACCGACAAACAGCCATGGGATGTCTTCTCAAACCTCTCTGTGATGGGGACTCACTAACTTTGGAGGAAACCCAGACTGTTTTCAGAGCCTTAGTGTAGTTTGAAAATGTTTCAATATATTATATCTAAATCTTCTAGCTCTCAGTTCCTATGTATTTCCCTGACCCTGGGTGCCCCAAGAATAAATCAGATCCTCCAACTGCGAGGCATTTGTAGCTTCTTTGTTCCTTTCTCTGTCTCAGTCAAGCCCCTGTTCACTGTCCACTGGATACCCTTCAAGGTATTCACAAATAAAATTTGCAGCAATAACATAACGGAAGAAATTCTAGGTACTCTCTAAAGTGTTAACAGGTAGACCAGAACTGTATTATGATTTTTAAAAATATAACTAATTAATCATTGTCACACAGTATGAACAAAAATATTGCTATTACACAGGACAACCTTCATTACCACCCCCCCCCCCCCCCGAACAGCCTCAACAGTATCTCCTGCGCTTTTTTTATTCAATATCTAACAAGAAATAATTATGTGTGTCAGCTTTCAGCTGTCAAAAACATAAAAGAGAGAAGATGATTTATAATAGAAAACTGAAATTCCAACAGTTGGCATTTTTATAAGTTCCTGTATTTGTAAGGGAGCATATGTTGTTAAGCTATAGCTTGAAGCCTTTTGAGATCTTTCTCTCTGTACCTCCCTGTTATCTCAGTGACCACCAAGGATGTGCGAATGCTCAGTATACAGACAAAGACAATGAATTCTTTTAGAGCTAGTGTACCGTGAATAATGTCAGGAGAAAAACAGCAGTGAAAAAATAAACTTATGGTGGGGAAATTTATATGAGTGCTATCCCTCATTCAGTAGGCAATTCTCGTACACCACTCCCAGACTAGCCTATCTAGGGGTCTCAGACAGGGGCCAGGCAAGTAACATACATGAGTAATAAGGGCTATGCGAAGACATGTAACTGAAGAGGTCACAGACCATCGAAAGGCAGAAGGTGCTTCTCAGCATCAAGCGATTATTGCTTTGTGGAAGTTTGGTCCCACCCACTGTCGCCAGATGTTCCAATGTTTTTCAAGAGATGCCTCCCAACCTTTACTTTTATGCAAATTTTCTTTCTTTATAACTGTTGGTAATTAATTACTCTTTTAAAAAGTGTAAGGAGAATCAAAAAACAAAGTTCCGTGGGATGAATTTGGACAAAGACAATACACATTTCAGGCCCCTGACATAGAGATTCTTTTGATGCCAACTAGTGAGTCTAATGAGCTGCTTGATTAAAATGATCTAAGAAAGGTTCACGGTGCTTTTGGAGGGTGAAAAAAGTTGGGGTTGTTGAAAGGGGATGGGGGCAACTCATGTGGGACAGATAAACATTTCTAAATTTAGAAAAGTGGGACTAACCACTAACAGGTAGGTCTGACAGTATCCTGTTGGGCTCCATACTCTTGGAAAAAGAAAGGAACTGTCCCAGTCAATCCACAAAGTGGAACAGAGGCATAAAAAGCAAAACAAATAATTGGCAGTAGGTATGTTTGTACTTTTTAACACTTAATTTATGGAACTTTCAACTACACTTTTTCCCTAATGAACTAGACTCAGGGAAAAAGGTCATTCCATTATTTTTGACATCTATGTGTGTGTGTTTTACTTGGCTAAAAATAGGAACTGGACAATCTTAGGATAAAATAATACTTTCAAATATCAAGGGAGCTTCTGTTTGAGGATATAGAATTAATTCCCAGAGTTTCAGCTTTCAGTCCTTCCAGTCCCCATATTTAGAATGAAAGGATAAACTTGAAGTCTTCAACGGTTCTCCTACTTCAAAGATTCATTGAACACAGACCACAAAAAGCAGATTTTCTCACCCATTTTAATATACCTGATCTTTCAAATAAACAAAATATTTGCAAAAAATTAATTTTTTATATATATATCAGTGAGTAGGAGTGAATATTAATCATTTTGGTAAATAGATTTCATTTACTCCTCAGACACAGAATTGAAGCAGCCTACAAATTATTTATAAATGAGCAAGGAGGTAAGTTCTTAGAACTGCCAGTTGTTAAAATAGTTCATGAATTGGATTTAAATAAGGTATGTTCTGATTTAAGTAATCTGCTTACACTAGAGTAAGTTTCTGCACATCAGCTTTGTATATGGATCCTGCTTCTGCAAAAATAAAATCAGCAGGATGTTCCAGGGAAAGGAATGCTCATACCAACTAAGATCACCACCTTTCTACCCATTCAATGCTTGGCACATAATAAATACTCAATAAATGTTAGTTGGGTAAACCAATAGATTCACCAAGTTGTAGCAGTGTTTGGTCCTCAGGTAATAAGTGCTTTTGATGAGAAATGGCAATGATTAACCCAATGAGCCCATCTTAATGGTAGAATTTGGGGCTGCTATTTAGAGAGAAATTTGGGGACTACAGATGCTTTTCAGTGCTGTTTGCAAAGGCCACTAATTAAAAACAAAAACTAAAGCTGTGCTTCTTATATAGTAACTGAAATTACTGAAAATTTTTATCTACAAGATTATTTCCATTTATGCAACAAAACATCCTAGAGGACCAAGAATTTAAGGAGAGCTTGGCAGGAGTTTGGAAGATGTTAGAATTTCAGATGCTTAGAATGAAGAGCTAACATTTTCTGGCTCATCTTTTTCTTACTCCTAATCCATTACCCTTCCAAAAATAAATTTTCATTTTCTGTGAATTTTACAGAATGACTGATATTCATCAAACGCAAAAGCTAGGCACATTAGAATGCAGGCATATCTCTTCTCTGTAACCTGAGCAGTAAGACTAAATTCCTCTGCTAAAATATTTTTGTCATTCACTGCATGTATTTTTAAAGTGGGGTTTCTATGCCTGCCAGTATATTAAGAAATCCTAAAGGCATTTACATTTACTACACAAAAGTAATATTACAAGTTGTAAAGGTGGGTGCACAAGACTGAATTATGTTAACGTGAAAAGACAATTATCTACATAGGACTGAAATGTAATTGTCTCCCTCAATTGGAACAGAACAGTGCATTACACCAAGAGTCATCATGGGCAAATTTTAAAATACTTTACATCACATTGAATCTGGCAAACACCCAGCATACCTGATATTCTTCCAATTTTAATACTTTTGATGATATACCTAGAACAACTCCACTGACAGACAATATGCAAGGGGTAATAATGTGGAAAGACAGAAAATTTCTATTTTTAGTTGTTTCACCCTCCATCACCTGGAAAATGCCAAAGTAGGCTATCTTTTTTATTTAAGACACAGAAAAATGGATGCTGGTGAGTTGCGATGCATACAAGCCTAGAGAATGCTAAGATTATTTATAGTCTACTGTAGTACAGAGTAATACAATTCTATAGATTAAGATAAAATTTACCTCAAGCTTTTCTTGCCCACAAGATAATTCACTGCTTAAACACACATGTCTAAAACCTTAGGCCCTTGTGTTCCAAAGCTGTGGGAATCAGCATTATAACCCAGAGCAACAATGGGCCATCAGGTTTCATGTTCTCTGGAAAAATATCAGTTGGTTGACCTAAGGCTTCAGCTTACTCTGAGACCAGTGCCCTGGAAGGAGGAAGGTCAGTTTGGAGTCCAGATCTGAGAATTGGAAGGAATTTTAGAGGTCAGCAAGTTCAACCATGACTTGCTCTTCTGGTTCTTCCTCTGGATCTGGAACAGTAGAGTTTTCAGATAGAGTCAAAGGTAGAAAGTGACCCTTGGCAGATCTGGGAGTATATTCCAACAACACTGCGTGGCAATAGATCCTCTGTCTACAGACACTGCCCTTGCTTCAGCTGAAATTCGAGAAAGCGAATGAAAGAGGCTTCTAGCATAGATTTAACAGAGGCCCAAAGTTACTGCTGCATTACAGCATCTGTCCTGAGAGGCAGTGCTGCAGATTTGTACCCAAGGTCCATAAAACTGGTAAATCAAATACTAGTGTGTGGAGATTTTGGCCACTAGTGCAACACATTTGGCGAGTACAATGCATTTTTAAATAACGTGTAAACACTATGTGATCATGTAATTTAAACTCTGAATTTAATTCTCATAACAACTCTACAAGGTAGGGGCCATCTATGTCCCCATTTTACAGATTTGGCAATTAAAGCATAGAAAAGTTCAGATACATTGGCAAAGATTACACATCCAAGGCAAGAATTCACATCCTGGCAGTGATATTCCAGAGTCTCTGACCTCAAACATTCCGTCCCCTACACTACTACATGGTCTATTTCATATCCCCTATCTGACCTTCCATTTTTCAGGAGTTTTGAAACCAGGTTTGTGTGAGGTTGCTGAATAACTTTGGTAATGATGCTCAAAAAAGAAAAAAAATAATAATTACCCCTTTCTCTCTCTTTTTTTTTTTTTTTTTCTATCTCATCAATGAGGTATTGATGTTTGGATCTTTATACTAGAAGTTTTTGAGGACTCAGTAGAAAGTTTTACCTATGAGAGTTTCCAGGATAATATGGTCAAGACCAAAAGCACATAAATGTTTTGAATGAAAAGCTTTAGCAAAGAGGGATGTTAAATTTAAGGAGTGGGCACAATGTCTCTGCCCCATAGAATTTTCTGTGATGATCAGATATCTGTGGACCTCAGGCTTCTGAGCATACAAACCAGATTACATCATCGCAAGGGGAGCTCCATATCTTATGAAAATGATGTAGATCAGGATGAAAATGCATTACTTTGCAATGAGAACGATAGTCACCCTGTGAACTGGAAAACATGCATCAGCATGGCCAGCACATTCTCACCCTCTAGGCAGACCAATGCGGGAAACCAAATTATAATCAAAAGGTTGCTTGATTAGTATGGAATTAGTGGAAGGAGCATGAGTTAGATGATTTTAGGCTTAATGGTGTGAGACCAGAACTTGAACTATTGAGCCTGATATGTCCATCTACACAGCAGGGAAAGCCTTTCAAATAGCAATATAATACTCCAATCTCACTGACCTAAATTCTCACTGCCTTAGTGGAACTTGAAGAGGCACAGCCAACCTTTTTCTGATGATTATGATATTTTAGTAATTATTTTCTGACCAATCTCTCTTTTTTTGGATAGAGTTATCTTTTTTTAATATGTTGAATATTCTTACTTTAATTTGCTCAAGCAAAAATCTCTTCCTTCTCCCCGCCCCCCAAATTGCTTCTACAAACTGTTCTAATTAAACGTCAGTGTCTTGCTTAGGCAACAGTTCAAGTTCCAAGTATTTCCATTTATCATTATGTAAGCAGAATAAAAACCTCAAAGAAGTAGAATAGGAAAAGTATGATCTTCCGTTTTTCTTTACTTATGTCTGTACATTTTGCTTATTTAAAAGTTAACAAAAATCGATAAAGATTGTTTAAGGAGATGCTAAAAACTGAGAGTATGTAATAGATCAATTTACATTCAACTCAGGCTCCCATATGTTTTTCTATCCTTAGTCCATGAATCAAGAGAATTGACTCTAAAGAGATTAGTTTAATTCCTTACAAAGTCCTAAATATCAAACAACCATTTATTCACATTTACAGGACTGTTCTTATTAAAGCAAGTGAAGCAACTCTGACTATGGACAACTATTTTCATCAAGTGTTAAAACCAGAACTTTAATTTATTTTTTGTTTAACTTAAAAATTCAATTAACCTGAATCCCCTATTACCAAGTCTTTGGCTCGATTGATATATTTACATTTAATTAACTCTATAATGTAAGAACTATTATACTTTCAACCATGGTTCAATGCCCAGAGCTTGCTTTAGGCTTGGTAAACTCCTAGAAGAAGCTCGGTCCTCAGTTCTCTTCTTCCTTTGAATTATACACTGTTAGCAAGAGGCCTGTATTCCCAGAAGCTACTATTGATGACCTGTCTTATTTCTACTCATCTACCTCTAAGCTCACGTGTAGCTTTGCTTGACACTCTTGAGCACTAGTTTCTTATGACAAGGGCCTATATCTTCGTTTCTCTGCCTGACAGGTTTCTTCAGGTCTAAGAGAGCAGGGCGGTCTAAAAGTGCTGGAATTTGACACACCTAGGGCAACTTTATTGTATTTTTTACCCCAACTTCCATGGGACAATTGAGTAGAGTATCTTCCAAGACACATGAAGGTCTCAAGAGGGAATTGAGTCCTAATTTTCAAAGCATCACTTACTCATTAACACACATTCCCTGCCTCAGTTTCACCACTCCCTCACTTGTGCTTCCTGGGATTATCTCCCAGATAAATCATACTTAAGTCTTTGTCTCAGGGTCTGCTTTGGTGAGAACCCAAGAAAAACGAAGCTACCACTTTCGATTTTCTGTCATGATGAACTTATGGTTTTAAGTCAATTAACCATATTCCATTATTAAGCATACAGAATATGTCTCTATTCAGAACCACTACATGATGTATATAGACCTCCAAGTACTTCTCTAGAATTTGAAAAGAAAATGTGTGCTTGTTTCTGAAGGTTCCTCAAGAACTATAGGTAATTTTTATTTTATTACTTTTATAGGTGGTTTTAATTTTGCTAATGGTCAAGCATGATGATTCTTTCACAATAATCTGAATTTCTGAATTATTATATGTCTTTCAGAAAATAACTTGATAATATATTTAAAAAGCAGTAACAATGGTCATAGCCTTTGGGCCATTAATTCCACTTCTGGGAATTTACTCAAAGGTAATTCATATCACAAAAGGCATATATACTACAAACATAAAATATGCATTTTAGAATTGCTTAAAATAACAGCTGAAGAAAGCTTGAAAATAACCTAAATGTCCAACAATGAGGAATTGCCAATTAGATTATAGTGCATTGACTTGTAAAACTAAGTAGCTGGAAGAGAGGGCACTAACAGTTGCGGTTTTGATGTGATGGTAAATGAAAAGATGCTACAGAATGATTCATTTGCATTACAATTACCTTGTGAATATAATGTTTGCATATGGACAAGAGATGAAACACAACCGGGCAAGGTTACCTAACAATCTACCAAAATAGCTATTTTCTCTTCATCTAGCACCAAAACCAAATATGAGAAGCAAGGAACATTGTTAGGGCTATACAATTATTTTTAATGCCTATAGGCTTGCCCATGAATCTGTCCCTATTATTAAATACAGCTTAGAAATAACTGCTGAGTATCTTCACCTGACTTTCTTCTCAGGCAAGGAATGGAAAGCTTACCTTTTTTAAAATGTGTTATCTTTGCACAAGAACTCAAAAATTAAGATAACGTCAAATAATTACAAACATCGTTAGACATTTGCCCTCATTTCCCCCACCCCCCAAATAAGAACAAAATTAATAGGTAAGAGTAGTACAGCTATACCTATCAACTTGGAAATCCTAGATTCAGAATGTTAGGATAAAAAGGCACGCAGAAAAGGAGAAATGATGCCAAGGAGACAAAGTATTTTGCTAACGTTAATTCGTGGTGGAGCCAGAATCGGCTCCGATCCTCTGACCATTCATTTATGGCTCAATTTTCTTATCTATAAATGGAGTAATAGCTCCTGACCTACTTCAGGTCTTTGGCTCTTGTAGGAATAAAATAAAAGGAAATTCATAAAGGGGCCTGTACATTGCAAACCCAGTCCACAGTGAAGCACCGTAGAGTTTAAAAGGAAAGTCAAATGACAGTAGTCATTGCCTGATTAACCATCTGTAGAGGCCAAGGGCGTAAACTCCTGGAGAGAGGTTCATTATCTGGTACAGGAGTCGCAGGCTGTTGGCTGCTCCCACGATAGGCCCTGAAGAATGAAGGGGTGGCTAAGCCAGAAGTGCGGTGGATCCACTAGAAGCTACAGATGCATGTTTCTCTGTCCACAGGTGTGACAGGGCCCATTCTTTGTCCCTGCACCACCGGAGAGTGATTCAGACAGGGAAGAGCTCGAGCTGCCAACGTGAGCTCTATTACATCTCGCCCTCAGTTTTCAGCCACACTGCATGTACTGGTCTCCCTCGGCACTTCAGTCTGTTCTCTCCAACGCCCCTTTCCTGGTCCCAGCCCAGGGCAGTTCAGCCCAGGCTGTCGGAAGAATCCATGCTGAGCTTCCCCAGCCTCTAGGCTCTCCACAAATGCAAGGCCTGCTAAGAGCTGTCTGGAGAAGTCTCTGCACTTAGGAGATGTCCAGTAAGTGCCAAGAAAGGATATAACTCTCTGCAAGGTGGCAAAAGGTTCAATTCAGTGCTTGAAGCACTAAGAACACCATTATTCTTAAGTTCTAACTATGTGATAAAAAGCATACACATGATGTAGTAGAATAAACAAGGGACTGGGTATTTTAAGATCAAGGTTTTATTCTTGGTCTGACCACTAACTTGGACATTGATTGTGGACAGTTACCTGAATTATCTAGGCCTTTCTATAAAGGAATTTTCCTAGATTATTCCTAAGATCTCTTTTAGGTCTGAAGCTCCTGGACCATTTATGAATAGCATTAAAATAATGAGGAAAACTAATATATACACACACATACATTCACTTGATAGGGAGATGAATTTTGGGTGTGTGTGTACATTTTCCCCCCTCAAGTTGGCCACCCTCTCAAGGGAATGGTACAACAGTAAAACAAAAAAATAGTTTATAATGCATATTGCTCGATACTAAATCACTCATAGTGTATATATCAAAGCAGATTTCAATAAAGTTTCAGTTTGGCTACATAAAAGCATAGTGCAATAAATAGTATGTTTCTCTCAACTTTTTGCTTAAGGGGTATTTTTTTCTCTCTCCCTCCCCCTGCCCTTCCCGCCTTTCTGCAGAGAGCAGCATGGATTTTAAGAACACACGTTCAGCCAGATTGAGTTCAGTCATGGTCTCCTAATACCTAGCTGGATGACCCTGGAAAATTATTTAACTTCTCTGTGTCTCATTAAAAATAATTATAATAATAACACTATAGCACTTACCTTGGAGCGTAGCTGCAAGGATTAAATGGCATTAGATAGAAAGCTCTTAGAACCCTGGAAGAATTTAGGTTGTGTTAACTCTTAAGAATACAATGAATATAAACTATTTGGAGAAACAAAAGCTAAAAAATTTTATATGGGAGCATACTGAGTGTCCACAGAATATTTAGGTAGCAATGCCATGCAAAAAAATTGTGTTGTATGAGGAGAGAAAAGAGTAAAAGAACAGGATCTTCATTTGACACCAACTCTTCAGGAACAGGTTACATACACTACAGGAACCAGTGGAAGATTCTGAGAAAGACTGGCCAAGGAACTAGAAGAAAGTGATTTCATAAAAGCTAAAGTACTAAGTTTCAACAGGCGGCAGTCAACACTGTCCAGCTATGCAGACTTGAAACCAGATGCTGAGAAAAATCAGCGCACCCGACAATGCAATGCTTATTGCTGACCCTGACGAGAGCAGTCTTGGAGGGATGATGAAGGTAGAAACTAGATTTCGGTTGGTTAAGAAATAAATGGTAGGTGAAAAATCCGAGGCGGGAAATGTAGATTATTCCAATATGTTGTCAGGCGGGTGGAGCTTGGGGCCTGGCGGAGCAGAGACTGGGAACACAATGACCCTCGTAGGTAGATACCAAGAGAATCACTCATTTTTAAGACATAGCTTAGCATGTTGTGCCTTTCATCACGGGGGAGTCTTTAAAACAATGACTGCAGTGAAGGTCACACTGGAATATAGCTTTAAACTATTGTAAGAATGTAGAGAATTTTGAGGGATTAGCATTAAAATAGCTACTTAATAAATATCAGAAAGCTATATACTCTTAGCTGGTTTAGTGGGATCAAATCTATATGAAACTCAAACAAGCACAGTTAAGTGGGGAAACTTCTTTAATTAGCCCATGTTTTGTCTACATTGTGCCAAATAGCTGTGACTGATTTTCTCACTAAACTGACTCAATTAATCATTTGTAGTAACATCATTTAGAGAAGGACCATGGTGATTAAAGAGGTATTGCTTATTTAAATTGTACTACCTGAGTAGGTTTTATTCATCCACAAAGGTGAAGCGAGATTAAATATGCACATATGTATATGTATATATACATATATTTGTGTGTGTGTACATATACAGATATGATATACAATACACGATCTTCCTAGACTATTTAGCATTAGGCTCTCTGGTTGACTTTTTTTAAGGTAAAACATTTTTTCCTGACATTTAGCATTCCTAGGGTGACAATTTTGTGTGTTCTGTGTTATTTTTGCTTTACTTGAGTCAGAAGAGACTGAGTCCAGCTGCTCTTTATAAAGCTCATTCTGTTTGAAGTGATGGAAAGGGAGAGGAAGAAAGAAGGGGAAAGTGCCAAGGATAGGGGTGTGAATAGTAGAAAACAGAGAGAGACAAGAACACTGAAGTGAAAATAAACAAAAAAAACAAGCAGCAAAACAAAAACCTGCTTCTGCAAGTCAGAAGGAAGCTGGAGGTCACTGAGGATGTCCTGGCCAATGAAGTCTGCCCCTATCTTGAAAATCTTTTCCAACCATCAAGGCGAGACATTTCGAGGAAGATTTCTGGGGTCATAGCTGAAGTTTTCATATCAGGAATCGTTTAGATCTCCAGATCTCTGACTCAGGACCTCCTAACTCCATATAAATGCGCTCTCAGAAGAAGGAAGGCGAGTTAATCTAGTGGAATGCTTTAAGCAGCTCCCCAGAGGAAACATTTTTATATGTTCTACTTAAATAACAGAAAAAGCTAGATTTAGCTCTAACAGACTTCAGAATTGTCCAATAAATGCCATTGTGATGCTTTCAATAAAATAACCTTATGCCAAATAGGAAAGGCAAAGCACACAATATGAATACTATTATTATAAATAACTAATTCAATTTCTGTCACCATTTTAGATTAGTTCAGCAAGGAAGAACCATAATAATTATTGAGCATTTTTATTGCAAACATTTTCTATTAAAATAATCCCTCTCAAAATAGATTTTGAAAAATACATATATTCGTGTCTGGCAGGGTGTTGTCACAGGAAAATGCAGCTAGTGAAGAAAATCCAGGAAGGGAGGCAGACTTCTAGTTCACACAAATGTAAGAAGGCACTAATGCACAAATGTGAATTGTCTGCAGTGTTTTCTACCTCCAGGCACTCTATCTCCAGATATATTTGTCTTAAGAGAGAAGTGGCCCCATTTGTGTTTACTCAAAAGAGCAAAACTAGAGGCAGAAACACCAAAAACAAAATCATAAAGGAGCCCAAATTTGACATAGGCTCTCTCTCTTCCCTTCCATGTCCATATATTCCTTCTTATTTTAGGTTTAAAGATGTAGGGTTACTAAATAACTGTTAAGATTTATTTAGTCCCTTCATAGTATCTGAATTTTAAACAATCAACCAACAAATACTTAATGGGTCTATCTTACGTGTATAGCTCCGTGGGGTTGCAGAAGACCTAGAGATTGCTCAAATCGTATTATCGTAGTTGGAGTGATAAAAGATGGTACAATAAATATGGTACCTGACTAAGTGCTATTGATAGAATCACTGTGTTATAGCATTATCCATTCTAAACAATTTATTAATATGAGAGAGAATATAGCCTAGTGAGAATTACAGAACCTGGGGCCAGCCTGCTACAGGCACAAGTTTTGTGTGACCAATGCTTCCAAAGAAAAGCCAGTATTCAGTAGATCAGGGTTTTGGACCAATTAAAGGTTTATTGATCAAGAAAGTCTAGCTTGAGGAAATGGAGGAACTAATTCTCAAATCCCCCTCCCTTCCTTCCTTCCTTCCTTCCTTCCTTCCTTCCTTCCTTCCTTCCTTCCTTCCTTCCTTCCTTCCTTCCTTCCTTCCTTCCTTCCTTCCTTTGTTGTCATCTTTGAAGACTAAGTTGTAGAAAGATTTAATGGCACTGAGCATCCCTGCTTGGATTTTTGGGGTGGGCCGATTTAGGCTTCTGTTATCAGTGGAAGTGGGGTGTCCACCAGTGGACGTGGGGGATCCCTTTCCCCACTGGGTACTGGGAGTTGGGTTCTTATAATATCTTGAGAAAAAGAAGTTTCTAAGACTCACAAGGGACAATAAGTGATCTTTATTTGCATAGAATTACATCCTTTGGTTTCTAAAGTCCCGTTTCCTGTAATCCAGTCCTGGAAGATACGCAGCTTGGAATCCAGCAGAGCGAGAAGCAGAGTCAGTGTCCAGAGTTTCCTTTCCATGCTGGAGCTGGGTCCTGTGTAGCGTCAGGCTAGTTGCAATCCATTAGTCCATTGTGTGTGGGGCCCGCGTGGCCGTGAGCCATGTGGGCGAATGCAGGGTAATGCACCCCCTGCAATAAGAGAGCTAGGAGCCCAGTGTGCAAGAAAGAGGGAACTCCTTTGTTTAGGAATTCAAATATCTGAAACCTTTCAGTGCTTGCAGTGGCCATACATGCTCTGGCCAGTGACCTGTTCCCAGGTGTGAGTGACAAGCAAGTACCTTCCCTATGCCATCCAGACTTATTGGGCATGCATCCCTACTGCAGCTTTCTGGCAAGCTGTAAAAGTGGCATGCCTATAAAATTTGGCCTTCCTTTGCTCTTTTCCAGTTAATTAATAACCAGGTTTATTACACTGGTACCACTTCCACCACTAAAAATGCTGTGATCTTGAACAAGATAGTAAACCTTTGTTTCCTTTTTTTTTTTTTTAGAAGGGCTAATAATAATAGTACTTACTTTATAGGGTTGCTATGGGAATTAAATGGAATGCTTTATGAACACAATTGCCTTTGAGCCTGGCACATAGTAAACACACAATAAAAGTTTTGCTCTCTTGGCTACTATTTATTTTATGAAGTAAATTTAATCTTCCAGACTTCATAATCTTTGAGTTGTTTTCAAAACTTGAATATCTATACTCAGAACTAGAAAGTAGAACTTTTGGACATCATCAAGAGAAAGCAATCCAACAAAGGTGACTGAGAATTATTTATGTCTATGTAGCATTAAATATATAAAACTGTACCATCAGAATCTTGTGGCAGCAGATTCTCAAGGGTAACAGGATCTCCTAGAAATGGCCCAACATTATTATCCCATAAATTTAAAAAAAAACATCAAATCAGTTTCTAATAACGTCAAGCACACCTCATGAGCAAAAGAATAGGTCCCAAACCCAACTGCAAAGTGAAAATTAGCCAAAGGAACTGTTGAAAATACTTTGTTTTTCAGTTAGTTATTTTCTCACCTGAAAAATATCAGAAAGATCAGAGGTATAACATCCAAACAGGACATTCTTATGTTTCACCATAACCCACCCTCAGCTCTGTGAAAGACCCCTTTTCTTTAGTTGGGTCAGGTCTTTGGTTTGAAGGTCAAGAGTGGAATGGTTAACCTTGAGTTCTGGGTCTAAATGAGCAATGGGAACATGAAAGAAAGGGAGATAGGGGTTGGATCCTATTTAACATCCGCAGAGTTAACATTAGTTTCTTCTTTCTTCAACCTGCTCTAACATCTCCCTCTCTCCAATGCCCTTTGGTTGCTAAGCAACCTCTCATAGAAGTAGTGGAGTGAGCAAGATCTGTCAAATTCATTATTTTTGCCTTAAAGAGGCAGTGGCTATGATGAAAGCAAAAGCACTATCCTTTATCTCTGTTTATAGTGGTGCAGACTGAAAAAAGGAAACTTTTTTCTTCCTTTCAACCCCACCCCTTTCTCACTTCTTGCTTTTAGATATGAAACTCCTTGAGATCAAGAAAGAATTAGAAGTAAAACTATGTCTAAGGCAGGGAAGGAAGTAAAAAAAAAGACTGAATTAAAAATTTATGATTTTTTTCCCTTCATTTCCATTTCCCAGTTACTCTGGAAGCAAGTTACAAAATCTCACACAATGTTGGAATCCAACTAGAGGAAGGCAGGAGGACAGTTAATGGTAGCTTTGTCCAAAGGCTCATCAACTTCAGGGGAAGAAAGCAAACCTTCCCGATCCATCCATTACTAGTTTCTGAAAAAGTCTGGTGTATTTGGTACCTGCCAACTAGTAATCTAAGGCAAAATGAGAATCAGGCAGTGGAGGCAGGAAAGTTAAGACCAAGGTGGCTATTTGGCTATTACAGACAAAACCTCAATTTCTTCATGCAAATTTCAGTGAAGATTATATTGAGATTGGACTTTCTTATGCTTGGTTTGTTCCACTAGAATTAATTTCTTGGGAGGCTAGATTGGTCTGTATTTCTTTCTTCATGGAAATCTGATGGGTCTATTTAAAATAAAGGCTTACTCTCTTCCCAGGACAAAAATAGCTGTACAAAATAAAATAGTGGTTAATAGCATTCATTCTGGAAGTGCACAAACATGAATTTAGAGCTTAATTGCAGTTTACTAGTTGCGTGATCTTGGATGAATTATTTAAGCCTTCCCAACCCTTGATTTCCTAATCTCTAAAATAAGGACACTAAAAATACTATCTACTGGGGTGGGTGTGGAGATTTAATGAGGTAATTCATGTGAAGTGTGCAGAATGAATTACACAAAGTAAGTGTCAAATAAGTATGCTTCAGTGTTATTTTTGATTTTTTATTATTTTTAATTTTAGTTCTTCCCGGCACTTCTGCATTGTTTGAATGTATTACTATGACTATCCATTACCTCTGTGACAATGCTAAATATAAAGTTAATAAAATCAAAAGTAAACATCCTTATGCAAGTTAATCATTTTTAAATGTTAATATTAAAAAAGAAATGTCATTTTTAATTCCATTGAATGACAGAGGGTTTTTTTATTCAATTATTTTATTACTAAATATCTTGAGGTGACATTGATCAATAAAATTATATAAGTTTCAAGTGTAGAATTCTATAATATATCACTTATTTTTGCATTGTGTTTTCACCATCCAACATCAGATTCCCTTCCGTCACCATATATTTTGACCACTTTTACCCTTTACCACCTCCTTCCATCCCCTTTGACTCTGGTAAACACCACATTGTTGTCTGTGTCTATGAGTTTTAGTTCATTTGTCTTGTTTGTTTATTGTTGCTTTCAGTTTTATAACCCACATTTGAGTGAAATCATATATATGTGTCTTGACTTTTTCCACTGACTTATTTTTCTTAGCATGATATTCTCAAGATCCATCCATGTTATCTCGAATGACAGTATTTCTTCTTTTTTATAGCTGAGTAGTATTCCATTGTATATATATCCCACCTCTTCTTTACCTAATTATCCAGTGAAGGCCACTTCAGTTGTTTTCATGTCTTGGCCACTGTGAAAAGTGCTGCAGTGAACATAGGGGTACATATATCTTTACAAATAAATGTTTTCACTTTTTAGGTAGATACTCAGAAGAAGGCTTGCTGCGTCATTATGATAACTCTATTCTTAATTTTTTGAGGAACCTCAATACTGTTTTCCATAATGTACCCATTTACATTCCCATCAGCAGTGAATGAGGGTTTCTTTTCTTCCACAACCTAACATTGTTTATTACTTGTCTTGTTGATAATAGCCATTCTAACAGGTATGAGGTGATGTCTCAGTGTAGTTTTGAATTGCATTTCCCAAATAGCTAGTAAACTGGGCATCTTTTCATGTATCAGTTGGCCATTTGTATGTCTTCTTGGGAGAAGTGTGTGTTCAGGTCCTCTGCCCATTTTTAATTGGACTGTTTGGTGTGTTTTTTATGGATTTGTATGAATTCTTTATATATTTTGGATATTAACTCATTGGAGGTCTTGTTTGCAAATATTATCTTCCATTCAGTTAGTTGCCTTTTTGTTTTGTTCATGGTTTCTTCTGCTTTTGAGAAACTTTTGAATTTGCTGTAGTCCCTGAATGTCAGAGTTTTTTGCTGAGAAGATCTTGCTCTGCTGGAAGTTCATAAAGTTGTGATTGATCAAGGATGGTGACCCAATGTTCCTTTCCTCCATCTGACTCCTGTCCTTTAGTGGAGCTGGAAGTTGCATCAATGAATGGCCTTACATTTAAACAATAATCAAAAGAAATAATTTTACCAACACAAGTGGAAACTGGGAAAATTTGTAAAATGGGATGAATTCTAAGTCCTCAGGGATTTTTTAATTTTTATTTTTTTATTTATTTTCAGTATACCTGAATCAGGTTGGGAAATTCAGAGAGTCTTTTAACATCTACACTATCATAAATAAGTGAGTGTTCTATTTTCACTCTCATTGTTTCATACTAACATTGTCTGTGTTCTGTTTAAACTTTCATATTCTCTACAAACATGTCACTCATAACCGTGCTTGAGAAAGGCAAGTGCACAGTAATTTATTGATAACTTTGAGAATGGAGGAATTTAGAACTGAGATAAATGTTAAACAGTAAACATGCCCATTACATGTTTTAAATGTGGTATAAATAACTCTTTGTAATAAAATATCTAAATTAGGGAACTGGAATAAAATTTGGGTAATTCAATTATTGACCTTGTTTGTGACCCTAATCATGCTTTTCTCTTTTTCTTTTCTCACCTAATAAATAAGGCCAATATCACACTACTATTGTGTGGTTTTTCAAGAAACTGTAATTGACAAAGAAAAACATCTCTCATTCTTTTGGACAAAGAACATCAGGGGAAGGATGTCTGAGGAAGTTTCCATTGATCCAGCTAGTTTGGGGGATAAAGATTATTTCTATAATTTCGTCATCTGAGTGGCAATATTTTATAATGGTTAAAGGCACATGATTTGAACCAGTCATATCTGGATTTGGATACGGATTCTAACGTACACTTATGAACCTCCCTACGTCTTGGTGTTCATAGTACAGGGAGAGTGAGCAGAGCTGTTGTGATGACTACGTGCTTATTAGCACAGGGCCTGGGACATTTGTGCGTTATTACATCCATTATTATCCCCTTCATCAACATTATTCTTTCCTCATTTAAGCCCATATATTCAGGCCTCTGTGAATGCTTTATAAATGAGCAAGTATTCTAAAAGCATTCCTAAGATCAGGATGTCTCTGTCTACTTCTAGTTTTCAGAGGAGGCACAGAACTTCTGCAAGGAGATGGGCTCCCACAGATAGGAACCTTTGTGGCTTAGGTTAGGTAGGAAAGTGAATAGAAGTTAGGCAGGAATGAGCAGTGATGCTGACAAACACGCCCGGGTGACCAGGAGTCATGAGACTTTTGCCTTTAGGTCTTGGGGATGCTATTAACTCTGATTGTAGTGTTTCAGCTCAGAAATGAACATGGC